>NC_139344.1:322428169-323628169 GCF_055883805.1 Amblyomma maculatum | reverse complement strand
ACGCGGTAGGACTGCATAATTTGTAATTCGGTTTACAGGGAAGGAAATTGACTGATTTATAGGAAGGGAAAAGGCGCGGTAACTGTCTCCCTTGTTTTCTGTGGACACCTCAACCACGCCGTAAGGGTAGGGAGGAAGGTGGGAGAGAAAGAGGAGCCGTAGTGGAGGGCTACGGAGTAATTTCGACCACCTGGGGATCTTTAACGCGCGCTGACATCGCACAGCACACGGACGCCTCTTCGTTTCGCCTCCATCGAAACGCAGCCGCCGAGGTCGGGTTCGAGCCCGGGTACTCCGGCACAGTGGTCGGGCGTCTTACCACTGCACCACCCCAGCGGCGCGCCGATAAGATGCAAACGCTGAGAAGCAGTGGTAGAAGACGACGGGAAGGCTTTCGCCATTCTCCTCTTAAGAGGCATCTAAGAGACCCGCTAATTTTTTTGCCGTGCTTATATAGCCGGTTCTGCTTTGGCTGTACGTACAACTGTATTGCTGCTTCTGAACGTCTTCTCGGTCGGAAATCTCAGAGCGCGCTAGAAGAATGAAACTTGAGATATCGTGCCGCGCTTTTGCGTCGCGATTATATAACCACCACCGTCTGATTACGCCACTTCGGCGCTGCCCCGAAATCCTTCGACGATAGTTTAAGCACTACGCTCGAAAGACGAAAAGCATCCTAGATAAAGGCTACCCGCAAATCTAGAAGCGCGCTGCACAAAAGGTCGAATCATACACTTGAGTCACTCGAAGGGACACATCTGTAGGCATATAGGCGCGCCCACGTCGAGCGCGTTGTTGTAACAACTCGTATGCACTCACTCGAACGCAGGAAGAAAAGAAAACGCTATTGAAAACGGGGCAATGTGAATAATGGCAAAGCAAACAGCGGGGACCTCAAATCCGGTTCACGACTCGAGGGAGTTTGTTGACTCTGGCAGCACGCATACGCTCCTCAACCCGTGCGGAGAGGAAGGGTGCTTCGCTTCGAGGGGCTTTATGGCGCGCGGACACTTTCACCGCGGTCCTCGACATCGCGGACTGACCGGAGTGCTTTACAACCCTTCACCGGCACCACGCCCTGGCGTGCGCACGCTTCGGACGAGTTCGTTCGCCAGCCACTCGACAGAGTGACGGGCTGCGCTACACTTTTTACGATGCTGGCCAGAACACACAGTCGTTAACGTTTCGCCCAATAATTGACTGAGAGCCGGGAAAGTGCTCGGCACACCGTGAAAGGCAGCTCGGTGCCGCAGGCTCGCGATGTCGGGCCTTGAGAGCCTCTTCGGCGCCGAGATAGGCTGTTCCAGCATGGAGGGTCGGCCACGAATAATTTCTATTTTTCGCACGCGCTTGACCTCGCGTGCCGTGCCGTCTTCGAAGTCGGACTGGGCACATATGCACTCAGCAGGACGAGACGACCGCCCAGTCGGTCTGTTCATTGTAACGGCACGACGAGTGCTAGACAAAACACACAAAAGAAAGCACAGAGGTAACCAGTGAGTGCTGCGCTACCAGATTATTTTGCTTAAAAAATTGAGCACATATGCATACCTATCTCCCCGTGCGCAGAAAACAGGTCTGTAAATTTTAAGATCAACGCCTTCAATTTCGGCCTTCTTGAATTCATAAGTAAGTATTTAATCATGGTTGTAGGCCAATCGTTGGGACATCGTATAGGAAAAAAGAAAAACACTGTCGCTTCTACAGTTTTCTTCCTTACGATAACTAAGTACCTCCATCACAGATGAAGGCACCTGGCACTGTACTGTCATCTCTAAGCCAGTGCCCCTCCCATGACATCTTGTTTGAATCTATGAAGACCCCACTCCCAGCGAAAAGGAGGCCCCCGGGGTCTCTCTGGGCGCACTTTCTTCGAGTAGCCTCGCAAAACGATGTGATCACCCGCTAACCTGACATGAAGGCACGTCACAAGATGTGTCGTTTCGCGTTTCACCTAACATGACGGATCGATAAGGAGAAGAAAAAAAGCAAAGAAAGCCAGCCCCCCGCGGCTGAGAGAAACTGGAAGCCAGCGCGACAGCTGTAAGACGCGGTCGCCGGCACCACTAGCGACAGGTAGCACGTTATGTCGACGAGAGAACGAGGTGGCGGTACGCAAATTAATGCATGATGAAAAAAAAAAAAAAAAGAATGAGTAGGATGGATGCATATTCCGGCTGACTGGTGTAGGGTAATTGCTGCTGTAACCTTATCGATCTTGGGGAAAGTAAGCACGGTTGATGGTTGGAAGAGACATCAATATTGCGCCCTGTCTTCTGTTCGTGCTCTCGTGCCGCTTTTCCACTCTTATTTTACATTGCTATGACAATATCACCATAGCTGCTGCAATAATTCTCGGTAAGTACAAATTTTCCCTGGTCCGGATGGCTCTAAACACACTCCGGATGGCTCTGAACAAAACTATAGTTTTGTTTGTTTGTTTGTTTTCTCCCATGGTTTTAAAGGAAATTTCACGTTGTCAAATTCTTGGTACACCGTTTACCTTTTCTTTTCCTTCCGAGGGATTCACCACAAGCAGTTGACATGTGGCTTGCTGAAGTTTTCAACTGATGGCTAAAAAACTTGACCTCTCTGATCTGCCCTGACGTTCAAGCGAACGCGAAACTGTGCGCTCAGTTTAAGTTCCGAGTTTTAGTAATCGCGCGAGCGACCTGTATCTCCAAAAATTCCGAAAGCACTGCAGAATCTGCGGTGGAGAAATGCTGCACACGGTACATCGATCGAACTCCCCTTGTCGAACACAGCCAGTGTTGCGTTGAACGCATGAAAGGGAAGGCGCGGCATGCGTCACTTGCGGAATCCCGCTATCATCCTCACTGTAGACAAGGAGAATTATGATGCGCGTTTACTATCTCAGGCATGGTGCAGTTTGTTAAAGCGCTCGGCTGGGTATCCGTAGAACGGAGGTTCGATGGAGACATGATTTTTGTTTTTATGATGATGTCATCAGGATGATTGGCAAGTGGAATCCCGTGGAATCTTGCGAAGAAGTGGGACACTTCTCACGAAAGCACGGACGGACACGCTGGCTAGTCATGAGCCATAAAGGGCTTTCGCCTTAAAACCACATTGAAAGGCCAGCAGGATGTGCACAGCAGTCGGTCAATCGTGCTGTCTTTCGTGTGCGCTTACACTTCGCCTTGGCTGCGTCAGGCAGCCTAGAAGTGCACATGGCGCTCATGCAGCATACAGGGTTGGGCATGACCGTGCTTACTCGCCTCCTGTCTGCCCAAACAGATTAAAAGAACACTTTATGAGCTGACACGTGTTGAGGATGCAGCTCGTGCAGGGAGGGTCGGCTCTTTTTCTCTGTCCGCCTCTAGTCCACAAAAGCGAGTGTGCTTTCACT
This sequence comes from Amblyomma maculatum, assembly GCF_055883805.1. Classification (NCBI taxonomy): domain Eukaryota; kingdom Metazoa; phylum Arthropoda; class Arachnida; order Ixodida; family Ixodidae; genus Amblyomma; species Amblyomma maculatum. The sequence goes on along the minus strand of NC_139344.1, from coordinate 323,624,799 downwards.
ATACTTTTTGAATCGCGTCATTTAAAGGCGAAGATTTATTATTTACGCGCGCACCAGCACGATCGGAAAGTTCACGGAAGTGCTTCCCCTCCCCTTTGAAGATGCAGCGTCACCTTCAGTTGGACGGGGCCGTGAGCGTGACTCCACCTCGCGCACTGCGGAAGGAAGGAGAAAGAGGCGGAGATTAAGAGGAACACGCACGCAGAGACAGGCGTCGTGCAGAGAAGGATATCCCGGACAACCACGCGCTGGTTCTTCAGGCTCGGCGGCTGCCGCACGCACCACCGGTGGCCGCAGGTTCGATTTCGAGAGAGTGATGGATGCTTTGCCGAGAGGGCTCGCCAGAAGCGTGCAGCGTTCAGGAGACGGCAAATGTGGCGCCGTCTATAACCGAAGCCAGAACTGACACGACCAGCGGCCCGTGTTGCTACCATGACCGGTACGACTGCCGAGAATGGAGGGGGGGTTGCCAACCACGTGTCCTTCTTGAATGCGGCTCCCGTAGCCAGCCTCGTTTGCGTACCCAGCACCACGAGTTAACAGCAGTAAAGAACATCGAGTTCAGTTTTTTCTGGCCGCCAGAGTGCGCAGCCAAAAAAAAATGCCCGGCACATTGCGATGTCCTCACGCCAAAGCGAAGCCCTTACGCCTCGACTCGGGGATACGTGCCTTGCGGACGAAGATAGTTTAGTATAGCTTTATGTACATCACGTGCGTGCATTGTGCGTGTGATTCGATATTCGCTTTCCGCAGTCTGTTACGCCGGCCAATCTCGATCTGCGCTGGTGGCGACCGCAGTAGGTTCGGCGAAGACTGCACGCTTTTAGTTAGAAAGAGCGCACGAACCTGCAGTGCAGGCTGCCCCGGGCGGCCGGAAATGGCGCTCCTTGGACGACTTGCCCCGACTGGCTGCGTGTGCGCGCGCCATTCACGAGAAACCGCTCAAGCACGCAAGCTGTGCTCGCGTTCGGTTCGGCTTTGCGCGCATATTCGCGTAGGCGGCGTAGAAGCGGTCGCTTAACGCTATCACGCCACGATACGTACGCAACCAGGAAGGGTACGTATTTGGTCAGAGCGAAGGGTTTGTGCTACGCGTACCGACGGGAGGGCGGGGAGCGGGCCCCCGACCCGTTTCCCGACCGGCGCGCCGTCTCACCTGGACGCGCATGAGTCTGTCGTGTTTTGATACCAAATGGTCAGCGTTGAAAAAATAAAACGGTGAAAAATGAGGAAAAAGTTGTCGCAAATACAAGCCACGTTTCAGAGGAGCGTATAGCTCCGGCGTATAAAATATCAGCAGCGCATATTTGGCTGCTTTGATAACCACACGATATGGTAAAGCGGCCGACTCCGGGTGCAGCGCTGCACTGGAAATCGGAGTCCTTAAAGCGTCATTTTACGACTACGTAGCTTTCAGATAGACAAATTCCATGTCAGCCGGAGTGTTCAGTACGAGAAGCGAAACACGCACAACATCGCAGTTAGGCGTTGCGATAAATCGACCAGCTAAGTCCCAAATAAGGGTTTCGGGGATAATTTTTTCACAAGCGCTGGCACAGAAATTCCCGAATCATTGACGGGCCCGGCAAAGAGCAGCTGCGATAGCCAAGGCACAGCAAGCTGCACGCAGGCCATGCACGGTAGCAGTGGCAGGACACAATTTCCACCAGTGTTCGACTACGCAGAAAGTTTGCGCCGAAAGTGTCCGCTCCATCTATCAATGAATTAAAAGTCTAGGGTTGGGGATCGAACCCGCGGGACCCTGGCGTTCGAAATGGGCGAATAAAGGCGTGTCTAGTGAATGCACGGGTTTCTTAAAAACGTATATAAGAGAGGTGCACTGAGGCGTGCATGAATAATTATGAACAAGTAAATTACAGACGTCGAAATTAGGCAAGTAGCATACGTTTCCTGTGAAATTCCTCCGTGGTTCGCGTGCAGTCGTAGCGCCATCATGTGGCACCCAGCGAAGCTAGTGGTGGGCGCGCGTCGATAGCGCAAATCGCTGCGTAGCATCGCGCTCCTCTTCTTTGCACGTCAGACAGAAGCCCTCCGTGACTTCGAATCCTCGGGCGCCGACCCCATCCGGAAGAAAGTACAAGCGGCCGAAAGCCGTCGCATGGGCGGAGGGGGCGCGTCGAGCAGCATCTGTCGTTTCCGTCGAACTCCGAGACAGCGGCCGTCTGTATCCTCGCACCCTCTGTGAAATCCCCCTCCCCTCCGTCAAAGAACAACAAAGATAGATGCTTCATTGATAGGAAAGGCAGAGAGGTTGGCCAGAATGATGAAAAACTGGCCTTCTGCACTGGGGAAGGGGAAGAGAAGAAAGAGGACCATGATGGGTGACAATGTGGGAGAAGACATGTGGACTATTATTTGGACCGTGCTCGTGGATCACCCGTCTGTTACCGCTGTGGTATGCTTGGCCACATATCCAGATTCTGCCGCCGCCGAAACCCGGCACCACGCTACCAGCGCCAATGGACAAATCGCCGTTCTACCGTGAGTCCAGAAGTCCGTGACCCGACCTATCCCCCTCCTTCGGGCTCCTACCGCTCAACGACTCACCAGTTTCTGTGCGCATGCCTGACAATATATACAGGCACGCGAGTCAAGTCCCGTGTCACACACACACACACACACACACACACACACACACACACACACACACACACACACACACACACACACACACACACACACACACACACACACACACACACACACACACACACACACACACACACACACACACACACACACACACACACACACACACACACACACACACACACAAAGGCAAAAGGCCCGCACTGCGTGTACACCCTTCCCCTTGCCCTGCCAATTAAGCGTCCAGCAGCAACTCCTCCGACAGAGGCCTCTTGACCAAACGCTTCCAATTAAATGCAAGTACCTGCGTGTAAGAACCAAATTAAACGAAATTTATCTAGCAAGCATGCATGATGGCGCGGAATTTCACGTGGAGCATAAAATGACAATGTTCGACGGAGCCATCCTACACGGATGTTTCGGCGTCTGGCTGGGCCCAGTAAGCTGCCGGAGCAGGGTATCCTGTGGCCTTGCAGTCGGACAGATATAAGGAGTTCCATGATGTTAAGTGCCAGAGACTGGTAGGCAGTATGACGTATGAGATTTCCCAAAATTTGCAATGCAGTCTTTGAGTCGGTGAATATATATAATTTCTGAGGTGGTTCCCGGATTCCCGAAGGGCTACAAGTTCAGCAGCGGTTGACATAGAATTATGCCCCGAAAGAAAGGAGAGTCGTTTTCTGAGCGGGCACGGCTGCAGCGGATGCCTAAAGAATAACAAAATGATGCTTGTCAGTAATAGCACAGAAACACTATACGAGGATCTGTCCTTCGAAAGGCCCTGGGACAGGGGAGCAGGAAGAGTTCGAGTAGGCGGTTTCGCCGAAATATCTCTCTGTTCACGAAGACACTTCACGCCGCCTCTTTGAGCCTAGCCACAGCCTAGCTCAGAGAGAGAGAGAGGCAGCCATCAAAATAAGGCGCAACACTTAGCCTTCTTCCAGCGACTTCCGTTTTAAAGAAAGATGAAAGCGGCATTCATATCAGTTCAATGGACGAGAACTTGGGCTTACGCAGCTGCTCACAATCTCAAGTTTTTACCGTGATCACCAACTCGAGAAAAATGGCTCAACTGCCCAGGAGCATTGTGCTTCACATGCAGAAAACAGTATCAAAACGCGCTCAAAATAGCGCTCACGCGTGCCTGGCCAGCAGCGGCTATATGTATGTTGACCTGGCCCATGTTAATGTTCTTTCACAGGTCACACGGCCAGAGGACGCGCTCTCTTGAGCGAAAGAGCGCCAGGAAGATAGGCTTGCAGATGGTCTAGCGGAACAGCAGCAAGTGGCCGTTGCCGATTTGCATTTAATGCAGGCACATGGGAGGCATGAAACAATTAAAACGCAGCCGTTATGCACGACAGTTCACCCTAATGCGCGGTTCGCTTGATGGCGCAAAGAGTGCGGTGACAACGCATCCCAAGAAGAACCATACTAACAGCTGCCGCTAGGGGATGTTCAACAGTTGCGTGAATATTATGTTGCACGTTTTCTTTCCACTGACATGGGCAAAAACGCCGATACTGCAACGCCTTATATCCGTATCACGCAGTGTGTTTGTCGATCGTTTTTCTTCCTACTCTCTTACAACGTCATTAACATACACAGCGAGAGGAAGGAACAAAGACAAAGGGAGCACACGCACCCTTTCCCCTTGTTGCTGGCTCTGACGATCTATGTAGTCGTGTGGCTTTGGTGTGACCGTTAAATACAATGTTTATGAGAATTCGGCCGTGACGAACTGCGTAAACTCCGCCGACGCTCTGTCTTTTCCGAATCCGACATATCAGTGTGGGCTTGACGCTTCTCAGCGTCAAGCTGCAAAAGTGCGCTAGCAACGTTTCTGCTTTCAGTCACGAAAACAAAGTAAGAGATATTGAACGGCAGGCGGGTCTGTTTGTCTCTGTGTTTGCGGCGGAGTTCAGTGCGACAAGCCAGAGCCACCTCGAAACAAATCAGAAAGATGACGCGCGCCAATACGAGGCCGGCGCCCCGTGCGCCGACAAGAGTAACATAGAAACACTCTGTGCACAGCCGCACTCCCTTCGAGCGTCACGGCGGTGCGCGACACAGGGAGTCAAGAGCCGGCGGAGGCCGCGAAAAAGCAGGAGAAGGTGTCGCACATCAATGTCACGGAGACGTAAGAGGGTCGCGTCAGCCGCTCCTGTTTCTTGCGTCTATTGCGATTGCAATTCCGCGCAGCAGTGCGGAAGCCGTATTCCTTAATAGGAAGCCACGTCTGCCTCCACCGTGCGATGCACAAGTATTCCGAAGTGTGTCCTGTCGCGAGACGGCGGTCCAAGCTGGAGTGGGGAGTAATACAGTGGCCAGATGTGGTCTCACTCTCGGGCTTGGCCGACTAAAGAACAACAGCTGCCACTGCGGGGAATTAGTACGCCGCTGTACGGGCGAACGAGCAAGAGCTGACACACGTCAGGATTCAGCGCATGCTGCGTTACACTAGCAGAGGCGTCGAAATCTCGTTATTACGAATCATGCTAATGCGCAACGGTAGACAACGCCAATGCCTGATTACGTATATGACGGTACTGTATTCATACGAAACTGTTGGAACGACCTGTATCCCGAGCCAGTCGGGTGCTGCAAGTCGCCGTTGAGGGCGGATATTTTACCCCACCTTCGTGCAGGGAGGGCCTCCTGCCGTATTACTCCGGATGTATCCCAAGGTGAGGGAAGCTATAGGGTACACGTGCCAGACAATGCTGCTGTGAGCAGCGCTCTTGTACTTTGCGATGTCAGCCCTCGTTGAAGAACCTGAGCCCTCCACTAGGGCGTCTCTCATAGCCTGAGTTTCGTTGAGAGGTTAGACCGCATAAAACCAAACCAAACCAAACCAAACCATTCTTAATCTATGTCCAGTCCTCTACTGTAATGCTTCAGAAAAGCCACTGCTTTTCTGAAGAAACTTGCAAGAATGGTTTTTAAATCGGCAAATGAAAATAATTTCTATTTACACAGATTGATATCAGAATTGTACAGACTCTTAAGAGGAACGACCAGGCATTGGCGCCACGGGGCATGCGCGCCGACCTTACTGCGTTCACCGACCGACGAGCGAGCGCCTCAGACGCAATCCCCCGCTGCTGCCGTCGTCCGCGCGCGCGCGCGCCAGGGTGCTGCCGCCGGAGACGGCGCATTCCTCACGTCAGCCCCCTCCTCGGCAGACCGCAATCAAGGTGCTGCTTTGCCTTCCGCTCTTCCCTCTCCCTCGCGATGGGCGCAATCAAAACACGCTCCGGCGCTGTCGGGCGCCCCAGCGACCGCAGGAGCGGAACGCCGATCGAAACAGTCCGCCGGCGAGACATAAAAGCGCGGCTCCTCTGCCGACTCTCTCGCTGCTGGCTTTAGCTGCTGGAACCGTGCAGCGCCGTGTTGCCGGAGTCAGTCGGTGCGGGGAACCAGCCACGTGACGACGCACAACAGCGGCTCGAGATTGGTCGGCACACTGCGGTGATTGGCATCCGCACTGTGCACTAGCCGCTAACAACACGACTCGGCCGGCGAGACGCCGAGCGCCATTGATCATAACGGCGACTTCGCGTGCACTGACTAGCTCCCTGGGCGTACCACAATTTAGTGCCGTCCAGCATTGGCCGCTGCAAGCTTTCTCCTCAGCAAAACAAGGGTGTCACAAGAACGCGCCAGAGTACCCCAACAGGACGCGCCTCTAATAAGGCGCAATGCCATGCCGAAGCGTTTTTTCGCCAGAACATGGAGTAGCTTAGCAGGCAGAGCAGTTAATTCCCCATTTCCCGATACCGCGGTGTCCCCAGAGAGGTGTCCAGAAGAGAGGCCTAGGGTCATATCGCACCGCGAGCTTTAATTTCGACTGACTACATCTTGAAAAGTCCAAAATTACAAATATCTCAGGATCTATTTTTTAGAAAATTTAATATGGAACGGACGTATTGAATATTTAGCCTTAAAAGTAATCTGAAATGCTAAACTCCGTTAGACGTAATGTATATACCCCCCCCCCCCCCCACACACACACACACACCCTTCCATCCACTCATCCAAGGTAAAAAAGAAAGAAAGCTGCCTTACATATAACAAATGTTCGTCCGGTACTCGAGTATACCTTGCGCCGTATTGGATCCTTGAAGCTGCAATCTTATAGCAAAGCTTGTTTCTAGTAAGAAAAGGTTTGTTTCTGGTAATTACAACTTCCGCAGCAGTATCATATCGTTACGGGAGATGAAGAAGCGGGCACTGGCGTGGACAGGCGCGCTCGCGCTAGGTCCGCCATCGATCTTTCATAAAAACGTCATCTGTCATCGGTCATGTTCTGTCTCCTTTCTTCATCGGCTTGCCGCCTCGTAACAATATAAATTAATGAGAACCTTGGTTGGAAAACTCTAGCACACGACCACCGTCGGTTAACTGAAAAATTAGAACCCTTTCTTTTCATTTTTTTTTTCGAGCATCTCACAGGAATAAACAAGAACCTGTCTATATTCCCTCCTCACTTCATCCCTAAACGTTGTGATCGCCAGCTGAAAGTTCTTGAAATGCACTGTCGAAATGATGCTTCCCGCAGTTCACTTTTTCCCGCATATACTTCCGCACATTGGAATAGGCTTCCCGATAGCATATAGGTGAATGTAAACCGCGTTCCGAGTTTCAGTTTTTTGTGACGCAGTCTGTAGCTCATTTCTTTAGGCGGGTACTTGCTCTTCATACGACAGTGCACCCTCTCCATCTTCTATGTTGCGAACGTTTGCACCACGGCGCCTTGAAGATCATTGCCGTCGAGATGACTTATCGGTGTTATTTTATTATTTTCTTGCTTTTAACAGGTGTGTTTGGCAGTTGCCCCCCTCCTCTTTCAATAATGCTCTTGAAGTGCTGCAGGTATGTATAAATAAATAAAGTTATCTCGAATCGCGCTTGCGGTCATAAATTTTTTAATTTATTATGTGTTTCCTTTATTGCGCACCCACCAGGTGATTGATGCCTGACGTCACAGCCCTTGCAGACAGAGAAATCGCCTAATGTGCGACGCCGGAGGATGGCCAACGTCGGATTTCTGCCCCAGCGAATTCCATATACGCTGTCGCACCCAGCATTCATTGCGTTGTCTCGCGCGCGTCGTCCGCTATGCGGAACAACTGCCGCCAGAGAGTCACGCAGGCTTCCCACTGGATCGGCCACTTTCGGAAAGAAACCGTTCGAACAGCTTCGCAGATTTCTCCTAATCAGCCATCAGAACAAGCGATACGCGATCCAGGTCTGCATAAACTTGCCCTGAAAATAGCAGAAAAAATTACTGAGTTTTAACCCTGCTAACGCTTTCGCTTCGCCACACACACACACACACACACACACACACACACACACACACACACACACACACACACACACACACACACACACACACACACACACACACACACACACACACACACACACACACACACACACACACACACACACACACACACACACACACACACACACACACACACACACACACACACACACACACACACACACACACACACACACACACACACACACACACACACAACAACAACAACAACAACAGCAACAAGCCGAAGTCCTCCACTACGGCTTCTCTCATAGCCTGAGTCGCTTTGAGACGCTAAACCCCACAAACCAAACCAAACCAAACTTCTTGTTTACGGACAACGCACGACGAAAGAGCCTCTTAGCGTATGAGAGCACCCTTTTGGTTGTAAAATCGGTTGATTCGTGCGAGATGATGGCCATTAAAGGGGAAACCAGAGCCGTTCTACTACACCGACTGAATGAAGCATCGACGTCGCGCAGCAGCCGGTGGAGGGCAGCGGTCGGTAGCTGGCGTTCTCACAGATCGAGTGGGCGACCAGACGTCGCCGACCATCCACCCCGCGCGTGGTTCGGCCTTCACATCCCCACGCCCATGCGCGGTGCCGACAGCCCGGTCTTTCTTCCGCGACCCCCTCCCGGGCCGACCTTCGCCCGGAGGAAGTGCGTGCGGGAGGCCTTTTGATCCCCGCAGTGCATACAATGTGCTACTCTCCTGGATGCTTCGGGGCAGGTGCGGATAGTCCGGGGGTGCCGCCGAGAACCCGTAGCGGCGGCAGCTGCTTGCAACGCGCTTTCTTGCTCTTTGCTTTCGGGTGCATTCCTGGCTGTCAGAACGCGCATCCGCCGGGCAACGAGGCTCGTCCGACTTTTGTGGCTCCGTGAGTGGTCCTTTTTGATAGCGACGCTGTTTGAGTCTCATGCCGTCACCGTGCAGCAGGTAAGTACAGTGGCGATAGGACAGCACGGAGTAGCATCACGCACGACGCCGAGGTAACAAGCCGCACTGACTGGTGAAATGAAGTTGCGTCAGGTTTAGCGTCACGACGACGTCACTGAATGCTGGTCTCTGAGTGGTCCGAGGTTAATGGTGACACCCGTGACGCCACGAGTTTCCCATTGCGCTTTCCAGGCCGGCTTCTCCGTGCATAACGACGCTGTGTCTGCGCATGTAAAGCGCTGTAGTTAGACTCTACAAATCGCGCAGCCGCAAGGGTGTGTTGTTTTCGACGGACCTATTCCGAGGACACTCACGAAGCTCACCCGTTGTGCACTGGCTAATGCTGTCTCGCGTCTAGAAGCGCGCAACTGGCGGTTGAAAGCGCGATAGGCCTTGAGGGGCTGAACCTGTAATTTTCTCTGCGCGATGCACGACACGTCTTTGGCGGACCTCCAAGTTCGTGCCTGCAGCGTAATCGATCTCGAGATCTATCTTTTCTCGGAGCCTCGGCGATACGGTATTTCCGGCCAAATTCCGGGCACAGGCGTTGCCTTTCGGGAGACAGTCGTCCCGGAGGCTCTCCGTGCGGAGGCGTTCCGGTCGAGCGTGGTGCCGATAGGTTCTCGGGGCCTTGAGCTGCCTGAAACGGCTCCGAGCACCGACTGACTCCCGCGACGTGGCTCTGTGCAGGTCTGCACACTTTCGAGCGAAATTGCCCCGAATCAGACGCAGGCTTCTATTCTCCTATCATCGACGTAGTGGTGAGGCCTGCATGTCATGGCATGTGCTAATTATGCGTACTAAACCACCAAATCGAATCTCTCTCTCATTATATATATATATATATATATATATATATATATATATATATATATATATATATATATATATATATATATATATATATATATAGAGAGAGAGAGAGAGAGAGAGAGAGAGAAATAGAGAGACTAAGGCATTTAAGCAGTCATCGCAATCTCTATGTCACAGAAAGGTCGGTCGTGTGTTCAGATACAACAGAGGACAAACAAAAGCACTTAAAAATTACGATCATTGTCGATTACACGAGGCATCGCGTGAGATGTTGCTGGACAAGGTGATACGATCGAAGACTGTTCGGTGAGAAGAAATATACTTAAAAAAAAAGCAAACTGTGCAATAAATGGGGTAAACGTGAAGAAAGTGCAGATTAAGCATGGCATCCCGTGAGTGGCTGTGCGTTGTGATACTAACAAAGCAAGCAAACAGTGCAAAAGAGGACCAAACTGAAGATGAACGTCAATGTCGATTAAACTTAACATCCCATGACAGGCTGTGGGATGTGTAACTACGAAGTAAAGTTGCTATGGCGAAATAAAATGGTCAGTGCACGTTAAAGAACCCCAGGTGGTCGGAATTTCCGGAGTCCTCCACTACGGCGTCCCTGAGTCGCTTTGGGACGTTAAACCCCACAAACCAAACCAAACAAGTTAACTTGCCAATGTTTTTATTCAAAATGAAAACATTGGCAAGCTAACTTGTCTCTTGCTTTCATTTGTGTTATCGATCTCGTTTGTGTTATAGATTTTTGAAGATGATCATGTTAGTTTTTTTTTTTTTTTGTTTCTACTCACAGAACTTATTTGCGATCATTATCTGTGGACGGTGCATTGTATGCACTGCTTCTGCCGACACTACCACAAGTACCGAAGCGCTTAGGTACGGCAGAAAACAATGTGTAAATATTGCAACAGCAAAGCTTTATTATTATTATTATTATTATTATTATTATTATTATTATTATTATTATTATTATTATTATTATTATTATTATTATTATTATTATTATTATTATTATTATCATCATCATCATTATTACTCGAAATGAAAACATTGGCAAGCTAACTTGTGACTCGTTTTCATTTAAAATTACCGCATGTGCCGCTTCCGCAGCTTGTACTTCGGTATCGAAACGCTGGCCCTATGCAGTGCTGAAAACGCGCCAAGGAGGCTATTGCGCACTTCCCCTTCCCCTGGCGCTCTACAGCGTGCGCTAAGTAAAGCCAGGAATTCATTACGGCGACGCGGGGCGATCCCTTTTTGAATGGGTGCGCAGCAGCCTCGTCGCTGTTCTGAAGCGAGCGACCGCTTACACAGGCAGGGACAATGTAGGCATAGAGGGCCCAATCCGTTGCTTTGAAACGCGATGCCCACTCTTCCGCGGGAGGCTACTAACCTCCGTATACTTCCTCTTCAAGCCAATATGCCGCCGGTCCTGCATGCTAGCCGCCGACATGCTGTTGTTGCCTCTCATCATAGTCCGCCCTTCAATACCCATGGAGTCGCGTACACCTATGCCCCTTATATTATATATATGTGGCTCCTCGCGGGTCCGGAAGCCAGGCCCTCTTTGATCCTCTTCCATCTACCCATTTCACTCACACTAGCGACCCCTTTCTCCATCCTCCGGATATTATATCTCGCTTGAGGCCCTCTCCACCATACATGCCATTCAAAATTTCCATTCTCTCCCACTTGTGCCTCAGTATATCATCTACACTGACTCAGAGGCGGCTATCCGTGCCATTAAATCTAAAGATATCCCACCTCATCTGCCCACGGAGCTCGAGGCCGCACTTGCTTCGCTGCAGCCTTGAGCCGTCTTGCTCCGACGGATCCCTGGACGCTAGGGGATCTACGGTAATAAGCTGGCTACAGTTCGCCCGTGAAACTCGTAACCGGGCACCGTTCATCCCCTGGCCTAAGTCCTTGGAGAGCGAGTCGAGGCTCTCTTCGCGCCACCATCAAAAAATATTAAAATGCTGCCCGCGTAGACCGCACGCTATCTACCCCAACCCCTCTTTCTGTGCTGGATGCTCACGTCCTTCGGAAGATACAGCTAAATACACTCAGTAGTAGTATTAGTAATGCACTTTATTCAGGGCTCAAATTAAGCGTCCAACAGGTCGGCTGCCTGTTGTACCAAGGCTAGTTGGTCCTTCGGTGAAGAAGATTCCAGCCAGGCACGCCAGGATACAGGTGGGGGGTATGAATAGTGTGAGGATTGTATGGCGGCAGGACAGAGGAAAAGACAGTGTTCAAGATTCGCGTAGGTGGAGGGGCAGTTAGGGCACGAGGGGTCAGCTCGCATGTGATAAAGGGAAAGGCGCGCCGGGGTAATGAGGGCATTTGATTGAATTTTACGGAGGACTCTGGCTTGGGGGATAGTGAGGGCTAGTTGGGCCGCCGGAAGACGGGCAAAATCTTCCTTTAGCTGCGTATAATGCTCTTTCAGGATGTGTTTTAGAGCGTATGCATCGTCACTTGTCGGTGGGCTGACCCAGGGGATCACCGGAGCCCGGTTATGGAAATCGCGGGCGATCTGATTACACAGCTTATTTCCGGCGATCCCTGAATGACCAGGAATCCACTTTAGAGTGACAGTGGCTGGGCGTAAGGCGAAGAGGGCCTCATCGAGACTGTCTCGTAAGTCAACGGGTATGGTGCGGTTGTGGATGGATCGAAGAGCGTTTTGTGAGTCCGTGTATATAATGTAGTTGTTTGTGGAGGGCATTTGCATGAATGTCTGAGCGGCGTGCACGATGGGCGTGATTTGAAGCGTGGTTGAGCAGGGAGGGTTGCTAAAAGGTCCACACGTCTGGCATATGGGGTCCGGAAGATGCGGGGAATGGATGACATATGCGCCGGTGCCAGTGTCTGAAAGGCGTGAGGCGTCTGTGTACACCACCGTATGAGTAGAGAAAGGAGGGTTGTGGTGGGTAGCTTGTGCCCGTCGACGACCGTCATGTAGCCCCGGCTGCATGTGCCGAGGGATGGGTGCAATCCGGAGGTTAGAAGGGAGCGCATGACCGGGTATGTGGAGAGGAAGATCAACGGGGGGGGGGGGGGGGGGGGGGGGGGTATTCCAGCCTCCCGCAGAATCCATCGACCCTGTTGCGTGCCGGACAAGCGGGCTAGCTGGCGCTCCCGATGGAGGTTGATGAGCGCAGGAAGAGGCAGGAAAAGGCCTGTTTCGTACCTGCATGGCTATATCTGCACAAATTCCGCCGCGATCCTTCATATCCCAACTGCCTTTCCCCATATGCCAACCTTTCCCACTGCGTATTTTCCTGCGCGGTTGCACTGCAATCGGGTTTCTTTCCTATCCCCTCCCACACTGTCGGGACCTGGCTTGGTGCAGATGAAGAATAGCGTCTGCTCGTCCAGCACACCATCGATGTATTAGGTATGTTGCGCTTAAATAAAGTCTACTACTACTATTTTCGCGAGGGCCCTGTTCGGCGCACCCGCATCTCGAGCATTCGACTCCGAACATGCCGCCGGCGCACAGCCCGCTCAAGACAAACAATGGCCGGCGCACGCGGGAGTAGCGAGAGAGGGGCACGCGCGCAATCGAAGGCCCGCATCTTAGGAATTCCAATTTATAAAGCGCGCCATCATCAGCGCGTGTAACGAGAACGTTACAGCAGCAGCCGGACGGTGGCTACTGCCGCGTGCAGCGCCGTCTCCCCGACGGTGGCAGACGGTGAGCGCTCGCGTGGCTCACGACGTCGCCGCCGAGAAGAGGGGTGGGGCGGCCGCCGTTCCCGGAGCTTGTTGTTCTGCGCTGCCGGCAGTCGTGAGCGGCGAGTGAGTGGCCAGGGGCACCAGATTCCGAGCTACTATTACGTGCACCCTGACTTTCCGAAGGCGCGACGACCCTACCGCTGCTGTTGTCGCTCTCTCCCTTCCTCCGCGGACGTGAAAGGAGGCCGGCATAACCCGCGTCCGGTATCCCCTCACCAAGAATATCCCAGAGGACTTAGAAGAAGAAGAAGAAGGTTGGCGTGTGAGCACCATCGTTGAGCTCGCGACAGTGGCGAACAGCGTTGCTGCAGTCCCCTCCTGTCGCGATTGTTGTAGTGGCACAAGTGCGTAAACTCGAAACGAAGGAAGGAAGTCTGCGTACCTGTAATATCCCCAATCAGGCACCACAAGTGTACAAGTGGGCTCTTCTTCTCTTGTGGGGTTGAAGCCCTTTGGTAATGGAGAATACTGCGGGAGTAAAATAAAAATAATAGGTTTGCTTTGTTTTCGGACTATCGTCAGGAGTATCGTCGGAGCCTCGGAGGTAGCTTCCGTAACCAAATGAGCCTGCGATGGCTGCCAACATGATGATGCCGTTTCTCAGGATTTTCGCCGATGAAGGACGCAGTGCTCGCCGCTCACTATTCTGCCACCCTAAACATCCTGATCTGCGTGGTCATTGCTGTAGGCGAAGGGATGCTAACATCGCGCGGGGTAACCTCTCGATAGAGGTGTGAGAAACAAGCGAAGGAAGCCGCGTAGATCCCATGCGTACGGCTTGCTTCTTTCGCGAGGACGCTACGGCCGGTTTGTTTCCTCAATCAGAGAATCGGAAGCCCGCCTGAATGACGAAAAAAAACAACAACACATGTTCTTTTTCTCTCCCAGACACACACGCACGCAAGCACATTCAGATGGGGAGACGGGCGGCACTGCCTTCCATGTAATTAATGTACATTGCTGGGTTACGTTTGGGAAGGCACTGAGTTCTCCTCTGGTTTTTAGAGTGCACCGAGCTTCTCGCCGCCCTCAGCATCAAGAAAATTGCAGCGCCTCGCATCCGAATCGAAGCGCCCAGAGCACTACCCCTGCTCGTGGCTGCGCGAGTCTTTTTTGAGGCGTCGGCGTCACGGCTTGGTTGGCACACAGATGAGCTTTCGCGGCGCACCGCGGCCAGCGTAGCACCACCGCCGGAGTGTGAGGCGCCGGCTGCATTATGCCCGAATCGCACGCCCTGCGTGACCCATGTGTCACGCTACTGCAAGTCGCGTGGGAAGAAAGCGCCGCGGAGGCGGGCGTTGGACATCGACAGCGGAGCAGTGCGGGAAAGCAGCGTTTCACTTTAGGCGGGGAGTGGCCCCGCGCTGACGCCGGATGCGGTGCAGCCGTGTGTCCTGCCTCTGTTGCCGAAGGCAAGGCTGCGGTCGCCCCCATTTCGCTCTAAGCAGACTGTTTCAGTGGAAGCAAGCGTAGTGGCCAGAGCTAGTCCCTGCTGCACCCAGTTGTTAGGTTGTTGTTGTTTTTTTTTTCTTTTTTTTCGTTGTTTTATATTGCCTAAGGCCCCAATACACGCGCGCACGACGGCCTCCGCGACGTTACGTCGGCGAAAAACCGACGTCTATAGTCCAACGTCACGGCGTGATGGACGTAGCGTACGCGAGCTGACGCGGCCCAACGTCGCCGACGCGCAAATAGAATCTCGCCTATTTCTCGTCGACCGCGCCGGCCACGCATCCCAGCATTCCTCACGCGCACTGAAGATGGCGGCTTGCTATGTAGACAGCGACCGCGCGCGCGTTTCAGACACTGTTGCGGAAAAGCTGCTAGAAGACATTCGAGGGCAGCCCTGCGTCTATTATACCAAGCGGATTGACTACAGAGACATTCAGAGGGGAAAAAAATGCCTGGGATGCAATCTGCAGCACGGCCGGGCACAGCTGTGAGTTCTTCGCCGCAGTGAGTGTGCCATACCCGTTTTAATGCATTGCTCTAGGAGGTGTAACGATGGTGGTGTTTCACTTATCTGCAGTACATTCAATGGAAGAATACGAGAAACATGCGGAAGCGGCTTCGCATGACCGGTACACGCCGGAATCGAAGGCCGTACTCGATTTGGCCATACGGAACGTCAGCGGCTCAACAACCAGGGAATTCGCGAAATTGATGGAATTCCACAGGAACTGCGGCCTACCGAGAAAGGGATCCTCATTACTGTATAATCTCTAACTCTTCTGTAATCGTACAGATACTTAAATTTAGTTTTCAGTAAAACACGCACGTACACAATCATCGTTCCGTCCCTAGCCGTCGTCGACGCGGGCCGGGCAGGCCGTTGCTGGGCTGGACGTCTCCACGGCTGGCTGTAAATGCTTTGTGCCATTTGAACATTCGCAGTAAAGACATCGCATCATTGCCTTGATCGCAACAGTAATTAGTGCCTCGTTAGGCAGCCAGTTCTTCCCTGCAGGTGCCCTGTCGTCTGCTCGAAAATGCACACCGAAAACGTACCAGACCTCATTGCCGAGACCTCGAAGGCGTCTTGCGCGCATGCGCTCCGCGGCGCCGTGCACGCCAGCCGCGCCGGACTGTAGGCGGCAGTTTTTTATCGCGCCCGTCGTAGCCGACGTACCGTGGCCGACGTCGCCGGCACTGCCAGTCGCGTCGAAAACGTCGAACTATATTGGGGCCTTTAACGACTGCTCGCGTGCAAACGGACTCGCGTCAAACGGACTTAACTATGCCTGAGTGCGATGATTTCGTTCAGAAAGAAAAAAAATAGAAAAAATCAGCATACGATAAATCGGCGTGCTGCATGGGTATTACCGCCAATATAATGAAATGTCAGATACATCGATGTTTGTTTCTGAATAACTATTGTGCTGTGGCAGTTTCTTTTAGATTACTTAACAACATGGAATTTCTATAGTAGCCGTCGGCTTTTTCAGCAGGTGAAGGTTCCGAACTCAATGGGCACCACCATAGCCTTGTGCTCAGAGATGTGGCTTATACAGATATAAACCCGTTGTGTCTATTTTTTTTTTTTTTACTCTAAAGGCCCGAGTGGGTATTACTTAGTGGCTGGTGATGGCAAAACACCGAACAGATTACAGGAGTAATGTGGCGACGTTAGAAAAAAAAGTTGGCTGAAGGCTTAGCTTGGTTAAGCCTGGAATAATGCGAAAGCAATACCCTTGGCTGCGCCTTGTTCGGCGGCTGCGCCCCGACTACTGCGAGGAGCCGAGCCACAGCCCCATTTATCCTCCTAGCGTGACGTCACAAACAGCGAGCGCCCTCTCTCGGCTGCGACACAGCGCCGTGTATGGACTCGCCGCCACCATCCGATGGCGTGAGCTGGGGCCCCGTCTCTCGGTCTGGCGTGACGTCACACGGTCTCGTGAAAGGTCATGTATGGAGGCACCACGATACGCCAAAGGCTCGAAATGCTAGCAGTATTGCTTTTGCAATGAAAGAAAGGGGACTATTATAGGCATACGTCGAAACTAGCAAGCTTTATTCTGGGAAGGGGGTGTGGTGTTGGGGGGAGCATCGAACGAAAGAAGTGATGAACAGAATACAGCAGTAAAATGGCGGTGTATGAAAAAAAAAAAGCATTTAGGAATGCATCGAAACAAGCACATAACATTTTGACTACAGTAAGCTTAAGTATTTAGGTTACGTTTAAGGGGTTTAGCGTCCCAAAGCGACTCAGCCTATGAGAGTACCCAGGTGGTCGAAATTTAGACGCCGTAGTGGAGAGCTCCGGAAATGTCGACCACCTCAGGGTCGTGTACTGACATTTCACAGCACACAGGCGCCTAGCATCTTGCCTCCATCGAAAAGAGGCCGTCGCGGCCCTAGCCACTGCGCCACCCCGGCGTGATTGCGGTACGTATAAGGACACTAAAGTATGCAAAAGAACTAAGTGCCACACAATAGACAAAACGAAGTAAAAAGGAAAACAAAGCTAAAACAAACCGTCCAAAAAATCTGAATATTTCCCACTAGGCTGCGTTTCAGTATTGAGTTATCATGACCGATAGTGTTGATCAGAACAGGGTAGGACATTCCATTTTCTTATCTCTAAGTGTAGAAATTAAAATCTGACTGCGTCTCGGTTCGTGCAAAGGGGGGTTTCATTCTTTTTTTCTGTCGAGATAGAATTCATGGGATGCGCTAGCAGCAAGCCTAATTAACGGTTCTGAGAACGGTAGGTGGTTGTAGTATAGTTTATGAAAAAACGCAAGGCCTGATTACTTACGCTTGCTTTCTAACGTTTGGAGGTTAAGGTTCTCTTTTATTGCAGATATGCTTGAACAACGCGAGCACTGAAGTGTGATGAATCGACTGGCTCTGTCTTAAAATTTCTTCAATTTGATAATAAATGCAATTGATGATTTGGTCTCGCCTGTGTGGTATAGCAATTAGTAAGGTATCTATTTAAATAGGGACCGACGGATAAAACCCAGAGTTTTATGTGTGTTATTCAAAAGATGATCGACATCTGTACTCCATGACAAATTATGGGTTAAATACACTCCTAAATATTTGAAAGATTCCACAGACTTTATTTCGGCGTTTCTAATACAATTTTGCTCGACGAAACCTGTCAACGAGCACTGAATGAATCGCCAATCAGAGGACTCCATGTCTAATTTAGACAAACCATCCTGTAACATAACATATTCTGTAAGATAGTAAATTGAACGGTGAAGGATGCAATCGTTGGCCCAAATAAGCGGATTGATGGTGTAATACTGGAAGCAATATCATTTATGTAAATTAAATGTAGTGTGGGTGCAAGGACGGATCCCTGGGGACAACCAGATTTTACATACTGAGGATAAGGTTTAACAACTTTAGTAATAATTGTTGGGAGTCCTTTCGGCATAAGAGTAGGGTTCGATTC
This sequence comes from Amblyomma maculatum, assembly GCF_055883805.1. Lineage (NCBI taxonomy): Eukaryota > Metazoa > Arthropoda > Arachnida > Ixodida > Ixodidae > Amblyomma > Amblyomma maculatum. Next base: position 323,606,446 of record NC_139344.1, on the reverse strand, counting down.
CCCACCTCGACGACTCACAAACCTCGTACGGACTCGTGACGTCACGCAACTCGCCGACCAATCAGTGTCCTTTCACGTCACCTATCGGCTACCGACTGGCAGAGGTATGCTCATGTTTAGAGGCTGCCAGGCTTTAAACCGTTGGCGCTGATACCGCCGCCAAACTATATTTTTTTTTCAGCATGGGACTACTAACTAAACGGTAAGCCGTGGTCACAACGTCGACATCATTTGCACACCAATACACAATACACGAAAGCTGCCCTGTGCGGTCACTATGAAGACCACTTCCGTGCTCTCCCTTTTTCAATTTAGATTCTATATCACTCTATACCCCAGAAATGACCACGCAATGTACCTAATATACCATTATCCGTTCTTTTCGCTCTCTCAATGTGTGCTTAACGAAAAAAAAAACAAAAACAAAAACGATTTGTTGCATACGCGGTGCAATTTTCGCATCTGCCGCTCGCCGAAGGCGCGCCTGCGTCGGGTTCCCCCGCGGTGAACCTCGCTGACAGCGGCTTGTCCACGCCGACTAGCAAGAGGGGAGCCTTTCGCACCGCAGGGCGTCCCACGCGTGCCGCGCGCATTGTTCATCTGGCCTGTCCGCAGTGAGCATGCCTGCTGTGAGGGGGAGCTGCCGTCGCAGGGCCTCGGAGCCGGAAGAAAAGAACCGGCGCACAGTGGCGAAGCCACGTACCGAGCCTCTTTTAGGCTGGAGAGGGCGAAAGCATCACTGAAGGAGGGAAGAAAATATGCGGCAGAGCGAGACAGACTACGAGACAGAACAAACGAAGAAATAAACTATGAGATAAACAAAATGCTTGCGTGTCTTGGTTAGCCCAACGTGTGAAGCTTCCTAATCATGGCCGGGAAAGCGCGCTGCCGCATCGTAAGCCTAACAGGTGTCGAGGAGTTAAAGGGGGAGTGGTTGGAAAGGGCAGCCAACTGGTTGCGTTTCTCGTCCGCGTACCTTGGCATTCTCGCGCTGGCTTTCATTTTGTTCTTTCGTGCGGGGAGCGCGCGTCAGCGCCGTCATTACACTGGAAAATGAGCCAATTTCTTGGACGCGGCCGTTACACGCCGCTTTCGCGCGCGCGGCCTGGACGGCCATTGTGACGCCCAGCCGAATGGCGACCGGTGACGGCTCAGCCCCACGCGTCGACTACACAGAGTTTCTCTCCGCGGGGCGGTGAAGGTGCAAAAAAAGAATTAAAAAAAAAAAAAACTATCCGCGATTACGTTGGGCATTACACTGCCCGCGCTATGAAATCTTGCGCGCTTCGTTCACTTCCGATTTACAGCGAATGCGTGCGAACGGGCGGCGATATCTGGAAATAAGTGCGCCATAAACACAGGAGCGGAGCTTCCGTAAGCCTGTCGGAGCGGGAGAAGTAATGGCCATTCTTTCTCGGCGTTATGAAATCGCGTACCTGTGCCTGGTCGGGGCTGTCAGTTTTGCCTGTGTATGCGTGATGTCGAAGGTGCTGGGATAAGAGCGTGTCAGCTGCAGGAGTCTATTCAGTTGTCATGGTGGCATGACATGACTGTGCCTCTCCCCGCGCGGTGCGCCTGTTGAAATGCTCCGACAAACGTTGATCCCCGACAAGGAACTTCGCCTAACGACGTCAAGCGGCGGTCGCGTTGTTCATTGCCACAAGGATTTCTTTTTTCTACTAATGTTTAATCGCTGTCCTTACTCCTGCCTTTAAAATTTGTCAGTTGCACTGTCCTCACGAGTTTGGCACGGGCAGAGGCAAAATATTTTATGTTTTTTTGGGAAGCCTCACCATATTATATATCCTCACGAGTAGCCCGTTATACTTTGTGGCACGGGCAGAGGCTCTTCATTTTTCTTTCCTTTTGCATGCCTCAGCATAATATATGTCCTCACGAGTGCATATTTCAACGGCCGACGTCTCAGTGTAGACCGCCAAAGCGGCCGCTTGCTACCACAGTGATAGAACTTTCGGGTAGCAGACGTAATGATATTGAGAGTAATGATGACGCCAATATCTGGGATGGCATTCTTTTTTTTTTTTCTATATAAGAGGCGTCGAATTGGAGGGCATCCCAGCTCACGAATTGCGTGTGCCATATGTACACCCCCATGCAGTCTAAATCAGCCAGTTTACGGTCGCATGCATTCCCTGGCGAAACGAAGTATATTAAATTAAATATTTCATTCTGAATCGGAAGCTCAGGAGAATGCTTGTCATCTACATTAGCGGCGGAGCGAGCGGTCAGCTCTTTTCACGTGTGTCTGTTTCGGCGAGTAGAATAAAGCAAATTATTATTAATGGAGTTCACAGCGCACTTGAAAACGTTCCAATGGATAGAGATGTCATATTCTTCTCGTTAAGACAAAGTGTATCGTTCAAATGCCCTGTAATTTTCACGTTCTCCGTTGCGAAGTGGCTCAAAGAAAACGGAGGACGTTTCGTAATGAGAATGTGCGCGCAAGAACTCTTCGCGCTCGCAATAATAGTTAGGTATAGTGCTTGGGCGCTCATGTCCACAGGCCCGTTTCCCTGTATGCCTCGTTTTCTCTGATTTGATCAGTGCAGTCGCACGCCATAGCCGTGCCACTTGCTGCCCGCGAAGACCGGGCCCTGAAACCGTCACAGTGCATCGTTCATGTGGCAATGCCGTCCGGCGAACAGATCAAAAACAGCGCGCATTTGCCCTCCAGGAATAAACAATAAACAATAAATGTTTTATGCGAAGGCCACAAGCGCGGTTTGGAATATTGTTTTGAAACAGTCTCAAACGCGAGTGGCTTCAACAGCAGCTTCGCGTGGCGCCATGCAGCATGCTGCTTTGCCTGCAACTTGCATCTCCGGCAGCGCCGCCTTTGTTTGCGAACATGACGCTTTTCTCTGCTGTATTGGGCCAAGCCATTCACAGCCGCGCTTAGAAGGCGCCGACATTTCAACTGCTGTCTTTCAATCTCATCAGCATTTTGCGTAAGCCTTCCTATCGGAGATATGCTGATGCTGAGCATTAGCTATACTATAAGGCTTTGCCAAAAGCTGCACTAGAAGGGCGAGGTCATGCTTCGAGATCGCCTGTAGGCGTGACACCGAATATGATACTTCTTCCATCATGGGAGCTCTTGACAAAACGCGTCATCTCTTTTATCTTCACGCCTGCAGCAATCAACCTCGCCTGTATAACGCGGTACGTTCCTGGAGTCAACTTGACGCCACTTCGGCACGGACACCATGATAAGCACGAACAGCTCGTTGTTGACATGGCCACGGAATGTTTCAGCAGTTCAGTCTGAAAACCAAACTGTATACTTATATATATATATATATATATATATATATATATATATATATATATATATATATATATATATATATATATATATATATATATATATATATATATATATATCTTTACAATGGCGCACAGCTGAAGATATGTTTTGTAATTCATCCCCAGTACAAATATCCACAACATATCCACAACATATCCACAGACATGTCGGCGCGTTTCTCAGACCTCAAAATGGTTATCATAATACTGACGGCAACCATGTCCTAACTCGTCACGGATTTGCGTTCTCATCGCGTGTTATCAGCAGCACCGACACTCTTTGGGGTAATTTAAGCGCAGCTGTTTTTACCTCATCCTGATTCATTTTCACCCGTTTTTGCAATTGCCCTAGCTGTAGGCGATCCCTTAAAGGCCAAGGTGATGGCGTAAAAACAGCGGCAAATGTGCTAAAAGCACTAAACCTTAGCGTGGAGGGACACGCGTGGTAGATTTGGTGCTGCTCCCACTCGCAGCATCGCAATACTTACTGTGGTGAATAAAAGTTACGAAACCTATACAGCGAACGCCGCTGGCGATTTTTCGAACGGTAACGCAAGAACGAAAAAGCGGCCCCTTTTCGTCGTGCCGAGCACGAGTTTCCAACGAAGGCAAAGCCAAGTCAGCGAGCAACGCCCTGTCCATAAATGGCCTCGGTGTGCGCAGCTGTGTTCGAGCCGTCGCTTCCGCTTAGGCCTCGTCTTCTATTTCATAGCTGTCTCCTGCATCAAAAAGAAACAAACCTCCGTAGGGCGGTTTCTTCCGTGACCCGGCGTATAGATAAGAAGCGAAATGGAATAAGCGTGCTCGAAGAAACTTCGGTCCCCAGTCTGTGCAAATTGCGAGAGGAAGAAAAAGAAAGCGAGCCGCTGAGGATGGGGAGAAATAGATGGCACGCGAAGTATACCTGCGCTTTACGACTGGTCAGGGACCTTCCTCGCGGACCGCTGCTCCACGCAGTCTGCGCGCTTTGTGCATCTTGGCGACCGTCTCAATGCGGAGCTCATGTTGCAGTGGAGGGGATGTCGGGTGATTCCTTTCGCGAACCAGAGCTTTGCAGATGTGTTACGGCCAACGCCAACGTTATATACAACAGTTTTCATGAAACTGCGCAGGAAAAAACATTTATTGTTATCGTACTTCCAACGCGACTGTTCAGGCCAATTCCTAAACATTAGATTTTTCCATATAAGCGCAAGTGTGTAGAGCCAACCAAAGCATGGGATAATGTGGACTGAGGTGACCATGTAACAAGGGCGTGCAGCTAAATCTGGGGAGAGAGCTATCAAAAGATTGTTAGGTGTTATCTCTGCTAAACAGGTTGTATGCGAAAGTACGCGCTTTTTTCGTCTTTTTTTTTAACTCGGTGCAATTGCTGCCTTTTACACAATACTTACCTGATAGAATGATACAAACTTTCCGTGGCTATGGGCCTGGTGCGCTGCAGCTTCAGCTGCACGTTTGGCGCCATCTGAAAGCCCCCGCGTCAAATTGCGGATGTTTAACCGCGGCCTCCACGATTAGCTCCAGTGCAACGGAAGTGCTGGAGGCCACGAGTTTCTTGTATAGCGCCATTTGGGAGCCAAATGGCGGACGTTATGCGTGCTTAAACCTAGTATTAGAGAGATTAGCGTAATCCGCGACCTTGACCCTCTACTGCACGCGGCCGGTGTGCACCTGCTAGTTGGTCTACTTCCCGATGGTGGATGGGATGGAATATAGGAGCGTCCCCTTTGAAACGAGGTGGTAGCAGTAGCTATCATGCTCATTTTCCTCCCTATATCTTAATTATTGATTTAGATTGGTTAACTATACCATCATTCTATTTCTTGAATTTTTGTTTCTACATTACTAACATTATGTCACTTTTCTGCTTTTAAGCAACCAATCTTCCAGTCGTTTTTTGCTAGCCTCCACCGCCGGTTTATTCACCCGGACACTGGTATCTCTAAACCCCAGAGCTTCAGTAACAGTGACTGCGCCTGCATCGACTTCCGGATGGATACCATTACATTCGAGTATAATATGGTCAATTGTTTCACTGGAGTTACCACATGCTGCACATGCGTCATCTTCATTGTTAAATTTCTTTTTGTAGCTGCGTGTTCTAAGGCACCCTGATCTAGCTTCAAAAAGTAAGGCACTGCCTCTTGAGTTATCAAAGAAAGCTTCCTTCCTGATCTGCTTTTTCCACTTTCGGTATAATTCCACACTCTGTTTCTTTTCCTTCTTCCAGCATGTGACGCCATCTATCGGCGTCAATGGGATCTGGGCATGCATGGTGGCGGATCACAGTAAAGAATCGAGGTATACTAAACTCTATTATAACAAGCAGAAACATCCGCCATGGTGGCTCGGTCGGTGGTGGTGTGTTTCCGCACTAAAATTGTCCTCATAACGGCGGGTGCAGTTGACGTACTCGTCCGCTGAATCCGTCAACTTTTGCTCGTTCTAAATCTTACGAATAGTGTCCGTCAGGATACGCAAGCTTTGACAGTGGCACAATGCGATTCTAAAAGGTAGTTCGCGATATACAACAAGAAGCATATACCGCTAAACAAATAACACAAACAATTTCGAGTCAGCAGCCCTGTTGCGGATTCTTGAGTTATGTCAGATTCACTCTTGGGGCGGCATCGCGCAGCGATCGCATCACAAAACACTGTCACAAACTGATCAAATAGCCTCGCTTCTATTGGTCGATGTCGACCAAATGGAACGGAGCTAATTGAGTGGTCCACGAAAGTTTGTCACGTGGTCGTTGCGTAATTCGCCCCAAATTTAGATGCCACTGTCATTACCACTGCTGGAAGGAGCTCCTGCCAGAATCAGCTTGTCTTCAAGGAACACCGCCGCGATATGCATTGGTCATTTCCACTGTCGCCGTGCTGGACGCGCGCCAAAGGGGAAAACATGCTTTTTGTTACTTCTCGTGACTTGTAATGTTAAAACAGAAACCTAAACCGACCAACGAGTCTACCTCATGTTAGGAAGTGAAAGCAACACAGATCTGGGCTTGGGTTATGAACCCGGTTTAACGTCCCAAGGCGATCCAGAGCATGAGGCACACCATGGTGAATGGCTCCGGAGACCACATGGAAATGTTTAAGTGCACCGACATAGCACGGTACGCGGGCGCCTTGGTTTTCGCCTCCATCGAAAAGCGGCCGCCGTGGCCGGGATCGAACCCGCATCCTTCGGTTCAGTATAATCGAGTGCCCTAAGTCCTCTAACACTGAGCCATCGCGGCGAGGCATGACTCGGCTAGACTAATATGATTCGCCATTTGCATTATTGTCGCTATGTCCCATGACATGTACAGCTCGGGCTCGGCGTTTAAAGGAATAAGTTTTTAGCTACAAGTTTTGTGTGGGCTCGAATAAAAAGGCTTTTGTCGCAAGAGGTGAAGGCAACTGCGGTATTCGCTATTTACTCTATCCTATTTTCGACAGATCATAAGATAGTAACCGCCATGGCGATCTTTAAAGTTTGTGACTGCAGTCATGCATTAGCAAAAGTAAGCCAGTAACGAGACGTAGTTCTCAGCAAATTTAGTGGAAGCTACTGTACCTCTCGAAAGGTGAGTACAAGTATTCTCTACCTCACTGACGTCCAGTGCAGAAACAAACCGCAGAAACAAACTCCTTTGCTTGGCTATTTTAGGCAAATACGGCGCATGATAGTTTTACAACCTTTCGGGCAAGCACCTTAGCTAAGAAAAACAAAAACAAAAAGGTTTAACTTGAGGTTGTGTAAGTCGTGTCGTACTCGTTTTCTTTTAACAAACGCTATGGAGCGCTTTCGCCGCAAATAACGAATATCTAGCAGTGGAGAAACGCGGTTGAGAATTCGACATCGCAGGCTCTCTGAATAAATCCATGTCCTGAGGCGCAGCCTCGAAGGCACTGCCACTCCGTGCCCCCACCCGAGGATGCGCAAATAAAGCCGCTCCAATCTCCTCCTACGCAGAACCTGTCACGGTTGCTGCGCTTGACCCCCTCCCTCGCATCTCGCTTCCTTCGTCGCCGACAGGCGCGCGTAGAGATGGCTGCGGCTGCAAGCACGCACGTGAAAGCATTCGCGAGCACGTGACCTTCTTCCGGAGGCTGGAGCCGCCTCGTCGTCCTGGGGCAGCGGTTGTCATATTGTTCGCCGCAGTGGCCTGGCCCGTATTTAGCGTTGTGCAGGTATTACAGAACTTCCTCTCTCGGATTGTCGCAGCGTTCGTCTCTGTTCCCCGCATACATCTCTTTAGTGCCAGAGGAAACGCCTGTGAGGACCCCGCCCGTCTCGAGACGTTTGTAAAGCGACATCCTTTGCTTCACGAATGCCGGTAATCTGTCTTTAGCCATTTAAATCGTGTGTTCAAGCAGCGTGAATCCTACCTATAAGCACATCCACTGAAGATGAACTGACTAGTCGAGGCTAGCGCTCTTTTGCATCAGGCTTGGCAACGAAATAGTTCCGGGCTCGTTAGCTCAGATCTTTCCGGGCAGGCTAGGTTGGAACAAGAATAGCTAACGATAGAACACGGACACCGTAAGAATGCGGACAGGGCGAATTGCTGCAACTGTCCTACGAGAAAATTTATTTTGCCCTGTTGCCGCAGTGATGTGCAAAAAAGAAACGTCTTCGTCGTGATTACGATTAGGAATCCAGACAACAGTCGCACTACGACACACACCTACACAGAAATGTAAAAAAGAAAAGAAAGAAATTCTAGTAACTCTATAACTTGTTGTCACAACTTGAAAATTACATAAATGATGCCAAAAAGGCGAATATTACTGCCACTAACGATCGGAGCAATAAGCAGCAAACATGCTACACAGGGTGGTGAAAACATGTCAGAACGGCTAGCTGAGAGATTTGGCAAGGTTAATGAATTTTCCGCTGTTGTGTGCTATTTGAGTTGCATGCTTGCGAGAAAGAAAGACTGCGGCTGTTTAACGTGGGTAAACCTAGTATATTGTGCGAAAGCACTAGTTTGACGTAGTTTATCTTGGTAGATGTAGATCACGTTGTCTCTGTCTTCTCGCCCCGCTGTTGTTCACGCTGCTTGTTGAGATGTATCTCAAGCTCCGACAGCCGCCGCGAATGACCAGGCTGTAACCAGGCTCGCTATCCATTTCAAAGCAGACTGAATCCACCCGGATTATCCATGGCTCATCACGCGAGTTTATACAATTAAAACCACGCACATACGTGACATATACGTCGCTGCTGACGTCACATACACGTTTAATACAAGTAATCGCAAAAACAGGTGACGTCACATGCTACCATTCAACCGACTGCAAGAGGCACGCTATGGGGAGGGAGACCGTGACGTTTGCTGTCCAATGTGCCAGGACAGACAGATATAAAGCTCCGCTGTAACAACGCCGTGAAAACGTGCTTGCGTGACCTATAGGGGCAGCGTGTCCAACTCAGTATACCAGAGTTCCGAAGAGCAGCATTCCGATCCCATCTCAATGGAAAAGACCGATTTAGCAGCGCTACTCAGTTCAGACATAACTCCTGTCTTTCCGATACCCCATAAAGAGTGTCTGAGCCCTAAAAATTGTGCTCGGGTATTGTGCAGTGCTCGTAATAAGATAGTTGTTGCATTCAACCAACATCTGTTATTATGGCAATTGGTAAGGCACAACTTGACCTCTGGAAATCGGAACATGAGCTGGTCACAACGGAAACGTGGCAGAAGTGAGCGCGAAACTCATGACTGGGACGTGTACAGAGTCGTCCGCTCTTGGGGTAAACACGCGAAGGTGTGACCCAGTTCTTCGGTCTCTTCGGTACGCCGGCGCGATCATGCTCGGCCACGAACTGAAAAGCGCCGCATGCAGATGAAAATCAGTGGCCCGTGATGCTTCGCATTGGCTGACAAATTTGATCGCTTTGATGCGTGGCTGTGACAGACATACTGGCGCTTCGCAGAGCGCGGCCCCGATCTCGAGTGTTCACCGTAAGAGCGAACGACCCTGTACAACGAAACTGCGACGCTTTAAAGCCCCAATTAGTTCTTTTTGTCGTATAAAGTTGTCGTTCAAAGCCGGCATTCGTTTTTTCATGGTACAACACAGAAAAACCGTACTCACTAGCATGGCACTGTATTTTGTTCTATTATATCACGAATAAATATTTGCCTGATTAAACAATAAATCACAAAAATGTAATACTGGTTAGACCCGAGATCGAGCGTAGCAGTACGATCATATAGAATATATATTTTCAGATTTCACGCCGAAACATTTTCAGCGATGTGTGAATGGATGCTGTAGTGCAAAGTTCCATTTTTGATCACAACTGACAACTGTAATTTACAAGGCGTAAATAGTAAAACGATCGTTTAGTCCTGCATGTGGTCATAAAAGTCATCAACTCACTTGGTCATGCACCAGATCACTGTAGCACAGTATAATAAGCGGGACTTTTCTAGGCAGGTCAAGTCCCAGTTTGACTTTTTCCGGGCATCAAGGTCATCCGGAGATGCTGAAACGGTCCCAGAGTTTCTACCTAAGTGGTATAGCTATCACTCTAAACATCATGCACCGAAGCTTGTGCACGCTGTGGCATTAGTATCATTTCTCCATATTCTGAATCCAGTTTCTTGATGCAGCGACATTATATACGCCGCCTCTTCAGCACACCGATAGGTGTGTTTTACGCATATCTCTGGGTGCCAGTAATGGAATACATTTATTTAAGGCTATTTACAGAAGAGTGGGGACTGGCCTGCCCCTTGCAAATTCTGGGAGTGCCGTAACGTGTACATGCATTACTGCAAGCTTTCCAACTGCTGGAATAGTATAGTGGCTCAAGTCGGTCTCCTTTGGCATTTGGTACGTTATTTAGCGAGGCGCGCTTTTGCGTGCAACTGTGATAACGCCCTAGATGAGCTCTCTGAGTCGGCGGTCTTTTCTCTTCCCGCCCGGAGCCGGTTCGGCATCCCCGCATTCGGAGCCAGTCGAGCTGGCGGCGCCTCCGCGGCACTAACCATTCACAAATATATGCCCCGCTCACGAGTTTCAAGCTCTCCACCGTACTCGGAGAAGTTTCTACGCCGCATCCTAGACTGCGCTCTTCGACGGAACTTGTCCCCGGACGGCAGAATGCGTCCGCTCGCAAATGTGATTTACGAAGTGCGCCAACGATGACGCGCCTCTGGCCGCCCTGTAATTAGAATGCGAACAGGCACAGCAGTCTCTCGCCTGAGAAGCTTGCGACTGTTCTGCCGACGGTAATCGGATTTCCCCAAAAGCCGTGACTGAGGACACTCGAACGGGAGAAGGGTGAAGTCGGGCTGATGCATGTGCTGCTGTTTTTGCCGCTGCCGGCTCAGCTTTAAAAGAGAGCGAACGAAGCGCTCGAAACAAAAAAGATGCCTTCCTTTTCCTAAAGTTATGAAATGCTTCTTGCTCTCATTGTCGGCAATCTCAGTCGAAAATCTACCAGGAATCACAGCGAAACTGAGTCGGAACAGACGCGAATATCCGTTCGAAAAATAGCAATATTCGGGAAAGAATAATTGGAATACACCCCGGCCCGTATTCGAACCACGGTGACGCGATCCTAATAATTTCTTGTGCACCCTGCCATCGCCGCAGTTTTTTTTCTTTAGCGCATGAAATAACTACTTCTCTTCTGACCTGGCTCGTGCTTCATAACGCATCATGCTATCCCGCCATACTCCCACTTCGCGCTGACATGCACATAAACTTTCGGACGGGGCTTACACCCTTTACACGCAATGATACCATGTTTACGAATGTAGTAGAAAAAAAAAAGGCAAACGGACTCGGACTTACGTTTTGTTATACAAACTTCAGAGCCATTCTAAGAACCTATAACGTTTGGAACGCGTTCAGAAATAGAAAAAGAACTCCATCAGAACGGATTCCACCCAGGAATCTCTCGTGGGAAGAAAGAACGGAACCTCATGAGGACACCGTAATACTAGTAGAGGTGACCATAGTTTGTGTTGAGTGAGGGATAGGCGATATCGTATGAGGGCAATATAAACTGATAAGATGGGTATTCACATTGTGAAAGAAGGTAATAAGGAAATGATGAGGTAGTGATAATGAGGCGGTGATAAGGAGATGATGAGATGCATGAATTTTGCGTTGTCAAGCCAGCAAAACATGTCTGACAAGATGGGGATTCGATCCTATCAAAATTGCTCAATGCTTTGGGGTGCCTAATATGGCCACTCAAATTTGACCCGGGTCACCTAAGTCTAGCCTTGACCTTGACTGAAATGTGGTTTGGAGGAATACGAACGTGTCCGCACTGATATTTTGCGTGGACCATCATCCGAAATTCGACATAGTAAAAAAAAAAAAAAAGTTGGTGAGGGTTCAAATATGGCTTGAACCAGCAAAAGCTCTGTCAAGCACGGTTTAAGAAGGTTGTAGACGGTTTGACTTCACCAACCGTTATTGCTTTTCAAATGGTGCGACGTCAGTGCTTCCGCCGTTAACATTTCCCTCCTCATCCCCACCTCTGCTGTCATTTCCCTCAACACCCTCCGGCGTCCCTAAGAGACAACGAGAACCGTGCTCAGGAAATCGGTGTGGAGTATAGGTTAGCGCGCTCGGTTGCAGCATAGACGGATGGTGGTTCGAGTATTGGCATGGTCACGGCCTCGAGTAGTAGAGCCCACGCCCTACAAAAATCACCTCGATGAACTATTTGCTAGCGCATTCTAACCTTGCTCTTGCATAGCGTGAGCTGTCATATTTTATCGATTGGCGGTCGCTGCCGAACACATGTATACGGTGGCGCCCATCGTTACCGCCGTACACGTACGGCGGCAATAGTGCGATCCATGTTTTGTGCCACATTGAAAGACGCTCACGCGGAGGGGCCGGAATCTGAAGAAAACCATTTAACGCAACTCGCGCGTCAGCATTGTCGATGCCGGCTTTGTGAGCGAAAAATCACGAGCACACTTAGGCACTGATTTGTCGGCTGGTTGAATGGCGCCGCGACACCAGTCGACATATCTGTTTAGGCAACTCGGATAGCTCTCTCCAGATGTGAGGGTGTTATGGGAATCGAACTTGAGACCTTGGATCCTGAGTCATACACGCTACCCCTATAGGCCACGCAGACGCATTCGTACGGCTTGCTTAAATCGGGACAATATATCTTGTCGGGCGGTCTTTCATATAATGTGGTGTTACTATAAGTACGCGTGTGATAACAGTAACACAAATTAAGAGATTAGTGATTAAGCGAGTTGCGCAATGCACGCACGCGAACGAGAACCTGCCATGGGGACCGCAGACGAGAGCCATTAACGTCGTCGCGCGCTACAAGAAGGAACTTAAGTGCCCTGCAAATTTTTGTTCTTGCTTTTACCTCGCGGATGAAAAAAAAAAAAAGAAACTAATTTCCTCCTTGTTCAACGCTCTGTAAGGTTTACGATCGGGCGCTCGCGTAACTTTAGTTCCTCCGGCGCCTCGTCTGCTATACTTCCGAAGCGCACGAGATATATTTTAACGCAACAGCTTTAAGGATTTTGTTTCGCAGAAAAGCCGGTATGTGTCAAAGAATGTCTTTACTGGGGATTCCTGTAATTAAATGAAATTAATTGAACTGAAAAGGAAACTGCTTTAAGGAAATGATTTCTCGAGGGGTGAAGGCCTCTTGCGGACGAGCCTCGGTAGCCTGCGTCGCTGTCGCGTCGTAACACAACACCGCGCTGCCCGGTTGCTGCAGTGCTCGCCGCGTTCCTCTCACTTGCCCTCTTGGCCCGGGTTCTGTTTGTTGTTCCCTTTGCCGCTCAGGGAAAGTTACGGCGACGTCTATTGATGAGCGGTTGTAAATAAGGGTGTCGTCCTCATTCAGTCCTTTTACGGCGCAGGCGGAGCTCAGCCTGCAAGGGGATGATTTCACCCGGCAGATGTGGCACATGTACAACACCTTCGAAGACGTGGTCGTGGGAGGGACGCCGGCCGCTGACCGCCAGGCCAGCGACAGCAGCCAGGCGCTCAGCTTGTCGAGTCAACAGCCGGCCGCCGCTGACGACGCCGCGGCGGGGTCTGCTGCCACCGCCACTGTGCGCGGCACAGACGGCACATCGGTCGCGGCGCAGGCTCCGCGCGTCCCCAAGCCCGTTCGCATCCCGTCTTCACCCGACGTGCGACACGACTCGTCATCGCCGACAGCGTCGCCCGGCGCCCGACGGAAGAAAAGGCCCATGTCTCAGCGCTGTTCTTACGCGGCCTGCGGCAGTCAGCAGCAGCAGCAGCAACGAGGTTCCCTGTCTTCCGGCAATCCGCTACTGGACACCATAGGCTCCATGACGTACGACCCGTGCTGCGAGTCGGACGACTATTACGACCTGGCTAGCGTGTACCTTCAGCGGCGCCAGGCACGGCAGCACAGCGATGGTGAGTCCATCGCTTACGCGGGCTCCATCGACAGCGGCTACAAGAGCCTCTGCCCGACACCGGAGATACCGGACTACGAGGCTGAAGCCAAGCCCGTCGGCAAGACCGTCCCGCCATCGGCGACCAGGTTTGCTGCGGGGAGCCATAAGCCGACTCAGGAAGAGCTGGATGCCGACCTCGACCACCTGATGCAGCTACGCCAATCCCTTCTGACGGCCATCGCCCGCTGCGAGTCGCCGGTGAGCCCCAAAAGCCCTCGAGCCGGCTCGGCGGGCGACAAGACGGTGAGGTTCAGCACCGAGAAGCTGACCTCAGCGCCTTCGTGCTCGCCGGCCAAGGCGCCCGGAACTAGGGCCAAACCCATCCTCAAGGACCCGCTGTGCGCCAATCTGCGCGCCAGTCTCGAGCGTCCCGACAGCGGCGGAACGCTGGAAGAAGAGATCGACAGCCTCCTTTGTGGTGGCAAGCCCGACTACTATGACCTCGACGCCCGGTTCCCGCCGTCCACGTACGTCACCATGGTTGAGGAGAAGTATCGCTCCAACGCTGGCTACAGTGTCGCCAAGGTGAAGTGCTTGAAAGGTGAGTTTCTCTAGGGCGGGCTCTACTGCAGCGGCTTCGAGGGCGAGGTTCAGTTCAACCCGCGGGAGGCTCCGCTACAAAATTATAAGCATGCATTGCACTGATAACCGCCAGCTCTGTTAAGCGAGCGACTTTCGAGCGACTTTAATTCTGTTAGCACTGAACTGGTATCAACGTTATGGCTGTGAAGTGAGCGTGGGCGAGATAATCCACATACAAGTCAAGAGCCCTGTTTACATGGACCCGACGGCGGAGGGTCGAGTTGGGGAGTTGAGTGAACTCGACCCTACCGGTTTTAATGAACCCGACCCGACGAGCGCAGAACCGGTTCTGTACGAGCGGCGATTACGGCGGTACCGCACGTCGAGACGAAAAACTAGCAGACGGCACCCGATTACGGTTTTCCCCCGCGCAACTTCAGCATTTTCCATAGGGACCGGGTGCCCGTTGTACGGCGCCACCGTCGCCTCGGTGGAACAGCGCCGCCCGCGGCGGAGTACCGAAACAGCGGAATGCCGAGGCAGCTGAGCGGCGCAGTCGTTTCCGTTCTGCGAGGCATTTTTGAGCCTGTTCCTACCCGTCGTTTTGCGGTGTGGCTTTGAGAGCTTTGAGCTGCGTTGAGTAATCGCAAGGAGTATTGTTTGACCGGGAAATCTTGAAAAATAAAAGGGCTGTTCTCGGCAGGGCGTGCGTGTTTTTTTTTTTTTTTTTGAAACCGTCCGGCGCATGGTATTTCTGTTATATACTCGAAAATGCCGTGCGCGTGATTTCACCATGCGCTAGGAACACCTCTGTTAGGCACTTTTTAAGGCGACTTCGAAAACGGGAATTGCGCCTGTACTGCGCGTCCATCTTATATTAGGTCTAGTCGAAACCTGCCTGAAGATCAAATATCGCCGAGCCGCGTAGCCGTGGCGACGTAATAGTGGTAGTTGTTATGGTCAGCGTTCATGTAAAATGAAAAAGATGCTGCACCTGCTTTTTTGGTAATAGATAGGCTCAAGCGATTCAAAGTAGAATAATAGCAAATGACATTCCAGTTTCAACCTCGCAACGAGCGCTGTAAAAGGAGAAAAATAAACAGGCAAGACAAAAGTAGGATCCTATTTATGGTTGGAATAGCAAACACACATATACTTCCAGGACTTCCTGCACAATTACGCTACAATAGCTCGCTGAACCCGGCCTTAAGACTATCAAACTTAATCATAATATAAGCCAAGTGAGTAATACCACCTCAGCATCATTTTTACATATACGACAATGATCTTGTTGAACACGTCGGAGCTGCTGCATATAATTGATTTAGAAAATATTATACTATACATGCCTTTCTCCCGACATGGTGCGGAGGTTGTGAAAAGACAAAAAAAAATTAAATTTCCTGCTAGCGTTCTCTCAGCGCAGGAAGTTCAATGCGATTGACCGCACCTGCCTTGAATATCTGAAGGCAATAGTCCAATACTGTCAAACTGTTAAATACAATCGAAAAAAACAAACACAGTGTGATGTGTTGTAAGATAAGCCACCGACCACTAAAAGAGCGTTCTATTGTTAAATGAATCCCTCTGATGGCTCGTTCGCTAAGGTGGTCTACTTTCTCAGCGTACCACGAACTTGCGGGGCCGATACCTAGCTGACCTCGATACCTGATGAGTGTGAGGGGACACGGCCATGTATGTAGTTTTCGATTTGCACGTAAAGGAATCCGGATAACTGAAAGCCATTCCTTTTACAACTTTGAATGCTGCTTAATCTGTTTACATTGGCCATAGAAGCAATTTCTGAGAGAGTAAAACGGTCTTGTCATACTACGCCACAATCAGGAAATCTCACGTTCACTAAAACGCCGATGAGAAACGCATGTATTTAGGCGGGCCAGGAAATCAACGCTGCTGAGAAAATACGTAAAGCCGTGTCAGGTGCAACGTGAATGCGAAAAAAAAAAAAACTGCTACACGGCTTTCGAAATTAAAAAAAAAAAAAATGCTACGTTTATGCTCGCTTCCACACATTAAATTGTATTTTTTTTTCTTGTTCGACTTTTATATGAAGCCGATAGCAGATTTTGTGACCATGCAGTATTGATTGAGCTGTGAAATGAGTGATTTTATTAGGCAAAATGGACATGCCACAAACAAATGTTAACAAATTCTACGAGTATCAACGCAGAGCTCTCAGCGCATTTTCATTGGTTGACAAACGAAAAGAGGAAAAATGGCAAGATCATGGTAATAGGAATTGTTCATGTCTCCTATCTGCTCTTTCTGTTAAGAGAAAAAAGTAAATTATCTTTGACTATGTCAGCGAAAGTATCTGCACAAACATTGTCTGTGCCCATCACTGAAGATCGTAACGCAGCCTGAACGACGATGGTGGAGCTGTCTTTTCTTTTTCCGTGCTGGGGTTTTCTTGTACACAGGCGGGGAAATGCTAGCGTTGTAACTTACGTTGTAGGGTTATTTCGATTTCCAATTGTCAATAAAGTGACTACAGATGAAGGGAGTGCGGCTTCGACTCCGAGACTCTCGTGCCGTCACTCCTGGGGAACAGAAGGCACAGAGCATCCGGTAGCAAGCGGAATTTTAAACATTCAGCACTTTCCATGACCACACAGTGACCAAATACGTAGATTCGTGCCTTTGCCTTTCAAAGAACCATGCTTAGGTCACCCGCCACTAATGCTTCTGTGGAAACCCGTAGAAATGAATCGACTTAAAAACGTCCGACGAGTTTGCGTAGCTGCCAGTGGAGCCAACAACGCACCACGTTTCGCCAGCCTTGTTTGGCCAGACTTCATTTAACTGGACATATTCACACAACTAGCCCACCTTTCTGTTCTCTTGAGGATAGTATATTCACGCACAACGTCATCTAAACATTAGGATTTCCGATTTTCCACACGAACCAAAGACAAACACTACGCTCCAATGCGCTGGCAATGCGCCGGCCGGGGCCGGCGCATTCCGGCGTTTGAGCGATGCGCCGAGAGGCGGCGCCACCCGTACAGCTGTCCGGTCCCCATACTGTTCTCTCCCACTGTGCCCCGACTCAACACGACAGCGTTTACATGCTTCCTACAGCGGGGTCGAATCCAGTCAACCCACCCCTGCGCCGGAGCTGACTGGGCTCTACCCGTTGTCTTCTAGACCCTACCCGACAGAGTTTACAAGAACACGGTAACCGGTTTTCGATCCGAAAACTCAACTCAACCCGCTCCTTTCGGGTCCATGTAAACACCGCTAAGAATGCAGCGAATACCCCTAAAGGAAGCCCTCCAACCGATGACGTCGGCAGAGGGGAACCTCCCAGTAACGGAGACAAAAAGGGATTCCCCCTCTCTTTCATGCCAGTTGGTGACGAAGGGCATTGTGAGTCTACAGAAAAGAGGAAAGGAAGAAAGTGTAAGACGTTTGCAGCACTGTGAAAGGCAGGGGAGCCCTGACCCATTCAGGATCACGCCCGCTATAATAGGTAGAGAGCTTTAGAATAGGGGTCCCAAGCTTCTTGGCCAATTCAGCATCGCGCCCGCTGTAATAGGTAGAGCGTTTTAGAATAGGGGGCCCCAAGCTCCTTGAGGGCCCCAAAGCTTGGGGTCCTCAAGGGCTTGGGGCGTCGAAATGCGCATGCGTAGAACGTAAGGCAGTTTTGGCTTAAAGCTTGGGGCGGACCATATTTTTCGGAAATAGCGTTCGCCTCAAGCCGCCTTGGGTCGCTTGGGTTACGGCAACATGGCGGCGTCTAGCCAAGCGGCGGCCGCTCGCCTCAGCACCGATTCTTCGTTACCGCCGCATGGTGTCGTGCGTTCACGGCAAACTAAAGACGTACGAAGCCTGTTTTACTTCTAAAGATGCCCGCATCACCAAATTTTAGTGATAGAACGCACCATATTTTCCGGTTGCTTCCGGATTTACCGCGCTGCTAGGATTAACGAGTTCGCCTCGCTTGGTTGCCATAGGGACCAAACGACAGAGAGCGCGGAAAGTTCAAATGAGATTTCTCGCCTCAGCCGCACCCCTCACCCCCCGGATTGGCGGGGTTAGACATAGGAGCGCGATTGCCTGCCATAGTGCGCTTGTGCGAGATGCGTAGGAGCACAATTACTTATAGTGCGTATGATCCTCTTTGGTCCAGGGGACGCCTGCCTTCTGCAGTGCCGCAAACATCTTGTGAGACGAAGTATAGGGCGACATATGGATAAAGGCTGTACTCTGAATACTAAAAGTGTACTTCTTTTCTTGTGTTTCTGTGTGTTTCGCTGGTTCAATATGTTAAGGGGTGGTGTCCCTCCCTCTGGAGGGGGAGCAGCGTCGAGGACTGATGCCATTGGCTGTAGGACCTCTTCTGAAGGGAATTGATCGCTCCATTCTTGTAACAACAGTGCTACGAGCACAATCCAGACTTCAATATGGCAGGTCTATAAATATATATATATATATATATGTGAGGGAGGATGATAGGCGATTCAGTATAAGTCAGTTTCACTGGCTTTTCTTACACTCGGCGGGCACCTTCTCTGTTGTGCTGACCAATCGCAACAAGAAAACGAAATCACTTGTTTTACTGTTTTAAACAAGCATTAAAATTTTAGAGCTTATAAATCCGCCTTGTGGTTAGCTTTTTGTTTGCCCAACAAGAACGACACACTACTTTTTGTAACAGAGGAATTGTGTGTAGTGGCAAGTATCTGAAAAGTTTACTTGGCTGGATACTCGCAGACAAATGCCAGGAGTCCTCCAAAGACCACAATCACGCAACGTTGACAGGGGAGCCCAGCCGGCGGTCGCACAGCCATGGCAGGCAGCCACATCAGCAGCCGCAACACCACCAACCGGTGCCCCCGCCGCAGGCGTTGGGCGCACACCACCCCACCGGGCCCACCGAACAAAGTGCAGTCCGGATCTCAGCGGACCCCGTGCCTACGCCGCGATGCTCGGCACCCAACCCGGCGACCGGAGCGCACAGCGCCAAGCCCAGTTCCCCCAAGCCGACACTGATGCGCTGTGCCAAGTCACGCTTCAACGAGGTGGCCAAATGCATGCTCGAGATAATCGAGGATCTGCAGCACAAGAAGCTGCTTGAGCCTCGGCCAAGCAAGGCTGCCCCCGTGCCATGCAAGCCGCCTGCGATGGCTGCATCCCAGCAGCCACTTCGAGACACCCACATCGGCGGCTCCAAGCCGGGCCAGGCACAGCCGAGGCCGCTGTCGGACTCGGAGTACCACGTCTATGAGGAGGTACTGTACGACTTCGTCAGCGCTGCCGGAAGCGTCGCGTCGGAACTGCAGCGGCCGCCACCTCCGTTGCCAGCAAGACCCAGCGAACCGGGACACCGGCCCAAGCAGAGGAGCAACCTATACTCGCTGGTGCGCAATCAGGAGGAGAGGCGCAACATATCCAAGTCGCTGGAACAGGAGTGGACCGGAGACAGAGCGCGGCTCGAGGACGAGTACGGTTTCCGCTCCGTGACCAACTCGTAAGGCCGCCAGAGGAAAACGAACTGTTTGTGCGTGCCCTACAAGGCCGAGGTTGTCACACATCAATCTCTGCGAGACGAACTTTTGCAAGTGCGCGTCCGTTTGGATGCAGTTCACGCCTGGACTTCGCTCCCGCGAGCAATATCTCGATGTCGGCGTTGCAGTGATACCCTAGGCAACAGCAATGTTGTATGGCACCAATTGGTGGGACAGCCTGCTGGACTTTTTTGTCACCAAAATATTTAAGCCTTCTCTCAGGGGATACTAAGCCCATGTGTTCAAAATTTATCTGCCTTGCACGTGAATGCAAAGCGCCTGGCGCAGTGCCGAGAAATATGGGGTACAGTGTGTTCAGGCGCACTTGAAGCCTTGATGACTGTACTGCTGTGAAAACCAGGATCCATAATGACTTTTATATCCGGGCTCTATTATGATTTATAGTGCCTGTTGCTTGTTGTGGCCATATTTCACAACATATGTGGCATAATTTGTTGAAATGTTGGACTCTTGCTACATAATGTGTTGGCCGTTTAGGGGCAGACCATCAGAAGGATTTGTGCTTCCCTCAAAAAAGCACAAATCCATTTTGGATGTACAGTTATGAATGTTGCATCACTAAACACATCTTAATGGGCAGCAAGTCACCTGCATATTTTTACTTCGCATATCAACCATAAGGTGCGGAATAAAATTCTAGAAAAATTCCTGGCTACCACAGTCCCCTACACCGCTGATGACAGGTTAATAATGAATTAACGACAAATGTAGGACTTAAAGCTTGAAGCAGAGATGCCACTGCTCCAAATGTGAAGGATAGTTTTTGACACAGCAGCTTACAAAATGCGTTCAAAGCCTCCATTGTGGCTTGTTCCAATGACACAATGTCACAATATGGCATGCTGTGCATTTTTATGACAGATGATTTTACCCAGTTCTAGCATATAATGCAACGATTGGTAAACTCCATGATGTTGCTGCTGATTGCATATCACAATGATTGATCATTTTGCAAGAGCCAATTGATGTATTATTCTTGGTGAACTTCAAACAGAATGCGGATTAATGCACTGTGAATGCTGAGATGCTCTTCATTTCGCCAGCTTTAGCACTCTTTCTATACCTTCAGTCGACTGTAACGAAAAGGAGGAAGTGAATGCCTTTAGCAGTGGTTCCATCGAAACTACAATCACCAGTCGAGTCTGAAAAGTTTAGTCATATCCCTGTAGATTAGCCCAATATTGCATTCATGACTGAAACTGTAGCACATGCCACTTTGCTCACGAATCCTGGAAGGTCAAGTTGTAATTAAAAAAAAAAAAAAGTAATGTGACAGCTGCTCATAGTCCTACTCGCTGCGTTTACAGGGGCCCCTGAGATGACTGTTCACTTGCAAGTGCTGCCACATTTCATAGCATAATCTTATGCTTAACAGGGTTGAAATTGCTAATGATCTCAACCACAACACCTAGGGTATGTCATTGCTGAAATTTCACTTCTGTGTTAATTATTGCACATTTGCCACTTGAGAAACAAAATATCCACATGGTTCAAGCCTGAACAACCAGGTCAAGGTGCAGCTATTTCACATCTGCTTGAAGCAGCTTTTTTGCACATGCGACTAGCTAGCATGTCACTATGTATATAGGCCCATGCAAGGGGGTGTGTCCGTTACTTAAGTTCAGCACAAGTGGAGCCGATTGATAATGACATTTTTGTCACAAGTTTTACTCTTTTAGAGCCATTGTAAGATGTACACAGAACCGAAAGAGAAGTTACAGGTGTGTCCAATCAGAGCTCAGTGTACACTCCGACTGGCTCAGATATGTGTCACTGCCATATTGCTCTCTCAGGAGAATAGTCTGAAGCTTTTACAATGCATAAAGCGCCCGTCTAGAAAAAGCTAGTTAAATCTGTTCGAGGAGCATGTTAATGTTGTTAATTGCAGTACTGAACTGAAAGACCCCAAGCAGCATTAAAGTAAGGAATCCGGCAGCCATTTGACCATCAGTTCTATTTGCAGGTTCTTTGGCTGACAAAAGGCATTTACGTATTAAGATGTCATTGATATAACTTAACTGTTACTTGAGCATTGTCTCTTCACATTGTCCATACATGGAACACAATGAAGATGACAATAGGATTAACAGTGACAGCAATATGCTCTTATGACAGATATGCCTAGCGTGAACGCTCCACAGCTACCCATCTATTTGCATACACAGTTTTTTCGCATAAAAATTGCAGATACTAGCTATAATAATTGTGACCAATTGTTGAATTTTCTAAACTAAATATAAAATTACTAGGTCTTTATAGCTGGATTAAACATAGCAGAGCGTACACCTCAGCAACAATCATTTTAAATGCTGTCACTTACGTGGAGAACAAATCTGCCTTATATTGAACCAGTATTGCTTTGTTTTTGAACTGTTGCAAGACACATGTATACAGGCACAGTAGGCGGCAGACACTGTTGGTGGTGCATATGTTGGTCTTGTAGAGGTTCCTTTGATCCTCATTCAGAGTGCACAGAATCCCATACACGTTGTTATATAAGTAGTTGCACAAGCAAAATGCACACCAGTATGGAGAATACTAGAGTTTGTGCATTACTTTTGTGCAGTTCCATATGCCATGCAATGAAATCTCAAAGCAAGTTACGTAAACAAACTAGGTGGAAAGCTTCATGATATTTACCCAATGTTGATGTTATTACATAGGATAGTGTTCAGTGACATTTTATGTGTGCTGGATCTTTGCAAAGTGTCACACAGATTTAAAATGATCTTACGAGTTTATTGAAATTTAAGTTATCTTACAAATTTACTGCTACTTAAGTTAAAGCTCTAGGCAGTGTACAAATATGCATTTGTGGACATGGCAGAGATGCCATTTTTTTATTCCAGATGCACAGTGGTGACACTATAGTGGTGATGAAGCCAAATAAAACTGGTACAGAGGCCTACTACTGAAGTGAATATATTTCAACTTTAGCACAACAAAAACAGAGTAACTTTTTCTTAATGAGGAAGTATCAAGAGGCAGTCTATTGCATGTCTTTTATTTAAAATTTATTTACAGCTAAGAGTCTCAAAAACTTATCTGTTATGAACTCATTTTTGAGGAAAAATCAAACGACATTGGGTAGACATGCAGTGGCTTCTTGTGACTAAAATAGTTGCCCAACTGAAATATTTGTTGCTTTGTGTGCCATTGACATGCATTTTCTTCGACAGTCCATAATAACAGCCAATATATCAAAATAGCTCAACACTTTGCATATCGCTACCACCTTCACCTTCAACCCCTGCACTCCCTCGTCCAATTGGCACAGCCTGTTTCTCATGACATGAATTGAATATGTTTACACATATCACTTTAGTATTGTTGCCATTGAAAAGCACGGACAGAATCAAATTAATTACAGTGATTATCAGCGTTGAAAGTTGATCAGAATATACTCATGCTCAGGCATCTGTCAATATTGTAGATTCCACGTCATGTGTTACCTGCCTTCCTAAGTGTTTCACGTTTCAAAGCCAAACTATTGTTAGTGATAAGATACAGGCACAAAGTTTGGAATGGCATGTTCTGAGAAAGAAACATCCTAGTAAGCCAAGAAATTGGGCTAGCTGGTTTTCTTCCATTTTTGCTGTGTTGGACTGTACTGACAAGGTCAATACACTGCTGTTGTTTTTTCTTTTGGCTTTCATCATCATCTTTGCAGCAGAGTGGAACAGTGCAAAAATTGATGAAACAAGTTCAGAAATTATTTATGCTCTCTTCTGGAAGTCAGATCAAAATGTATGCCGTAAAAGTGTTTACCAGCATTTCTAATTCACTTTGTCTGCTTAAAATGCCTGCTCAGTCTAAGGCAAAAGTACCACAGGCACTTTTGTCTTAGACTGAGTTATCCAACTGAATCCCTCTTCTGATGCAAGATGATTTGAATTGACACACTTCATTTTGTTGATGTAATGTGTTTGTATAGCCGCTACTGCTCCGGCCCATTTGTTGAAAAGAGTGATCTGCAAAAGTACGGGTTTAGGCTCTTGCAACAAATCACATAATGCAGAATTGCTGGTAGAAGAAAATGCAGAGGGCAGAATACTGTTTCGCACATTCTCAGTTGGCCACTGTAAAATAAAAAGTTATTTTGTTCAGCCCTGAAATAAACATATCTTAAAGAAGATTGTTGTATACTAATGATCACCATTGTGCACTAAGTTTTCAAACTCCCTATATACTCGTGTTTGCTTTTATGCTCAGGCAAAAATGCCAGAGAAAATGTGTACATAAAAGTATTTGACTCAGAAATTGCTCCATGGTGTATTCATACATATCGACATTATATGTGAGGAAGAGAGTAGAATGTGTATATTTCAGTAAACCGAATAAATGTCTGTTTTCATTTTTACTTCTCTTGTGCTTCTTATAACAATCAAAATGACACAAAGTGATGCTCTCATTACTTTCGGTGCAACATGGCTTTTAAGAGTTGAGTAAGAGTAGAGCTTTTCCAGTATGAAGAATGCAGACTGGACTAGAAAAATTACTTAGGACTTTTTTTGCCCGAGTTGTTAAAACTGGTGTGCATATGGGTGCATGTGTGTGTGAGAGAGAGCTAGAGAGCAAAAATTGACCACGGTAATGAAGCATGGTGCTACGTGATTGCAAAATTATGTCATGCCAGACTGACCCAAGATTTGTATGTCAATATTCATCTCTGCAATTCTTTTGTAATTATTTTCCTGCAGAGGCCTAAGCCACTCCTTGTACATTTTGCTTTCATCGCTCGGATTCCCTTTCATGCTAATTTATCATGCTTACAGCTTCAGGACTATATACATCTAAGTTTAGCTGCGTGTTTTCTTTTAAATGATGCATTAGACATTAGAATGCATGGATTACTTTGTGCTACTGGCATATGGCTGCTAATTAGATTATAATTGAATTTCTTCCTTGACGCTGTTTGTTTCAGCTACCGAATGATAGCTGTAAAGTGCTACCATCTACCGGAAGAAACTGAAACGAGCAAGCGGCGCCGGAGACGTATTGACGTAGACGTATGCCGGTTTACCGTACCCCTCCCAGGCGTAGTGGCCGCGATTGCACTCATCCCTGTCAATGCGCGTGCGCAGGAGGTTTAGCAGGCGGCAATTGTGGCAACCCTGTATTGAGAATACGCCATAACGTTGGGCGGTTTGAAACTAAAGCACGCACATACACATAAAAAAATGCTTACGGCCTGTCGGCGCTGGTCTACCGGCCTCCTCACTGCTGCGCGCCGCTCATTCGTCGAACACTTGAGACGCTTTGCAACGCCGTCCAACCAGAGCTCGGAATTCAGCGACGCCGTGTCATGATTCGCCGCAGCCCCCCCCTCCTCTCTCTCTTTCTTTCTCCTTCTCTGTTGTTGCGCTCTGCGTGCCATGGTTGCCAGTAAATCTGCATGACGTCACGTGAATAAGCTCTGTACGTCTAAATTACGTGATTGAGACGTATAGAACTTATTCACGTGACGTCATTGAAGCTTTACTGGCAACCATGGCACGCAGAAAGCAGGGGCTAAGACAAAAATAGATAGTAGATAGCCTGGGAAACCATTCTGCGGAGCGAAGACCCAACTCTGCAGAACAAGCCATCCGCCTGGCAGAAGAGGCCGTGAGGAACCAAGATCTCTTTGCCTGCCCCTAATCGCGGAAGTCCCGGCCCCCTGCATGCGTGCCGGGGGCGGGGTGTAAGGGGCCTCCATTCTTGTGGGAATAAAAGTTGTTCACACACACACACACTGTAGTGTACGCACCGAACAGCTGGCCTATTGCACCTCTCCTCCACACACACACCTTTAAGACCCGTCGTCGACTCCCGAAAGTAGTTTCAAAGAGCCAGACCTTGGTCCTCAAAAAAATCCTCGCTACCTCGGCGTGCCCAACCTCATCACGGAAGCGAGAGGATGCACGCATGCGCCTAAAACTCTGCGCAGGTAAATTGGACAGGCGTGAAGAGAAGATTCCAACTACAGATTAATGACCACACTCGTAGAAGGACACCTGGTCGCAGCCGTAACATGGCGTGACCAGCAACGGCGGACACCACGCCGATGCATGGCTGGCTAGCTTTGGGAATTTCACCACAGGTGACAACTCCAAGAAATGTCTCACCTTCCCAGATCGTTGCGAGGTACAGGTGCCTAACGGCGTGACCAACGACAGGCCGACAGCGAGGCTGGGAGATACGGTGCGACTGCCCGCAATTGGACCAGCGACCTTGAGGCGGGAACCCCACGTGGGTAACAGGTTTGACCCAGTGTTGCGGCTGGGCGAGAGGGTGAGAGCCCAAATGATTGGTCGCAGTTTCACGCGGCATTGGCTTTCCAACAAAACTGTGGGACGGAGAGGACTTGGGAGAGTTATCCGGCAGACCCCAAAAAGGTTCTGGTCTGAACCGAAAAGAGGGCGGAAAGCTAGCGAAGTGGTTCATTGAAGTTGTTGAAGGACGATAGCTTTGCTCCGGCAACCGACGGACACCCCCTGCCTGCTGCGACCGACAGCCTTGGACCTCCCTCGGGCCCCGACGTACAGAACCCGCGCTCAC
Organism: Amblyomma maculatum; assembly: GCF_055883805.1. NCBI lineage: Eukaryota > Metazoa > Arthropoda > Arachnida > Ixodida > Ixodidae > Amblyomma > Amblyomma maculatum. The sequence continues at coordinate 323,580,067 of NC_139344.1, read as the reverse complement.
TTCCACGACGAGAACGACTTCGCCTCTTCGGCCTGCAGCCGCCTCCCCGACTCCCAGCACTTGAGCGAGCACCCGTGGCCACGAGACAACGCCGACACTCCTGTGATGGTGAGTGGACCGCCTTTCCCCTTCAGGCAGCCATATTTAGGAAAAAATGTTTCTAATTAAACGGCCAGTTGTGGATGTTGATTCGTTCGTACTCTGGTACGAGGGTATGCGGGCTCGCACCAAAACCTCAGCAGGATCCCACTGTTGCCACCACTTGTGACGGCCCTAATTTTGCGTCACAAAATTAGCAACTAGTTAAGTTGCCGATCTGGGGTTCGTTATCTACTCAAATTGAATTAAGCACCTAAATAATAATTTTTTGCCTATCAGCAGGGTTTCTTTCTGGCCGGCCTTGTGTATACGCAGTTAATCGAATTCTTGCATGCCATTTTCTCTTCTTATAATTAGGGCCTACAGATGGATTGCCTATTACTTGATGTCCAAGAGGCGTTCGATACGGTTTCTCACATCCTTATTCTGCACAACTTATCCTTTCTTGGCTTGTCACATGATATGCTTTGCTGGATCCAAAATTATTTGACAAGACGCAGTCAAAAGGTCTTGTTTAATGACTGCCAATCGACAGACGTTTACGTACTATCAGGTGTGCCCCAAGGGACGGTGCTTGGCCGACTACTTTTTCTGATATACGTGAATGACATTGGCAGCGGTATAACCTCCAAAATTCGATCGTACGCTGATGATTGCGTCTTATACCGAGAAATAAAGCAAGATTCTGACAGGCTAGAACTTCAAAATGATCTCAACAGTATTTCATCTTCGTGTCGCTCCTAGCTTATAAATCTAAATGTGTCTAAATGCAAGCACGTTCGTTCCACCCGAAAACATGAACCGATCAATACACAATACTACTTAAACACTGAAATGATATCTCAAGTAGGCGAGGCAAAATACCTAGGCGGAATATTCTCCGACTTGGAGTGGAACCGCCATGTAGATGGCGGTTCCACTGCCCGCGCTTTAAATTTTGTAAAACGAAACTTTAAATATTGTCACGTAGTGGTGACAAGGTCGTAGGCACCGAAAGAGGAGACAGGCGTAATAGCACTGGAATCAACTCTTTATTGGGCTGACTTGTGCCCGCAAAAGACCTAAGCAACTCGGCGGCGCTGATAACAGCAAATGTGCTCGTCGGTCGTCGAACAAAGAATGCAGTTTCACTCGTCAGCGCTCAATTTAAAGGCGTCGAAGAAAGATCTAGATAAAACCGCGTTCGGTAACTAGCATACCCTGAAACATTATAGAAGCACAAGTACGTGGCTGGAATCATTCGAGATGTGATAAACCTGCGCCTGGCGACAGCGAACATGAACACGCAAAGAATACAGAATTGATCCGTGCGTTCGAGTCTGAGTGATAAGGACGCATGCCGGCGGCTACCGAAAAAGAACAAATAGACATTTGAATGATTCGCGGCAATATATATGCTCCACAAAATGTGAAAAGACTGCTGTATGTCACAAGTGTGCACCCAATCGTAGAATATGCTTGTGTCATATGGGACTCGCGCGTACACACAAGTTCTTAATAAGAAATTGGGAAATATTCAGAACTGAGCCGCCCGTTTTGTCTCCCACAACTATTCGCATCGCAGCACTGTCTCTAACATCAAAAATATCTTGGAATAGCCTCTTCTTTCCTCGCGTCGGGAATATTTTCGACTCGCGTTTTTACGAGACATATTTCATTGTCGCACCGTAATGACCAAAAATGCCTATCTTTTACCATCTATGTACAATTTCCCTGCGTCGTGATCACCCGCATAAGATTAAAGAAATGTGAGCGCGTACCTCAGTTTTTGCATTCATTTTTTCGACGTACAATCAGTTCATGGAATAATCTTCCCCGCGATATAGCTGTGGCTACATCCGATTCAGAATTTTCTGTTGCGCTAAAGGCTTCTCTGGCTCAGTACTGATATCCGTGGTCTGTACGTCAACTTATTTTTTTCAACAAAATTCGTTCTCTTTATCATGTTCTAAACTTTGCAAATGTTTAGTGCGTGCGACATTACCATGTATTTCCATTTCACTCCCAGTGCTCCTTCACGTTGATGTTCTGTCCGCATCGTCTTACTATGTCTACCGGACTGCTTGCATTATCCTGTAATAATGTTTGTACGTTTCTATATGTTTTCCTCGGCGCTAATGTGTAAAGAATACTGTGGTATACCCCCTACTGTAATGCCCCTGCGGGCGAATGTAAGTAAATAAGTATTTATTTATTTGAATAAATAAATGACAATGCTCTGCCAGTAAAACATGAATACAAATTTCTGGGCATTACATTCGACAGAAAGCTGACTTTCCTTCCGCACGTATAAACACACTCAAAAAATAAAGCCTTCAGATATTTGAACATACTGAAAATGCTTTTCCATAAACGCTGGGGATCGGACAGGACATGCCTTTTACAGATTTATCGTTCTGTCGTGCTCTCATGCCTAGAGTATGGTAACATAGTGTATCGGCCTGCAAGTTACTCATACCTGAAACGACTGGACCCAGTACACAACTTAGGTTAGCGCTTGTCAACAGGTGCCTGCAGGACATCACCCGTACAAAGCCTTTACGTGGAAACAAACGAGCTGTCACTTTCAGACAGAAGAACCATGCTCACACTTTCTTACATATTGAAAATTCGTTCACTACCGAAACACCTTTGTTCCACAATAGTTACAAAATGCCCATCCAGGACACTGTTCAGTAACAAGCCCCGAGCAGTCAGGCCGATCCTGATTCGTTTCGAAGAGATGTGCCGTGATCTGAACATACTTGATACACTACCTGTTATTGTGCATTGTCTCTAACCTCTGCCACCTTGGTACAATTTCCCAAATGTATTCGACTTCACACTTACAAAACTCTACAAAAACCAAACACCACATGAACACTTACTACAGGAGTTCTTAGCCCTCAATAAAAAATACAGAAATTATAAAACATTCTATACTGATGGTTCTAAAACTGCATTTTATGTAGGCAGTGCCATAGTAGAAGATAAAAGAGAAAAAGTTGTAAGGTTGCCTCAGTGTGCTTCTATTTTCACTGCGGGTGTTACGCTGTCTTCTTAGCAGGTGAAACAGCAGTAAACAAAGAACACTATCATTTACACCGATTCCCCGAGTGTACTCACTGCCCTTAACCCTAGAAATGCAGCTACGCCGTTAATAGGAAATATCATACACAACATAGCAACTGCCACTGCACAGGGCTGAACATAAAATTCTGTTGGGTCCCAAGTCACCTACAAATCAAAGGGAATAAAAGAGCAGATGCATGTGCGATTCAAGCTCGAGAGAAACAAATAAAGGAAGTACGCACGTTTACCATTTAAAGATTGCATGAAGTTAGCAGATTGCAAACAGAAAGATAAATGGCAGTTCACTCGGAATAATGCCGTAAATGATAAGCTTCATTTGATAAAGCCTGTGTTGGGAGAATGGAAATCAAGTACTTATCAGCAACGTTTTAAGCTTCGTATAGACAAGCGTCATGTTAGTAAACAAAGGTGGCGCTCCGATCGGCAGCGACAAGGGGTGTAGGCAAAAGCGCAGCGTGCCTACACTGCGCCAAGCGACGCTGCCTTCGAAACCAATTTGCGTGTGCGAATATCCTGAAACGTAAGCTTCGCTTGTGCGTAGAAATAGTTTGGTTTATGCTTGGAGAGTGGTTCAGCACGTTATCAGTCGATTACTGCTGAAACTACCTGGCAAAGAGCGCTGCATTGGCTTCCTTCTCCGTGGCCTCAACAGCGCGTAGCTACGGTACGTAGGCGACTGCTGTGAGTGATTAAGTTAAATAAAAACGAGAAAGCGCAATGTATAAGAGAGACTAATAGTGAACACTGTTAAACTCCCGGGCCTATTCCTGGCGCATGCAAGGAGGACGACAATATGAATGACTGAATTGTGTTTTTTATATGACCATCTCTTTTGACTGGCTTTCTGCTGCTTCAAGCAATTTCACACTAAAGAAATTATCGGCAACTATATATATAGTGAAAACGAAATCACATTTCTAGCTCTCTTCCAGCAACTTAAGTAATATAATTTCATATTTAATAAGAAGAACTCAATCGTTTAGTTCTTGTAACATATGTTCGCCTCTGCCAACTTGTTTTCGCCTGCTCGATAAAAAAGACGTTTGACGTCTGTCTCATCTTACAGACGTAGCCAAGATCATTCACAGGTTAATATGTACATGCCCGTAAGAATGCTCTCATTTTGTTCTCTTTGCTCTATAGGAGAGACGCATGAGTGCAGATGCAATGTTCCTTCACGATCGCTTGCATCGAAATTTGCGCGATCTGCTGAGCTTTTTTAATACACTTGGAAATTTTTTATTCAAATGCGCCTCATCTTATTCTACTGATTTTGTACCCCATAGCAGATTCCACTTTGGGACATTAACCTCCATGTACCCTATATACTTAAATATTCTACTCGATCAGAGCTAGGTTGTACGTGGATATTTAATTCGTTCGTCACGATCTTGTAATGACCTCCAAAAATAAATTTAAAAAATATGAGAAATAACGCTGCGGGACATGTTTACTATAAAACAGGTGATGAAGATCGTTAACTCGCGAATGTAAAAGCAGAAAAAAAAAGCTGCTATACAAGTGCGTGCATATTTCGGCAATATCGCACTGAGTGACCGCTCAAGGTAATTGCAATTACCTTCGCAGCAGCTTTTGTGTCCTTTTCTGTGTGAACATATACCCGGGCAGTACTGCAGGTGAATGGAACTCACAGTGCGGCTTCCCCGCGGGGTCATATATGCACACGGAATATCGCGTCTAAACTTCTTGACTTGATAGTATATCAAAACGGGCACGAGCTGCAGGCGTTTGTTCTTGCGCTATTCATCGTGCAGCCGAAAAGCAATCATGACAGTTAAGGGTTGCAAACAAACTGATTTAATTTCAGTGCAGAAGTGCAACGCACGTTAGCCGCGAAGGCAATCCGTCACCGAAGAGTATACTTGTCGCGCTCAATGCCGCTGCCCTTAGCTTTCATCTTAATCCGACCGCAAGAAACATGTTAAAACAATTGCAATTTTATTTTTTGTGCCTCGAGGCGCAGTCAACCGCACCACAGTTTGCAGAAATATTGGGAATTATGCCCGAAAACACGGCAAGTGCCGCGCATCCAATGCAGACGGCTCGCGCTTTTGCCTACACCACGGAAGTCACTACTGTCGCCAGCGCCGCCGCATCTCCACTGACGTCACGGGCTGACGCTTGTCTATAGGGCACGCACATCTCACTTATAATTTCCTACTCACAAAACAAGACAAACCCCAATGCGAAATATGCAGTGATGCCTCACCTCACTGAAAACAATGTCTTATACTCATGTAAAAAATTTGGAATCCAGAGGAAAAAACATTTCACAAAGTTCTACAACGAATACATTCCTTTGCAACCGGAAGTTGGTTTCGGCGAAAATGCCCTTGTCGACTTATCCTGCATTATTAGATTTTTTTAAATAAGCTAATATCATGCACACAGCATAGCCGAGAACAATTAAAAACCATAAATACATCAAACAGGTATTTTACCTCGAGCTTGGCTCATAATAGCCTCAGTTGCTTATGCGTCATTAAACCCAACACAATGCAACATAAAACTTGTGGCTATATTATACTCTACATAAGCTACACAGCCACTGCGGGCACATTCTGCGCGCGCATTCCGTATACATGGTGCATAAGGCAAGTAATACTGCTTATTAAAAAGAAAAAAAACTGTACGAAGCTGGCACCGTCACTTTGTTTCCTTGGTTTTACTCAGCTCCTTCATATGTATATCACGGTACAGAGCAATATTTTGGTACTTAGACGGCGATAAATGCTTGCGCGTCACTAATCACGTATTGCCATATCCAGTGGTATCCACAATCCCTCAACATGGCGGATACGCGCGCGGTCAGCGCAAGGAGACGCTAGTTTTTGCATAAGGTCTCAAAAGAATGCAATATAATCGCTGATACGTAGTTTCAATTCACTACAGCATCCAAGCCAGCCTGCTCTAAGAGCTGGAATGCGAACAAATTACCTATGACAGCAGTTTGCCGTTTTTCCCGGTGACCTTATTTACTGTTGTAGGCTGACAAGATGGGGTTAGTCCATGCATACTAATTTAGAACCCATCATTTTAAGGCAGAAAACTTGCGACCATAACGCATATATGATTGAATGCGTATAGTGGATGACGTCAAGAACGATGAGGGCATATCAAAGAAAAAAAAAAAGAAATTGAGAGTAAAAATAAGCTATCAGCATGGGGAAAACACGTCAGAAAACAGTTTTCTAGTATTTGTCGCTGACAGAGGCAACTAGTATGCGGCGACTCGCCCCGTGATGGGAAGGCCACTGCGCAGATAAGTATCAAACGTGGATGCGATGCTTTACCTGGAACGCAGTTAAGCCGCCACCCACATCTTTTCCATAGAACTCTTGGCGAAATTTACGTTCCATAAGCATTTGCAAATCACCCTGGGAGGACGAAAATGCGCAATACACTCACGGCTCAGTTTCTTTTCCTCTCTCTCTCTCTCTTCGCGCACGTATCACAAGTTGAAGGGAGGCGATAAACAGAAGTTATGAACGACCCCGAAAATGGGCGCCGTAGTTATGGCAGTGATCCGCCTGGAAGCGCGCTCACAGATAAGCAATACACTCTTCCTTCTAGACCTGTAATTAGACGTAATTAAATAACTGGAGGAAGGTTACAACGAACGGCCAATAAAGTCGCTGGGCGCCTGGAGTCGCATACATATGGCCAGATTAAAAGCGCGGAGGGCATGCATGCACGGCCCGATCATTCGTCGAGGAAAGTTTGGTTCCCATCAGGCTTGGCGCCGCGCTCAAAGAAGAATCGATTCGAAGGGATCTCAGAGCCGTTCGAGTAGTGGCGATAATTCGTCAGCCCATGGAGGGCGAAAAAGACCAAACCCAGGATACGGTTACCACCGTTTAACGCGAAAGTAAGGCACATACGATTAATAAGTTTTAGAGCGTATCGTTGTGCTCTCCGGGCTGCAACTCCCGAGTTCGCCTGTCCTGCGCTGTCCTGCGTTTGCGTGTATTCCTTCGTCCTAGCTGTCCTTTCGCCACTTAGCCATGAACCAACTAGGCTAAGCAAAAGTCTTGGTTTGACCCTCCAGGCGGCGATAAGTATATTTTCTTTACGAGGTGACCCCACCTCGCCTTCGCTTTAGCCTCTGAGCAGGGAATGGATATTTTGGAAAACTCCCCATTTCGCCGTGGGTTGTTGAATGATCTTCAAGACCTCGCAAATTCAAACAAGGAGGACTTAGTCGTTTCAGTTAGGGTCATGATTTAGCGAGTCTACGTGTAGTCCTTTCACACAAAAATAAACCGTTCGAGCTAAGCGGATTCGAACCGGTCAGGTTCGAACCCGGATACTCGGATTCAGCAGCCCGGCGTCTGCTTTCTTCAACACAGAGCAACTATGCGTACTCTGCCGAAGAGAGGAAAAATAAAGGATAAAAATAGCGGAAGTTTAACCAAAGCTGGTTATAACGCGCAAAAGGGCTCGCCTCGGTGGCCTAGTAGTGACTTAAATATTGACGATTTGTGGCTCACTAGCCATATTGCCGATTTACAGAATGGTGTCGCTATCCTAACGGCACTAATCATGCGTAAATTCTTCTAGGCCCGCAGCCGGGCGCGTCACCGACTACCGTCGCCTACGTTCTTTTGTTTTTCTTGCTGTGAAGCTAGTAAAAAAAAAAAAAAAAAAAAAAAAAAAACTGCATAAGTTTAACGCCGGCTAAACTATAGTATAACGCGCGAAAGCACTAGTTTGACATAGTTTACCGTGGTAAAGATGGTAGATGCAAATGACCTCTCTCTCCTCGCCATTACCTGCCAGAGCCACCTAGACACACAAGGCCTCGCCATGTCCTCCTCTCCACACGACTGACGTAAGAGGCGGTCGGCGTTTCCGATTTACGTATACCTGCAGTAGCGGCTCGAGCGTGAGTCGAACTTGCAAAGTAATCATTACTCCCTGCGGTTGGGTATCACGTCTCAGAAGCTAAAATTAGCTTTAGTAGCTTGCTTCATATAAGAGCGAGCCCCATATAGGGAGCTTGCATGAAGCGATGCATGCTGGGTAATCCGCCATGATGTCGTTGGCAGCAGCCGATGCAGCAGGGCACTGCCGCACAGACTCGTTATGGTCGCGTAGTGCGCGCAGACGATGCTGGCGCGATCGAACGGGCCGACTGCGGGTTCTTCACGATTCCAAAAATACGTCTGCACGAGGGCGAGAAGGCAAGTGATTCTACTAACGACGCCAACGCGAATGGCTCGCACCGGCAAGACACGCGAGGTCGACGCCAATCCGGGGAAGTATCAAACTACTCGCCAGAAATGAAATCATGAATGTCGGCGATGTCGACGGGTGGCCAGGTCCAGACGCATAGTGCAGCCATTCGTTCACGCTTGAAGAGGCGTAGCTTGAACAGCCCCGCGACGCACTGCTTTGCATTTCTCCACAGCGCGCCCATTTTTCGGGCACAGCGTCGACGCGTACGTTCCTCAGGAATCTGCCGACAATTGCACGCACGTAAGGGCAGCGCACAAAAAGCCACATATTTGCTTGGTGGATCGTCAAAAACGCACTTGCTCAATTCAGCCTGGCTACCCTGCCCGCCGTGCTGCCAGCGACATGATCATGGCGGATTACCCAGCATGCATCGCTTCATGCAAGCTCCCTATATTCCCGTACCCAGACAGAAGTACACACACACTGACAATCGCGCAACATCATCTTCAAGGCAAGCATAAGTTAAAGTAAAAAAAAAAATTTTCTTCACCCGAAATACAGATATATAGCGCTATAACGCCTATTACAACACAAATAAGCAAGTTAGTATTTTTGCACACAACAGCACGCATGCAAATAGATCGTAACCGGAATGTTATGAAGCTTGCACAGTACTGGCTGTCAGAATTAAAATTATTTGCCTGCTCGTGCGTGCAACCGCACACTTGCCCCTGTTTTTATGAAGCTGTTTAAATCAACCTAGCTGTCCAATAATATGCACTCATGAACTCTACATATAAGAGACGTAACTGCGTAATATAAAGTGACGATCCAGTTCATGCATGAATTTTATTAGGATGCAGCGAATGACATATAACCGACATAATTAGCTACGTCCTGCCGTACGTTTTAATAGTTCAGAAAGCACGCTTATAATCAAAGCTTTGCAACTGCATGAGTGATGAGTTGCGTGGAAGAGTTTCAAATGAAGCGCTACATCATAATTAACAACGAAGAGCGCTTTGCGACATGTGAATGTCGCTTTCACAGATTTGCCTACTACGAGAGTTATTGCGAGCGCTAGAAGAAAACATTAAATACAAGCACCTTTAAACTGGTAAACAAATCTGATGTGTGCTCAACATTGGCGTTACTAGGACGATAAACGAATAAACGCAAGTAAATGTGCATATTTCAATAATCGTAGCGACAATAGTTTTATAGTTTGTCATGCAAACGAAAGAAAATGTACTCACGGGTTTCGTGTATTCCAGCACACAACACAAGGTCAGACTCACAGCGAACGGGTAAAACACGACGGACGCTGAACATGGAATTTCGTCGCATGGTTAGCATGGTTGAAGCAAATCCCAGAGCGGTTTCGAAGTCTCAAGCACTGCACAATGAAGGCTAAAAGGGAACGTACCTGATACCATTCCCACCTCAGTAATTTGTGGATACACTTGATTTCTAATATCACATTTACGCGGTTCACGGCAGCTGAGGACGGAAGGTCGCTTGTGCAGGCAGGTTGTTTCCCTTCACTATACCTTACGTAGTAGTATAATTTATAAAAGACGTTACTGGATATAGACTACTGCCTAGAAACTGTAGACATGCCGTTGTCCTCACTAGGAAAGCTTGTAATACACAAATTTCGTTTCTTCACTTTCGTAACCACTCACTTGCACAGCCCAACACAGCCAACCGTCAACGTGATTAGGCCTAAAGACTGATCGCTCCGTGGCTTCTTCGCTTGTTGTGGGGAAATACGGACCGATACATCCAAGCAGGGGGTCCCGAAAGTCGCACTGGACTTTCATCCATCCATAATAACGTACAGTTTTGGAGAACAAAGCTTTCCTCGTAAAAAAAGCACTGATTAAGAGTGCACGAGCACGAAACGGCACTGTTCACAGCAGAAAGATACTGGCAAGCTAGGTCGCTAGGCCGTTCCCTAGATGCGGCTAGATTTTCCTCGATCAAATTCATTTCTTCAGCGGAGTGCAGACCTCATCCATGTGGCATTGCTCCGACGGTCCTGGAAGGCTGGATTCTAACCTCACTCGTTCAGTTTAAAGCCCAGTTGGCAGCGCCTGCCAGTTCAATGTCGCTGGGAATGAAATGGTGAGCCGGTTAGGCCGCGTGAAGTAGTTCTTTCGCACCAAAATTGGGAGGAAACTTATGAGCCCCGCCTTCAAGGGTATCATAAATATGCGCGATAGCGTTTATAATCTTTGGTTTGTGTGCTTTATCGTCCCAAAGCGACTCAGGCTATGAGAGACGCCGTAGTGGAGGACTCCGGAAATTTCGACCACCTGGGGTTCTTTATCATGCACTGACATCGCACAGCACACAGGCGCCTTGCTTTTCGACTCCATCGAAAAGCAGCTGGAGGCCGGGATTCGATCCCACATCCTTCGGCGCAGCATAGTCGAGTGACTTAACCACTGCGCCACCACGGCGGGGTTAATTTTTAATCTCTTAAATAGTGTTTCACATGCATTCATTACAATAGAATGGTAAGATAACCAGTTAGTTGAAACACACCCGACATAGATATCTATAAGCCCCTCTAACAAAGCCGTATGGCCGTGCCTGCGTGACTGGAAGAAGAAATGGGCATGGGCATGACATGTAGTGTGAAGAGAGGATAACCGATGGTCGCTTAGGGTAACAAACTGGATTCTAAGGGAAGGAAAGCGTAGCAGGGGGTGGCAGAAAGTTAGGTGGGCGGATGAGGTTAAGTTCGCAGGGGTCAAGTGGATGTAGCTAACACAGAACCGGGTTAACTGGAGGTATATGGGAGAGGCCTTCGCCCTGCAGTGGGTATAATCAGGCTGCTGCCAATGATGATATTAAAGAGAAATGGGGACAGTACTGTGCGTGTGTGTGTGTGGGGGGGGGGGGGGGGGGGGGGGGGGGCTTGCGGTGTGCCATGGTGTGCCCCTGTCTCATTGTGGGAATTTCTTAAAATGAATAGATTTTATTTGAATTTCTGCTGTCCTACCTGTTAAGAAGGCCTTTATGTAATTCGAATAGGGCAGCCAGGATTGCTTTGTGGTTCACGTTGTCAAAAGCTTTTGTGAGGTCAAGAGCTAATATGGCTCTTAGCTTGTTATCCATCTCAGGTGCCAAGATTTCATGTTTAATCCTTAACACTGTGTCCTGTGTGGACAAAAGGGGTCTGATTCCCAACATAGTGTGAAGGTACAGATCCCACTCGTCCATGCATGACAAGCTTTGCCAAGGCTACGTGCTGGAATAATTTGCGTAGGCACGAGGTGAGGGAGATCGGTCTCAGGTTTTCTGAGTTTTTTTCCCTGGTAATAGAAGTTACTTTGGCGTGCTTTCATGTTTCTGGTAATGATCCTTTATTCCAAGATTCGTTGCCGAAGTTGTTGGGAGACGATCCGCGCGGGTGCCGAGGGTGTGCGGATATGAGAGAGAGAGAGAGAGAGAGAGAGAGAGAGAGAGAGAGAGAGAGAGAGAGAGAGAGAGAGTAAACTTTAATTGTTTAACGGAATAGCGTGGGTGGTTTCCTCAGTCCAGGATACCATTGGCCTGGGCTGTCTCCCGGGCCCTGGTGAGCAGGCTGCGCTGCTCAGAGAGACCCGTGTGGGCCAGCTCTGCCTCCCACTCCGCTTGGCTGAGCGCTCGAGCTTTATATTTTTCTAATTGCTCTTTGCAGTTCCATATCATGTGAAGGATGTCCGAGACTTCACCGCATGCAGTGCATGTGTTATTTTTGAATTTTTCGGGCCAGATTTTGTGGTACTTTTCTAGGTTTGGGAATGTCCTAGCCTGTATGTTCCTGCAGGTTACTGCCGCCTGTCTGCTGAGGTCTTTGTGCGGTTCTGCTTATCGTTTTCTTTCTAATTTGAAGTACTGTATTAGTTCCGCGTATGTGAGAGGGGTTGAAGGCTCTGGGGCAGCTGACGCAGGTGCCCGGAAAGTATGCCCTCGGGCTGTCCTGTCGGCAGCCTCGTTGCCGTCGCTTCCTTCGTGTGCCGGTATCCACATGATTGTGCTTCATGTTGCCCGTCTTTTTTTCCTCGGTGTGCCTGTTTGCATACGCGCCCCAGGAGGAAGGCACGACAGGCCTTTTGGGGATCGCTCAGTATTATGTGTTTTCTACCTGTGCTGCTGGCGTGTTTAATTGCAAGGGCGATTGCAACTTCCTCTGAATCTTCTATGTAGTTATTGGTCTTGATCGATGAGCTGGTCACCTCTCTTCCGGTGTGGTCAACTGTGGTGGCTACCGCCGCTTTTCTCCCCAGATATGGACTGGCGTCTACTATGTCGCTATCCTTTCTGACGACGTTGTTTTGTATGCGGCGACTTCTCGCTTTTCGTCTTTCGCTGTTGTGTAGGGGGTCCATGTTTTTGGGAATTATAAATTGCTGCTCGGACTTCCGCTTCCGTTATGTTGGAGTCGATATGAGGGTTCGGATCCCCCTTATATTCCGGTAGGGGGTTCTTTGTCACGAGATATGTTGATTTCCTCGTTCGTGAGGTCATTAACTTGAAGCATTCTTTGGATTTCTTGCTTCTTAATTCCTTTGCTGGATTCGGGATCGAGATGATGTCGCAGTTAATTCCACGCATCTCGCGTAAACATGTTGCCAATGAAGTTGTCGCATATTTGATGCCATTGTTGCTGAGCCAATTGGGAGGCGTGACTGAATTTCCTTGTTTAAGTTGGCTATTTTGACCGTCTTTTGTTGTGTTTTTGTGTAGCCCATCTTTTTTCCACACTGTGCCTCTCTTCCCACATGTGGAGTAAGCGATTGCCAATGTTCCTGACTTCAAGCTCATTTTCTTTTTTTTTTTCGTGACTGTACCTATGTCCTTTAGAAGATTGAAAGTCCATTATTTCTTGCATGTCACACGCGCTACGCACTCAAAAACCTCTGCCAACGGTGCTCCTGGGATTAAGTGACTTTCTATTCAGTAGATAGTGACCGATAATGATAGCGGTAGTTATTGTGATAGTTCCCGATTATGACAGTGACAGTTGATGATAGTGACCTCAGCACTATCCTCGACTTTGACGCCATCATGCGTCACATCAGGTCGCCTAATAACCGGAATTGACGTCATCATGACGTCACATTCAGTCAAGCCGTCCTGTTTGGTGATGACGGATGACTTCACCAGGCGATTCACGCATATACGACGCTGACCCCGCCGAGCATCCGATCCAACCGTCCCGTGTTGTGCCTCTCATTTGGCACTTCCTCGAACGCCGCACCACACAGCATACAGAAGCAGACGCAGTAAAGCAGGAATCAGTGGCGTTTCAAATTGGTTTACAAGAAAAAAAACGACGCAGTGTCACACTTCCCAGCGGACACCTGAACCGCGTAGTAAAGGAAGTGAAGAAGTTGGGAGTGAAAGAAAGAGGCCGTAAGGAGGGCTGCGGCAACGTTCTTAGGAATTATCAGAACGTTGGGTTACGGACCACCGCCCTATAGGCTTCAGCCTCATCACAATTTAGGGGTCCCAATTCTTTCAAATGCCCTCTCTTGTCGCGTGAAAAGCCGGCAGCCGCGAGCGTGGTAGTTCCCTTTCAAGAGTTCCCTGAAGAGTTCCCTCCTGCACGTTCAGTGGAGTTTTGCTATATTGGGCGAGCGCCACCATTGGAGCGAACGGCGCTAGCGTTGACCTAGGGTTGTTGTTGTTGTTGTGGCTGTAGGAAGAAGGAAAAGAAAATGCATGGACCTGCTACTGGCTCTGTAGCTGAGCCACCTCCGCTGCCTCGTGCAGACAGAAGAGAAAATAGAGAAGAAAGAAAAGGAAGAGAAAGACGCGCGCCGCAACAACAGCTATAGGGGAGCAAGTGAGATCACGTGGCTCCACGTACTGATGATGCAGCAGACGATTAATAATAACTGGTTCACGAGAAAGGAAAGGCACAGTTTCTGTCACACTTGTTCTGTTGTTGTGGCTGTAGGATAGAAGGAAAAGAAAATGCACGGGCCTGCTACTGGCTCTGTTGCTGAGCCACCTCCGCTGCCTCGTGCGGACAGAAGAGAAAATAGAGAAGAAAGAAAAATGAGAGAAATACTGATGGATTGATTTTATAGGAAGGGAAAGGCGCGGTAACTGTCTCACTTGTTTTCTGTGGACACATCAACCGCGCCGTAAGGGAAGGGAGGAAGGTGAGATTGAAAGGGGAAAGAGAGAAAGAGGAGTCGTAGTGGAGGGCTGCGGAGTAATTTCGACCACCTGGGGATCTTTAACGTGCGCTGACATCGCACAGCACACGGACGCCACGCGCGCCGCAACAACGGCCGTCGTCCACCACCACCGAAGCGGTGGCGGGTGCTATGACGGCCTACAACAGATAAAAATCAGTGGAAGGCTAGCCCCCGCCGCAGGCGGCGTTGACCTATCGTCCCAACCCCGTGGGACCAGAAACTGCCAATCTTCACCCCCTCTCCCCCTTCCTCGGTTAAGGTGTTCGCGCAGAATTGTAACAGATACCGCGCCTTTTCTTTGCTGTCAACCAATTTTAAACGCCGCTGATAAAAAGTTAAATTGGTTCACAGGAAGGGAAAGGCGCAGTAACTGTCACACTTGCTCTGTGGACACCCGAACCGCGCCGTAGGGGAAGGGAGGAGGGTGGGAATGAAAGTGTAAAGAGAGAAAGAGGAGCCGTAGTGGAGGGCTACGGAGTAATTTCGACCACCTGGGGATCTTTAACGTGCGCTGACATCGCACAGCACACGACGCCTCTTCGTTTCGCCTCCATCGAAACGCAGCCGCCGCGGTCGGGTTCGAACCCGGGAACTCCGGCACAGTAGTCGGGCGTCTTACCACTGCACCACCCCGGCGGGGCAAACGCCGCTGATGCCTGATGTACTTTCTGATGCTCTGTGGTGCGGCGTTTCAGGAAGCGTCAAATGAAAGGCGCGTCGCGGACGCCTGGATCGAACGCCAGGCGGGGTCAGCCTCTGATGACGTCATTATCACTTCTGGTTATATGGCCGGATGTGACATCATAATGTCACCATGTTATGGCGTCATAGTCATTACTCATGACTATTAGAATGACTAGTTAATCATTAGTACTAGCTAGTGCCACAGAGGAAGATGGATGAGCTGGTTACGAGGCCGACGGCGATGCAGGAACGGGCGCCAGAGCTGTGCTAACGAAAAATGAGATTCCAGCCATAAATTTTCCAGCTGGAGCTTGACCGGAGGTGTAAATTTTCTAGCTGGAAATTTCAACATTCTAGCTGGACATGATTTCCGGTTCCATAATCCAGCAGGAAATGAGTCTTTTCCCTTATTATTTATTATTGAGGGACTACGCGAATAAGAGATATAGCATTACATGCGCTGTTGTGATGTGCCGAAGACTATATAGAGCTTATTCACGTGACGTCATTGCTGCTTTATTGGCAATCCATGGCACGCACAACGCAACATGCAAGAGGGGGAAAGAGGGCCTACGGCGAATTGGGTTACGGCGTCGGTGAGATCCGAGCTCTGGTTGAACGGCGTTGTTGAGGTTGTAGGAAGGAAAAAATGCACGGGCCTGCTACTGGCTCTGTAGCTGAGCCACCTGATTTATAGGAAGGGAAAGGCGAGGTAACTGCCTCATTTGTTTTCTGTGGACACCTCAACCGCGCCGTAAGGGAAAGGAGGAAGATGGGAGTGAAAGTCGAAAGAGGAGCCGTAGTGGAGGGCCACGGAGTTATTTCGGCCACCTAGGGATCTTTAACGAGCGCTGAAATCGTACAGCACACGGAAGCCTCCTCGTTTCGCCTCCACCGAAACGCAGCCGCCGAGGTCGGGTTCGAACCCGGGTACTCCGGCACAGTAGTCGGGCGTCTTCTGATTGATTTATAGGAAGGGAAAGGCGCGGTAACTGTCTCACTTGTTTTCTGTGGACACCTCAACCGTGCCGTAAGGGAAGGGAGGAAGGTGGAAGAGAAAGTGGAAAGAGGAGCCGTAGTGGAGGGCTACGGTGTAATTTCGACCACCTGGGGATCTTTAACGTGCGCTGACATCGCACAGCACACGGACGCCTCTTCGTTTCGCCTCCATCGAAACGCAGCCGCCGAGGTCGGGTTCGAACTCGGGCGTCTTCTCCGCTGCCTCGTGCGGACAGGAGAGAGAAGAGGGAGATAAAGACGCGCGCCGCAACAGCCGTCGTCTACCACCTAAGCGGTGGCGGGTGCAATGACGGCCTACAACAGATAATTCCGTGGCTGGCTAGCCCCCGCCGCAAGCGGCGTTGACTACTGCCCCAGCCCTGTAGGGCCAGGAACTGCCACCCTTCACCACCTCCCGCTCCCTCCCTGGACGGCGTTCCAGCGTCTCAAGTATCCTACAGATGAGCGGCGCGCAGCAGGGAGGACGCTGGCAGACCCAACGTTACTAGAAGGGTAGACCGGCGCCGACGCGTCGCTAGAATTTATTGTATGCCTTTAATTTCGAAGCGCCCAACGTTATGGCGTCTCCGCAATAAAGGGTTGCCATAACGGCCACCCGCTAAACCTGATAGTAAATAGGGTCTATACGCTAAAAAAGAAAAACTACTTTGCGCGGGGAGAATAAATATCCGCCCGAACTAAGAGTGCCAGTAACTGCACGCTTCTTCACAGTTGTTATAAAAATTAATCAGTCTTCCCCACTGGCCAACTTTTTCAGCCCGCTGTGTCGCAAGACCGCGCGGGCAGGGAAATTTATTTTAAACAGCCCAAACTAACGTATGTCCAACTAATTGTCCGCTATAATACCTTCACGAGCGCAGGCGAATGGGGTCGTTTTCGCCGGCGCTATTTGAAGGCGCTGCGGAGGAATCTTACCTAATTAATCTTACCTGGATTCAGCGACCGCTTACTTCCGACTGGTTATGTGGCTGTTTTTTTTTTTTTTTCATAACGGCAACAAATGTTGCAGCCGGTACGCATCGTCGCAGTGGTTAAACTTCAATAACTGACTCGGATGGTGGTTTCTTGCCGAATGTTTACTTTCATTTATGGGGCTTAACGTCCCAAAGCAACTCAGGCTGAGAGACGCCGTAGTGGAGGCCTTCGGAAATTTCCACCACCCGGTGTTCTTTAACGTGCACTGACATCGCATAACACAGGCGAGCGCCTTGCTGTTCGCCTCCACCGAAAAGCGGCCGCCGCGGCCAGGATTCGATCCCGCGCGTCCTTGGGCACAGTAGTGGAGCGCCCTTACCGCTGTACTGCCACGGCGGGACTTCCTTGCCCAATGAGTGGGTCTATATAATACATTTATAATTAAGCTTATGCAGGCGCAGGCCAAGCTGTATATTAAATAAGCGATACTAACGCGCAACTAAACTGTCTAGGAAAGCATCCTACTGCAGCAGTTCAACGCGCGCTATCCCACTTATATTCGTCATGCCGGCACTTCCGAGAGGTGGCGCCATGGTATGTCCTCACGCCCAATATATGATACAACTATTTAGTAGGTACTCTGAATCCCCTTCTGTCCCTCTTGAAGGTTGTTTGCCTGGATATCGGTGCACAGCGCCGCCAAATTCGGAGGTTGTGCGTTTTAGAGTAGCTTGGGGCATTATTTTTTTTCCCAAATTTCAGAGCACAGCTCGGTGTCCGTTCTTCAGTTGAGCATCTGCGAAACGAGTGAGCGGAGGAAAAAAGTACCACGATAGCGATAAAAAAGTGGAGGTGGCCATTCAAAAGCCACCACCACGAGTTAGTGGAAGCATGAGGTTGACAGTGGAAGATGCAGCGAGAGCAGTTTTCAGCTTATGGCAGTAGCTGCTTCAAAACGCATCGCCCTGGTGAAAGGCTCAATGGCTGCGGACCACTGTGCACGATGCCAAAGCTGACACCCTGAGCTACCTCTATTCGGCACTGCGTGTTCAGTCTGCAGTCACCAACATTTTGAAAAACAGCAGCACTTGACCTCGACAGTTCTATAACCAAAAAGCATGATCGTGAAGCAATTTTGTATCAGGATGGCATCACTGTTAAACAAAATTTTAGAATCATTGCCCAAGATAGACAAATGCAAAATTTGTTGCAATTCTGACAATTTAGCAGGATGGCGCAGGAGTGCACCTTAATTACAATGAGGAATTCACAGCACACATGTAATGCGGCGTAACTTTTTGCAAAAGGAAAGAAATTTAATTAACACATATACAGCTACAAACACTGTGCGTAGCTGCAGTTCAATGCAATGTACAAAATGACTTTTTTTCACAGTGCAATATTAGCCTTAGGGCAATTACATCAATGCATTCCAATCCAAGTAAGGAAATGCCTGGAAGTTCCCAATTTTCTTATTGTCTGCAGTGTAGTTGAATTTCCGAAAACAGACACTGCAGAAGAAAAAGGGGTCTTCAGTGACACGTTCGTTCTCAGTTGTCACCCACCTGAAAAGAAAATGAAAGAACACAAGTTCGAAACATATGTAAGCCTCAATGTCATACCTGACTAAAGATGGCCACACGCAGTAGTGTTATACCCGTGACACGAACACTTTCGATTTTCATTGAACTCTATCATTCAACTCTATGCAGATCGAGGTTGTCACACGGCAACTTTCAAGTGTAATCCTCGAAGCTGCTTCCTCAATCGCTCTTGAGATTTTCAAACAAGCACACTCAAAAGTGGTCGTCGACGCCCTCGTCCTCAGCGAGCTCTAAAATTAAAAACAAATGAATGCGATAGAACTGCAAAAAATAACATATAAATGTATGAAAAGGCATGATAGAACATTTTCAGAACATTCTTAGAACATAATGCTTGTTTATGTTGAGCTAATACTATAATCGCGACATTACGCTCCACCACCAGTGCAAAGATGGCATCCTCTTCAACTACACGCGTTGGTGCAGAAACTGTGGAGCGAAAGGAAAACTTCAGCACTCTAATGGGTAGATAGATAAGGTGACTTGAGGCGCCAAAAGCGAAACACTGCTGTGTACACTGAAATCGCACAACCATTACCCCAATCTCATGCTTCCTTTTGATACTCACTGCGACCGACGGCAGATGATAGAGACTACAGACCACCGTGTTTTGGCTGCATGGAGTGCACACGAAGAAAATTTCTCGATGCTCATTGAAAACGCTAGTGTAGCATAGGATGCTTCAATCCTTCTTGAAAGCCTCAATGCAGACAGAGTTCAATGAGGATTGGAAGTGTTCATGTGACAGAGGTACGTATTAAGCTAAATAGAAGGCCAGAAATGCAAGCTGGTACTTGCCAGGGAAACTATATATACTGTCAAGTTGACAAACTGAGCTGTTATGAGTTCCTATTTTTCATGCCTTTACATCAAGAATGCTAGCCTACCATCCAGCTAGTCTTCCACTTTTGCAATCTTAACTTATTCTATGGTTTCTTTTAATGTGGACCTTTTCCTTTTACCAAGAATCATCTAGCATTAATGCATTTGCTTATCAAAGGATGCATAAAAAAAAATGCATGAGCATATACTGCACGGTGCTGCACAGAGGCGAAGCAGAGAGGAAATCGTGAGAGGGAACGAGCATGCACACTGATATGCTGCAAAAGCCACCGTCACCTGCTTGGCTTTTGTCCTTCGTACGAACCACCCCCGTGCAGCAAGTTTTATGGCAGTGTTTGATTTTATGTTATATCTTTTTATATGACACATGCGATTTGCTTTTCCGTATATAGTGCTATGCATTTACGTAAATGCATAGCACTCCAATGAAAATATGTGATGTTAGGAAGATAGTGAGAGACCGGAAAGCGTGGCGTGATATGGTCCATAGGGTCACGAAGAGTCGGACACGACTGAACAACTGAACTGAACTGATAGCACTCTAAGCATAACACACAACGTTTAGCCTGTGTGTCCGTAGGTTATCATCTTAAAGGCGCTAGTTTCAACTGATCTAATTGGTTTAATGAGCACAGTAGGTGTTAATCAGAAATGCGTTCCTTTTTCAGATATTGCCTGCACTATATGCAGAGGTAAAAGTGGTCACAGCTTGTTGGGGTTGCGATGAAAAATGGATGGGGCTCCTCGCACTAATCAGAACAGCCTAACAGAAAACATCAATGCTTTCCCCTCAGTTTGTCCTCCACTGCAGAAGTGCTGGGCAGTGGACGCTTGCAAGTGGCTTTTTTTTACTTCAAGTATGCGTTCATTCATACTGTGGCCAATTTAGAATTCCCTAGGGTTCTTTAGGACACTGAAGTGGAATACTAAATTGAGCATATTTACCAGTTAACATCGTGTGATGACAGATTATAAAAATGACAGTGCAGAAAATTGCACAAGAGCATGCAAAAGCAAAGTACACATAGGACCATCTCATGCAGGTTCCTGCAATGGGCCTATAGGCACGGCTGGCCCATCTTATGAAGTAAAGCGTTATTTAAATGGCAATGAGCATATATTGTCCAAGAAATGACCGTATCCTAATGGTAGTGCCTTTATAGACAATTTTGCTTAATGTGTGGTGAGACAGGTTGGCATTCACATGAACAAGCACGTTACAAAATACTAGGAGCTTTAGAATAGGGGACCCCCCAAGGCTTGAGAAACCCAAGAATGAATGCCCCAGTGCAACTTATGAGCTGAACAGAGATATAAAATAGGAGCTTTCCTGATGCCGTGGAGCCGGGCTTGCATTAATCGACCACAGCACCCCACAGTAATCCACTAAAACTCATTCAAATGTATACAAACCGACAACACCAAAAAATGTTGTTGTACAAAACCAAGTTAAAAGCAAAAGTGATATAAACCTCTTCTTCAAACAAGATGAAATCAGCCAATCTTAGCCAATCCAGGCTGAGCCGGGAAACCTCATTTGAACTTTCCACTCCATGGAGGAAGGAAACAACTTAGGAGAAGCCCTTGCCATTCCCAATGCATCGGAGAAAGTGTAGCGGAAGTGACGTCAAAATTTAGGGTTAGCCAAGTTGGGCCATTAGCAACGGCGACTCTGTTGCTATGAAAACTTGGGCCACTAGCAACAGCATTGCTTAGGGACCTAGGTACGTGAGCGTCGCGGAGAAAGGAAATGCGGAGGGTAAAGGAGGAGGAGAGACGTTGCAGCGTCCGGTCGCGGCGCGGCCGCGCCGGCTTCAAAAGAAATGACGTCAGGGCCTCTCCTAAGTTCTTTCCTTCCTCCATGTTCCACGCTTTCGTACCTCTGGTCTCCATGGCAACCAAATGAGTGAACTTGCAAAGCCTAGCACCTTGGTAAATTCGGAAGCAAATAGAAAGTATGGTGTATTTTATCACTAAGATTTGGTGGTGTAGGCATTGTCAGACATAGCACAAGCTTTGTACACCTTTTGTTTGCAGTGAACGCATGACATCATGCAGTAGTAATGGTGAATCAGTGCAGAGGAGAGCTGGCCTCGCTTCGCCAGACACCGCCATGTTGCCGTAACCAAAGTGACCCATGGAGGCTGGGGGCAAATTGCTTAGGAAAAATTGAGTTCACCCCTAACGTACCAAGACGTGCCTCATGGTGAGCTCGGTCTTCACAGTGGCTTCCATTTAACAGCGGCGAATTTGTGGGGAATGCAGCATTGCATACAGGAGCATAGGGGCACCGAATGCACTACTGAGCTATGCGAACCTCTGCACTGCAAGCATCAACAGCTTGCCTCAGGTTGTGTACTACGTCTTGCGATGTGTGGCTGTGTCAAGAAAGCGCTTGTTCTAAGATGAGATATTTGCAGTTGATGAAAGGTATGGGTTTTGAGGTGTTTACAATTACGGCTCCCAGCTTGCTTTAAAACTGCAAGCGACATCTGCTTCTGAAGAGTTGAATTTGTTGGTTTACATGCATTCCGTGACATGCTGCGAAGCAGCACACGTGCTCAACACTCGGCCTTGAACCCTCAGAAGGCAAAGGGTGAACATAACAAATATCGAAAGCTAAACATTTCGACAGATTTGCCTGTCTGGTTGGGTTGATAACTAAATAAGACTTGAAATTTCTCCAACCAACACTTTTATTTTATAAAACCCGACGTTTCGGAGCCGGCTCGGCTCCTTCTTCAGGGGTGCATGACGCGGGGCTGCGTGCAGCTATAAGTAAAGGAATGGTCGAGGGGGAGAAGAAGGTGGGGGGGGGAGAATGGGGAGGGGGTGGAATGTGTGTGAAAGGAATGAGAAGGAAGGAGGGGGATTTAGACGAGTGAGGGTGCCGCAGGTGCAGGTGTGCTCGCTGGCGACTTTTTTCTTTTCTTCTGTGAAGTGGCCAGGAGAGAGCGAAGACCTTGCAAGTATACAGCAGGGAGGTTGCCTGTTGTCCGGTTGATGTTATTTGCGGTAGACTGTATGTGCCATGACTGTAGACGGTAGACTGTATGTGCCATGCATGTGCCATGACTGTATGTGCCATGGCACATACAGTCTACCGCAAATAACATCAACCGGACAACAGGCAACCTCCCTGCTGTATACTTGCAAGGTCTTCGCTCTCTCCTGGCCACTTCACAGAAGAAAAGAAAAAAGTCGCCAGCGAGCACACCTGCACCTGCGGCACCCTCACTCGTCTAAACCCCCCTCCTTCCTTCTCATTCCTTTCACACACATTCCACCCCCTCCCCATTCTCCCCCCCCCCCCCCCACCTTCTTCTCCCCCTCGACCATTCCTTTACTTATAGCTGCACGCAGCCCCGCGTCATGCACCCCTGAAGAAGGAGCCGAGCCGGCTCCGAAACGTCGGGTTTTATAAAATAAAAGTGTTGGTTGGAGAAATTTCAAGTCTTATTTAATTATAACAAATATCACACCAAACATGAATAAATGTGATATTTACACCATTTCTAAATGCATACGTCACATTCTACAAGAGATCTACATCACTGTGAACATCAAGATTGCTTAATTTGAAGGTTGTTTAGAAGACATGAGATGAAAAATTTTCTTTGGTCCAAAGTTTGCCTATAATATTGTCCCCATACACCATTTGTACCTGCTCAAATGGAAGGGGATTTCTCATACAGCTCTTGGAATAAACAACAAGGGGAACTCATGAACGCCCCTGAAATGGGGGAGTGGTTTTCTCCACTCCATGAAGTGGAGGTGGAACGTCAAGTCAAAGCAAATTTGTGAATACAAGCATAAATCCGTCTGATGGCCAAGGCCAGTGGAGCCCAGGACCAAGGGAACCACACATTAAGCTCAAGAACCAAAACTAAGATTTTATGGTCATTAATGATTTTCATTGACCCATTTTCTTTCACGTCAGCATTGTCTACAATAACAGACCCAAAGCTCGAAACATGTTCGCCACCAATAAAGAAATGCGGCGGCAGTAAATTGTAACTATGCATGCAACAGTAGTGGCCAAGCTCGCGCGTGCCCGAGGGGCTCATGCAACAACACGAGGAGACAGAAAACTTTCCCAGCAACCAGAAGTATGCCTGGGCTGACTTGCTATCGTAACTGCAGCAAATGGCAGCCTCTGGTGGCCTGTCGCCCACCATGGCATTAAAACAGTCATGACGTTTACCTTGCCAGAAAATAGCGCGTAAACCATATACAGGTCAACTTTCTTAACTTGAAGTGAAAAATAAAAATAAAACAAGAAAACAGTGGAGAAGCACATATTGTGAGCCCTCTATGGATCTTCTTTCATTTGTACATACCATGATCTTCTTCTTCCTCTTGTACATACCATCATCATCGTCCCGCGGTGCCGGCTCTGGCACGCGCTTGGGTTTTGTCCATCGGAATAAACGCCAGACACGGCATCCCTTGCCTTGTGGAAGAAGGCCAGGTCGAGACGGCAAGGCAAGGGATGCCGTGTCTGGCGTTTATTCCGATGGACAAAACCCAAGCGCGTGCCGGAGCCGGTGCCGCGGGACGATGATGATGGTGGAATGTCGCTAGCGGAGCACACTGACACTGCAGTCGCATAACAAAGAAGTGTTACAGACACAAGGAGTACAGGTAAGAACAAGTTGTGTCAAATGGGGAAAAAGGAAAAAAATCTACCCTTGTGCTCGGCTTTGTAATTTAGAGGTAACATAATGCACACTTACACTGTTCATAAGAAACATAGCAGGAAACGTCATCAAAAAAGGGTGTCGATAAGACCAATATAAAGGCCGCTACAGCGGCTGTTGCAACATTCAGGTTACCATTGTATCTAGCATTGTTTGATGTGACAACATATCACCAGGCAGGCAGCCCCTCTATACTCCAATGGGCCTCCACATTTGGAAACAAGCAAAACTCGTGTGTCAACAGCACCTGAAATACTCACTTGGCTGTGTTCTTGCGGCAGAGCATACAGAACACCCGTCTAGTAATAGGAAAGCATTTCGTCGCAAAGGGGTAGTCTACTAAACGTTGGCTGTCATGGATATGATGCATCCTGCCAAGAAATGCAAATAATCCTGTAATCAATCTCCGAGCATTACCATTTGACAACAATAAAAATTGGCGGGACACTTAAGCTTCAACTTTAAGGGTATGATCTGTAGCTCCCATTGCAGATCTTAGTTTGGTTTGGTTTTGGGGTTTAACGTCCCAAAGTGACTCAGGATCTTTGTGTACCTGCACTCTACTAATCGCTTATTCACTAACCTCTTAATTCCTGCTTTTATACCCATTAGCATACAGCCATAAGCTACCCAATTATGTGTGAAGTAAGGTGTGCAAATATTCAAAATTTTGAATATGAATCAAACAGTATGTCTTCTGGTTTGTACTAAAGAAACTGATATTTGGAATTTCCCGAATATTCGAAAATTACCGAATACACCAAAAATTTTCTAATCACCACATTTAATTCACACTGCCCACTTCACCACTCTGATTGGCCACGTGGGCTATGCAGCAAAGCCTCCCCAAAACTTGACGGGGCTGGTTGCTTGGCGGGCTAGTTGGTTCATATCTAACTTGTATTACAGCGCGAACCACAAGAAGGGGCTGCTTTGTGAAATGGGACTATCTCTTTTGTGAGGGAAGCGAAACACTTCACGAAACCAGAAAAAATGTCTTTCTTACTTTGGTTTCATTTCAAATGCAGACAACTATCGTGTAGGTGCTTATCAGATAATAAAATTACTGTGATGCGAACAGCTTCCAGCAGTTTTTTAATTCAGGCCTATTTGACAGTTTGAGCTTTCGGTTAACACTGACATTTTTTCTGGTTCTTTGAAGGCCAATTTAATGACAGTTTATTGTACCTAGCAGCAATATGACAGCTCCACCCGGTTTCGTGCAAGCCCATCTTATACAGAAAAAAAAAAAAAAAAAAAAAGAAATTATATGAAATCCTATACAAATTTTCACTATGGCGTACACTGTGCAACCCTAGTTCAATTTTACAGTTACCATGTTCTATCATTCATCAATTCTGACCTTGAAATACTGTGGGTTATTTTCTGCCGTTCCGCTCCACAAATAATCATACTAGGTGCTTGCTATCAACCCCCCAACTTCGCGTGCAGTCTTATAGATTGCTTAGACTAACTGAACACTAAATACCCTAACGCACGCACCCTTCTTTTTGACAATTTCAACTACCCCATGATTAATTGGCCTAACATGACAACATCAGGCGGCACAGAAACAAAGGACTTCATTTATCTGTGTTTAAGTTTTAACCTAGCCCAATAGCCCAATCAATAACAAAGCAGACCTGTGTCACGCACGAATCTTCTAACACTGAATTTAATACTAACAAATTACCCTGAAAGTTTATCAAACCTTACCTATCTCAGCGAAATTAGAGACCACAAAGTCATGCATGCCACTGTCACCTTTGTCCCAGAGTCACACCAAAATTATCACAAAATGATCCTCTTGTACAACAGATGTAATTACGAATCAATAACCAACTGCAGACTTTTTTTAAAACAGGCTTCCAGGACCAATCGGTTGAAGAAAACTAGCTGACTTACAAAACTAAAATTGTAGAACTAGCGACCAAATTTATTCCTAGCATAACATTTAGTGTAAACCATAATAAGTCATGGTTCACTAAATCATTAAAAATGCCTGAAAATAAAAGCACCTATTTCGTGCAGCTACACGCAACCCTAACATATGCACGTGGAACAAGTAATATGCAGCAGAGGACGTGTATCTGAAATCTATCCTCTAAACTAAACGCACATTTTTTGGAACAGACCTGCCGAGAATATTAATCCACAACCCGTGAAAATTCTGCAAGTACTAAACCATCAATAGAGAGGCATTATCACTCTTACTAATACACTAGGGCAGGAGGCCAGCAACGTTGAATGTGCAAACATGTTTAACACAGCGTTCTCATCCGTTTTCACTAAAGAAACTGAGATGCCACTATCTGCCGCAGCTACTTATCTGACATCCCCAATGCCGCCAACCACATTTTCTGCACATGGGATAACTTGTATTATCGAAAACATCAAGTTGTCATCCTCAGCGGGTGCTGATGAAATCACTTCTAAACTCTTAAAAAGCTATTCGGCATGTCTGAGCATTATACCTTTTACAAATTTTTGCACAATCACTTCACACAGGCACGATTGAAAAGTTAGAAAGGTCACTCCAGTCTACAAATCAGGTAAAAAAGAATCACCTCTTAAATACTGCCCATTTCTTTAACTAGTGCCCCATGCAAAATCATGGAACATGTCATTTATTCTAACACAATGAAATTTCTAGACTCAAAAAATTTGTTTCATCCTTCACAGCACGGCTTTCGCAAGGAATTGTCCTATGAAACACAATTAGCCATTTTCATTCATAATCTGCACACGACTCTCGATTCTAACATTCAAACTGACGTAACCTTTCTGGACTTTGCTAAGGCTTTCGACAAAGTGCCTCACAAACGATTGATACTAAAGCTTGCGCAGTAAAATTTACACCCTAATGTACTAGAATGGATAAAGGAGTTTTTAGCATACCGCACGCAGTTTCTGTATGTTAATAACCAATCTTCAGATTTTCTTCCAGTAACATCAGGTATTCCCCAAGGGTCTGTGTTCGGCCCTCTATGATTTTTTTTATATTAATAAATTATTTACCCTCTCATGATACTTCTAAAATCTGCATGTTTGCCGATGACTGAGCCATCTACCGTACAGTTACTAACCCACCTGATCAGCTAATCTTCAAAACAAATTAACCTGTGTACAAGACTGGCGCAGCCAATGGCTCATGGAACTCAATCCAGCTAAATGCAAGTACATGTCGTTCCACTGTAAATGCAACCCAATTCTTTTCCCCTACTTAATCTCAGGCATTGGAGTAAAACCAACCAAATCTCATAAATACCTAGGCATAACCTTATGTGAAGATCTAACCTGGAATGCGCTTGCCACCAACATCCTATCATCAGCTAACAGATCTCTTGGTTTCTTAAGATAGCACCTGCACCATGTACCACCAGACGTAAAACTTTTCACATGCCAATCATCGATACGCATCCCCCATCTGGAGTCCAAACCAAATCTATCAGATAACTCACTTGAATCCCTACAGAATCGAGCTGCTAGATTCATTCCTTCTTGCTATTCATAAAATGCTAGTATTTCACCTTTACAAGCTATGTCCAGTCTAACAAATCTTACATGTTGTCGTCGAATCACCAGTATGTGTTTGTTCCATAAGTTTCTTTACAGCTCACTTTGAATTCCGCCCTACATCAGCCCTCTGGCATGCATTTCACCCTGCATTGGTCATTCCCGGCAAGTTACGCGTCCACAATGCCATACTAGTATGTTTGCAGCATCATTCTGTCCTCTCTCAGCTGTAGACTGGAATGGCCTTCCACACGACATTGCTGAAATCACCTGCCCATCCACATTTTGTAATTGTATAACTGCCATATTTAACTAACTGTCTATTTTGTATATAATATAGTATGTGTACCCACCACTTTCGTAATACCCCTGAATTGGGGGTCTTTAAGGTAATAAACAGACGTGATGTGAAATATCATGTGAATTACGAAATACACAAGGAGAAGAATGTATTTAATTTTTCGTTCACTGGTCAGATATTTGAAGACTTTTTTCAAACCCTCAATATTTGAAAATTACAATATTTGCACAACCGCAGCGCAATGGCACCCATCCCAACATAGGTATAAAGCCTCACTTTAAACAAGCCCTACAAACGTGTGTGTGGCTCAAGGGTAGCGTGTCTCACTCGAGATCCAAGGGTCCTAGAGGGTTTGATTTTCATCTCATTCTTCCATCTCAAAAGAACTGCCCCAGCGGTCAGCTTCTGCCAACTCAGTCATGTCACATGATCTCGTGACGAAAAAAAAAAGAAAAAAAGAAACCGCCGACCAATCAGTCACTAGCCATGTCACCTGTCAACTAGTGTCTGCTTCGTTCTGAGTGGACACCTCAATCACACCGTGAGGGAAGAGATGAAGGATGGAATAAAAGAAGAGGCACTTTGGTACTACTTGGGGTTTTTGCAGTCTTTTGCGTTCCACACTTCCTGGAACTGTTATTGTGCTGCTAATAACGCAAAGTAAAAGCACGTCACGCAAAAGCACAGGTGATATTTCTACTCGTCACTGGACCCATTCTGGTTGCAAGCTTAGAAATACCTGGAGACATCTCTGGGGCTTACTGTATTTTAATGCAAACATTTTTGGGAACATTAACAAATTTCCTTCACCCAAAAATTAACATCACCTGAGATTCAACTGTAGTATTCGTAATCAGAAAGCAAATATGCAAAATTTGATATGTGTGCCAGTTAACAAAAATATCATGCTAATTTTTTCATTACTTTAGAACAAGGTTTGTATGTTGTGTATGCATCTCCTATATTAGGTTACAGCTGCACGGCACTAGCACTTCACATTACAAGCATAAGCCATACCTCAAGTCACTGAACACGATCAAGTGCTCACAGTAGCCCTGGTGCACATAGACATAAGGATACCCCAAGCGAATCTCCAGCTGGTCAAATGTCGTGTCCTCCATGAGGGCTTTCTTGAATGGTCCCAGCCCCCGTCGAGGGTTCTTGGCCCAGTTTATGATCACCCTGAAATGAAGAATTATGCCCTCTGAACATGTGCAATGCCTATGCACAGTGAGCCATCCATCACTTGTATTTTCACGCACGAGAAATTACCAACTATGAGGCTAAGCAAAAGTCATGTACCACTGCTTAGTCCCTCAACCAGTGTACCAACGCACCATGCCCAAAGTTTCGCATGACTCTTCAACGCAATTTTATTTTTGACATCACCGTTTTGGAAGGCAGCATTTTCAAACAAAAATACCCGCTACATCATGAAAATCAACAAAGAAAATACATGC
The DNA here is from genome assembly GCF_055883805.1 of Amblyomma maculatum. Taxonomy (NCBI): domain Eukaryota; kingdom Metazoa; phylum Arthropoda; class Arachnida; order Ixodida; family Ixodidae; genus Amblyomma; species Amblyomma maculatum. The sequence goes on along the minus strand of NC_139344.1, from coordinate 323,550,451 downwards.
GATATCTAGCCATACTCATAGTGCTTTCTGGACAGAATAAAAAATGGCAACATAATTGACAAAATTTCTTTTGCATGGTCTATTTGCAGACATCATTGATCATCAGATCTTGGAAAAACCCCTTAATCAAGTGCAGCTCACAGGCATTCATTAATGGATTGAGTAGCAGTGGATGAAAGTAAGATAACAGCAAAGAGTGTGAGGAGGAAAGCAAAGAAGGGGGTACAATCAAAGCATGAGGGTAAATGAATGCATAAACACATCCAACACTATAAGCTGCATACTGCACTTGTCCTTCTTATGTAGTCAAGAGGCAGCGCAGGTACAGGCTTTCACTCTGTCAGCGTATGGTTGAAAAAAAAAAAATGCTCTGAACATTCTTGCATACTCCCATAACACAGTCACTCAATGCCAAATGTACTGCCATGGCTGCACAGTTAGACTGATCATATCAAACAAACTACTCAATCTTGCGTTCATACTTAGCTCGTAATTCATCGTGTACCATGCACCAATCCAGCTTTTACATGCACTAGCATTTTTAATGCCTGGTGGGTCGCAATATAGGCTAAACACTCCACAGCGGCAGAGCTCATGGCACAGGTCATACATATTGGGCACAGCCCTCAGAATCTAGATGCTTGTTTTTCTCTGGTTGCATTCTTAGGCAATAGCACTAGTGGTGCCCTGATGGCTTTTTGACCTTACTGCAGCGACATGACACGAACTGTTAAAAGAGGCATTGAAAAAATATATCAAGCCAAGCAAGGCACATTACTTCCCGACAACATTACCAGTATTTCAATGTGTAAAGGCACCTATATTGATAAGAAAATTAAAAATGAATGCCCCAAAACCCTTCTACATTCAAAACACCCACACGAGCACAAAGAAACAAGTCGAGTGCAGTGAGGCAATTTCCATGACTTCTTTGAAATCGAGCTCTACAACCAGAGCACCAACAACTGGGACCATGACAGCCTCTTCAGATTGCACGTGGAGACCAGAAATGGACAGACTGACAACTGAGGGAGCTACGTGTATGTGAAAGCATCAAATAGATAAGTTCTTCCTTTTATTATTTTAGTCAGGATAATTAGGTTAGGTGCAGGCTAAGAAATTAGATTTAGTTCATTGTCCAGCGGCCTGTTTTCTAGCCTTTTTCGGTGCTCATTCGTTATTTATCTAATTTATTAGAGTGTCAGTTCTGTTAGATTTTTTTCTAGGTGATTAAATATTTGAGCGAAAATAGGAGTAAGATGTGCAATCCGAAGAAGGTTAAGTGCAAGGAGAATGAGGGCCTGGTTAATCTGAAGAAAACACAGTTCCAAACGGTAGAGGAGGCAGAAGGCGTGGACTTTTCGTGCCAATATGACATACCCAGTGCCCACCTCGACAGGTTTGAAAATAAAAACGCCGGTCTAGTGTCGTGTGTAGAAGCTTTGGAAAAATAGAGTTTGAGGTAATAAATGCAGAAAATAGGAAACTGCAGGCAGAGCTTCCTCAAATCAAATGGAAGGAAAAATAACTGACACTATACCTTTAGGACAAAAATGTCTGTTTTTGCTGTTCAGGCCACGTGGCAGAGGCCGGCACTAGCAAGGGCAGTGAAGGCAAATTAGGTCAGGCAGGGCCACATCGGCAGACCTATTCAAAATTTAGCAGCAAAGAAGTCTGGAAAGGAGGCAGAGGTAAGGAACAAAGAATTTCTTACAGATGAGGTCACAGAAAACTGGAATTAGGGGCCAGCATATAGGAGGGAATGAGGGAGAGAGAGAGAGAGGAAATTCTAACATGAGCAGGTGCAGTCGAGCTATAATCGAAGTTGCCAACGGTGATAAGCAAGTATCAGTCGGAACTTTCCCAGAAAGGACAATGAGCGCAGCACTGAAAGAGACCAAGAACAGGTTGTTGAAGAATTACGCAGGGCACAACCTAGTGATTGTATCAGCAGGACTGAATGATATCCTCAACAGTGAAGCTGCACAAGTTGCAGAAAAGTTGCCTCAGGAAATTAACGATATCATATGCAACTCTTGCAATTGACTCTCCTGTGGTTTCTGTGTTGGTGAATTGCTTCCTGTGGTTTAGAAGTGGAAGGGAATCTGAATATTTTCCACCCAAATGCCAGCAGCTGGTTCAAGTCAGCAGGGAATACAAGCATAATCTTGATGAACACGCATCAGGCAGTGGAATGTTTTTCCTGCAAAAAATCCTGCCTTGAATGCTGGCACCTCACATGCTGCATTCATGATGACCTATGCAGGGAAATTTTCCCCGTACTAAGCCAAACAAGACATGATGCAGCATGCATGCGGTATTAATGACAATGCTTGTTGGCCTTTCTATTGTGCAAACATATGGAAGACCACACGCTCAATTGTACTTTAGACATGGACAATGTACGCAGATGTGCATATGCTAAGCAAAAAAAGAAACCAACGCAATTTCTTATGCCTGCAACTTGCAACAAGCAGCAGATTCAACAGCTGAAGTGAAAACAAAACTGCATCACAGGCCACCTACAAACAGCAATTGAGTGAGTGTGAATGCTGTAGAGACCTTGCAATTCTGAACTTGGTGTATACACTGGCCACATGCTGAACTATTCAGTCATCAAGTGTGTGTCTACCCTTCTCTTCATCATCCTTGTCTACGCTCACTGCACTACTTTCCTTATAATTCAACGCTAATTGCCTATCAAACAGCAAAATAGAGTTCTTCGAGAAATCTCATGAACACATGGCAGCTATGAATATGCAAGTAGTGGCTCTATGGGTGCTTCCATTTTATGCCATTTTTTGAATGTTAAAGTGGCATATTTGCTATCAGGAGATGTTAACCTGTCACTCTACGCTGACTTCTCATTGCACTGGTTTCCTCATACCTTGCTACAATGAAGCAGCATTGGGATAATAGTTTAGTTTGTCATGTTAAATATTTGTTGCAACAGTGGACATAATCGATAGCGACAAATTTACAATCAGGTTCATGGAAAACTCCCAAGATATTAAAAAGCATTCAAGACTTCTTTAGAGCAGAAGTTGCATTTGGTGTCAGAAACATCGAACAGACAGTTTTTAGTGCAATCGCCACATTTTGTGCCGAACAGTTGTCTAATGGCAACAGCACCTTGCTGTGCTGCCTCTCCATGTCCTGGTGAAAAGCCCAAAGATAATCCTCAAACGGCTTGGACGTCATCCAGGGTTTTTTGTTAGCCATGCAGTCAACTTGGGCATAGACTTTTCGGTGATGGCAAGCAGGCTCTTGTCAGAGCCATCCACACTGACGGAAACAACAGCAGTCACCAGTCTTTGTTCTTATTGCTTCCATGGCAGGTTTCGCTCCTCACAGCCAGTGATCGCTTTAGCAACAATTTGAAGAAACACTCCGGTTTTGTCACTGTTGTACACGTTGCACTCATCCTATTCATGAAGCAGAGGCCAAAAGTGCACAAGACACTTTTTCCAAGTCTTGAAAGTTGACAGTGGACCCCTTGACAGCCAGCATGTAGCATTGTCATTCCTTAAAGCATTGCAGTCTATCGCTGCTTACACAAAGTGATCATTGCCCCAAGTGCACGCCAGACTGAGGGCCTCCATTTGAAGGAGCACTCCGAAAACTGGTTAATTTCATGATCTTATGTCTTTGAATCATGTGAACAAAACCACTTCTGCACCTGAGTAATGGCAAGGCCTCACTGACTTATGTCTTTTTATAGCACTCTGAGCGCATGACCTCAATCTTCCTTGCACACAGAATGGCAGCCAGCCTGTTCGGGGAATGTTGCTGCAGATTCGCGGAAGTAACTGCAAGCGGAACGAGGAGAAAGAAGACTAGGTTTGGGAATGGGGGACGCGCAAAGGAGACTGAGTGCCATGTTGCCATACCGACAGCCAAGAGGACAGCTGGGGATTGAAGACAGTCAGAGGCGGCCTGGTGTCTGCCTCCCTTCTTACAAATGTCAAACTTCGCAGCTGTATCCTTCTTGCAGTCGCCGTCCACAGCTCTCGCAGTACACGCGGTTATGTCTAGAAAGAGACGGCCTTATGCCTCTTGACATTTAAGCCAATTCCAGAGACCGGTTATAAAGCAATCAATGTATCGCTGTCTGTTGCTGTGCGCACTTTCCTCCAAGGTGATTGCTGGACAAGTGGTGTTACCGTCCGCTGTCACACAGTTGCGAGCTTTCAGAGTTTGCTTGCACGTCCTGTCCATAGGTGGTGCAACCAAAGCATTGGTAGGGTTCGTACAGATTCAAAAGGGGCAAATTTAAAGATATTCAAAGAATTTCAAGGCCCAGTTGGAGTATTTTCAAGGACTCAACACGATGCCACACGCAGCAGTTTTTAATATCAGACACCAATTTTACGTAGGCACATTTCTTTCTCTTTGCAAGAAAATGATTTGGCCACGTCGCTGTCAGGGACCATATGCTGGAATAGCTGGACTGCTTTTGATGATGGCCGATAGAAGAAATGCGATGTGACAACCTTCAAAGTCCACAGAATCTCTGCGTTCATCATCAGCTCGTGTGCCTTGCAAGCATCATCTAGCTTTCCCGATTGCGAAGGAGGCAGGGCACTCAGTAGCACTTGAGAGCGGGCTAATATAATATACGACTTTGAAGACATCTGGTACTGCATGGTCATACACAAACGCCACACACACACAAGAGAATTAAACCAAGACGTTCACACCGACGATATCGCCAGAGGTCTTCGGAGGCAGGGCGGCTGACCTTTGGCTTGTACTTGGAATTAAATACCTTCGCACCGAGCTGTTGACTGCAATCTTCATGACGCCAGCATGCTTAGCACTCTTCATACAGCTCTTTAACGCCGAATCGCCCATGGTGGTGATATTGAAGGTCTTGCTGCAAGGTCTGCATCTTGCGCGGTGCTCACTCGTCGTATCTGGTGCAATCCAGTCATTGTAAACGTCGTCGTGAAACCACACGCTTTGAAATTTGCTTTTCCCAGGCATTTGCTTTGTGGTCGGATGCTTTAGCCGCAACAAGTTGGGTGCAGAACCAACGGCAATATGGAATGCCGTCAACCACCATAACAAAGCAGCAAAATCAGATTGGACCGTCGCGCAACGTTGGCTTTATTATCACAAACTGATTTATTACGCTTGAAGCACAGATACGGAAACACGATATTGAAAATACAAATATTTTAACCGCATTTTTCCTGATTAAGAGCCATTTGCATGCACTATGCTAGGAATTCAAGGATTTTCAAGGAGCAGCAAAATTTTCAGGATTTTCAAAGGCCTTGAAAATTAAATTTTCAAATTCAAGGATTTTCAAGGACATTTGCGATTCCTGATTGGTCACTTAAAATTTCTACCAATCTCTTCAAACAAACAACCAAAATATTTCCAATTTCTCTTAAACGTTTCGCCATTACAAACGACATTTCACCTGTCACCAAGAAGCAGCTCGCGAGGCAGCCAATCACAGAAGGCTTTGGAGTATGCAACTTTCGTTCTGGCTTTTGTTACGAGTGAAGTTCGTTTTCTTAGTCCAGTTTGAGCGAAGAACAGAAGAACCTGCAGACGCTCACTTCGTTTGACCCATATGCATATACATCAGCGCACTGAGACAATTCAGTAAAAGCTTGACATGGAATAAAGGAAAAGAAAGGCTAATGTGGCTAGATATTGCTAATTTTCAAAAGGAATGAGAGAAAGTCACTTCCAATTCAAGTCTGCACCGCAGTGTAGCAGCGCATAACTGCGCTGTGTTTAATGTGTTACGAGAATTTTCATCTGTGTTTTATCGTTCATGTTGTTTAGTGCTAGAAACAGGATACTAGCATAAATGTACTCTCTTGATCGAATGACGAGGCACTGCAGTAACAGAGCAACACTGAAAACACACCGCTCTGTCGCTGAGTCCCGTTGCTTCGTGCAGTGTTCACCAGTGCCAACGACAGACGTTGCTGCCATCGTCGCGTGACGCACTGCCAAGGGATTGCCGCCTCATGCGGTTACTGCTTGGATCCGTAAGTACAGTCAAATCTCGATATAACGAATCCCGCGGGACCGCAAAAAATCATTCGTTATTTTGAAATATCGTTGTAATGAAAAATCTGCGATTATAAGCCAGTGGTCAAACCTAGGTATGCAAATGACATACCTTGGCAGTGAGCACGTGTGTAGACAAGCAAAACCTCAAATGAAAATGTTGCACTAACTCCAAAGCTGACTTATTTGAAGACGTCAATTATTTTCTTCTGCCGTGTGCAGCAAACACGACCGCGTACTACATTACATCACTACAGCACATACACCTTCCACTTTGCAGAACATCTCGTCGCATGCGTGACTGCACCGAGCGATGCAAGTACGGACTTTGTCCATGTGCAAAAAAGAAAAGGTGTTCGATATGACCTTATTTTCAATGCTCCCTGAAGTTTGAAAACCTTGTCTCGGTCTTTCAAAATGATTGCGGCAGTCGATGGGGCAATGCTACCTGTCTGTAGAGGCCGAATTGCTTTTTGCAGTGAAAGCGGCTGCGTTCATATCTTCTTGGCACTTCGCTGGCTAATATGATCGTTCTCACACAAACTTCACAATAAGATAATCCGCAGCATATATATATATATAAAAAAAACCAACCTTCCAGCACGCTCGAACGCACAAATGACCGACTCGCGAATGACACAAAAGAAAAAAACGCTGGTGGCTAGGCCTGCTGGCTACTGCGTAATAAACCATAGCTTCATGGTGGCGCTAGGAGCTGGTACTAGATGTGCTGATTATGATAGCTACAGCCCACGGACTATACACACAGAAACGGTGGTTTCTGTTTCACGTGAGAGTTTCAAGCTGCGGCGCTATTAATTTTAGCCGAATTCGTAATACTGATGTTGCAAAATTATAGAAGAAGAAATAAAATATGTTCGTTATTCTGAAATATACGCTATTTTGAAATTCGTAATTCTGAGCTAGCTGAGTTTGTGTTTATTTGCGCCACATATCTGAATACGATGATGCACCAACTTGCCCCTCAAGCCGTTATTCTGAGCTAGATTTAATTGAAAACAGCAAATCTACCGGGGATTCTTAAAAAATTTGTTAATTTGAAAAATTCGTTAATGTGGTGTTTGTAGTAACGGGATTTCACTGTAATAAAATTATGGGTACTTCCCATTTAAGCAGTTACCTTATCACATTATTAGTTGCTATCACAAGAAGCTAACCTATCAGTCTACTCTGAATTACTACATGTTTTCTCCTTTAGTGTCCCTTCGAGCACTGGGACGTTTGTAGTATTTCGGCAGCCCAGGTAAAGGTGGCACCAGATTCCTAGGTTTGAGAGTATACGCAAGATAGCCTCAGTTAGAAAGGCAACATATTTTGGTCTACATCATATACTTACTCGCTGTAGTTCCTGCATGACTGATCGGTCATGTCATTGTAGAATGTGTCTCCAATGTAAAAGAACCCCGATTTGTAGACTTCCTGCAACATAATGAGAAGGCACCACACAATTGCGGTCCATCAAGACTCGGCCCTTGGTCCTTCACACAGTGTCTAGGCTACACAAACTGCACCAAGAATCCCTAACAGAAGCCGGAGGAGTTGACATGCCGGCAACCGTTTCATGGTGCAGTCATTGCTAGCTGGAGTAGTGCCTGTGGCATGCTGTGTGTTGGAAAAGCATTCAGCACAATTCAGAGATGACTAGGTTTCAAAAGGAAGAAAGGAGCATTTGCTCATGAAATTAAAAGCAGAGGCTGTAAAGCAACGGCAACATTACAGCTATAATAAACCAACTAACCCAGCCACAAGTGTATGGCAAGCAGCATATACCAGAGCTGCTGTACCTGCGCACAGTACTCAAGCAATGTGCTGTGGGCTAGAGAAAGAAAAACTAACGTACTGCAACCATTGGCTTTCGAGTAAAGTGCTTAAACTCGCCTGTCTTCTAAACCATGCCACAGCTCAACAGACTTTCATGTTTTTACCTGCACAAGAGTTGCTACGCATTCGTTTGTTATGCATTCGTTCAGTGTTTGACCATTCCAGTAAAACACGTTTTTATTTACTAGTTTGGCCTCCAGTTTGTCTCGCTCTAAATTTACAAGTGGGAAATAGCAAGCCACATCGCACCCTATGCTCAGTGCAAGTGTTGCCTCTAGAACCTCGTGGGTGTCATAAGGTGCCTCCTCTCTGATTTCTCCAGGAAAGTGTGCTGCTTCAGCGCTCTACACAAGTATGATATCGGCTGTACATCACGCACTAGACGGATCTACCAGCAAAAAAACTTGACAAATGCGTACCCCTATTCAGGTTTGACATAAAAGCCGATAGGGGCAAAAAAAAGGATAAGAATGTCTTACTTTAGCAGATGGTCCTTGTGTCTTATCTGGGTTCTCACTGAAATCTCCAATGGCAGTGTCATCTGATATACAAGGAATCTTTGCACGCAGGTCCTGCAATGTCTGGTTGCCAAGCACTGCCACTTCCACCAGGACCTGCAAAACCGGAATTGAAATGGTATATTGTGAGGTTTTAAATCCCGAAGCGATGCATGGGATATCAGGAATGATACAGTGGTGGGCCTAGATTAAATTACGCCACAGTTACTTCTTTCATCTGTATTAACATTGCACAGAAAAGGTGACCACTGCTGCACGAAGGTCAGAATAATGGCCCATAAATTAAGACAAGCACAAATTGTAAAATATTCTATAGCGAAATTTACATACCCCCAATCACAAAAACAAAATAGTCTGAAGTACTTAGCAGCCCTTCGAGGTTAGACTGCAAAATGTCTATATATAAACATCCCTCTCAGAGGCCAGGTTTGTTAGCCACTGCGTTAATCTCGGTAGCCAGTTTCTTCATGTGCTAAGCTGCCAGTCTTTCATGCAGAGCTTCATATGTTGTTATCTTGATATCCTCTAAACAAAAATTGGCAGTAGCTTAGCTCTGCTATGCCAGGATATACGTAGCACGAGCTCGGTTTATCTTGGCTTGTCCAGACTTTTCCTTGGTTTATCTTAGCTTATCTTGGCACCCCGGTAGAACCAACACCCTCTTCATCTTCTAGGTGGTGTTGATAGAACGCTTAAGCTATGCCTTTATGAGTGGAACATAACAGCGCTCTGCCCCTTCTTTCATCCATGCTACAAACGCCGGTGTGCGAGCGCTGGTCTGCGAACATCGGTGGTTTACAAATGCCGGTCTACAAATTTTGAGCTACGAACGCCAAACTACAATGTCATGGGCACAGTTGCTCTCCCTTTTCTTTTCTCTCGCTCGACACCTTCCTTTCTCCTATTCCTCCTCCTCCTTTTTAACTGTACTGTCATGGGCATGGTTGCTTTCCCTTTCCCCCTCTCTCACTCGACACACACTTTCTCCTTTTGCTCTGCTAGGGTTGTGGCGGCGGCAGCAGCTGTGTCCCTGTGGCGTAATGTTGCTCTCGCGCATGCACAGCTTGGTCGGCACATAGGACACGCGAAACTCCTTCCAACCCGCGTAGTGTAGCTAGCGCTACAAAAGTGGCAGTAAAGACCTTCATTAGGCCTCCTTCGTCCTAATAGAAGTTTGAAGTAGATAATAAATACATTGCCAGAGTCCTTCAATGCTTACTGGTAGTGAAGCTTCTCCGTAATGTTACGGGAGAGCTTCATGTGCCTCTTGCGGCCGCTGCATCACGGTGCCACTAAGCAGTGAAGGGCATCGTTTGAGGAGCTGGGTGCTGTTGCACCCAAGAAGAAAGAACTTCAGAGGTTCACTTGATGGAAAAAATTTGAAGTTTGCTGCTCTTTGGTGCACTCAGGTAAGGTAACTTGCATGCATGGGACCATGTCAAGCACTTTTTAAGCATCTGCATGTCGTTCCGGCCATACAGATGCCACCACCGAAAACCTTCTTACTTCTTGAAGTTACCCACTATGCTTATTACTCCTCTTCTCCCAAAGAAACTGAGCTGGCAAGGAAAATGAAGCGGACATTAGTGGCGCAAGAAATAGGTGCCTTAAAATATGGGTCGTTTGTAAACAGCATATATCGTTTGCAGACCTAAAAAGCAGAAGCCAAGCCCTTCCGCAATGAGTAGGCAAATCTAATTTGTTGAATTCGATTTCGGGAAGCAAATCAAGAAGTTTTAGTGCATTAAAATATCGATCGGCAGATTGAGGTCCTGGCTGCAAAGAAAATTGTCTTGTTGCTTTTAACAGCACGAATGTCTGTTCTTTGGAATACTTTTAAAAGTATGTGTCTCCACTGCATAGAAAAATTCATACCTAGTAAGAGAAATAAGGTTCACAAGCGTACACCCTTGATGACACGTGGCGTGATTCATGCTAAATGAAAGGTAAAAAGGTTAAAGAAAAAGCATATCAATCCAAATAAAATAAAAGAAGCCCAGGGTGTGCTTGAACAGAAGGTAAACGCAGCTAAACATCATTACTATAATACTTCACTGCCTAATTTCATTAAAAATGATCCTGATAAATTCTGGAAACACATGAAGGAGGAAAAGAAACCAATTTCGCAACTAACACTGGATGGCACGCCGGTAACTGATGACAGAGCCATAGCGCAGCACTTTAATGAATATTTCCAAAGTGTCTTTTCAGTATCAAATGTTATTAGTATGTTTTCCGATAAACGTGCATTTGATGCCAGTTTTGTTTCTTATGCTTGTATTGTCAATATGCTAGTAAACAGCTTCATGTGGCCCTGACGAAATACCAAACGTCTTCCTAGAGCGGTATCCTGAACATGTTTCGAAATTTCTTGTCAAAGTTTTTTCTGTTTCGCTTTTGCAGAGAGCTACCAGGTGACTGGACGGTGGTCCGAGTTGTTCCGGTATTAAAAAAGGGAGATAGAAAATTACTGTAAAATTGTCGCCCCATTTCGTTAACATCTCAATGCTGTAAACTCTTGGAACAAGTTGTGGCAAACTGCATCAAAGAATTCTTGGCTGAAAACAATGTGCTTACAGAGTTTCAGCATGGCTTCAGAAGTGGGTATTCCATTGTAACACAACTGGTATCAGTCATTCATAATTTTGCGTTATGCCTGGACAGTAACGGACAAATAGATGTAATATTTTTAGATTTCACCAAAGCGTTGGATAAAGTTTCGCACGACAAATTAATATTCAAACTAAGAACGATTGGCATAACTGACATTTTTGTCAACTGGATTGTTGCTTACCTTACTAAATGAACACAGTACGTTAAAACTGGCGAAAGCAGCTCGGTCATTATTCCAGTCACATCAGGGGTGCCCCAAGGTAGTGTTCTGGGTCCCCTACTTTTCCTCATTTATATCAACGACATCGTGAATGTTGCGAGTCCAGGTGTGCAAATCAGACTGTTTGCTAATTATTGTATTTTGTATAGAGATGTGACGGCTCCACGTCATCATATTGTCCTTCAAACAGATTTAAACAATATACTGAATTGGTGCAGTGAATGGGGGATGTTGATAAATGCTGACAAATCAGTATTCCTCCGTATTACTTGTAAAAAAGCCCCGCTTATTTTTTTTTTACTCCCTAAGCACTTCACCACTGTGCGGTACTAACAGCTACAAATACTTGGGTGTTATCTTAACTTCTACTCTGTCCTGGAACTTGCATAATAATACAATCTGCTCTTCTGCCTTCCGCAAACTCTGTTTCCTGAGACACAAACTCAAAAACACACCTCCTGTAAAATTACTCTCTTACTTCTCATTTATTAGACCTTAACTAAAGTATGCATGCATAAAGGCAGTTCGGTTTATGTTTAATAAATTTCTTAGGTTTGACTCACCCTCTCAAGCAATGATAAAAAATTCTATTCCCACACTTGAATCCCACCGAAAACAGCTGATGCTTGAATTCTATTCTCTTCTGATAAATAACAAACTTGCAATAAACCCTTATATATCTCCTGTATTAACACGGCACACAAGACATCATCATCCTGGCTCACTGACACCTTATTATGACCGAACTGACATGTTTAAGTTCTCCTTTTTCCCTAGGACAATATCAGACTGGAACAATATCTTACAGATGGCTATGCAGTAAGACTAATATTGTGTTAATTTTGTATCAGTTTTTGATGTTTGCTCTTGTTCATATGCATCTATGCCCCCCTGCTTGGACCCAACGGTCTGCAGCATGTAATAAATAAAATAAATAAATATGAAGTCAACAATTGCATGACGCAGGACCCACATACAACGGATGAAAATGCCAGAGTGACCTACTCTACCGAGCATTGTTGAAAGCGACCGGCAACTGTAGTTAGTCTCTTGCAGAACACATTTTAGGTAGTTTTATGTATCACGAATGCTAGACAAAACGTGCTGCCAGGTAGAATGATTTATTATCAAGCATTGGTCACATAGTGGTCAAAGTAGATGCAATCAGCAGGAAGCTTCAGTCACACTCGGCATCAATGTGTTTCCCGAGTTGGAATCTGATAAAACGTCGTCAGGTCCAACAGCTCAAAACACCATAGCTACTACAGTGGGCCAACCAAAAAGGTGGAATCCACATTGTGCCGACTCAGCTGGCTTCTCCTACAGCAGCCATGAAGCAGCGCAAAAAGCAATATGCTGTGAGTCCAAGAAATATGCTCACCCTGAAAGGATAGGTGTTATGACCCATGCGCACTTTTTTAAAGCCAACAGGTGTTTTGATGGGCTTGAAGACTTGCACAATCAGTACAGCTTCTCCGCTGGGCACCGCTTCCTCCTTGGGGAACTTGCCTCTAATTTGTTCCCCCTCCCATGCCAAGTTCTTGAGGCAAAAAAGAAACAAAAATAAAAGAAAACCCGTGAAAATAAAGTACAAAGTTCGTTCACATTTATTATATTAGTGACGGCTGGCTATACAAATTGAATGTCTGCTATAAACAATTACACTATTACCAGTCCTAATATAAAGAGGCCAAAGAAGAGCCGGAGGTGGAGACTTGCACGGGCTTTTGAACAAGCACTCCAAGGAACCAAGGAGTTTTGCTGAACCCAGTCAGAACCACCGTTACATAGCAGTAATGGCACTGTCAATGCACCTTAATTCAACACAAAATTTTCAATATTAAAAGCAGAAAACACACATAGAAAAATACCTTATAATAAAAGCTTTACGCTAGCTTCAATAAAGGCATATAAAGTCTATTTGCAGTAAGATACAACAAAAAATTTGCACGTTTGTTGCCCCTCAAAGAAGGCCCTCCAGCCAATGGCATCAAGCAGTTCTTATGTTATGGGTAATTCCCTAGTGTGAAATCACAGGAGTGGCAGGTGTGTTGAGGAGATATTAACTACAATATAATGACAATGGGTCAAGGGTCTCTTCTGACAACTAGGTATCTGCAGTTGCGTTCCCAAAATGCATCCGACTATAGAATCTTTGTTTACGTACCATATTTAATAGTGGGGACGTCCTGCGTATGAACTGGGTGTGCCTGGAGCGATACATCACATCTTGTTCCCGCTGATGCAGGTCTTCTTTCAATAGCCTACATAAAAGCATCAAACAGCTAGCGTTACTCCCCACTTGCAAAAACACCAAGAAAATTGTATTCATCAGTGTTTTTTTTTTTTTAAAGACATGTCAGCAGAGGTGCACATATAGCCAGTGTTACACCAGTAGTTTTCAGTCTAATAAATCATATTGGCTGAAATTGACCAAAGCCACAGGAGAACTAACTTCACGGTCTCCAGTTCAGTCTTCTCTGGAAGTCTTCTTGTGTCCAAGTTTTCTTGTCCAGAGCAAAGATAGATAAGGCTGAAAAGAAAGACAACCACAAGGAAACTATAAGAAATGCTATGCAGAGTTAAAAGTGCACCAAAGAGAATTCTGAGGGCATCTTAACTGAGGAAACTATATAGACATGCTCCAAGAATTCAAATAAGCTTCAAATTATTGGCCTTTGTATCGGATTTTGCTGTTGGAATCAGATAAGATGTCCTGGCTTCTGCCTGTCTTATATTTAACTCGCAACAAAGAAGAGGAGGAGTAGCCCAACATGTGGAGTTTGTTTTAGGTAATCTCGTGTTGCGGCTTGCTGCTTGGCTGTGTGCGGAGCAAATTCAATTCAATTTTATTACATCTGAGTTAGCATGCATTACAGCACAAACACAGAGAATATATGCAAACAATATATGAAGACGTCTGTGGCTTAGAACAATTTAATGATGTTTCGGCTGTGGGACCGGCCTTCGTCAGAAAAACATGAATGCTTAGCAACGTAATATATATAGGTTGGCGATATCAATGTGGCATGAAAATAACAAAAATTGGAATATGTAGTCCCAAAAAGGCCCCTGGTGAAGCAGTAACAAAAAACTGCAATGGGGCAAACAATGATGCGATTACGTACCGTGATTCCAGGTCAGGGGCATTCAAGAAAGTAATCAGTAAAGGCGAAATGCATGTGGCGAAATGCAAACATAGCACAATGTGATACAGAGAGAAAGAGAGAGAGAGAGAGAAATAACTTTTATTCGCACCCGTCATGAATGATGGAGAAGAAGGCTTTAGACTAAACCCCCATTCATTTCCATAACCGTGAGCCAGAATTCCTTGGGACTCGGCGATGGCCAGGGCAAGACCGATGACTTTGCGTTGCTCTTCTGCTTCGTGATTGAAAGATAAGGCCTCCCAGGATTCTACATTTCTATTCGGATCATTATAGGATGGACAGGTCCAGACCATGTGGGCTAGGTATGATATGCTATTGCAGTGAGTACAGCTAGGATTAAAGACTTCCGGATGACATCTACTGTACAATTAAAGGTTTGGAAACCCCCGGTTTGCAATTTCCTTCACGATTTCTTTCTTGCTGAGCTGTTTATCCGCTGCTGGATAGATCTTACGACTAAGCTTGTAATAAATGATTTCAGTGAACATTTTGAGTTCATCACTCGAAGGGAGAGGTTCCTTACGTAGAGGCGGCACGTCAACGGCGATCGTCCGAAAAGTGAGCACTCGGGTGATCGCAAGCGCCTTCTCGTTCCCCTCAAGGCCCTGATGAGCCGGGGACCAGATCAGTGCAGTTTGCTCGGCTGGCACTTGCGCTTCTTTCAGAAGTTTGGCTGCTGCAGCAGAGATTCTGCCCATATAGCAATTCCTAATGGCTGCCTTAGTCGCTAACTCTCTTGTACCCTTTTGCGTTATTGCTAGAGCATTGGCAACTTCTTCAGCCTCAGTTGAACTAAAGAAAAAAAAAATGCATGTACAAGAATGACGCACAGTAGCGAAAATATTTTGTATGAGATTACTGGGAAATTAACACAAATGAAAACTTGCATAGCAAAATCACATGTTTGAACATTTACATGTTTTAAGTTTACGACAGGCAGATTTTGCAATGCTTTCATTATTGTCTGACGAGGCAGCTTTAAATTTATGAATTAGGAACGATTCTCAACATAGAGAAGAATATATATATATATATGTATACATACATATATATACATACCTGGAATAGTAATGTACCGAGGTCTTTGCAAACCTACCCAAGTAACCACATATATTCGTGAACAGGCAAGCAATTATAGTTTGCTTGCCCTTCTGAACAAACTGCACTGGAATCATGACCAATCGAGCAGTGCTCAAAGTGCCAGATGCCATGAAACTCGTGTAACTGCATTACAACCTCGAATAGTAATGCGCTTTTGAGTATCAGCGCTCTCTGTGTGATTATTACATAGTAAAAATGTATTTAACTACCCCACTATCTTGCACCAAAGATAATTTATTTGTCAGGCAGAACACAAAACGAGTTAAAACTGAAACCACAGTATTTGAGAGAAAATTTGTCCAGCCAAAACTTGTTTGTATGCTGCACATCTCCAATCATGAACACCCATATATACACATATTTTGCTTTTGACTAATGGGCCAGGGAAATTCAAAGAGAATGTCACACAACTTTCCCGATTATCCTATTTTATTCTAACAACTGTTTCGGTCCAAATGTGCGAACTCATTCTCAATTGCTCCGTCCTTCTTCAGGGTAGAATTGAGAATGAGTTCGCACATTTGAGCCACTGTTAAGAGAGGGAGAGAAGCAATTCTCGCTCTCTACTACATGCCATCTTGCCAAAAGACCTTTCACATAAAAAGCTTGGTTTGGTTTCGCTTGTGGGGTTCAATGTACCAAGGCAACTTGGGCTATGAGAGATGCCGCTGTGGAGGGCTCTGGAATTTTTGACCACCAGGGGTATGTGCTGTCACATCGTCCAGCACACTGATGCCTTGCTTTTCGCCTCCATTGAAAAGCGGCCGCTGCGACCAGGATTTGATCCGCATCCTTGAGCACAGTAGCCGAGCGCACTAGCCACTGCATCACCATGGCGAGTAGAGGTATAGATGTCTACTTCTATATAAAGCATGGTAATGAGGCACTTGCAAACCACCTGGGACAACTTATGAAGCATGATTCATCTCAACAAAGCTCGCTTAGTACTGCATTAAAATGTGCGAATTGCAGCATGAAGTATATATTGTTTCAAAGTGTTTATCTGGTAAGTAAACTTGTAAGATGCCACCCGCAATATGCCTTTTCATCACATGTGTAATGTGTCCCCAGGATTAATTACCAATAAGTGTCAATGCTGCACTTTTCACTAAAAGTATTGTAGAATTATGCTGAAGAATTATGTACCAACTAGCTCAATTTTCCGCTCTAATGCAGTTCACGTGACACTGGCCCAATTATGGGGATATGTCAGTATCGATAACAGACATGACCATTTCTCTTTTTTAGAATAAGATTAGGATGGGGAGCGCATTTGGAAAGCACTCGCAGATTATGACTAGCAGCTTACCGGTATCGCTAAAGAGGAAAGTATATAACAGTTGCATCTTACCTGTACTCACCTATGGCGCTGAAACGTGGAGGCTAACCAAGAGAGTTCTACTTAAGTTGAGGACAACCCAGAGGGCTATGGAACGAAAAATGGTAGGGGTAACATTAAGAGATGGGAAGCGTGCAAAGTGGGCCAGAGAAATAACTCAAGTTACCGACATTCTAGTGGAAATTAAGAAGAAGAAATGGACATGGGCAGGACATGTAGTGCGAAGAGAGGATAACCGATGGTCGCTTAGGGTAACAAACTGGATTCCAAGGGAAGGAAAGCGTAGCAGGGGGCGGCAGAAAGTTAGGTGGGCGGATGAGATTAAGAAGTTCGCAGGGGTCAAGTGGATGCAGCTAGCACAGAACTGGGTTAAGTGGAGAAATATGGGAGAGGCCTTCGCCCTGCAGTGGGTATATCAGGCTGATGATGATGATGATGACACAGTGAGAAGCCAAACTGTGTTGTGCTGGCAGTGAAGGAGCACTCCAAGCCATATAGAAATGGCGCTGAAAACAATGCCTCAGAGTATTCAAAAATGAGACGTGGTAGCTTGTTTACGTGCTGTTTTGAACCATTTTTATTAAATGTTTGTATTTCTTCTATAGGATATGTGGCTAAAGGGGTAAAAAAATATGCAACTTCCGCTGTTTTTAAACGCCGCAACTGCATATTTTCCCATCAGAATTGCTTTTGTACAGCAATACTGTCATTGGTTTGTGTTCTTATCAATACTGCTTGTGAAAAATAGCCTGCAAACTAGCGCTCCAGAAGCAGACAGTTCACTGTTACAGGCGTTCATCATTTCCAGGCCTAATGGCTTCACAGCAGGGCACAGAGCAGCATTGAACCAACTGATTTGGTGCCCCTGCCCTGAAAAGCATTCCATTTCAATTTCCATTTGCAATGCTGTGGCATACTGTAATCATGACAAAGAGCACAAAGTGCCGTTTTAAAAACACATGGTATCCAAACAGGTGCACTCTTTGAGGTTTGTCTCAACCTGCTTGACAACAATAGTGTTAAAAGGACTGGGTTACAAAGCTCCTCCAGAAGCAAGGAAAGTCGAAGGAAGACAAATACGAACAGACCTTAGGGAAGATATCCAAAAAGCCAGGAAGTCCATTTATTCTGCTGGTGCATTCGCAACTGCTACAACGTATGTGTATATTTTTCAAAATAAAAATGTGCGAACTTTGATGAACCTTTTCCGATTCCCAGAGAAATCTTCTTGACAATATTCTGAACCCAAAATATTTCCCTCACTTGACTTAAAGGAAATATTTTCTCTCCTCTAATAAGAATGAGAAATCCATTTTCATTAGGTTCAGGTAAAGCCACTTATGTATTGAATTAGGGTTAAAAATTTAATGGTCACACCATTCCCCATTTTGTTAATGAAGGTACATTGAATTTTACACCAAAGCCTTTATACCCCTGTCACACAAGCAAATTTAATGTCATTCAAATCTAATGACATTAGCATCTAATGTCATTAGGTTCGAATGACATTCTTCATTGAATGAGTTTGGGGAAGTAATTCGCATTCGACCGTGAACCGAATGTGTACTCTTGACGCCAAATACACAGCAGAAACAAATAACGTAACAAAATATTCTGCGCACAGTGAAAGTTAAACATTATATTTCTAAAGTTTTGTTTTAGAAACTGTTAATTTAGACGTAAAGTTATTCACACTGCAGGCTCTCGTGGAATGTTATTACTCTCGGTCACAGTGGTCCAGTCATGCCAGCGACTCACGATCATTTTAGGTTCTGTGTTCCTTGGTGGCTGTTTGTCCCCGTGCATTTATTTCAGGACTATTTAAAGTTGTGACTGAGTGCCTAACAGCTTGGACATCAATTACATGCTCTACGTGTCTCCGTGCGTCTCCGCACTGTGTATATGCACTTTGCTGTGTTCAGCCATATTGTTTGTTCACATTTATTGAATTTGTGGGTAACTCAATACTTGGCTTGGATTTTTATGGCTAAAGTCCAACAACACAGCCAGAAGTAATGTCTTTCACTTGAATTATCGTACAGAAATGTTTTAATCAGCTTTAGAATGCTACACAGTGATTTCAAATGCCTTTTATGCGTACTAATGTTCCTTGAGGAGAGTATTCTTTTATAGCTGATCGTAATTATAACCACTTGCGAATGACATATATTACTGCGTAGCACCGAAAGAAACCGAATGACATTCGATGCATCGAATTACATTAAATCTGATAGTGTGACAGAGGTATTACTATACTGAAAAGGTAAAGAAAGGCCCGAGTGCAAAACTTACACCAAATTAAGAACAAAAGAATTTCAAATTATAAATATAAAAAAACTTAAAATATGTGCCGTAGGTGTTACAGTATAAAGCCAAAACCAAGATGACCCATTTACTTTACCATACCCCCTTAACAACACATGCCAATGCTATTGCGCAGTTATGCTCCTGCCATAAATATTATTGAACGGCTACACTGTTTCCCACCAAACCATGCCCTTCTGCACCCAGCAATAATTCAAAGCAGTGAAAACGCATAGCCACAAATGCAGCATACAAAGGACCAATTGTGGCCTTTGTTATGCATTGAAAATTTTGTTGCAAAAGCAGCAATTTTATTAGCTACACATGCAGTTCTATGCTTCCTTTCTATGAACCTCTTCAATGCTTTTGTGTATGGATGGTCTCTATCACTTCACACTAATGTTGCAAATCCTGTGGATCCTGTAAATCGAGACTAACAGGTACATACTGAAGTGAAACGCATGACAAATGAAAGATATTTGCAAATACCCTCTTTGCCACTGCAGACAAACTTCAGGCCATGCATGGGGATCCACAACACCCATTCAAGAGCACATCTAGGCATCACCTAGGGAAGCCATCTAGCCAATCTGAAGTCCCAATTTGTCATAATGTTCAGCAGAGCATGCATCTTCCATTACCCAGCATACTAAGCGGAAGGCTCACTACACCACAATCTGCCTAAGACTGGATTGCTAGCAGCAACTTTTTTTTCATCCTTCCATGATCATGACGAAGACAGTTTTACCAGCAAGACGATCCAACTGCAGGACAAGGCAATCCATGTACAGATTTCAAGGAATAAATGTTTAGACCACGGTAGGAAGGAAGAAAACAAACAAGCAAAGGAATTATCGACAGTACCAGTCACTTTTGCTCTGCCACCAGCATTGACGGCATGTCTACTGCTAATGAATTTCTGCTCTTTGTAACTGGCATTGGCAACAACACACAGCAACAAAAAGATAATGTGATTAAGTTGTTCATGAAAAACAGAACCATCGCTATCCATGCAGAAGCCAAGACTGCTGCTTTGCTGCCTTAGAATGATCAGCAACTGAGAATGCGAAGATATGTGTACAAAACTTTTCGAACTGCATATGGAGGAGAGTCATGTTGTGCATAAGAAATTATACACAATTTCATTTCATTGCTGTATCAAATATGGTTTCATAATTGTCTAGCAACAAAAAGGTGATCTGAAGAGCCAAACGTCCGACTGTCATTGGAGCACTATTCACTCGAAGATTGCGCAGTACCACCTTTCTCGGTGTAAAGACACCATGCATTTGTAATAGCGGCAACAACACACCACAGAGATGCCACCGGGAGCAATCAAGGCTCATAAAGCTGTCATGATCAAGGCAGCACAGGCTGCGAAGCACTGTGCACCAACCACACAGGGCTCAATAATTTTTCTTTTTGTTCGTGAACAATACTTTTACATGCGGGCCATTTATAAAAGACTGGTGCTTAATAGCAATAAATCAGCCAAACAATAGATGAATACCAGCAAATGTTCAAGAAATAATGACTTACCTATGCTTACCCCTTCATATTTTACATATAACCACAACATTCATGTAATTGATCCAGTCTTAATCACGGTCAAATAGGCAGTGCGCCCACAGTGGACCACAGTGCGAGCCCTACTTTAGTTCTCGTTGGATCAGCAGTTGCATTCCTATGTGGCTAAAGGGATGAGGGTAATAGACTAATAACTGATCTCTTTGCAGTGTCGGGAGAAGGATACGGCAACACAGTTCTTGAAAGGATCAACATTTAGACCAAACTAGTTGCATACAACTGCCGACCTTTTTTGTTAGCATGAGCGGCATGAAACCAGTGTCTTTTAGAGCTAACTGGCAAAGAATGCATGAACAATAGTGCCATGTCACTTTAATCCAGACATCTAGTTAATATGTGGTGCAGTCATGCTTAAACGGAGATGCAGGGCTAAAAATCAATTTTTACACCCCCCCCCCCCCTTCCCCCAAATACCTGTTTTTATATTTTGTTGTTTTCGATTGTGCACACAAAGAAACTTCACAACAAGTTTAGTTTTTATCTGAGCAGTAGAAAAATGAAACATTTTTCATGACAAGGGGTGCACTCACCCCCGAAAGCGCCCGTGAAACCTGATTGCAAAACGCGGCCACATAGCAGGCCAGAACTGAAAGCGGAGTCTATCCTTAAGTTAGAATGCTTATTTTTCACTCTCTCTAGCCAAAAAGGACCCGCTATCAAAAGTACAGCCGACAGGTAAAAACAGAAAGAAAAGGCAAATTTTTTGTTATGGCAATAGCAGACTGGCTGGTAAACCAAAATTGAAGCTTGGGTTGTCTAAAACGAGGCACGTAACTTCCATAAGTTCTTTTTGCACCACCACTGGGAGCCCAGCTAACCAAAGTGCTTGACAAAGTCGGGATAGAATATGGAGCCTCGACAAAGCCTCGCTTAGCAAGCAATCAAGGAGAGTATTTCATGAGCACAGACAAGGACGCTGGAAAGCTGTAAAAGAAAGTGGCAACTTGAAGCTATCGCCACAGAGTAATGTTGTGTTGAAAAGGACGCCAAACATATGTGCCAGGCCACTTTGATTTATTAATTTAGGCCCATTTGATGAGCATGTTCTGAAATCTTTGAACTCATTTTTCTCAGCGTGCACTTTTCACAGCCATTAGGAAAACTACCATTTCCAAACTCATTCACCAAAGACTGCTTTCAAGGTGGTTTCTGGACTCAAATTTAGTTGGGAACAAGATAAGGCACTTTTTGGATTCCTAATTATTTTATTCTCTAAGAAAAAGAAATCAAATATGCAACATAGAATGGCAACAAAAAAAATTAAGTTTGTTCTTAAAGTGCTCAGGTTTTTACAAAAATGTCATAAGGAACTTGCAATTGGCCTTATCCTGCACAATGAACTACCTAGAAGTTATCTAAGCATGAATGGTTAATACATCTTTATGATTCTTGAAGTGCTAGAATACCTATGGTCATTATGACAGCTACAACTTTTTGCTATTTGTAATAAGGTGTTGAAACTTCTAATATATTCTAATGAAGGAGATAAGCCAATCCTCAAACTTATCGAAATTTGTGCAACAGCTCAAAAGCTGACCCTTTGGCCCCGAATCCTCATAAAACAGAGTTGCTTATCTGCAGTGCAGTGTTTCTCAATTTGCTTTTCAAGTATGCAAGCCTGGAAAAAAAAAATGCTAGCAAGCATGTGTGATAATAATTGCACAAAAGATTTATTAAAGCCATGCCACAGATGGGAAGTATTTCAGGCTAGAATGTGTCAAGGCATATGCAAACTTTGCATTACCATTTTTTTTTTCCTTGAGTTTGTAGTGGATGGGGTGGCCGCGAAACTCCGCCCACAAAGAGAAAATGCATGCTTTTTGGTGGCGTACTCCTAGTTCTGGGAACTGCTCCCGGAATTTCGGCAGCAATCCACTCAAGATCGACTGCCTCGGTTATCGGTTAGTCTTGGTCACCACCCTTGAATTCCCACTTCAGAGTTCTTTCGACTATGTGTCTTGTTTCCTGCATCTACATATTAAAATTTTTGACTGACACACGTGGCTGTGCCATGCAGTCTCACCCGACTGACAGAATTTAATTCTCGAAGCGCGAACATGTTCGTACGTCAGTCGCGTAGCCTCGTAGCTTTCGTCGTTCAGGTTTTGCGATTCTGCCACGCCACCAACTTTACCTCAAGGCTAGAGCTAGATATCTGTCACGTCCGTGAAAGCAGACACGAGGTCGTGGACATGAATATATCATCTGCCTAGTCACGATTGCGCTGCCAGAATGCGGCAGGAATCGTCGCGTGCACGCTTCTCGCTGTCACGCCAAGCATCATGCACTGGCAATCTTTGAGCGTTGTCTTCGCTTTTCCGGCCGGGGCAACAACACGCAAATCAAATATTCCCAGTTTCACGCCGCGGTTCAGCGTCTCGGCTATCGGAGGCGACGCTGATAGACGTAGGTATCTAGTGGTGCCAGATCTCAGCGTCGACGCTGGAAATGATTCGAAGGTGGGAGCCACGCGTGGAAAGCTGCAGCACCCACCGCCACAGGCGCAACTCGTTTCCGCGGAAGCAACATTGGAAGCAAGAGCTCTTTGTCTTTCTTCCTCTTGCCTCCCCGCACCCTCCCCAGTAAGTTCCCATCGTCGCTGAAACGAACGGGGAACGACTGTTCGAACTTCCAGGATTCCTCCATGTCCTAGCTTGTAGACGCCAGCTCATACGCTGTCATGCGTTTGGTCACCCTCTCCGGCGGGCGCCGACTTGACTCCACGAAGAAACGCTGCCATGTGGACGGTGCGACAAAAATGCCACCGGACGCCGGCAGCCAACTGAAAGACGCCATTTTCGAATTCATTTCCCGCGGTCACGAACAGAAATATGGGAAATAGTCTGAATGACGATCTTTTGAGCGAGTGTGCAAGATCACGCACTTCGTTAATGGTCTTTTGAGCGAGTGTGCAAGATCACGCACTTCGTTAATGCGTCGCATTAACGAAGTGCGTGATCTTGCACACTCGCTCAAAAGATCGTCATTCAGACTATTTCCCATACGGACGCACATATTAGATTAACAAGATTTGACGTCCCAAAGCGATTTATGTTATGTTCGAAGGACGCCGTAGTGGAGGGATCCGGAAATTTTGACCACCTGGGATTAACGTGCCGACATATCACACAGTACACGACCGAGCGCCTTGCTTTTTATCTCCATCGAAGCACAGGAATTGTGTCGAATATCCAGCTAGCTAAGAGCATGGCAACTGAAGTTAAAATGAAAACATAGATTCTAGAGAAGGACAAGACCGTATTGCTAGACAAGCAACACTTGTCACCGCGATGTAAAATAAAAATTTAGAAAAATATGAACGCTGCTCACCGAAAATCTGCTTCCAAAGTTTCCAGAGCCGATTCCGTGATATTCATTGCTTCCATTATAACGTCCCTGTCATCCTCGTTGTCATATTCACCATACCCTTGTGCTTCGATAGCACGTGTCCATTTTTCCTTAAAATCTGCAACTCCTACGCGCTCGCCAATCCACTCACGAGCGTCGGGTTCGTGAACTTTGTCCATGATCTGAAAAAGAAAAAAAAAAAAAAGAGGGAAGGGGGGGGGGGTTAGGAAAGATTGCTGCAGCTAACTGTGAAATGATTCAGTTGATAGGAGCTTAATGATGTTTGCAGCTCACTTGTTGAAATCTTGCTGCTTTGAACTCGCACAGACGCTGCCGCCTCTCAGCCGTCCAACCAAACTCTGCGTGGTGCCTGCAGTGCCTGGTGGGCTCGGCTCTCTCTATGGTTCGATGAGTTGATTTAGCTATTTGTAGCAGTGTTCTACTTAGCGCTACCTGCACTTGTGTCTTTTTTTTTAAATAACAACAATATGTTTTAAAGCAAATAATTGTATTATACTGCCCGTCATCATTTATTTTTATTAGAATAGTTTAAAAGATTCGCCAACGTCCCTCTGTTCATTCATCCACGTAGTACTGGTAGTATTGCTTCCTCCTTCCATCTCCTTCTCAGGGTGCGTTCCAATTCTTAGACGTCTAGCAAGACTGCTTCGTAGACGTCTACGTAGACGTCTACAGGTTCGCGTATTGGAACGCGTCTACCTGTTTACGCCTAGCGTCACCTCGCGGCATAAAGGTTGAACTAAAAAGTTTGTACAACTATTATAACGCTGTTTTCTTTAAAGATTTACGACAATACAGGTAAAAATCACGTTTTTAACGGTTCGCCGATTTTTTGCAGCAACAATATTACATGTGTAATCGCCACAATGTAGATGGACTATTAGTAGGTTAACTTGTAGCAGACAGACTTCTCACGCAATGAGCATGCTCACGAATTGACGGAAGATAACGTTAGTCCGTTTTTCCTTTTTTTATTACTGATGCTGAAGTGTACATGCTTCTCAGATGTCTCATTCACACAGCTGTAAAAATGAAAACATGCAAAATACTGTAAACTTGAGGCGATTACGGACGAAAGGTGATAACCGGCTACAGCAAACGAAAAACTGTGCCGTTACACCTGTTGTCTGTAGTCACTAGACGAGGAAACCAAAGACAACTTGTTTTAATAATGTACAGGCACAAAAAAATCAATGCGCAACAAGTCGGCATCGTCAGGCGAGTTCGTTCTTCCGAGATTAACTGAAAATCCGCGGAAGAGTTTGCCACGGCTACTACAGCAAGATAGAAGCACACACGTGCGCTGTGCAGCAGCCGTCCTGACTCCCGGCGAGGTGCGACGAGTTCGTCGATAACATCAAGACTGAAGCAGACTGAAGAAAGTCGTCGACAAGTTAAAAAAAGAAGACCAACAGCATCCAACGCACGCTTTCCTCTTAGCGCGGTAAAAGAATCTGCAGTGCTATATCTCACGACCATAAAGACAGCTAAATTAGCCTCTAGCTAGCGCATACATTGACGTAACAACTCACGTTTGAAAGATCGTTCATTATGCATACTCCGACGTTCGCAAAGAGCACGACCACCGTACAGCTACTGCAACCACCGCACGCGCGACTCACTCAGCGCGAAACGCGCTCTGTCCGCCATGTTTAGACAGCAAAGTAGTCTGCATCGATGTGGCCGGCGTTGCTGCGACCCGGTTGGAATAAGCTAGAAGCTTGATGCAACCGGGTGAAAATAAGCAAATCGTTATTGCAACCCATGGATTGGCTTGGCTTTGTTTATTACTTTCGGATTGGTGTTTTTGCAGGAAAGCCCAAGGCAGATCACATGTCGTGTGTTTGTAAACGACGTTTGGAATGTGTGGTCGTGTGAATCGCGATTTTTGCGCCGTGCACATTTCGTGCCTCAGTGCTCATCTTGCAGTTTCTTCATGGATTACGTTAGTAACGACAGAGGCGATAGACGCATTAGAGGCTTCGTGCATCCACAGAAGTTGAAAGAGTGCTCCTACCTGCGGACCCCGTTGATCTCTCCGTTCATTCTGCAACAAATCATATTTGCGTGTTGCCTTACGAACAGGGCGTCTTGGATTTATTTTTGAAGCATGAATGATGCACAGTGTGGCATAGTAGAAACCAAGAGCGTATGTAAAAGGCCTGTGTATGGGGATCGTGATTTGGTTTGTGCTGCCATGGAAGAAGAATATTCTCAATGTGTAGGTGGTCTTGGCTTTCGTTTTGAAGGTTGCGGTGTTTATGTAATCACCGTATGTGATCGCTTGGCTGATTCTGGAAGGGTGTTTATGTGCTCTTTCTTTTGCAGTGCCGGACACTCCAGATAAAACGGGTCTTTTCGAAGCTGCTAGCAGTTTTCCCAAAACTGCCTTAGCGAAAGGACACTTCTATTTCGCGTTATTCACGAGGTGTGCGCGTTCGCGTAGTGTGCAAGAGTGTGTAAAAAATATTTAGCATTCACCCGTTCCTACGTTCCCTGAATCGCACAGGGTATAGGCACTAATATGGAGCCGAAATGGTGCATTTCGCCCTCAATATATCCCAATATTAACTTCGAAAAAAATATCCAGCAGGTTCGGTACTCGATTTTCTTTTACCGCTTTTCCCAAGTTGCGTCGCCTGTCTGCACGCATTTTTCACATTGCCCGCATTCTGCTGAAGCTGCCTGAATTGAACAAACCTCTATCCACTAGTTTGATCCAAGGCTTTCTGACCGACCGCGCGCGGTTTGTTACTGCTAATACCCAGTCCTCTTTCTCAAAGTTTTCTTTCAGCTATGTGTTCCACAAAGCACTGTCCCTTACTCTTAACGATCTCCCTTCAGTAACTTCTACCATCCACATTTTAGTTGATGACTGTGTACTTCGCTGCTCTGTAACCAACTCGTCCGACGCTTCTGCCTTATATCAATATCTAATTCGCATACAATAGTGATGTGCTATGTGGCCTCCGTCCCTGAGAAGCTTTAAACTGTTGATTTCTTCTCACCACTGCCAAAACAACACATCCTACTTACAAAATTAACACTAGTACTACTTTTTCAAAGAATTCGTTTAAGTACCTTGGTGTTCACCTCACTAATGGCTTAACATTGTCTTGCCTTGTAAGCCATGTAACTAATCACTCTAATAGAACTGTTGGATACCTCTATCGTAACCTACCCATGGCTGGCACCTTCTTGTGTAAAATTACTAGATTACAAAACCCTTGTGTGATCACAACTTTAATATACCAATCATATAGTTGATCTACACTACCGTAACTTTACTGAACCTTATGAGCCTGTTAAAAACCATGCCACCAGTTTCATTCCCTCGAATACTCCTTCAGCATCTCTGCCATGAAATCTCTGTTACAGTCTCTGTTCTAGTCACTGTACTTCATGCCCCTGCCTTTATCACAAGCTTTTCATACAAGACCTCATGGCAGTCGTCTCGGCTAACCTGTGTATAGAACACCTCACACAGGTCATCATAAAAGTGGCGTTTCACCACATGCCCACACAACTACATTTCATGAGTCATTTTTCGCAAGCACTGTTCACAACTGGAATCATCCGTCATCAGTGATCCTGTAAGCTTCAGTACTGCCATCGAAGAACCTGTCTAATCATAGCCATGTATACCACCAGCCTATCGCCATTTATCATTGTAAAGTCTTGCATTAGGACCTCTGAGGTATCAATAAACACATAAATAAAAGCATGGTTGATAAAGATTCCTTACAATATGGGAACTGTGATTATGTTCGGCAGGAATATATATATATGTAACTGGATCATGTTGAACAGTGTTAAGCTTGAGCTTGGCACAATTGTCTTTCCTGTGATATTGAACTTAGAAATTAGGATACTGAGTGATAACACTGACATGGTGGCTTGCCTTTTGAACTTAGAATGAACTTAGAATTTAGAATTTGATTGCAGTATTCCTTTCTTTGCATTCATCCTAAATGCAGGGGTGGAAGTGCTGCTCCATTTGCTTCATTCTGCTCCAGCCTGCTTTCCTTGCTCCAAAATTGCTCCAATTCGACTGCATCAATGTTCTGACATTAAATTTAGTGGAGCACGGTTTTGCCGCAGAGTGGGCCATTACTGGTATTGACAGCAAGAACCGCAATCCGAGAAAATTAAGTTAAGCGACTATGAGAAGCGCAGCTGGGCAATGGTCTGTTATGAGTTCTGTATACAGGGTATGTGGTTGGTGTAGTCAAAACGATGGCAGCACACCGGTAGCAGAGGTGTAATGCATCTCACCCGAGCCTAATATGTATAAAATTTTAATATACTAAAAAAGTATGCAGCATAATGTTTGCTTATAAGCAAATTTGAGGAATTCGTTACGGAAAATGTTCTGTGCTCTTGATATAGCACCTACTTCCGGCCTTTTGAATCGCCTGTGGTGAGGGAAATGAGATCAGCGAGTGAAGCAGGCGCACCAGACTACTACGAGGTAGCGAAGCACTGGAAGTTGTAGACGAATATGTTTACTTAGGACAGGTAGTAACCGCAGATCTAGATCATGAAAGGGAAATAACTAGAAGAATAAGATTGGGATGGAGTGCATTTGGTAAGTATTCTGAGATTATGACTAGTATCTTAGCGGTATTGCTCAAGAGGAAGGTATACAGCAGTTGCATCTTACACTTACTCATCTATGGAGCTGAAACATGGAGGCTAACGAAAAGGGTTCTATTTAAGTTGAGGACAACGCAGGTGACTATGGAATGAAAAATGGTAGGTGTAACGTTAAAAAATAGGAAGCACATAGAGTGAGTTAGAGAAATAACTTGAGTTAATTACATTCTAGTGGAAATCAAGAAGATGAAATGGGCATGGGCAGGGCGTGTAATGCGTAGAGAGGACAACCGATGTTCGCTTAGGGTAATAAACGATTCCAAGGGAAGCAAATCGTCGCAGGGGACAGCAGAAAGTTAGGTGAGCGGATGAAGTTAAAAAGTTTGCAGGAGTAAAGTGGATGCAGCTAGCACAGGTAGAGGAGTATGGGAGAGGCCTTCACCCTGCAGTTGGTATAGTCTGGCCGATGATGACTACGAGCCATTGGAAACTTGTCCAGCTGCAACGAACTACACGGTTTGTTTGTAGCGATTCTGCTGTGAATACAAGCAGGTGCTTCACCATCTAGCCTGTCATGCCTACGACAGACAAAAGCACACTTGGAACTCTTATGGAGGTGATGCCACTTAGGTGCCAGTCACTAAATGTGTTTTCAAAAGTGTTGGAAAGTCATACAGGGCCTATCGCCAGTGTGCTAAAACTAAGATAGCTCAAGCAATAATTTGAGCAGCCACAGAGGGCCATAAAGTAATGAATTTGAAGGGGAAAAAGGCTATACTTAAAGTGCCACCTATCTTCCCTGAAGGCGTTACTGGCCAGTACCCAGAAATTTATCGGCACAGGCGCAGGATCAAAAAGAATATGCACAAGATAGAAAGCAGAAATGTACTGTTCATTGATGTGAACTTCGAACTAGTGGCAATACTTGAGTGCATCAAGGTGGTGAAGTCCACCTTTGAATCTTACAAAACAGTATAAATCTCTTAGTTAAACGATCTTCAATTATGAAGTGTAGAAGGCAGCATTCCATTTGCTGCTATTTAACCCTTTGACTGGTTTTGCCGTACAGGTGCTGCGGCTGTATGCCGTCCCGCGGCGTTTTTGCAGTACGGGTATTGCGCTAAACGCATAGCGTTTGAAATAGTTCGACACTGGAGGTGATTTTTTTTTTTTTTCGAAATATTCGACAGTCAGAGTTAAGTGAGGAAGCTAGAATTCTATTATTAAAAGCGAGTCTAGAATCTTGCTCCAAGACATAATGTGATTGCTCCAAAACTCTCGTTTTATTGCTTCAAAGCTGCTCCGAAGTTACTTTATTACTGCTCCCTGAGCTGTTCTAAAATGCTTGAGCCTGCTTCCACCTGTGTAAATATATTTACTTTCTTCCTCTATACGGCGCTTCAACCAAGAAAAAGCTCGGTTATAATTTCTTTTCCGTGTTTTTTTGTTTGTGTGACTAAACTATTTAAACTAATATTCTGCCTTGAGGTCTAAACCAACTTAATAATCTCCTTAATAATAAGTAAAGCATATAAGCAGAAGGAGCGATCACTTTCACTTTGACATTAGATGTTGCAGAAAGTCAAGTTCATCATGGTTGACAGCAAAGTCTTGTTCATTGTAATAAATTTATGACTGTATCAATACTTGTGCATGTTACTATTGGAATGAGGTCTTTGAGATTGAGATATATGTGGTCAGAGGTAGGGAGATGAACACAGCACTGACTGTCAACTGAGGTTTATTGGAAAACGGAGGAATTTATGCACATTTTCATAACATGTGACTCAGCCGAAGTCAAAACGTTATATACACATATACCAGTTTTCTCTCCTAACAAAGCACTGACAAAAAAAATAAATAACAATAAACAAGAAATCACAAAAATCCAAAACACAAGTGAAGTAGTATACACCATGAGCAAGCACATGCCTCACCGCTAAACATTCGATGAAGACAAATGAAAAAGCCAGGTTGAGCTGTATATGGGCTTCTGTTGTCAAAATGTAAAGTATGAATGAGCAGGATTAAGTCGTGTCGTTAGCCTTAAAAACCACGATATAGAACCGGAAACTGCCATACAAGAAAAGATATAACAATACTAAGTGTTTTGAGTAAACCTACGCTACTTACAGGATCTCAAGTTCTTTTTCACTGAGCATTATTGAAGGTGCACTGACGCACAAGCCCTTTTTCTGTTTGATGACTCTTGCCTCCAGAATCTCTCTTGTAATCTGCTTGTTGCTTCTACCAATAATCTTTGTTTTGTGAAGCCCAGTGCTTAAAGTCTGGCTCAATCGGAGGGGGTCTGTACTGATTTGAGCATTGGTGGAAAGGGAAATAAAGAGAGAAAGTGGCTGGTTGCCTGTTTTGCAAATCTTTTTATACAAAGGGGAGAAATCATTATTTTTCTCCATCTCTGGTTTTTATTAATACTCAATGTGAAACTGTTGAAACGATAGAGAAGAAATCTTCCAATTACACCACTGACAAGAACAAAACAATGATTACTTGGTTTGTATTCTTACAGTCCTCATGCTTGAATTCAAGCTTTTGGGGATCTCAGACCCCTCTTAAATATTACGGGGGGGGGGGGGGTCTCTGACACACCCCCTGGCTTTAAGCCCTGTAGAAGCCAGGGCATACAACTTGAGCACCTGCTGCAGTGCAAAGCAACGTTTCCTTCGCAGATGTTTCTTTTTTGCAAGTTTTTCATAGGTATAATTGTGTTCTCAGAGCCATTCATTGAGGCATCTACCCGTTTGTCTAATGTAACATTTCCCACAGCTTAGTGGGATCTCGTACACCACACCTGTGCTGCAGGGTACAAATAAAGTCTGGTGTTTTATGCTACATGCGCGTTGCTGCACACCACAAGTTTGAGTGATCCTACAAAGCTTCAATAACTTTTCCGAAGCTGTAAAAACTACTTCGATATTTACTTTTTTGCCTATTCGTTTGCCTATTGCATGACAAATCAGCATATCGCATGATTTGTCATGCGATATGCTGTGCAGATAGGGTATTGCAACCAGATTTTGTTGTTGTATTCTGTCCGCTGTGTTAGGCATAGCTTCCTTGCTGTTTGTTTTCATTTTTTTATAGGTTCCTTCAGCAACTGAGATGACACCATGTTCCGGATAGCCGGCTTCTTTCAACCTGTCAATTTGATGAATGAAGCTGCTTTCCAGGCATTTTCGAGATTATCTCATTCTTCTTTTGACACCTCTTCCTTTCTTCTGTCACTAAATTTCATGTCAAACGTAAAATGGGAACAAATTTTCTCACCATCCCGGCACATTTCATTTTCCTCACTTTTGTTTCCCGACCTGGTGGGCTTGGCTAGTCTTGCATCAGCTGACGGACTGGTTGGCTTTGGTGATCCGTACTCGGGACATTCTCGGTGCCTAATACTCCGTGTCATTAAAGTTTCTTCCTCCTTCTCCCAGCGCATTTCTTTCTTTACCGTTTCCACCTAAAGCATCTTGTCCCAACTATATCTCTCATTTGCATTAACCTAGAACACTGCTTTTCCTTTTCACCATTGCCATTCAGTCCCCCATTCATCTTGAATCTCCTCCTTTTAATTGGTGTACCTGGCTGGAGTCCTCCATGTCGAAGTGACCGATGGCCCTGGCTCTATAAGTTGCAAACCTCTTTGGCACTCATTTTTGTAGCCAAATAAAGTTTATTACTACTACTTCTACTAGGTCTTGAAGTACAGTTGTACAGTTTAAAGAGTTGAGGAAAGGTCTACAGGAACCAGCATAGCTGAGAGCGAAACTTAAAAAACACAATTAGACCTTAAACTTGGGTCGTTTTATTTTGCAGTTCATAACTTATATTTTGGATAGTTCCAATGAAGCTCTGAATGGTCGCTTTTGATCTTGCTTCTCTTAACATTTCTAACTGAAGGTATGAATGCATTCTAGAAAAGAAAGCAAAAGCCTTCAAGGCTAGGCTTTTTTTGTGCTAAGTGTTAAAATTTTTTATAAAAATTTGGCATTGGCAGAACAGCCAACTTGAGTATTAAATTTGGGTAAAATGAATTCTGCTTTAACCATACACTCTAAAATTGCCCAGTACTCTTGCTGAATTTTGGGGGTGCTATTAAAATCACTTGTTTTGACATTTCAAAAGCCTTTTTCTGTTTCTTCTTTGGTTGCATATACTGCAGCTAAGTCTCTTGATTTTAAGCGAGTATCTCAATTTTAAGGCACTTTTGATGACTCAGTACTCGCGCCTTTTCCTTTCTTAGAAATTTTTGCCTCAAATTCAAGTTAGTTTTTTATTTCGTACAAAGAGGAAGCAGCCACAGTTAAACAATTACTGTAAGTGTCTTGATGAGCTGGCCCATCAGGTGATGAGAAATGCTTTGTATATACGGATTCACTAAATGAGAAGCATGGGCATGTTCAACTCAAATATAATTAGCTACCTTTTCTTAATCTTCAAAAAGCATTTTATACAGTGACCCTTAAGATTTTAACTACCAAACTGAACTACTTATTGTCTTCTGCTGTCCATTTATTGCTATTCTTATGAATTTTTGCATCAGATTAAACAACCAAATCAAACCTGGTGATAATGTATCAGTAAAGGGGGTTGTAAAGGGTGGGGTTTATTCCATCTCCCATACTTTTTTTCCTTAATTTAATAACACAAGCCCCAAAATTTAAACTTCCACGAGTTTGTCCTTCTAGAATGAACAAATTGTGTTCTGAATGCAGTTTCAGTGAATAAGAATCCTTTGGCACCATGCAGGGGGTCATGCCGACGCCCATGTCAGTATCTATATCAGTGTAAACTTTCCCAAAACATAATTTTGTTGGCGTATTTAGCGCAAGAAATTTTTATGCGCGGGCTAAATTGAAACCACTGTGATGATCGAGCGCGTACC
The DNA here is from genome assembly GCF_055883805.1 of Amblyomma maculatum. Classification (NCBI taxonomy): domain Eukaryota; kingdom Metazoa; phylum Arthropoda; class Arachnida; order Ixodida; family Ixodidae; genus Amblyomma; species Amblyomma maculatum. The sequence continues at coordinate 323,516,859 of NC_139344.1, read as the reverse complement.
TGGCCATAACCTCCTCTATTTTTTTCGAAAAAATAGAGGAGGCTATGACCTGGCTCTCTTATGAGCCCGTTTCATATGTGCGGGTATACCTTGCTCTCGAAGCTTGCCGTCCCTCCTGTGCGCTACGAAGGAGCAAGTGACAACTTCGGAGCAGTACGCTGCCATCTACGCTACCTGCTCGGGTAGTTTCGGCCGTACACAGGCGAAACCGAAACTATACAGCGGGTGAGCGCAAATCGCCACGCTAGTCATGCATGCTGAATACGCGCCACGCACCGCCGCGGATGTCACTCCTTTCATAATGTTCGGGAGCGCCCGGGAGGAATGGCTAGCGAAGCGATCGTACAACGTACACCCGTACATATATATGCCGCGCGCACTAAATTATCCTCGACCGAGAGGTTTCGTTTTCTGCCATGCGCGGCCTAAATTCATGTGCTAAAAGCGGGGACGATAATGGTGTTTCCAAAATTTAAAAAACTGATATAGATATTATAATTGCGACCTCAGCGAACCTATAGCTGTTAGTAAATGAGGCGCTAGTGCGCATGACTAGTTAAAAAGTATTATCAGTTATATACCAGCGCCTGCTTAATTAATTGTTATCGCACCGCATACACGGGCACAATTAAAAGCCTCCAGCCGAACCAACCCGTGAAACTGCATGTTAATTCTGCAATGCCCGCAGTCCCGGCATAGTTTCTTTTTTCACGACTCGCACCCGCAGCAGCGGAGGCTGCAACGAATTGCATGCCGCCCGTAAGCGTGTACGTGGCGTCGATCGGCATTGCAGTGCACCGTTGTGATCATTTAAGAGCCAACAGATCCCGTACGTCTTTGTTGGCCAGCGTGTATAAACGAGCGACTCGAGCAGGGTAAGCCATGCTAATTCGACCAGGGGGCGACTTCGTGCCAGGAATTGCATGGTTGCGATTTTATAGGAAGTCGAGATTGAATTGCGATGGCCCAGTGGAAGCTAGGTGGAACGGGACTGCATGGCCATGTCACAAAAATGTAGCAGCCGCGGGCAAAACCAAGCACCCAACAACGCAACAGTGTCTTCTGCAGTCCCCCCCCCCCCCTCCCCCGCTGTGCTGGTGCAGTTGGCGTACTCGACTTCTGTGTCCAAGGGTGTGGGATTCAATCCTGACTGGGGTGACTGCTTTTCGATGGGAGCGAATACTAACAAGGCGCCCGCGTGTACTGCGCGGTACGGTAAAAACCTAGCTAGATGGTCGAAATTCTCGGAGCCTTCCACTATATACGGCGTATCTCATAGCCTGATCGAGTTGCTTCGGGACCTCATAAACCAAACCAAACCATATTTTGCAGTGCAGTTTAATTCGTCCCCCACGTACCCACCTTGCATACACAGCATATGTAACGCGACTCATTCGAACATTTGACCTCGAGAGCTATTATTCGAACTGAAGTGGAAGCGCGAATTTTCATGTGGCACTTGATCTCAGTGCGTGGTTATGCATATGTTTGTTGTGAACATAAAATATGGAAAAAGAAGTAATTCTTTTTTACTATATATTTTGCGCTGCCGGATTTACAAGCAATGATATATCCAGCAGCCAAATGACCGTTTATATAGAACAATTTGTTCAAATTATTCCATGTTGGTCTCTAACAAATCCAGTGCGTAAGATATGCATCAGAGTGAATCGCCGAACTTTCATCCTCTGATGTGCTCTTTATTCGCTTCGCCGATTACGCGACTGCCATAGGGCTGCGCTGTAAACTAAACTCGATAAAATATTTTATTTATGTGCTCAATTAGTAGAGATGGCTTATCTGCTTATAGTGCAATAATCAGCGAAAATTGATGGCCATTAGCAACCAAACTGCAAAGAGGGTTGAATCCGTGCCGCGGAGGGCGTGGCGTCGCTAGGAGAATCGACGGCGACGATGCGCCGGCCGACAGCTGCCAGTCGATGACCAGACGCATAGCATGCTTGGTTTGTAAAGGTGACCACTGCTCAAGTGCTGCCGATACTTTACGTCGCAGTCGACAAGAAAGAAGTGAAAGCGATTAAATTGATTTACGTTGCACTCTCTCCAGGCATTTTAATTGAGCAGTAGCCCGTCCATGTTTGGTGTCAGTGCTGCGTTTTCATTTTTAGTATCAACCAAGCAGCTCGATTAGACCACATTAATTGTGCTTGAGGGAGTATATATGACAAACACTAAGTGACGAAGATATATCAAATTTTCTTTATTAAAAATAGTAGTTGGCAGGGCCCTTACCTGCAGGTATACTTAAAGCCTGATAGCATCTGGTTTAAGCACCCTTCCATATATATTTCATGGAAATCAGGTTAAGCCTAGCTGAGTCCACTTAGAAAGGTACCCTCTCGCAAAACATGGCTTGCCAGTGCGAAAGCACGAAGGTGCTGTATAGAAACTAGCAGATGTCGTCCTTGCATGATGGAAACTGGCAGCTTGAAATATGAAATCTATATGTGCCAGGAGGAATTCTATGTAACATTAAGCATTGCAATACTTTGCTTGAAAGCATATGCTTTTTTTTTTTTTTGCTCATTAGTTTCATTCACAGTGAACATATGAGGTGTCTACTCGGAGACATTTACTCTATTTTCCTTTTCCAAAAGCTTGCTTCGTCCCTGACAGAGTACTGCCAAATTTTTCAGTTTTAAGCTAAGAAAATTTCTCACTGCAAAATTGGAAAGTGTGCCAAGTAATTAAGTAAGGCAACAATGCTATGCTTCAGAATACTCAGGCTACTGGAGGCATTAAGCTGAAAGTTTCATCATTAAAATCTTGTCAAACATGAGGATAGTCCGAAACTGAATTGATAAACTACTGATGTTAATACTGCATTTATGGTTCCAAAAATGGCTGGGATCACACGTGTATGCTGATGGTACAGTGTAGCAACTTTTGTTGCTATACGTACCTTAATTACTATTTCTCAATTTTTGGAACGCTGTCATCTTGACAATGCTATTTTTTTAACTGCCGATTTTACTTATAATTACTGTGCCTAAAGGTGTGGGAAAGGTTATACCAGAAACTGAAATACACATAAATTGAGCAAATGCAACAAATATTTCGGGGGCACTTCAGCACCGCTGTTAAGGAAAACATGCCACAGCATTTACGACTCCTGTATCCTCATCCCTGTACATTTAGTTGGCTACTTGTTGGCTCACCAATCTTAGTTTGCACTTTTATCACACATACCAATTTGTAAAATTACTAATTACCACATTATATAAATGAACTCCCAACTCACACATCTGACGGGATTCTGAAAGGCAATGAGTTTTTCTCATGTCAAAGGAGCTGCTTGGGTAGGCAGCTGGACCATACCATGGTCCTCACATCACACAGACCAATCCATCCGGTCATACTATCTGCCACTCATCCTTGTCGCTCAAATTGCCGTTTTTGGTAAATATGGCCTTTTAATGCAGTCACATTAAATAAGGCGAGGGCTTCAACTATTGTTACATGTAAAGAATTACTGCACATGCTTTTTATGCCCTTTTAGTATGCTGCCTCACCATCCCAGTAGCATAGAGGCACAGCAATAGTGTATTAAGCGGGCATCCAAGGTTAGAATCTCATTGCTACAAGCATGTCACCTCGCTATTGAACACAATTCACTTTGAAGGGCCAAGATTTCAATATTTTAGTAAAGTGATTAGCACTGCCAAATGTTTGAGCATTACATGAGGTGACAGTATGGGTGCAAGTAAGCATTGCAATTAAGAAAGTTGCTGCTCATCTGCAAAATACTGAATTAAACAAATCTTATGCAATTCAACAAACACCACCCACTTTGCCATTTTATCATCAGTCCCTGTCTGCAGTTCGAAACATCTTCATTGGGCTTACCTCTAAAAATTGTCTACGAAATATATCTGTGAACTTTTCTTACTTCACTGGTTTTGCGAATTATTTCCCGTCTCAAAAGGAATAACAAATACATGTGGTTCTATGACACATACAGTAAATACTTACCTTACTAGGTAGGTTACAAAAAGAGAAGTAATGCAGAAGGTAGGCAGTCTAAACATAAATGAGTGTGTCAACATGGTGTTTTGGCACTGGAGTGTTTATTACTCCAATCATGTGCGTTAATAATGAATGAAAAGGCACATAAGTAGGAATACTTTATTTTGACACAGAAGCTATGGCCAACGTGTGTGTGTTGCCATTACGCTCGTAAGTGAAGTGCAGACTTGTGAGTACACTGTTGAGCCAGTAGCACAGGGAGCAGTCAACTTGGGCCAGGGAATGCCATGCTTTGAAAGGTGGGCAGCTGTTGTGATCTCTCGACTAGTATCAGTCACGTGCAGGATCGGCTGTCATGGGGAGAAAAAACAAAAGAATGCAAGCTCAGAACAATAACAAAACACCCAGAGAAACTCAGAGATGTACCAAATTTAAATAAAAAGATAGCAGGACTGCAGCTAATGCAGCAGCTCATATATTCTAATAGTGGATTTGCATATGGTCACTACACCCTCAAAAAGGAAAGAAGCACAAATGCTGAATTCATGACTCGTCAAAGGAACCAGACAAGAAGAAGAGTGTGCACCCTGTAGCATAGCTCAAGAATGAGAAAAGCCAAACCAGCGAAAAGGTTACCCTAAGTAAGGCCAGTACTAGTGCTCTCTGCATGCGTGTGACAATGTATCACTGCAGTGCATATGCACAGCAGAAATGGACACCATGGGTGGTAAAGAACTTTATCAACACTGGCCGCAGACATCAGAACAGACAGCTGATTGTGCTTTGGTATAACGCAAGCGTGCGGGCTTTGGTAGGTTGTGAAGCATATAAATAAACATTGAGACATCTTGAAAACCATGTGTGCACATTTTCATTTGCTGCTGCACCCAAGAAGTTTCGCTTGCACTGTTCATTAGACGACATGCGTTGCTCTCGGATTGTAGCGTTTGTCGACTACACAGCATGATTCCAGAATTGCGACTGACTCAGCTGTGAACATTTCATTTTTCTAAACTTGCGAAATCCTTCCTATGGGCTGTGAAAAAGAATGAGGAACTGTTCCACCGAAATGTAGTCGCTCGCCCTCTATAATGCACATGATGGCAGCCATAAGTCATTTTGTGCCAAACAGTAATTTCCATACAAGTAACAAGAAGTTCTCAAACTATGTGACAGGACCATAGCTATTTACTTTGAGGGTGGCCACAGCAAACGGGCAACAACCACAAGATGGGCAAATCCCTCACCGAACTACAGGACCACAACAGTTGCTACAATGCTAGCATCATAAAACCTCTGGCTGTCTGATATATGGTCCTCATCACAAATACACCAGTTCATGTTGTTAAGGAGGCTGTCCATGAGCATCATACTTCTCAAAGCAGCTAAAAAATATTGCAAACAGAGACCAACACTTGATTTTAAGTGCAGTAGCAGCACTACTAACATTCAGTGTGTTAATGGAGTATAGACACCCTGAAACAGATGACAAAAATTCAATTATAAATTATTTAGCGGTTGAAGATAAAAACCAGGTGATGATCTGTACAGAGTAATGTTTTGCATGTCGTTAACAAGCAAAATGCGACCAAAATTAGGTGCATATGCTCCTGTAAGATGAAGTGCTGCACTGGCCTAGCCCAAGCAGTGAGAGTACCTCCAGTCAAAACGCTTTCAAGTGCCATCATCCATGAGATGGTTGCCCAATAGCAATCGGAATTTTCATAATGCAGCGTTCCTTATCTTCGGCCAGCATTTTTCACTCTTCCCAATGGATGCAACCCTCCCCAAAACTCCAAATTGAAGACATCAATTCAGTCATGCAGAATTGTCAATAATGACCTGAACCACAAACCAACTTGGAGAGGTGGAAGCAGGCTCGAGCACTTTGAAGCTATAAAACGGGAGTTTTGAAACATTCAAATTGTTTTGAAGCACGTTTCTAAAGTCAAAAGATTTTTAGCTGAATTTTTTATACCTGACATACCAAAATAACCTATTTGATTTTTATTCAAAGATCAATGCATTGCTGAAAATGCAAGACTAACAGCCAAAACATGTATAGATGTTTGATATAACACAAATGACCTTAGCAACAATTTGGAACAAACTAGTAGAAAATGCAATGCTTGTTTCTATACTTGATGCCCGAACGATAAGTTTGACTAAAAACATGACTCTTTTAGCTTGAGAAATGTGGACTATACCACTATGATGTACTCAAGCACCACTAGACTAGTTCGGAGTTCACATCAATAAGCAGCACATTTCCACTCTTTATCTTGTGGATATAATTTTTTTTATCCATGCCTGTTCTGATAAAATTTCCAAGGCACTGATCAGTAATAACTTCAGTGAGGATAGACTGCACTCAAGGATAGCCCTTTCCTCCTCCAGATGCCCTACTCCACGGCTTTCTGTCAGTGGCTTCTCATGTTTTCGCTTGAGTGGCACCGGAGCTTCCTTAATTTTAACATGTTAATGATGGGCCCTCCATGCCTGCCCAACACTTGTGACATTTCTAATGATTGACACCTTCATGGTGTCACGCCCATAATACTGTATATTTTTGTCTGACGTATGTTTGACAAGCTTATTATTAACAAAGAGGTTCAATGAAATAGATCTATGACTGCCAGAAACGAGGCTCATGCTGGTCTGGCTTATGGGATTTAATGTCCCAAAGCAACACAGGCTATGAGAGGCTCATGTTCTTCTATTTAGCAGAAAAGGAAAAAATTGAGGAAAGCATATAATTAACTAATAAAAACAAAATCTGCATTGGTGATGAATGGCAATTAGCAGTGTATCTACTCTCAAATGAGAAATAACTCATTGCAAACTAGGAAAACAAAACAAAAACAAGAAACATGCCACTGTTGAGGTCCGAGACCTCCACATTATGCATCCCATGCTTTACAAACTAGCTACAATAATGGCTGTGCAATCTTTTACTTTCAAGCTATTTATGTTGCATGTATCCCAACATAGACAGCGTTCATCAGTGCTAAACTAAACCACAGCAGCAGACGTGGGAATGCCCTGTAAATACAGCAACAAGGTTAACGACTGGGCGAGTTGGTAATCATTCATTTTAAACCAGCCAAAAGACGAGACACAGAAGCCAGCCTCATCTCGTTCGCTTCTATTCTCTGTCTCGTCTTTTGGCTGGTTTAAAATGAAATACAGCAAGTGCCAAGTAGAACATGATGTGGAGCGTGGTGTCTGAAGGGTTGTGTATGAACGAGCCGCGCCGGCGCGGCACGCCACTGCTCGTAGTGTGCCCAACCTCCGACAGGCAGTGAGACCCACGGATTCGGGCAGTACGGCCAGTGTGACTCTTTCGTCTTCCCATGATAACTCTAGACTTAGAAATTAGCTGAAAACGAATGCATTAGTTTAGGCCGTTTACAGTCTCCAAACACACCACGAAATATGTCAGCTGTATTGCATTTCGCTTCTGCTTAAAGGGGGACATGGCTCTTAAAATTATTTTCCAATTTCTGACCAAATTTGATAGAACCTGGCATTCCGATTCAGTTTCTTGCACTGATTTCAAACATGCAACCATTTTTCCAACTGGCCAATTAGTTCAAGAGATAATGAAATTAATTGTTCATAATTTGCAGAAACAATGAAAAAATAACAGCACTACAAAAAAATTCACATGGACACTTTGCTAGGTACTAGAAAGCATAATGAATACAATGTTAGGAGCATTTCTTTTTTTTAAACAAATATTAGCGATGTTATAGCAGTCCAAAGTTTTCAATTTTGCTCTAAATCAGACAGGAAGGCACTCACATTTGGAGCAGTGAATTTTAAACTGCTATAACATCGCTAATATTTGTTATACAAAAGTGCACGTAACATTGTATTTGTTATGCTTTCTAGTACCTAGCAAAGTGTTCACGTGAATTTTTTGTAGTGCGGTTATTTTTTCATTGTTCCCGCAAATTATAAACAATTTCATTTTATCTTCTGAACTAATTGGCCAATTGGAAACATAATTATATATTTGAAATCAGTGCAAGAAACTAAATCAGAATACCAGGTTTTATCAAATTTGTTGAAAAACGTAGGAAAAATAGCTTTAAGAGCCATGTCCCCTGTTAAGGATGGCGACAACGAGACAAACGCGAGAGCTGCCGCTTTCAACTATTGTGACAAGAATTCCCCACCGGAAAGGAACGCGGGGTGTTTGGCCAGACGGCGACAGCAGCCCAAGTCGGGCAATCGGGAAACAAAAAGGTTCAAGTGAATCTCGGCGTCTTCCCGCCTGGGTCAGTACCCTCAAGCCGGCCACGCAGTCATCCCCTTCGCCTGGCCGACAGTGCGCAACGGCCCTTGCGACGCAGACGGTGTGGCCCAGACCAAGTCCTCGCTAGCCATCTACACTACGCTTCTCCAATTCGTCTTGCCGACAGCGCGCAGTGGCGCGTTCGACATGGGAGTGCCCCCGACAATGGGACGCAGACAGACGCCGATCGACGCAGGTGTGTGCCAGACTGTGAGACGCCGGCAGTCAGTGAGCTCCTCGTGTGCTGCCCTTTACACTGCCACAGCGGCTTCCTCCTTCCCCACCAAGTCTAAACTTTCGAGGGGGCCCCGAAAAAAGAAAAAAAAGAGAGAGAGAGAGAAAGTAATCGGATTTCTTGTGAGGAGGCTTTAATATTTAGACACCGCGTGCAGCAAAATATAACATTAAAATCTCGAGGAAACGCAAGGTAGCCAATTGCATGTGTATGTAGTCTTCACGCCATGCCAAAACGGCCGTTAAGTGTAGGTATCACCTCCGTCAAAGAAAGAGAAAACCAATACTCTTCCCAATTTAATGTATCTGAACTGGAGGCGACGGTGGTAGAAGAAAGACAAGAAGCTCAGGCGGCGTGCCCGCCCTGTGGTGTGCGAGAGGCGCTGTTATATCATAGCTATATTTATCGCACCGCCGCCAGGGCCGGCATGTGTTCTGGCTGCAATGCTCTTCGCCGATTCTGCATGTAGAAGGTCCCCCCCCTGCCTCCAATTTCCCCTTTCGAGAAAGAGGGCGCCGTTGCGGCAGCAAGACTGTATCTGTGGCTGAGGCGTCCCGAGTGTTGAACAGCAACCTTGGAAAAGGTCAAACCTCATAAAGCGTTCACACGTTGGCCCTTCCCAGTGGTTTGTATGAGGTTTCCAGTTCCTAGTCTCCAGTGGTATACAAAACTGACCATATGCGGAAGCACCTTATCGCAGACCAGACTGTCTGTGCTCGCTGATAGCTTAAACAGCCTCATCCAGCGTTACTCTAATTTATTAGGCGAATGCCACGCTGCACCACACTAGAGTAACCCGCACATGGCATTTTAAGCTTTAAAACATGCAAGAGCGGTGTCTGACTGCTGCTCTTCAGTCACAGAGGGGAGTAATTTCATATATTCGTTTGAATCGTTCAATGGGCCCGCGCACGTCTAACTGCTTACGACATTAATTGACTCATTTAAACATTGCTCATTCAAGATTTATCTTATTTCAACGTCAAGGAGATTTCTAAACTCTATCAAGCCTTTGCAGCTATTTCTGTTATGAGACGTTCCAATCAACAGCTAAAAATGAAAACCATACCCACGTTTGGTTTTGAATTTTCTCACAACGAAAAAAAAAAAAAAAAAAAAAAAGCTATGTCTGGAGTAATGGTCCCCAACCGGCTCAAGGTATGAGGATGCTGTAGCACAGGTGTTCGGATCACTTCGGCAACATGGGGTTCTTCAATGAAACTGTCATCTATAGCATATGCCTGCCATGCTTTCAGCTCCGACCGAAATGCTGTCTCCCAATTAGGATCAGACTAGGGTATCCCAGCCCAGTACTCGAGAGCTTTAATGACTAAGCCACCGCAGTGCCGTAATAAGTAAATAAATAAGCTATGAAGACTAAACCTTTTTCTCGGAGCGTACCAGTTATTTCATCCGTTTCGTTGCTGCGACGCCGCGGATTTTTACTCTGACAAAGTGACTATAAATCGGACATCGGCTTTCTGTGTACAAGCCCGAATCCGGCTCGGGCCCGCACGTTTAAGTCCACCCCGGGTCTAGCAAAAATGTTCACGAGTCGGCCCAGACGACCCGTGGGCTGAGCCGCAGCCGGCTTTTGGGCCGGCCCATGCCCACGCAGTGTCGTGTGAAGCACGTGCTACCTTCACCTGACACTTCTACACAAGGTTTGACGATCTTTTATTTTTTCGGTTCCTGGGGCTGCCTTTCAGTGGGTGGCTTTCTACTTTTCGAAGTCTGAAAGGTAGGCAAGGCCGGCAGAGAATATCGTGGGGACCGCTTCCTTTGCTAGCAACGAGCAACGCTTTGTAGCACATGCCCATTTAACTCTGTCATCCATGTTTTGGACACAAACCTGGGCTTCAAATGCCCCTCACAAACAGTGACTGTATAGCTCGGTCCTATCTTGGTATGCCGGCCGCCATAGCTGAAGCTGTTCGACATCTTTTCGCACCGAAAAAAGCTGACATTTTTCATTGCAGAATACGTAGTCTGTATCACAGTGGAGAACAATGCACATTTTTTCCACATTACATTACAACTTAGAATATACCATGATCGAAGAAAGGCGTAGAGCGGGGGCGTCAGCGAAAGTTGAGAACTGACTGCCATTCCTTGCGGCAACCAGCGAACCCGCGGCCACCAACAGTCAACGCAGTCTCTCGGCAGCCTACAGAAATCAGCGCATCGGTATCGCCACTTACTGCTTGGTGTGGAGCAGCCCGCTCACGCATTTCTATTCTAACACCATGATGCGGAGGTTGTGTGTCCGGGCCGACCAGTGGCATATGGTAGTTTTTTGCTTGACAATTACCTCAGACAAACTCATTATGAAATCCATTGATAGCCACGCCATTATGGGCATAGAGCAGCGGTCTCAAACTCATACTGCTACGTGGGCCGCATTGACAAAGCCTTTTCTCTCATGATCCAGGAGCCAGAAAATAACAAAACAACAGAAAACAAAGTACAATAAATAACGATAAAATGAATAAAAAGAAGCAAAACTTCTTTTTTCCAGACCAAGCCCTTCCATTATTGCAAAAGAAAAGCAACGTGTGCTCCTTTCCGCTTGAATGCCCGACAAAAGCAGTTTCAGGATCACTCGGAGAGAGGTACTGAAATGACATACCTGTTAATAAATACCACACTTATAATCCTCAGCAAGAAAAAAAAAAAGCACACTTGGAAATAAAAGAAAAGGCAGGATGTCTGGCTCCTTGCTTTTGAAGGCATAGTGATGTCAAATGAAAGTTCATGCAGATTAAGTGGTCAACGCCTTATTGAAAATGAATGCGTACTAACTGGGTACTAAGTCTGAGCTTATTTTAGTTTGAAATTAGGGCTGGTGGTAATGCTTTCAAAACGTTAGCTGAAAATTGAGCTGGGCAGACTGCATCACGCAGCTTCGCTGGCCGTGCTCCAAGACCCCTGGCATAAAAGGATCATCTCTGATGAGCGGAAAGAGACTGCACGGCGCTGCTGCGCCAGAAGATGCAGGAGACGACAAAGCAAGTGAGTGCGAGGGCGTGCTCACAATTCTTGCTGCTACAGTGAGCCTCATTTGCTAGGCTGCTTTGATTAATGTGAAGCAACCCTGCCACAATCGGCTGGTAGGCATATCGGTGCCCGGAGAAGCTGTCACTGTTTTTAGCTGCTCAACGGCCCTGATAGTAACCAAATAAATAAATAAATAAAGTTCTTGCAGCAACTTTGTCACACGCACAAAAAAGCGACACAACCAATCTGTGCAGGAATACCATTCGTTAAAGAAGGCAGCTTTGCTAGTTTCTCACAGCGAATTGAGAAGACAATATAGCGTGGTTTGATCTTCCATCTCGTGCAAACATTTGTTTGTTTTTGGAGCTAGTCTGGTTTTCTTAGTCTGAATCAACTGTTACATTGTACACTGTTTGCGATGCATTAATTGCAGCTGAGAAAGAAAGGCTGCGAACTACAAGCTGGACACCGCAACTGCAGGAAGCTGCAGGGATGCTTGCTTATTCGAATCCTTTATGCACTCTATGCAAACTGGTGACCTGTGCCATGTTCCCCATGTAAAAATTAAAACAAATGACCAGTCCCGGTGGCACAGCAATTGTTTTGAAATTAAGTACAGGGCTCACCTTGTGGCGTTGGAGCATATGCTGCCTCCGCCTTTCATAGTCCCATTTGTTCAGCCTCAGCAACCAGCAAGCCCATGCTAGACTCCAAAACACATATCAGGAAGGTCCCTGCGTACAAATATTAGACGTCAGCTTATAAGCGATGTTTACACACACAAAAGAAATTAAGACAAGTACAAGGCGAAATCGCTTACCTCACCGTAATTAGAAAGTGGCCCTGCATACACTTGACAGTGCGCAGTCATAAAATGAGGTATGAAATCATTATTCTACACCGCGTCATTACAATGCGGGTCACACAAAGGGTCACGTCGCACAAATGGTTAGTACGTCGTGGTGCACCGAAACAAAAGCTTCCTACACAGGCCTGTGTGATCCTCGCCTTTCCTGCTTCTACGCGTTGTTTTGTCATGTCCTAGTATCTCCTCAAGTCCCTCCATCAGCTCAAAGACGTTACAATCAATAAATATTCATCCAGACCGCTGAGGAAAGCTCACCCAAGTTTCCCGCCCTTTTTAGGCGCACGCAAGACTGGTAGTCAGGCGTGTTTTACATGACTGAGACTTTCGTGCGGTTGGCCTAATAAACGGTATTTAACCGCATGTTCATTGGTGTAGAACTACGTTGAGCTTTCGATTGGAACTTTCTATAATACACCTTTGGGCCGTTCGGGCCCACTGCCGGCCAAGCAGGCTCAATGGTCGTCAACAGAACATTTGGGCGCAGGGAAGTTGAAAACTAAATGTAGAGTTCCAGACAGCGGGTAATGACTCAATACATGCATACTGAAATATCTAAAAAATAGAAAAAATTGCTTACGTACCGTACAACACGAGAGCGCACGGCTGGCACGGCGACGCAGCTCCCACGGCTCCGACGACCAGCCATTCTGCTACTAAAAACAACCACCTGCCCACAAAACAATAGCCGGACGTGACGTTTTTCTTAAACCGGATAAGACGTCATGGGTTGCAGCAAGCATTTTGCAAGGTCAATGTACAACTGGTCGCGCAACTTGGAAGAAAACGCGTGCAGCTGCCTACTGCCAGCGGCATCAACTCGATGATGAGGGCTCCTGCGAACTGTGAGGCAAATTACTAGCGCACAGAAAATAAGATCTGCCAGAACTCCAAAGAACTAGAAAGCAAACATAATATTCGCGCTCAGGAATAATGCAGTTTTCGTTTCTTGCGTAATAAAAAATGTGTCACATTTTTAATAATATTTTAACTTGTTTCTAGCGGCCTCTCTCGGCCACTTATTATCCGCTGCGTAGTTGCCCAAAGCTCAGATATGGCTCAGACCCCAAAGCTTTTTTCATGCGCGGGATGGGTGCGTCATCGGCCCCGGTTCAATGTTCATCGTTGCGCGCTGCGTACAGAGTGGGTTATCTGTAACAAACAGTCAGTATTTTATTATGCTGGTTGTGGTAGAGCTTTACAGCAAGGCGAAGACTGTCTGTGCTCGATGAGAAACTGATTGCCGCTGCATGTGCGCATTTCCGGACGATGGGACAATGCTGCGTCACAGCTCGACGGCTCGGCTCGGCCTCCCAGGCACGTCGCAAAAGTGGTGGCTTGTTTTACGGATACACGTCTGCATGAGCGGCGTATCGCTGCATGTTTTAATTGAACGGTGAAGGTGAGATTTTATTGCCCCCAAGATGCTTGTCGCATTGCTCAAAACCTTCCGTTCCGCTCCCTTTGCTGCGTGTTTTGCTTACTGCGTCGTATTACCGCACCAACATTCGCTGAACGTGCTTTAGCTGTTATTACAGTGATGTTCCTATTGTCAATGGGATCTTTCTCATGAACATGTTAAATGCTTAAGTTGTAAATTTGTAACCTCACATTGACTCCTTTCAGTGGCAAATGAAGCGCGAGTAAAATAATTCAGGGCGAGATTTATTGGAGCAAAGCTATATCGTAGATATTTTGACTTCTCAGACGCATTAACTTATAAATACTAGTAATCCCAATTTGAATTGCTTACCTAAGCTCTTACAGGTTGGCGTTCTAGCGCTAGCGTTAGTTATTCCGTTCGTTTGTTTTTGTTGTTCTTTGACACTGATATGTACTTTGTTTGTTAGCAAGATTTTTTACCCTTTTATAATTTCACCGCGCCTCGTTAGGAGACCTACGCTGAGGTCATTTTGTTATCACTAGGATTTCATGAAGACCGTGACGAATGAGCGGTGGTTGCTTTCCTACACTTAAAGATTTCATTGTCGTGAAGCGTCTATGTAAGTAATCGTGAATTAATAAAGCCTGGCTTTCTATGCAGCACAGCTTCACTCATTTATGCCCTTAGTGAAATGCCTCAAGCCATGTGATTCTATCCATGTGCTTGCCGAATTCACTTGAAGGCCCTTGTTCACAAATGTGCCCGAAGAAATAAGCCCCAGAATGCGTTTACATGACGCGCGACGAAAGACTAGGCTAACGACGACGGAGGCAGAACGATGCTATGATAAGGTGGTTAAAGATGCCGTAACATTTCAGTTAACGTAAAACTTGACTGTAGAAATCCATGTCAAGTCAAGTTAAATCATGTCAAGTCAAGTTGGCTGAACAGTTACGGTGTCCATTTTTCTGCCTTATCCGAGCATCGTTCTGCCTCCGTCGTTGTTGGCCTTTTTTTCGTTCATAAGTAAGAAGACGATCAAATTCCCCGCCAAAAGCACGTCCCTGTGACGTCACAAGCAACGTCACGTGATTGTTGTGCCTCACAGTTCGCAGGGGGCGCTGGGAAACTAAAGCCTCGCTCAGAGTCGACACGCAGGGTTCTATGGGAGTTACGCTACCATTTGTTCTTCTACCATGCATTTTGCTCCTGCAACCCGGTTGCAGGAAGCATTTCGCTGCTGCAACCGGGTCGCAGCAGACGGCGCCCATCGATGTTGACTTCGGCGAAGCCGTCTTCGCGAGACTGCTTCGCGAGAATTGGAACGCGTCCCAAGATGGCGGCTGCTCGCGTAGCCGTCTAAGTAGACGTCTACGAGGGGGTATTGGAACGCACCCAGAAGCGTTTAGGGGTAGATCGGCTGGAAACGCTGATTGGTGGACACGCCGCGGCCTGGCGTGACGTTTTTTTGCGTCGGGCTGAATGCTTAACCGGACGTGACGTAGTCAAAAACTGGGTTTGCTTGTTTTTTTTCGTCCCTAGACGCTCTAGGGAATCGCTAGGAGCCCCCGCTCTGGCAACGCGCGCGATTCCGGCATTCGGTTCGTGGATCTCGCTGCTGCATGACACCGGCGCGTTCGGTCACCGAGGTGCTCGACGATGGCGGGCCTGCGCGTTTACGTCAATGCGCTTTCGGCACGCCGATCCGTGCTGTACGTTGGGCGGAATGACGTTGATAATGGCGACGACCTGCGGGAGATCGCAAGCACCGTCAAGGTAAGTATAAATTGCGCAGAATTGTCTCTCATTTTGCTTATTTATAAGTACTGTGTCGCTTGTCTCTCCCCACGTGCTTCCAGGACCTCGTGCAGCAGCAGCTCGTGGCATGGACGCTCCTCGTGTTCAAAAAAAAAAAAAAAAATCGGCCACGGCTATGGAGACCTCCACGAAAACATCCGCCGTCGGCAACTAAGCGCTGCCTGACTGCTATGCTGAGGCGCACGTCTGCCGTGCGCATTCTCAACCCTGATTGAGGTACAAAAACGCAGATTTCTTTGTCGAAGGTTTTGTAATATGTTGCGCATTCATCAAATCGCTATGTTCATAATGCAACTTTTTCTACTCTTTTACAGCACCGTTTCCTGTATGCTGCGAAGAGACCGAGGATTTTCTTTGTACGCAGCAGCCCATGTCAGGGATCGCGGCATCGATCAGCTCTCCAAGATCATCGCCGCAACCCTCGTAAATGTCTACAGTAGAAGCATCGCGACAGCATCCAGGGCAGCATATAACCATGGCACTGTGTACGACGTAGTGCACCGCTGTTGACGGTGCACGGCAAAGGGCCACGGACGAATGCAGGGCGTTGTGTTCGCCACGCCGTCACGTCGCTGCGCATCCAAACGGCCCTTTTCAGGGCCGCCCCGATGTTTCCTGGCAGACCGCACACCTGCACCTCCCGTACTCCTCTTCCCTCTCTACGTTGCACGTGGCTTCGTATCAATCGTCGCGGCCACCAAAATAACTTGCGCGCTAGGCCTCTTTACCAGGCTATACGTAAATACACGCATGCTTAATCGTGTCAAATTTGACTTAATAAAGTGCTACAGTGCTTATTACCTGCTTCCCTCACGCATTCTTCCGAGTCTTCGTGCAGCAGCTGCAGAACACGTGGCAAGCGTCACTCTACAGGGTCTTGAATATTTGGGGGCTGGGATTAAAAAAATTCCTATGCAAAATCTGCTACCCCATTCGAGCTGAAATAACGTTCACAAAGTAGAAAAATATCGTCTACGTTATCTGATAACGGATTCAACATCGGTACTTGCCTAGATTTTCCGGAATCGAGAAAAACCTGCTCTCGGCGGCGTGCACAATTTTCGCAGAAGAGAGTCGAAAAGCTATTTCGACATGGTGCGTCATCTGTCGGGCAGCGAGACAAGCGCGACAACTGCCGGGATGGAGCTTGAATATTGCTTCATAAAGTACTGTACTGCTTAATTCTCACTTACCTCGTGCATTCCACAGCTGCTGCAGCTAGCACTTGGCCAGCGTCGTTCTCTCCAGTGCTGCAGAGACGACAAACTAGGCCTCGCGATAGGCTACAATATACACCGCGGCTTTGTGCCGCTGTGTATTTTTTTTTTTTTTTTTTATAAATGCATCACATTTCGAAGGTTATAGTCGCCATCCAAGGATCACTTAACTCGAGAGCACGGGAAAAGGCAGAAGTGTACGCACCTGGATTCGATGCCATGTACAACGCCGGTTTTTTTTTTTTTTTTTTTTTTTTTTTTTTTTTTTTTTTTTTTTTTTTCACGAAAGCATCCTACGCGCTAGGCGTCCTAGACAAGGTTCAAGTGCAGTGTGCCTTTGTATAGTAACCATGTATGGGGTGAGCAGTTGCCATGTTTTCAGTTCACTTTTGTTGGCTGTTTCTTAATTAAAAATGGTCTCTGTGTCTGTCACTGTGTCTAAAGAGCTGCTCTAGCCGAACCACGTACGTAGCGATGGATTGCACCGCGGCAGTATGGTTTTGTTCCAAGTTTAACAAAACAGTTGAGGCCAAATCAAAATCGGAAATGACCATTTCCAACTGGATATTGGCCCCCAGTCAACAATTTGGAATCCAATTCAATGGCAACAGTTCAGCTCTGTGCCAACATTTCGTACAATTAAGGGAGTCGAAATTATGGAAATGGCACGCATTTGTGAACATCAAACATGCTTCACATCCAATTAACATGTCATGCAATGCTAATATAAAAGCTCAATATTCTATCGGGGAACTCTATGAAATCTGCTAGAGCATGGAGCACACGTTCGTAGAGATATTTTTTTTAATTACCAGCACTCGCAAAGGTATTGAAAATAATTGAATCAAGTCCCATTCAAGGAATCAGATGAACAGTAACAAATCATCCTTTATATATTTTGTTTAGTACCTCAATGAAGAGTATTAGGCACACTTTTGCTGAATTTGTACATAAATGACATAATTCATATTGACAACAGTGCTCAGCTCATCATGTATGCTGATAATAGTGTGTTTATTACTGGCTTTGATCTCAATGAGGCTGTTTTACATTGAAATTATTTACTTGAAAAATCGTTTGCCTGGTCCAATTTCATGAAGAAATAAACACGGAAAAACTATTTTATTTTGAGTATGAAATAAGAAAATGATGTAAGAGATGGCTACCGATCTATAATAAAAATATTGACCTTGTAGAAACTCGCATAAGTCTTGTGTGATTTTTTTTCATTTGAGATAGGAAATTCATATAAACAACACTGCAAAAAAAAAAAAGAAGATTTCTTCAATGAGTGAGCTTTACCTTGATGTGGTACTGTCCTTGCCTTTAATTATGCAAGTCCCCACAGATAAGGTATTGCAGTTTTATGTGGGCAAGCACCACAAGAGCATATATCAATAAAATGATAATTCTCAGTAAATTAAATATGTGTTTCTTACATAACAGATATTGACTGCCGGTTTACGACATGACACCTCCGTGCAGAATACAGTATAATTACCTTTAACTATGAATGCCACTTGTTGCATGTTTCCTATTTTTCTTGGCGGGACAATAAAAGCTTTCTTTGCTCGATGGCACTGCTGCAATTTAGAGCCACTCCATTTTTAACTCAAAACTCCAACCTCTGGTTTCTCCCGCACTTTCACACTTGGTGCAACCTGCAATCAATAAAACACAATCTAATGGTCTCACTGAATGAACTTAAACAGGTATTGCTGAAATTGTGAAAACAGCTATGAATACACTTTTTAGGGTTGTAAAATCAGAAATGTTGCAAAGTTAAAGAGCACTGCAGAATCTGCATTGGAGCAATGCAAAAGAACGGATGCTATTGCAACATTACATCACCCTCCGTCGATTGACATCACTCATTAACCTCCACCACTTCTCAATTACTCACAACTGCTGCGGACATGATTTTGCAGACACGTTCTGCGGACGTGGTCTGCGGACAGAAATCTGTGAAATCTGTGCGTTTGCCAGCGCTGTGTTAATGTATTTTATGTTATCACTTATACTACTTGAGAATTCATTTAGTGTTCTATCAGTGTGTTGTGTTACCTTGCTAACAAGTTTCCTTATATCTTCTTTGCATGTGTTATTGTATGTAGTTGTATCCCCCCTACAATAATGCCTCGTGGGCGCTGTAGGTACTTACAATAAATAAACATAGCGAAGTAATACTTTCGCATTAATAGATCTTCTAGACATAGGGTCTCTAATTCTTGCACTTTTTTTTTAAATAATGTGTAAATTTTTTTATCCTACTCTGCAGCTACTCCTTTGTAAATGGGTCCAGGACCTAAGTGCATGAGTTGCTCTCTGAAACATTTAATTTAGGTCTCGAGACTATCTAATATGCTCGAATTGAAATCATTGACTCCAGATTGGACATTGAAATTAGTTGCAAAATTTTTAACTGCAAAGCCTATTGAAATCTAATATGTTTGGGTGTATTTTTACTAGGGAGCAAAATGCACCAGCTTCCTTTAACATCTTAGCCAGCGCACACACAATGCATCATTGAAATGTAGTTTGAATTCCAGTTTCACCATGCATAACAATTGTCCATTCAGTTTGGATGTTCATTAGGAATATCAATTCTAATCCGTAAGATGACCATAACTTAGCAGCCCATAATAAAAATAAATTGCTTCCTTATAGAGAGTTAAAACTATGCAGTTGGGACTAAGTACTTATTCCAGCTGGGAGGTCATCTGGAAACTGGAAGACATTTGATTATGGAAATTCAATTAGGACTAAAAATTCTAATTGGAAAGAATGAAAAGATGCCTAAATGGAATGAGGGCTTCTAGAGAAAGTGTAAATTCTGGAAACTCAATTGGATAATACAAGACTCTTTAGCAGGATCTAGAACACATCTTTTACAAATGAACACTTGAAACTTAGAGCACTGGCTGATGCTCACCGCCGCAGCTCTCAGAATAACTGACAGCATGGGCAAAACTACAGTAGGTGTTAGTGCAGTATACACCAGTGTTGTCACTGCGAAGTGAAGAGCCACAAAGCAGAGGACTACTATCCTTACTACTGCCAATATAAAAGTCCTTCTCAGAGCCACCCCATTGTTTCCTGGCAGATCATGGGCCTTCAACTTCATTGTCATGTTTCCTCGTTTTTAGTCTTTTGTAGGATGTATTGGGCCTTCTGTGGTCTGTCATGCAACACTGCATGACTAATCCACTGAGTGCAAAGCCGTTAACCAACAGAGATATCTTTTCACTTCATGTGCGGCACACAAACATCATGCATAAAACAGGCCACATGTCACTATTCCATCTTTCTTTACACTTTCTTTCTTTAGCACACTCTAAAACCATTCCTGTAAAAAGCTAGAGCTTCTTTTACGCAAAGTGACATGGCAAGTATTGTAGCTTGAAACATTTTCAAAACGGAAAAATAAATGCATGAGGTGGCTCACAACCATTGTTTTTTTGTAAAATTGTGTTGCTTCATAGGCAGTAACTTGGACAACACTGACAACATTTCTACATTACTTTGAAACAACCCAGGCAAAAATCCTAACTGATGTAAATGGTTTAAGGAACAAACTTCCAGTTCATACCAGTTGGATAACAATGGATCCCTAACTGGAATTCAACTGGGATCAACATTCATGCGTATAAGGTACCCGTTGCATGCGAGCCTTGCTACCTGTTGATGGTTTACAACTCCGAAAGAACACAAAAACGAGGGCACAAGTGCAGATAAGGCGCATGTTTGCAGTCTCCATGACCGGTTGTATTCGTTCCTCTGTATCCCATGAAAGCACTCCATTTCTAACCCCCAATGGCGTAGGTCTGCGACATCCGGTGCAATAATGCGGGGCAACTGCCCCCCCCCCCCCCCCCCCCCTTCTTCATGAACACACCTGAGCGCAATACCATCAACTACTTTGTCGTCAAGGCTTTCTTCGATTGGGGAAGTTCGTTTTTTGTATCGCACAACATTGTGCAAGCCGAGGCATTTTTTTTCCTTCATTTCTTAAGACTTCAACGTAACAAGCATACCCCACAACTGATAATAGCTATATTACGAGGGGCATATGTCATATTTTTTCTTTTCTTAAGAAAGGTGCATTTGTGAAGAATTAAGTAGAGGTTTTTGACAGATGAATTTCTAGATTGGGACCACTCAAATAAAAGGGCATATAAAAACCACAAGAATTGCAAACTTTGAGCATGTAGAAATACTTGGTAACACGTACAGTAACTAAAAAGTGGCAAACTGGCAGATGCGACCAGGATTATAACACGGTGCCATTGTGAACAATTTCGTTTACATCAGGCATAGCGCAGTGCCAGCAAAAGCCTTGAGAACTGGCCAATGTGCTGTATTGTAGTTCATATTTTTTATGCTTCCACAAACTCTCCATAAGGACTGTTGAAAGCTTTGAACATGCACAAGACAACTGCAATTACATCGGCCACAGTGACAAAGAATAAAGTAAATACCAACCAGCTAGAATGTTAGACTGAGCGTTCACATGCAAATATGGGCGTAGAAATGTCATTTGAGAAGTAAGCATGCTAATAGTGAAAGGACAACTCGAACACACAGAAGAGAACTGAAGTTACAAAAACAAACAAGCAGTCATAATTGAGGCCTTCAACAACTGCGCTGTAAAAGACAAATTTTGCAGAGGGACAAGTGCATAATTAATCCTGCCGCACAAATGAAATAAGCATACCCCTCGATCAATTATAGAAATCGCTTGTGTACAAAAAGTGGGAAACACTGAAGTCATCTTGCTTTGAGCAACTATATTTCAGATATTATAAATCTTGTTTTGAAAGCTGGTATTGATCTAAAGAGCATAAAGCAAAAAAAAAAACCGACATGCCAACATTTTCATTTTCCGGTCTTTAAGGCTTCAAAGCTGCTACTCGATTTGTCAAAATCAATGTTTTTTGCCAGCTCACCTACGAGAGATGATAATGCCAGATCTGAAAGCGTCCACTGACCCATCATAGGTCCTCTTCCTCACAGGACACAGCCTCCTCCTCTCACAGGATACAACAGATACTCATATATTAGGAATAGTTGCAGGCTGGGAGAGGCTCTAGAAAATCTCAATCTGGGGAACTCCAATGCTGCCCAACCGTTGGCCTCTTCGAGTCCAATGCTTGCCACTTTAATTTGAGGTGTCTCCTCAGCCAAGGCATTTTGATGAAATGTGTTCTATCAGACAGCTTGTTGTAGAAGGATGTAAGCTTCGGAATACATACTTTAAGGCTTGAGAGGTCCCTCAGTAGAATAAAGAAATCTCTTCACTTCAGGACCAGATATGTTCTGCGGCTTCTAAAATCGCTTTTGATTTAATGCAGAGCTCGGCATAAAATCTACCAGTGCAGTCAAGCATCGCCCCTTTTATTTTCTTCCTGCAATGAAAACCCTGAACCTCAGACACATTCTCCTACCATACTCTTTTTGAACTTCTGGTGCCTGTCTACTGATATTCTGAGCTCATTTGATTTTATGAATTTCTGCTCAATAGCCTTGCACACTGTGGCCACACATCATCTTTGAGAAAGAGCTTTAAATCATCCATCTTTGCCACTACTTTGTCAAGGTATAGGTGCTTTGTCTGCAAATGAAATTGTGCAGCATTTACTACTTCAGGTACTGCATGCTATAGGTGCAAGCAACATAAAAAAGCAATGGCACAGACTACCGTAGCCTCCTTGCAAATAAAAAAGGTACCAATGAGCAGTGATGCCTTGCTAACAGAATACATTTAGTCTCAAAGTGGTCTTCAGCAGCGGAGTGATAGTGGGGGTCGTCAGGTTTGATTTCATGATGGACTGACGTGTATCTCTCATTTTAACAATAACCTTCTCTTACAGCAACAAAAGAGAGAAAGCATTTTCTTGAGGAAAAGAACTTAAGGCCCACAGTATTGCAGCATGTGAATTGCCTTGCATATATTTCTCTAACTGCACTCTTTGCATTACCACCCTCTCCCCCCCCCCCCCCCCCCCATTCCCAGCCACACTTTCCTGAGCACTGCACCCAGTGCAGTCCTCACACCCCTATAGGGCCCGCAAGGTTTCTAACCCCTCCTTTATGCTAAAAAAATGCCTTTTTATATCCTGAAAAGCAATCCCACAATGTCTGGACAGCCCGAAATTCAGCAAATACTCGTTTTACTCATCTTTGCACCTTAGTAATGTATAAGAAAGGGTTTTCTTTTTTTTTTTTTACTGTTGACATATTACAGGCATAAAAGGTGGCACATGCCCAGAAAATTTTGTTAAAAATTGGCTATAGTGCATGCTACCTTTCTCTTTCATAAGTTTTTTGCAAACTGAAGTGGTGGACCACATTAACTTATTCTTCATTGCATTATGTCATCATTGTGCAATTAAAAAAGTGTCCACTTAGATATATTCACAAGTGCTGTTTGATAAATAATTGTCTTTAAACTCTGAGGTTGTGTGAAAGAGATACTAAATGGAAGAAAAAATAGTGTAGCACATATATAACTTTAAATGTGTTTATAAGTGTAAGGTATAGCCAAATAAGAATGTAAAGAATTTCTGGACTGCAAGCAATCAATGTAACGAATGACAAACATTTACTCAAGGCAATGAAAGTTATTAAAGCATTTCAATGTTTTTATGAACAAAAATAAATGCAGCGTTTGAATATATAACAAACAAATTTGTGATGGCAGTCAGCCGTCTGTTTCAGGCTACAGGTCCAGTTAAAAATCACAATTGACACATATGACGGATGCAAAACTTGTTGCTGTGAAAGAAATGCAGAAGACGTAAGATGCTGCTTATTACATATTAGACATGCGAAGGCATGACAAGCTTAAATGGTCCATGCGTTGCATTAGAACAAGCACTAAGTCATTAAAAGATGCATGCATCACATGGATCTCAATTTGACAGCAAACATATGCTGACACTTAGAAAACATACAATGCCATTACTCTTCATGTGATATATACGCTGCAATATTTTCATGTTTTCTAAAGGCTACGCACAGTTCTGTACTACTTAAAAAAACACATCTTATAATGCTCCTATAGTTACCCATATATAACATGACCTCCTTAGTAACAATGTAGTACAACATTTCTTCTTGTTGGCCTGAAATCCTGAGGCTGAATGATCTGAAATCCGGTTGTAATAATTGCGACTTTATGATATGCTCCATCAACTTTATTTGAGGTATGAAGGCATTATGCTCCAAGTGCAAGATGGGGATTTGCTTTATTAAACTTAATCTAAAACAAGCCCTGATCAATGTGAAATGACTTACATAGTTTTATAATAATCATAGCCCAAATGAGAATAGGGTATTCATTAGGCGCCTAATTGTTTTTAACAACAGGGTAACCAAAACAGTGGGAGGTCATCCTTTAATACTACAGCTTATTTAGTTTTTTTTTTTTTTTTTTCCTAATCAACATATCACTCCCAGCACCACAATTCTGACCTAAAAAATTTGTAGAGTCGAATGACCTAGTACGCATCTCTATTCCCTTTGTCCTCAAAGCTTTTTCTTTTTTTTGCCCCCTACAGTCATCGACTAGCTAGTTATTGCAGCTAGGATGTGCTTATAATAGCGCCGGCGCCGCGGTGTTGCCGGCCCGCATCATTTGCATTCGCCGGCGCATTAGTTTGGAGTGAGGAAATTAGGCCCTTTTTAGCCAATAAGAGCGGTCACCGAGCGCATTTCTGGTTAAAACAATTCATAATGAACTATTTCGCTTAGAAAAAGACCGAATTATATCGGGACGCGTGGCAACGGGACGGACGACCGTTGCCGACAGCCTGCGCGCCTGAAAGACATCGCACCGAGAAAGCTATTTTGCAAGGAAACGTGTTGCAAATATACGAAATGTGCAGAAGAGCGGAATCACCGCAAACATGGTGTGCAGTTGTCACTGGAAAATTCGCCCGGCCAGCCTACGAACAGGTCACACTGCGTTGGCGAACCTCGATTGTTTTTGTCGCCGAAAGGTCTCACACAGATCTAGATAAAGGAAAAGCAGTTAAACTGTGATTTCCCCGGCAATTCGTGTGGTGCGACAAGCTGGTTCGGAAACCTCTTCGCGGCTCGAAGCGTGCATAAGTTATTTGACGTCGCTGCCGTTTCCACAGTGTCCGCACTGCATGCAAGCTAGGCCTCGTGCCTCTCCGCCGACGGCCATCGACTAGGCAGCTGCCGTTTGCTTGCGGCGCGCCGCCGACACCGTGTCACCGTCGGCCATGCTGCCGAGCCCGGATCTGAAAAGCATGGGGAATCCAGGGACAGTCTAGGGAAAACACGTGCGCCCTACATCCGGACATGACATCATAAAATATCACGTGACCCATGACGTTGTTTGTGACGTCATATATAACTGGGCCAATCAGCGTTTCCAGCCGATCTACCCCTAAACGCTTGTCTCCTTCCTCCATGCTTGCTGCAAAAAGAAGCCGAGCAAGCGTTCTCCCGCTCTCTATGCGCGTAGTCTGTGTTACTCTATGCGCGTAGTCTGTGTTACCGGTGTTGTGCGAAAGTCGTTTACTCAACGTTTACTCTTGAAATACGAAATTTGCAGCAACTGATCATCCTACGTGGTTGCAAACAACAGCGATGTCAGCTAGCAATACGATATCGTCTGCGAAGGAGCTTCAAGATGCAGTCTCAAAAACGAAGTAAGCAGTCGCTGCGTACAGCTGTCCAACGTTTGCTTGCAGGGATGGTTATGGAACGTCTCCCTAGGCTTTACGTCGAGCGTTAAAAGAAATTTCTACTTCATAGTTCAAGCACTAATCTGTATTGTGCCCCCTTCCCCGCCCTTCCCTCCTCATTTTACTCGATGAAGCATCCTTTGTGTTCATGTTCGCATTACTTCGTAGTTTTATATGTAGTGAGGTTCCGGGTGCTTGATTCCATTGGTTGTCCACGCTGCTGTCCATGCTACACGTGCTCGTAAAGTTTGGTCCTATCTTTTGGGGTTTTTTTTGGGGGGTTTTTTTTGCTGAATAGACTTGCCTCCCTACCTTCAGTCGTCGGCTGAGTTAACAGATTGATTTCCTGATTTTCTTGGCACGCCCACACAGTGAATACCAACCTTAAAGTGCGTAGACACAAGAGATGAATAGACTTGCCTCCCTACCTTCAGTCATTGGCTGAGTTAACAGACTGATTTCCTGATTTTCTTGGCACACCCACACAGTGAATACCAGCCTTAAAGTGCCTAGACACAAGAGATGAATAGACTTGCCTCCCTACCTTCAGTTGTTGGCTGAGTTAACAGATTGATTTCCTGATTTTCATGGCACGTCCACACAGTGAATACCAGCCTTAAAGTGTGTAGACACAAGAGATGAATAGACTTGCCTCCCTACCTTCAGTCGTTGGCTGAGTTAACAGATTGATTTCCTGATTTTCATGGCACGTCCACACAGTGAATACCAGCCTTAAAGTGTGTAGACACAAGAGATGAATAGACTTGCCTCCCTATCTTCAGTCGTTGGCTGAGTTAACAGATTGCTTTCCCGATTTTCTTGGCACTCCCACACAGTGAATACCAGCCTTAAAGTGCGTGGACACAAGCTAGCTGCACGGGACATGCATGTGCCTAGCCGAAAAATCTACGTTGACCTTTCTTTCTCTTCTTTTTTCTTAAAAAATAAATTTCTTTAATCGGACCCCCATGTTTTACTATATGAGAGCCTTTGGGAGGCCTCAAAGATTTTGCGTGCCTTACAAGTTTTTCTGTGGCCTAGAATTGAAATATCTTTGAAACGAGGAAAACATTGCTGAACATCTGCTGTAGCATGAAGAAAGATTACGACCTTCTCTCCAGTGCCAACATTGGTGTTGTGCTTTCAGATTCTGTCATTCATATAGCCTCCTTTTCTGTGGGCCAGAGTTTATCTTATAGGTCCAGTTTTGCATTTGGCGTACGTGTTTCTATGTTTTGTAGTGTTTTCCACCTGGTGAAATCTGCGCACACAGACCTGAAAGGTTTACGGGAGCAGCAAGAAACTGTTGAAGCCTTATTACTTGGTGCTTTATCAACATTATGTGCTGCTTTGTGCAAATACAGCACACTTGAATGTTCTATCTTAGGAAATAACCAGGTATGAAAATTATTTGTCCTGCTTTGGCAAAGCTTTCAGGTCTGCGTGTTTGGATTATACCTATCAGAAAAAGAAACATTGTGCTGCCAAACTTGGAATAAGCATGCACAGCCATGCCTCGTGGATATAGACAATTTACTCCCTGAGCGAAAATGTCCATAAAGCGAGGCATTTGTAATAACAAATCGCGAAGTGAGAAATGTTTTTAAATATTGCACTGTGATCATAGGGGCGGCCTTTGTGCATTGTAGTTGCCTGTAAAGATGAAATTTATGTAATATTGCCACGTGCCTAGCGCCGCGCGACAGCCGTGTTTGGCGCCGCCGACGACGAAGCGGTTGTTGTTGGCACGAGCGGCGCGCTGGTGCTGGACTCTGTGATCGGAACGACAAGCTGACCTTATTCTCTGGTCCTCGGCTACGTGTACCTTCACGGCTTCCTGTGACTTCAGTCGTGACACTGGTGGAGGTGCGGGGTAGGTAGCAGGGCTGGGCGGCGTGTGACATCAGCATAAGTCATCCGCTGGGTGAGGCCCGGGGGTGGTGGTGGAACGACTGTACTTGTCGGTGGCGTGAGTGCGTTCTGGACCTCCTCACGGATGATGCTGGCCAGGGAAGCCACGCCAGGAGTAAATGATCCATGAAGTTGCTGGAGCTCCTCGCGAACCACGGTGCGAATGAGGTCGCGAAGGGAGCTCATATCTGCCCCGGGATTGTAGTCGGTTCGGTCAGACGGCGGTAGTGTGGAGAAGGAATTCAGCGGCCGAGCGTACTGGCTGCATCGCTGCTGTAGCAGTTTCTCCATGATCACAGCTTCAGCCAGAAACGCCGCGACGGTGGTGGGCGGGTTCCGCACGAGGCCGGAAAAAAGCTGTTCTTTGACGCCGTGCATCAGGTGCCGCACCTTCTTCTCCTCACTCATGGACGGGTCGGCGCGATGGCAAAGGCGCATGACGTCTTCAACGTACATTGCGACCCCTTCGTTCTGACGCTGAACTCGAGAGGTCAGGGCACGCTCGGCATTCTCTCGGCGGTCACTGTAGGCGTACGTACCGAGGAGCTGGCTTCGGAAGGCCGGCCACGTAGAGATTGTGGCCTCGCGGTTCTCAAGCCATGTCCGAGCACCGTCTTCAAGGCTGAAGTAGACGTTCCACATTTTCGCAGCGTCGTCCCAGCCATTAAACGTCGCGACCCTTTCGTAGTGAGCTAGCCAGTCCTCGGCGTCTTCGAACTGCTCACCGTGAAATGTTTTAGGGGTACGTGGGGTCTGAAGGATGAGACAGGACGAAGGGGTGGAAGGGACAGTCATGAAGTTTCTTGGGCACATCGTGAGTGCTGATGGCATCCGAGCTGACCCTGAGAAACTTGCTGCCGTTGCTGCCTTTCCCGTCCCCGCCCACAAAAAAGCAGTCCGACGGTTTTTGGGGCTGTGCTCCTATTATCGTCGCTTTATCAAAAACTTTGCACAGATGGCCAGCCCTCTGACTCTCCTGACTCGAGATGACGCATCATTTTCCTGGGGCGCCGAGCAGCAGATGGCTTTCGATGAGTTACGACGCCGGCTCCAGTCACCCCCGATCCTGGCACATTTCGACGATGATGCCGACACAGAGTTACACACGGATTCGAGCAACGTCGGCCTTGGTGCCGTTCTAGTTCAGCACCAAGACGGGGTCGAGAAAGTAATTGCCTACGCCAGCCATGCACTTTCCCGTGCTGAGTGTAACTATTCCATCACTGAAAAAGAATGTTTGGCGGTAGTATGGGCCGCTGCCAAGTTCCGCCCGTACATATATGGCCGACCGTTTCGTGTCATCACTGACCATCACTCGTTGTGTTGGCTGAAAAACTTAAAGGATCCTTGTGGCCGCTTAGCATGTTGGGCATTGCGCCTGCAGGAGTTCGATTTCGATGTTATTTATAAGTCTGGCCGGAAGCACACCGATGCTGATAGCCTGTCCCGCGCGCCTGTCGGCCCTCCTTCGTCAGATGCCACCGACGATGATAGCTTCCTCGGAGCAGTCACTACGTCCGATCTCGCCTCCAAACAGCGTGCCGACGACGAGCTGCGACTGATTATTGACCATCTTGAAGGTGGGCATCCTACAATACCCCGGTATCTTGCTCGGGGGTTGTCGTCGTATTGCCTCCGCAATGGGATGCTTTATAAGAATTCTATGTCGAGTGCAAAAACATACCTGCTAGTCATACCGGCTGATCTAAGGCACGAAATCCTCCTGGCCTGCCACGACGAACCAACTTCAAAACATCTTGGCTTTACACGCACCCTAAACCGAGTCCGGCAGAACTATTACTGGCCACATCTTTCTCCGAGCGTTAGACGTCACGTACAGACTTGTCGACAATGCCAGCGGCGAAAAAAACCCACGCTCAAGCCATCCGGTATGTTACAATCTATTGAACCACCCCTCACACCCTTCGAGCAAGTGGGCATGGACCTTTTAGGCCCATTTCCTTTATCCTCGAACGAACACAAGTGGATCGTAGTCGCCACAGACTACTTAACACGCTACGCTGAAACGAAGGCCCTTGCCCGAGGTACTGCCGGCGAAGTTGCTCGATTCTTTATGAACGACATTGTGCTCAGACACGGTGCACCGTCGACCATCATTACTGACCGAGGAGAGACGTTTACAGCTTGGCTACTGCGGGACACCTTAACTCTCAGCCATACTGAGCATCGCACAACAACAGCGTATCACCCTCAGACAAATGGATTAACGGAACGACTAAACAAAACTGTGGCGAACATGATCTCAATGTACATCGACGTCGAACATAAAATGTGGGACAAGATCCTGCCGTATGTCACCTTCGCCTACAATACGGCGCCGCAGGAAACCACGAAGTTTACGCCGTTCCGTCTCGTATATGGCAGAGAGGCCCGCACGATGTTGGACGCGATGCTCCTGTGCGGGGAAGAAGCGGTCGAACCCGATGCCGCCCATTTCGCAGAACAGGTCGAGCAAGCCCGTCAGCTGGCCCGCTTGCACATCAAGGAGCAACATGCCACCGACGCTCGACACTATAACCTCCGGCACAGGGAAGTCCACTACGAACCAGGACACCAAGTGTGGGTGTGGACCCCCGTGCGCCACAAAGGCTTGAGCGAGAAACTACTCCACCGCTATTTCGGACCCTATAAAGTCCTGCGCCGCTTAAGCAGCGTTAATTACGAAGTCATTCCAGATGGAACTGTGACCGGCAGTGTTCGACGCCAGCAGCCTGAAATTGTGCATGTGGTGCGCTTAAAGCTGTACTTTTCGCGTGACTGAGCGCTTCCTGCAAGTAAAACCTTGCGTTATTGTACAGTTCACCTCATGTCTAAATTTTTTTTTCTCCTCTCACGTCCCGATGTTGTCTTTCACGGGGGGGAATAATGCCACGTGCCTAGCGCCGCGTGACAGCCGTGTTTGGCGCCGACGATGACGAAGCGGTTGTTGTTGGCACGAGCGGCGTGCTGGTGCTGGACTCTGTGATCGGAACGACAAGCCGACCTTATTCTCTGGTCCTCGGCTACGTGTACCTTCACGACTCCCTGTGACTTCAGTCGTGACAATATTGTCACGTGGTGGCAAGCCGATGAAGAAAGGAGAAGAGAAAACAGAGAGATGATGCTCGATGTTCGTGAGATGACGTTTAATGAATATTTTAGCGGGCCTAGCGCGAGCGCTCCTGCCCACACCACTGCCCGCTTCTTCTTTGTTGCTCGTCCGTAACATGACCTGGGCCACCGAGCGATCGTCCCGATCGTGGACGAGGAAGTTTACCGATGTTGATGATTCCATGGCATGATAATGGCCGTGTCTGGATGCTTGAAGAAGAGGAAGAAGGAAGAATAGAACAGCTTGCTGGCACGATGATTCCCAATGAACCTTGGCCCAGGACACCTTCGGGCCACACGTTGCCACGACTCGATGGCGGAGGCTAAGGCATGCACCGCATGACATAGGCAGGGGAGGATGTCAAGTGTAGTGGTGTCTTGGGGTCTTCGGTCGGCACATCTGGTCAGTGGGATCACTTACGGTCGTTCGGGTCTCTTCTTGTGTATTGTGATCATATGTGGCTTCTTGGGTCAGTCTCTCCTTCGTCGTGTCTTGTGGTCGGGGCGGGGGGGGGGGGGGGGGGGGGGATGGGGCGAAGGAACGAAGAGGTCTTGCTTGGTCCTGCAGATTGGGAAACAGCCATGCGATGCCTCCTAACCTTCAGCCGACGGCGCAAGAAGTCACAGTGCGCCGAAGCTCCAGACCAGGATGAGGGGGTGATGATGAAGTACCTCGCACCTCCAACCAAATGTTACGTGGCTGCAAGCTGATTAAGAAAGGAGAACAGAGAGATGATGCTCGATAGTCGTGAGGTGACGTTAAATGAATATGTTAGCGGGCCTAGCGCGAGCACTCCTGCCCGCGCCACTGCCCGCTTCGTTGCTCGTTCGTAACAATATTTAGAGGTATATGAGCCCGTTATCCCGGTCACCATTACGCTTGAAATAATGTGGTACAATGTGACACGTCTTGTGGTCTGTAATCCACTTGATGCACGATTTGGATAAATGATTAGAATTCTACTAGAACTTTTAACATCCTACAAATCACTGTGGCATGTCAGCACTCAGTTGGCTAAAAGCTGCTGAATGAAGCTTTCTACGTGGCACAAGCTAGAGAGAGTTTTCTTCACAGTGAGTTACTGTAAAGCATGAACTTACGAAAGGAAAGTGCCATCACTCAGCCATTTGCACTTTTTATTTGGGTCTCTATATGTCCTACTCTCAAAATGAGGAAAATTGAACATCTGGTTGGGTCGGTAAATATTTTGCTTCACATGAATATCTATGGTAATAGAACGAAAATGTGTGGGCCCTAATGGGCACTGTCGATTTTCCTCTTGTCTTGTGTCCAAACAATGGGAGTCCATATTAAGAATGCATAAATGCATTAAAAGGTTTGGTCGCAAGAAAAATTTTTCAACTTGAGTCATTCATTTATAGGAGGTAATATTAACGAGTCATGACTATGCCAAATGTCAAACTGAAGTTATCCTTGAGCTACTTTTGACCTAGGGAAAATTTACATAGTTGAAAAGGAGGCTGTGTGAATGAAAGTATGTGCAACATCAAACACCAAAGTCTGCGTCGGGGAAGACAGTAATCCATATAGTGAAGTACAGGGGGTTCACATATTGATAACACTCACGATGAAGGAAATAGTTTTTTTTTAGATCATATGTAGATTCCTTGCCCTGGCTTGGTGCATTCATGGCTGTTACCCAGCAGTTTATTTTCAGTGAGAAGCTTCAATTGTTAGCTCATCCCATGTCCCGTACAGTTCTCTGTAGTGTTAACAACCTTTTTTCACCAGTATTCATTCCTTCTTAATATAATTTACCAACAGGCCCACTATTCAGGCCTGCTTCAGTACTTTTTTTAGGGCGGCCATGCCAGACCTGAAGGTTGTCTGGTGCCAAACATTTGACCTTCAAGCGGCACCGTGGAGATGTGCCTATGACGTTTTACTACCACGCTTCTGTGCTGCAGGTGCTACGCATGGAACCTGTGGCACTCGCTTCGCAGAACCATGGATGGAAGTTTAAACCAAGCGCAACATACGTGTCTAACTAACTTCCACTCAAATTTTTTTTTTGCCAGACAGTGCCATCATAAGCTGAGTGCCTAAACAATTTCTTGGAACTCCTGCAGGGACAAGTTGCTGGCCCTCTACTTCCATGCAAGCTGGGCACCCCAGTGCAAGCAAGTGGATGACATAATGCCTGACCTGGCCAAGGACAAAGATTTAACTCTGACTAGCTTTTGCAAGGTGAGATCTTTTTTTTTTCGGGCATTCAGTACACAAGGGTGTGCTCTTTAAAGATTTATTTCAATCGCTGTGCACATCACTCCTTCCACATTTTGGAAGGTGTGACGTTCACTTCTGTGAAGTGATACAGCACTTCAAAGTTTTGCTTAATCTTGTGAACAAAATGTTTAATGCAGGTTGATGCTGAGCAAGCACAGGACTTAAGTCTGAAATATGGAGTCTCCTCGGTGCCAACCTTCGTCATTCTTTTGGTGAGTTAACTTGGAAAACGTAATTTCATGCTCACAATAGCCTTAAAGGGAGGCATGTCACCATAAACTTGTCCTGACTGTGGGCAAATATGGATCAAAACTGACTTAAGCAAGGGAAATGCGCAAATAAAGGCATGGACGAAAAGGGCACGAGGACAGGCGCCCATCCCTGTGGTCCTCGTCCATGTCTCTATTTGCGCATTTCCCTTGCTTAAGTATGTCGACAGACTCGCCTAACAACGTGCACTCTCAAATGGATCAAAACACTGTTTTTGACTAGAAGTTGTGTGCTGCGATTGAGTGTTATTGATTTTGATATTCACAGATTCTAGTCTTTGTCTGTGCGGTACAGGCGAACTGAATGGTAATGTAAGCATTTGTAAAGCTTCACATTTGTTGAAAACACTTTCTCCTGAAGTGCTAACAGAAACTCCAGCACAAAAGGATGTGGTAACTTCTCCCTCTCTCTGTATTCTCTGAGGAGCAACTATACTCCTGAACAAGATTTTGTGGTTATGCAGCCAAAGCTACAGAGCCAAAATACACCAGCTCACTGTGCAGCAGAATATAGCCCCTTGATATAATATGCAAGTTGTACTCTGAAATATCATATCATTACAAAATGTATATGTTGTTATTACATCAAGATTGCACAATGTAGGCCATTACAACATTAGTGCAGTGCATTTTTAAAGCAATACATGGCACCGTGCAAACAGGAAGGCCGCGCGCCATCTACTGGGAATCTCCCAAA
The DNA here is from genome assembly GCF_055883805.1 of Amblyomma maculatum. Classification (NCBI taxonomy): domain Eukaryota; kingdom Metazoa; phylum Arthropoda; class Arachnida; order Ixodida; family Ixodidae; genus Amblyomma; species Amblyomma maculatum. The sequence goes on along the minus strand of NC_139344.1, from coordinate 323,483,103 downwards.
GCGTACGTCGGCTGCTGCTGCTTCTACCCATCGGTTTCTGTGCGCTTGTTTCGACAACGTACGTAGCGCGTGATAATCATTAATCGCGAATATATGTTCGCTTATACCTTAAGTAGTCTAAAGAAAGACATTTCTGCATCGTTCGAAGCTTTGCAGCCATCCATTTCAAGCAAAGGCGGAACTGAAACCGAAACCATACCTGAGGCCAGATATGCCAGAACTACATGGTGTAGTAACACCATGACGAAAGCCCTGCTCCCGTATCATTGGCTCCATAGCTAGAAAAACTTTTCCGCGAGTATAGGGAACTAGGGCAGCAGGAAGGCAGCCAGGTTTCCTCTGCTTTCTAGAAGTTCCAGTCTGCATACTAGTTCAAAGGTTCCTCCTCCTACTCTGAAATGAGTTCTGATGTGGTCAACTGCTGGTTTGCTTGTCTGAACTTAAATTTGCAGTAGAACAGAGAGAAGCCACCTTTGTCAACCAGCTTTATTCTTAACGAAGTGAGCTTACCAAGCTATGTGAAGGTGCAGGGGTGCGGGGCATCTGAGAGGTAGAGATTAGTAACTGGAGAATCTGTGGCATGCGGCACCAAATCACTGGCCCTCAATTTTTTTACGTTGGTTGTGTCTGTAGTCACTACTGGTAGATGACACATAAATTTCATGACATACTCTGGGCCCATGTTGCATGGAGGAAGGAAAATATAGGAGAGGCCTCAACTATGTGGCGTTGCAGAAAGCATGTCAAAATTTATGATTTTCTTTCTTTTTAAAGAAAGGAGCACTGGGATTCTTTGGCGCAACCATTCAGCTGATAAGGGGGTAGAGGTCTTACTGCTGCCCCAAACTGCTTAGCATGTGTTTGGGTTTTGTTGCAGCAACAGAGAATCGGTCACACTCAGCTTCCTGGCTGGTGGCTAATTGCTATGGTAGAGCCTTCACTTCCAAGTTAAAGAAGACAAAAGAATATAACAGAAGGACCTCTCAGAAGTGTAGAGAGCACAGTTGGAGCCAGTTGTCACAGTGAGTGGTCGACTGCAGCTAGTCGTGAGTTGGAACGAGTTGTCAGCCTAAATGAGTTTGAGTTCACTGATTCAGTGAGCCTGGGTGTGGGGTAAGTCTCAGTTTGAGTGAACCCACAGGCTGACCAAATTTGTCAGTGAGCCTCGGTGAGTACTTCTGATTTTGCTGAGGTGGCTTTGGCACACCATCATGGAGAACTGCAAGGAAGCTGTATGGCAGAAGCAGTCTTTCTCGGGAGAAAACCTTGCTGGTCCCCAAAAAAAAAATAATGAAGATGGTGCCATCGCACCCACACTGATGTAAAGATCGGCATCACACGTGCATCACGTGCTGCCTCCTGCAGAAAAAAGGCGCATATGCTCACAATGTGTCTGCTCGTTCACCTACGGCTTAAAATCTCCATGGCCGCATTTTCAACTGACACGGTGTCACATGTTTTTGCGGCACAGAGATGGTTAGATATCGACACTATGAGCATTTTCTGCAGCATACAAAAAGGTGCACGGTGTGCCTGCTTGTGGTGTGGGTAACTACTATGCTACCGATAGAATGAGATAAGAGAGATACTTGGCTGCTGCTCAGAACAAGCTGGAAAGCAAAAATTGAAAGAGAAAATCACAAAGATAGCAGCTGCTGTGGCATGGATGTGAAAGATGAGACAAGAAAAAAGAAAACGACCGGTCCCATTTTCAGTTGGGATTACACGAGCTGGTTTCGTGTGATTTTCAGCTCACATCATGCTTAATTCAATAAGTGCTCTAATTGCAGTTATTCTCTCTCTATAAGGCTGTTGCTGTTTTCATGACACATATAGTACTTTAACACATTTAGCATGTTTACATGTTTTTCTTAGGGGCTTTTCTGTTAAGATGTAAGAAGGAGAAATTTTCTGACCCCTTTAAAGTTCATCCTAAAAAGGGTCTGCTGTATTTTCTGGGCCTGTAAATATACCGAGCGCTCTTTTGTTGGTTAGGTATGTAGATGCCAAATACCTTGCCAGGCACGGCAGGCTACAAGATGCAGTCTCCGTTCGAAATTCGAGTGGAAAAAACTCGCCTGCAGAAAGAATTTCAGTGTGAAAACACTCATATGGGCACCTCAGTCGAGCAGTAATATTGTCTTGTGCTTCACTCCTAGTTGGCTCGCCAGGTTGTCGTGATGTCACATTCCACATGTCCTGGCACAGGTAATTCGGACAGTTTAATATAACTACTTTGACTTCACCATTTTTAGTGCGAAAGCACTACTTCCCACTGCCATACCCAACTAACGATAATGTGGCTTGTGTCTGCCAAACCTGGGTGGAAGGAACCGTCGGAGCGGAGCGGATTTGAACCCAGGAATTTCTCATGGGAAGCAAGTGCAAAATGTAGCTATCGCCTCCGCCATTCAATCAGCTTGTTAAACTGCAACACTTGAGCTTTGCATTGCATTGAGTCATGGCTATGAAATTCCACATGTGTGCAAAAGCTTTCACACGTCTTAAACTATTGAGGAACAGTAAGTGGGAAGCATAAGTACCTATGCATCCAGAATATCATCATTTTTATTGATTAAACACCTGTTGAAGCTGCCTCTGGTGCAAAATATGTATAGCTGTATAGCTGTATGTATAGACTTAGAAACCAGAGCCGCCTTGTTTTTGTGGCTTCACTAAAAATCAAGTATTACGTTGCAAAAGTTCTGGGGCCATGTGTTGCACAAATCTGATGTTAAGGGTGTAATTAGTTATTAGTACCTGCTCAAGCACAGTTATGTGGCTACAAAGAAAAACGATGCAGCTTCCGCAGGAACTTCGCAGTAGAAGAGAAATTCGTCTCGTTCCGAGTTTGAACTCAGGACCGCCGTCTCACTGAGGCAGCTGCTCTAACAATTATAGGAAACTGAAATGGCTAGCACTGGGGCAGGTGGATGATAATGGGTAATTACTCCCCCTTATTACAAATCCATTCCACTTAGTTCATGAGTCAGATTTCACTTAAAACCTATATTGGTTCAAAATCTGAGGATGTTTACATTATTTTGAATGACACAATTTTTTTGTAAGCATGCTTGATGCTCGTCACAAACAAATACTTTGGACAGATGACAACAGCACAGTAATTAACGAGTACAAATTTTTATTGCAGTTTGACATCATCATCATCAGCCAGACTATACCCACTGCAGGGCGAAGGCCTCTCCCATATTCCTTTAATTAACCTGGGCCCGTATTCCGAGTTTGCGTCGTTATCAAAATGTTGCTATCTCACGTGATCTCTAATCATCTGATTGGTCGAAACTCCGGAACATGATGTTGCCTCCTCTTCCGGTTCCGTAGTAGCAACACCCAGTTCCGGAGTTTCCACCTATCAGATGACTCGAAGTCACGTGAGGTAGCGACACTTCGATAACTACACAAACTCTGAATACGGGCCCTGGACCTGTGCTAACTGCATCCACTTGACCCCTGCGAACTTCTTAACCTTACCTGGCCACCTAACTTTCTGCTGCCCTCTGCTATGCTTTTGTTTCCTTGGAATTCAATTTGTTACCCTAAGCAACCATCAGTTATCCTGTATTCACAGTTAGAAGGCAGTTTAAAATATTAGTTGTCCCTTATTTCTCCTTAGATTGCACTGCCATATTTTGCATGTTGCTTTTCTTGTCGACATGCAGTGGGACTAATTTAAATGCAACATTTTTGCAGAATGGGCAAGCTGTTGACAAGGTGGAAGGAGTGAATGTTGCAGAACTGGTGCGCAAGTTGAAGTTGCTTCAGGCCAGGGTAGATATGCCTCCACTTGCGGCTGGCGAGAAACGGGTGAGTAAAGGGGCACTTCATGCAGTACATTTCAATCACAGACATTAAGGAGAAAATAGGAACTGGTGAGGGCACAAGTCACTTTTGTCTTGTCCCTTTTAATGCCTTTTACTGCTGGTCAGCAGTGAGGGCTTCTACTTTTTTTAGTTCACTTGGCCATTGTGGAGTTGTAAATGCAATATAAATCCTCTGTGCATTGTTTGTGTTTACTAAACCAGCATACATGTGAGATGATGCTAGTCCACTCTCTCTTACAGAGACATATGCTGGGCTATTGCTCTATTTTGAAAGCATGAACCAACTAGCCCTGAAACAAACATTGTTGAAATGCACATAGCTTGTGCTACAGGCAATGTACATGTTCCACTTGGAGATGCTGGTCTTGATAAAATAAGTACAAAGAAAAGAAAGATGGTTTCGTTTTTCAAAGGCGAGTAATAAGGTCACCCCAAGTTTTAGTGTTTTAATTGGCTGCTGTATTCTGTAGGATCAGGGATGGAAAGGGATGGCTAAAGATGATACTTGGAAGCCTCATGATAATGAACACATGTATTATGAAATATTAGCTGTATCGACCTCATTCTGAATATTTATGATAAACACATAATTTCCAAATTATATAAAACACGGTTCAATCTAAAATGTATATAATCGAACACAGTGGTGCCAAACGATGCCCAGTGAGGTGGCAGGCTTCACCATTCACCATGCCTGATCTAAAATGTCCCTCTTACTGTGTAAGGGGCGTATTCTGGTGTAGCAAAGTGTAGCCATTGAGACGAGGGCTACTAGCACTGTGTGGAAGGGTGAAAAATTCTTTATACAGTTCCTTACAGGCGGTCAGTATGCTTATTGTTGCAAAAACTGAGCCAGAAGAGTACGTCTGAAACACTAGGAGAGCTACTACACAAATATTTTCAGCATGTAGCATATATGTCTTTGTTCTGTTGGTTTTCAGGGAACATGCAACTCAAGAACTTGGTTTTCTTAATGTGAATTAAAATTGTACCATTTATACAACTAGGTTTTCTATTTCCAAGCTTGATTTTAGCTCTGTGATAACTTGATGCTTTTCTGTTCGAAATTTCATAAGTGAAAACAATGCACATTATGCAGCTGCTGGCAGTAAGCACGACAGAGCAGTGCAGCATGAGTTATCTTGTTTCAACACTGCACTGTGTACAATCGAGCAAATTAATGTCGTTCCCATAGTGTACACTGTTTTGAGACAATTTAACATCTAGTGTATCGTTTTCAGTGGCTGGTGCCTGGATGCTAAAGAAAAAAAAGAAAAATGAGTCTTTAAACTCAATAAAACGTTCTGCTGGATGGGCTGGTTCATAGTGGAAATGAATACCTTTAGCACGAAACAATACAAGAGAACGAGGAAAGAACATATAGACACGAAAGAGCACTTAAAACTGCCACTTATTGCAAAAAGCCGCATAGTTGAACTCTACACACTTTAAATATTATGCATAACAAATTTGGTCTTTATAGGACTATAGTGCCTGCAGTGTCATGCACAAAAGCCATTGTTGGTACAAAATAACAAGTTGAGAAAAGTGCACTTGAAAATTATAAGAAGGCATTGTGGAAAAGCTCGGCTTTGGCAGCTAGAATGATGTTTATTTTTATTATTACTTTCTGGAATTCTGAAGCGGTGATGCCATCCTTGTGAATAAAAAACATAGGCCTACCAGCTTGCACAATCTTGATTGCATGTGATGTCGCGATTTCACATACATATCACGCGCTTGTAAATGGGTTGGATCTACACCTCTTATATTTATCGCTAATACTTTAACTAAGTTTCATAATTATTTCGTGATTATTTTTGGCTGCGTTTTATTTTTATATGTGAAAAAGGAATGATCAAGGTTGCTTAAATGGTCAGAATACCAAAAACTCAACATTTAAAAGAAAAAAAAGCTTTTTTTTTTTTTTTGACATGCATAAACAGTCAAGAAAGTTAATGGGCACCATTTGATGCTGGGCTGGAAGTAATAATAGGATAAAGGCATCTGGGTTTAGATTTTATACAATAGTAAGAGCAAGATGGAGTATCTTGGTTGTATTCGTTGCCGAGTTTTATATTGTTCCCATTTTCTAAAATCTCTAGATGGGGGGCGGGCTATTTGGGGAGGAGTGCCTTGGTAACTGCACTCGACAGCATTGCTGTCCTGGCTCCTGGCTAGAATGGGTGTCGACTTGGCCAAGGAACTGTCGTGCGGCACCCGAACCCCGCTCATAACGACATAAATGCTAATTTTAGGTGCAACAGAAGTGTGCAGTCTGAAAGTGAATGGCTTGTCCTTGACATATTATTTCGGTGTGTTTGTGCATATTTACTGCTGCATTTTTGAAAGAAGTAAAACTGGAACTTTACCGAATTTCCATTGAAAGTTCATTATGGAATGTGTAGTATTCCTCTGAACCTGCTAAGAAGTTAGTTAAGCGACAGATCTCAGAATGCAAAATGCAATAATTTTGTTTCCAATAGCTTTTATGTTACTCAAGGAGTGCAGGGATCTATTTTAGGACTACTTTTGTTTTTAGTATGCATTAACTATATAGGTAACATACCTGATGCATCAGATTTGGATATGTATGTTGGCGATACAAATATCTTTTATTTCACAGCCTGAACTCTGCCTGCCAGAGTTAGAAACTACTCTAGATGTTATTTACTACCGTTTTTTGGTAAAATTGCATGCTTAGATGCAGGCAAATTTAGCTTAAACTTGTCCAAAAGCTATATTATTTCGGACCTATTACTGCCCCAATCCATTACATGCTTTGTGTAAGGTATGCAAAACAAAAAAAATATACCAGATTATGATTCAGAATTTTCTTGGTGTCAGGTTCAATGAATCATATTTCCAAACTTGCCACGGACCATAGCAAAACTGCTGGCTGTGTCTACAGGATTAGCGACCTTTTACTGGTTTCATTAAAAGTATCTGTGTATTATGCTCTATATATTTTTAAATTCACAACTTCCAATAATTTTCAGAAGCTATTAAGTCTGCAGAGAAAGGGCACTACTAGCTATTGAGGGTTAGCACGGCAGGCCAGAAAGTTTGCCAATGTCACCTTTATACCTAAAGCATAATACTATACTCAAAGCAAACCGGGTTTACATATACTGCTTGTTACAGCATATCCATAGAAATAGACCGTTCACCGTCTCTCCTAAGCTCCTTCCTAGTAAAGACCTCTTAAGGCAACACAGAAACCTGGTCCTTAAAATGAGGACAAATTATGGAAAACAAAAGCTAAATTACGAGATTCCAGCTGTTCTCAGTAACCCATCCCTAAGTTTCGCATTTCATCTCTTTAAGAGAAAATCTGAAAGAGACATATAAAAGCAATTGACGCTCGCTGACCTAAAATAATTACCTTTTTTTGTTTTGTCTTTGGCAAATGCAAATGTTTTTTTTTTTCACTGTTTTTGTGCTATTTTATAATTTGCTTTGAGGGCACAATGTCCTTTATGTTCATGCATGTAATTTCTCTGCTGCTAAACTGCCGTATGTTGGAATTGTGTTGTTTGCTATAATGCCTTGTTAACGTTTGTTTTCTGTAATGCACACTGCCGTAGACTGTACTGGGGAACTGTTACCTTGTCAGGCCTAACTTCCTTTTGTCGCAGTCTCCTCTTTCATTTGCGAAAGAGAAAAAAAAAATCTCAGCTCAAAACTTTATAGTGGCCATTAACAGCAGCAAAAACAAAGCCCATAGCTATAACAGAGCACCTGCAGTAGTTATTGAGGCACAGAAAAACAGTTATCTAAAGTCCATCTTCTGTAGTCTTACCCACAAGGATGCACAGGTGAACCATGATATACAAGTTGAACCAGATACTATGAAATGCAGTGCTATCGTTCCAGGATTTATGAATTGTGACATGAATGTTGCAGGAGCATATGCAGAGGCTGCAGGCAATCACAGCGAAGACTCCCTGTGTGCTGTTCATGGAAGGCAGTGGAGCTGCACCTACTGCAGGTGATGCAGCATAATCGCAGTGATATGATCATGGTTGATACAGATTTATAAAATTCATTAGTTGCAGTGCATTGTGTATAGCGTGCGGAATTTTGAATGTTCCAAACACACTCCTGAGTCCTGTGTCACTGCGAATCGTCTGAATGTGCGAGCTGCGGCTATGCCCTCAAGCACTAAGCTCTGCTTGCTCGCAGATCGCCAATGCCATGATCACCAGTCATGCAATGTCTACTAAGGGCTGTGGATGGTGACTTGTGGCCCACACGCTGCTGATGTCACAAGTGAGCTGTGGCATACGACAGTTAATAGGTGATTCTGATAGAGGAGGACTCCCTGATTCATTGCTGATGTTGCAGTCTCCAGTCATGTAGCATGCACCATGAGCAGCAAAAGGTGGCATGCTGCTGTAAATAAACCCCACCAGCCACAAACAGATCTGCACCAATGAATTACCAATGCTTCTGCATACGGATTTTGTGGTTGTGTTTGAATCGCATGATGTGGATATTTTTCGTGGCCCTGAGAGATTCGTGTCATTGAGACCAGTGTAGTGAAACAGTGACCACTGCCAAAATCACCCTTTCACACACTTGGTACATCGTCTTCTGTTCACAGGCAAAAACTCAGAAGCCATTGCCCTGCTTCAGAAGGCAGGCCTCAAGTTCGAGCGATTTGACGTAACTACGGACGCTGCTTTACACCAGCGTAAGGCTTGTAATTTCGTTTGTGCCTTTTAGAGTGATAGTCCTACTAATCTAGGTACAAACCTGGAGACTGCTTCGGTATCTCCAGATGACCTTGAAGTTCAGCCAAGGCCAAACTGGGATATAGCCTACCTAGCAACTAGTCTCACTTAATATAATGTGCTGTAGTGAACTGGTGTATGGACCACATGACTAACTGACTGCTTTACTAATTACACATCATAATTAGTTATAGTTAAATTGTTAATTGTGACTAAAATTTAACTTTGCACTACTTTTAACTTTGCACTACTTTTAACTTTGCTGCACTAAAATTTAACTTTGCGATCAAATCATATATTGTATGTATCGTTGCTAAGGTATTGATGAGTGGAATTTGGAAATTATCTCATCGTATTGCTATTGATTGTCATGTTTTTGTGTGCTTGTTTTGTTATTTTAATGTAGAAACCAAGAAAGCAGTTCTCTTGGCTTCATGAAGAGAGCAATTGTAATACTGTAACTCTGTTCACTTTTGTAGTTGGAAGTGAAGGGAGGACTGTCTAATGCTTTTATATTAATTGTTGGTAGTATACAGATAATATTCTAGGAATACAATTTCAGTTGCACGCTTTTCGATTTGTTGTGATGTGTTGTCCTACTAAACGTTGCCCTTCCAGTTATCATTCCGATTGAAAGTCTATTTTTTTTTCCACCTAATAGCGCACAGTTGATCCTGGATATTTTAACTCCAAGGGGATCATTAAATAGTTCAATATATTGATAATTCGATGTATAGAACATGCCATCAGATAAGCTCCACTGTGACCCAGAAGCATGAATATGGTGTTCCCCTTGCTAGCATGCAGTTCCTGGAGTGACGTGCTGCCCTTTGGCATACTGGCAGCCCACCGCCACGAGGCGTGCGTACATGCACCCGCGAGCCGAGCATCACTGCACACCAAGTGATGAGAAAAAGGGTGCATCTCCACGTGCCGCTCCGTGGGCACAAGCACATGCTCTCAATATTTGGCAGGGCAGATAGAAGCGTCAGCGCTTGCACCTCACATGTCATGTCGCATAGCACAAGCATCGTTGCGGTTGTGGTTGACATCGAAGCTGCTACGGATAGTGCTTTGGGCGAAGCTGCCGCTGAACATGACAAGTCTAATTTTGTTGCTGGTACACTATAAACGCTATAATTCACAGAAAATAGGATACACTTGATTTCTTTGTCTCTTTCAGCAGCAAAGCAGGCCACACGACAGCTACCGCTAGCCTTCGGTCGTCTAGCAGGGTTCACCGCACAGCAAGTGCATCAAACTTTAGCTTCTCTGCTCGACAGCAATATCACGTTCAAAGCAAACCGCCAGACTGAAGCGCATTTTCATTTGAACTTGATGTTCACCTCGTAGAGCAGCTTTACAGCAGTAGCGTTGCCAGCAGGTGCCCAACGCTGTGCAGCTGACTCGGCTCAGTGAAAAACTATCTTGGGGCACTATTAGGAGAAATGCCCCTTGCAGCGGCACGGCACACAGTACGATATAGTGTATATGGAATGTCCCTTGAACAGAAATTTGATAAACACTAACACCCTCCCATACTTTTGCGTGCCATTTCCAAAGGGGCATTCGGAGAGTTTGATATAAGCAATAATTCGACATATCTGTGTTTGATATATCTGGAATAGACTGTGCCTGAGCCTCAACAAAGCCAGTTTTTCGGTTTTACTAATGGGAATGCCAACAGTTGATTTTATACAAGCAAAATTTTTTACTGAGTCACAAACTCACAATAGCTGGCAACCTAGTTGACATTAGTATCGGCAGCAAAATCTGCAAGAAGATGGCAACGGATGTGCTGCTAATCTGACAGCCGTAAAAACTGGATATAATGTGGACCTACATACGTGATGCAAATTGAGGATAGCAAAAATGGGAAATGTTCTCACGTGCGTATAATGCTAGTTGGGGAAAGCTCACTGAAAGCATTTATTTGCATTGCCTTTTGCACTTGACTGAGCGACTCGGCAGACCCTCACAAGGCACACACTGCTTGTGCTTGTGTATTCTGTATCGCCAGGCATTGAAAGGCGGCACACATCTCGGTGTACTTAGTGCTGGCTCACTTCTCCTCGCACGTCAACATTTTTGGCTAGGCGGTTTTACACCACAAAAGAAAGAGCAGTATGTATTTTCCCCTGTGCTTGCAGGATCTGCTTTGTGCACCGTGGGTGCTGATATCTGGCATACGAATTTCTGGGTGCCACACTTATACCTGCCTCCATCTTGCACTGTATGCATGTACACAGGGAGTGCTTTCTTAGTTGAACCTATAGTCGTCATTGCTGGGTGAACCGCATTCCAAGAGTCCCTTGTAATTCGGACATATTTTTTTCATAGAAACACTTCTTCGCTGCCATTGAGTGTGTTCACTATCTTGCATTTCTTGAAAGCACAACCGTCAAGCTCCTCAGGAATGTAGCTCCTGCCTACTTCCCCCATTTTGTGTAGCAGCATTTTACAAGGTACTAATGCTTTCAGCAGCTGCAAGTACTTTCCATTTAAAAGCAGCTGAGTATACTGCTCTTGCAGTCCTGACTTTGTTCAAAGTGTGATTGTTGTGCTTCTGATAGCCCTGAGTGTTGCATGGGTGAAATGGTATTGAAATCAAAGTCATTAAAACAGCCAACTGACATCACCACTACACAGCACGTCAATGAGACCACTACTGTAAGCTTAAGCTGAAGATTGTTTGGATCTGCATGTAATATGAGGTAAAAATTTTACATGCTAAAGCTGGGGAAGAAAAAAAAAAAGAAACCTTGTGTTATATGCCAGTTTTTATGGTATTTTGAAGAATATTATTAGCTGCATTTGCTAGTTGGCTTAAAAAAAGTTGGTTTCCTTATTTCGGTCATAATTACTGTGGCCTGGAGAAGCTCGTAGGGATTGAAGGAGGCTAGAACATTCCAGAAAGCTGGAAATCAAAAAGAAATTAGACCAGTTGTTGCCCTCTATTACAGAGAGTACCACAACCTGAAAAATTTAGTCAATTGCTATGATGTCCCAATAATTTTTCTGCCCCACTAAGTTTGCCTCGCTGTGCCCCCATATCATCTCTGGGAGAAAGAGCGGGCCAGACTGCATGAAACATCATGCCACTCAGTTCATCTTGTTCTGCAGGGGTAGCATACAAAATTCTGTGGACCCGATGGAAAGTTACATTGACCAAAAAGGCCACAATATCAATAAACAACCAAAGGAGCACCAGCTTTCGATAAAGAATGAAAAGGGGCGCAATATACCTATGCACTATGGCGCATGCCTTATTGCTGCATTTGACAATCCATACCAGCTTTGCTGGCAAGAACAAAAACTATAAGGGAAGTTGCGACCAGCTGGTGCGTGAACTTGCCAAAGATTCTTTCTTTTTTTTTTTTTTTCATTAGGGACAAAAGAGATGATTGTGTTGGTAACACTTCTGTCAAATTGTATCAGAAAGAAAAAAGTTTGATAATATATGCTTAGTCTATGATTTGGCGGACACAAAGATTAAAAATGTGTTCGTTCTTCTCGATAAAATCAGTTGCGAGTTAGCACTTGTCCTAGTGTTCTTTGCATTGATGTTTCTTTGTGGATACTGTTGCTTTCTGATTTTATGGAATTTGTTCGTACAGGTGCCTTCCGCATGTGCTTTCTTCATTCTAGAACTCACCGAACACATGGCAAACAAAGCGGCTTGCAGCTACCCTCTCCTGTTTGTCAATGGAGAGTTTGTTGGTGGCATTGACGAAATGAAGAGGCTTGCTGAGCAAGAAAAGCTTGCCAACTTGTGTGCCCCGGTGAACCTGACGCAAAGGTGCTTGTCTGTCATTGCTTGTTGCTTGATTGAACACAGTGTTATTACTAAGGTATGTCTGTGCAGAAGAGTTGAAAATTGAAGTGTGAAAATTTTCAGGCATGTTTAAAAAAACTTCGTGGCTTGCAAAAGTAGCTTGTGATGTCAGCAGCTCAATGCTAGCCTTCAAATAATTTTCTACAGAAAGTTGCATTACTTTTGTAATGCGAAGCGAGTGCTTGTCTTACGCACTGAGAGTTGCCGGACATGTAAAAACTTGTATGTGCTTCTGGGATGAATATACAGTTAAACCTGGATGTAGTAAACCTCCACGTAGTGACTTCCTGAATATTAAAAAATTTCTTAGTTCCCCGTTGCCGTTACCATTGAAGTGCATGTAGAGAACATTCATGCAACAAAGGTGTTGTGGTGATTTCTACATTGACTATCCTTTGGAAGTTACCTAAAATTTGGCCATACCATGCAAAAAGTTTATGACCGTAACACACAAAAAAAAACAACATGAATTCACATAAGAACGTATATGATCACAGTAACTGTCAGTAAACAACATGGCATGCTCCAGTGCTGTTAGCACTTCTACTTTGCTAATGCAGCAGCCTCTGCTGCTTTCACATATGAAATGTTACATCACGTTGGCCAACTGTTCACTCTGAAAGCAGCGAAAAATGTTAGAGCACAGTGAAAAAGTCAAGGGACAAGAAGTGCATGCTGATTGCTGTTGTATGCTTGCTCGTGTGGATCTGACATAGATAGATAGCTGTTGCGCATCGGGAGCAGAGACAATGGAGATCACTCACTATGCAAGTTGGAGTTTATTTTGTGGAGACACCAGTGGAGGGAGGACCGACAGTGGGGTTATGTGACTGTTTAAGAAACAGGTGCCCCCGTGTCATGTCTCCTCCAACTTCATCCAGTCTCCTATCCTGCTCATTATGGCATTGTGTGCACTGCAGCTAGTACGATGATGCCTGCTGCCACAGTCTCACCACTAGCATGATTCAAAGCTCTTCTCCACGGCACGGCAGCATGGCTGGAGAGGTCTGTGCGAGGTGTGCTCGGCATGCTTCTGGCCGCGTGCGCGTCGCTGGCACTGGGGTCACGAGGATCGCGGGGGTCAGAGTGGTGGAAACCAACACCATCGAAACAGTCAGCCGACGCCACCGCTAGATGGCGCCTCCTCTCGCTGGAAGCCTGATGCTGATAGTGCTAATTAATAACGAGGCCTGATTTGCGAATTTAGGCTGCAATTTTTTCGGATCTGCGTATAATACGAGGCGGAAATCTGACATGGTAAAATCTGGGAAAAAAAACCTTTTATTAAACGCGGGTTTTTACATGTGAAACCTTCATTGTCAATAAGGTGGAGCGCACGGTGATAAAACACTGTCAGATGCCTTGAAGATGAAGTGTAGTGCCAACGTCTGCAAAGTGCAGCTGTGAAAGCCACTGTACACTTTACATATTGTATAAAAGAAAAGAACTATAACAGACTTCATTATTCGCACCCGCAACAGCTGTGCTGTAATAATACTTTACCAAGCACCATAATCACACTGAGATTTTTCCAAAGGCTGCTCTTAGCAATTTCGGGGATGAGCGAACACTCGGGGAGGAAGAAGACAAAGCAGGTGTGGAGGGAAGCATTCAAATAAATCTAGAACCTTCTTTCCTGCTAGTGCCTCTTGTCACCTGCAATTATTTCATTCAAAAGACATACAATTATGGACAGAGTAGTTCGAACTCTTTTGTTGTGTTATGTAACAAATACAAATGTTTGCAGCCTTTGTGTGCATGGGAAAAACTAAATTATCACTTGAATATGCATCAAGCACCTATTACACATTATGTACTAGGTAATCCGTCTGGAGACTGACATCCATAGCATGGTTGTGCACATGACTGTACATTTTCCCCTACGGTTATTGTGAATGGCATCTCAATGTGTCATTGCAGGTTGGAGCAGCTCATCAACAAGGCACCTGTGATGGTCTTCATGAAGGGCTCACCAGATGCACCCCGATGTGGCTTCAGCCGAACACTTGTGGAAATCTTCAGGAAAAACAAGTAATTCACCTTTAATACATTTTGCCCCTGTGCATGTGCATTTTGGAAGATTGCTGTAAATAATACAAGCAGCTCTTCAAACACTAAATATTTTATTTTACTGCGCCTATTCAAATCTATCACTATGATTATTGACATTGAGAAACAGCTCATTAAACATGTGCAGTCATTTCTGAATTTGTACTTCCATGCTATGTGTAGCTGGGAAACTGTTGAGGTTTAGTTTTCTTACCTTCGTCAGTACAGCTTTTTTTAAACCTCGCCTTGAAAGTTTGCAGCATACGTCACTCATAACAAGCGAGGCATCATCTTTTCCCACCAAATGCGCTTGAAGATGGTGTCTGTACAATCTTGTGAGTCCAGTGCATCAGTCATCGCCTCTTTAATGAACAGATGTGGAAGAAACAATCATTTTGATACTTTTTTCTCATCTTATTCAGATCTCATGAAATCTTTGCCACCTGAGAGATAACTAAAATATTGTAAGATTGCAGCCATTTAAAGGCTGGACGCAAGGTTTATGATTCAAGAAATATATAGCTCCTTTAGCTGTGCTCTTAGGCAAAAAAAATGGGGTCAGGTGCCATATTGGGGCTTTTGGGTGAATCATGTAGCCTTTTCACATTTGTGTCTTTTTATGGCATGGCTGTCATCTTTTATGGTCCCTGCCACAAACATATTCTAAAAGCATTAAGCTGTGCTCTTCGATATGGTTCCATGTCGTAACTATGAAGGGCCATGTAGCAGGGGCTTCACAGTTCCGGATCTTCTTCATAGATGAGCGACTGTGTACTGCATGACGCCATGGGGCCTATCCAGTGTAGCTGTACATTCGTAGACAGATTTCAGGGTATGTTACCGTCACACATGGTTGTATTTATTTTGGCCATCGTGGTACTGTGTTAAGCACAGTTGAGAAAATTTTCTGAGATCACTGTAGAATCTGCACTGGAGAAATGCGTAAGCCAGAGCGTTGCTGTATTGTTCGAGAGATGTGTCAGCGGGATTTCGCAAGTGACATATACTGTGCCTTTGCTTTCGCGTAAACCAATTATAGAACGCTGGTGAACTTTGATGCATTCAATGAAACACTGGTTGTGTTCAAAAGGGCGCGCAATGTACCACGTGCAGCACTAACGCTCAGACTTTCGCATTCTGCACTGCAGATTCTGCAGTGCTCTCGGAATTTTTCATACTGCAGTTGGTTTATTACCTCTCTTTACACACTTTCTAACCATTCCCACCCATTTGTACTCGCAAATCACACCCTTTCCCGCTCGTTCTCATTCAAACGTTTCAAATTTCCCACCACCGGAAGTTAGGCCTACGTCACTGGAAGTCTAATGCCACCTGACCCTCTTTGGGCACAACCATTAACCCTCCCAGCTATTTCGACACCTGATTGACTTAATTGGCTCAAATTATTTAACTTATAAACCCAGATCATACCCCGCCGGGGTGGTGCAGTGGTTACGGCGCTTGACTACTGTTTCCAAGGGTGCGGGATCGAATCCCGGCCCCGGCGGCCGCTTTTCAGTGGAGGCAAAAAGCAAGGCGCCCGTGTGCTGTGCGATGTCAGTGCACGTTAGAGAACCCCAAGTGGTCGAAATTTCTGGAGTCCTCCACTACGGCGTCTCTCATAGCCTGAGTCACTTTGGGACGTTAAACCCCACAAACCACAAACCATTTTGTCACTTTCATACCTCTCCTTGACGTTCTGTTGGATGGTACCATTCTTTTTACAGTATACTGACTAGTTCCTCTTTTACAGCTCCGACAAGGTAATACCCATGCGAAACCTATCTACATAGCTATACAATGCTTACACATTAATAATTTTAAATCATCACTGCTGTTGATTAGCACAGTACTGCCATCTTAGTCATAAGATCCTGAATGTTCAGCATTGATGTCGCAAGGAAGCCATGTTTTGCTGTTTCAGAATCACTTATGACAGTTTTGACATTTTGATGGATGAAGATGTGCGACAGGGCCTCAAACAACACTCCAACTGGCCCACATACCCACAGGTGTATGCCAAAGGAACGCTTGTAGGCGGCCTCGACATAATCAAGGTATGCACAAAAATAGGTTGGCATGGTGAGGGTCCCTAGTGTCGCATGATGATTTTCAGAAGACGTGGTCGTCATGGCACTGGAACTGGATGCTAGACGTCCATGCACGTGTTGTTTGTTGCATGCACATACAAGAAGCATTGCATTCTTACAAACACCTGGGTAAACCTTGAGATGCATAATGCGAGGTCGTGTGTAAACTAGCTGATGTAAGTTGTGGAAGAGCCTTTCCGTCTTATAATTTGAATGCAAATGAGAGAAGTAGTTCACTTCTTTGGGTCATGCCAGTTGCTCTCACATTATGCCATGACAAATAGACAAACCGAACAACAGTGGTAATGCATAAGTGACCATGAGCCTGTTGCCAAACAATGGAAAAGTCCATGTCAGTATTGCTGGCAACACGTGGAAGAGGGTCTCTTTTCTGCAAGAATGAATGACATATTGTAATGATAGCTCCACACAATGGTTAATTAAGTCACAACGTGGAACAGACCACAAATGTAAACAAGAGTTGATGTTTACCACAAATGTAAACAAGACAGAAATTTTAAATGCTACTAACCCGTTGCTTTCAGCAATGCAACAGAAAATAAAACTGTTTTTGCATTTCTTAAAACACCTTTTTGTACACATATGAAAGCCATCGCGTCTCAAGAAAGGAGGTTGTAGACGCAGCTCAAACGTGTCGTCTGCTGGTGCCTGCTTGAGATGCTATGTCTGCAAATGCGGTGGCTTTTCCTGCGTACAAATGTGTATTGCGCAAATGCAATTTTATTTTTCACTGCGTTGCTCAAAGAAGGTTAGTAGCATTTCAAATTTCCGCCTTAGCCGTCCGTTGCAGCTGATGAGAGGGGCGCTGTGGTTGTTTTGGGATTCGTGGGCGCCAGACCGGCACTTCCTTTGGCCTACTTCCTAACGCGCGGTTTTCCAACTGTCGCTTATCTAAGAATGTTGCTTGTGGATTGCCATATTTGTCCATTGTCTCTTGGCTACACGCTGCTGTAGGCAAAAATGTATGGGTCACACTTGAAAGGACAGCTCCATTTGCACCTTACATTGCTTGGACTGCTTTTGTCAAAAATATTGTGTTCAGCTTGTTTCTTTCTTTATTTACAATTTCTCACCTGGGGAGATGACACACGACCATTCTTATAAATCCATCCCTGCGAGACATATGACAGAGAATTCTAATGCATCTTCATGCCTCTCTTACAGAGAAGAGAGAGTCAAAATTAAATATTGTCAGTGTTGAACATGCTGAAAAAATAAGTTTGGCAGGGCATGGCTGCAAAAATATGCGAAAACTGCCTGATTGTGATGCCTCTAGCATGGCTGTTAGTATGAGTATTCCAGTGTGTCACAACTGCCAGAGGAAACATCCTACCAATGGTAAAGCGAGGGGCCCGTTAACACCTCAGAAAGGGACTTCAGTCAACACAGTACGTAGTGTTTATTATCTGTTTCTCGCTGATGCTTGACTTGACTGCTGCATTGCAAGGCATTCGGCAGCAGGAGAAAGAGAAGGCTTCAATGATGCAGAAAAATATCAAAATTACTAGATTAATACAGTTGAACCCCGTTATAAGAGACATGGATGTGACAGACAGTCGAGTATAAGAGACACCATTCACCCAAATGGTTGGCTGCCCTGTGACTTTCATTAATTTAACCTCTTTTTTAACAGATGGATGCAGAAGACAATTGGCTATAAAGGACAAATTAGCCTTAAAGTTTGGTACTCAGTCTTGCTTGTAACAGACATTTTAACATTAGATGCGGCACCATACATCGCCAGGTTCAGTAGCAGCTGCAGTGAAAACAAGAGAAGGGAGACACACCTGTGCCATTATTAATTATAACTTCAGCAAACAAAGAGCAGTTCAATCAGCTATGAAATGACTAAAAGAAGCCCCTGCTGTGGGAATGCAACAAAGAGAAGCTTGCCACAAAGAGCACAAATGCGACCTCATATGCGAGCATCTGAGTGAGCATATTGGGGGCGCGTGTTGGGTTCTCCAGTTAGTGGAGCTTCCTGTCACGAATAACCGTAGGTGTTGTGTCGTCTGAAGAATATAGCGAAAATTGTCTATTAAGTTGCATTTCATTATGAGCGACAAATCTATCTGGAAAATGCAAAGAAAGTGCCCAGCTAGTGCCGCTGACATAAACAAGTCTTTGTGCCTAGAAAGCGAGATACATATAGCCAAGCCAAGACCAAAACAAATGACATAAAAACAAGAGTGTTTCTGCTCTGGCGAGGACAAATAAACTGCTGTGTTTGCTATTCAACCAGTTTCAACTCCACTCAGCAATGCCTAGTTTGCTTTTCATTTATTTTTAGTTTCAGTAGCGACATTCACAGACTTGTTACTCACGGCTGCTGTTACCCTTTGTCAAACAAGCACAAATTTCTGAGGGATATTTCTACTAGTGATTATTTATAGTTTTGGCTGCTTCTGGTACCTTTCTTCTTTCTTGACTTGAATTCTTGTAGTGTTACCAGACACATAACTTAGTTGCGAATCGCTAGTTGCGGTGCCACGGCACATTGTGATCGCCTTTTGCAATTGCTGCAAGCATAGTTTGCCAACATATACAGCTTTGGCAATCAGCCATGGAGTTCTTGTCCTGATTTTCAAGCTGGGAAAGGCTGTACAGCATTAATGCAGCCATGAAGCAGATGAAGATTTACAACTGTTTCAGCAGTAAATAAATGTAAGAAAGTTGTGAGGTGTGGTCAGTGTGGTGGTCCACCAAGCAAATGCAATATGTAAATGAAAGCTATAATAATGCAGAACGGTTGCTTGGCGGGCTAGTTGGTTCATATCTAACTTGTGTTGCAGCGCGAACCACGAGAAGGGACGACGACAGACAGAGTGAAAAGAGCGCTGACTTCCAACTATTTATTTCTCTGATATGCCACGCATTTATACACATTTGAAGCTTCAGCAGGAAAGAGCAGGAAAAGCAGTCGGCATGAAAGGCATAGGCGATAGGACAAGGCCCTAATCACCATCGATCCAGAAACTTCAGCTCTTTCTTGGTTAGTGCGACTGATGGCATGCTTACACACCTTTCCTCTGTACGAGTATGTTTACCGCCTCAATTATCTCCCTGACACACTGATCATTGTGTCGAGCAACGATTGTGCTTTTTTGGAACGCAGGCACGCAAGGTTTTCTGCGGCGACGTATAGACTCATCGCCACAATTACGACAGTGCGTGCTAAGATGGCCCTGGTCACCATCATTTACATTCTTGTTTATGTTCTTTCAATCTGGTATTTATACCTCTGCTAGTTTGTCCAATGTATTCGCGTCTGCAGGACAACGGAACGCGATATACAACACCTTCGTCGCAAGTGACAAACCGATTCTGGTGTCTAACCATGCATGATTTTTTCTTCTTGCTATAGCACGGGTTAGTTTTCTTGCATAGAACTGATAGTTTAAGTGGGGCCGAAAACACAACGTCAACGCCTGCGCGCTTTCCAATCTTCTTCAGGTTGTGGGAAGTCTGGTGGATATACGGAATGACTGCTACTCTTTTGGGTGCATCCAGGCCTGTCACGGCATTCTTTTCAGATTGCCGGACTTGTTTCATTTTCTGGAGCAGGCCCTCGGCCACAGAAACTACAAGGACCTCCGGGAACCCCGCTTCAGACAGGCGTCTATTTTGCAGGGCTAGACTTTCTTTAAGCATATGGTCACAGGATTTAGTCAGGCCATTTACAAAACAATATTTGACAACGCTGTGCTTTACAAGCTTGGAGTGGGCAGATACAGCGGGTAATAAACATTTTTTCCCACGTGGTTCATGCTTTTGCAACATGATGTACCTTTCTTTTTTGCGCATTTTAGCCGTAGGATGCTTGCGCCGAAAGAAGGTCTGGTTAGAAAATGTAAATGTGGTACCCTGCTTATAAGAGATATCTCATATGAGATAAAAAATGCTACCTAGTGCATGCCCCTTATAAAGGGGTTCGACTGTACTATTCTCTGCAAAGTAGGGCTGTATATGAAACAGGCCTGGCAAATAATTTGTTGCACTGTGTTATTTAAACGAATGGGCTACTTTGGTAAGTGATAGTCCACGCAGTGAGTTACCAATAACAGGCTTCCCTCGCTGTGCGATTCCTATAGCCTTCTATTATAGAATTTCAATTCATTATGCTACAAGAAAGTACTTCAATGACCAGCAGTGCTTTTTTTTGACTCTAGGCTCTTTTATGTTGTTCTTGCAGGAGCTTGAAGAGTCTGGAGAACTTATGGCTGCTTTAAATCCTTGACTTCCGAAAAGCTTATTCTTCCTTTTCTCTTTTGCACAAATAAACTGCTCATTCTTAACTGGCCAACAAGCTTGTGTTCTTTTGAATACAATGGCTAGTTTAAAGTCATTATGCACACGCCCTCAAGTGACCCTACAAGCATGACCGTTGTGCATCCTTAGTTTGCTGTGGCATAGTATCTCTTTAGCTTCTCCTTGGTGAGCTTCAGTAAGACATGCTTGAGTGATGTGCGTTATATGCAGTGTGTATGTGTAGCCACTGGCTTGGCAAAGTTCTCGCACTGTGTGGTAGTGGTTGGCACTGCTATAAAATAATGCAAGTGCCATGCTGAATGTCAACAGGCCATACGGCATGCTTGTACATGCATGTGTGCATTCTGCATCAAGTTTCAGAACTGCTTTGTTGCCTTTTTCTCAAAGACATCACCCTTCACCATAGTGCACCACAGCAACTCCTCACCAACCGCAGCCGCTATTTCTTGTTGAAAGTCATCAACATAATTTTTCTCCTGTTAAACCCAGCACAAACTCACCATGGCGTGCTATCCTCAGACTAATGGGCTTGCCAAATGCCTGAATCAAACATTGAGAGATGGGCTGTCTCTGCAGATCATTGCAACTGGGACAAAGTTTTACCTTATGTCACATTCGCTTATAATTCGTCCTGCCATGACACTTCTGGCTTTCCATTTCGTTGCGAAAGCAACACTACGCTAGTTCTCGAGCCATTTCGCGTGGCACAGCATGGGCCAAGCTGCACATGCGCGAGGAGCCGCGTGACGTGAGAGGCAGCAGCTGGTGTGTCGGAGCTGCTGTCGTGGCTGCGCTTCGCCACGCGCTTCACCGGTGCCGGAGAAGTGACGTCATAACCACAGCCGGCCCCAGCTGCGCTTCACTCTCTTCGTTGGTTGTGCAGAGAAGGTGTGTGTGTGGTGTATATATAGCTAAGAGCGCGTGGCAGAAAAATCTGGCCGCTGCTCAGCGCGTAGCCTAAGTTATCGTAAGCGTAGCCATGCAGCTGTTGCATTCGCAACTCAACTAGTTTGAACCGGAGCTAAACCACTGCCATTTTCTTGGTCTTTTGTTCGGTCGGGACCTTCACTTGCCTTTGTACATGTTACTGCCTGCTATCGCTTTGACCATGGGTTATGCACAGGATGCCATTGAATGTGCTAATGTGGCGTGCCAGGTTGCTCATACTTGCCTCAGCACATCACAAGCTGAAGGCTATTCACAACTGCCAACTTCAGGATGTCCACTTCTCCCCAGGTCCTTTGTCCTCATGTGGTGTTCCTCCCGCCATGTTATAGGCTGCAAACTTCGAGGCTGCTGCCTCAGTGCACCAGAACTTATTGAGTCATCTGCCAGGTGACTGGCGTGACTTAAGAAATGAGTCCCATCTTTTCTTCATCATCCATTCCTGTGACTGATGTCATTCATGTGGTTTGGCTTAAACTCTAGCTGCTACATCCCCCGATATATCCTCGCCTTAGCGCTGCGACAGTGCTTTCATGGGTTATGTCACGGCCATAGGCATGGAGAAAGGAAGATGAAGTGTATTGCTTGCATGTGGTTGTTGAGGAAGACTATGCACTGAGCCCTCTTTGTTTAACTGCTTGGTTGTTGCTCCCTTTATATACCCTTTTGAAGCTAAAACTTCATTGGCCTAGTCGAGCGAGTTTCACAGTGTGCCAGAAGACTACCTACGACTGCTGACATTGCAAAGTCCACGGCAAACTGGGGTCGCTTGTTTTTCTATGGTCACCTTCTCACCTCATCTTTTTCTCAAAGAAGCTTTTCTCCTCCTATGGCTACTCTTGCTCGGTGGTGAGTCACGTGGCTGGCATTAGCTGTGAAATCGCTCTTGTGTTCTTGCCCTGCCACCAAAATTGACCACGTACTCCACCTTAAAGGCCCACTGTCCACCCTCCGTTCGAAAATATTTTCTTCCCCGGTGACTGTGAGACTTCGCCCCCAGAACGCAAGGCCGCAAAATGTTTTTGAAAAGAGTAACTAATAACGCAGTTACAGCCACCGCAATCACCCGATTTTGTTGCGTTTCTCCCCTCCTGTTCCCTCGCAAAGGTTTTTCACTCTCCTGCCCGGTCGTCTAGCCTCCGTAAGACAAATTTCCCTTCCTCCTCCGCGTTTGATTCAGTCCGGCCGTGGCGAGGGAAAAGCGCGCAGCGAGCGGTAGACATCCATCCTTCACCCTCAGACAGCGAGACGGACCAATGGATGTCGTTTTTGACTACGACGTCATCTTTGCGGCTCGTAGAGAAAGGAGGAAGCTGGTTTCCCGACGGAGAGGATGAGTGAGCTTTGATTTGTATTTTTCCTGCTTTGCGGCGCGCGTATCACTGTAGCATTTTGCACAGACTATCTCCGGTATCTGATCGAAATACTGGGCTCCTTTGCTTAAAAGGTCCTTACCTGAACAGTGGCCCTTTACGCCTTACCATGTCATTCTCGAGTTTCTAGCCTAATGCTAGTAAGGGACTTCTGCCACAGGTGCAAAATGTTAATGAAAAGCTCTCTCTTCTTGGGCACTGCTCACCGCTGCCATTATGCCTTTTAAGTATATCCTTCGCGCAATAATACTTATTCTCCCATTGATGCAGCACACAGCAGCTGCTGTAGAAGCCAAGACCTGTGCAGGTCGGTTATTGCAAATGTTACAAAGTCATTAATGAGCTACTATAAAGCAACTGCCATATACTTAAAACGGATATCTATATTGCCTTCACCAAGAACCAAATACACCATTGATGGCTGGCTATGATAGCTTGGGTGGGGTCCTAATTTATGAAAAACAGCTGTTCGTTTGTCTGATACATTCTGCAATAGCCTAAAACAGTGAGTAGCAAAAGCAGCATCTGATTGCAGTGATGCATAGTCTTTTTCATGTGCATGCCCGGTTTGAATGGTCAGTCCGAAAAAACACCGTACAGTCCGAAAACATATACAATCTAAGCAATGCCACATTCACATGCCACTAAACATGAACGATATGCATCTTCATTTTAGCGTTCTAGCACAAGGACCCCAACTTGTGCACTTTATTGATGCTTGCTTGTTAGCCCGGTCTTCTTTGACAATAACAGAAATAAAATAAAACCCTTTATGGCCACAAGTGGGCTTTGATCCCGCAGCAGCGCGGGCAGATGAGCTTTGACCAATATGTTATCATCGCATCCAAACCTTGCGCAGTGCATAGCATAGTCGTCTTCATTGGCTTCCATCCGTGTGTAAGGAATCCAGGACAAACCGCTATTGCATTGTTCAGGTGTGTTAAGCAGTCCAAAAATTTTATCATGCATGCTACCACTGATGTCCCCGAGCACTGATTTGGCTGATCTGTCTGAAGCCTGCTTGACTAAAAACTGAGCTGCCAACCGAAGTGAAATCCAACATCAGGGGTAGAAACAGGTTCAAGCATTTTGCAGCAGCTTTGGAGCAATAAATGGGAGTTTGGGAGCATAGATCTAGGGTAAAACACTTCTAATAGCAATTTTCTGTACTCGACATACAAAAATATCCAATTTGATTCCTTTTTATTCAATGTTTAATGCTTTGCAAGCTACGAACACATCTATGACAGGATAAGACAAACAACCAAAACGTATAGATGCTCAAAGTAAAAGCTGACCTGAGCAACAATATGAAACAGACTAGCAGCAAACAGAGTGCTTGCTTCTACACTTCATAACAGAACATTAGGTCTGACAATTTTTACCTGATAAATTCAAACATTGAGTCCAAGACATTGGTGCATTCAAGCACTAGTTCTGCAAGTCACATCAATGTCAGTACCACGGTCAGTACAAATAAATTTCTGGGCACTGTTCAGGAGTGCCTTCAGGAAGGATAGACAGTGCTGGAGGGTAGACTTCTCAGCCTTTTGCCACAGGCTCATGTTTTCACTTGAGTAATGATGGGGTGTCCATAATTTCAACACAATGACAATAGGCGCTGTATGGTTTTCCAACACTTTTGATAACATTTCTAGTGGTTGGCACCTTTGTGGCATTACCCCCATAATGCTCCAAGTATGCTTTTGTCCGACATTGGCTCGGCACTCTTGCGACTAACAAGAGGCTCGGTAGTGAAGTACCTGCTTGTTTTCACAGCTGAACCATTAGAACTAGTTGTGTTACTTATTGTAATCAGGCAAGTTTCCTAACTGCTCAAAGTAGTCCACGGTGACTACTTCCCTCGCTGGTCTCACTTCTCTAACCACCGGCAATTCAAAAGGCTGGCGAAGGTACTATATGTCTAGCGCAATATTATTTCTCTCCAATCACTTGAGGCCTGTTTCAAATTTACATGCAAATTAGTTATGCTCTACACTTTTCTAGTTTACGAAAATTAAATGCATTATGCCCAGCCCGAGGTGCGTTACAGCTATCCCAAAGCTGTGCTGTCATCGTTAGTAAGGTCTATAGTGTATACGCGCAACTTGTACCCTGCCAATCTCTTCTGTGCTTCTCGCAGCCACTTTTGCATCGGATCATATTTGTTGTAGGCAATATCATGGCCCACCGAGCCCTGAAATCTGTGTTCTGCTAAATTTGATGACAAAACATCATGGCAGCCACTTTGGAGCAGCATTTCCACCCCTGAACGTGCTGGTGCACTTAATTCACGTTTGGCCTAATACTATATCATTCGCCATTTCTTTTTAACTGCTTTAATTTCAGTTTATGCCGGTAAGATAATATTAAATACATAACCAACGTATACTATACTTGCAGCGTGTTGCAGGGGACAACTCGCACGCATTCTTCAAAAACATGATACGAAAGATCTGAGCAAGTTTCATGGATGAATCTGAAGTGACTAAGGCTACTGCAGTGCATGCAAGCATTTCTTTTTAAGATTTTTGTCAACTGCTAGTGTCACTCAGATATAATGGCATCAACATTTTGTGACCCTTCCGTGGGACTGTTTCGGGGTTGAATTTTGGCTTGTCTTCAGCTGAGCGAGGAAGGTGATGATGCAAAGATCACATGCACTCCTTAAGTGGCAGAAATTGTCAAACAAAAACTTGCAAGCTCATTTCCTCATCGATGTTTTTGTTATGAAAATAACAATCAACCTCATTGTGCCATTTAACATTTTATTTTCCTGCACAATAAAATACGGAATATATGAGACTATCAACTTCATTGTGCCATTTAACATTTTATTTTCCTGCACAATAAAATACAGAATATATGAGACTCTCATAATCTCCAGTGAACTTAAAACAAATGCAAGGAGGCCAACAGGAATGCAAATGACACGGCAAGTTCCCTGCTAAAAACTGAACAACACAGTATTAAAACCTTTTGCAGTATGTAATGAATATCAAAAAGTATTATGAAATGATCAGTAAGGTAAAATGGCCGTCTTTGGCCTACATATTAAAACCTTCCTGAAAAAAGCATGGCTCTCCATTACCAATTTAAAACTTGAGCAACATGACACCAACAGTAAAAACAATAAAGTTGAAACATGGGTGTGCTGAACTGCTTCAGTCTTTGGCTGCTTCATCAAGCATTCTAAAAATGTTGGCTTTCATGGTTGACACCACTTCCGGCCTCAGCTTGGCGAACTTGTCCTGCAAACGCTTGCAGAACTTTTGATCAAAGGCTCTATCGAATTCTATGCCCATAGGTTCATCAGGCTCGTTGTCAGCACCACAGCCATTTCCTTCAACTCTGGAAGTGCAAAGAAGAAAACAAATTCAGAATGTGAAGTCCCTAGTTATGCAAGCACATTGACTAGAAGCATACCTCTCTGTTTCTTTAAGAAGGCAACACTTCAAAATTCCCTTTTAGTAGATTACGCTGAGTCAGACGGTTCTGTGAGAGGCACGGTGTAGGAATATACATATTTAGGTGCTGACACTGCGCCTGGCGGTGCGACCAGGTCTCGCTCCATGCACTTCTCTTGAATGTGGATAGATGACGCCACGTCACGAGGTCAATACCAGTCACCGAGCTGCGGCGGCCTTAATGCGGGTGTAGCGGATTGTTCGGTGCCCCGGAGTGTATGTGCGAAGTGCAACAAGGGTTAAGGATGCAAAGTGCTGTCAGCACGTAATAATTTTCGGTTACTTCATGCTTTACGTGCTGGGATCGCATGAATGCGTGGAACAGCAGCATAAACGCACCCCTGTGATTCTTCCAAACTCTGTATTGAAATGCATTGAGTGCAATGTCTTTTTTTTTTGTTTGTTTGTTTGTTCACCTGCACGACTGGTAAGGAATAAGTTAACTATACCGCCTCTTAAATCTAAATGGTGGGCTTCAAAGTGCATGTTTCTACAGTTGGATCAAAGAACCTATGTATGCATTCAAACATCGCTTGAGCAGTGTAATACGTCTATGCTGTAAGATGATGCCCGCCGTATAGGAAATATGGCTAACTTCGGCCACCTGGGGTCTATAAATAGGCAGAGAAACCGCAAGGGCGTTTCCGCATTTCAGCTGTATAAAAAAAAACTGCCTCTGCAGCCAGAAATAGAACCTAAATTGTTGTGCTGTGTTGCGGTACACCTCCATCACTATACATGCGAGAGTGCTGGGACGAAAAGGAAACCAGGCTTGCATTTTCAATGTTTTAGTGTCTAGTGCAGTGCACAGTACCCAGAAATGTGGCGCAAAAAACAGTGCAGTGCACAATTAGCTACGCTACATGAAAATCATTGCTTGAATTCTCCTGTATTTCTCCTGCCAAGCTCGACGTTTACGAGAACACCGACAACACTGAGCATTCTCTACCTCAAGAAAAGACCGGCGTGCAGGCGCAGAAGTAAAATGTACGAATCTGAACTGAATTAGCGGATATCAGTTGAGAATAATTTTTTATGCCTGTTAAAGTGGCCTGTTGACCAATTATTTTGTAGTACGGAAACCTCTATCCAGTGTTCCAGAGTCCGCAAATTATGAAGCTGCATATTGTTATAAACACTGCCTGCAAGTCTTCTGCCTTTCATACCACCACGTTTTGGGGCCCTAAAATGTACAGAGGGTGGAAACTGGCGGCGAGATCATTGACCAAAATTAAGTGATTCCCTGGCCTGGCATGCTGCACCTGATAAGTCTACGCAGATGCTTCTTCGAAAAGTGGTCTCATTCTTATAGAAACTGAGGACCCAGAGTGGCATTAGCACCTTCAACTGTTTTGTTCACCGAACTCGTGACCTCCAGACTTCCGAGAATGCCATAGTGATCAGGGCTCAACTGCTGAGCCGGATAAAACGGGTCTAGTACCGGCTGTGGCTGCTGCGAAATGATGGAAAAGGTGGCCGTGTGCTGTGAAGAATCCCATGTGGCCCAATTTCGATCCCTGCACTGCGGCATCCATTAATGCCCATGTGCCGCTTCAGGACCTCAAACTGTACTATTTATATATCTGGTCGAATATTTAGGGGAACCCTCCAAAGTGGAGTAGATTTGCAAGAAAAGTAATTACTCATTGACATCCACCCAAGCGCAGCCATACGGCTACAAAGAAAAGCTATACAGCTTTCTCAGAAACTTCGCAGTCAAAGAAAAATTCTCATGCATGCATGCATACAAAAGAAAACAAAAAGCAGCAGGACATGCGTCTACCTCCCTTTTGGGATATCTTTCTTTCCACAAGCTTTTTATGAAAACTTCATTGCAAAGCTGTTGCTACAGTGAACACAGCTTCAGTATCCTCTGCCTGAGCATGACTGATCTACAACCTGATTTTAAGCACAGTTCTTTCAGAAAAATGCTAATAGGCCAAGTGTAGAGGAAATACTGGAGCATATGAAAATGAACAAAAAAATTCCCCTTCCAGGCATGAAGGTAACATAAAAGGCTAACCTTGCTCGTTTTGCACTTGGTTTGTCATCTTGCTGCTCCTCTGAAATCGCTTCAGCAAGGACAGGCCTTCCAAAAAAAGAAGCAAGGAATAGAGCAGAGTATGAATGCTGTTCAAGTATGCAAACTGCTCTATGCATATGTGCACTTACTTGTCTTTTGCATTCATAAAAGGTATGCACTTTGCACAAGCACAATGCTGCTGTGGCAAAGAACAAACAAGGAGGCAGATAAAAACTTCAAAAGCAGGGTGTTTTAAGCATGAGTCAAAGGAATTAAAAATACCTCAACAGCAGTTATACTGATGTGCATTTCGCTACTGCAGGGGCCACCATTATCGCAGCCTTGAATATATAGGCATGACAAAGAACTTTCTACATAGCAAGCAACCAACATCGAGCACAATTTTAAGCATTATATAAATACACGGGGGTAGTGACAAACTAAGTCAAAGGAGCTTGATACTCCTAACAAAGCCATAAATAACACTTATGATAAAAAAAGAGAAAGTAATTTAGTCTCCTCCAATGCAATACTAACATTTGCTTACCAGGCAGACACTTTTGCACCAAAATAAAGTAAAACCTCGATAATTTAAACTCGTGCTAATTCAATATCCCACAAAATTAAAAGAATTCCTATTCGCCGCGAGATCGACCTAGAGGTGTCGCCACCGTCGCTCCGGTAGTGTGGATCGGCAGCCGGCGGCGCTCGCGGAAACGCACGCTGCGTAGGTATGCTTCCGAGTTTACGGAGGGTTTGTTGGCGACGAAAACGTGTCTTCTGCAGTATTTCTGCAATATTGCAGAAAAAAAATCCAAGGATTTCGCCAATGCAGCAGAAGAAGTGCGGATTTTAGGAAAACAAAGCACGCAACCACCAGTATTCTAGATTTACTTTGCACGTTTCTTGCGCTGTACCGCGCTTACGCGCCTAATACTTAAGCCTGCCTAGACAGCTTTATTTTTCTTATCGACTTTTAAACAGTTTGCGCGTGTCACATGCGAGTGAGACAGGCGAATTTAGTGTCAAGTTCACGCAGATACAAGGTTCGTGCTCTGACCTGTAGTACTTTAGATTGAATCGAGAAAGCCTGATTCATTATATCGTACTTGACTCGATGATTAAGCAGGTTAAATGTATAGCACTGGCAGCTTACTGCATGGCAAGTTGCTTTAGACTGAGTGCACATCAACTCTGGCCCGGACAATGCTCGAAAAGCACAAGCCTCACAACCCACCACAAACGGGCCAAATGAGGTAGTGCAGAGTAGGGCTTAACCCCGGGTAGACGCTTGGCCAGCGTCACGACGCTTTAGCCCGTCGTTTGCCGGTTCCCTAATAAAGTTATACATACATACATACATACATACATACACACACACACACACATACATACGCACAAGTATTCCCCAAAAATGACATCACGCCGACACTATACAGGAAACCTCGCCGCAAAGGAAAGCTGATCGTTCACTTATACAGCGCTGAGTGGATTAAATTTGCCGAGATGCTTTTTGCGGCCACTGTCATAGAATGTGATAGTGTATTACTGCATGCGCCACTAACTGTAAACGATTTCCTGAAACCGAGGAAAGTATAAGGGATTTCTCATGTGTGTGATGTTAATATTTAATGGTAAATTAGTAGAGTAATTATTTTGTTTTGCAATGCCAATAAATTTCACCGTGTGAGAGAACTTTTACACACTTGACAGAATTTACAATAATCAGCGATTAATTTTCAGTAACGTTAAAGTGCAAGCTACGAATTACTCGCTGCGAAGACATCGTTATAAACTGCACATGGGCACTGTCATGTTCTGGGAAGCAATTTTACAGGCTGAAAATTTCTTTATCACTAATTATTTAGCAGTGACTAAATCTTATGCGAAGTAAAATATTAAGGTTGCTTCCAAAACAGGTGCTGGATATAAAACTATTCCGAAAGAAATGGAGGGCATCTTATCATGCGACTATAAAAATGTATTTATTCCCGAACTGAACACAACACTGAAATTTAAGCCCGCATGAAGCTGTTTTACTCCCCCTGTCAGAAATGAGGAAGACAGCACTTGGACGAAAAGGGATTATAATGATTATATTTGGCTACGAGTAAAGTATATTAATCTAGGTGTATTATGTAATATTTAGTGTAACAATTAGGGGCAGGGAAGATGTTTCCCAAACATTCGAGCATTTCTCTACAGCAAAATTTGTTCACTACCACTTTTACGGATGCAAAGAAGCCTTCAACAGCGCAAAAAAAAAAAAAAAAAAAGAGAGAGAGAGAAAAGAAAAGAGATGCATATTGGTTCGGGTTTAACGTATGAAAGCGGCATCGGCTATGCCGGATGATTGCAGTGGCTGGTTTTGGTGTCGTTTTTTTTTTTTGTTTTCATTATTAACACCACATTTGCCACGTGGGATTGTTTATTGTGCAGTGAAATCCCACAGCAGAGGAGCGCCTTTTGAAACGGTTGTGATTGAATCCCCCGTTCTCGAAATCAGCAGTCGAGCGCCCGTACCATTGAGACACCGCGACAGAGATTTAAAAGCAAAAAAAAAAAAAAAAAGAGTACTGACACAACTCTATCTTGCATACAGAAGGCATAGCAGGCACAGAGTGGTCTTTTCAAACTGCATTCTTCTATATGAAGCAATCTGCGGTGGCATATGTTTTAGTAACTGTGGTATTCCAAACAGAAATGGGAATATGCGATTTCTGAGCGTTTGCATTAACTTTTATTGACAGCAGCGACCTGTTTTGCTTTGACACGGCGCTAACGACAGTACCACTTCGTATGAGACATTGCGTGTCAAAGGATCTCAAGCGCCGAAGACCACGATGGATGATGCCCTTTCCAAGCATGACATACTCGATGCGGACAAGTATATATATATATTTTTAATGAAGCGTGGGGGTTATAGACCATTCATATTTATTTTGCAAGAGGCATATAGGTAAGCAAAAGTTCAGAATAACCGCGAAACAAACAAAAACACTCCTACATACGCCACATGTGCGCGCGTAAATCACTGCGGGCTGGCACGCGACGCGAAAACGCATCCACACTGAGTAGGTTTCGCCGCTGAGCCGCAAGGTGGCGACTGCTCGATCTCGAGGCCAATAGTCCCATAATTTCTCATTTAAATAAGTCTGGATAATTCAAGGCGGTGGTCTGCACAAGTCCAGTTAATTAAAAGATTTTTTGGGGTGTCACGTGGGGATGTGCGATCAAAATTTCACCGCAAACCAATGAAGCAATGACCCATTCATAGTAGGTGCAGAGTGCCGCCGGAAAGTAATGCCAATGCTTGATATGCTGCAATGCCCCAGCTCTAGAAATGCCAGCACAAAAAGATTAAGGATGTGCAAATATTCAAAATTTCAAATAGTTTTCGAATAGTACTGGCTACTCACTATTCAAACTATTTGCAAATAGTGAAAGTACAGTTTGCGAATCTCCTAAACATTCAGAAATGATCAATTACTAGCAGACCTAATATTTCAAAACAGCAGCAGGCCACATGATTCAACTTGTTTTTAACTCAAAGGAGAAATTGCCAGCACGCAGCAAAAGGCTGTCCAACAATGTACTGAGAGCCATTGTGAGCCACCGCTGAACGTCCTCCGTGTGCTCTAGTGAGTCAGAAAACATTCAACACCATCTAAGCATCAGTGTGTGTAGGCAAGACACAGTCGACAACTGGCTGCTGGCTCACTGGCACCAATAACCTCATTTTAAGTCACCATACGCACACACCAGAAGCGACCCAGCTTATGCAGGACAACCTAAGCAAATAAACGACTGCCAAGCTTCAGCTGCTGCTCAAGCGAGCGTGAATTTCTGCCTTTTTAGTTAGCTTAAGTTATATAATGGCTATTGATGTATCCTGCAATAAAGTGATTAGCGGTGTTCAACCCGATTTACCCATTGCTGATAAGTAGGCAAACCTACATGTATGGAAAAATACGTGGGTGTGTGCATTTTGTTTTCTTTTTCCCTTTTTTTTTTCGCCGGTTCAGATATAACGATAATTGATTATAACAATCGAATTTTCAGTTTTTTTTTCTCTTCGATATCATTATAAGTGGACTGCACTGTAGTCTGAGCTAGTAAAGCAGTCTTGAACGTGACTGAATTGTGAACCTGAGAAAATGGCGCACCAATGTGGGGCTCCACTGAAAGGGAAGCTTGCAATGACTAATGCTGTTCATCTGTAGTTCTTATTGCCAAGAGCTGCCATACTGAGGCAACACCACAAAGCAAACTGTCTTCTTTATGCACCATTGCTGCAGTGTCATAAATAACTAGGGAAAACATTGATTCAGCAGCTTGTTGATGGCTCACTGGCAAACGTGTTTTGTTACTGTCACTGCTGCGTTTTAGCAGTGTAACTCAGCCTTTAGTACAACTGAAGTCTTGTTGTCTGTTGTCTTGATGAAATGACCACTACCACCAACCAATGTGAATGGGCATTACCTTGCTGTGCTCCGCCTCCCTCGAGGTGCTTTTTTTGCTGTAGTCTGTTGCCTCGACTCTGGCGGTGATCCAATAACATTTTTCTTTGGGCTCTCCTTGCTAACAAAAAAAAAAAAAGAAAAAAAAAAAGAAAAGAGAGAGAGAGAGAGAGAGAGAGAGAGAGAGAAAGAAAGAAAGATATGAGAAATTGTACAACATGCACTTTCATCACCAGGCTTCTTACTCATTCCTTGTGGAAAGACGATCATTGTAAGCAAGCAAAGAAGGTCATTGCATTAATGTGACCCCTTCCTTGTAAACACAGCAAAACCTTGTTGATTTGAACATCAAGGATAGGAAAAATATTAGAATAATCGGATGAAACTGAAAAAACTAACTGCTTTCATCCTTGTACATATAATTGGTGAAAATGCGAGCAATGGTTGCCTGCTTTTGGAATGAGAACATATAATATGGTGAGGCTTCCCAAAAAAAAAAACAAAATAATTTGCCTCTGCCCGTGCCACTAGGTATTGGAATGAGAACAGTGTGACACTGACCATTTTTCACATTTCCGTCTCCTAAGCATGCTGCAGTGCGATTTGATAGTGGCAGTGCCCTCTCACTGGGTGGCACCATCGTGTGAGAGGAAGCTTCACTGCCGAAAACACAAACGGCTCTTGATGAGCACGAGTTTTGGTATATGGAAGAACTAAGCATACGGAAGCAAGGAAAAACGCACTGCTGACGATCAGCACCAGAAATGGCAAACAGCTGAGCTCAATGGGCAAGATCACACAGCCGCCAACGTAGTGAGGTGACGCAAAGCTCATAAAAGCGATACCGGAACTAAGTGGTCGGACATTCTCAGAGACAAGACCATTTCATCTTTGCACATTTGTAGCTGCAAGCATGTCAACGCCCGTTTACACTTGCGACTAGCAGCGGTCGCGCGACCGTTTTGGTTGAAAAGCGACAGTCGCAAATGGTCGCATCGGTCGAAAAGCGACTGCCGCGGGCCGATCGGGCACTGTTCGAATTTCCAGTCGCGCGACTACTAGTCGCAAACCATTTCACCAATCAGCGAGGTCCCGGAGTACTCGATCGAGCACCTTCTCAATGCAATTAAAAGAATACCCCTACCTTTTCTACAAACGGCACCCGGATTTCAAAGGCAGGGAGAAGGATATGGCCTACGAGGAGATTGGAAAGATATTCGAACTATTCGGTAAGTACCATGAACTTTTGAGGAATGAGTTTTTCACGCAGGCGCAACATTGTATATTGACACCATCTATTCGTTGTTGGCGTTCTCCTGGAAACACGAGAGCGCGGCATGCGCACCGGCTCGCCTGAAAAAGCTGAAGTGTCTGGCAAGCGGCTGCTACCGACGTTCGCTGTCATCGCCCAGCAGCTCTCCTACTCCCAACTCGTTCGGAACGAGAACAGAACGAGAAGGCGACTGTCGCAAGTGTGAACATCGGTAGTGGCGAGCTCCTCTCCTCTGGTCGCGCGACTACGCTTCCTCATCTAGTCGCAAGTGTGAATAGACCTTCAGAGATGCAAAATCGACTCGACAAGCATGCAGTTCAGGTTTAAGGAAAGGTTATTTTTTTTCGTGATTTTTCATTCCGCTTTCAGCCCAGACAGTTTAGGTAGCCATCATAAAAAGTGAAGCGCGTATCATTCTGCGTTGTAAATTCAACTCTCTTAATGCACTATCTCTAAGGTAAGTTTGCTGGGCCTGCGCCAAATCATCGTAAAATGCTGGCTGAGACATGCACAATACAGGGTGTACAATGAAAAACTCACCCTGACCGCTCTGGCAGCGGATCTCCTGCAGTCAAGCTACTTGCCTGGGGTTCCTCTGGAATTACTTCTGGAGCAACAATCGGCCTTAAAAAAGAAAAAACACAAAAGTAAAACAGCGACCATGTAAACACTCGATAAATGAGAAGTTTACAAGCGAAAGTACAGCCTTCAGGAAGTATATCATGCAAGTTTCTGCTGCTTGTCACTGCTGTGCTGGAATAGAGAGAGGAGAAAGCACGCGAAGGAAAAGGCCTGCCCACGATTCCTGCTGCTGGAGTGAGCATCATCTGCTTTGCAGCTCTGATTAGTGCAAAACGACACCAAGGATCGTATTCCAAGTTTGCGTCATTATCGAAGTGTCGCTATCTCACGTGACCTCTAGCCGTCAGATTGGTCGAAACGCCAGAACTGGGTGTTGCCACTGCAGAACCGGAAGAGGTGGCAACATCATTTTCCGGCGTTTCCACCAATCAGGTGACTCGAGGTCGGGGAGATAGCGACACTTACGATAACGACACAAAGTCAGAATAAGGGCCCAGCCTATCACCGGCTTTAATTCGTTGACCCTCCAGGAAGCTGTGACAACTGTTTTTACCAGCTTCTCATACCACATGTGATACTATAAAAAAGCACATATTTGCCATAAACAGGCTATGTTGAGTTGGGCTAGTCGGTGCAAATTCACGATGTAAACAGCGCAAAAGATGGGGGACCAGAGATCGAAAAACACAGGACAAGCCCTGATTCGCAACTAAAGGTTTTATCTGCTAATACTTCCATATTTAAAATGACCACTCAAAGGACATATAAACCATAAAAAAGCAACACTAAAAGCCACGTAGATATGCGCACAGCCTTCAAGCATTCTCGAGAAAAGCAATCTCCCTATTGCACAGTCGCACTGGAAACCTGTTAAATTGTTGACGCTATATTTTTGGTCCTTTGCAATATGGAAAGCCTCAACCACTTCTCGTGTCCTCTGATCTTTGTGGGTGTATAGTACAGCTGCAACGGAAAAACATTAGCACAAGTTTCTTGCTGCCGTAGGAGCAAAATTTCGATATGTGGCACTATTCATGCCGTACGCATCGATAGCAAGAGTGCCAAGCCCTTTCCATTTTCTAAACAAGGGGCGGTCGCCAGAAAGCAGCCCATTCTGATGACGGCCTATCCGAACAGCTGAATCTTATACCTCTGTCAAGCGCGCAAGTTAAGTGCACTTACAGGAAGTGCACTTCTTAGATTTGGGGTGCTTCAAGTCACACTTTGGCATATGCGGTGCTGAACGGAAAAACAGAGTGCACTCGCGGAAAAAAAAAATGACAGACAAACAGCTAGTTTTTTAAAGATATGCATTAAAAAGAAACAAAGATATTCCAAAATTGATTGTTGTGAATTGAATTTAAATAAAAACAAACATAGCCTATTTTTTGTCAACATAAATTAAAATTATTATAACGGCACATTAAGTGTATTTCAAAAACATTTCAAGTAAAGACCGGCCGAGACGGCTTCCTAGCCTCACAGGCTAACATGGCAACGTGCAACGACGCACCGTCTGACGATGGTCTGACGCCACTATAACCGAATAATTTTATTAAACGCCGTTAAATAGGTGAAATGAACCTCTGTGTCCTTTTTTATGGATTACAGTTTGTACCAATGAAATTGCTGGTGACAAGGCTACGCACTCGGTCAGAAAGTGCGTTCCCCACAACATACTTCAATCAAAGTGTACTTTTCTGCAAGTGCACTCCACTTAGGGCATTTAGACTGGGCAAAGTGCACTTATAGCGAGTGACACTCTCCGTAAGTGCACTTAACTTGAGCACTTGACAGGGGCATTAAATAACAAGTTGTGCATTCCTTATAGGCAAACCATGCGCCGACGTAGCCAATGTGCCATATGCATGGTTGAGCTTGTTTTTATATTTTGTTTTGCATTGGCCAACGTTGACAACAGCGTTATTTTTATCGCAGTTTTCCCCTTTAAAAATATGCTGGGCGATGCCTGTCCAAAGCAACGCGCGGCAGTGCCTACGTCACAGAACAGCAAAAGGTGAAATCCAGGGTGGAGGGAGACTGCGATAAACATACAGTGAAATCTCATTACTACGAACACCACATAACGAATTGTCCAAGAATCCCCGGCAGATTTCCGATGTTTTCAATATAAAACTATTTCAGAATTACAAACTTAAAATCAGCGCATATTTCCGAATAACAAATGTATTTGATTTCTTCTTCTGTAATCTAGGAACATCAGTATTACGAATTCGGCTAAAATTAATATCACCGCAGCTTGCAACTCTCACGTGAAACGTTTCTGTGTGTATAGTCCGCGGGCTGTAGCTATCATCATCAGCATATCTAGTACCAGCTCCTAGCGCCACCACGAAGCTATGGTTTATTACGCAGTAGCTAGTAGGCCTAGCCGCCTGCCTTTTTCCTTCCTGTGTTGTGCGTCGTACGCGGGGCGGTCGTTCGTGCATGCGGGACGTTGTTTTCTTTTTGCCGCGGATTATCTTATTGCGAAGTTTGTGCGAGATTGGCGATGATATTAGCCAGCGAAGTGCCAAGAAGATATGAATGCAGCTGCTTTCACTACAAGAAATCGGCACAGGGAAAAAGTGATTTGGCCTCTACAAACAGCTAGCATTGCCCCATTGACCACCGCAATCATTTTTAAAGACCGAGACAAGATTTTCAAACTTCAGGGAGCATTGAAGATGAGGTTGTATCGAACTCTGATGTTTTTTGTTTTTTTCTTGCGCATAGACTTTGTCCATACTTTCATTGCTTGGTGCAACCACGCACGCGATTAGTTGTTCCGCAAAGTGGAAGGTGTATGTGCTGTAGTGGTGTAATGTAGGGCGCAGTCATGTTTGCTGCACGCGGCAGAAGAAAATAATTGATTTCTTCAAATAAATCAGTTTTGGAGTTAGTGCAACATGT
The DNA here is from genome assembly GCF_055883805.1 of Amblyomma maculatum. Lineage (NCBI taxonomy): Eukaryota > Metazoa > Arthropoda > Arachnida > Ixodida > Ixodidae > Amblyomma > Amblyomma maculatum. The sequence goes on along the minus strand of NC_139344.1, from coordinate 323,445,225 downwards.
GCCTACTACCAAAGTATATCATTTTCAAACCTAGGTTTGGCCACTTGCTTATACGTAATTGCATATTTTTCATTACAATATTTCAAAATAACGAATGATTTTTTGCGGTCCTGCGGGATCAGTTATATCGAGATTTGACTGTATACCACTGCTCGCAACACCACCTCGAAAAAAAGAAAAATGAAATCGACTTACGTGCGCAGCAATGTTGTCGCACAATTCTGCAACGCACAAACTTTCAGTCGTGTTTCTTTCTGCCCGCCACCCCCACTTTTGAAAATAAAATGTGCCTGGCACCCTCGCTATTGGCGAGCATGGCAACAGTAGCACCACATATTGTAAATTTTCTGCTGCGGTGACAAGCCACTTTTTCTGTTGCAGCTGTACATGCGTGTGATGAAACAACGCAGTGCCCTATTTTTATCACTTCACACCTTACATAATGCTTCATCGTAACGGAAATGGCCAAAATTAAGTTTTTTTCATTCTTTAGGTTATTCCTATGTTCCTGTAAGCGCTTGTTTGGGCAATGCCCAGCCTGGCTAATATACCTGGCTCTGCAGGAAAGGGATGAATTTAAGTGAAGAATCAGGTAAAGTGTGTAAAATGCTTCATTTTTTAGCACTTCTATTAGTTTAGAAAGCAAATTTGCATGGTAAAAATGCTTCTGCAGCACAATGTGCTTGATTTTCATTACAGATTGTTTGACTGGCGTATGTATTGTGGCTCATCTTGGCATGAACAGCTATGAAGCAGAGAAGGAAGAAAAAGTTTTATGGAAATCAATTCATCATAGAAACCAAGAATCAAATCATGCAGTGTGCCTTATAAGAGCATTGCGATGGTATTGAAGAGTAACCCTGTGGCTTACTGTACAAAGCAGCTTCCATCTGCTGTTAGGTGAGACTGACAGCATCAAGGTCCCCACTTGTGATACTGTTGATTACTACTACAGCGCTGCAACTACTCTCACCAGCTTGATAAGGAGCACGTCAAGAGGCAGTTTCGCAGCTCCTTAGAAACCAATGGATGATGCAGAATGAAAAGAAATAAAAACGGCTTTAGAAAGAATACCATAAGAGCGATGAAGTGTGTGTATTCTCTTGCTGCTACCTGAATCATTTTAGAAAGCATAAAAACATAAAACAGTGTTTTTCTCCAAACGATAATTCTGAAAAAGAAAATGTCAAACTTTGAACACTATTTATTTAATTGCACTGAAATATTCTCAGCCTTGAAATTAATGTGAATAAATTTTTTCTTGACCAGTTTTCTTGCCACATTCCTTAAAAAATAAAGAGAAAAAGAAAGAAAGGGGAAAAAGAAAAAGGGCATTGAAAGCTACCTGTTACAGTAAGCGACAAGCAAGAGTAATAACTTTTTTTTTTCTGCATGATGCATATCGAAACTCATTTGCTTTGGTTTGAGGCTAGTATTATATGAAATATGTGTGGAAAGTTTAATGGGCACATTATTCCTTGTTCCTGAGAAAAGATACAATTAATTTCACAATCCGGTCAAAATTTTTACCTTCAAGTACTAAAATGGTAAAAAAAAAAAAAAAAAGAAACTACAAAACAATTTTACAAGGTGTTAATGCCACATGCGGTATTATTCAACACACAAAATGGCACAGTAAGATATGCTGCATTAGTTAATATATAAAGCTTTAATTAAGAAGAACCATTCACCATACCATAGTGACTAAAGCCCAACTTCGCCTTCTTTTCTACATCCTCAGATTTTAATAAAATTTCTACCATATGTTTTTGGCAGTTTTCTGGCCTTTTGTGCCAAATTTCACAGCAGGATGGTGTTTTGGTGCGCACAAAGTTTCCCATTTTGCAGTCTCAAACCAGGTATAGAGTTCCATAGGCACTGAAAGCATGGACCTCAACTTGCTCTACTTTTCAAAGGACAAAAATTCGAACTTGCCTCCAGCCTCACTACCAAAACAAGAAAGGAAGCATGTCCGACAATTTGATATTAGGTCTCATTGTGTGTCATTATTCATACTACCTACACGATGATGCATTATTTGGTTTGACTGCTCAGAGAATGACACACACACGTGCACACAAAAGAAAAGAAATTCAGACATTGTGCAGACAAAATAGAAGGGTTCTCTGCATGGCACCCTGCTTTGCGATCACCACACCAATGTAACACTAATGCCAGGCCGGCTCATTCAAAGAGGCTGTCACTGCCAACTAATTTTAATGAAAATGATGTGTGAACTTGAGCTCTGCAACATTTTATAAATACACCAAGGCGAGCAATAAGCCTGCGCTATCGTAAATATTTTGCAGTGAAGCACAACTTTTCCTTACATTCTCAATTATTAATTTAGTGTCTTCTGCGCAAAAACAGTTCTGCTTTTAACTATCGCTGTAATTTTTGTTCTTAGCAGCATCCAATGAAATAATGAAGAAAAAAAAAAAAAAAGGATTCCATTTTCAACACTTTTTGGAAAAATAATTACAGAAAGATAGATAGATTAGATCAGATAGGGAGTTACTACACCGTAAGACAAGTATCACCTATAGCGCAGTGGAAGCGGTAGCAGAGCCAGTTTCCAACAGTCCAGACAGGAGGTGTTTCCACAACTTCCTCACCGGACACAGAAACCATTACTCTCACGAGGTCAATACCCATTAGAGAACATGTTACCTCATCGAACTTCGCCTTCCACGAAGGGCCTTGCTTGCTGTGACCTGTTGTACAGAATGTGGCAGTGATGTTGCAACATTCTTCTTTGAGCTCTCTTGGCTGCCAATGAAAAAAGAAAAAGACAAAACACAAAGTAAGATCAACTACCAAAAAGATATAAATTGAAAATGGGCAGAAAGAGGACAGGAAGGAACCACAGTGCCACAGCCTTTTTTTTTATTCATACACTTTTCGTCAAAGGAGCTTTTATGTATGTGGCAATCAATGTTGCTGCACAAAGGCTTCGCAGTACATACACTGCTTTTTCAAACCTGACAATCCTTTTCAGACTTTTCTGTGTAGATTTCAATAATCTCTGAATCCAATGTCAATAGCATGAGAGATGTGCATACTAAAGTGTCAATTTACCACCTATTTGGGCAAGGCTCCCACACCAGGAAATGGACAGTAGATACTACTAACAAATTCCCACATGGAGACACTGGCCTATGTTGATGTGACCCCATATCCTAATTGTAAAATGACTGTTCTCTGTTGAAAAGTAAAACAAATGCAGGCAGCACACACTTAATGGCTGACTCGTAGAGATTAAAACCAGTGGAAACATGCAGACACAGAGAAGTACACATGACAATGTTGGCTTTAATCTCTACGAATATACCAACTGACCCAGCTCTCCACTCTACTCAGCAGTTGACCTTTGTCACAGCTTGAAGAAACACCCTGAATTTTTTTACTTCTCGCACAAGTAATTCTAAACAGTGCCACAAATTACATTGCAGGCAAGATGCAGCAATAAAAGAAATATATATAGTAAAATCTCGTTGAATAGACCCCGGTAATTTGGAAATTTGAATAATCCGAATTAGTAGCACGGTTCAGGTTAACGCCCATGGCATCAGACACTCGTTATTGCTGACATGGGCTCCGGTTAATTCAGATAGGGGATAGCTTCAAGAGGCAATTCAGTGATTTCCCCACTTGTTTTTCTGAAGGGGACTCCTTAGATCGTAATGAACATCTTTTTAGAAAGTGTGTAGATAGTCACGTATTGGTTTATATTTCTTTTATTAGTTCAGTTGTAAAGTGAACGTTCGGGACGTGCAAAGTGCCAGTGCTTCCACATATTCAATCAATTCTTGTGTGCAGCAGCTATAAATTCATATCTAGATGTGCCAGTGTCATGCAAGTTGTCGTGGCCAATATCAAAGCTCCAAGATACGCCTTCTGCGTGTGTGTACAGTGTTCAAAGATGGATTCGAATTCCTGGTGTATGTTAAATTATTGTGCTGATCTAGTGCAGTAAACTGCAAAGCTGCGTGTTTTATAACATTTCCCACGTTTGCGTTATGCGAGTGGGGTTGAAGAGCCAAGTTTTTATATGAGGATTATTGTTAGCAGCCTAAACTGCCACGCAGTTATTCGACAAATTTTATGTAGTCCTTGTTCTTTGGTTAGCCTTGACCGCCTAGTAAAAAGCAGAGACATTAGTCTACCAACCAAGATCCGTATAACCCGTGCTATGATCTTTCCAGTTGTGATGTATGGATGCGAGAGTTGGACTGTGAAAAAGGCTGACCGCCGAAGAATTGACGCGTTTGAATTGTGGTGCTGGCGAAGACCCTTGAGAGTTCCTTGGACTGCCAGAAGATCAAATCAGTCGATATTGTCGACCATAAACCCTTACTGCTCATTGGAGGGTCAAATTCTAAAGTTAAAGCTCAGCTACTTTGGTCATCTGATGAGAAGAGAGGAGTCGCTGGAGAAAGATTTGATGTTGGGAAAGGTTGAGGGTCGCCGAAGAAGGGGTAGGCAGCGAACGCGATGGTTAGATGGCATTCTCGAGGCATTGCAGATGAAGCTATGTGATGTTAAGAAGATAGTGAGAGACCGGAAAGCGTGGCGTGACATGGTCCATAGGGTCACGAAGAGTCGGACATGACTGAACGCCTGAACTGAACTGAAATAAGACTTCTGCCTTTGTGTAATGCGAAATAATATAATGAGTGCTGGAGTCATAAACGTTGCTAGTCCTGCACAAAAAATCGATGCAGAAATTAAAATTTAGAAAGGAATACCGCATATCGTTTACCAACCATGCTCCCTCGGTTCAGAAATTTAGCACCAATATAAACCTCCCAGAGCCTGAACTTAATGGAAGATGGTAGGCATAATAAGAAGTCCTCCATTTTTAAAACATCACTAACAGTTTTGGAGTTTAACTTCACGCCATCCCACAGCTGCAAACGGGTATGTGGATCGGCCAGTTGGGCCATTTCAGGTGCTGCTTGACGCGTCACTGTATCTTATTTGTCCAATGAAGCATCCTCAAAATGTAACGGGGCCGTTTTGTGAACCAGCAACAGTGCTACTGCGTTGTACTGCGAAAAGGGTAGTGGAGGTCCTTACGATTTTGAAACACTTTTTGTGTTCACGATAATGTGTGCAGAGCAAAACACTGAACAAAACTGGGAAAAAATAAAATAAAATAAATGTCATTTTTACTGGTAGTCATCTCAGATGCAGACAAGTATCAAGCAAGTGTTTATTGTATAAAATTACTTTGATGAGAACAGTTTTCAGGAGTGTTTTCACAGGCCCATTTAATAACTCAAACTTTCGGTTAATTCAAAAATTTTTGCAGTCATTAAGGGCCCATTTAATGAGAGTTTACCGTACTAATATAAACTGCAGAGTACAAGAGATGCCACCTATCCAGTATGCCTGTAAAATACAAAGCTCACTTTGCTTGCTGAAGCTGCAGTTCTCCAGCTTCAGTGATGCCCATTTCATCTTCTTGAACCGTTTGCGAAAGGCTTGCTCTACTGGAAAAAAGAAACACAGAGAGTTGGGGAATATGGGACAATTAAATGCACACACAGACTTTCTAACACAAAGCGCTTTCTCAGTAAGCAGATAGTTATACCACACGCCAGTACAAATTATGATGCTGCTTAATAAATCTGACCATACAAAAACAAGTACCTCACCACATAAGAGTTTCTTACTCTTACCTAGAGGGAAAGCTGTGCCGCCATCTATGGGAGTTTAGATTGAGTTTCCCGACGACCAGTTCAGCTCCCATGGGCGCCCAAAGCATCACGGGCCGGATAACTACCGAGTGCAGAACTACAACTTTTGGCCAAAACTAATGCAAAGATAAATGTTGTTCTACCGTAAACAATGTCCTAACATTCAATATTGTGACTAAAAATTGCAAAAAGAGAGAAACCGCATGGCAGTGTCAAATTTATCCAATATAAGCGATCGCTCTTTCACCTATTCGCTTAGTTTTTTAGCAGCACGGATACCAATATTTCGCACTTAATAGACACACTTTGAAAGGAAAAAAACGTTTTGGAAATATTTATGGTTGCGCAATCACTTTAGGAAGTTTTTAGTGGCATTTCGGGAAACAAAAACATTTTATTGGCGCATACGCTTTTGCACTTTCGCTACTATGGCTTTTGAGGTCTGTGTACGCACCTCTAGATGATGATGATGATGAAAAAGAGAAATCGTAGTAACATCACTCCGTGCACCCAAGAAAAACTGACTATGCCCACCAAGCAGCACACCGGCCCATAATCCTTAGCGTGCCCATGGTGGCTGAAGTGCAGCGCCCTCAGCTTTCCCTCTAGTTAGGGTGTAGGCAACTCTATGCCTCATCAGTCGTGATTATGGGCCTAGACTGAATTATTACCACACAGTACTTCACGACAATGGTTGCTGGATCAGAAAAGCAAGACCCAAAAAAATAAAGCAGTCTAAACCAAATAAGCAGCAGTGAATAAAAAAATTTGAAAGAAAAAAAAAAAAAAATGAAAAATTATATTGCTCTATACAGGCTTGAACCTACGACCTCCGACCTCATAGGACGTGGAGGAGGAGGAAAAAACTTTACTTTATCGAATAATTCAAGGCATGCACACCTCCTGGGTCTCCGCACGACACCACTCACGATCTAAACATTCATGTCATGCTGATCTGCCTGATGATCACCAGCGGACCCGGCTGATGATCTGCCTGGCCGGGTCCGCTGAACGCAGTGAGGTCTTCCAGTCCTCCCAGGTTCAAGAGGCACAACCCGGTGGGGGAGGGGGAGGGAGGAGACGCCGGGCAGGATAAAAGAATGTGGGTAGGGGTCCTTGGAGTGGGAGCACAAAATGCATATGGGGGATACCGGCTTAAATTTTTGAAAGTAGAGCTGGTGTTGGTAGCGTTCGTGTCTGCAGGCAACGCTTGTTTTCTCGGAGTCAAATAAGTTGGCTTAACTGTGCCCCCGCATCTGCGGGGAGGTTGAGAGCGGCTGCAAGAAGCGACATGAAGAAGCCTTCGTCAGCTGGTCTACATAATTCCCCAGTCCTGCGGAAAATGTTATATAGGGCAGACGAGGCACTGCCTTAATGACCGTTTCGGGGAGCATGCTCTAAACATGAACAAGATAAGCTCCTGAAATTGGTTTTGCATCTTCTGATGCGCAAGTGAAAGCCTCGCTCTAAAGAAGTAATGATTCTGGGCAGGAGTTCATACATATAAAACCCAGAGTTTTATTGGAGGCTTTCCACATCCCCAAAAAAGCAAATCATTGGGTCAGCGACGCGTCAATTAGTTTGTACTCCTCCTAGCTATTCCTTTCTGAAGGGTTATCAGCAAGATGAGCAATGTCTCTAACGCGCGTACCAGTGTTTTTAGGTTTTCTTTGGCGTTTGTTGGTTCTTGACGCCCTTTCCTGGCTGATGTGCTTGTTACCTGCTTTTTCTGCGATTGTAGATATGAAATGAGATTTCTATTTCTGTTAAGAAGGCCACCGTCGCCCTAGTGTCGTGTGCGCATGCGATGCATAACCCTTGTTAACTACTGTGGGAAATAAAGCCAGTTGTTAGTAGCATTCTTTGTGGTGCCTTTCTTCTGTGATCGTCCTTATTGTGCTATCTTTTTATTCCAAGCACGTGAAAGAGGCTCATTGAACTCTTCGGGGAAAGACATTACAGCCAACCCTCCAACAAGGTCAATGGAATTAAACTTTGCCACCCACAATGACCTATTCACTTCAGCCCAGTGACTACACAAGATGCTACCGGTGCCGTGGTGCCTGTTTTCGGCACATTTTAGATGCGTTCCCTACAATGGTACGAAATATACCGCCTTACCCTTTGGTTTATGCTGACAGCGGCCAGGGAAAGTTACCTAGTCTGCTGCTGCGGCGTTGCTGTCTGAAATCAATGACCTAGCTACCTTTACTGATGAGTGGTTTCTAACGACCTGGGTCATTGACCAGAAGCCGAGGCATGCCATTCTTGCAGCAGTTTTCTCTGTCTCCGCAAGACGAACAGCGAGGAAATGCCCGACAACTTTCGATGCAGACAGGGACAGCTCTCCAAAGAAACAGTTGTCTTCTAGGTCTACAGCTATTCTGTACAATCCCTAGTTCAGTTATCTCCTCGAGCAAGTGCCAGTTTTGAGCTCCGGAAGCAGGTTTGCGTAGAAGGATAATATGACTGACACATCTGTTGTTTGAGGCTGACGGGGTTCCGCGATGGCAAGGAGCAGACGACGCAGTATCGCCGCACTTGGTTTTACCAAGGTCTTCACGGATGGTGCTAGCACAAAGAGTGGCTCAGATTGTCTCCCATAAAACACCTTTAGCATGACTGCCACAGCTCCGTTGGCTTGATGGTCCTACTTCCTGTGGCACCACCTGCCCAATGCAAATTCAAGCTCAAGGAGCAGTGAACAAGGTCTGGTTATGCCACTGAGCAAAGTGTTATCACCTAAATATATTCATCCTCTAAAAGCAGGACCCGCCGTTTGGTGCAGTTTGGCACAAACGGCACAACAATCGCATCACTGCATGTGATAAACAGCTGCAGGTCCTCATTCTGAGAAAAACCCAGTGAAATGTGTCAATCAAAAAATCTTTTAGTTCAGAGAGATCACACGACCTCATAATGCTACACTCAGCCGACCAATCAGTGCTTAGCCAGGTCCCGTGACCTTGCAGCATCACCTTCTTAAGCAATCATGGAATTTCGCAGCTGAGTTGCCAGGTGCTATGGCAGGTGACACAGCCGACGCACTGACTGGTCGGCGGAAAGTGTGATGTCAATGGGCCACATGATATGCCCCAAGTCAGCAAGTGCTCTTGGCAGAGTTCTTCAGCAGAAAACAAAATGAGGGTCAAGCAAAACTGAACCACTGCAATTTGGGCTGCAAGCCAGGCGCACCAGCGAGGCGCATTTGCTAAGTGCGATCATTAAGGTGTCTTATGCAACTGCCTCACACTGTTAATTGATATTAAGACAACTAATTAGTACTACAAATGAGATCTAATAATTAACCACACTAATGAGGACTGTTAATCAGATCAAAACAACTTAGTTACAATGCACAATGTCCCTATAGCAATGCTAGCCCATCATTATGAAATCTTAAGCGTCCCTTAAGTTATCATTAAAAGCTAAACAACACAAGAGCAAGCCTTGTCGCCATAATGAGCTGATCATTATCACACAAAACAGATGCCTGTCACCTCGCTGTGCTACGCCTCCCTCGAGGTGTTCTGCCGGGCGTTGCTTGTTGACTCACAGGTGTTGGTGATGCAGCAACGTTTTCCTTTGGGCTTTCCTTGTTGCTGATAGGGAGAGAAAACAAAGAAGCCATACAGAATGGATTATGTTTTGTCAATGTTTCCTGAATTATTGCATACGACGAATTTCAGAAATTTGTGGCCATGCACCCTCATAATTTGCTGCTCACAACAAGTGCTAGTCTCAAAGTGTTTGAGATAAAAGCTCAACAAAACAAAACTGTCAGACATGTTGTTTCTACAGGTACTGGACTGCATGAAGGATAGGCATGCATATTAACAGTTTCTAGCACGTCTGGCTGCATTACTGAAGCCTGCCAGCACTGTTTCATAGCCTTTACTGTCACAGTACAAGTGAACTCTTTCATTACAAATTATGTCAATAATTAAGCCATCGTGCAGCATTTACAAAGTGCCGATTGGCCGCTTCTCCCGTTTGCAGTGTGCAGAGTGGGTCAAGTCGCATTGCATGCCAGCTTGAAAGTTGTGCTTCTCTCCATGTCGAACAAATGGTGCTAAGAACCTCTCAATATGTCGGCACCCATCGTCTTAACTGTGCTCTGGTTTATGGTCATGGACAAAAGTTGGTGGGATGCAAAATCGTAAGGAGGAAATTACTTCTGCATTGCCTCGGCAGCCTGTGAGCTAGTATTTGGTCCACCAATGGAGCCCACATGTCTCCTCATGTATTTATGCCTTTCGCTGGCATACTTTGCATGCAAAAAAAAAAAAAGAGAGAGAGAGAGAGAGAAGGGGGTGGGGGTGGAATTCGCATCCCACAAACTTCAGTCCACAATTGTACAGTTTACAAATGAAATGATGCAATAAAGTAAGTGCTCTGATTTCAGTAGATTCTAAGCTTCAAAAAACCTAAGCGCTTTGGAAGACGACAGTAAAAACATTGAGAGAAGCTGATCTCAACAAGCCACCCACGTGTCATCGAATGCATGCACCAAGCGCTTGAAGCACAGTGTTTCATTCACCGAGTACTGCACCTCATCTCTATCTGCCCTTTGTTGACTTTGAACTTAAGGCCTACGAAAAAGACCAAAATCTGGATGACACACAAATATGAACCACTGTACTATAAATGTGAATGATTAACTGGATTATGCAGTAATAAGCTATTTCGTTGCCAACGTCTCAACATGAAAGGTCGCAAAATGTCTCATAACTGATTGCACTGCACCAAGTGCTTTCAATAAATACTTTTCAACCTAAAAATACAAGATATTTTGTCTGTGTGTCGTCTCTGTTGCACTTAAATTTTTTGACAAGATAGGGATAAAATGACTTACTAGCATGAAATATAATCAAACAGTGCCCTCTCCACAGTGTTGCCTGCCAGGCTGGAGGCATGTAAATCTGTATGCAGTGCAATTTTTGAGCATTTGAAGAAAGGTGTTCCCAAGTTTGCATCAAAGTGCATCAGCAGTCAGCAATGTGCATCCATCATATTTTGAGTAGAAACTGCTGCACTGCTATGTGCTGCAACATTCCAAAAGCAAAAGCAGTGGAGAGAGCTGTGCTTGCCATGCAGGTGCACCATTGACGCTGGAACATGGCTAGTTAACGCCTATTATGATCGCAGGTGCTCCTCTGAAGTCAGTTCGTGCTTTACCACCACACAACTCTTGCACGGTCTGCCTAATTCCCAGAAACTAAGAACTAGAGAGCAGATAGTCCATGTAGCTAGTTTGTTATACAGTCGAACCCGGATATATAGAATTTCGGTTATATCGAACTCACGGAATATCCCCTTGAAAATCCCATGTAAAAGTATAGGAAAGCCGCGTCATATATCGAACTCAATTTCACCGGTCGTTCGATATATCGAACTCCGCACCACGCACTGGAAAGTGTGCCTTTCCCAAAGACGATCCCATCACCCTCGGCCGTTTGCCGCATGACGTTTTCAAGCCGCGCGCGGAAGTAATGAGAGGGGATAGTTCGGCTAGGGCAGCGCCGCGCCCATTCCCTAAAGGCGTGCGCACTTGCGGTTATCGTTTCCCGCGCGCCAGCACGTGATGTTTGCAAGCCATGTGTGTGAATGAACCAGAGAGAACCGGTGGGAACGAGTGGGGAAAAACGCGACGGAGCGAAGCGCAAGGTTGTGCCCATTCTTTTGCCGAGCTAGGGTCCCTAGAAATATTGCTAGTCTGTCGTCCGCCGGCCGCGGCGGGGGCTACCGCTGAATGATCGCCGTGGTGGCGCTGCGGTGAACTGGAGTGCGCCTCTGCTGACAAAGCAGACGACGCGCGCGCCCGTGCGCTTCGAAATGCCTTCGCTGCATGCTCATTGTCAGGTGCCTTGTACATGCGATGCCGCTCTTTAGTCTTTGATTTCAGTTTAGTCGTAATATTGAATTCGCAGCCGAGTTGTTGACATAACCACGGATGCGACTTTTGTTTTTCGTGAGCGAAGTTTTGCGCGCATGCCCCTGAGCCAATGTAGAAACGAAGCTGCTTTTTATACCCTATTATCCTGCTGAAGCTACCGCCGTGCCGTATTGTAATGAAGACTTCTGAGGATTTTGTGCAAACAATTGCGCTTGCATGGAGAACTATACTAGACGCACATTCTAGGCTCCAAGGACCATGTGTGCGAGCAACAGAGCGCTGTCGCCGGCGTTTTCATTCACGCTATAGTTTCATCTTAACTTCTTCAGACGTTTAGCTAAGTTATAACACGTATGTAGAACTAGAAACTTTCGGATGCATGCACAATTAAAGCACGCAAGATGGGAACCCGAGCCCTTCAAATCGCACCGCGCTTCAGGCAAACTGCTGATAGGCATTCTTTGGTACTTAGGAAGTCTAGTAGCCACTCATCAGAATATGCCATCACTTTTGTTGACTTCCGTTTTGCAACCTCTAAAACATATTTTAACAGCCAGCTGTTAGTTGAGAGGAAGGGCACTAACACTTCTTTCAAACTCTGTCCTTGAAGGTGTTCATTTTCATTTTTCATTTCACCGAGAGCTTTTACCAGCTTTGCCACCTTGTCCTTCGTACGACAAACTGCTCGAGACATAGAAGTCTGTTTCTTAATTTTTTTCTTCTTCTTGACAGGGTGTTCTGAGTTAACTTTCGCAAGTATTTGCAGGCTATATGCATGTTGCATCAGAAATAATGGTACAGTTCGTCGCAAATTAAGCAATGCCCATTGTAGGTGGGAAAGGTCTTGGTAATAGGCTTCAATCCGCTGCCAGGACATAAGCTGAGTTTCGCAATGTCCTGAATAAGATTAATTACCTCTTCTGTCGACTTTACAGCTATCTCCTTGACTTTGTTTCCTCGAATGCACACAGCAGCATTCATGGCGCAGCTTCACTACTGCGATGGAACAGAACTCGCCGATGGCAATTGCCTCCGGAGATTCGTCCTCGCTTGAGTGGCACTATAGCGAACGTTCATTGTTCAACATCAGAAAGATCGACATTTGTCCCCAGTGGCGGTGGCATGCAGCTTTCTGCATTCCTGGAGCAGGCTCACGTCACACGATCCACCACCGCCGTATTCTTCAACTGGCTCCACTGATGCTTCAGGATCAGTGCACTTTTTTTCTTTCTCTGCAGGTGTCCCTGCTGACTGTTTTTGCTCGTACAAGTTGCGCTCCTTTCTCTTGAGAGGCAGGGGTTTCAACAAGTATTTTGGAGTGTCAGGAAACAGCGTTGAGATGGCATCCTTCGTGAGTTGCGTAACATCCCGTGGAATCTCAATTACCTTTACCTGTCTTAAATAAAGCAGGGTTTGAAGTGTCGCTCACAAGCGTCGACAGTAGCTTATTCGTGTTACAGTAATGTGAGGGCAACCCCGATCCGGATCATCCGATATTTATATATACCGATATTTATATCAACGTCCAGGATTTCCTGTCTGCAACTCACAAAATAATGAGGAAGATATTCACCACTTGTGGGTTTGCCCGCCACTGAAGTCGACAATATCGGCACCTGACGGCAGTGGGCCTTTCGCCGAGCAACCCATCTTCGTACATTGCTTGCACGCAAAGGCCTTATCGTTCTCTCTTGAATTTTATTAGAACACAGCCAGTCTATTTTCTTTCATTTATTACGCCTTTTAATTTTCGTTTTGCATATTCCTTTATGCCCTAGCTGAGACAATAAACAATGTTACTGCCTTTGCCGCCGCGCTTGATGTTGCGCTCCCACTCTTGCCTCTTCCCTGCGTCTTTCGGTGTCCTGAAGAGCATTTCACCTTGCACGAGCGCTACCCGGTCTTGCACCTGGGCAAGAAACACGTGCTATCACGCTTACCCCGTTTTCTGGACATGACGCGATCACATATCCATAAAAAAGGCACACTTGCACACATGCTAGCTAATTTGCGCGCATTCCGGCTCGCGAGCGAAAAAAAGTGCACGTGGTGCACGAGCCTTGTCACGGCACCAACGGATCAGCGCGGCGCAGATTCGCAGTACGGCACAACCGCCACAGCACCACGTACACAACGCGACCACGCTCCGAATGCATACAGCGCCCCCTGCGCTTTCATCCGGGAAGCGGCCAACCGGTTCCATAGGGAACCCTGCTCGGACGGCAGACTAGCAAATACTTCTAGGGACTCTAGCCGAGCTATCTCTCTCCTTCCTCTTTTCCGGCCTTCGTTCGCAGTAGCACGCTCTACGCATGCGCCAAGCCAGCTCAGCCCGTTTTCAGACAGAACGTCGGACGCTTTCCCCAGCACGTGTTGCGAACCAGCGGGTGACGTGGCTATGGCGCCTGCGGAAGTTAACAAGCAGCAGATCTTTTTTTTTCGAGAGTTGTCTATTTTTATTGTCGTGCTGTACGCGCGGCATAGCGTAAGATATGGCGTTACGAAGCGGCCTTTTTTTTTTTTTTTTTTTTTTTTTTTTTTTTTTTTTTTTTGCGGGAGTAGTTTATTCTTGCATGTATGATTTAACGAAAGCACACGGTCAGCTGCGATCACAACACCGGTTCTTAGCATTTTTCACTTCAAACAGCATTTGCAGCTACGGTATCACGCTTTCCAATATTTTGTGGCAGTGGACTACGCCCGCCCCAAGCGCGGCGTGATAAATCGATCCAGGCTTGTGCAATCAAGCCATCACGGGCAGTCTGCCAAGTTCTCTCCCCCGCTGCCACAGTAGGAGCTATAAAAAGATAAACACAGGAGCTATAAATAGATAAGCACAGATAAACACACTGCGATGTTATCGCTGAGCAGCATCTTGGCACGCTGCCAAGAAATGAGCTGTGGATGAAAGGATGGAAAGGGAGTGCGACATATGCAAGCGAAAACGCTGGCGATTTCTGCTGCGGCTGCTGCTGGTGGTGGCTTGAACGGGAGGGAGGCAGTTCCAACAAGTTGGAAACTTTTTGCTCTGTCGCTGCCGCTTGTCTGCCGCTGGTCCCCGAGATCGCTTAATCGCTTGCAAGTAAGCGAGCTGGCCTTAACGCTTTTTTTTTTCCTTTTTTTTTCTTCAAATTATCGAGTGCAAAAGTGAAGGGTGGGTTCATTATGCGAGTGAGTTGATTACGCGACAAATGCGGTATCGTTTTTTCGCATCGTAAGTGCTGCCCCAAGCCGATTTCTCTATATCGAATTATCGATATATTGGAACTATTTCGCGATCCCCTTCGAGTTCGATATATCCGGGTTCGACTGCATCAAGTTCGTTATTTCAAGGAAAATTGAGCAGACACACCGTGCTGCACGCCTGCTAGTTGGTTTGGCGGGTGCGGGTTCCACTGCAGGCTTGGATGATTCATTATCAAACTGAGGTACTGATGGGGATGCCTGCATTCTGCAAATGAAGAAAAAAAAATATCCAAGTAAGCATTATTCTTTCACCTAGTATGCTTTTTCCCAAGTGAAAGCTTCATTACATGCCTACAGCATACAAAATCAACTGCCGCAGCCCCTTCATTACACATGCTTCTCGAATGGCAGTTCAAAGTGGGTAGCACTGAATAAAAAATATAAAATTAGCTGGAGCTTAGCTTTAGTTAAGCCCGGTAGGTTGCGAAAGCAATAATGGCATGGCTACGCTATAGTTCAGCTCGTAGTGTAGCGAATTGTGGTGTACCACACAGGACGCGCTCGTCTAGCTGCATCTTGAGCGCGCCGTCGAGCGAGATGCTGTTCCCGTTCTTCATCTGTCTCTGTAGTTCGCTGTCATTTTCTGGCTTCTTCGAGATGGAGAGACTTTTCTTTCCGATTGAAGCTCGTTGGGCTAGTTGGTTAGTCATGACTTCAAAACAGCGCAGGTAGAAAGAAGGGACGAGAAGGCACAAAAGAATAGAGTGCTAACTTCCAACTGTTTATTTCACCAAGCGTGCCATGTATATGTATATACACCAGCAAGTGTGAAATCATAGAAAGGAAAAGGGAATCGCACCAGGAGCCCAATCTCATTCATCTAAAAATCTGAGTTCCTTCTGGCTCAAAAACACTTATCTCCCGCATGCGCAATCTTCACTGCCTCGATAATTTCTCTAACTGCCGATCCTGATGTTTACTTTCAATTGTGCATCGATTAAAAGCTGGTACACAAGGCTTTTTCCGGTGCTGACGTTCACATTTATTGTTGCAATTACGGAAGTGCAGGCTGAGCTGACCTTGGTTCACTTCTTTTACGTTGTTAGTGTCGATTGCCTTTCTATGATTTCACACTTGCTGGTGTATATACACATACATGGCACGCTTGGTGAAATAAACAGTTGCAAGTCAGCGCTCTATTCTCTTGTGCCTTCGTCCCTTCTTTCTACCTGCGCTTCTCTTTCTGTTTATCAGGATGCATAGCGAGTGCCTCAGCTGAGCAAGTGCGAGCATTTATATACCCATCGTTTTCCTCCTCCTCCTCTCAACTGCGAGAGAAGAGGTGACAACAGCGCCTCCACTCAATAGCAGTGCGGCTCCAGCTGCAGCGCGCCGTGCCTACAAACCGCCACAGCCCGACGACTAAACTTGGTAGCCCATCTCTCGCAGCCGATATGACGTCACAGTGACGTCATCATCTCATCCGCAGCGCTCCGTGCCTATCGACCGCCACCACCTGACGACTCGAGTTGGTAGCCCATCTCTCGCAGCTGGTACGATGTCACAGCCATCTGGGGTCATTAAAGGTCAAACGTGCCTACCGACCGTGGCTAAACGAAGGGCTGATAATGAGAGTAGTATTACTTTCAACAGAGAAACTCGTTACAAGGTTTGTTACACAAAGGTTTAACTGCACATAAAAATAAAGGAAGGCAAGAATTGAGCAGACACACACCGTACTGAGCGCCTGCCAGTTTCCACTGCAAGCTTGGATGACTCGCTATAAAATGGATGCGTTGATGGGGCTGCCTGCATTCTGCAAATGAAGAAAAAAAAATTGTACGATACACTTCAATGTAAAACTTGAGCGCAGCTACTGTAAAAACCCACATATATTACGAACCTGCATATAATACGAGGTGCAATTTCGGGATAGCAAGAATAGAGAGAAACTTTTCATCCGCATATAATGCGCGAAAAAAACAACCACATTGCTACATTTTGAGGCTGCTTCATGAAGCATATGCTCTCCGCGTTTTCGCGTCCGATGCCACCCCGCGCCAGGTGTCAATAGTGCCACGCACCTTCTAGTGCAGGTGCTGGTTCGTTCCCTACCTTGTGAAGACACGTTTGATCATAGAATTTCATGCATAGTGAGACGTACAGTTCACATTTGCCCAAACAATCACGAAAGCCACATGGTCTTCGGACAAGGGACGGACCCAGCTGCAGTAAGCATGCACCGCGCTCGAGCCCGTTTACATACGTGTATGCTGGAAATCGTTTTCGGATTCAGTGTTTTTGTGATTGTCGTTGTTGCAGCATTGCCTTTGCCGAAAGTCCCTTGCTAGAGATATCTTTCCGTAGAAACTCTTCTTCGATATCTGCAAAGATGTTCGTTATCCCGCATTTCTCAAAAGTGCGACGCGTTGCACGCAACGTGGTTGCCGTGGTTGTAGGGGACCTGTGGTCAGTGTGGGGAAATCGAAATCATTGAAATAGCCAACCAACATCACCGCTAGATGGCATCTCCTCTTGCTTTCACCAGCGAAAGAAGGCATTGATAGGAGGCTGCTGATAGAGCTGAACAATAATGAGACTGAAACTGCAAACTCAGGCTGAAATTTGTTCGGATCCGCATACAATACAAGGTGGAAACCTGAGATGATAAAAAAAAAAAAAAAAAAAAAAAAAAAAAAAAACTTTTATCATACGCAAGTTTTTATGGTATCTAAGCTTTCCTGCGATCTATTCAAGCAAAGAATTTGAGACGCTTGTATGTATGTATGTGCAAAGTGCTCTTTATTTTTTTAAGCCAAAAAGGATCTGCCTTCTGAGAAATTCTCTTTGGCTCGTGACTCTCCTTCGCTCGGCTACACCAGCAACGGCAACAATGATGATAAAGCTCAAGGGCCAAACGAGCACATAAGATCTGCACTCTGACACTGATCAAGCCATCATTTTTCCGTTTAGTACAATGGTTGTTCTCGAATGAAAGCTCCGTCACAAGCTCATCAGCACACAAAATCAACTGCCACAGTACCTTCATTACATGCGGTTCTTGAATAGCCGTTCAATGGAGGTAGCGTTGAGTAACTGAGAAACTTCATAATAGAACTCGGCACACAGAGGCTCGTCACGCCCAGGTTTAACTACACACCAAAATAAAAGAAACATGAGAACTGAGAAGAGACACACCGTGCTGTGCGCTTGCCAGTAAGTCCGATAGGTTTGAGTGCAGGCTTGGATAACTCGCAATAAAATGGAGGCATTGCTGATGGGGATGCTTGCATTCTACAAATGAAGAAAAAAAAAAAATAACCAACTGAGCAACATTCTTTCAATTATGGCGATTTCCACTGGTCGCACCAGAGCATGTTTTCTCGCTACTGGTTGATGACATAGAATTCCGCTGATCGACCGAGGTAGGTTGCGTTTGTTCCACTGGTCTCCCGGAGCAACTCGGAGCACTCTAGCTAGATCCATCGACCAGCCAGCTCTTGAAGGAAGTTCTAGTCAGCGATGTCATCACTTGTGGACGTTGTAAAATTATTTGGGCTATTTTTAATGGCTTCAGAAATATTGGCAAAGTACACTAGGCATCGCTATTTTTTTTTGCACACAATATCAAAGTGCACGTATCAAAAAACGTCTACAGCATTAAAAAAGCGTGCGAAAGCAAGTTGCAGAGTGCCGCGCCCCCGCCTATTTATCAATCGCAACACATTTTGGCGCTGGGATGACAACTCGCGAAATAGGTTCGGTATTACTTCTGGCATGCGCACTGCATCTTTCCGCTGGTCGAGCAAGGCTGACTCTCTTTGTAGGAGCACGGATCGCTTTGTTCTAATTCGGGTGCCCAGCTTCAATCACCCAGTGGAAATTGGCATTAATATGCTCGTTCTTCATCGCCAGGTTTAGCGCATGCTCATCAGTATACAAAATCAACAAATCAACTGTCGCAGCACCTTCACTATATGTGGTTCTCGAACAGCAGTTCAATGGGGGTAGTGCTGAGTAACTCTATATAGAGGAACTCACTACATGAAAATTTGTTACACCCAGGTTTAACTGCACATTAAAATAAAAGAAACATAAGAACTGAGCAGATACATACCGTGCTGTGCGCTTGCCAGTCATTCCAACGGTTGGAAGTTCCATTGCAGGCTTGGGTGATTCGTTATTAAACTGAGGCACTGACGGGGATGCCTGTGTTCTGCAAATGAAGAAAAGAAAAAAAAATCAAACAAGTGACATTCTTACACTTAATATGCCTGTTTCTAGGTGACTTCACCGCATGCTGATTAGCACACTATCTTTGCAATGAGTGCTAGCATAGCATGTTCTACATCTGCTAAGTGGCAGCACAGACCTGGCACAATGTAAACGGGGCATGCGGTCTATATTTCCGACATGTCTTCATCTTGGTGGGGAAGGGCTACTTGACCTCATAGTTATGCTACTAAGTCTTTTCAGAAACTTTTTATGGAGAAAGTTCTATCAAATGTTATACCAAGAAATTCGACTTTTTGGTTTAAACGAAGGGAAAAGAAACATTAAAAATATGCTGAACTCAATTTTCGAAAACCTGTTCTAGCAAAAAATGCCAAGTATCCTTGGCATGCAAGTCATCGCTAGCTGGTTTTAGAGTAAGAGTTACACTCTGTCAAAGGTGAATACATATTAACTAGGGCAGCCAGGAGTGTGACGCACTGGCGATAGTGTTTGAGAAGCAATGCAGCTGTACAAGTGGAAGAACTGCTCCACTGGTTACACGCCTGTGCAGGCCTGTAGGCACTATCTCTCGCTGCCTGCTAGATAAGCACTGTCACTCCCTGCTTAAAACAGTCCTCGCCGCCTGCTAGTTAAGCGCTGTCACCCCCTGCTTAAAACAATTACTCGATTAAGAAGACTTACCAAAGAAATGGAGGGCAACACAAAACCATACATGGCTATCTCGAAGAAGTGTCAAGTTATGGCTGCCACAACAAATAAGTATGGGCTACATAGCTTCCACCAACCACATGTTTCGCTGCCCTCTTCCTTTTTTATTAGTATAATTACTGACAAATAAACTGTTCACTTTGTCAAAACACGGAGATACACTTCAAGCAACTTTGTGCCACATCAGATTTCCTCATTAAACCATTGAAAAAAATCAGTAATTCATTAATTGAAACTATATTGGTTAAAAAGCAAAAAAATAAAAAATAGCGTTCAAAAATCAGCACCGAAAAAGGTCCTCACAATTTCCAGAAAGTAATAAAAAGGGAAAGTATACCCCAGTTATAATGAACACAGACAAACAATATTACTGCTTAACAGGACATCACAGACACTTTATGCAAATTTTTCTGCGTATGTGAACTGACAGTGTACTATTATGTTTTAAAATACAAACCCCTTGCAAAATTGTAATGTTTCATCAACAAGGCTCCTGACCTCCTCCTGGTCGACAATGATATTTTTGGGAATGCACATCAAAATCTCAGCAGCAGCACATTCACACTTCTTCTGTCAACACGGTTGGAATCTAATCCACAATCCACAAACTCCGACAGCAGATTCACACAGATTCTAAGCCACCATTGACAAGTTTGTCAGTAAAGGGCCATCAGCTTATAAAAGTAAACACATGCGTACGTGGCTGGTCTCTTCAGAGCACCAGTGTGTCCTATCAGGCTGCAAAGTGAGGATTATGCACAGAGACTGGATGTGGTTGTGTTGCGTGATCTAGCACTTAGCTTTGATGCATGAACAGGCTGCAGGTATTGGTGCTCTGAAAAGACCAGCTGTGGATAACCCTTCTGTGTCAGAATATTTATTTCTCTACAAAACCAAATTAGGCCCACTGTGCAACAAGGAACACATCGCTGAAAACCTCAAAATGGTATAAAAACACACAATCAAGAATTGTGTTTATTCTATGCATGTGATGCAAATTACAAAAGCATAAGATAAGCAGTGAATCAACACGATATATGAATAACATGCATGTGCTTCTTTTCATTCAAAAGTACCACACAGTATGAGGCTACCAAGCAAGAAAGTTAGCTCCTTTGAAAGGCTAACAATGAAGCAAAAGCAAACAATGATGTGGCTATCAAAACAATGAACTCTACAACAAGAGTTCAGTCAGGAAGTGTGGATAGTGCTCCCGTCAACATTAAAGCAAATGAGATTAGCATATGTACGGAGCTTCTGAAGAAGAGAATAAAAAAAAATTGATGGGACACTTAGGCTCCAATTTAACAGGTATGATGCGACAGTGTTAATAGCTCCCATCTAGCAGTTCCCCTTGCATGCCTTAGCTTGTGTTCACGCACTTGCCACTCGCTCAATCACTAATCCCTTAATCTGTGCCTCCATCACCTCACACATACTCAGTAGCAACCCCATTATATAAAAGGTCACCTGACATAGATATTAAGCTTCACTTGAGCCAAGCCACAAGAATCTGCCTGCATGGCCTAGGGGTAGCGTGTCTAACCTGATATCCAAGTGGACCGGATTCCCATCTCAAAGGCGAAGCCAGAGTTGGCAGCTCCTCGGCTATATTAGGCAATCTTGTAACTTCAAACAGCATAACGACCAATTAGTGCCCGACTGAGCCACCTGCCAACTAACACATGCCCATGACTTTTTGCTTGAACACCCATGCCAGCAATGCCGGATTATCTGCAGAACTGTCACATTAAAAATCTGTTGCATTAAAAGGGCACTCTTCTGTCGGAGATACCAGCCCATTCTGGTAAATCTGACCACTTGGTTGCAGTAATGAAAACAAAAATTACGGTTTAGGCAGGAATTCATATTTTAAATTAATCAAGAAAGTCAGTTTTGAGCAGACGGTTGGGCACTCTTGTTGCGGCTAACTTGGTAGCTGCCTGCAGCAGGTGAAGTGAATATACTACATTTCTTGACTGTTTCAGAGCGTAATAAAGACAGTTATTTTTGTGCACATCAAGCTGAAGCAGCCCACTTTCCTCTCTTTAAATAAGGTGCAGCAACCTGAGTTGTTTATGCCTGCTTGACCAGATTTTAAAATGCAATAAAAAAAAAAAAATCGCACAATCGACATTGCCATATACTTGCAGCGGCACTGCCATTGACAGCGCTACCCCATGCAATAACAGTTGTTGATATATTTGTGACAGATATTTAGTTCATTTCATTATTTTATTTAAATCTACCTTAGCCATCTGAGTTACAGTTTTAACAAAATATGTGCATCTTGGGTAGTATCATCCTCATTGTTGCCACTGCAAGTCACCTAAATGGCACGGCAGTTTTCGTGCCCATAGAATTGTATAGAATGATTATATTAACTACACAATAACTATGAATTATCTTTCCAAAGTTTGAAGACACTGTCTAGCACTGAGAAATGAGACTATCTTATCAAAAGAGTCAGTTTTAAGTGGTTGCACTGTTTCTCAGTAGCATATTCGCTACTTTGGGTGTTAGCATACTGTCACCCAAAGTGACACTATCACCCAAAGGTGATAGTGTCTGCATACTGTCAGCGAGTCTGACAGTATGCTGACACTATCATCAATTGCAATTATAGTTATGTGCCAAGAGGTCAGTGAAAATTAATGCTAATGTACAACCCTGCCCAACTTTGCATGAGCTACAAAGCATGTAACAAAGAATAACTGCCCATGCAACATAGTATTAGTTACCAAGTACTTTGACGAGCATGAGCCGACAAAAGCAGATGCCCGTACCTCCAGTATTCATCTGCAAACTGAGAGAGAAAGGTCTCCTGAGAGCCTTGCATTGTGGTTACCCCAGTTCTGAAGGAAAAAATAACAAAATAAACATGAAACATGGGAACACAGTCCGAAAGCTCTGCTGTATTCTGGAGAGTTTATGCACAGCCTAATTTATAAATAAACCGTGCCGCTTGTTGACAGCGACTGAAACTGCCCGCTTAACATAGTGCTGGCTCACAAGCCATCTCCGACAAGGTGACAAAAGCAGGTGCGCATACCTCCATTCAGCAACAGGAATTTGAGAGAGAAAGCTTTCCTGTGGGCTCTGAGTTGTGGCTACTCCAGATCCGTACAAAGGAAAGTGAGGAAATCTAGAGCACAAGAACAGAAAAGTGCTGTTGACACGTGCAGACAAACAGGGCATGATGCAGCTTTGCGCCTAAGAATGTCAGCATGACCGTATCTCCAGTTTTCAAAAGCAATCTATGAGAGTAAGTTTTACTGTGAGCTCTGGCTTGTGGCTCCCCAAGCTCCAAAGGGTAATACAAAGAAAAAAAAAAAAAAAGCAATGCAAGAACAGATAAGTGCGCCTGACTTATGAAGCAAGCATAGCATGCAGCCTTTATGCAGTATGAAGCTGCAGCTTTGCCTTCAAGAGATTCAGGTTGGTTGGTTCACAGGAAGGGAAAGGCACAGTATCTGTCACACTTGCTATGTGGACACCTGAACCGCACTGTAAGGGAAGGGATGAAGGTGGGAGTGAAAGTGAAAAGAGAGAAAGGGGAGCCGTAGTGGAGGGCTATGGAGTAATTTCGACCACCTGGGGATCTTTAACGTGCGCTGACATCGCACAGCACATGGACGCCACTTCGTTTCGCCTCCATCGAAACGCAGCCACCGTGGTCGGGTTTGAACCCGGGAACAGCATAACTAGATTTAGCGGTAGGAAAACATTTTCCAATGGGTGGGCAAATACTAATTACTAAAAATGTTTCAGTGTATGAATTCAACACCAATCCAAATGTCACATATTGCAACAACTATCCACAATTGTAGACTGCAACAAAATTGTAATTCAGCGCAAGCTCTGCATACAACAGGCCTTTAAACGAAAACAACTCAGACCTAGTCACACTGCTGTACTTGGGTAGTTTCATGATAAAATTATGAAACCCTGAACCATCCTAATGCTACTGTACTTAAAAAGACAAACTTCACTAGAAAAGAGCCAGAACGTTCAAAACACCACAGCTGCAGTTATGGAATATTCTAAACACGTAGACAAATTATATAACGTAATCTTGAAATTCAAGTAAAAATCACATTTCTGACTCATACAGCCCAAATAAATACACAATATGGCCCAACTTTTTTACCAGCCCGATACAAGAAAAGTCTCTGTACTAAATTACCGGCCAAGCTCATGTTACTCATGGCAATGCTACTTGTAGAAGAACATGGGCACTGCCCATCAAAACAGAACCTTTGAAAGCATCATTCTACCAAACGAAAGGGAGTGCTGCGGATAATACAGTAAATGTCCCCTTTAAAGGCCCACTATCCGCCCTCCAGTTGAAAATATTTTCTTCCCCGGTGACTGTGAGACTTCGCCCCCAGATCGCAAGGCCGCAAAATGTTTTCAGAAAGAGTGGTTAATAATGCAGTTACCGCCACCACAATAACACAATTCTGTCATGTTTCTCTCCTCCCGTTCCCTCGCAAAGGTTTTTCACTCTCCTGCCAGGTCATCTAGCCTCCGCAAGCCAAATTCCCCTTCCTTCTCCGCATTTGGCAGGAGGTGGGGCGTAGTACACTGCGTGCGACCGTGGCGAGGGAAAAGCGCGCAGCGAGTGGTGGACACAATTAGTGGTGTACGCCCATCCTTCACCCATCAGCCAATGAGACGGACCAATGAATGCCGTTTCCTACTCCGACACCAGCCTTGTGGCTCGTAGAGAACAAGGTAGCTGATTTCCCGACGGGGAGGATGAGAGAGCTTTGATTTGTATTTTTGCTGCTTTGCGGCGCGCATCGTTGTAGCATTTTGCACAGATATCTTCGGTACCTGATCGAAGCACTGAGCTTTTTTGCTTAAAAGGTCCTTCCCTGGACAATGGGCCTTTAATAAGTTGCAGCCAGATTTCTTGCCCCATATGATGACTAGGACCTCAAACTGAACTGCACATCATGAAAGGCATAAACAAAAAGCAATATAAACCCAGCTTCACTGTTTTCAATCCACTCCAACCATTACGTAGGCTTAACAAGAAGGTAAAAGGTTTTTATTAGGAGTGTACGAATGTCGAAATTTTTGAATACGAATATGGGGGGAAATGTCTTTAAATATTGAAGCAAATATTTTATAAGTAGAAAACGAAAAATTCTGAAATAGCGAACATTGTTCACCTTGTTCATCTAAAAAATTTGTATGGTATTTGCAAACAAAATTAAACTAGAATTGACCAGAAGTGTATAATCTACTGAAAAAATCCAATTTAAACTTTAAACAGGTTTCTGCATATACCCGTTTATTTTACAGGAAGGATCCACATACATAAAACCGCGTGAAGCTGTCATGTCATTGCTGAATACAGTAAACTGTCGTTATTTCAGCCTTCAAGGGACTAGAATGTGCAAATTAACGAAAACCTCGAATATTCAAATGGGCCTGAAAAAACTCCTGAAAACCGTTTGTATCACAGTAGATTATCTGCTCAACATCTTCATGCTAGTTCTCTGTATTTGACATGAAACTGAAGAATATATTTTTTTTAAGATTTCATCAGTTTGTGCATACTGCCGGAAAGGCCTGTGCTACCTTTCCCCCCGTGCAATGCAGTAAAAGTGGTCTCTCTTTACAAATAGGCCCCATTGTGTTTTAAGAATGCTTCACCGCGCAAGTCCACCCAGTTAAGCAATGCAGTGAAGCATGCCATGCAGTAAAACTGCACAAAACAGGTAGGGGCGTGCGAATATTCAAAATTTAGAACATGAATCGAATATGCTTGTTATTCAGCTCACATTCGTATTCAATAAACTGATATTTTGAATTTTCAAATATTCTAAAATTACTGAATACACCTAAAACAGTTCAATTCACCGCAGTTTCATTGGACTACAGGCTTCACCGAAATGCCCGACTGTGTGGATTGTGCAGCAAAGCCACCTCAACACGCAACAGTCATTTTGGGAAGAGGACTTCCCCGAAAGTGAGTGCAAAGCGAACTACTTGAGGAAACTGAGAAAAAACATCGCTCTCACTTCGTTTTATCTCATATGCAGCAGACAACCATCGTGCAGGTGGTCATAAGATGAAATTACTGTGGCGCTAATAACTTTTGGAAGTCTTTTCAAACCCATTCGGTATTTCGATTTTTCGCTTAATTCAGGCATTTTTTTTCTGGCCCCTTCATTTTCTATTCAAGAATTAACCTGCACTGGCCGAAAGCACTGAGACAGAGTGGTTACAGTTTGGCAAAAAACCCATCTTCATTGCACAGCACACTTGCGAGTGATTCCAAAAGCCGGTTCCACTGATACACAGTTTTAACAAAAAAATGAATTCGCAAAGTTCGTCCCGGAGCGGTACTTTCGAATTTTACAGGAATAGTCAGACCGTTTAGAAATGTAGAAAGGCTTTTTAAAGCAACTTTTGCAATTAGTCCTGGTTTTCCCATTAGGTATAAGAAATTTACTTTCAACTTCCTGCTATGAAAAGGAAGATTTTCCCATTGCAAGTCATTTTTAATTGCGGTACAACTGTCCCCTTTTCCGTAATTGTCCAAGACGAACCTTGCCGCTAGATTGTGAATGTTCTGTAGTTTTTCAATAATTGCTGTGCAGGGTCCAGAACGATATAAGCATAAACCACAATAGATTGAGCACAGGACAGAAAAGCAGTTTCCTTGAGACTTGGCTATGAACATCTTAAATTTCGCTAAATAAAATTCAGCACCCTACCAGCTTTGGTAACCATGTGATCCACATGTGAACTCCATGAACATTCATTTGACAATATAACACCCAGGTATCTAGATGTAAATTTCTCGCTAAGCAACTCATTGTTTACATGATACCGAGTTTGCATTTCATCTTTTTTTTTTTTTTTTTTTTGCGAAAAACAAAGGTGAGCATGCTTTCCTATATTCAGATGCATTTTCCATTTTAAACACCAGAATTTAGACAGAATTAATAAGTTTACTGTATTCAGCAGCAATATAACAACTCCAGTCTGCCTTCCTGTACAGAAAAAAACTAATACACATAATCCTGTACAAAATTCATACTGGATTTTTTAGCAACGCATACACTTCTGTGTAATTCTAAATTTCTGTGCACATACCATGTGAATTCTGAAATAAACAGGGCAAACAATGTTTGCTATTTTTAATTTCAGTGCAAATACCGAAATAAACAGGACAAACTATGTTTGCTATTTTTAATTTTGCAATTTTTGCACTGATAAATATTTGATATTCAAAACCATTTTTCTTCCCACATTTGAAAATTTCAATATTATCACATTTCTAAATGTAGGCCGTGGCAGGCATTTATTTGTCCGAATTTATATTCACATAAGCCTTAAGTGAGGTACATAATCCTGTGTAGTTGCTGGCTTGAAAATGATTAAGGATCACCAAGAATGCACTTCCACCCACAATGGCTTAATTCTTTCTTTTTCCTGTGTTACTCAAACTCCCCGCCAACCCTTCGTGACTTCATCACACATTCATTCCCGCCATCCCTTCGTGACCTCACCACACATTCACTCATAAACAGCAGCTAAGTCAAACCACACTGTTCGACGAGTAAAATAAAATTAGTTTCACTTTATTTTTTATTTTTTTTCGACCACATTCTGTGACCTTTTTGAGTGTGGTTAGCTCATTTATGGCTTACAGAATGAAAACAGGTGCACTGCTTACAAATTGCAATGGTTTGTCCACATTTTGATGTAAGTGTGGGTCACTTACAATGGTGATAAATTTTCAATACTGTAAGTATGTCCAATTAACACCTGGCAGGTGAGATTTGTATATTTTAAGTACATAAATTTTTTCACCGCCCCATTGGCATCACAACTGCTGCTCATGGTTTCTAGCACTGGTTCACATAAAAAGAAACGAGCGCACTGATAGTAAAATACTTGACAAAAGTTTTCTACAGAGTTTCTAACAAGGCCATTATATAATCAACCACTTCAAACAATAAGCTTTCCTTCGTGGTGAAGAAAATTACATGACTAAAATCCAGTGTTCAACCCTTTAATGCATGCAAAAGGAAACACAAGCACATTTCTCTTTTCCCTACATGATATGCAATTTGGAACTGTCTTATTAAGTGACATTAGACCACAAGCTTGTACACAATGGAGACATCTACAAATGGGGATTGTCTGAGAACCACAGCATTTTTTTCTCCTTTACCATCTACTAGTATATGATATCGGAGGACCGACGGTACCGTAAATCACGGACGGACAAGAGTTAACACGCCAAGTATATAGGCAGGGAATGCAAGTCATGTTTTTTTGCCCAAAATGCCCGAACGGCATAGCCTATATTTGAGAAGTATGTAAACCAACAAAACGGCAAAGAAATAACATTACGATGTTCAACATGAGCAAAAATCTGAATAGATGAGCTGAAGGAGCTACAAGTCAGCTTCCCCGCACAGTGGAGATTCTCTTACAGGCCGGTCGCAGCATCACTACAGGGTTCATATTACGAGTTGCATTTTTTCTCCCGACCTCTAGTCACCTGATTGGTGGAAATACTGGAATCAGATTTTAGTTCAACTTCTGGCTCCAAAGTTTCCACCAATCTGATGAAGGCAGACACAGAGAAAACGATACTTCTGGAAATGATGCAAACTCAAAATACGAGCCCAGAAGAATATTAAGGTATAGTGCTGGTGTCCTCTACGCTTTCACAGAAACTACATGCCCCCAAAAGCAATTCCCAAGGGTGAGAATGTGCACTGCAGTTCTGCAGCATCCTTGAGTCAACAAACTGTATGCAGTGCTGACAATATATGCAGCATGGCAGTGTGTCTGCGAGCGCTAAACACACATCTCCTCGGTCCAGACAAAGACAGCACTATTCCTACTGCCGCAAAATAAGGCTGTGCTGACTAGCACAGGCTGGTGACTTTGTCCACTGTTTAGCATAAAGCTCAGCAGCAGCGACACTTTTTGCTTACCACCAAAGACACCAAAAATACACATTGCCATAAGTATTTCACAAAACATGTCGTATATGATCAATGCACTCACGTGCACATTGAGCAGAATTACTAAGGTCAAAGCACCTACCGCTCAGTTTTATTCTAAGAAAGTTAGGTTTGGGTCT
This sequence comes from Amblyomma maculatum, assembly GCF_055883805.1. Classification (NCBI taxonomy): domain Eukaryota; kingdom Metazoa; phylum Arthropoda; class Arachnida; order Ixodida; family Ixodidae; genus Amblyomma; species Amblyomma maculatum. The sequence goes on along the minus strand of NC_139344.1, from coordinate 323,416,373 downwards.
ATGGGGTTTATGTCCCAAAGCGCCTCAGGCTATGAGAGACGCCACAGCGAAGGGCTCTGGAAATTTCAACCACCTGGGGTTCTTATAACGTGCTACGACTTAGAACAGCACACAGGCGTCTTGCTTTTCGTCTGTGGCTGGAATTAAATCTCGCATCGTTGGGCACAGCAGTCAAGTGCCCTAACTACTGCACCCCGGCAGCGAGGCGATTCGAAGTAAGTAGAGTAGCACCTATAATGCTCCAGAACCACCACTTAGTACCTTCCTACCAATCGTAATGCCATTTCGTTTGTTTGGCAACTTGTAGTAAAGTCTGTACCCAGTTAAGAGGTGCAGATATAAACTTCAAAACATTCTCAACTTATAACTGGTGGCTGTGCTTTGCAAACTCTGCTTTCAAGCAGACAAATATGATGTGTGTCTAAGGAGAATCGATAAGAAAAGTCTGCAAGAAGTTGATACTTGCCTCGTTGAAACAGAAGCTCCGGTGGTAGCGTTCATTGTTTCTTCTTTTTGTGTAGTCTTGCTCAAAACACTGAATCAGCAAATAAAACATATAATCAAGATAAAAAAGAAGGCAGAGTATTTCGTGTCGGACTCAAAAAAAAAAAAAAAAATGTGTCAAAATATAGATTTCGCATTAGCCTGCCGCATGGGAAGTTCTATAGGGTACCTGCACTGCATAGGTAGCGCTGCAATTGTCCCGCAGCGTGGCTAAAAAATGCTGCTGTTAGCCGCTTGGTTCGCGATAAACGACCGAGTATGTTCAGCAGCATCATAACGTCCTTGCCCAGGCGCTCTGGATGTAGCCGTTATCTGACACACGCCACGCAAAGCTTCGACACAGCGTGCAATATGATCCCTGTAAGCTCATGCAGGTGGCGACGCCCTAAAAAGCCGCCTCGGAAGTATATGCTCTTCTCGCTAGGATATGTGTCACGGCGCGACGATCGATACAGCAAGCTTCATTGCAGGTTGCTTATAGTTCGCGTTTCAAATCTAACTGATCGCACCTGCTGGCACATGGTTCGAAAAACGCTAAAGACGTAACGCCATTGGTGTTTTGTTCCGTTCTTACATGCATATACTAGCCTTTGATGAACCGAAGCTTCTTACGGCAGTCGGGCCGACACGAACGTGAATACCCAACATACCTTACTTCAGAGGCAGGGTCATCAGCGGCGATCACCACTTGTGCCGGTGTTGCAGCACTTTCACGCTTGCGCTTCCGGGAACTGCTACGCAAAGAAAATGTTTAACTTACACAGGGAACCAAAATTAAGGCGGTAAAGTCAGATCTCTATACCCTACCCTTTGACAGCAGCTGCGTCGTCGCAAAACTGAAGGCATGACCACATGTCCCATTCTGTATTATGCTCTTTCTTCGCCTTGATAAACTGGTGTTTCAGGGACTTCCACTTTATAACACATTTCGACTCTGCAAAAAAAAAAAAAAGAAAAGCGTTTTCCATAGCACAGCGTCTTAAGGAGTCCTGACGCCAGCCTTGCGAGAGATCACGAACAATGCTGCGCAGTAGAGCGCGCACTCACTCGGTACTCCAAGCTGCTGTGCGACCAACTCCCAAGCGTTGTTTTTTGCATCTTCATTGTGATAGTTCTTGTTCAAGATGTCATAGATTTCGGGATATCGCTGCACATGCTCGCAAAGCTTGACACTGAATTCGTCCGGCATGGTCAGAACTTTCTTTTGCTGCCAAATTCAAAAACGTGCTTACCGTGCGTAGTGTACTGTCGAACTGTGCACTCAACTGTACATGGTAGCTGGATGGATAAACAAGATGAGACAACCTTTTGAATCTGCCTCGTTGCTAACTTGCTAATGCTACAATTTTTTTTATTTGAAGTATATTTTTCTCCCACTGTCTTTATAAGCTTCATATTCTGAATAATGAATCAGCCTTGTAGCTTAAAACTTGAATACGAAAAATTTGGGTGTCCCTACAGCACAGCACCTTCTATTGTTTCAAGCAGATTTCCTTGATTGTATTAACTCTATGGAGATTTCTCCCCACAGCTAGCGCTTCCTCTATTTTTACAACATAAGCATTGATTGTTTTAAAGTTGCTTTAATAAAGAGGGTACTGATGGTGATGATGATAGCTGCATGAGGTTAGGGGTTATCTCCACAAGCACCCAAGCGCCAGCATGGCGCCAGTAGCAGTACCTTTCGAATGCTTTCGAAGCGAAATAGCAGCAAGTGCTGAATACTTTCAGATTTAGCTGTAGTGACAGGTCATGGACGCAATTCATGAACCCGACGATCGTGATTGGATCGGCGAGCCCCTGAAAGTTGCAGATTTCAGCGAAGAATGGACACATGCCTTACAAGCATCAGGATGTGGTGAATATGACGACAAGGATGTCGGGGAAGCTATTATGAAAGCCCTGAATATCTCAGAATCTGCGCTAAGGTCTTTGGAGGAAGATTTTCGGTGAGCAGCATTCATTTTCGAGTCATTGTACGCACGGCGAGCACCATTTCGCGCGCTGCCTCGACTTCGGCAGAGCAACAGGCCGGAGTTGTGGGGGATGGTTTCAATTCGAACACGCGCTCGAATTTTTTTCGTGTCAGAACGAACAATGAATGATGCGTAGCGATGGAGGAATGATTCTGCTGGTATGACCAGGCATGGCGCTAAATTTAATATCGCATATTTTAACTACTGTTACGTTTTGGATTTTGCACTATTTCGCGTTGTGTTGTACGCGGTTTTTCGGACCGGGGAGCAGTGCCTGGCGGGTAATGGCTCGAGCAATGATATGTACTACGCGCTCATCGCATGTGGTGGCGGCGGCGCGTACTCGTTCCGATAGTCTGGCGGGTCGTGCCTCGACTTCGTCCTGAGAGTAAACTGCTTAGCTTTGCTCAGTTTGCTGGCTCTGCCTTGACTGTAATAATAATTGGTTCAGAGGAAAGGAAAGGCGCAGTATCTGTCACACTTGCTTCTGTGGACACCTGAACCGCGCGGTAAGGGAAGTGGAAAGAGCGAGCCGTAGTGGAGAGCTACGGAGTAATTTCGACTACCTGGGGATCTTTAAAAAGAGAATTTATTGTGTACATACATACATGCATACATACATACACACATACACACATACAAAAACGCACATTATGCACAGACCAATAGCACTATACCAAACACTATAGGGCATTTATACATAATAAACTCAAATACATGATTCTCCATAGTGGGGAAAACAATAGAAGGGGGGTTTTAATAAAGTATGATGGGTATCTCAATCTGCGCCCCTGTAGAAAGTCATATCCATCAAAGACAGCGGAATGAGACCGATTGTTGTTTTGGCTGTAGGAAGAAGGAAAAGAAGATGCACGGGCCTGCTACTGGCTCTGTAGCTGAGCCACCTCCGCTGTCTCATGCGGACAGAAGAGAAAATAGAGAAAAAAGGAAAAAGAAAAGGGAGAGAAAGACGCGCACCGCAAAAACAGCCGTCATCCACCACCGAAGCAGTGGCGGGTGCAATGACGGCCTACAACAGATATAATTTGGTGGCTGGCTAGCCCCTGCCGCAATCGGCGTTGACCTACCGTCCCAGCTCCGTAGGACCAGGAACTGCCACCCTTCACCACGTGCTGACACCGCACAGCACACGGACGCCTTTTCGTTTCGCCTCCATCGAAACGCAGCTGTCGCGGTCGGGTTCGAACCTGGGTACTCTGGCACAGTAGTCGGGTGTCTTACCACTGCACCACCCCGGCGGGGCTGTCTGAACTGGACTGTCCCAAGGAATGAGAGGAAGGGGGAGAGGGAGTTAAGCAATCCCTTTCTCTATGGTTAAGCTCCCTCGCTGCGTGCTCTCCCCCAACCGTAGGGTGCCTCGATGCGCGCGCCCCCCTCCCCCGTTCCTACCCGCCCGTACCCGCCCGCTGTTTCTTGCGCCATCTAGCCTACGCAGCCGTTACTGTGTGCATTACTGGCGCCGCCACCTCTCATGCATAAGCGCAAGCCTGTCATTCACAATCGCAAAAAACTGACCGTCCTCGCTCACACTCTGTCACTAATATACGTGCAAAAAAAATACCAACGAAAAATGCACATCAAGAGCATTCACGTTCAATCTGGGATAAAATCACTTAATTATTCACATTACAATATCGTATATGGTGGCCACCTACGGTTGCTGTTAAGTGCTCTACAATTTTTTAGAGCACTGTATTAATCGTAAATAAAGTTGTCCTTTTGTAGCTTCACAAGCAGCCTGCGAGGTCTAGAGCCCACACGGTACTTGAGGTTGTTTTCGGTGGAGTCCTGGCGGGTAGTGGAAAATATTCTGCGTCAAAGAATTCTTTACCGCCACTTTCACAGCTGCCACAATCGTTATTGTGTGCACTGTTTGCTACTCGCGTTTGCACTTCACTTCCCGCCACCGGTCTGAGTTCGTGTCTTTCACGGGCGCCATCACTACCACCATCACAATCACTGGCACTGTTCCTTTGCTGTGGTCGATTAGTACCATCCGCTCAACACTATGTATGCAAGCATGCCCAGGTGGAAATTCAGAGGGGCTTATCGAACGTCCTTTTGCAAATGGTACCAGTTCCATAAGCAACTTTGATAAGTGGTGCCGTTTGCAAATGGCCGGCGCTGAATTACGCTCCAGTCACATCTGCTGATCCGCGGATTTGTCGACCAGTAGAAGTAGGCGCTGATAGACAGGTTTGTGACGGTGTGTTTCATAAACAACATTGAAGTGGTCCCGCCTGCTACACACACCACTTGCAAATGGTTTGATGTAGTGAGAGTCGCTTATGTTATAATAGAATGGCAACCAAAACCAAAAATGAAAAGCATGTTTTAGAACCTACTCTAGTCCTTCATAGAGCCTTACTGCGGGCAACTTGCAGCAGACAGACCTCTATCATATATTTTTGAAACATGGGAACATATATAATGTGCAAGAAGCCAGACTTCAGATATGTTTAGTGTTAGAGGCTAAAACCATGATACAATGTTCAGAGGGAACTGTGAAACTCATGTTACTCTTGTAACAGAAGAATAAACAACATATAATTTTGTGGATGCACATTTGCAAAGATAATGTACGAAGGCAGCTTTCTCTCTCTCTCTCCCCCCCCCCTCCCCCTTCTCCTTAGAGGTGCGCACCTAATATGCAAATCGTAGTCATGGTAGGAAAGACCAATTCAAAGAGTGGCACAGATCAACATGATGGCCTAGAATGACCTATGACCATAAACACATAGAAATGAATTAAGTTCTTTAAGGACATCTGGCTGCCCAGCAACCTGAACAATGACTACCCAGGACTCCTGGCTCACAATGGCTTTACAAATGTCCACATTGCGACTACGACTACAAGCTTCCAATTGAAACAAAACAATCTTTGGTGTGCTGTGCGACACCACTGACGCCAAGCACCCACACTTAGCCACGTGTGGCGTTACACTGTTTGGGGAAAAAGGGATCCTGGTGCAACAGTTTTTTTTATGACTCCTTTATTTTCTAAGTATGATCATCGTCTAAAATGAAGGCGGACCGAGATGACTGCGGAGTTCTTCATAAAAACAAAAGAAGCATTCTCTAAATACCACATTGTGCATAGCGAACAACCAGAAAAGCCAGCCAGGAAAACTTTCCCATTCATAGTTGCTAAATGTTTCAAAGGAGCCTTAGGCCTTACTTACAAGGTTACAAAACTTTCTAGCAGTGAATTGCTCCTAGAGCTAAATGACAAATACCAAGTGTCCAAACTTCCTAGTATCCAATCATTTGGGGACATTTAAGTGTCCATCGCACCACATAGGTCACTAAATACAGTCTGCAGTGTGATCTAGCAGAGGAAGAATGCTGGGTGGGCTCACCGACCAAAATGTCATGAAATTTCAAATAATCAAAAGAAAAACAACAAAGAAATACCAACCAAGCATCTTGCTGTTATGTTCACCTTTTCCACACTCCCTGAATCAATTGCAGTAGGGTACACAAAGTTTGCAGTCCATGCCCTCATTGCTTCAATTGCCAAAGATCTGGCCATAGAAGTTAACGATAAAAGGCACCTGTTTTGTGCCACTCCTTGTGTTGACTATACCCCCCTCTCATCACTGCACGAGGTCCCCCCATTACTTCCACAGGTCCACAAAGGGTCTCAGACACATCTTTGGCTGAGAGCCAGGGCTGTATTGAATTATAAAAGATTTTTTTAATGCCTGTGGCCGCCGTTAGATGGAGCAGAGTGCTGTGCATTCCACTGTATCCTGATGTTGTCTTGATTATTATGGATGCAGTATAATGAGAGGTGTCTGTGTGTGTGGGACTAATTTGACACTTGGGCATGGCCTCCTCCTCTTTTCTGAGTGATGGGTGATGATTTTGTATTACTAATTGATTGTTGTCAAGCTGCTGTACAGGTACTCCGGTTTTGTCTGCTGTACTTGGCACCCTGTTATACACATGCTCGTGCTAGGGAATGGGCTTTGCCTATTTCCAAGTGCTGACTCATGGCGAGGAGTTCAGACAAGGTTAGCTTTTGGTATTGGTACCCTGAGGCTGGTTAGTATCCTATTAGCTGGGGGATCATCTATTGCAGTAGCAACATTAAGCTGCTTGACACTCGAAGACTATGATGGCATATTCCTTGCCTGTGGCAACTGCCTAGGTGATGGCGGCTTCTCCATCATCTGTTAGGTGCTTAGTTGCTAGCGACGTGGTAGCTACCATCACAAGTTCACGGTTGACACACTGCGGTCGTCGGGTGCTCCAAGTATATGGCAGCGTTCATGTACTAACATTATTAGTAGTGCTATGGGCTCTGGAAGCACAGTAACCGAGCTGCAGGATAGTATGCATGTTCCTTCGGATACACTCCAAGGGTATTTTTGTCGTTTTGGATTAAACGTTGATCCTTTCAAGAACTGCTGCCACAACCATTAGCCCTTCTCCGGACATTGCAAATAGGTAATTCGTTAGTTTACCATCAGTCTCACAACTACTCGTCCGAGGCAAGCAACATAGGGGTGCAACTGCTCATTTAAAGAGAGCGACAGCTGTAAGAACACTTGTACTACTAAGGTGGGGATCGAACCACAGTCTCGTTGTTGGGATGTAGATGCACTGTTTACTTGACTATGGTTACAACTGGATAAATATTATGAATGCATGAGTTATATATGAAACATGGAAGGGGTAAGCATTAGGGGGTTACTCTTGAAATAAAGCACCAAAGGGGGGGGGGGGCTAGACGCGGAAGTCTCGTTCTAGCCCCAGCGTTTTAGCCCTAACAGACAGAGTTATGACCCCCAACCCGCAGTGCAAGAAGTCGCTGCTGCGGCAGGTTCGAGCCAGAGGGGACAAACACAGAGTCGCATATTCGAACAGGCTTTATTCTGCCTAAGTACATGGCAAAATACAGCACTCAAATACAACCGCCATAGGAAGCGAACGTCGCGCTTGCATACGGGGGTGAGATAAACCCACCAAAAGGGGAAAGCAATCGCGAAAAGGAGAGAGGAATGTCCTATTCACCACGCGTGGCTTCGCGCTCACGACCCGCAGGGGTCAGTGCGTACGATGACTAGGCAACTAAGGTGACGGTGGCAGTCTCCCCAGCGGAAAGCTTGAACCGCGCGCATGTGAAGAGAAGGTCTCCGGGGGAAAAGAAAGAAGTCCTGTGGCGGCGTCGCTGCGGCGGACTGGGAGTAATAATAAGTTTACGCGTGATAATTATGCCACAGCCATTATAATGGCTGCGGCATAATTATTACGCGTAAACTCGCGTTATAATTATGTGCGGCCATTATAATGGGACAGGGGATTTGTGTGTATCCCCACAGCATTAGAATGCGTAATTACAACCTGGTTAGTGCAAAACAGCGGATGAGCAAGAAACCAGCAGGACAAAGTGCATACGTAGATGTTTGGCACCAGTTGAAAGGTGCACTAAAGAGTGTTCTGCAAAATTTGTTTTGTGTTTTGTGTGCGGCAATAAAAATGCCCCTATACCCTTTACTTTTACGAGGCTTGACCTAATCACTCTGTGGTTAAAAGGCGCCCTTCAAAATTCTCTTTATTGCACCTTTAACTCCAGATAGCATATTTGCTGTTAAGTACCATTTTTGCCAAATTGAATAGTAAGGGATCAGGTAGACTGATCTTCCTTTCTGTCCTTTGGCTGGATTCTTTTATGTGGACTTGATAACTCACATGGTGCAAAGTATTATTGCATATTATCTTTATTACCTTAGCTGTGCTTAATAAAAAGGAAGAGTAATCATAACGATCTGATTATTGGTTTACTTGGCACGGCATTCCGTTAATAGTATTTTGTCTAGTTCGAAATCCTGTTGCTATGCTTTATTTTTCGGCAGCGGGGTACTGGCTGTTGTGTGGTGCAGTAGTTGGCAATTTCCGTTTAAGGTTTTCTCATGATCGTCTTTCTTTTCAGCATGAGCAGTCTTTGCTGTGGAGAAGAAAACCTGGACACAACAAAACTTCCAGAGAAGACTGAACTGGAGACCTTGAAGTTAGTCCTCCTGTGGCATCATTTAATTTTAGTCAATATGATTTATTTGACTGAAAGCTAACGGTGTAATACTGGATGTATTCGTACCACTGCTGATATTGTCTTTTCAAAAATATATGATGAAAACAATTTGCCTTGTGTTAAAGTGATGAGTAATACTGATGTTTTTATGTAGGCTACTGAAAGAGGACCTGCATGAGCGGGAAAAAGATCTGGCGTATCGCTACAAGTACACCCAATTCATGCGCAAATCTTGCCCATTCTTAAAAATGGTAAGTAAGTATAAAGATTCTACTTAAAAACACAACTGCAAATACCCCATCAGAAGGGGCCCTTCAGCCAATCTCATTGACCAATTGCCATTATATTGTGGTTAATCTATCTCCCCACATGCCTGCCACTCGACTGTGATTTCAGGCTACAGAATTACGTCGTCATGAGAACTTCTTGGTGCCATTGGCTGGAGGGTCTTTTATGAGGTGCACTTAACGCTGCACTCTTGAGTTGTATCTAAGTGTAAGCAGGTCTGATCAGCCTTTAGGGAAGCTAGCGTAAAGCTCATTTCTTATGAGATGTTTTAATGCAAGAGCTTCATTCTCTCATGAGGTGTCAACAGCGTTCGTTGGCAGTGTGTGGATGGAGCGTATCATCAGAGCTGTCCACACGAACTTCAATAATCCATTGTATGGTTAATTAATATAATAGAGACCTTGAAGCCAACTTGATGGTGACCTCAAAATTTTAATGGGACACCCCCAAAATGTAATCTCGTTAGAATTGTATGAAAATTAATGTCTAGACTAATTCGAGTGTGACCAATTCAGTAGTGACTTAAAATTAGGATGGTCCCCTGGACCCTCAAAATTTGACCTTGCCAGAATTTGACCAAAATCGATATTTAACCTAATGAGCATGGCCATTACAGGGGTGAGCTACAAATTGGGATGGGAATATTCAAAATTTGGTCCCCTGGACATCCATAATTTGACCAGATTGATGTCTAACCTACTTCAAGTAGGGTCATTTCAGAGCTCTAAACTTACGTGGGCCACCACAGAAATTTGGCCTCCCTGGACCCCTTAAATTTGACTGCATTCAACTTTTACCAAAATTGGTGTCTAGCCTGATTTGAATATGTCCAACTCTAGTGGCTTGCAAATTTAGGTGGGCCGCCCTCAAAATTTGTTCCCTACACCCCTCAAATTTGACTTCTTCTGAATTTGGCCTATAGAAATGGCAACTAAGCAACAAAATGCAGATCTTATGTGGAACTAGGCACGGAACTCGAAATGCTTTCACATTTCTTTAGGTAAGCAGAAAGCGTTGTAGTTTCTCCAGTGTGCTTTTGCTGCGTTTAAAGTTGCTTTTATGCTGAATTACTGCTATGCAGCAGTGGTTCTCTGACTGGGTACAGCAGAACTCTTAGGTTTTCAGAGTGCTTAAAAGTCCTTGCAAGTCTCCAGCTCCACTTTTCCTCTGGCCTCTACTTTGGGACTGGCAATAATGTGGTTTCAAATTTGGCCAGTTGATGACTCACATAGTCATACATTACATCTGTGTTTCGTGTTTGTTTTGTGTTCTTGTGCAAGTTATCTAAAAGCGCAGTGAAGTATGACCATGGCATTAGTGTAATTGCTCTTAGCAGATTTTCAGTATATAGCCAGCCGTCACCATTGTAAAAGTTGTAAATGAACTTTCTTCTATCTTTTCATGTTCCTTCTATTAATTTTTTTTTTCTTTTGCCTCAAGAATTTGGTGGGTGAACACACTCAAGAAAAGTTCCCCGAGACTGAAGCGGTGCCCAGTGGGGAAGCTGTATTGATTGTGCAGGTCTTCAAGCCTGTCAAAACGCCTACCTTTAAAAAAGTGCGCTTTGCCTATCATACCTATCCTTTCAGGGTGAGCACATTTTTTGGACTCTCAACATATTGCTTTTGAAATTTTCTGCTTGAAAAGAAAAAGAAACTTTTTCATTAAGAACTAAACCACCTTTCCTAGCTACTGTAGGAAAAGCAACTGAGTCGGCACAATGTGGAATGCGTCTTCCTGGTTGACCGACTGCAGTGGTTATGGTTTTTCAGGCTGTTGAACCTGACAATATCTATTCAAATCCCAACCATAGTGGCTGCATTTCGATGCAAGTGAAACGCTATCACCCGTGTAAAGCTGTGCAGTGTCAGTGCACATTAAACAACTGTTGCCTAAATCTGGAACTCTCTGTAGCAGTTTTGGTGCATTCAAACCATCATGTTACATCGATTTACAAATGATGCAAAACTGAACATTAAAACTTTGGAAATCAGTTTGTGTGCAGCCATCCAAGCCAGCAGACCCTTGTTGGCCGACAGTATCCAGTGTCTAATGCAGGCATGTGCATTGTTTAGCTTTGGAAGCTGGTGCCTCTGCCTGGTAGGCGAGTAGAGAAATAATAGCTTTGGTCAAACCAGAAGCTGTGTAGTTTTCGTAGTCAGTTTTTAAGAAAACTGTACAACTTTTTTTTGTAGTCATAGAGATAATAGAGGCACAAATTAATGGATCACTGGCTAAGTGAGTAGCAAAACACATATACGTGAAGGAAGATCTGCAATGGGACTGCGGACGGGAGTCATTAACGCTGTAGTATCCATCATAAAGGCTAAGTGTCGCCCAAACTTTTGCGGCCATTTTTTTTTTTTTTTGCTAAAATTTTGCTAAAAATTTTTATCTTGTTCAAGTATCTTACAGTAGATACACATGAGAGCAAGAGTATCTCATTATTCCTCCGAAACATGCAAGTTGAAAGGCTACGGATGTGGAGAAGGCTCCAGCGTAACCACGAATCTGTGTAACGGGGTTCTTTCTAGTAGGAGCTTTCGTAGCCTACATCAGGTACTCTTCATTGAGACATTGGGTTTGCGAGTAGGCCGGGAGGAGAGAGGGAAACCCGCGCGGTGTCACTGTGGGAGACTGAGGCAGTGATGGGTGGCCAGTGTGCCCTCTCCTTGCGGTCCTCCCTAACAGCGTGCATAATCTCGCGTGGCGATTATGCGTGGCCGTTATAAGGGGGGCAGGGTATTCGTGTGTATCCCCACAGGTGCACAGTTCAAATTATCATCAGCAGTATTGATTTGCGTATGAACCGATAGCTCCATTTTTTCGACACCTAGGGTTTCATTCACCACGCTTGGAACTGGGAATGGGCACTGGCACGTGGTATGTAATACCCGCAACTTGGTTGAGGCCACCTCAGGCTCCACAAATAGTGCTGCTCTGCGTGTAGGTCAGCCCGCCCAATATTTAATGCCCATTCTTTCAATAAAATATTGGGACTGTTCAGCTTAACTAAGCACAGGTATACATGCACAAACTAGATTTAGCTTTTGTTTTGCCACATCTTGCCGCGTTTAGCAAATTATTATTGTTTGCTTCAGGCTTTTATTACAACAAAGAAGGCTTAACAATAGCAATGCTCAAATATCCGAAAATTTTAATATTGAGCAAATAATGTGTCATTCAATCAAGGCGTCAAAGCGAATAGCAGTATATTGTCACGTAGCCGTATAGGCCCATAACCAGAAGGTTGGCTTTAATGGGGCTTGATCCAAAAGGCGCAGAAGAGGAGTTCCAGAGCACCGAGAGACGGTCAGCACCAAACTTCAGCCTCTTCGCATCGACCGTCACGGGTCCACTTATTCTTCAAACCAGCGTACGGGACTCGCGATGAACAGCCGCCCAGCGGCTGCTGTTGCACACGCTACATTACCCTCCATCTCTAAAAAAAAAAAATGTGAGCCCAATGAATTCGAAAGGAAAAAAAAATAAAGTAAGCAAGAAACATGCGATAGGGCAGTGTGCTGATCTTCTAGGGCAGTTCTCACGAAAAGTACGGCTTCATGTGCACAACGTGAACCCTCGGGTTTCTGCTGGCGACGAGTAGTAGAAAAGCCGTCCGGAAGCACTTCGTATGTGACGTCTCTCAACTGATGGAGCATTTTGTATGGGCTAAAGTAATGTTTACACGTCAAATAGGAGTCCAGAGTCTGGTTCTAAAGTCACTATACGGTGGCGGTGATTGTAACGCTGGGCGTCTTGACCTTGCTGGTTCCGGATGCGTGCCCTCGCCAGCTGTCGCACTTCTGCGCGCCAAGCAAACTCCTCGGCGCAACTTCGGGGTCAGGGCCGTCATGGGACAACATGGCTTCCAGCATTGTCAAAACTTCGCGGCCATACAGTAGGGAGAACGGCGTCATTTGTGTTGTTTTCTGCTGTGCCGTGTTGTACGCAAATGTGACGTACGGCTGGGCGTCATCCCAAGACCTATGTTCAACATCCACGTGCATGCACATCTAGTCGGCGAGAGTTTTGTTCAAACATTCTGTCGAGCCATCAGTTTGTGGATAGTAGGCTGTTGACCTGCGATGGGTAGTGCCGCTCAGCTGCATGACAGATTCCAGTAGCTTGGCAATGAAAGCAATACCTCGGTCCGTTATTGTAACTGTCGGGGCACCGTGTCTTATTGTAACTGTCGGGGCACCGTGTCTCAGGATGATGCGTTCGATGAAAAATTTCGCTGCTTCGATTGCCGTGCCGCGCTGGAAGGCCTTTGTTTCAGCGTAACGTGCGAGGTAATCTGTAGCAACAATTATCCACCTGTTGCCCGAAGCGGAATTTGGACAAGGACCCAACAATTCCAACTTGTTCAAATGGGTATCTTAGCACTTGAACAGGAGGCAGTAAACCGGCCGGTTTCACAGACGGTGTTTTCCGTCGCTGGTTATCTTGGCATGCTCGCACGTAATGTCATACTGCGGCCGCAAGGTTTGGCCAGTAATAACTCTTCTTAATTCGGGCCAGAGTTCGAGCATACCCCAGGTGACCTGCAATGGGCTCGTCATGACATGCCTGCAAGATTTCTTCGCGAAGAGACTCTGGCACGGCGAGGAGATAATCTCTTCCCGTCTGAGCGCAGATGATCTTGTATATCACATTGTTTCGCATGCAAAACAATGACTGCTCTGACGAAAAGGCGAGGAATTTCTGTAGTATCGATAAGTGGTGCGAGAACCGGGTTGTCACGTTGCTGCTGCGAAATAGTGAGCGCGTCGACGGCTGTGATAAGGGGAAAGTCTGGTTCTTCGTCTTCATGCGCAACCTCGACAAGTGAACGGGACTAGGAGTCGGCATCGTTGTGCTGGCGCCCTGACTTATACATGATGGTCATGTCGAACTCCTGTAGCCATAAACTTCATCGTGCAAGGCGTCCAGAGGGATCTCGCAAGTTCATTAACCAGCACAGAGAGTAGTGGTTGTCGACCATAAAGACGTCACCCATACAACAGCCATACATTTTTTTTCGGTGGTGGTATAGTTCAATGTGGCACAGGACAAAGTATGGCTGGCATATGCGATAACTCGCTTGTTACTGTCTTGCCACTGGACGAGTACAGCACCGAGACCCATGTTGCTGGCATCTGTGTGGACCAGTCTCGGCATGTGCATCGAAGTGAGTAAGCACAGGTGTTGTCTGCAAGCGGTGCCATAACTTGTTGAATGCCTTTTGCTGTTCGTCTGTCCAGGTGAAGGTGACATCATGTCGGGCGAGGCGTGTCAATGGAGCGACAGTTCGCGAAAAGTTTGAATAAATCTGCGGTAATAGGTGCAGAGGACCAAGAAACAGCGAACTGTCTTCTTGACGGATAGAGTAGGAAATTGGTGACGGCTGATGTTTTAGTGGGATCGGGCTGAACACCTCGATGGCTCACGATGTGGCCCAAGAACAGGAGCTCTTCACAACCAAAGTGGCACTTTTGGGTTTTTAACGTGAGGCCGGCAGATCTGATAGCCCGTAGCACAGCGGAGACACATTGGAAGTGTTCCTCAAACGTTGGTGAAAACACAATAACGTCGTCCAGGTAGACTAGACACATCTGCCGTATAAGACCAGATAGAACTGCGTCCATCATTCTCTGAAATGTCGCTAGAGCGGAGCATAATCCGAAAGGTAGGACCTTGAATTCATAAAGTTCATTGTGCGTGACAAACGCCGTCTTCTCGCAATCACGTTCATCGACTTCAATCTGCCAGTAACCGCTCTTAAGATCAAGCGGTGAAAAGTTGCGCGCGTGGTGCAGCCGGTCTAATGAGTCATCGTGGCATGGCAGCAGGTAGACGTCTTTTTTTGTAACCTGATTGAGCTTACGGTAGTTCACAAAGAACCTTAAGGTTCCATCTTTCTTCTTAACGAGAACAACAGATGAAGCCCAGGGACTCCTCGATGGCTGCATGACACTGTCATTTAACATCTCTCCTACCTGTTGAGCAAATACATTGTGTTCCCGCGGTGACATTCTATAGGGGTTCTGTCGAACTGGTCAGGTACGGTCGGTGGTTATTATGCAATGCTTGGTCAGGGGCGTCTGTTTAACCGCGGAGGCAGACGAGAAGCAGTCTTGAAACTCTGAGAGTAGCCCGACGAGTCTGTCCTTCTCTGCCTGCGGTAGAGCGGGATTCACATCAAGGTCGAAGTTTGGCGTTTGGCTGGCAGATGTGGCAGAACAAAGCAGTCGTGAGCTTCTTCTGCGACACCTTCAAAGTAGGCTACCGTGGTGCCTTTAGCGATGCGTTGGCATTCATTGCCGAAGTTCATAATTAGTATGTGCACTAGACCAGTGGTCAGATGGACTATACTATGTGCAACACAGGCGCCATGATGTTACAGAAGCTCTGTAATCTGTTTGTCAACGCCGGCATTACAGGATTGCTCGTCGTACCTGACTGTGACGAGAGCAGACGAACGTGGTGGCATGGATACATCCGCGTCAACTATGTGTAGAGGTGCGCGGCGGCGTCCGGAGTCGGCGGTCATCGTTGCAGGCGTCAAAAACGTGACAGAACAGCGAGGAACATTAATAATGGCCCCATGCTCAAACTGCATAAAAAAAAGTTCTAAAATTAAAGAAACAATTAGCTGTGGTTTGGCTTGTGGTTAAACCTGACACGACAGCTTTCTGCATGGCTAGGCTTAGGTTCAGCTTGAAATTAAAGACATGGCTTTTGCACACAGTAATTTACTTTATGGTTTCAGCTTTATTTATGCCATAGGGGCACTTTTGACTACTAAAGTGCGATGAGGTGAAAGCCTCTATCCCGTGGTGGTCCGAAGCCCTCCACTACGGCACCTCTTTCTCTCGGTTTTCACTCCCAACTTCGCGATGATGCGATAGCGTAAGCTAACAGCCAACATATAAAGCCCCGCTTTAACCGAGCCATACAAACATGCCTGTGTGGCCTAGGGATAACGTGAATGCAAGGGTTTTGGCTGGCTGATTGTGATATCATCCTTCCATATCAAAGGATAGGCCCGAGTTGACAGCTGCTGCCAAAGCTAGTCCTTCCTACGTCCAGTCAGTGCTCGGCCATGTCAGCTGCCAGCTAGTTCCTCCCACGTCTTCTTCTTTCTTCACTCTTCGGACAGGCACGGCAAAATGGCAAGACTGTGGCCAATGTAGCTCTCACTACAAAAAATTTTGGAGTAAGCAGATCACTGTCTTATGTTCACTCTGATGCCGCTGCACGATTGTACCACTCTGGATGTCGGCATGCATTGATCACAAGGCGCGGTGACCACATCCAAAACATGGCCTTTGACCGCTGCATGTTTCACCATACTATCCACGAGCACATGTGATGGGGTGGAGCCCAGGTGTGTGAGCATGTCACAGCATGAACTGTGCTGCATCTGCCGCATGGAAGGCTCAAATGACAAAGATGATGAAAAAGATAAGATTGCAGAACTACCGCCACAACCATGGCAAGCACTTTGCCAGCATTTCCTCTTGCAGGTACGATGTCACTGGAAACCAACTTCGAAGAAGGCAACAGCTTAAGCTTTGCATCCTTCAATGGCTGAATTTAAGAGGAGAGAATAAAAGTCACTTATCTTAATTACAGAGATCAGAAAGGTGGCACCACTAAGTATTTTAGAGCATGTGCACAGTCTTCGTGTCAAAGGGGACCAGCATTTTCTTGTGTTCTCAGTTGTGGCATAAGGGCATGCATCCCCGTACATTTTTTTGTTACCTTTTTGCGTAGTTAAGTGCAAGTAGTCTCCTTGGAAGAATACAATTTGAACGTGATCTCTGTGAATAGGTGTGTCACACGCCTTCGTGCAGCGACTCGTCTGACAGTGCGAGAGGGCATGCTCGTGTCTCGTGCTAACTCATGCTGACAGTGCGCCTCCATTCAGAGAATCATGACCTGAAACTGTTCTAGTATACTAGACACTTTATTTGGGCGTACGCCCCATCAGGGTGGCACAGTGGTTAGGGCGCTCGGCTACTGTGCCCAAGAATGTGGGATCGAATCTCAGCCTCAGCGGCCGCTTTTTTTGTTAAGGCGAAAAGCAAGGCGCTCATGTGCTGTGCGATGTTAGTACACGTTAAACAACCTTGGGTGGCCGAAATTTTCGGAGTCCTCCACTACGGCGTCTTTCATAGCCCAAGTCTCTTTGGGACGTTAAACCCCACAAACCAATTATTTGGGTGTATGCAGTGTGACAGTGCTGGTGATGAATGCACATGTATGGAACGCTGCATATTTCGGCATGCCTTGGCAGCGTACACATTGTTTGAGGGTACTGTGGAATGTGTTGACAGCATAGTTGCACTGCTCACTCTCTTCGTAGAAAATACATGTTGTTAATATCTTTGTTGGTGTACAGTTGGTCTACACAAGACCCCTGTCGGAATTGTGAGTGCCACATCCTCTGGTTTGCATTCGGGCAGTGGCATAGCCAGAAATAATTCCTAGAGGGTGTTACATGCCGGTGGTAAAAAAAAAAAATAAATAAAAAGAGAGAGAGAGAGCCTGCACCCGGACAATATCATCTTTTTTCTGCTTTAATAAAATTTTGGGGGTGTTTTGACATAAAACCCCCGTGCCCCTGTATTTGGGGACATGACGTATGCTACGTGTCACTTTCCAGTGCATGCACATTGTCTTCGTTGACATCTTTCGACTCGCATAAAAGACAGTTCAGACCAAAGCTTCCTCTCTGGCAGTACTACAAAAGTGCGATCACGCGACCATATACGCCGCAAATCAGATTTGAGGAAAGATTTGTAGCATGAGCTGCTAGGTGCCTGAAGTTTCTGTCACAATTGTACACTAAACTCCGGGATGCGGGACTCATTGCCACAGTATGTCAAGAATCTCACATTCCTCGACATGCATCAGAAACCCCGAAAGAAAGGAAAGAATGGCTAGCTAAGCAACGATGTCAAGAAGCTGAGAAGCGACAGCAACGAGCCATCAGTGTTGCAACGGCCTCGTCTTTGGTAGAAGCGGAGTCAATGGATGTTGTTTTGGAGGGGCAGATGAACCATATGATTCGACTCTGTGAAAGTGCCACCGACATGATAATGTATAGAATATAACACAGTCCGATTTATATGTTTAACACTGCTTTCACTTGCATAACCTGGTGTAACCATGTTAAGCCACAGCCAATTTTTTGTTTTGGTGGTTGGGGTGTCTAATTTTTGTTAAAGTGTATTTTACTGTTTATGGCTTTTAAACTATGTGGTATTATTTTGACCTTTGTGCAACGAGCAGCAGTCACCTTCTCTATGCATTGTTAATGTGCATCAAGGAACTACTTGTGGTGCACATTAATCTGGGCCCACCACTGTATCATCCATAACAGCCCATATGCCGCTTCAGGGCTTTAAACCCCACAATTTACAGTCTTAATTCCCATTTTACAGGTTCTTTCAGAAGTGGCAGTGCTTGGCTGCCAGACATTGCGTGACTTGCGTGAAAAGATCCATTGTGTAACGGATGACACTTCCATTGGAGATTTCAGTGATAACCCAGATAAGCCCCAAGAACTACCTGCTAGCGTAAGAGTCATTTTTATTTTTTATTTTTTTTTTTCAGACCTGCTGGTTTTTATGTCAAATTTGAATGAGAGGTACTCATTTTTCAAGTTTTTTGCTGGCAGATCCTTCTAATGTGTGATGTGATTCACAGCCCGCATTGTGTGCTGGAGCAGCAAACTTCCCTGGAGAAATCAAGAAGGAGGTACCTTGTCACACCCATGGGGTTCTAGAGGCAAAACTTGCACTGATGTGGAATAATGTAGGCTGTGATGTAACTTGCTATTTCCCACTTGTATATTTAGATTAAGACAAACTGGAAGCCAGACTAGTGGAATAATGTAGGCTGCGATGTAACTTGCTATTTCCCACCTGTAAATTTAGATTAAGATAAACTGGAAGCCAAACTAGTAAACAAAAACGTGTTTTGCTAGAATGGTCAAGCATTGAATGAATGCATAACAACCGTCGCACGCAGGCACACAGCTATAAAACTCTTCCAGCAGCACTAACTGCACTCGTTTTTATTGCACAAGGCTACTCGCTGTGTACTCCTCTTGCACAGGTAAAAGCACAAAATTCATGTCGAGTTGTGACAAGGCTTAGAAGACAGGCAAGCTTAGGCACTTTACCCAGAAGCCAATAGTTGCAGTCTGTTAGTTTTTCTTTCTATAGCCCACAGCACATTGCGTGAGTACTGTGCGCAGGTGTGATGCAGGCAGCTCTGGTATACGATGATAACACTGACTGGTTTAATTGGTTTGTTATAGCTGTAATGTTGCCGTTGCTTTACAGCCTCTGCGTTTAATTTCATCAGCAAGTGCTTCTTTCTTTCTTTTGAAACTTAGTTATCTCTGAATTGTGCTGAATGCTTTTCCAACACACAACATGCCACAGGCATTATACTCCAGCCGGCAATGACTGCATCGTGAAACAGTTGCCGGCATGGTAATTCCTCCTGCTTCTGTTAGGGATTCTTGGTGCAATTTGTGCACCCTAGACAACTGTGTGAAGGACCAAGGGCTACATCCTGATGGATGATAATTAACTTTGTGGTGCCTTCTCGTTGTGTTGCAGGAAGTCTACAAATCGGGGTTCTTCTACATTGGAGACACATTCTACAATGACATGACTGATCCATCATGCAGGGACTACAGCGAGTAAGTATATGATGTAGACCAGAATGTGTTACTTTCGAACTGAGACTGTCTTGTGTATACTCTCAAACATAGGAATCTGGTGCCACCATTACCTGGGCTGCCGAAATGCTACGAACCTCGGAGTGCTTGAAGGGACACTAAAGGGGAAATAGTAACTCAGAGTAGACTGATATGTTAGCTTCACATGGTATCAGTAGCAGCATTTTACCAAAAATAATGCTTTTGTAACCGAGAAAACTGCGTATAAGTGAAGCACCCAGAACTCCACTGCCTTCGGATTCATACAGCTTCAATATGTGATGTATTCATGAGATTTCCTGAGGAACGCTGTTTGACTGTCTCAGTGGGCAACTGCCATCGAAATAAAATTGAATATAATATATATATATATATATATATATATATATATATATATATATATATATATATATATATATATATATATATATATATATATATATATACACACACAAGGTGTTTCATCTAAGATTTCACCTATTTTCAAAAATAGGAAAATTAAGTTTTATTGTCGATTCTTCTTTTAGCTGTTGTATTAAGAGTAGAGAAATATCAGGAGCACTAAAACGTACTAATTAGCTTAATAATTAACCAAGATTACCTAATTAACTTTTTATTTATACCAGCTAGGAGCTGCTTTCAAATTGCAACAGTGAGTTACCGGTGTGAGAATGCCAAATAGTATTTTAAACGACAAGAAACGCGCATTTCTTAAGGACTGCAGCGCTGGAAATTCTGGCCGCTTTCGACGCACGAAAACGAAACTTAGCAGCCGAGGCGCGCACTTATGCACGCCCATGAGTGACGCAGCCGTGACGTCATCGAGAGAAACCAGCCGTCTGGAGGCGACCGCTGCCGCCCGCGAAATACACGCCTGGCTGCGTCATGGTCTGGTAGGATCTTGAGATATCACCAACGCATTGCGGGCGAAACTTGTCATGGTGCGGGCGTAGCGCTGATGGTATGGGCAAATCAGCCCTCCCTCTTGACTACAAGCTTTGGCTCCCAGAGGGTGAAATAAAAAGAAAAGCAGTACATGCACAGATATCGCACCACTGGATGTGATAACGCAGCGCCAGACGAGTATTTCACGAGCGGCAGCAGCCGCCTTCAGACTGCTTGATTCGCCCGGCGACGTCACGACTGCGTCACTCGTGGGCGCGTACAATTCCGCTCTTCGTCTGCTAGGTTTCGTTTTCGTGCGTCGAAAGGGGCCAGAATTGCCAGTGCTGCAGTCTTTAAGAAATGCACGTTTCTTGTCGTTTAAAATACCATTTGGCATTCTCACACCGGTAGCTCACTGTTGCAATTTGAAAGTAGCTTCTAGCTGGTATAAAGAAAAAGTTAATTAGTTAATCTTAGGTAATTATTAAGCTAATTAGTACGCTTTAGTGCTCCTGATATTTCTCTACTCTTAATACAGCAGCTAAAAGAAGAATCGACAATACAACTTGTTTTTCCTATTTATAAAATATAGGTAAAATCTTAGATGAAACACCCTGTATATATATATATATATATTGTCACGCATGTCCTGCGGTGGTCCTGTATTGGAGGAAGAGGAGGGGTTGCAGGAGAAGCTGAAGAGAAAGAGGAAGCTGGTTTGGCTCGATCTGGGTGTGCTAACGACCAGCGCGTCTAACACCCGCCCTGTAAATAAACCACGTAACAACTGTGGTGGAATTTCTGGGTATCGATCACCACGGAACCTCTCCTACCCCGTCGAAGCAGAAGAATAGCTGGGCTACCCCCTCTACAGACGGAGATGGCACAAGCAGATGTTCCGACGCAGCCAATGCCAACAGCTCAACCGACCACCACACAGCTCTATTGGGAACCCCGGCACTTCTATGGCAAGCCCGGGGAAGACGTGGATGACGGGCTCACCCACTATAATCGGGTGAGCAAATACAACCGCTGGGATGCAAAGACCAAGTTGGCGAACGTAGTATTCTTGAAGAAACGGCGCTAACATGGTTTGATAATCGTGAAGCATCCCTTATCACCTGGGATCGCTTCATGGAAGAAATGACAGCGGGATTTGGCAGTGCCAATGCTCGAAAAAAGAGCGCCGAACAAACTCTGGCTCAGCGAGCGAAATTACCGGGGGAGACCTGCACAGCTTACATAGAAGAAGTCCTCAAGCTGTGTAGAATAGTTGATGCTCGCATGACTGAGGAAGATAAAATGGGCCACCTCCTCAAAGGAATAGCGGTAGACATATACAGTTTTCTCATCTGCAAGGATGATTTGAATACTACCGCTGATGTTACCCGACACTGCCGCACGTTTGAAGGTTTGAAGCGACGTCGCATCATTCCGAAGTTTGGTGCAGACCCATCTACAGTGGAATCACTGCGGCAGACGATCGTCCACCTTCTGCCTGTTATGCTTTCTCTGATACATCTCCTTGGGATATCCGATGCTCTGCTGCTCATGGCCCGAAAATCCAACCACCTGCCACCATCGACGCCTGCAACAGCCAGCACGCTCATCCTCCTCGTCGACATCCAGACCATGAAACATTTGACCCAAGCCACGATGAGGTGAATGTGAGCCGCTGGTGTGCTATACTTGTGGAATGATGGGCCACATTTCACGTTTTTGCCGCAATCGCCGTCCATACCGGCAGTATCGCCGACAGTGGGTGAACTCCCGTACAAGGTTTCCCGCCGACAATGCTGATCCATATAAAGGAACACCTGGTCGTAATGAGTACCGAGCAACACCTAGCAGACAAGAGAACAGAACGACGCTGAAACGAAATGAATCACCGGCCTCTGACCGCAGCCTGACACCATCATCTCGGCGCTTACGACGCTCACCTTCTCCCCGACGATGGTCGCCACCTCCGGGAAACTAGTCAGTGCGACCGATGAAGGTGAGGTCACAAATTATTCTAGCTTACCTATGCCTCTACCAGTTTCAATGTTAAAGAACAGAATTGAAGTTTTTGTGGACGGTGTACGTGCTATGGCGTTAGTGGACACAGGTGCAGCCATTTCTATTAAAAGCCTCACTTTTAAAAACTGCCTTGGTCGTAAAGTTATGTTTGGTTGGGATAGAGCGACGGCACTGTGTGGTGTTGGTGGCGAACCGCTTAACCCACTTGGAGTCTGTTCCATGAACCTCGTAATCGCCGACCGCACATTCCGAACCAAATTTGCAGTACTTGGTCGATCAACACATAATGTCATTCTTGGTCTCGATTTTTTGGAACAATGTGGGGCCACCCTCGACTTTCGCAATGGGGACATTTCTATGATTACTCGCTTTGAATATGCTTTGCGTGAAAATTCGCCGGCCAATCCTAGCACGCTTTTGGTTTCGGACGACATAGTCATTCCTGCAATGTCAGCAGAGTTTATACAAGTTGTTTGTTCAAGCTGTACCAGTGATGCCTTTGACGCTGTAGTTGAACCACTCACTTTCAACTGCGCGAAGAAAAATGTTCAGATTCCCCATGGCATCATTTCAGTCAGGAATTGCCATTCTTCTTTGTGGACGACTAACTGCTCTAATGAACCTATTGTATTACCACGTGGCCTAAAGCTTGCCAGCTTTGACGAAGACGCTGTTGAATCGGTGGCAGTGCTCAGCACAGACAATTCCCAGCCTACCGCATGCACAGAAGTAGATGAAACAAAATTTCTTGACATGATTAACAAATCCCTGCCAACAAGTGACCGTTACAGTTTAGTGAAAGTTCTGTCGAAACATGCTTCAGCTTTCGATTTCTCTCGAGACTCGCCACCACAGATTCCCATTTCCCGTACTCAGCACAGAGTAAATACTGGGACTGCTGATCCAATCCGTCAGAAGCCCTATCGTGTATCCCCATCAGAGCGTCAGATGATCGAAAAACAAGTTCATGATATGCTGCATAAGGGCATCATTCAAGAATCATCTAGTCCATGGGCTGCCCCTGTGATATTAGTCAAAAAGAAAGATGGCACATGGCGATTTTGTGTCAATTATCGAAGGCTGAATGCTGTTACTAAGAAGGACGTGTATCCTCTGCCACGCATTGATGACGCCATTCATTGTTTGCATTCTGCCTCCTATTTTTTCTCAGTTGATTTGCGATCAGGCTATTGGCAGATTCCCATGCACCCGGAAGACAAAGAAAAGACTGCATTCATTACCCCAGATGGACTATATGAATTTAATGTGATGCCGTTTGGATTATGCAACGCTCCAGCCACCTTCGAAAGATTCATGGATACAGTTTTGCGCGGACTGAAGTGGAACATTTGTATGTGCTATTTGGACGATGTAGTAATATTCGGAACTACCTTTCGTGAACACAACAGTCGATTAGAGGTTGTCTTGGAGTGTATTGAGAAAGCTGGTCTGGTACTCAATTCCAAGAAATGTCGTTTTGGAGAGCGCCAGACAGTGGTACTTGGACATCTTGTAGACAAGGATGGGGTCAGGCCTGATCCGAAAAAAATTGAAGCTGTCACTTGTTTTAAACCACCGAAATCGTTAAAGCAGCTCAGGAGTTTTTTGGGGCTTTGCTCCTACTTCCGGCATTTTGTTCCAAAGTTTGCTGACCTAGCACATCCACTTCTTGTCTTCTACAAAAAGATGTGCCTTTCAAGTGGACTACTGATTGTGACTCCGTTTTTCGTCAGTTAAAATTTATTTTGACATCAGGACCTGTGCTACACCACTTCTGCCCATCAGCTCCAACAGAACTTCACACTGACGCTAGCGCAGTCAGAGTTGGTGCGGTCCTCATACAGCACTACACTGGCAATGAACATGTCATTGCATATGCAAGCCGTTCTTTAAGCAAGGCTGAGAGCAATTACACAGTAACTGAACAGGAATGCTTAGCTGTTGTTTTCGGTGTGCAACGGTTTTGGTCATATCTTTATGGATGTGCATTTAAAATTGTGACGGACCATCTTTCCTTATGTTGGCTTGCAAACCTCCATGACCCCTGTGGACGCCTTGCGCGATGGGCTTTGCGCCTCCAAGACTTCAATTTTACTGTGTCTTTTAAGAGTGGTCGTAAGCACAGTGACGCTGACTGCCTGTCACGGTTGCCTCTTGAAGTACTGATCGCGAGGGTGAGATCTTGGATGAATATATAGCTGCTACCTCTACAAGTTTCCCCAATGTTGATGAATTTAAGATTGCACAGAGGAACGACAGCGGGTTGGCACCGCTTTTTGATGCGGCAAGTTCCCCGAACCCTGCGACCTCATTCTGCATTCGTGATGGTCTACTATACAAGAAAAACTGCTTGTCAGTAGGTGCACAGTTTCTTCTGGTAGTTCCTACAAATCTTCGGTGTCAGGTTC
Organism: Amblyomma maculatum; assembly: GCF_055883805.1. Lineage (NCBI taxonomy): Eukaryota > Metazoa > Arthropoda > Arachnida > Ixodida > Ixodidae > Amblyomma > Amblyomma maculatum. The sequence goes on along the minus strand of NC_139344.1, from coordinate 323,391,512 downwards.
TTCGTGTAATGCACGACGATCCCACGGCTGGGCACTTGGGTTTTGCCAGGACATTGCACAGGATTAAGGAACGTTTTTATTGGCCGAAGATGAGTCAAACTACTCAACATTATGTGGCCAGCTGCCTCTAGTGCCAGCCTTTCAAACACCCAACCTGCTCTCCGCCGGGTCATCTTCAGCCTATAACGCCGCCACAAACTCCATTCGAACAGGCGGGAATGGACCTTCTAGGACCATTTCCCCGTTCCACCAACGGGAACCGCTAGATCATTGTGTGCGTAGATTACCTTACGCGGTACTGTGAAACTGCTGCCATACCGTCGGCCACTGCTTCTGATGTCTCGGCCTTCCTCCTACAGTCCATCATTCTTCGACATGGGCCTCCTCGTGTGCTAATAAGTGACTGGGGGCGACAGTTTACGGCAGAAGTTGTAGAACTTCTTTGTCTCTGCTCATGCCATTTTTGCCATTCAACTCCTTACCACCCACAAACAAATGGCCTTACCGAACGCACCAATCATACACTTAGCATAATGCTCGCAATGTATGTCGATTCCCGCTACAAAAACTGGGATGAAATCCTTCCGTTTATAACATACGCATTTAATTAACACTGCCAAGCACGAAACGACAGGCTACAGTCCTTTTTTTCTTCTTTATGCTCGACTTCCACGAAGTGCTCTGGACACATTTTTACCTTTCTCGCTCCCAGCTGAAACTTCATTAGTGCATACTCTCTCTTTGGCTGAAGAAGCTCGCCGACTCGCTAGACTTCGCACTTTAGCCTGCCAAGAACGCTAGAAGCAACGCTACGACAAGCTTCACCAAGATGTTAATTATGCCCCTGGTGACTTGGTGTGGCTTTGGACGCCGTTGCGTAAGCGCGGCCTGTCCCAGAAACTGTTGCACCAGTATAGTGGTCCTTTCGTTGTACTGGAACGCATCAGCGCAGTCAACTTTGTAGTCTCTCGCCTGACTACCCATGGTCGTCGTTCTCGAAAGACTCAAGTAGTTCACGTGGCCCGCATGAAGCACTGCTATCAGCGTGACGAACCTTGACTCGCCCGGCGGGCTTCGTCGGCGAAGGGGGCAGTGTCACGCATGTCCTGCGGTGGTCCTGTATTGGAGGAAGATGAGGGGTTGCAGGAGAAGCTGAAGAGAAAGAGGAAGCTGGTTTGGCTTGATCTGGGTATGCTAACGACCAGCGCATCTAACACCCGCCCTGTAAATAAACCACGTAACTATATATATATATATATATATATATATATATATATATATATATATATAAGCTATTGGCATCCAGTGCTTTGAACGTTGCGAATTTCTCACCTACTACTTTCGTGATGCAGCAGGAAGCAGACTTTTTTCGGCGTTGTGTTAAACGACACGCCAAGCAAATGTGATAATGTGACGATGCTGCAGCAGGGGCAGTACGTGATTGCTGGACGGTTGAGGCTGCATAGAAGCGCCATTGCAACAGCAGTGACACAATGCCTATTATGTGTCGCTCTTAAAACGTGATTTCGTGCAAAAATTCACACTGCTCTGACTCAAACTAGCTCCTGCATTTTTTGCACTTGATCACTGGTGACGCCCTTACGTCCGTAGACGCTTTCATCTTCTCAGTTAACAATGCAAACCGAAGCTGCAAAACTAGGTTGCGGGGTAACAGTTGTTAGCAGCGTGACTATGTAGCGTAACCACGGTCAGTTTTGCATATCAACAACAGTAACTACGTTAGCGAAATGCGCGGTCAAACATGCCCATGTAGCATCGCGATGCTTCTTGTAGTCAAAAACATGTATTCAGATGCACAAATAAACTTTGAAAATTAGTTTGGGGCAGTTGTACTTGTGATAAATTACGTTTTAAGGTATTTATGCAAAATCAAATTAATTTCCACAGAGTGCTGCAACATCCATATCGGCACTGCCATCATTTCAAAATGGCACTTGTTTTTGCCGTGTGATAGCGCACATTGAAAGCATGGTGTCGAACCAAACGTTTTTCGGGTCCGGTTTGAGTTAGGATTCACGTCTTTCGGGTTTGGTTTCGGCTCTGGAGACACATTCCGCTTTAGTTCGAACCGGTGCAAACAGGTTCAGAAAAAAAAAAAAAACTTCGGGCATATTTTTTTACTCTACCTTTTTAAAGGGACAGAAAAGTGGCCAAACTGTCTTGAGATTATGGTGGAAATGAAAAGATCATGTCTCATACAGTACAGGTTGAGCATGACAATACCAAAGAAAAGAGGCTTTGCAATTTTAATTTGGTATTGAAAATTGCATAAAAGCAACTGAGAGAAACCCTATTACTATTGCTGTAGTATCCCACATGACTGCATCTCCACAAAATATCACTGATTTTCTTAAGTGCCTACAGTTTCTTTTTTTTTTTTTCTTCTAGGAATGTGTCACATTTTATTATATTTTGTTCTCTCTCCAGTAAAAGCTGCCCTTCCTTTTGCATCGTAAGTGGCATGCTTTCACCTTTTGTAACTAAATGGGGCCACAGGGTATTGAACTCCCTGGATGAAGCGATGATAGTGTGCCATAAAACTTTCGTCGACGAAACGTACGTTACTGTGCCATAAGAGTCGTGAGTGTGGAAACTGAAAAGGACGCTACTCTAAACTAAAAATGTCTAATTACTGTCTGCCAGGTGAAATTTACATTTGTTTTCGATACATTTTTTCTGTCCTTTACAAGTTGTCATTGTGGTCGCTGCTCATGGTTTCCAGCATCAGACTACATAAAAATGGTTGCATGTACTGATCGCAGAACTTGGTAAAAATTTTCTACAGTGTTCTTACCAAACCTGCTATATATATATATAAATTATTTATTTATTTCAAAAATGACATACAAATACGAGCCTGCCCAAGCCAACAATGGGTTTGTGGGGCAGCGCTCGGCAGAATGAAGCAAGCCAGGGAGCGGCACAGTAAGTCAATATTGCACAAGACTCAAAATAAAACTAAAGAAAGGCAGTAAGAAATGACGGGGGAAAAAATTATAAACAAAGAAAGAAAGAAAAGAAACAAAATTACACATACAGATCAAAGATATAAGATTTTACTTCTTTCCGTATGCTGGAAGATAAAACATTATCTGGCAGGTCTTTCAACACATCAGGTACATAGAAGGCACGGACACGTTTGCCATATCTTGTCCGTACTCTTGGTAAGGTAAAGCGGTCGCGTGGACGTAATGTTCTGGCGGGGACATACGGGAGGCAGAACTCATTGTTCCATATATACGAAAGGATTACCGTTTCTTTGAATAACAGCCTGAACGAGGGCATGTGCGAGCATGAAAAAAGACCGGGATTGTTAGTAATGTGCACACCATACATCACCGCCCGAATTATGGATTTTAGTAAAGAATCAACTTTATTGCGCCAAAACACTGAACAGAAATAAAAAGAACAGATTCCATATCTCAACACACTGTACGCCAATGCATGTGCTATTGTTTTCCTTACATAAATTGGGCATAGTGCTTTAATAGAATACAGCAGGCATTTTGCGCAGCCTTTCACAAACGTTAGCCAAGTGAGTGTTCCAGGACATGTTAGAATCGAAATGAACACCGAGATAATTGACACTTGAGAGGTATGGAATAGGAGAGCAAGAACAATTGAACAATTGTTACACGGAGGAGAATGAAGAAACACTGGAGTGATAACAGGAATAGATTTCAGCGGATCGTGAAAACATACTAATTTTGGTTAATAGAAAGTAAGTTATTACGGTACGAACTGATAACATTTGTAGTGTCAGTTTGTAATTCAGCCACGGCTTGATGGTAATTAGTATGACGAGATACTAAAAGCGTGTCATCTGCGTATTGAAACACCCGACAGTGAAAAATTGCTTGACTGAGATCATTAACGTACAAGTTGAATAAAAGGGGAGTTAAAATCGACCCCTGGGGAACTCCAGCGCTCAACTGTCTAGGTTTGCTTTTAATATTTCCGAGAACTACTACTTGGATTCGACCGTGCAAATAATTCTCAAGGAAAGTTAGGAAAGGCCCTCGGAAGCCATAGCTATGAAGTTTACGAAGTAAAATTTTATGGTTTACGGAGTCAAAAGCTTTTGATACATCTAGAAATAATGCACAAGCGAATGCACTAATTTCAAGAGTACTATTAAGGCAATCGGTTAATTCATCTAATGCTAATCTAGTGCCACGCCCACAAGTATGGAATCGAACACTTTAGAAAGCAATCTTTTCATTGCACTGAAAAAACTTTAATGCTGAAATTCCAGTATTCTGTCCCTTTAATATAGAGTTTTCTTTCCTGTTTCAGTAAATAGTAAACGCTTAAAATTAAAGGGGTCATGACACCATTTTTGGAACATAAACTGTTTATTGCATCCTATTCCTGATGTGCCAAGCAACTAAACCTCAAAGTTTCAGCTGCATCGGAGCAGCAGATATTTTTAAAAGTAGCATTTTCGGTTCTTTGTGAACAGCTTGCTGATCTAGCAACCGGCGCAGCTGGGGACGACATAGGCCGCTGCTGCGTCAGCTGCTCTATGTTTTGCACACGAACAGCGTCAACCGCAGTTGCGCGAAGCAGTGGTAATGTCAGCCAAACAGCAGTCATGCCACTTACAGACGTCACCATAGACTCGCAAACTGAGCTTTTCATCGATCTCTGTTAGCGCTTTTAACGAGCAGCATCAACAGCAATTAAGCGAAGCCACGGTAATGTCAGCTAGGCATCAGTCATGCCGCGCACCAAGGTTACCGCAAACTGAGCTTGTCGTCGATCGCTTTTAGCACTTTTAACCTTGGGAATCTGTGGGCGGGATTCAAGTGCGCGTCGGCGCTAGAGTACAAAAATCGCACGAGCTGACCTGCTCTAGCAGCATACATATTGTACACTGAAACACGTCTCTAAAGCAAGACATAAAATGCGCAATGTATATAGCGACGTCCAACAGCACTTTTCTGTATAATCTTCGGGCACCGCCCGACAGCGCAGCAGCGTATAATGTATAGGGTACGGTGCACTACATCGAGGCACTCAATACCGCGGCCGTCTCATTTTAGCAGCATCGTTTACACTGCTTGTTGACAGGCCCAAGTCTGGCCCTAGCTGCATCATGAAAGTAGACGATAAGCTCATGAGGCTTACAGCAACGGCGCCTGTAAGTGTGAAGGACGACGGCGCTCTAGCATGTTTGCTTCTCCCTAATGGTTGCTAGACCTAAATTATGTACTTCGTATTGAAGCCACAGTGGACGGCACTTTGTAATAGATCAGCGAGACGTTTTAGTAAATGGACCACTCGATCATGAAACTTCTTTACTCTCAACCCCACTGTTTCGTAGTAAAGGAAATGATAATTTTCGTCGATGCCTTGCAGCGGAGCTAGCATACAGGAACACTGGCACCGCATTGGCTGTGAGCAAAAACTCCCTCCGTATGGGTGGGCATTTCGCAAGCATTAATTTTCGGGGGGCCTATTATAATTACGAGAAAAACAAATTTTACCATGCTTTTCTGATGCTGGTGCAAGGGATTTGCCATATATATCGCTGGCGAGGACAGCTTGAGCGGAAGGCACGGTCGGTGTGGTGGCAGCGCCGGTGTTTACAGCAGTGGGGACAGTGCGATGGAGGCAGTCGCGCCGAAGATGGATGCCTGGGCAAGAACTAAATCACGCTTCACTGCAGTCTGTGTTCTGTTTTCAAAGACATACTGCATACACTTTTTGAGAGTAATATTGGCAAGCGCGAACACAGTGCAGTGTATTGGCAGCTTATCGGCGCCGGCACAGCAGCAGACAATGCGGTGACCGGTGTCGCTCTGTGACGTCACCCCGCAAGGGCACCTTGTGTAAACTAGGTGTTGGTGCTTGGTGCCACCACGGACCCTGAGCCCCCATACCGAAGCTGTAATCCGTACCGTGGCGATAGGTTGAGAGGTGAAGGGAAGAAACCTTGAACGGTGACGGTCGAGGCCATGGTCAAGCCTCGGCCGATGGGCTCCTCGCCTGTCCACCAGGCGAGGGGCTCCGGGACCTTCCTCTGCGTATAAGGGTGAACCAGAGGCGACATATATTAGGACCCCTTAAAACAATCCATACTGCATGGAAAAACTACCTTTAAAAAAACCTGATCGACCCTCGAAAAGGAGTCGCACCGAAGTGACGCAAAAAATCAGTACACCAACTGAGAACTTTCCAAAATTTCTTGTCTTGCACTCTGTAACCGAATCTCAACCAGTAAATGCACTGTCAGTCATTCTGATTGCCAACTCTCTGAAGGCCATCATTGGGGCAAACTACAAAGCGAAAAAACTAGGATCTGGTGACCTGCTAATAGAGGTATCAGACAAAAGTCAATCTGACAACCTTCTCATAACAAAAACGTTTGCTCACCTTGACGTTCAGGTATCACCCCACCGCAGTCTTAACAGCTGCCAGGGAGTTGTCTCTGAGCGAGACCTCCTAAACGAAACAGAATCGGATCTCCTTGAGGGCCTACAGAACCAAGGTGTAACAGCAGTACGAAGAATAACAATCAGGCGAAAGAACGAAGAAATAAAAACGAAACATATTGTTCTCACCTTCAACCAGAGCACACTTCCTGATTTTGTCAATGTGGAATTTATCCGATGCAAAGTTAGCCCGTACATACCAAGCCCAGCGGTACGGGCATGGTAGCCAGACATGTCGAGGACGCCTTACCTGTGCAAAATGCAGCGCGCATGACCATGCAACCGATAAATGCAGTGAAACTGACTACAAATGTGTGAACTGTGAGGGCACCCACCCTGCATACTCACGGTCCTGTGCAGCCTTTCAGGCCGAAAAAGAAGTAATCAATATACAGATAACTGAGAAGATACCATACGGAGAGGCCCGAAAAAAGCACAGAATGCTTTCCTCCGCTCCCTATGCTAACGCAGCCCGCAGAGGGGCCAGGCCGCGTCTAGTAACGGTGGGCACGCAGTGCAATGCTGCTGACGTGCTCCCACCACGGCTCCTCACTAAGCAGCCACCGGCTGCACCAATCTTTGCAATCCCGGAGGTCACTTTCCCCCAGACGTCCGGGACACCAAAGACATCTGAGAGGGACTTTGTTCCTCTTGAAAAACCTCCTGCCTCCATGCCTTCACCACAGGCGATGGAGATGAGCACGGACTCCGCAGCGTCAGCGGCGCCTAGGGAGTCCGCCAATGAGAGGCGGGGCCTGCTGGACCGTCTCAAATAAAAAAAACATACACCAGTTAAGCCCCCTGATAAGGGCGGCGAGTCCTAACCCTATTCTATATTCCTTCCACACCTACCAAAATGGCTACCGAGAGTATCATTTATTGGAACTGTCGAGGACTCCTAAAAAATCTGGATGACGTATATGAAATCCTCGCCGAACACCAACCAAACATAGTTTGTCTGCAAGAAACGCATCTGAAACCAACAGATACAAATTTTCTCAAGCAGTATCGTATATTCAGGAAAGATAGGCAAGGCAGTACTCACCCCTCCGGTGGCGTTGCCATTATAACACAAAAGTCAATCACTTGTCGAAACATCTCGATTAACACAGACTTAGAGGCAGTGGCAATACAAGCCTTAATATTCGGTAAAATAACAACGGTATGTTCGCTGTATATTCCGCCAGATCATAGGCTATGCAACAAAAATTTTGAAAAGCTGATTGACCAACTCCCAGAACCATGGCTGCTGGTCGGAGACTTTAATGCCCACCACCCATTATGGGGATGTACAAGAACGGACTTCCGAGGTGCACTAATTGAAAAGTTCTTGTTGTCCTCAGGATCATGTTTACTCAACTCAAAACAGCCAACATACTACAGCTCAGCTCATAATACGTACACAGCCATTGACTTAGCCATTGGCTCTCCGATGCTCTTGGCAGCTACAGAGTGGGTTGTTATTGACAATCTATATGGAAGCAACCATTTTCCCATCTCTGTGAAGTACACAGGCAATAAAAATGTAAATGCATCTAGTCCCAGGAAATTTAAAGAATATGTGGCCAACTGGGAGATGTTCAGGGAACACTCAGCTCTGCCCTGTTCATCAGTTACTGGCTTAGGCGTTGACGAATCTCAACTCTTGATCACGCTACACATTATAGATGCTGCAGAAAAACACATTCCACAAACATCAAGTAAGCCACGAAACAAACGAAGGCCCTGGTGGAATGCAGAATGTAAAACTGCCCGTGAAACACAAAACAAGTGGTAAGGTTGAAAGTTGGGCGAGTTGAATCTGGTTCATTTTGAAGGTAGCGCGAAAAACGAGGACCAAGAGTAGAAGGACACAACACGAGCGCTGTTGTGTCCTTCTACTCTTGGTCCTCGTTTTTCGCGCTACCTTCAAAATGAACAAAACAAGGCTTGGTCGAAGTTACGCCGATACCCCACGGCTGAAAACCTAATGGAATTTAGCGCGCAAAGGCAAATGGCAAACGTGTTCGACGCATCTCCAAGCGAGAAAGCTGGTCATCATTCCTTTCTTCTGTGAACTCTTATTCTGATTCTCACAAAGTATACAACAGAATAAGAGCTCTCAAAGGAAATAACACTCTCCCAACACCCCTTGTCAGCACTAGTGGTGACTCTCTTGAATACCAAGCAGACACACTAGGGCAACACTTCGAATATGTATTCAGCTCAGCGCACTATACAGATTCTTTTTTGCGGCACAAGGTAACTGAGGAGAGGAAGCCTATATGTGATAAAAGACCATGCACAGGAGGGTACAATAGCCCTTTCACCATGCAGGAGCTGAAGATTGCACTTGGCACATGTGGGAACACATACCCAGGTCCTGACAGGGTCACATATGGAATGCTCAAACACCTGCATACGGGCACGCTTGAAACTCTACTTTGCCTGTATAATAAAATATGGGCCACAGGACACTTTCCTAAAGCATGGAAGGAAGCGATCATTATCCCGATATTAAAACCCGGAAAAGAACCCACTCTTGCTGCCAGTTATCGGCCTATTGCTCTAACCAGCTGCTTATGCAAGCTTTTTGAAAAAATGGTAAATCGCCGCCTCCTACATTTCCTTGAATACAATGGTCTTCTTCATCCAAACCAAGCTGGTTTTAGAGCTGGGCGGTCAACTGCTGACCAGCTCATTGCATTCGAGTCTTATGCAAGGGATGCTTTTGTACATAAACAGCATTGTTTATCTGTCTTTTTCGATCTCGAAAAAGCATATGATACCACTTGGCGTTATGGTATCATCCGCGACCTCTTCTCTCTTGGCATCACAGGGAACATGTTGAATACAATTCGAAGTTACTTGTCAGAGCGGGCCTTCAAAGTTCGTGTTGGCAATGCATGCTCAAAGCAGTACATACAGGAAAATGGTGTCCCTCAAGGTGGTGTTCTCAGTTGCACACTTTTCATAGTCAAAATGAACTCTTTAAAAAGTGTGTTGCCAAAAACCATTTCTTGCTCTGTATATGTTGATGACATCCAGATAAGCTTCAAATCTTGCAACATGGCCATCTGTGAAAGACAGATTCAGCTAGGTGTTAACAAACTGTCCAGGTGGGCTGATGACAATGGGTTTAAATTTAACTCTGAGAAAAGTGTTTGTGCACTTTTCTCTAAGCAGCGTGGCATCAGACCTGACCCCAACATTACACTGAATGATCAGAGCCTTGCCTTTAAAAAGGAACATAAATTTCTTGGCGTAGTTGTTGACGAAAAACTCTCCTTCATTGCCCACATAAAACAGTTGCGACTGAAGTGTCTCAAAGCAATGAATCTGCTAAAAATTCTCTCTCACCGGTCATGGGGTACAGATCGCGACTGCCTTCTGAGCCTTCTGAATAGTGTAGTTCTATCACGCATAGACTATGGCTCGATGGTCTATGGGTCAGCATCATCCTCTGCACTAAAATTACTCGATCCCGTGCACCACCTCGGCCTTCGCCTCGCTACGGGCGCTTTCCGAACTAGCCCAATTGCTAGCCTCTATGTCGAGGCGAACCGATGGTCACTGCAACGAAGGAGACAATTTACTTCTCTAACTTATGCTATGAAGGTACTATGCCAACTGGACCATCCATGTCGTCGGCTCCTGCTTGACAAAACTGGCACAGCACTTTTCTCAAAAAAAAACATCTCTAACACCACCATATCCAATCAGAGTTGCCACGCATATTGAATATCTGAATGTTTCGGTTACCAGTCTTCATACAACTTCCATAAAAGACCTAATTGCTCCTTGGAAAATGCACGGTGTTAATTGTGACCTGTCGTTTCTTGAAGTGGGCAAACATGCATCCCCTATTGCCATACAGCAGCACTTCATGTCACTTCAGGAGAAGTACACTTGTGATGAATATTACACTGATGCTTCGAAGTCTGCTCAAGTCTCCTGTGCAGCACATGGACCACAGTTCTCACAGTCAAAAACCCTGAACAGTTATACTAGTATATTTACCGCTGAATGCCATGGCATCCTTTTAGCTGTGAGACACATTATAGAAAATAAAATACAGACATCAGTCATCTACACAGACTCCCTCAGTGTTTTAACGTCCCTATCCTTTTGGAAATTGCATAATAAGAACCCAGTCCTGAACTCTCTTTATAACACCCTTATGTTTGCCCATGAACTAGAAATTAAAATTACACTGTGTTGGGTGCCAGGCCACCGCTGTATACCGGGTAATGAGGCAGCTGATAGGCTAGCCGCGTCAGCTGCCCTTCGAAATGGCACAGACATTGATAAAATAACTTATCATGACCTCAAACCACACATAAAAAACATGATTCGACAACAATGGCAAGAGGAATGGGACGCAGCATCAGAAAATAAACTACACACAATAAAGCCAAGGATAGGCAGATACACCACAGAAAAACAAGACAGATTTAAAGAAGTAGCCCTGTGCATGCTGAGAATTGGTCACACATACATAACCCATACATATCTTTTAACCAACTCTCCTGCACCGCACTGCTCGAGATGTGGTGATCGGCTCACTGTTATTCATGTTTTAATCATATGTGTACAACTGGAACAAGAAAGAAGACGTCATTTTCCCTCTTTGTTCACTCATCAAATACCTGCACACCCATCCATTTTTATTGGCGACAACCCAATGTTTCCTCTAAAACAGGTGCTTAAATTTTTATCACAAGTAGGCTTTTTACATGAAATTTCTTATCGACGTGGGTCTCAGCCCGCTCCTCCTTAAGAGGACGGATGAGATCCTTTAAAACTTCTACTTATACATTGCACATCCATTATACATCGCAAATGAATTTTAGGCCCTATACACCATTGTTTTTAGCAATTTTACAGAGCGAATACATTTTTAGGCCCTATACACCACTGTTTTTTATTCTTTCACGAAAAATCACAACTATTCCATTATATAAACATGAGTACACCGTTAACCTTGAGTCTGGCGCTCTTTGGCCTGAGTCGCCCTTGCGCCATTAAAAACCACCACCATCATCATCATCATCATCTGTGACGTCACCAAGCATTTCAACATGGCGACTGTTGTCGGTGAAAGGATCTTCGCATTTGTCAACTTCAGTCACTCGTTTCGAAATAAGGAATGAGTCTAGGGCGTTCAAATTTCGGAAATAGAATAATAAGGTCCAATATTATCTGCCACACTACAAATCTTTAATATACTCGATGACCGTGGCATGACCCCTTAATATAGTAGCCCGTTTATTGATTTTGTCGTCAGATGTTATGGGCTCCAATTTGATGTACAGACATCAGCAAAATGTCATGAGTGACCAACGATTAGAGCAGGATGGGAAAAATAATGATATTAAGGCGAAGGCTTTTCTAGGCTCATGGAATGAAATCCTGGGAGTGAAAGATGTGCGCAAGATCTGTACACGAGATTCCGCGGTATGTGTTCTCCTTGTCTAGCGTTTTTGCCATCTGCATCCCACATTTGAACATGCACCAAGGAATGCCATGCGACAGGAGCGATGGTGTACTGTCCAAACTCACACTTGCCGGAGAAAGTGACAGATAATGTGCCTTTGCTTTCCTGTAAACCAATTATAATTATATGTAGCACTGCAATGAACGCCAATAAGAGGAAAACGTTGAGTCAGATGATAGGAGAGGAGGGGTAGGCTTTCGCTATTCTCCTCTTAAGTGACATCTAAGAGGCCCTCATATGTTGTTTAATTTGTACATAACTAATTAAAGCTGTCACACCGAAAGAAAGTTAAAAGAAGTAATGTTTCTTATATGTTTTGTTTAGTTTGGTATTTTCTTTTAGTGTCCCTTTAAATAGCCTATGTCATCTCCCTGCGAGTTCAAGAAGCCGTCAAATCACCACTGTGTTGCCTACGAATGCAACCAGAGGAAAAGAAACATCTAGATTCTGAGTGCCGTGCCCAATATGTACGTCCTATGCCATGAGCTCTGCCACTGTGGTGTGCCTGTATTGTGACCCATCGGGCATTAAACATGCATTTGTGTGTGAAATCTGGATTGGTGCATTGCACGCAATGAATTACGAGCTAAGTATGAAACAAGATTGAATAGCTTGTTTTAATGGCCAGTCTAACTGTGCGGCCATGGCAGTACATTTGGCGTTCAGTGACTGTGTTATGGGATTGTAAGAATGTTAGGAGGGTTTTTCCGACCATACGGTGACAGAGTGAAAGCCTGTACCTGTGCTGCTTCTTGACTATATGAGGAGGACAAGTGCAGTATGCAGCTTGTTGTGTTTGACATGTTTATGCATTCATTTACCCTCTGCTGTCATCATACTTTCATTTTCTGCTTGTTTATGAATGCCTGTGAGCTGCACTTAAGTGAGCATCTTATGATTAATGATGTCCTTGAAAATAGAGCATGCAAAAGAAATTCTTTATGCTATTTATGTTGCCATTTTTTGTTCTGGCCAGAAAGCACTATGAGTTAACTGGCGAGGTATCACATGCATTTTATTTGTTGGTTTTCATGATGCACCGGGCATTCTTGTTTGAAAACGCTGCCTTCCAGAAACACGATGTAAAAAAAAATGCACCAAAGGGTCATGTGAAACTCTAGGCATGGGGCATTGGTGCACTAGTTGAGGGATTAAGCAGTGGTGTGTGGCTTTTGCTTGGCCTCACAGTTGGGCATTTCTAGTGCATGAAAATATGAGGGATGGTTGAATGCATTGGCCATGTAGCTTCATTTGTCACTATGTATAGGCATGTGGCATACATTCAGAAGGTAAAATTCTTCATTTCAGGGTAATCATAAACTGGGCCAAGAACCCTCGTCGTGGGCTGGGACCATTCAAGAAAGCCCTCATGGAGGAAACGAAATTCAACCAGCTGGAAATTCGCTTGGGATATCCTTATGTCTATGTGCACCTGGGCAACTGTGAACACTTGATCGTGTTCAGTAACTTGAGGTATTGCTTATGCTTGTAATGTGAAGTGCTGGTGCTATGCAGCTTTAACCTAATATAGGAGATTCATACACAACATAAAAAGCTCATTATAACGTAATACAAAAATTAACATTACTTTTTTTTAAATAACGCTTGCTGCTCAAATTTTGTATATTTGTAGGGCAGCTCTCTCTGAATATGAAGTTACTGCAGTAGAATCTTGGTTGATACGAATTTGTTAAGGTTTCCAGGCCTAAAGTGCATTGTTTACAGTGTGTGGAATTTCGGAAGCGCCTAACACATTCCCACATCACTACGGATGGTGGCTACCATCTTGACTACAAACAGCTGCCTGCTGTTGCAATTGCTAGTTGCGCTGTTCACACAGGGAAGCCCTCAGTTTTTATATTGTTTCCTCCATGATCGCTAGGGGTGCTATACGCACAGGAAACAGCAGTTTGCAGCTGCATGCGGCTCACACATCGAGGCTTCACTATCTCTGACCTAATAACTTAGAGCCGCAATTTGTGGTCGCACGTGACCTGCACAGGGAGCAGTTTGTTGCAAGTGCAACTCCTCTGCGATCACTAGTTGAGCTAAGTGCACTACGAGCAGCGTGTGGCACCGAGCATATGACTGAAGTCTCCATCACCAGTCACGCAGTTCTCATGATAAGTAATAAGCTGCAACCACACAATTAAAAATAATTCCTTCATCCCTTTCTAAAGTCTGCATAAATGCATCCGGTTTTCCTGGATACAAATTTTAAAGCGAAAGCCTTTAATGCCTCATCGTTGTCAGCAGAGGTGTCGCACTTTCAAGAGCAAGAGTTAAAAATGAATTAATAAACCTTGTCTCCACCAGGAATCGAACTTCCATCCCTTGGATCCCCAGCTTTACCACTGCGTCACGCCCGGGATCGTGAAACGCTCTTCATAATTTCCCTTGTCTACCATGAGGATGACAGCGGGATTCCGCGAGTGACAGATACTGCGCCTTTCCTTTCCTGTAAACGAATTATAGAACGCCGGTGAACTTTTATGCGTTTAATGAAATGCTGGTTGTGTTTGACAAGGGGTGCGCGATGTACCATCACGATAGGTCATGACGTCGCCAGGCGGTTCATGAATATATGAAGCTTACCCGCCAGGTGTCCAATCCAGGCGTCCGTGCGGCGCCTTCCATTTGCTGCTTCCTTGAACGCTGCACCACACAGCAAACAGAAGCAGACCCAGATGTCTAGGACGCATTAGTACAGCACAGCAGGCATCAGCGGCGTTTGAAATTTATTTACAGGATAGAAAAGGTGCGGTATCTGTCACAATTCTCCTTGGACACATATACCACGCAGTAAAGGAAGGGATAATTAGTACTGCGACGTTGTTTCACCCGATAGCGCGGACGTTACTGACATTGCCGGGCACTTTGATCCCGACCCGCTCGTCTGCTACTCAAACGATGAAGCAGGAATCAGCAGAAGCCACAAAAGCTTGGTGGTTTGACGCGCAGCGGCGCAGGAAATGTCAACTGGTAGGAATGTTGAACAAAGAAATTGATTACCGTGAAGATGCTGCTTTATCAGTTCGGTTGGCCAGTGCTGTGAGCCAAGCTGGCATTCTAAATAAGTGTTTTAGCAATGACGCGATCAGCCACCGTAACCCGTAAGCTCTCCCGATGGCTCCCGTACTCACGCGCTGATTTGTCCCGACGCGGCGGGCCTGCGTTGCGCCGTCCAACCATGTGGCGCCATCTGGCGCAGTCAAGGCAATCTGGGTGTGTAAATCATGGCCTCCGAGATCACCTCCGCGTGGGGGTGATATCGGAGGCCATAGTAAAGGCGTGGCAGCCGCGATCGGCTCCCAAGTCATAGTGGCCTCATGGCATCCGCTATCGGTAATCTAGCTATCGCGGATTGCAGTTCATTCATTTGCATAACTGTTTGTACGAAGGACTGTCAGTTATGATTAAATTGCGAGGATTGTTCGGCCAATACTGAGGTCATGGTAGAAGTAATTACAACGATACAAGCGAACCTTTTTTTTTCCTACAGCTGCTTCCCGGTGCTACGCACCTGACGTCTGCTAGCTGAAGGCGTCGTGAAAAGCAAGAAAATATTTTACGAGATGGACTTGCCAGTAAAGCAGCGCTAAAGTCCGACTTTTATTACAGCGTTAGCCTGTTCCAATGCCCCCGTTCACTGGCGCTTCGATGTGAAACCAGCTAGGGCTAGTGACATCTAGGGTAGGTGGGGAGCGGCGCAGTTCGTTCCCGGCGCGCCATCGAGAGGCATCATTGCCGAAAACCCTGCACTTGTGCAGGCATGCTGTTGGGGCCCGAGTATAGCAGGCAGTCTCCATACGTACACTGGTGAGGTAACTAACATGCACCAACGAAGAAGCCATCGAGTAAAGCGAGAAGAAGTGTAGTACTTTCTCAGGGTACGGCCGGTACCAGCGGCGGCAGCGCCGCTGTTTGAGTCCGGCCATATGTCGTCACTGCTCTTTGCCTTGCAGACTCCACGTCACAGTTGTTTGATGACGTCATGTTGTTTACCCATGTACACATTTTCGTCACAGAGATGTCGCTGTCGATAGGTTTTGAAAAACGAAGTACTTGCCTAGCTTGTTTTTAAAATCAAATTACAATATCTTTGCGGCAATGTGCAAGGTTGAGATTTCTTGGGCAGCATCGCTGTACAACCAGGAAAGCAATTGTATTCCTTCCGACGCTTCAAAAATTGGTGTCTATACTCCTTTAAGATGTGTTGAGCAGTATTGCAGGTGAAAATCCAGCTTCTTTCACTTGCCCTTGAGCAAGTATTTGTTTCTTGACGTTCACAGAACTTTCTCCAGCCATATGTTTGATCAACTACCTCACTCTGTTGCTGCGATGGTTTATGAACAGGCATCGGCAAAGGCCAGTCGCTGGACACACAAATTGGCCACTTTCGGCACATTGCAAACGTCAGACGTATTGGCTAACTCCGCACATTCTTTCGGTTTGCTAGGTTGCGGCGTTGTGCTTCACCCAAGTGTCTGTTGATCCTAGAAAATGATTTTCTTAATTTTTTTTTACCTTTCACTTGCTTTTTCGCTTCTTTTCAGTGCTGGTCGTTCAGGTGTCTGCTCCGTCGGAAGGTTTGGTAGAATTGTAGCCTGTAAAGTGCTGCAAACCATGGGCGAAATGATGTGCCACGTTCTTAAATGTTTCATTTCATTCCAGTCTGGCACCTTATGCTATGATTTTATAGCGCGTGAATGAGACTGGCATACACACCTTTTCACAAAGTTTGTAATCAAGCACTTGCTGGCTCTGAACTCCATCTAAGTTGGGCGTTGCTTCCTCACCAGCTGCGCAGGTTTAAAGGCATTCGTAGTCACAGGCCTATGGTCAGCTCGCTGCTGTTACACAAAGTCTGAAAGCTAGTGTATTTCTGGAATCTGGTCCTTCTGCTTGTTGAAGCCTTTCTGTGTCTTTCATATTGACTTGCTGATGCCATGCAAGCACGCAAGTTTCAGTAACAGTAAATGCATTTGATGCCCCCTCCCCCCGATTTCCACGTGCCTCTGCATGCAGGACATCGTTATTCTCTCTCTCTCTCTCTCTCTTTTTTTTTTTTACATGGCAATATAGTGCACTCGGCACATCTTAAGAACCAGTGCTTCGGCATTGGCTCAGGGCCTTGCTGACAGGACACTTCAGATGCTTGCAAGCCCCTTTGGTATTCATAGCTGCATTGGGCCAGGTTGGGGGTACCAATGGGCAAGAAATACCAAGCTGTCAATTTCGTGGTGCACATGGAATAGGAAGGTTCTGGCATAGTTACGTTTGGTACTTTTTTTTTTTTTTTTTCTGTGAATGTTATCTTTAAGTTATTTTTCTGGGAAATAGGAAATTTCAGGCTATGAGAGGCGCCGTAGTCCTCCACTACGGCGTCTCGTAGCCCGATCGCTTTGGGACGTTAAACCCCACAAAACCAAACCAAAACCAAACTTTCTATCTTTAAGGCGAAAACAAGCCAGACGATGATTGGCTGGATAAGTACGAGCGCTGCAGCAGAAACAATCACTGGGACGCGATCATCATGCTGACTAATCTCATTTTCTATTTGGCAGGAACAGCTCGCACGTAGTTCCGAAATCACGAACAAGAGCTGATGACCTGGGATATTTACAAGCAAAAGCTTCAGGACTTGTTCGGGAAGCCCATTGGACAGGCTTTCGCAGCCAAAATTGAACTTTCATCTCTCGCCTAATCCCCAACGGAGTCTTACACTGCCTACATTCAAGACGTGTTCGCGTTGTGTCGCAAGGCGAACAGCTCCATGCCGGAAGTGAAAAAGTAGGGCACATCCTCAAGGGTATTGCAGATGATGCGTTCAACATCCTTTTCTGCACGGATTGCTCTACCGTCGACTCGGTGCTTCAAGTCTGGTGAAAATGCGAGCAGGCTAAACAACAATATGTCGTAAATCGCTTTGAGCGCCTTCCAAACACGGCGGCTACATCATCCTGCGATGACCTTACACCTTTGCAACAGCCTTCTCATCCGAAAATGTGACTCGGATCGTCAGGCGAGAACTCGAGGCCTTGGCTCCCGCACCACTCGCGTCTACACTGCCTGACATCGTGGCCATGATACAGGCTGTTGTCCACCAGGAATTTACTAATGTCAGGGAAATAGGGCATCGCAACACCTCTTGCGATGCCGAGCCCTCGTTCTAAAAGCAACTGGACGTTTCCTTCGACGATGCCTTTCGACGGTTCCGATGTTGGCGTTTCCCACGCAAGCGACGACGCTTGATCAGGGCGGCAAGGTTAAGTCTCTGTCGAGGACATTTAGAGCGATGTGATGTGTCGATGTCGTCGTAGTAGGTATGGCGTTGTCCGTCGAGAGCTTGATGAGCTCTGAGCGGAGGTCGATGATCGCCCGATACTCATTCAAAAAGTCCATGCCCAAAATCACGTCGCAGGAGCACTGCTGCAGGACCACCAAGCTGGTAGGATACATTCATCCATTCACTGTTACTCTTGTGGTGCATCGTCCCGGCGGAGTAATGAGGCTACCACCAGCAGTACGAAACAGCGGGCCATCCCAAGCAGTCGTTACTTTCCTGAGCTGGGAGACTGAATAGTCAGCTCCGGTGTTTACTAGGGCGGTGACTGCGCGACTGTCGACAGCAACTTCTAGGTCGCTTGTTCACGTCCTGCCATTGCACATGGGCCTTGGTGTCCGATCTTGGCTGTGTCTTTTATTGAGGTTATGGCCAGGCACATCGTTGTCACTTTGCTGGGCGGCGTATCGGCTTGCACTCTGATCGTGTTGTCGTCATACGTAGTGGCGGTATCACTTTAAAGCCTGGGCGCATAATTGTCGAGGTAGTCTTCATAAGGTGCGTCATCGTAAAAGTGGTGTTGTTATCACTCATTGTCGGCAGCGGATAGAAGATCTTCGGTTTTTTGCCATTGAGCAACCTCACCTCCAAAGGTTGCTGCCTTTAGTTTTCCCTACGGGGGCTAGGAGACCTTCCTTGGATGTAGCACGGGCCCGGCGACACAAATCGGGCGCTGTACAGTGATGGAGAGCAGTACCGAAGGCTTGGCGACTCTGCCCTGTTCAAGTAGGGTTCGGTTTCTTCTGGTCATTCACTAGGACGGGGGCGTGGGGCTTTGATGGCGAAGCCGCGCAGGCCGATGTGTCTGTACGGGCAGTGGCGTAAAATGTGGCCGGCCCCCCCGCAGTGGAAGCATAGAGGATGGCAGTCCTCCAGGCGTCGCACTTCCTGAGGCTGGAGCATCTTTTGTAAGCTTGGCCGACGAGGGCCAAGGGGCGACGTTCAGAAACAGCCTGGTCGCTTTAAGGGGGGTGGCTTGGAGGATCACGTAGGAGAGCATTTTGGCATAACACAGCAACATAGTTCATTGCTGTTGCTTGCGGGGGGGAGCTGTCAGAGCCGTCACTTGAGGAAACGCCCAGTGTCTGCTGGACTTCTTCGCGGACAATGTCCGCTAGCGACGCAACCTGCGGCTGTAATGGTGATGGGATGATTCAGTGCAGCCCTTCTCGAACTACCTCGCAGAGGTTATTCCCACTTGTAGCTGCGAAGTCACAGTTGTTTGCAGATAATATATGAAGAGGCTGTTTGCATTGTCTGGTCTGGGCTTCTAAGGTTCTACTGAGGGTGCTTCTCGTTCAAATTCTGCCATGGCTTGGGGTGGATTTTGTGAGGAACGATCTCCCATCGTCCCCTTTAAGGTCGGCTTTCCCCCGCAGTAGTTACTCTAGCTATCGCGGAATGGCACCAACATTGGTGGTTAACATTAACTATCGAGAGATGGTGCCAGCGTCGCTGCAGCACTGCCCCTGACCTTGTCACCGTGCACGCGGGCAAAGCCAAGTCTCTTCGGCATCAGGAACTCTGCGCAAGCGGATGTATTCTCGCGCAACTCCGCAACTGCCAACGGGGTGAAGGGCTCGCGGGATATTTCCCACCTGCTCGCCCTGTCCGGCCTCGGAGTTTATCAGCTGCCCTAGCATCAGCGAATATTCGCCTGTAGCCCTGCTGGTGAGTTGGACGACCTAGATTCACCAGCGTGTTTTATTGCTAGCTGGCGTTGTTATTGCAGCAATAAATGCCTGCTGTCAGCGCGTGTTGTCCCTTTGTTCCCAAGAGTATGGATCACTGGGTGAGGTCGGCGGTTTGTACTCTCAGACGCGACTATGCAGGGAAAACGCATTTATCCCCCTATTACAACCCCACAATTTCTGGCAAGGCAAGCAAAAAAAGATTCTTTGATCCTCTCATTAAAAGTTTCACTTTCTTTTCCTCACTCATATCAGGGTCTGCGTGGCAAAATAGGCACTTCATTTCTTCTGCGTAAATGAGGACAGATTGATTAGGGAGCTAAATTCTTGACTGGATGAGTGACTGGGCTCTTTTTTTCTGATGGTACTTGTAAAAGCGTTCAATAGCTTTGTCTTGAAAGTGGGTCAATCCTTCAAAAGAGCCTCGCGGTTCTCATACCAGATTTGGACGGATCCCTGAAGAGCAAAGTGCACTTGCCTGAGTTTCGTTTCATCATCCCAGGCATTGTACATTGACACACGTTCGAACAGCTCGAGCCAGTCTTCCGCATCCTCAGTGGGCAGTCCTTGGAAGGTCGGGCTCCCGGGGCTACACGAAAACAACTGGTGCTGTGGACTGGGCCATCGCCAATGCTGGGGCCTTTTTCCAGGGTCAAACGGTGTCTGCAGCAGACCATATTCGGATTGGAGCCCTTGTAGGTGACCTGCAGGCTGGCCCCCCAGGTGACGGGAATGATGCTGAGGTCTTCGCTTGAAGGGGTAGGCCGGATCTCAAAAGGCAGCGCCTCCACCAGATGTCACACGGCAGTGACAAGGTCGTAAACACCAAAAGAGAACAGGGCGTAATCACACTGGAATTAACTCTTTTTAGGGCTGACTTGCGCCCGTAAAAGAATTAAACAACTCGGCGGCGGCAATATCAACAAGCGTGCTCTCTAGTCGTCAAACTAAGAATGCTCGTCACACGCGCCAGTGCTCAATTTAAAGGCAGCAGGAGAGCATTGAGATAAAGCTGCAGACCGTGACTAGCGTAATCTGGAACATTGCGGAAACACACGTGAATGGCAGAAATCATCTAGATTTCTCTAGACTCATCTTGTGCGACAAAATGAATGATAAAGCAGCATCTCACAATAATGAGCATGAACAAAAACAAAGGACAGAATCGATCCTCGCGCTAGAATCACTATGGTAAGGCTGCATGCCGGTAGCTGTAAAAAAAATAGACTTGAATCATTCGCGGCAATATTTGGAATTGAGAATATTCTTGCGTCCCTGCTTCGCACATAAGGGTTAGGTCATGGCTGTATACTTATGAGTATATAGGCTCAAATTAAGCTATTAGTAATTAAGTGATTGGTAGAATGCATGTGCACAAATAAGGATCGACAAGGGGAGCTGCATATGGGAGCATTATGTCGTTAGAAGTGAAGCTTGTGTTCCTCCAATTTTTATTGTTGTCAAATGGTTAACGCTCGGAGGCTGATTACAGGCTTAATTGCATTTCTTGGCAGGATGCATCATATCCATGACAGCCAGCATTTACTGGACTACCCTTTTGTGGAAAAGTGCTTTCCTGTTGGTAAACGGGTATTCTGTATGCTCTGCCGCAAGAACACAGCCAAGTGAGTATTTCAGGTGCTGTTGACATACGAGTTTTTCTTGTTTCCAAATGTGGAGGCCCATGCGAGCATAGAGGGGCTGCCTGGTAGCATGTTGGCTCATCAGACTGCTAGACACTCTGGTATTCTGAATCAAATGTTCCAACAGCGGCAGTAGCGGCCTTTGCATTGGTGTTACTGACATCCTTCTCTGATAATGAATTGTGCCTGAGCACCAATAGGCATAGTTGCAGAACCCTGCAAGATGTGGTGTCACATGTACTTTGCTTTTACATGTATTTATGCAATTTCCTGTGCCGTCATGTGATGCTAGCCTGTTAGTGTGCTTGATTTAGTACAGTATTCCACTTCAATATCCCTTTAAACCCTAGGGAATTCTAAATTGACCACTGTATGAATGAACGCACGTCTGAAATAAATAAGTACATTTGGCCAGTATCGTGTGAGCGTCGACTGCCTGGTGCTGCTGCAGTGGAAAACAAATGAGAGGGGAAAGCATAAGAGGGTAAGGGCATGCTCACAATTCCTCCTGCTGGATTGAATGTTGTCTGCTAGGCTGTTCTGATTAGTGTGAAGCACCCCATGCCCATGTACATCTGTTATGCATCACAACTCCGAAGAAGCTGTGACCACTTCTTTTGTTCCGCTGCATATATTGCTGTTGGTATCTGAAAAGAGAACATATTTCTGGTAAACAACCTAGTCAGCCAAGAAACCGGCTGGAACTGTTACTTAAGGCCGATTCACACGACAGACGAACCGTCCGCGGACGGAGCACCATGTTATCCGACGTCACTGGCTCCGCCTCATCCGCGGGCGAGGCGCCGAACGACGTCGCGGACGGAGACCGCCAGAGGTCGGAGCCGCACCGCTCTTTGCAGCACCGCCGCCGAATTTGGCAATCGACGACATTCCAAGCCAACTACGCCGCATTGTTGGCTAGGGTGCCTCAATGGCCAAGGAGGCAAGAGCATCAACGCACCCTATTTTTTACACTACAAAAGCGCCCTCGCTATACTTCAGCTCACAAGATCTCTGCAGCACTGCGAAAGGCAGAGGAGTCCTTGCAGTTGTGCCCCTAGTGCCTCTCGCCCCTGCGCACTATAATAGAGACTGTCACCCCCACCAATTTGGGAGGCGAGAGGCGTGTACGAGCACAATTGCCTATTGTAGTGCGCGTGATCCTGATTGGACCGAGGTGCCTCTGCCTTTCGCAGTGCTGCAAACATCTTGTGAGACGAAGAAACGAAGATAACATTGTTGCCCCACTTAGAAAATGTAGTTCTGCTAGAAAAATAGCAGATGACCCCCATATTTTGACAGAGGAAACGCACGCCAGATTTTAGCTTGCGAAGGCTGCGCCATCCGCGGACGAGGCGGAGCTAGTGACGTTGGGTCACGTGGTGCTCCAGCGGTTCCATCCGTCGTGTGAATCGGCCTTTACGAAACAGTAATTGTAGGGAATCCTCAATGTCAGTGCATTAAATTAGATAAAACAAGAACCCTCGAGATGCTTGTTCAGTTCAGTTTTATTGCCTTAATGACCCCTGCTGGGGGTGTAAACATAAGAAGTGGGATTTCATTAAGATAAACAAACTGCAATAATTTAACGCTGAAGGTGATTTGTAACATGTTCTTGAAAACTAATGATGAAGTGACGTTGACGATGTCAGGGAATGCTTGCGTTTACGGGAAAGCAAATTGCATGAAGAAGATAAAACTGAAGATAGAACATGAAACAGACACTCAGATATGGCCATAAAACTTGTTGCAAGGGGGTGGTTTGCACGAAGCAAACAGCCAAGCATACGACGTTGGTGCCTGCAGCATGATCAGTAAGCATGCTTGTTCCCTCGCTATTTCTGCTCTGCTTCGCCTCTGTGCCATTGTGGGCAGTTGAGGCTCATGCAGTATATTTTAGAAAAGTACATCCTTTGACAAATACAGTAATGCAAGGTAACCCTCGGGGAAAGAAAAGGAAGAAGTTGTACTGTGCTGTTTGCTTTTCATTGTAGTAGTTGCACAAAAAAAGATCATGGAAGCAATTGAGGCTGCAAGTGTGGAATACTAGCTGGACGGCAGGCTAACATTCTTGCTCAGGAAAACTTGCATGCAATGGCTGTGTTCCTTATTGTGCACGGGATGAACTGTGCAGGGCCAGCAATTTAGAGAGGAGAATTCTTGCTGTTAAGGTATCTGGCTTGTCTGATATTTACAGAATTTCATTTTTTTTTATTCCAGGTGGGTGACAACTGAGAACGAACGTGTCACTGAAGACCCCTTTTTCTTCTGTGCAGTCTGTTTTCGGAAATTCAACTACACTGCCGACAATAAGAAAATTGGGAACTTCCAGGCATTTCCTTACTTGGATTGGAATGCAGTGATGTGATCGCCATGAGCCTGATAATGCACTCCATTGAACTGTAGCCATGCACTATGTGTGCAGCTGTCTGTGTGTTTGTGTGTTAGCTGATAGCAAGTTTTGTTAATTAAATTTTGCTTTTCAAAAAGTTGTGCTGTATTTCTTGTGTGCTGTGAATTCCTCGATGTAGTAAGGTGCAATTTTCAGTGCTTCTACTCTTGTGCCATCCTGGTAAAAAATTGTCGAAACTGCGGCAAATTTTTTGAAGTGCCTGTCTTGGACAATGCTTTTACGAGTTTGGTTAGCAGCGATACCATTCCTGCAGAAGCCTGATAAAAGATTGCCTGATGATTATGCTTCCTGGTAATTTTTGGGTGCAGATGGTGCAGTTTTTCAAAACGTTGGTGACTGCAGACTGAACATACAGTGCTGAATGGAGGTGCCTTTGGGTTTCAGCTTTTGCAGTGTGCGCAGTGATTGGCAGCTGTTGACCCTCTCCCAGGTTGATGCATTTTCAGGCAGCCATCGCTGTAAACTGATAATACAGAATTGCATATAACGAAATTCTCTTTCCAAGCACGTAAGTTACAAAGTAGAAAATTTATTATGGAACACAAAAAAATGGAAAATTGCCATTTTTGTGGCGAGTTTATAAAAATGAGATAGAAAAGGCAAGATATCAATGGACGCATTATTAGCAAAGAAAATTTAGAATATACATATTAAAGACCAATGACCGAGGAACACTATACAAAAAAATTAACTATCTGTACAGCGCCTTTCAGCTACTTAAAAAAACTGCAGGTGGAAACAGCTTCATTTCTCATGCCATTCGGTGACACAGTTCCTGGTTTTCGTGAGGCACCAAACCAAAACTGCTACAAACTGGCTGTAGTGGCCAGGTGTACATGTTGTTGGACATGCGATGAACCTTCAGGAATGCGTTTTAATGGAATAGAACTACCCAGACTAAGAATCAAAGCTCACTAATGAATCACTGGCACCATTTTGGGTAATCATCTCCACTCAGCAGTCAGATAGCAAAGCCAACAATATGATTCGATATTTGACTTGCTGGTCTCTTGATCGCAAAAATTTGATGTTAATGGTGTACTGTCACAAGTGGCAGTTTTTTTTCTTTCATATGTGGCTGCCATGCCCTCCTTCGCAACAACACTTGCACATTAGTTCTCTAAAGGCTGCATAAAAAATCGGAGCGTCTCCAGAGCAGGAAAGCTTAAACTGGTTCTACAAGTGCAGTGCCTAGACTAATCACTGGGTGAAGCTAAGTGCACAAGAAACGATTCCAACATGTCTAAATCTGTGATTTAAAGAATCTATCACTACTGGCTGATTTGTTTGGCATGGTAACGAACTAAGGGAACAGAGAAAGATGATTCAAAAAGTGCGTACTAAATAGTTTCATCGCTTAGAACAAACGCCACTGACCGTGCATGCCATTTACGAGTTATTGAAAATGAGCCGATAATTTGCAAAATATATATTTTTTTAATTTTCACTCTTGCAGCGGCCACCGATACTGGTCTTTCAGGTGGTCTGAGCAAGCAATTGCAAGTTGCACCATTCCGAGCACAGGTTGCTGAGTGGGTGGCGTATGGTGCGATATGTTTCACGCGAGCTGCTGAAACTCGTGGTGGCAGTCTGGCTGTGTGTGGACGAGACAGTCTCGTGTCATATGACCAGAATCGGAGCCATTGCACTGTGGAAAGCATTTAGCAACTAGTGCCGGTTGCAAGCAGACGCTTTATGCGGCCGCATTCATACTGGATGTTTCAGTGAAGATAACTCTCTGCCCCGGCCAGCGTCATATGCTGCAAAATGCGTCTAATTATTTTTGTATTAACAAAAAAATGCAAAATTTTTAATGATCGTAGTTGGGTCGTTAGTCCCAACGGGGAATTTTGATGGCATGAACGAGACGATGGCATATCACTTCTTGAAACGAATAAAAGCTCATTTTCTACAGCCCTGCTGCGCGAGAAATTCCAACAGTTTTTTCCCACATGCAAACAAAACTGAGCGTGAGAAGCGCCAGAAGTATGGTGCAAGCACAACGTCGGCTGGTGACATGTCATGATGAATGTAGCGCCCAATTCGAAACATGTATGCTAATTTCCCTGGCTGTTGAGCCTCGGGGCTTAGCTTAGACAGCAGCCGGCATTATTGTCTGCTTCGTTGCTCGACTTAAGAAAAAGGATAGTCATTGAGCAACGGGATCATCAATTTTAAGAGCCCTGATATGTGCTGGCCTGGCACTCTGCATGTCCAGTTACCTCTGGAAGAGCTTTTTTTTTTATTTTCCTCGCTATCTTCGTGAAAACAATAACATCACCCTTCTGTGACAGCATACCAATTGCTGTTTAACTATGAATGATGCTGGTATATTGGCATGCATTGCATTATTTCAGTCAAGCATCTAGTTCTTCTGCGGGCGTAACAGCTAAAAGCAAGAACCGGTAGACCTTGGTCCTTGACGCTACATGTTTAGCACTTTCTAGTTGTATAACAAACAGGGACGAACCAAATTTGTACATTTTAATGACTCGGTTGGTTGCAGCCCAACTTGGATGCTCCACGAAAGAACTACTACTTGGGATGACAAATAATTTTCACTTGACAAGTTCAAGCTGCTTTCTGTTCATTGCGATGCACTGAAGAATGTAGTTTGTAGGAGAAATGAGGAGTCTCGGCAAATCTTTTCAACTGTTATGTTGACACACTGCTTCAGATGTTCGAGGTTCACTAACTTCATGTTGAATTAATGTACGTATCACCAAAGGAAAGTATTCAGAGGTGACAAATTGGGCGGCCTAGAAGGCCATTGTGTTTACCTTCCACACCCAAATGCATTGGTTGGGAAAGGTGCTTTCCCGAAACTGCAGAGCCGAAGGAAAAAAAGCTCGGCGGGGCTCTGTCATGCTGAAACTATTTTTTTCAAGATGACCAGTAGTAGCTCCGAGACAAATTCAGAGATGGCACCTTTTATAATGCAGACTGTGTACTTTTCCTGTAAAGTTTCCGTTAATGAAGTACGAACTGATAACATGGCCGGGATGAATGCCACATCAAATGTTTGCTGACCATCTTAATTGATGCTTGTGCTGATGTAGCCAATGTGGGTTCTTGTTGCACCAATAACAGACAATGTGCACATTCATATTTGAGTCCCTGCAAAATTGAGCCTCATCTGCCCAAACCATTTTGTCCAACAAAAGCATTTGTTGGGCGAGTTGGTGTTTTTGACGATCCATAACTACAGCGCAAACGACATGACAGAGATGGAGGGACACCACACAGCGCTTTGTGGTGTCCCTCCTTCATCTCTGACCTAGCTGTCGTTTGTGCTGTAGTTATGGATCATTTTGTCCAGACATTCCGGGTCTTAATCACATTTAATTAGGCGCCATTTCCAGAAATCAAGCCGTTTCCCGAAGTCATTTGCTGTCAGAATTCCTGGTAAAGGCACATGATGGTTTCAAGCCTTCAGCGTAGCGCGGCCGGTAACCACGTCTTACCCACGTGACGCTGTGACGTCACAACCCACGTGACACTAGGGTGTGGGCTGGCAGGAGCTGCCAGTTTGGGTTTCTCGTTTCACATGGGGCGGTTATGTCAACTTGAACTTGCAGAGAGCCGGCTCCGTGAACTGCGCATGCGCGCCCAGGACCAAAGTGGAAAGGAGAATATGTTGCTCTTCTGGACGGATGTGACGTCAAATAGCTTTTAGTGCTTGTTTTTTTCTAGAAGTAAGCCTCAAACCCAGATGCTCTAGTCGCCCAAAGTATGGCCCAAAGAAGGAAGACTGGCGCGCTTTTCAGACAACGAGCATTTGCGCTTTGCGAGCCCTAGGCACCCTAGGTTGTCTTTCATGCGTCGGTCTGCTGCAGTTGGCGGGCCATCATCCCGGTAAATGCAAACTCGGTGATATGCGAATTCAGTTCGTGAATTATAGCCTTAAATTCAAGGGCGCAGCCTTCGGTGCAGTTCTATTTGCAGCCTTCTGACTGCGGTGAGTCGTACATACATGCCCGCGAACTCTAAGTAAAGCATTTGTAGTCTTTCTGCCATCGCCTTCCTTGCAGCTTCTTTAACGAGTTTTTGCACGGCAGCGCAAGCATGCGTTAGCCTCAATTATTGACGCGGCGTAATCGCGCGACGGTCTCCGGGCGAAGGCGTGAGAAAACTGCGTAATGGCGTCCACGATCTCGTTTCATTGCGCTTGGAACAGCTTCCATACCTGCTGCTGTGCACCGATCAGTCGCCGGTTGCTGTTGTCTTCCGGATGCACTGGAGTATTGGGACATATGAGGCGACTAAAAGATAACGTAAAACTGTTTCTGAGTTCGCTTATATTTGTTTGGGCAGTATAAGGCATTTTTGCGTGCGCCAGCGTGAACGCGCAGGTTTATAATCAGGAGGTTTTATTGCCTTCCTCGCAGCTTCAACCGATGGAGCGGCTCAGCCCATAGAAAATGTCGGGCTTCTTTCGGAAAACTGTTGGAAGGTAAGTGGCACTCATCTATACAGACCATACGTGGTAGTGCTGCAATACATAGTATATCTGCGGACTGATAAAGGGGGGTTGCTGGCCAGCTGAAAGATGGTTTAAACGTGAGTTGGCCCTGTGCGGAATGAGCCTCGAAGTGCAACAAGCCTACTGCACAGCATGAAATGGCTACAAAAGTATGGTTATATACATGACCGAATTCCTGTGCTTATTTGCTCAGACCTTCCACTGTCAAGTACTCATTTCGGTGTATGCAGCAATGAGGGTGACCTCAATACTCAGCTAGCATAGGTTCATGCCTGTGACAATATCTCTCTTTTTACTGCCGAAATAACTGCATTGGTGGAACTCACTGAGCTTGTTTATATAGATTTAACACTTTGGATGCATGTTGCTACCGCAGAGTTCCCTAATATATATATCTTTTGCCTGCTCCAACATAAATAGTTGGCAGTGCTTGGCTTCAAGCTGCTGCCAAGGCCATTGACAGCTTATTTGAAAACAGAGCAATAATTAATCTGAGCTAGCATGTTTTGTGGGAGAGTGAGGCACCATTGCGAGTACCTCGTAATCCTGTCAAAGAGCTTGGCAGTTGCTGCTATAAGCACTCTCCATTGCAGTTCCATGAAAGCCGCAGCATATTGGGCACTTACTGCACAAGTGATTTAACTTAGATTCTCTTTGTTGCTATTTCAGTGTTTTGTAAGTGTTCTAAATATTTGTATTTGTGCTAGCATTGACAGCCAGTCTCATTACTACCTTTTTCCTTCTGCAGCAGGCACACTCACTTGCTTTACTCGAGCCAAATTCTATTGTGAGTGAGTTTGCTGAATTTATGCAAACTAAATGTAATTGCAGTATTACTCTCATTTATTTACATTTGCAGAGGCAACGAATTCTTGGTGCCGACGAACGAGTTCCCTCCGCCAGTTCGATTACACCGCCACCTCAGTAGTGCAGTGAGCTGCGACTGGCGTGACCAAATGGATACTCTCACTGCTTCCACAGGTTTAGAGCGTGCTCCCAGTTAAGTTTAAAACACCTTGCTTGCAATGTATTTAATCTTGTGTAATATTGTCACCCTTGAATTTGCTGATATGCTAGTATTTGAAAATCATTCTGGATGGTTTGGAACACATGATTTGCAGTGGGGGGAGGTGGGAAGCACAAATGTGTGACTGCAATTTTTTGCCAGCCTAGCTTCTAGCCTTGCGAATTAAAGTAACAGATTAATACCTGAACAGGCCTGACATTTATTGGAGAGATGTCATATAGAAGAAAACTTGATCCCTTGTGGAGGTAACACAGCTGTGGTTCTCCGAGAAAAAGTTATCCGTGTGTGATGGTGTCTAAAACATGGCATTGTCTTAGGTAACTTGGCATGGAATCAGCCACTTGTACTCTCTTGACAGCATCTATTGTACTATGTGCTAGGTGACATGCCTTCAGGGATGAGGGTAGATGGAGAATACCTCAGTAATCTGCAATTTGCTGATGACATTGCCCTGAAGCAGTCAGGATGACGGGCAGTAATGTGAGCAGGTTGTACGTCATGCTGGTCATGGAGGAAGTAAAAAAGCCTTAGAAGCAATGCAAAGGGGTAAATCGGCTGGTATGGATAGGCAACTGCAGATCTTTGAAGAGTGGTAGGAAGATTGTGCTAGAAAAACTGCTTGCTTTGTGTGTGTAGTGCCTCACGACCTCAAATGTATTGAAATCTTGGAAGGATCCTAACAGTACCATAATCTATAAGAAAGGGGCTGTCAAGCACTTGCAAACTTAAACTGATCGGGTTATTGTCCATTGCCTACAAGATAATAGAATTGGGAAAATCTTGGACTTTCTATCAGCTGAAGGAGCAGCTGGCTTTCGTAAGGGCTGCCATGTTTTTTAATGTGTCTGCCCTGCCGCTGTTGTGTGCTGGATTGTAGCCTACATCCACATCGGATAGGAGGCTGTGCAAACAAACTGCTCTTTACAGAAGGGACATAATTTGAACTGCTCATATCATACAATGCAGCAGCAGTAGTGAAAAGTGCTCCACAAGAAGTGACTTATTTTAGAATAGTTGCTTTATTGCGGTAGCGTAAAAGGCGTCACCCTTGAGAAAAATCACAACCATGCCTTTGGCAGGTGACATGGCCATGCACTGATTGGTTGTCTGGTTCTGCGATGTCATGAGGCCACATGATATGGCCGAACTGGCTGGAGCTCATATTGTGGAAAAGCGAAAAAGAGACAAAGGATCGAGAAAAGAGAGGACGACGCTATCTGGAGCTGCTAACTCAGGCAGCTCCTTTGAGGTGAGAGGTTGAGGTGGAATAGAACCATCCGAGACCCTTGGATCTAGTATCAGACATGCTACTCCATGTTCATACAGCTTTGTTAAAACAGAGCTTTATACCCATGTTGGGTGGTCTTAGGCACAATGTGGTAGATTATAGTTGTATGCTGATGATTGTGTGTGAGATAATACTGGCACAAATTAAGGGATTAGGGCTTATACCTTTCAGGACTGCTTTAAGCCAATCGTTCATATATGAATGATCGTTCTCACTCACTGGCAGACGTAAATTTATGTATTTGGAACATGTAGCCCCATTTAGGCAGATAGTATGACAAAAGTAGTTATAGTAATTAGTTCAC
This sequence comes from Amblyomma maculatum, assembly GCF_055883805.1. Classification (NCBI taxonomy): domain Eukaryota; kingdom Metazoa; phylum Arthropoda; class Arachnida; order Ixodida; family Ixodidae; genus Amblyomma; species Amblyomma maculatum. Next base: position 323,360,383 of record NC_139344.1, on the reverse strand, counting down.
AGGTATGGAAAAGGCACAGAATCTGTCACTTGTTTCTGTGGGCACCTGAACTGTGCCGTAAGGGAAGGGAGGAGGGAGTCAAAGTGGAAAGACAGAAATGGGTGCCGTAGTGGAGGTCTATGGAGTAATTTTGACCACCTAGGGATCTTTAACGCGCGCTGACATCACAAAGCACACGGGTGCCACTTCGTTTGCATCGAAAGCAGCCGCCAGCGATCGGGTTTGGACATGGGTACCCCGGCACAGTAATCTAGCATCTTAACCACTGCACTACCACAGTGGGGCTATTGTGACAACCATAGTTTCTGTTTGTGTGCAGCTTGTTTATTTTTTTATTTATTTTTTTTGTTCTTTCTGGCACAGTGTGACATTTAAAAAATTATTTGAAATAAAGAGGTCTTTGGCACCATTCACACGATTCTGCTGCTTCTACTATAGTTTTCTGTTTATGAGAGTAGTAGCGAAGTCTCTTGAAGACAATTTTACTAGCTCTCAGTTCAGCTCAGATGATGAATCAGTCAAATGTCAGCCTCGGACTTCAGCTAGTGGCCAAGAAAAGCTTAGTTTCAATGTCTGATCACACTTGGTCAGTTACACATGCTCATTTTGTGTTCCCACTGTTCTGTTTCCATTCGCTGGGTTTCAGCAGTAATGAAAGCTTGGTACTACTTGATATGGCTTCTCCAGAACTTCAAGTGTGGAACTTCTTCAAGCAAATTCAGTGGAGTTTGAACACCAAGCTTCTATTGCACATTTTCAAATTTAATGGCAAACTCTCCCACCTTCTGGAAAACATGTCACCAAATAATTCAGTCATAAATCCTGAAAGGTTTGGAAATGCCAATACTATAAACTGTAAAATGAGTAGAACAAGGCCGAGCATAAAAATGGGTGTTTTCAGCAACTTAGCTATATTTCTGAGAGAACAGCACACCTTCAAAATGAACTTCAGAACATAAACTAGTAATAAAAGAGGCAGCGTAGCATATTTTTAGTATTCTGAATTATTTTTCTTGCTGTCTTATTTTGATATTCATGCCCCCTTTTCTTTCACTTTTTGGATTTTTTCTGCAAATTTCGGAGAAAAAGTTTTTTATGCTATGTATAAAGCCAAAACAAAAACATGGGCATTTATTTAATTGAGCATCTAAATACCTGCATTTTAGTATTATCTAATAGCAAGATTGTGTAAATATTTCATATAATAAACAAATTACATGGTGCTGAAGGAGTTGAGGCAAAAAAAAAAAAGCTTCATTGCAAGCTGTAGTTTAAGAAATGACCATTTTTCTGCCTTTTGTATATCCTCAAGATTTTATTACAATTTCTTGATTTTATATTCATGTTTGACAATACTTTGTGAATATTTTACCCAGTGCTGAGAATTTATCTTATGTATTATGCTTATATTCATAATATTCACGTGTCTAGAGGGCATTTAAATAGCTGTATTTTAATTGGCTCATGTGCGTCATGTACAGAAAGTGTGATCAGAAATTGTCATCAAGAAACGTCCTTCATACTGGAACTTGCGTGTGAAGAGCTCTGGCAGGTGCGTGCTCTGTTGCCGCGTTGCAGAGAGGAGGAAAGGAGGCATCCTGGCTGTGCAAACCGCTGCAGAGAGGTGACAAAGAGGGTAATGGCAACCCCATGCATACGCGGGCCACTTATGCGCTTATTCACAGGACCTCGGAGGATGGGCGTGTGGTATTCGATCTGTCATTTGACGTGCGTAACTATAAGGCTGCATTCCCTGCACCGTACTTATTAGTCACATATTCTAATTCTGGTGCCGGGTTGTGTTCGCCTTAGCGATCTTAGAGCTCTTAAGCGCTTCCTACATTTTTTTTTTTTTTTTTTTGTAGGTTGCAGGAAAGTTCTTTAAAGACTTCATTTATAAAATAGCAAGGTGCATGTATGCGATCAAGGATCTTTGAGGGAAGCTGCAGATGGGAGCTGTTGACGCTACCATGCTATACTCTTAAAGACAGATCTCAAGTGTCTCCTAAATTTTTATAACAAAACGAACATCCGCACAGTGTTTGCTGGAGATGCTTACAACGCTGCTGTCCTGTCCGAAGACAGGGGTACATGCATTACTGCCCGCCATATGCAAGGCCAGCCACAATTAAACATTCGTTACCAGAGTAACATGATTGCCTGGCTTTTTTGTGTGTTCACTTCCTTAGCATACTGTAGCATAGTCATAGTAGTGTGCACCTTTCCAATAAGTGGTCACGGGGTGTCACCATATTACCTGCTGGACTGCTTTGTGCATTTGGTGCTAGCACAGTGGAAGCAGAGCCGGTTTGCAGCAGTCCAGAGAGGAGGAGCGAACAATATGGTGGCACCGAGTAACTTATTGGAAAGGTGTATATAGATTGCTTGTTCCTGCAAGATGCGAGTTAAACTGCTCTCATACGAACAGTTTCGATCCTCATTGAACTGGATCTACATTCAACTCATTGTAGATCGAGGTTGTCACACGGCAACTGTCAAGTGCAGTTGAGCTCGAGCCTGCTTGACTCAAGGTTGCTTCCTCAATCGCTCTCGAGATTTCAAGCACACTCAAAAGCAGTCATTGACACCCTCGTCATCAACGAGCTGTAAAACTTGAAAAACGAATAAATGCAATAGAACTGCACATAACACATAAATGTATTAAAAGGCATGATAGAACATTCGTAGAACGGCTAATTTTATAATATTGACACCGTAGTCTACTGCCAGTGGAAGCTAAGGTGGCGTTCTTTTCGACTGCGTCAGTGTGGAAACTGTGGAGTGGAAGAGAAACTGCACTGTAGCACTTGACCGCTGGGAAGATAGGTTAGATGACCTGAGGCGCCAAAAGCGGAATGCTGCTGTGTACACTGAAATCGTGTAATCATTACCCTAATCTTAAATTTCCTTTTGAGACTCATTGCGACTGACAGCAGACGACGAACCACGTAGGAAATTTCTCAATGCTGACTGAAAACGCTCGTGTAGCACCGGATGCTTCAATCCTTCTTGAACGCCTGAATGCAGATTGAGTTCAATGAGGATCGGAAGTGTTTGTGTGACAGAGGGATTAGTGTAGTGCAGCTAAAGCTTTGTGTTAGCTGGTGTGCACAAGTTGGGTGGCCAAGCTGTGTTAAATGGTATTACAATGCATATTTAGAAAACAAAACAGGGCACCCCAAACGGTTTATTCAACTTCTCAGATTATTTGGCATTACACACATTGTCTTGAAAGCAGTCCACAATATGGCCAGCACAACTTATGTCCTTGCTTATTTCAGATTGTTCATTTAAGAGAGCTAACATATTCAAGGGCTACTGACCAGGCTGACATTTTAACCAAGCCCGATAAGGCGTTGGACATGGTCTCTGCGAAATACTGCAGCGATGCACACACTGGAAAGCAACAAAATGCAAACCAAAGCTAATGGTCCTTTTAAAACAGCCAAACCTTCTCATCCTTTGCGCTGGCCATCGAACTTTGTCGATGAGGTACCCACAGATACTGCATCCATTGGTTTCTCTCTGACTGATGGGCGAGGGGTGTCACTTGGTCTGCTGATGCCACGCACTTTTTTGTCTTGCATTTCGTTTTCACTCATGCATACACTCACACAAGAAAGAAGGCTTTTAGTTTCTTGCCCTTGTCTATGCATGCTTCAGCGTGTTCTGTGCACTGTGCTATTCATACACCAACGGCTGGACTCAAGTGGCAGCGGCGCGCACTTTCATACAGCCTGCGCATTCGCCGCAGATATAATGGCAGCTCTTCTAGGCAAGCAGTGCTCTCTTCCCCGTGAAGTTAGTGCAGGATTTACCCAACCCTGGCCACTCGCTTCTGTGGCGGCGCCCGGTGCGCACCTGCGTTCGCGCCTTCAAGCGTTCAAGTGTTCAGTTTACGGAGTGAGCGAAATACTTAGAGAAATTATGTAGTCTCAATTTTGTGTGCGCAAAAGCGGTGCAGTGTAGGCTCAGGCAACAGTATTATTTTGATCGTAGTAATACTTACTTTGTCTTATTTCTTACAGTGCGCAACATGTGCTAATTACCGTCTGAATACAACAGTGATTTGGGTTATCAGTCTGCAGTAAGACAAGTAGCAGCATACTATTGCAAGGTCAGTCCCATTATGCTGCACAAAAGTTTATTTTTTTCTTCCTGCTGTAACTTTGTTTCCTTCATGATATGAGGGGAACTGTCAAAACTGCATTGACATGGCTACAGAAGCACAGAATTTATCACATGAACATTTTCGGCCTCTCGAGCCTGTTCTGCCAGGCCTGTTACAATTAGTGGCCGAGCAAGGAGGAGTACCTGTTTTGCCTACATGCATTATTTCAAATGATATGCCAGTGTGATGGCATCTTTTCGCTTTTGGGCACATTTCTGTCTGCTTCTGCACATGTACCAAAATTTCGGGCACCTTCACGTGTCTGCAAGTCAGGCTGGTCGTTGACCTGTTTTAAGTTGTTAGTGCAAATTAAAAAAAAAAGGTAACCTGCTCTTATTGCACTTTTTATGCACTTTGAACAGCGCATTCACTGTAACTGCTTTTCCTGTTTTGAGGCGTGCGCAGCATCACCTCGAAATAACAGGAGACATTCATCACCATCCTCATATAAGGATAGGATAGTAGGAAAGCCTTCCGACCCTTGTTTTTGCCTGCCACCTATGTTGCTAAACTCTGCGGCTAGTTTGTAACGAAGCTAACTTCATGACAATAGTTGAGCTTCTCGGCCGCAGTGTGTTTTTGGTATTTCCTTCGGTCCGGACCCATACGTATGTTTTCTGCCATGCATTTGAACTTTATTTCCTCTGAACGACGTGCCCACGCCTGCAAGTTTCAAAAACTTGCAGTGTTTCCTTTCATCAATTTCCGAGTGATGGAGAACTCTGTTCCAATAATTTAGCTATATTTTATGCGAGTTTTTCCCTGGTTTTGGCTCTTCGGCAAGATGCTGATACACAGCCAGAGCCTGTAAGGATGGCTCACGGCCGGCACACCTATCATATATAACTCTCAGTACAGCGGCAAAAATCACTGCAGGTCGCTCTGAACGCTCAAGTTCATGACATCTCATTGGCAACAATCACAACCGGGTGAAAGTGCAGGCTTGGCCAGCCTCCGCTTTTTTTTTTTTTTTTTCCAGCTTGTTGCACACCAAATGACGGCATCACTGAGTAGACGCGTCAGTGCCACACAGTGCCACGATTTCGCAGCTGTAGCAGACAGGAAGCACCCTCCATGCATAGGTCGTAAAGAGCGCACCGTCGCCACTCGAATCCAGCCATGGTACACCGTGCATAACCATAATACAGAAAACACAGAACATCCATACATGCACGGGCTTGGTTTCCTGTTCCAATAATTTAGCTATATTTTATGCGAGTTTTTCCCTGGTTTTGGCTCTTCGACAAGATGCTGATACACAGCCAGAGCCTGTAAGGATGGCTCATGGCCGGCACACCTATCATCTATAACTCTCAGTACAACGGCAAAAATCACTGCAGGTCGCTCTGAACGCTCAAGTTCATGACATCTCATTGGCAAGAATCACAACCGTGTGAAAGTGCAGGCTTGGCCAGCCTCCGTTTTTTTTTTTTTTTCTTTTTTTTTTTCAGCTTGTTGCACATCAAATGACGGCATCACTGAGTAGACGCGTCGATGCCACACAGTGCCACGATTTCGCAGCTGTAGCAGACAGGAAGCACCCTCCATACATAGGTCATAAAGAGCGCACCGTCGCCACTCGAATCCAGCCATGGTACACCGTGCATAACCATAATACAGAAAACACAGAACATCCATTTTCCTAAGGTTTCCTAAGAAAGGCCAGAGGCCTCGCACCTATGCTTCGGCCACCCATTGAGCTCAGCCTCTCCCCCTCCTCCTCCTTATTGGCATTGTAGCTGGATGAGCCAAAGCTCACTTCTCAACCTTCAAACAAAGGTCACTGGTGGTGCTTGGGTAGCAGAAAGCAAGAAAAAAAAAAAAGCTGAGGCGGTAGCGTTTTGATGGAAGGCAGAAAGCAAGGCACCCGTGTTTGTGCAATGTCAGTGCACCTTAAAGAAAGAACTCCAGGTGGTCGGAATTATCGGGGCCCTTCACTATGGCGTCTCTCATACCTGAGTCTCTTTTGGACGTTAAACCTCACAAACCAACCAGCAAGAAAAAAAAGAATGCCTGTAAAAGTCGGGGCCATAATGACTGCATTTGATGCGTTCTCGTAGCTGTTTTTACCCAGCACAGGGCAGCGTTTTCATTTTGTTGACCGAACCAACGTGGCGGGCATAGTTTCTCAAAGCACTAAGAGATGGCGCTCCACATTTCGCGTATTTAGGGAGCCTACATGTACCAGCCCTACGCGTATTGTCTCTTGTGGAGGCTAGTCAACCAGGGAGGAGGGAGAGACTCTTTGGTGATGGAAGGGAAGGAGAGAAACATACCGGTTTTGATGGTTGTAGCTCTGTTATTAACGAGTCTGCTGCAAAAGTATTTTTGGCCACCGCGCATTCTGAAGGCGCTGCCTCATAGACAGCAGGTTTGAACACATTTTCGAATCTGGGGTCGTTCATAAACAAGTTCAGTTTATGGAATCGCACCTGAAAACGAAAGGAATGATTGAAGCAGGAGAAATGATAGCACCTTAAAATAGAAACAAAAGGTGGATGGGTTTTAAGATGCTTTGCAGCTGTTTTCCACTTGCCCAAAGGCAGTGCAGAGTTTTGGCCGGTGTGTAATGAGCAGTTGGGCGCATGGTTTTGCTGATGGCATGGCAGCTACGTGCTGGTTGGTGACATTTTATACACAAGGTCTTGTAGACTTTGTGTCTAGTTGGAAAAAAAGAGGATTGTAGCAAATCAGCATTATGCTAAAATAATTTTGTGAGTAGCTTCAAAGAGCAGCCTTTTTTAAAAAATGGCTGCTTTCCATGAAAACATGGCATTAGATTTTTGCTTTTCTAGATGGGGTTTTAAATTTTGTTTTGATGGTTTCTTGCAATCTTTTGCTTGTTCTTCACGACAAATGTATTTACTTCATAGCTTGCAATAAAATGCTTTCATTGCAAATAAGCATTCCTTGTGTGTCGTGCTCTTTGGTCTCATTATTTTGAACTGTAGTAGCCATGACAATCGGAAAACATTTGGGTGAACAGCATTGCATCATGTCTACATTATATTCCTGTAGAAAAAGAGAACGGGCATTGCAGTTGATGTCGATGAGACTGAAATCGACATTTGTTTCAGCTAAACTGTTTCCTCGATTTCGAATCTGGTTTGGGCTACTGCATGTCTAAGGCCCCAGCCAAATATTGCCCACTGCCTCAATAACAGCACATGCTCAAGGACATAAAGAAACTACAAGATGAACGTTTATTTTTCAACCCTTTGTGATGAGAGCAACTTTACAACAGGTAGAGGTATTGACATAGCACACGGGGTTCGGGAATGCCAAAACCTAATGCGGTCTATGAAAGACGGCAAGCATGGGAAAGAGCCAATTAATTTTGACTGCTTGGTGTCCTTTTTATATGCACTGACATTGTGTAGCCCACAGGTGTCTTTACATCTTGCCTCTGCCAAAATGTAGCCATGTATTTAATCTTAAAACCTTAGGATTAGCAGTCGAATGCATAGCCACAAAGTCACTGCTGCACATAGTTAGGAAGGTTTCAGACGTAGGAAGGGAGTAATGTTTTTAAGCCAGGTAGTCACTCTGAATCTGAACCATGAGAAACATTTCTCCAAGAGCAAAAAGAGGTGAATGTAAATTTGGAAGGTGCTGTATATATAATGTAATAAAAGGCAGCTTGCTATCATGTGATCATTTGAAAGGCTGAAAAGTGGATATTAAAGCATTAGTTTAAAATACCTAAGCAAAGGACAGTGCAGCAGGTTATAGAAAGTAAAATAATTTGGAAAACCTTCACAAACACAGATGTGGATTAAAGTACAGTTTCAAGGTAATCATAACAAGAAAGTAGTAATCAGCTATTATTGAAATGAGCAGGCCCTATTTGCCCTGGGCAGGTGGCGTCCTTGGTCCAAAAAGGTGAGGGCATAAGCAGGTCCTCATCTGATGGTTTGTGTGGGTGGTACTTCTATGCTGCCGCAACACCATACCATATGACACAGAGTGCTGGGCATCTTGCAGTAGAGTACCTGCAGTTGAGATTGCAGCACATGGTGCACATCTTTGAGTATGAAGGTGCAGAAAACTGAAAAGAAGCATTAGAGAGGGACATGTGATCCAGGAAATAGGGCTTTTCAGCTAATCGATTAGGTTTCGAGGGAGTGAAACAAGTAAGGGATACCAGACACTGGGATGAAGAGATAATGTCGGCAAATGAGCCAAGGTTAGCGGCTGCAGATAACGCATGAAGCAGCGATGATTGCAGACCATTAATTCCCTTCAGCATACCTAATGCAGGCAGTGATGATGAATCAAAACTGTGTTGCCAATTTATGAAACTATAGATATGTAACTGCACTGTGGGAAGCCCACTTAGCCTCTTGATTTTTCTTCCAAGTTTTTGTTATGAATGGACAGAGTGAAAATGCGCAAAGGAAATAAATGCCAGACTAGGAATAAGTGTAGTCCTTCATTGAATGGCTCTAGTGTCGCATTGCTGAACTGTGGTTTAAAAGTTACTTGTGGCGAGATAAATGAGTCATACAGCCTCTGGGAGGCTTGCAGAGAGAGCTGAACTGAGAAGAGAGAACTCGAGAGAACTGCAGAGCCTTGTGCGAGCACCGTACAACCAGCCGGTTCAAATGGCGCGCCGTTGCAACGGTTGAGTGACAGCGCTGCAGGTGGCGAAAACGTCCAATGCCAACAAAAATTAATTCAGTAAAAGGAAACCTTTAGATAATTAAAATTCGCACTTGTAGTTTATGGGTCACCACCTCCTTTGTTTAACTGAAACTGTATAGTTTCATTTGCAACAATTTCAGATACGATGGTGCGTGCGCCATTATCATCATCATCGCCCCTTCCGCTAAATTATTTGAGTTGCGGCGCGTTACATGAAACGTTTTAAAAAAATGTTTGACGCATTATTGACCCTGGTTATTCTCCTTCCAGTGCTTTACGGAGCCTGTGTTGCGCTTTATCTATTTGTTGTTAATGCTAACGAACCATAAAATGGCTGTGTTCTGTGTTTATACAGCACAGGCGACGCACTTCGCACGGTGAGCATCACTTTGGTAAGTCGAATAGAAAGCCAGCTGATTGCTCTTTGGAAGGAAATGAGTTACATAATATATTGATTTGTGGAACATTAACGTACTCGAGTGCCATGTTGGTAAGCATGATGCCTGCGCTAGAACCGCGATTCTTCCGCGAATCGCTGTGTGAAATTAGCTGGGAACGATTTGTTTCGGGACGTTTAACTGTGAACATTGCAGCAAGGTTACTTTCTTGCTGCACTTGAGGTTGTCTGAGCGAAGTTCTGAGCTTGCCTGCGCAGAACTAAATAAAGCGCTCCGTTGAAAGTGTTTAGGCATTGTGACTACAGAGACATCGAAGGCTTACGTTTGTGTCAGAAGTGCTTTGAATTAATTTTTAGTGTCAATGTGAGGCATGTAGCTTTCCCTAGCAGTCGTAAGATCACCGAGGCAAACGTCAGTTTTGCACTTGCATCGGACGCGCCTTTTCAGTACATGCTGCATGTATGCGCCTGTTGTTGCTTTTATGTATGATGACTGTGGTAATAGTTTGCAGACTAGCTGAATATAGAACTGTGTCTCAAGTGTGTTGACCGCTTCTTAATAGTGTGTAATGTTGATTTACTAGAACTTAAGCTTCGCTTTTTTTTTTTTTTTTTTCTGGGGGGGGGGGGGGGGGGGGGGGGCAAATGATAAGGGCCTAACACGCTGTCCGTCAGTCCCGAGACGAGTGGTACGCTGTACAGCAAAGTAAATGTACTGCATTACCGAACGGGGTCACGTACTCGTTAGCTATGATTTTTAATAACTGTAGTGCACAACGTAGATGTAATGTGCGATCGCTTGGTTCTTTCCTAGTGTATTCTTGTAAAACAAATAAACTGGTCAGAAAAGCATAGAGATGTGGCTTTAGGGAATGCATCGAAACAGGCTTACCAAATGGCTTGCCTCTGTTCTCATTCTTGCTCAGATCCAAAGGCAGTACATTTCATTTATCAACTTAATTTTTTTGTAATTTCAGTGTTTGACTTTACAGTAGTTGTCTGCATGTTAGGTAATCTTCCCAAGTATAGATGACTTGCAGCACTGTCACATTCTTGGTGGACCAGAGCCATGAACGAACCCTGTTTGCCTGCCTAGCTACCTGCCCCATGGAAGATATATATACCTGATTTACTATCATGGAGTATGTGCGACAGCCACCTGATAGCTCGCAGCTGCAGCCATGTTTTTATGTTCTACACCTGTGCACTGCAGTGTAACGCTCTATCACGCATTTTAAAAAGGACAGTATTTAATGGCTACATTTTCATCTACAATAATCTGTCACGGTTCCATCCACCAAGGGTGCACGACATTCATAGGTGCCCTAGTGAGGCTCAGAGGAGTTTTGAAAATTCTTGTGCAGTATTGTTGAATTATTACTTACAAAATATTGTCCAGTGAACCAGTTTTAACTGTGAATGTATTTATTTTTTCTAAATTACTACCCACGCAATGTTGTTATTACGGCATTGTGAATGCACAAGATTGTTAGTCTGCTAGAGTTTCCAGTTTGTACAACCCATAGCCATTTAAACAAGAATTGCAATGGTGGCGCTGAAGGGCAGCACTTATCTGCGAGATGGCTGATGCATTGTGAGGGCACCAGGCATTTCCCTCATCATCTGCGGCGACTGTCATCGATACTACGAAATCACAGTGGTTGCCAGTGTTCACGTGCGAACTGCTTGGGGTCGCAGTCAACAATTTCAAGCCACTACAAAAAGTGTTAATTGCATTGATTACATCTTTGCATGACAGCCGATGTATCCAGCATGAACTATGTCTTACTACAGATACCATATGCCATTACTTGCTGTACTGTACGACAGCACAGACCACATGTGTGATTAGTGGGGTAAATAAAATAAATAAAAACTGTCTCCACTGGGAATCAAACCTCCATCCCTTGTATTCCTCACATACTGTACTTTGTTTATGGCAATAGAACATGAGTCAGCACAGATGCATTCTTGCAGTGGAATTATCTAGGCATAGCACTGCTAATTTTTGTTCTAATGTGGCACCTTTTATGGAGTTCACCGATTTTTTTTTTTTTTTTTTTTTTTGCATCGTTCATATAATAAACACATAAAAACCCTGCAGCACTATGAAAACTTGCCCGGAGCATTCAACTCGTGCTACAGTATGTGCAGTAAAGCTACCTTTGTCTTTGTGTGCAAAATGAAATTTTTTACGAAAGATTTACATTTTGCATGTTGATTTGATCAGAATATATTGGTTTTGAACATGATTGGAAGAGGCTTTTCAATACCCGAGCTGTTTCATGTGCATGGTTGTTAACTACCATGCTGAACTTTGTAGTCAAGCAAAATATGTGCATAGTGCCTATATGCATACAATATATGCATAGAGGCAGGTAGAGTGATTGTTTAGGTGTACTGTAATTATCAGGCTGTGCTAGTATCGTTACAGCTATGATATAAAAATTCGCATCAGGTTTGTAGAACTTGTATTGTGAACAGTGGTTATATGGTGTCTGTGTATTTTATTTTAGCATAGCAGTGATATTGGTGAAAGTTCTGTCAAGTTTGGTTTTGTTTTGATTTTAACTTTGCTTATTGCCACTTATGGACAGCCTTATCACACAGCGCTATTCAGGTTCTACTAGTGTCGAAGATCATTGATTTCACTTTCTTTAATAGACACTGAGGGTTCACTGACACATACGCCACCAAATTTTTTTGTTTCAACTGCTTCAATTGTTTTCCTTCCCATTGGTGTTGTACATTTTCACAAAAATTTGCTTTCAAAGTGAAGTTGTCGACTTTCTTCCAAGTTGTGTGATATGCTGTGAAAAATGGCATGCGTGTCATGAAACTTGTTCCAGATTTTTTGATCGCATTCTGCATGTACGAGTTTTTTCAACCTTCTATGAATGCTTTGTCTCAAAAATATTAAGTATTCAGGCTAACGTAGGATTAGGTTGCATTCTGGGTTCTGTTGTGCCGGGTAGCAGCTCAGCAGTCAGATTCTTTTACTGGACTTGCCTGAGAGTACGAGTTGTGTGAAGCCTGCACACAGACCCATATCATGCCATTTGACGCAATTTTTACGCTCGACCACCGTCAGTTTAGAAAAGGACTGTATTGGGTTACTACGACAAACATTACCCCAGCTTGTTTTAGGTGGAAAAAAAAAAAAGTTTGTGCCATGGTCGCCATCTTGCATGTTCTCATACACTTTAATTTCAAATTTGTAAAATTTGCTGTTCTCATCGTAGTTGTTCCAACAATACCCCAAGTTTTCCAGAAGTAAAGGAACCCAAGAAAATTGTTTTGGAGATTAGAGAATATAAGCCATGCCAGAATAAAATTCTCAAGTTTAGAAAATTTGCTTTTTGCAGCATTTACAGCTGTAAAATACAGAGTAAGGTGGTTCTAGTAAATATATGACGTGTATTAAGAAAAAAGTACCACTCGGTGGCATTTATTTTGGGAAGTTAAATCACAGCACTCAGTTCCTTGCTCGCATACAGCCGCCCAAACCTTCAACTAGACTGCACAACGCCCACTTTCAACAGTGATGCTGTTTAAGCTGGAGGTTGTTTCATCTATTGTGCGCAGCTTAATGTGTTCGCAGTAATGTCACCATGACCGGATGTGACATCATCATGACGTCACATCCAGTCATGTCTAATAACCAGAACTGAGGTCACCACATGACATCATGTCCGGTCATGACCGATGACTTCACCGTGCGATTCACGCATATATGAAGCTAACCTTGCCAGGCATCCAATCCAGGCATCCGTGCTGCGCCTTTCATTTGTCGCTTCCTCAAACGCCGTACCACACAGGAATAAGCGGTGTTTTAAATTGGTTTACAGGAAAGAAAAGGCATATCTGTTGCACTTGTTCGCTGACAACAGATAGCCACGATGAGTCTCGAAGTATAATCACGGATAACTTAAGGCAAACAGAAACAGCATCATTGTGTCATCAGTCTTGTACATGACTGCAATCTGCCTTAATTTTTTTCTGTACCCCTGTGCCTTGGCAGGGATCGAACTTGCAGAGAGGTAAAAATAAGGCAAGGCCTTATTTTAGCTTGTATCCTAAGGTCAACATGAATTCCTAGAGGATCACAACTTGTTGAGAAGTGAGGACTGCAGCTTGCCTTTACTACTTTGCACAGATTTACAGTTTCAGAAGTGGTACGAATTATCTGCTACTTGGCTGAAAAGCGGAGCACGCAGCCTGGTTATTTTTGGCAATGGTGGTACTTCCATTATCTTATACATACTCTTTAGCATAGAGTCATGAATTACCACATTATGTGAAAGACTGCCTGACACAAATATAAAGCCTCCCTTAACCTAGCCGTATGAAGTGCCTTTGTGGTCTATGGGTAGCATGTCTGACTTGAAATGCAAGAGTCCTGGAGGGTTCGATTCATTTCACCTACCCATCTGATTCGAGAAGCTTGAGTTGGCAGCTCCTGCCAAATCTGCCATATCATATGATCAAGTGACTTTGCACAACCCTGCCACCAATCAATTCCCGGTATCACCCACAATTTTTCTTTCACAACCCTGATACCAAATTTTATGGTGAATGGTAGCCTTTAACGCTGTCATATCAACATGTAACCAAAATTTGGTTTCCTTCAAGTGGTGGCTTTAGACAGCTTGTGTTGTTCGTCCCTTTGAGACCTTGATTGGCAGGTGGCAAAGTAGAGACAAGAGGGATGATGAAGAGAAGGTAGGAGGCAGAGGGTGGAGAACGGGTACAATGTGTCGCACTGTGATTTGTAGATTAGGTGGCACAACCCGCTTGCATGGTCGTAACCCATCAGCTGCATTGAGAACAGCAATGCTAACTCCTAGCTCTTACTCCCCTGCACAGATCGTATTGATTGTCTATACTTTTTCTTGGACAAGTTCTTCTGAATATCTCGTAGGATGTCACTGCTAAGATTTTTGCACGGCCCCTGAAGGCTAGGTATTGCTGCAAAGCACCTTCTCCAGAAAACTGAAACATAGAATGACCAGCTTGTTCAGCTTGTTTCTGCAATGGGCACAAAACTGGACTTCATTCCACTCGTGAAATATGGAGGAGTCTCTATGACCGGTTATCATTGTACAGTAGAACCCTGCTATAGTAAAGTGAAACTGAAGTCCCATCATAGTAGTGCTTTTGGTAAAACTAGGTTATACTAAACAACGTCTGGCCGTGGCGTCGACTTCTCACGAAATGGCATTGCTGCACACGCATTACATGGAATCGCGAGGAAATTTTTTCTTAAAAAAAAAATAAGTAGTGCTTTTTTTTTTATGGTTTTACCGCTAGGCTCATCAGCACTGAGAAGAAGCCAACTTTAAGGCCTTGGAGCCGTGAGGGAAAGCATGCAGCGCGTAGCGGGAAAAATGTAAAGCTGACCAAACACAAAAAGAAGACGGCCGGTCACTTAAAAATAGAGTAAAAATGCAGCAAGAAAAAGGGAAGCGAAGAAACGGCCGAACATTCACACAACACTGTTCAGCACGAAGGAGTAGTGGCAAGAATTGGAGGCGTGGCTTGTGAGGTTTTGCAGTGCTGGACTGTCGCGCATTTTTCATCTATTGCCTCTTAAAAGATGGAAACAGCGGAAGATGATGCTGCGCTCACGCAATGCTTTGGTTCTCAGCTGGAATCAAGCTCGGCTGTATTCGTATCCATGTTGCATTCATGCTAAACAGGTACTTCTACAAGCTGTAAAAGAAAAAAAAATGAAAAAGGAAATGGCACAGAGATGATAAGAGAGAGATGGAAGGCATTTTAGAGCGTTCTTTTCATAAAGCAACAAGATGTGCTTAGTAAGCAGACTTGAGATAGTATCTTCAGGACCGTGTCATCACTAACAACTGATATAGTAAGATTTTGGCCGGTCCCGGTGACTTTACTGTAATGGGGTTCTACTGTACTTATCAGTTCGCAAAGAGCACTTCCTGGCAGAAGGGCAGCTCAACACTGTTAATGTGGAAAAGCACTCACCACTCTGCTTGTGCTCAAACTGAAACCCACATCTGAATTTGATTATGCTTCCTGCAGGAACGACCTTTAGTCTGCATCTCAAGTGAGCATGCGGGGTATCTTGATGCTTATTTTTATTTTTTGTAACCGCAACCTCGAGCAGACTAATTCGCCAAAGCTGGCAGCGCTGGTTATGTATACGTTTGCCGCTGGCTCAAGCCTGCACTGCAGTGAAGTGCAGGCACAGAGCAACGCTAGAGAAGAGCACGGGCGTTCAAATTGCGAAACTTTTCTGCCCCAGTCAAAAAGAATTCCATTTAAGCTTCCGGGAAAAAAAAAAATGCTAGAGTGGCCCTGCGCAATATAATACCAGCTAGTACCACAGCACTACTCTCTACAGCGACTTTCTGTTAGCTAGTGCCAAGTTACTGTATATCTGGCAGAACCACATGGAATGGTTTGTGGGGTTTAATGTCCCAAAGCGACTCGGGCTATGAGAGACGCTGTAGTGGAGGACTCCGGAAATTTCGACCACCTGGGGTTCTTTAACGTACACTGACATTCCACAGCACACGGTCGCTTTGCCTTTCGCCTCCATTCGAAAAGCGGTCGCCGAGGCCAGGATTCGATCCCGCATCCTTAGGAAGCGCCCTAACCACTGCGCCACCCCGGCGGGGTAACACATTAATGTGTCACGACAAACACAAAATAACAAAAGGAACAGCCAAGGTCGTAATGAGCGACTGCAGGTGACAAATGCATCGGTCCCTGGTACTCGTGCTTTTTTAACATCACACTATGCAGCACTGAACTGAATGCTCATACGAGTAAAAAGTAAAAACTCTAGGGGCACTTTGGACCACTAAAGAGCAATGAGGTGAAAGCCTTTATTGCACGGTGGTCTGATGCCCTCCACTATGGCACCTCCTTCCTCGTTTTCCTTATGGCTCGATTCAGGTGTTCGCGGAGAAGTGTGAGATACGCCTTTTCTTTCCTGTAAACCAATTTGAAATGCTGCTGATGCTTGCTGTACTGCGTCTGCTTTTGTATGCTGCGTCATGTGGCGTTAGAGCAAACGCCAAATGAAAGGCGCTGCACTGACGACTGGATCAGGTTAACTTTCACATGTGCTCGAGTCGCCTGGTAACGTCATGACATCATAGTAATCTCTGTCATTATCATCACTGTCACTATCATTATCAATCAGTATCTATCACTAAGTTCTTCACTGACAGATTTAAAGGTAAACAGCACAACCATGCAGCTGCTCGCAAGATTCCAATGACAGCTCTCGCATGTTGGAATGGGGACGGAGGAAAGCAGTGGCAATGTGAGTGGCAAGTATGTATTTCCTGGGGCGGCTGTGCTGGGCAGATATCGTGCTAGAAAAACTGGCTACCCTGTATACGCAGTGCCTGGTGTCATCGATAGTACCGGAACTATGGAAGAACGCAAACATTATCCTCATTCATAAGAAAGGGGATGCTGAGAACCTTAAAAATTAGACCAATCAGCTTACTGTCTGTTACGTATAAGGTGTTTACTAAGGTAATCGCTAATAGAATCAGGGCAACCTTAGACTGCAATCAAGCAAAGGATCAAGCAGGGCTGCAGAAACGGTACTCTACTATCGATCATGTCCATACCATCAATCAGGTGATAGAAAAATGCTCGGAATATAACCAGCCCTTATACATAGCATTCATTGATTACGAAAAAGCATTTGACTCAGTTGAAACCTCGGCGGTGATGCAGGCATTGCGAAATCAGGGGGTAGACGAGCCGTACGTTGAAGTGCTGGAAGATATATATAGTGGCTGCACAGCAACCATAGTTCTGCATAAAGAAAGTAACGAAATTCCGATAAAGAAAGGTGTTAGGCAAGGAGACACAATCTCCCCAGTACTATTCACAGCTTGCTTAGAGGAAGTATTCAGAGACTTGGAATGGGAGCAGTGAGGGATAAGGGTAGATGGAGAATACCTCAGTAATCTGCGATTTGCTGATGACATTGCCTTGCTAAGCAACTCGGGGGATGAACTGCAAATAATGATTGATGACCTAGACAGGAAAAGTAGAAAGGTAGGCTTGAAAATCAATATGCAGAAGACTAAGGTAATGTTCAACAGCCTCAGAAAGGAACAGCAGTCTACATTAGGTAGCGAAGTACTGGAAGTAGTAGGCGAATATGTCTACTTTGGACAGGCAGTACCCGCAGATCCGGACCATGAAAAGGAAATAACAAGAACAGGATTGGGATGGAGCGCATTTCGCAAGCACTCGCAGATTATGACTAGCAGCTTATCGTTATCGCTCAAGAGGAAAGTATACAACAGTTGCATCTTACCTGTACTCACCTATGGGGCTGAAACGTGGAGGCTAACCAAGAGAGTTCTACTTAAGTTGAGGACAACCCAGAGGGCTATGGAACGAAAAATGGTAGAGGTAACATTAAGAGAGAGGAAGCGTGCACAGTGGGTCAGAGAAATAACTCAAGTTACCGACATTCTAGTGGAAATTAAGAAGAAATGGACATGGGCCGGACATGTAGTGCGAAGAGAGGATAACCGATGGTCGCTGAGGGTAACAGACTGGATTCCAAGGGAAGGAAAGCGTAGCAGGGGGCGGCAGAAAGTTAGATGGGCGGATTAAGAAGTTCGCAGGGGTGAAGCGGATGCAACTAGCACAGAACCGGGTTAAGTGGAGAAATATGGGAGAGTGCAATGGGTATAGTCAGGCTGAACATTAAGAGAGAGGAAGCGTGCACAGTGGGTCAGAGAAATAACTCAAGTTACCGACATTCTAGTGGAAATTAAGAAGAAATGGACATGGGCCGGACATGTAGTGCGAAGAGAGGATAACCGATGGTCGCTGAGGGTAACAAACTGGATTCCAAGGGAAGGAAAGCGTAGCAGGGGGCGGCAGAAAGTTAGATGGGCGGATTAAGAAGTTCGCAGGGGTGAAGCGGATGCAACTAGCACAGAACCGGGTTAAGTGGAGAAATATGGGAGAGTGCAATGGGTATAGTCAGGCTGATGATGATGAATCCCACAGACTTTCGGTAGAAGCAATGTTAGGTAACCCAAGGGCCGCCTTATACGCCAGCCTAATCATAGCGTCCACCTTGTTTTCCTCCGTCACGTCCATATTCATACAAGGCGTCGCATAAACTGTTCTACTGATCACGAATGCCTGTACCAAATGACTCCTTTTCCTGCAATCCTCTCTTTAGATTGGCGATTCTTTCAGTGAGCCTCATGGCGGCGTTTACCGTATTCTTTAGCTTTCCTAAGGCCTCCTTATTTTTCCTGTTAGTCTGCAAGTACATGTCCTGTTGTAGCGTATCCTCCTCCTCCAATTGTCTGTCTCTACCCCTAGTGATAGAGTAACATCGCACCAAGTGGTGACACACAAGTGATCTGTATCTGAAGAATGGTGGCAGCTTAGATGAAGAAATGTTCATGTCAGGCCGCACAACAAAAAACACTGAAATTGTGTGATTCAGCAACTTCAGCTACAGATTTTTTTTTATCGCACTAGCAGCAAAGAAGCCAGAAGAGTCTGTCAGAAGAAGCTCTGATTTCAGCTTTTAGCGATTCAGGTACTACAACACCTGCAATGCCAACTAGTGGCCAAAGGTGCACATAGTTTCCGTACCCACTTGCTTTTGAGTATGTACACATGATCGCTGCATGTCCTCAGTTTTATCTCTGTTTAGGAGGGTTTCCAAAATCGTTAGCAACGATCTGCTGACACTGGCACACAAGCGTGTAGTTTTCACGTAGATAGGAACCTAGTGTATACTTGAGTGAAGGCTCTCCAGCTTATACAAACTATTTGTAAAAATAAAAATAAATATGATTGTACAGGGATTTTGGGGAAACCAACAGGTTGCTTGTTTTGACGGATGTTTGGAAGAAATGACTAAGTGAAATGCTCAAGTTCATAGGCCTCTTGTTTGTCCAACACGGGCATTGTGAAACTTCACTGGCTGAAGCTGCACTGGAATGAGGACATCTACAGTGGTTTGCCTCTACCAGGAACAATGCTGTGAATCTGCTTCATAGCAGTGCTGGTGCTCCTCAAAGTGGCAGTCCTGTACAATGTAGACCAGCTGCCACAAGTAAAGCGCCGGTACGTCAATCCCTCACAGCCATATTAGGCAGGATTTGCATGTAGCTTCCCGAGAAGAGTTCAATAAACAGATATTTAACCTTCGTGGCACACCAGCTCAAATTTTGTCACTCTCTGCAAAATGTGCCAACTATAAACCACAAAAAGTTGACAAATGCACGAAATGAGTTGTGCTATGAGCAAAAGAAGACCGGGCTTAAAAATAATGTTTCTAGCAATTTGGCAAAGTTACGAGAATGACAAGCCTTCACAATGAACCACATAGCACATTGGTTCCTGGTATTTGGTTTCACTGCATTTTATTGGTGTAGTCGGGAGAATAGGAATTTCCAACTCGCAACAACCACCCCATCTTGATAAGGCAACTGCTGCAGACATACAACAGATCCGAAGGCATGTCGCCTAGCACACATTACAATAGATGCTGTCAAGAGAGTGCAAGAAGTGGCCGATTCCATGCCAAGTTACTTAAGACAATGCCATGTTTCGGACACCATCACATACAGAGAACTTTTGCTCAGATAACCACAGCTGTGTTACCCCCGCAAGGGTCAAGTGTTGTTGTATATGACAAACTCTTTAATCCATGCCAGGCCTGTTCACATATCAATCTGTTGCTTTAATTCTAAAGGCTGAAAACTAGAGAGGCAAAAAATTGGAGTCACACATTTGTGCTTCTCGACCTCCCGCCACTGCAAATCATGCGTCCAAAATCACTCTGAATGCTTTCCAAATAATAACATATCAGCAAATGCAAGGGTGACAATATTCCACAACAAGATTAAATATATTGCAAGCAAGATATTTTAAACTTAACTAGGAGCACGCTCTAAACCAGTAGAAGGAGCGAGTGTCCATCTGGTCACACCAGTCACAGCTCACTGCACTACTGAGGTAGCGGCGGAATCCAACTGGTGGAGGAAACTCGTACGTCGGCCCCGAGTATTCCTTGCCTCTGTAAATGTAAATAAATGAGAGTAATACAGCAATTACATTTAGTTTGCATAAATTCAGCAAACTCACTCACAGTAGAATTTGATTTGAGTAAAGCAAGTGAGAGTGCCTGCCGCAGAAGGAAAAAGGCAGTAACGAGACTAGCAGTCAATGCTAGCACAAATACAAATATTTAGCACACTTGCAAAACACTGAAATAGCAACAAAGAGACTAAGGTAAATCATGTGTGCAGTAAGTGCGGAACATGCTGCGGCTTGCATGGAATTGTAATCAAGAGTGCTTATAGCAGCAACTGCCAAGCTCTTTGACAGGATTACGAGGTACAGTCTTTGTCAAAAGTGTAGAGCCCAGGGGTTCTGCTTCTGGGCCAGTTCCTGCGGCTTGTAATGAATTTCCGGTATTCCAACTTTGTTGATGGCAAGAAGATTTTTTGTCCTACCCCCTTCAGTGGGAAAGGCCTCAACTAATTCTACATCAGTGCCACTATTCGGCTCAGAAGCGGACCCCCCCGGGCTCTACACTTTTGACAAAGGCTGTACATGCAACGGTGCCTCACTCCCCTCAACAAAACGTACCACCTCAGGTTAATTATTGCTTTGTTTTCAAATAAGCTGTCCATGGCCTTGACAGCAGCTTGAAGCCAAGCACTGCCCACTATTTATGGAGGCATTGTTTCTGCTATCATTCCCAGTTTTCTCAAAGTGATGACGCTGTTGGAGCAAGCAAAAGATATATATTAGGGAACTCTGCGGTAGCGACATGCATCTGAAGTGTTAAATCTATATAAATAAGCTCAGCGAGTTCTACCAATGCAGTTATTTTCGTAGTAAAAGGGCAGATACTCTCATGGGCAAGAACCTATGATAGCCGAAGAGTCACCCTCATTGCTGCATGCACCGATGTGAGTACTCGACAGTGAAACGTGTGAGCATATAAGCACAATAAATTCGTGCGGGTATACGCCCGTATCTTGTAGCAATTTTATGCTGAGCAGTAGGCTCGTTTCACTCCGGGGCTCATTTCGCACTGGGCCAGTTTACATTTATACTATCTCTCAGCTAGCCAGCAACTCCCCTTCTTTAGCACTTCGTCGACACTGTAAAGAAGCTGACCTCTTGCACTGCAGCACCACGTATGGGCCGCATAGATAAATACCTTACGACAGTTTTTTGACGGAAGCACGACCGTTTCTATGGGCCCAGCCACTCTATCTGCTGAAGCTGCGAGGAAGGCAATAAAACCTCCTGATCATAAACCAGCGCGTTCACGCTGGCGCACCACACCAAAATGCCTGCTACTGCCCAAACAAACTAGACCACAAACGAAGAATCTTTAAAAAAAAAAAAGCAAATTACAAACTTCTGTGACTCTCGACTCACAAATAGTTTCACATCATCTGTAAGTCGCCGCGTACGTCCCAATACCCCAGTGCACCCCGAAGACAACAGCAACCGGCGACTGATCGGTGCACAGCAGCAGGTATGCAACGGTTGTTTCAAGCGCGAAGAAACGGGATCGACGCCATTATGTAGTCTCCACATGCCTTCGCCCGGAGACTGTCGCGTGATTACGCCGCGTCAGTAATTGTTACTACCGCATAGCTGCACTGCCGTGTAAAAACTCGTTAAAAAAGCTGCAAGACGGTAGCAGAACGCCGACAAATGCTTTACCTAGAGCTCGCGGGCATGTACGAAACACCATCATTCGCGTACGACTCACCGTAGTCGGAGGCTGCAGACAGGCCAGGGACAGGACCGAAGGCTGTGCTGTTGAATTTAGGGCAACAATCCACAAACTGAATCAGATTTTCACCGAATTTGCATCTATCGGGATGATGCCCCGCAAACTAAAACAAGCCGACGCATGAAAAGCGACCTAGGGCTCGCAAGGCGCGAGCACTCGTTGCCCGAAAAGCGCGCCAGCTTTTGCTCGGGTGCGGTGGTTCGAAACGGGGTAATTGGCATCTGGGTTTGAGGCTTATTTCCAGAAAAAAGCAAATACTAAAAGTTGTTTGACGTCACATCCGTCGAGAGAATCAACGCGTTCTCCTTTCCACTTTGGTTCTGTGCGCGCATGCGCAGTTCACGGAGCCGGCTCTCTGCAAGTTCAGGTGTTATGTCAGAATTCGCCTGCACACGGAAGAATGTTTTTGCAGATCGTCGATGCGCAATCACGTGACACATGGGTGACGTAGCCTACACGTCACGTACGCGTATCTCGCGGAGAAGCGTTCGCGGCAGTTAGTTTTGTTCACGCCATCCCTCCTCCTCGAACACAGTCTTCTTCCCTCCCCCATGGCTCCAAGCAGTAAACAGAATTTTCCTCCCCTGGGAGACACCATACCCTGGGGGCATGAGTGAGCCCAGATTTTGTGCGTTTGTAGTCTTTTGTGATTGCAGTCTTTTGCTTTCGTTCTCTTTCTTCCGGTGGTCTGGCGGGGTTAGAGCTGGTATTCGAAGCGGCGCAGGGACTTCGAGTCGCGAGTCTGCTTCTTCGCAGCGCGCTGCAAGGATTATGAGTTTGCTTCTTCACTACAATGAAAACGTGCAAGAGTACTGGCCTTATGCGGGGCCTCAAATTTATTGAGTACCTGCACATGAGCTATTTGCACACGCGCGCCCACACACATGCAGTTTTTTAGTAGCAAAAAGCAAATAACTTTACAGCATCTTGCGCGTAAACGTTAATTGATGTTTGGAATTAAGCTGTGAAATTATACAAGATATATGTTACTTAGCTTACGGATAAGATACGTCACTATATATATATATATATATATATATATATATATATATATATATATATATATATATATATATATATATATATATATATATATAATAATTGAGGCGTAACTTTTAAGGTGCAAAAGCGGCTCATTGAGCCAAGTAAACGACACAGCAAATCTTCAGCACTTCCTCCGCTGCCTCTCAAGCCAAACCAGCCCATGCCTCGCAGCTAGAGAAAAAGAAGAAAGGAAGCAAGCGTGCATACTGCTTTACCGAGGGCAGCATTGAGGGGCTTTGCCCGCCCCTCCTTTCAACCTCTCCGCACTAATAGGAAAAAAAATATACAGAAGAAAGCGTGCGGACGGCTAGATGCTCTCCCTCCGCCAGCTCCAAGCCGCGCTCAGACGGCCAAGCAGCCAAGCGCTTTTCTCACTGCCCCAGTAGAATAAAAAACAAACAAAAAAAAAAAAAAACCGTCGACAGGACCACGGCCGGTCTCGAGGGAGAGAGCGCGCGCTCTCTTCCTCGAACAGAGAAACGCGCTCTCCCTCGAGACCGGCCGTGACAGGACGTAGCCCCACGTCACTTTTGTGTCACTTGATTGCGCGTTCATTGTGTGCAAAAATACCCTCCCAGGGTCCCAGTATAGTGCCTAGAATATACTGGCTAGTGTGTCGAGCGGTCGAGCGCGCCGGCTGGGATGGCTCGGAGAGCAATGAAAGCCGCCGGCGGCCGCATAGCGGCGCTGTGGTGCGAGAGGGTGCGAGCCGGTTTCTCGCGCACATTGCGCCGCGCTGCTGAGAGTTGGAAAGGGAGCTGCGCGTTGCTTTGGCTCACGTTTAATACTTTGTTTTAGAAATCTTTCAGGAGCTTAGGATTGATATAACGTTTTAACATGCTAATGTTAATATCTAATTGCTTTGTGCAGATTGCTCGAACTTGAAAGCTCAATCGGTACGTGAGCCACACGCTAACCCGGTAAACGCACATGAGAGCTTTCGCGTTTGGAGGAATTCAAACTCAAAGAATACAAGTCACGAAACACAGATTCGGTTTAATAGAGCGAAGGCAGCACGTTTAATCAAAGGTGACAATGCGAGTGGAAGGCAATTAATGCTGGCATGTTCTTCCCACTTGTCCAGATATCCTAAAAAGTCTTCCAAGAAACGCATGTCTGGGCTACCCGGCTTAAGTGCACGCTTGGTTATCCTGGAGGTCATTACTCGTATCAGGCGATTGATTAGCGTGACGAAGTCTTCTGTTGGTTGCACCCGAGTGTATATAGTCTCCACATGCAGCCATTGCAAAAAAAGTCCTTTAATAACCTCATCTCCAAAAAGTTAGAATGCAAGGTCAACCTTCATCTTTTCAAAGTTATTGGGTCTTAAGCATAAGCTAGGCTGTTATCCACGGAAGGTATCCGCATCCATGTAACCGGAATGAGAATGTCCTCAAACGAATGACGGCCTCCTGGTTAGGTGTCTGCAGTGTAGCCTGGCTGCCACTCTGTTCACCCACAATGCCCGCTTCACTGGAGCCGGAGGAGTCGTTGCAGTCTTGAAAGCCAGCTTCGAGGAAACAGGAGCCCTCGTTGATTTCCGAGCCCGAATCGCCGGGTCCAGTCCCTGCGTCCCGCTTATAGCGTTTACGAGGTGGTTGCTGCTCGCATATGTTTCTTTCCTTCCTTTTTGGTGCCGTCTTGGGCACAAGGTGTGGAGGGTATAATGTTAACGGTTCGAAAATAACGATGTTAAAATAACCATCTTCTACATGCTTCTGTTTCGCACCCCAGTTATGTAACCCCCCTCACATATTACTCCAATCGGAGCCCGTGAGGTATTTGAATAAAAGGAAGAAAAAAAAAAACAGCAGAACACAAACGAGGAACCTTTACTTACAGCGGCTAATTAAGGTACATCGCGGCCTGCGATTGCACAAGGTTTTGCCGAAGTCACCATCTTTTGAATGAAGAAGCTGACGAAGTTTTTTTTTTTTTTTTTTTTTTCTCAGATACGCAATATGCACGAGACGCGGCCGGTTAATCGCGATGAAGCTCGTTGGTATAATGCCGCGCTTACGGTGAAACATGCGCCTAATATATAACTGCATCCATATGACATATGTGTAGCGCAAAATGACAATCGAGGGACACAGAAAAGGTACACAACACAGGTGCTGTCTGTAGCGCCTGTGTACACTCTGCGCTACACACTGCCATGGAGCACCGTTACCGACTCGCCGAGGTTTGCATCCTTGTGAATATAAGTGCATGCTCTAAAAATGTTTCTCGCCAACAAAAGCAGTTGCCGTTTACCTTCAGTCATTTCTATCGATGCTTCGTTCCCATTGTACAGAATGCGTACTTACGTAGCATCAGATAGCGCAGTAATATACGTACGCTCCCTAGCGGTAGCCCCGTTTGCCAAAAAAGAAAGTCTTCTCTGTGCACCCCTGCTTTCTCTTTGGCATTTTTCTCTGCAGTTTAGTTAGAGGCACTGGGGAAACAACAATCGGGAACCGCGCTTCACCACTGGCGACACAGTAAAAAAAGAAGGGATACAGGCGAGCACAGAACGCGCGCACAAAACGAGGAAAAAAAAAAACCGATGCAATCGTCGCCGAGCAGGTAGAAGTGCGGAACGACTCGCATGAGCAAACACCTACTCCGTAAATAAACTACTGCACCTTCGTGAAAGCAAAAGAGGCGCAGAAGCAGGTTTAACACGCACGCACAACACCAACAGATTGCCGTATTCTGAAGAGAGAAAACTGCGTCGTCTGCTCAGGTGGCACCCTCTTGACAAGCAGCGCCCTCTGCCGCTAACGATTGGCTTTCATTGCAAATAGCGCCATCCTCGCCCATAGGGAAGCGCGGGCGCTCGTCACACTAGCCAGTATATTCTAGGCACTATAGTCCCAGGGTCACACAGGTATCAGGGTAGGGTTCGCCGCTATGACGCTAGGTAGCGACTCTGCTCGATCTCGAGGTCAATAGGAAAATTTGAAACAGCGCTAACACACATTTTAGGCTATCATCAACCCTGTCAACAAGCAGAAAACGACTTTATAAGCTTTTGATACTGCACCAGATAAAATGTAACTAAATTCAGCAAATACGTCTGGCGCCTAGGGAAGCCCTAAGCACTTGCTAAGCACTTCTATAGAATATTTAAAAAATGTGTTAAATTTTGTTAGATTTCAAAATAATATAGAGCATAGAGCTAATACAATACAGAGAAAGAACGGACAATTCTAGAGCTTCGAATTTTTTTTCGGAAATAAAGATTGCTTTGATATTGTTTGTGGGGTTTAACGTCCCAAAGCGACTCGGGCTATGAGAGATGCCGTAGTGGAGGACTCCGGAAATATCGATTACCTGGGGTTTTTTAGAACAGCGATAATATATACAAAAAGCTTCGGTGCATTATAGCACTGCATCGTGCCAGAACACGTAGGGCTTAATATCGGCAATAATATTAAACAATATAATGCAACACTTTTTTAGTCCGTAATATTTCAGATGTGCTAAGGATTCGTGATCGGGATTTTAATAAAAATTTAGGATGGTATTTTTTAAGCTGGGGCCCTATTCTCAACCACGGCCGGTCTCGAGGGAGAGCGCGCTTCTCTTCTCTTACGGCCTCACCAATGGGGTCTGTTTTCACCGCCCGCCGCGCCTCGGTGGGGTCGCCACCGCCCCACTGCTGCGCTTCTGCTACCGCCGTTCACGCACGAGGGAAACGCGCGCTCGCTCTTCGCTCCGCCCGCCTCAGTTGCAACCAGCAGGTCCTGACATTTCACCCCTTATGGTTTATACAGGGTTTTGAATATTTGGGGGCTGGGATTTAAAACATTCCTATGCAAAATCTACTACACCATTCGAGCTGAAATAACGTTCACAAAGTAGCAAAATATCGTCTACGTTATCTGATAAGTGAGTCAACATCGGTACTTGCCTAGATTTCTCGAAATCGAGAAAAAACTGCTCTCGGTGGCGTGCACAATTTTCGCAGAAGACAGTCGAAAAGCTATTTTAACATATGCGCCATCTGTCGAGCAGTGAGACAAGTTCCATCCCGGCCGTTGGCGCGCTTGCCTCGCTGCCCGACAGATGGCGCGTCATGTTAAAATAGCTTTTCGACTCTCTTCTGCAAAAATTATGCACGCCGCCGAGAGCAGTTTTTTCTCGATTTCGGAAAATCTAGGCAAGTACCGATGTTGAATCACTTATCAGATAACGTAGACTATCTTTTGCTACTTTGTGAACGTTATTTCAGCTCGAATGGGGTAGTAGATTTTGCATAGGAATTTTTTAAATCCCAGCCCCCAAATATTCAAGACCCGATACAAAGACGCCGTAATCAGCGTCTAAGATTTATCGTGTACGAGGAATAAAATGTAGTAAACGCCGCTCACGCGCGCGCGCGCCTTCGTCAGTGAGGCCGAGCGCGGTCGAATGAAGCTGGTGCACTTTATCTTTTTTTCCCCCTAACTTTTGCACAGAAATAAACTTATCAGGCTATGCAGTGTTCTTTCGAAAGCTGTAAGCAGGTGTAGCGCGACCTGACGTGAGTGCATGGCAAACTGTTGGCTGGAAATTCTGTCAACCGCTTCTGTTTTCGTTTAGACCAAAAGAGGCACCAGCGGAAATTCATGGCGCGTCTCAGATTCATAGTAAGGAACAAAATTTACGCATATATTTAAAATTGAACTTGTCTAGTGGAGTGAGCTGTTCTAGCTGCGTTCAAAACAAATCAGTCGGTTGAAAGACAGAATATGTATATGTAGTCTCGGACGCGTACGTACGTGTATAACAGACGTAGTCGGTTTTAATACATAGATAAACAACTTTTAATCAAGGAAATTGGCATGAATAGTTATGCCTAATTGAAAAGAGCGGCAAACAATGAAAAAACATTGTCCTTCAAAGTTATGCATTGTACTACATATTCATCAATGCATCTAAACGTGACCTAGCTGCGGCTGGAAAATTCAGTCTCTATCTTCATGGCCGGTTTGTTCATATAGGGAGCTGGCCTGTAATTCCTGACTCTCACTTTCTTGGCATAATTGACAAGAAGGATTCTGATAATTTTTTCAGCTATCAAAGAATCGGATTATAGGCTGTTGTTAATTCCTTCAGGGCAACTCAGCAATGACGATTTCTCAATTGCGCTGCTTGAATCAGGATGTGAAGTACTTCGAGAGCATTTGTGCGTGGTAGAGGCACGATATTTTTTTTTTTTTTTAAGGAAACCTTGTTTAATAGGGCAATAAACTCTGTTTTCGGATAATGCAGTCCCCTAGAATTCTTGTCCTCGTAGAAGAGTGTACATGGGGCTGCTTAATTATTTCGCTAGTTTCAAGAAAGATAGCGCAGCGTGACACCCGAGGTCACTGATTAACTTATCAATGTATCCATCGACGTAAGCTAAACCGGAATATGTGACAGTAATGGGATGACAGGAGATACCACCACAATTCCTTCACTTCCTCGGTTACTGATTGTGGCCGACCAGAAATGATTTCTTCGGCATCGACGAAAACTGCCTTGATTTTGCGCCAAGATGAAACGTCCGTCTTGACAATGTGGTCAAGTGCCGCTGTTACGGCCCTCGCATTTAGCATGTCGTTCTCTCCGCACATTAGCCTTACTTTCCCTAAGAGAGCCTCAATGAGGCCACTATTGAGTTTCCTGGTGAGGACGGAGCCGACACCTTTCCCCAGGAGGTATTCTACCACTTGTACACTAGACTCGTGATGAAAATAATATCCCTTTTTGATTTGTATTTTACCGTTTCAACAGTAAGGAATACGCGCGCGCGCCGCCAGCATCATACCAAAATTTCCTAGATCATATTTCGCTTTCTTGCCTTATTTTTCGTTTATCCCAGTGAATTTTCGTTGTTCTTCTCGAAATTAGGTTCTTTTCGGTGACTTGAAGACGTGGCAAATTGCACCACAGGTGCGCCCCGTCCAAGACGGTGATCAGAGACGACGAAATATGGATAACGACACTTGAGAATTACAAAGAGAATAACTTGAGTTTATATACAAAACTTGGCAATATTTACAGCAAGGTTAGGCAAAAGATACATGGATCTGGCTAGCTCGGCCTAGCCGAAGATGTACACATCAAGCCATAGCTCAGAACATCAGACTGGTCTCTCGGGCTTGGTTTTAAGCCCTTCGTGTCCCGCCCACATTTCCATCACGTCCAATCGCCACGAACTTCAACATGATTGGTTCGTGGCCACGTGCAACTTCAGCAGTGTGAGTGAAACCCTTTCCCTACAACGAAAGAAAGAAAAACACAAAATGTCACATGCTGCCCACATTCCACAGTACACCTTGCCGCGTTCTCGCGTCAAGATCATCAAAGCAAATGAGCAGGGTCGTTAGCGGACCACCGCCGTCTCGCGCCCCCGCTCTTCCTAGAATTTGCAAAGTCCGTGACCTCTGGCTTAGCGGCGGAGCGACGAAAAGACGCTCGGTCAATAGGTCCTCCCGCGGACGTCTTCCCCTTTGTTCAACGTCCCCCATCACTCTTCCACCGGCGCCGAATGTCACCCTTCTGTCTGGACGCGGCGTGTCTGTGAACGGACGTTTCAACTGCGCCGGCGGTGTCGTGTCGGCTCGTATGAAAAGCATACTGCAGGTATGCACAAAGCAGCTTAACTTCCCCCTCTTGGGGACTCGATTGCTTGTCAGCCGCCGGGTGACACTCGTCACTCTAATGGCT
Organism: Amblyomma maculatum; assembly: GCF_055883805.1. Classification (NCBI taxonomy): domain Eukaryota; kingdom Metazoa; phylum Arthropoda; class Arachnida; order Ixodida; family Ixodidae; genus Amblyomma; species Amblyomma maculatum. Next base: position 323,330,638 of record NC_139344.1, on the reverse strand, counting down.
TTCCCTGCTTCCTCCGGTGATTCACGGCGCCTTCTTATCTGCACGCAGCTAGCATTGACTCATGCTACAAGCCAACCTACCACGAGGTACTGAGTACATAGCCGCTAATCCGGGGCGCCTAGCGATACCTTACACGCCCTTCCCAAGATTTTACAAGGGGCCCAAATGACACCTTTAAAATTACATCCAACAAAAGGTATCGGCATACGTCACGAAACCCCCTGAGGGTGGTGAACGTAGCTCTAAAACGTAACCACGGTTACAGCTTCATGCATGCACTCCAACAAAACTTTGCTGGGTGAGAAACAAAGATGACATGCACACACACAAATACATGACACTTGTTCGAAGTCCAAGTTCGTGCGCGGCGTTCAGTTCACACTTCCACGCACGTACCCGTTCTGCTCGCGAACAGCACACTCAACGCAAGTGCATGCAATAAAGGGAAACACTGGAAAATTCGGTTGCACGCACGTAGACATCAAACACTGGCATCGTAAGGCATGCAGCACGTCCGTCACGTGTTCCACACAGTTTCACAGTGTCCCTCACGTCACACCTCACTGAGCTTTGTCAGCATTAGAGGTTTCCTCCCTTCCTTGCATCCCGGCGCAATCACCACTGCGTGTCTCCCAGTTTTCGTTTGGTAACCTGGACAGTGCGTCGGCGTTGCCGTGAGCGCTTCCCTTCCGGTGTTCCACCACCACATGATATCTTTGCAGAGCAAGTGCCCAGCGTGTCAACTTTGCGCCTCGCTTGTCGGAGCAGAAGCTGGCTTCCGACCTTCGTCGCCTGTCCTTTGTCCTTCCCACTGTCGTTGTCTCCAGCCTCCTTGTAGCTGATGATCGGGATCGCGATGTCTGCAGCCGGTCCTTATGACGCGCCGCTGCAGCTCCCCTTCGGGATCTTTGTTTCCGCAGCCGGTCCTTTTGACGCGCCGCTGCTTGCTCCAGATCAAGCCCTTGGTGCCTGCAACCGGTCCTCTTGACATGCCGCTGTACGCTTCACCTCGGGATGTTGGTTTCAGCAGCCGGTCCTTATGACGCGCCGCTGCTTGCTCCAAATCAAACCCTTGGTGCCTACAGCCGGTCCTTGTGACGCGCCGCTGCACTCTTCACCTCAGGATCTTGGTTTCAGCAGCCGGTCCTTTTGACACGCCGCTGCCCGCCTCAGCGGTAGCCTCCTAGCTGCCGCTGTTCTTGCTGCTGCTTCTCTTGTCTGCTCTCCTGGAATGCCGCTTCCCTCCTGCGTCTGCGTTGCAGGAACGTTGTCGTCTTTCCCCTGTGCTCCCACAGGGTCCTCGTCGACTGCGCCAGTGAATTTTCGTTGTTATTCTCGAAATTAGGTTCTTTTCGGTGACTTGAAAACGGGGCAAATTGCACCACAGGTGCGCCCCGTCCAAGACGGTGATCAGAGACGACGAAATATGGATAACGACACTTGAGAGTTACAAAGAGAATAACTTAAGTTTATATACAAAACTTAGCAATATTTACAGCAAGGTTAGGCAAAAGATACATGGATCTGGCTAGCTCGGCCTAGCCGAAGATGTACACATCAAGCCATAGCTCAGAACATCAGACTGGTCTCTCGGGCTTGGTTTTAAGCCCTTCGTGTCCCGCCCACATTTCCATCACGTCCAATCGCCACGAACTTCAACATGATTGGTTCGTGGCCACGTGCAACTTCAGCAGTGTGAGTGAAACCCCTTCCCCACAACGAAAGAAAGAAAAACACAAAATGTCACATGCTGCCCACATTCCACTGTACACCTTGCCGCGTTCTCGCATCAAGATCATCAAAGCAAATGAGTAGGGTCGTTAGCGGACCACCGCAGTCTCGCGCCCCCGCTCTTCCTAGAATTTGCAAAGTCCGTGACCTCTGGCTTAGCGGCGGCGCGACGAAAAGACGCTCGGTCAATCGCTCCTCCCGCGGACGTCTTCCCCTTTGTTCAACGTTCCCCATCACTCTTCCACCGGCGCCGAATGTCACCCTTCTGTCTGGACGCGGCGTGTCTGTGAACGGACGTTTCAACCGCGCCGGCGGTGTCGTGTCGCCTCGTATAAAAAGCATACCGCAGGTATGCACAAAGCAGCTTAACTTCCCCCTCTTGGGAACTCGATTGCTTGTCAGCCGCCGGGTGACACTCGTCACTCAAATGGCTTTCCCTGCTTCCTCTGGTGATTCGCGGCGCCTTCTTATCTGCACGCAGCTAGCATCGACTCATGCTACAAGCCAACCTACCACGAGGTACTGAGTGCATAGCCGCTAATCCGGTGCGCCTAGCGATACCTTACAATCCCCCTCTGCAAGTGTACAGTAGCCTGAGTACCGCCTAATTAACGTTCCTGCTATTCCGTTCTTCGGTTTCTTTCTCTTTCTTGGACATCTTTAGCAAACTAGAGCTCCAAATCTTGTGTGAAACTAAGAACGTAACCCGCATAACAAAGTAAACAAAAATTTAGTGCCAGTATGTAAGGCTGTAAATGGACATTTTTGCAGCGCGTCGCTTGTGAAGCAAAGTTAACAATTTTTTGCTAAATCAACAGCAGCAACAAGACGGGGTTCTAATAAATTTGGTAAAACTAAACGTTGCATAGATTTAGTGAGTAGAAAATAGTAGATGAGAAAATTTTAGTACGGAAGCAAGATGTCTCTAAACTTGCAACTTTTTGGAATGGCAAAAACAGTGTTTTCCACCTCGCGATATAGGTTGTATTCACTGTCGGCTGCCGTGCAGGGGACGACGGGAAAAATGAAGCATTTCCGCTTCCGGTCCGCCATAGCCTTGGTCATCGTCGTCGTCTGCTGAGGTTTCGTTTGGGTAGTTCGGAAGATCCAAGGTGCCATGAACTCTGTAATTGGCTACAATAATGGTCACTTGCGCTGTCTACGGATGCGGCAATAGGTCCTGCAGATGTAAAAACTCCGAGAACAGCACAGCTGTCAACTTTTTGGGGTAAACGCCTGTTGTGGCGGGTCTTGCAATGTTGCTTCTGCTGCGTCGTTTTGCTACAGCATTGCCGTGCTGACTGTTCCGCTCGATCTGATATAAACGCGGTTGTGTATGTGCAAGTGATCGCACTGACCCAATGACAACTTTATATGCTACTTTCAACCATTGAAGGAGAACCTTTCCGACTGCTGCCCTTGTGCTCCTGGTACGTGTATGCAGCGTAACTGCAAGCGCGCTAGAGGAAGCGAGGAATACTTTCAAGCCGTTGCACGTTACTAATTAGCTCTTGCTAGCTTTTCCCTGTGACTGTGGGTACCAGACCAGGCGCTGACCACACATACCGCTGCGCGCACTACAAGCGTCGGGCTAAGATGATCGGGATACAGAACAGTGCGGCGCCCGTTCGTGCCTGCTTGACGGCCGTACTAGTCAGTCCCTCAAAGTCCGCTTTCCTCCGGCGTTTTAGTAGAATACATGTTACGCTGTGCATGCTTGGGCACCAGAATGTGGCTGGAATGCTTTCCGCTACAAAAAAATCAAAGCAAAAGAAAAGTGTCGTTCGTGCATGAATCCGAACTGCGAAAACGCTTCTCGAGGACGAAAACAAAGCGGTGGAAATCGCTGACTTAAGAGTCACGTCTACAGTATGATAGAATATTCTAGCTCACTATAGTCACGCAATGCCAGATCGCGATAGTGCTTCACGAATTCTGTCCATCGTGTGACTCCACCACACGTCAACTTTGGTATGCGACGACCGGGCAGCGTCGCGCATGTGACCAAAAAAATGGCGGACGGCGCTCGTGCCATGACGTCATGTGAAATGAATCTATACGATTTTTTTTTCGACAAAACTGAGCCATATGTTGCAAAACTAAGGTTCATTCCTTTGTGTCGAGAAAAATTTAATTGAAAACAACAAATGGTCATGGGAGCTCGATTTCTGTTCTTAACTGAACACATGCACCCTTATTATTACTACAACTCGATCATGTCTTACCGCACTCGCTGTAGCTTCGCCAGCGTTCTCGTTACATGTAATGCGTGTTAGACTTACACGTTCCCGCGCACACAGGTGCATACATCATTTTAAACGTAAGAGTCGTAAGCCATAAGCCGCAGTAGCGACTTCTCGCACCGCGGGTTAGCGGTCACAGCTCCGTCTGCTAGGGCTGGCACGCTGGGACTAGAAGGCGACTTCAGTGTCTAGCCCCATTTGGTTCGATATTTCAAGGGCCATCCTCATATTCTTGGTCCCCAGCGATGAAAAGCTTCGGGCTATTTTGGACTTCCCGTCTCCGGCAGACGTAGGCGGACTGAGGCGCTTTCTGGGAATGCGCGGTGGTAGGTGGTTTTGATGATTAAACTGCCGCTGTCGCGCATAGTTCCTCAAATTTTGTGCTTTATACCAAGGCAATTGGTGATTCCAGAGAATACTACCGAAGTACAGGGAAAGGTGACTTCTGGGCCCGTATTCTGAGTTTGCGTCGTTATCGAAGTGTCGCTATCTCACGTGACCCTGAGTCATCTGATTGGTCGAAACGCCGGAACCTGGAAAGGTGGCAACATTATGTTCCGGTGTTTCCATATCAGATGACTCGAGATGGAGGTAGCGACACTTTCGATAACGACGCAAACTCGGAATACGGGCCCTGGAGTCGTAACGCCGTGCCCACACCGCCAGTAAAAATAGTCGCGAATGTTCTAATTTGTGCCGGCATGTCCTAGAGTCCTTCTTTTGGTTTTTTTTTTTTTCTGCTGACGGCAGCGGAGATTGTATTATTGCCTGACTGATGAACCTCACCACCGAAGCAGGTGTTTCGGTGGAATATAGGGAGGCACAGCTTTTGCAGCCAATTCCGTTTGATAGTTTAATGCACGTGATTGGGAGTGCATTGAAGGAGAGGGTTCGGAAAGCACGATACACGGTTTTTTTTTTCTTTTTTTTTTACTGATTTACGCGAGGGTAAATTACTGCTAATCGGTATTCACGTTTGCTAGGATGCTGATCTTATCTGTTCAGGCTTATATTCTCCATGCAGGGGTGTGAATGTGCATGTGTCAACAAACGCTTGCTCTGGGTGGCTACAGCTTCGTAGTTGCCGATAATGATTTCGCTTTCCTTTGAGCCCGCTTAAATTCAATAGACGTAACTATAGTGCCTAGAATATAGTATATTCTAGGCACTGTAACGTAACCGCGTTTTGTCGAACGTGCCCTATATTTTTTTTTTCCACATAGGAAAGTGTTATGTTACAAAGACCAACGACATGTGCATAAAGGGATGAAATGAATTCCAAGGTAATGATATAAAGTAGGGGCATCCGAACTGGTTTGGACGAAATGTTCTGTCCCACCTTCGTGGACTGACTGGATTGCAATAGGGGCTGGACTTTTCGAATATTTTAGGGAACTGAGGTTTTTTAGATGTTTGCTAGAAAATACGACTTTTTTTTTTCTTTTTAAGAAGTGGCAGTCATCTGTGGTTCAGAATTTATCTCGTCGTTTTAAACACGAACTATTAATTTACAAGTAGTTAAGGTGCTCATGATATATATTCTGTGTTTGTAGAAAAAAATTGGTGTCGTTATTAAAATGGGTTGTCTCGGTTTCCACGCTATATTGAGCCAGAGGGTAGAAAATCACGAGGTCTTTTTTATGACAGGTACGAAACCTCTCAGTCATCACATGATCATTTCCGCAACACCCATACGCGATTGCCTGTCTATGTCCTACATGCAGCTGATAACATTTCCGACAGCTCCAGAACACCGGAGCCGAAACTTTGGTATGTTTAACAAAACTTGAAGTTGGGCTAGATGGTGCATTGTAATTTGACTGAAGATGAAGCGCACGGGAAGACGCACACAAGAGAAGAAGACACAGGACACGCGCTAACTCACATCTGGTTTATTGCAGCAATAACAGCAAATATATGCTGAAAAGGGTTCATGCGCAGTACATAAAAATCCCATAAAGACAGAGGAAAAAAATATAAGGAATATTACAAAACATTATCAAGGAATATCACAAAACCCGATCAAGAAAACTGATCTCTGCCTTCCAGAGCCGCACCGACGAATCGCTGACACACCTATCTCCCCTTTTCCCGATATGGAATGCCTCCAAAAGCTCACGCGCTGTCTTGTCACGGCCTCTGCCCAGAATCTTAATGTCAGCCAGTCGCGGCTCGCACGCAGTGCAGTTCGCGCAATGCGCTGCCAAATTTGACCCTCCACTCCTTAAAGCCCGCAAATGATCCCCTGCTCGATCATTAATACAGCGCCCGGTCTGGCCAATGTAGGCCTTCCCACAGGTCAGCGGGATCTCATAAACGACCCCCATGCAGCAGTCGACAAACCGCTTGGCATGTTTTTTCTCACAACCGCTCGGTTTTCCAGCACGCGAAATGCGTGAGCAAAGCTCCGCCAACTTCTTCGGAGCGGAGAACACCACCGGCACGCCATGTCTGTTCGCCACTTTCTTCACGTGGTGCGCAACCTTATGCATATACGGTACCACTACAGGTTTAGCCGTATTTCTCACCGGAGCAGTTTTCTTTCCAAACATGGCTCGCTTGGTTTTCCGGAGCAGGGCTTCCGTCACTGACATAATGACCGCGCAGGGGTACCCAGCATACAGCAACCGCTGTATTTGCCTATTAAAACTCGACTGCACAGCATGCGGGCACGACTTCGTGAGGGCAGACCCTAAGCATTGGCTAGCGATAGCTCTTTTAACAGTTTTAGAATGTGCCGAAGAGTAGGGCAAAAGTTGTTTCTGTGCCCGCGGAGCGTACAACCAACAAACATGATCATTCCCTAAAGTAACGTTAATATCTAAAAACTGCAATGAACCCTGTGAAGGAAGTTCATGAGTGAAAACCAGACCTCTCCCATTCTGCCGAAAGTTGTCCAAAATCCCACCCACCGCCTCAGTGTACGTCGAGTTTGGTAGCTTGTTAAGAACAATCAGAAAATCATCCACGTACCGGAATACCTTTAGAACACCTTTCCCATTAAAGCTCTGCTCAAGGGCGCGGTCAACAAAAGCTAAAAACACATTACAAATAACCGGGGCAACACAAGAACCAATACATATCCCTTGTTTCTGGCGATAAAATCTGTTCTCAAAAGAGATAAACGTAACACTAATATAAAACTCAAGCAAACGCATAAAATTATCCACTGTTAGACCACTAGAGTTCTGAAATTGCACAACCCCACTTTCTTCAATAGCATCTCTAACAGCAACGAACAGGGCAGCATGAGGCACAGAATAATATAAATCTTCCACGTCTACAGAGAATACATAGCCAATCGACTTATTATCCTCGAGAAAGCTCACCACTTCATTCGAATTCTTCGTTAAAAAGGGGTCTTGAAACTGCAGTGAATTTAAATGCTTCTGAAGGTACTTGCTTAAAACATGCTGCCAAGTACCATTTTCACTAACAACAGACCTAAAAGGCACATTCAGCTTATGTGTTTTAGCCGTAAAAAACACTGAGAGGGCATTGCACCTAGTACTAACAATATCATTTGCTAACCTGTCGAGAACCAAGTCTTTGCACAAGGCAGCCGCTTTACCCTTCACTCTAGTGGCGCTGGACTTTACTTCCTCGAAATTCTTGGCGATAGCATCTTGCGCTCTCCTGTGGTATTCCTCTTCAGTCAACACCACAAAGCCTCCTTCCTTGTCAGACTGAAGCAGTCGTAACTCATTATGCTGGAAGAAGGAAACAACCTTCCCCCACCCATCCTTGGAACGGCCCGCGGAGGTCCTGGCAGTTTTCATCAGCGCGTCCACACCATCAAGAAGGCATCTTTCTTGGTCTTCTCCTGCAGCCTTCCTAGCTATTTGCCGATTGAGCGCAAGCAATTCATGGCCCGGTACACTTGGTTCCTGGCAGAATTTGGGACCCTTGCTTAAAATATTGGAAATGTCCCCCGGCAACACCGCATCACCAACCACTGCCACATCAGTAGCCCGACGAACACAGCTCTGCCTGCCCTCAGTCGATTGCAAGGCTTGGTTCAAGGTCTGGGCGCGAACTGCACTGCGTGCGAGCCGCGACTGGCTGACATTAAGATTCTGGGCAGAGGCCGTGACAAGACAGCGCGTGAGCTGTTGGAGGCATTCCATATCGGGAAAAGGGGAGATAGGTGTGTCAGCGATTCGTCGGTGCGGCTCTGGAAGGCAGAGATCAGTTTTCTTGATCGGGTTTTGTGATATTCCTTGATAATGTTTTGTAATATTCCTTATATTTTTTTCCTCTGTCTTTATGGGATTTTTATGTACTGCGCATGAACCCTTTTCAGCATATATTTGCTGTTATTGCTGCAATAAACCAGATGTGAGTTAGCGCGTGTCCTGTGTCTTCTTCTCTTGTGTGCGTCTTCCCGTGCGCTTCATCTTCAGTCAAATTACTTTGGTATGGTTAGCTACATGACTGGTTGTTGTCCAACAGCTGCCTGTTGCACGTGTATTCAGTCTTTCCTATCCCTTCTGTACCAACAGAGCGTTCGGAACTCGCGCGAAAGTTTGTCAAGGCAAAACACTTTCGGTTGTACGCTTCGGGCGGGGACCCAAGACTTGCATGCTCCAAATACCTTGTTCACAATTAAACTTCTCTCTCTCTCTCTTTAAGTATTTTGACCACGCCGTTTACTGTCAACTGAATGGGAAACTTAATTAGCACTTACTCCAGCTCTACTGCACAAATATGTCGTCTCTCTCATTTTGATCATAATACGCATCATTAAACTATGCTGTGTCTGACAGTTTTGTGCTGTTCACTGGCGTGGCACAGGGGCCCGATAGGGCCCTGCTTTTTCTATACGCTGACAACATCCCATCATGTGTTGAGTCTAACATAGCAGTGCGATCTTTCACTGATATGGCTGTGGTGCCTACACGCAACGCTACAGTCTCTGGACGATTCGATCACACTAATTTTGAAGAACAGCGTGACTTGGACAAGGACGGAAGGAAGACATACACGGACAGGCGCTGACTTTCAACTGATGCTTATTGCTCGGAACGTGGTAATAAGTATATCAGGCTGCAAACAACAAAAGAAAGCACAGAAGCGGTACACACTTGATTGTGCACTGGAAAACACATTTGATGCCACCACGTCACTTCCCTGTAGCTAGATATCTTATTTCCTTGGCTGACAACGCCAAGGACGGGCTGCTGACACAGGCGTCATTTGACCAAGCAATTTGTGCGGCTTCAATAATTTCACGGGTTATCTTGTCCCGACGCCTATTTAACACTTTTGTTTTTTGGAAATATGGCTGGCAGTCTTTACTTTTACAATCTCTGCAATGGATGCCGAGATGCCCTTTAACGGAGTTCAAAACATTGTTATTGTGTTCCCTTAGGCGCTCGTTAAAGCATCTGCCCGTCTGGCCGACGTACTGTTTGCCGCAAGATAATGGGATGGAGTAGATAACACCATCTTTGCATTCAACAAATTGATTTTCATGTTTTACAGTGCACTTTTCTAGTATAGATTCTGCGTTAACAAGCATGCACAATTTCCCAAGCTTTTCGGGAGTCGAGAAAACAACTCTGACATTAGCTCGGTGGCCTATCTTGTTTACCCTGCGGGAAAATTTGTGGATATAGGGAACGACTGTTGTCTTTTGTTTTTCCTTGCCGGAATCGTCCTGTTCCTTGTATTTGGTTTTGCTTAAACATGCAAGAATTGATTCTGAAACGGACACGAGCAGTTGCTTGGGATATCCTGCCTTCACAAGGCAATCGGTTTGGTGGTTGAAACTTTCTTTTATGGAGTGAAAAGAAAGACGACTTAGCCACGGTGTGTTTTACGAGCTTAGGGTGCGAAGACGCAAACGGAAGCAGTGGCTTGTTGCTTCGTGGTTCATAAGACCAGCAGGTGTGACTTGGCCTGAAACTGAGTCTGAGATCAAGAACTCTTATCCCGTTATCTTCAGGTACTTCACGAGTCAACGTGAGCGGATAAAGACACTGAACGAAAATATCTTGAACCTGGTGCATGACGAAATCAAACTCTTGGTCATCGGTGTCCAACAAAACAAGAAAGTAATCAACAAACTGAAAACACTGCAAACATTTTGATTCTTCTAAAAGTAGTTGGAGCATTCTGTCTTTTTTTGCGAGTAATAGATCACTGAGCACGGGCGCTACACATGAGCCAATGCACACTCCGTTTTTCTGCAGGTGAAGTTCACCATCCCATGTAGTATAAGTTGATTTTATATACACTTGTAGTAATTCTAAGAGGCCAGCGACGGAGAGGCCTGCCTCGTTTTGGAAGGCGACAGCTCCGTACTTGTCAATGCATTCCTCGATGCACGAAAACAGCTCGTAATGCGGCTGTGAATAATAAAGACCTTTGACGTCAAATGAGCAAGCCATGAGACTTTTGTTCGTTTGGGTTTCTAAAACCTGCATTACATCCTGTGATTTTTTCACCAGAAAAGGATCGTCTATGGTCAACGAATTTAAAATCTTCGTAAGAAATACAGCCACAGTTTTTTGCCATGTGCCGTTTTCAGATACTATTACACGGAAGGGGTATTCCGGCTTGTGCGTCTTTGCACTGAAGAATAGCTGTAGACAGAGTCGTTTGCATTTGTCAATTGAATTTTCAAGGCATCAAGGTTATGCTTTTCACATAGTTTCTTTGCTTTAGCTTTGACTATAGCCAAAGAGACCTTCTTTCCGACAATAAAGCACGAAAGTACGGCTTCGCGACCCTTAGTTGCATAAAGATGCGACGGGAGCACTAGGAAACCCCCTTCTATGTCCTCCATAAGCAAACGCAGCGAATGTTCTTTCAAGTAGGACACAGTTCTCCGGACTGGAACAGAATTCACTGGAGCCTTACAGCGTAGCAACGCATCGACTCCTTCGGACACACACCTGTATTATTCGGCGACGGGTGCCAATCTGGATACCTGTCTCACCATGCCCAGCAGTTCTGCTCGTGACCTCCTGGTGCGGTGGCGTACTTCGGTCCCTGGGAAAGAACGCGACGCACGTCGGTGGGCAGTGAAACGTTCCCTGCGGTGTGGATGACGTTTTCCGCTTTACGCTTCTTTTCCGGCTGTGAGGGTTTGAGCTGAAGAAGTGTCTGTTGCCAAAGGAAGTCAGCAGTAGAGTTGACCAGGTCAGAGAATTCTTTCCATTTCTTTCCTGTTTGGGGCGGAGCCCAGGCGTTGTGAAGCTGGAGATAAATGTAGTGCCGGTAAAACCGAGCTTGTCTGTTCCATTCAGATTTCATGATCTGGCAGATTCGTGAGCAGTGACCTTGCGATGGGTGGAAACCCCCAATCAACTGCAGAATTTGTCTTGGGAAGCGCCTTTCCATTACGAGGAAAGCAAGGGTTCGATCTTGACACAGAGCGATGGCGACGTAGGTGACAAGAACACAAGGATGGACAGACAAACTGTTAATAGGGCCCGATGTACTAGAAATGAAGCTCGTTAGAACTGATGCTTGGGCGAGTTGGTATGCCATTTTGAAGAAGAACAGCGTGACTTGGACAAGGACCGAAGGAAGATATACACGGACAGGCGCTGACTTTCAACTGATGTTTATTGCTCGAAACGCGGTAATAAGTATATCAGGCTCCAAACAACAAAAGTTGTCGTTCTTTTGTTGTTTGGAGCCTGATATACTTATTACTATTTTTAGTAAACTTAGTGCTACTGACCCGTTTCATTCGTCCCAGATACTCGTCGTATACGACCGCGTCACTAGCTGTTTCACGCTCCCCAACAAGCACACATTCTAAATCTAATATCAGAAAGACGTACGCGTCACTTCCACGAAATTTCTCTTCGATCTTTATCACAGACCGAAACAGATAAAACAAAGCATTTCAGGCCTTCTTTTTCAACACTCGGCCAGAATTAAGCATTGTAAGTACATGAGACACTTCAAGTTGCAACACGATTTGTTCATATTTTCTTTTCGCAATTCAAGCATGCCACTTTCTTCTTGAAGAATTTGTGAATACCGACTCCGTTGGTTTATGTGAGACGGTGATTAGTGAACCTTTCTATTAATTAATTAATTATTAGATACTACGATCTAGTGCGGATCATAGCGGAATGGGAAAACAACTAAAATACCTGCACATAAGCACACTCAGATTCATAACTATTGCAGGTACTTCTCCAACAATAGTAAAGAATTGTCCCCGAGCAAAAATAATTAAAGCAGTTATTTCGCCCTCAAAAGGGGGTTAATTTTAGTGTATTGCTTTGTCTCGTGTTGTAACCTGAGGAGTAAGCAAAATAATTTGAAGTTGTATTAACATTGTGTTCACCTTTTACAAGCTGAAAGAGAAAATTTAATATGCAGACACTATTGCGCTCAATCACCGAGGGGTAATCGAATACCAAACTCCCTCTGCTGGTAACGTCGTCGTGTTCAGGGCACACGGCTTTGCGGTTGGCATTTCTGTCATCGTATATTCGTAATCATCCCTAAGATAAGCATTTCTTGAGCCTAGTAATCAAGGAAACGTAAAACGAACTCTGCCTGATTCCGTGAGGAAAACTGCGCACCCGAAAATAATTTAGGAATGACGCTGCGCAGAAAGGATTGGTGGTGGGATGAACGCTTTCAAAGTTTGGCGAGTCCATTACCTACATGACGTCAAAACATGACGATGTGATCGTCACAATGGGACGCATTGAAACACCCCTTATCACACACACGTACGTGACTCTTGGCCAGAGGTACTGTTCCGCCCAGCTTGTAGAAGTCGTGGTGTTCCGCGTTGCTGCCCTGCTTACCGCTGTCGACAATCCACGTCGCTCGAGATCGACACACGCTAGCTATAGACTTCGCATCTTCAACAATAGCTCTCGGAAAAGCCATGGGTCAACTGTTGAGCATGTGCAGATGCAGGTCCTGCTTGGGCACCAGAAACGAGCAGTTGGAAATGGCGCCTGCGCGCCCTGAAGAAGACGCGCGGCAACAAGCGGGGGCTGAGGGGGAAGCCAATCCGGTGGAAGTCGACCCCGCTGGCCCTGCTGATCCTGGTGTGCAAGTCGAAAGTCCGTCAACGTCCCACGAAACCGAGTCCATCGTAGGCGGCCAGGCTCTTTCCACGACAACTAGCTTCATGACGCAACTGTCCCTTGTTTTTATGCCGCGCAGCGACTCGGTCACGGATGCAGGACCCGGTGGAGTAGCCTCGCTTTCCAGCGAAGTAGAACCTGCAAATGCTGAGCCGAGGCCTGCTGACGCTGTTCACATCCGGGGCTTGTTCTGCTTCGGTTGCTAATGCTGAGGATTTCGAAGCGGTGAGTTAATTGTTTTTAATAACTACGCAGCAGTTTTGAATTACTACAACGAAAAATACGCCGGCGTGGTGCGCATGCCAGCAGTTGAACAAGGGGATAATGCTGAATCCTACTTCGGCGCTCTTTACTTTTACTTTTTTTTTCTTAGGAACACTGAGCTAGGGGGAAAGAAATAAATAGAAGCCACAGCAAAGCGTTGAAACGAAGTTGTTTTCTTAGCTGCCTGCTGCAACAAACGAAATTGACTCGTGCTTGTCCACATCAGCTGTATGTACGACTCCGTCCTCTTTGTATTTAAAACTGAGGAACTAAATGTATAAGCAATTGGTTCTTATTTTTCGTTTTTCTTTGCCATTAAATGGTCTGTGTATCATACGATTCATTCATTGAACCGGTAAATAAAATGGAAATCGCAGCCTTTTTCGTTAAACCATGTTTTGAGCGTTCCAGTGATACGTTACGTAAGGAGCCACTAATATGCGTAATTTAAAAACCTAATGCTCTTATCAGCGCTGCCCCTTAACCTTTCGACCTGCCACTTTACGTGGCTCAAGGAGAGGAGAATGAAGCAAGCTTCCTAGCGCTTTCAGTTTACCATCTGTTTTACTTCTGCTCGCTTCATTGGGCCCAAACCTGCAGTGGATAATGCTCGGCAATCGTTCCCACTTCCTTCCATTGGCTTGCAGGAAATATCTTTGTTTGGGGAGCAAACTGCGAGTACACTCATACATAAGAGGCTCCACGGTGGCGCAGAAGTTAAGGCGCTCTATCTCTGTGCCCAAGGATGCGGAATAGAATCCCGGCCGCGGTGGCCGTTTTTCGATGGAGGCGAAAAGCAAGGCGATATCATTGCACGTGAACGAACCCCAGGTGGTCGAAATTTCCGGAGCCCTCCACTACGGCGTCTCTCATAGCCTGAGTCGTTTCGGAACGTTAAACTCCACAAACCAAAACAAATCAGTTTGCAAGTCGCGCAACGTTTCGACAAGTGGACTTGTCTTCGTCTGGACAGCGCGATCATCACTGGTAGGTGTTGGCCCCTGGCAGTTATGATCGCGCTGCCCAGACGAAGACACGACCACTGAGGTTCCCCCTCTGCCCTTGTTCAGTGCTCTTTCAGAACCATATACAAGCAGTGCGAAAAAGACGAAGCTGAAACAAGCACAATAACACGAGCGCTGACTTTCAACTGAACGCTTCCTCATCACTGCTGCCTATTTTATTTTACACTTCAGAAAACATGCTCTCGAGAAGAGTAAATTCGGGACTGACCAGTGACAATGAAAGTTTGCTATCGCACGCAGAATCCCATACTTCTACTAACTCTCTTACTGCCTGATCCTTATAATGCTTCAAAATAACGGACGTCTGATGAAGCAGCGGGATGCACGTGTGTTCGCTTTGTCTACAGTGCAGAGCTAAGTTCGAGCCGCCTGCCTTGTCCAAATAATTAAATTGTTCCCTCAGGCGGTCGTTTAAACAACGTCCTGTGCGTTTTTTTTTTTGTGCGTTTCATATTGCGGGAAACTGTATAAATTCATGAGTACATAATAAATCTTCAGTTGAAAGTCAAAGCTCGTGTTGTTGTGCGTGTTCCATCTTAATTTCATTTGCGCTGTTTTAATATGGATAACAAAAACCAACTTGCCCAGATTTCTGCTCTTCTAGGACATCAAACTGATGCGCTAAAGAATTGTTACCTCGGAAATTATATAGTTAACATAATAACATTCATAACCTTTGTCAGAAATTCGTTTAACACTGCTGTATTTCGCTGATCGCATTTCGTGCCCCATTTGTGAAAGTAGTCCGTGCTGAGTGGAAGATCAAATCCAAGGGTTCCAATAAACTCGAAAGTCCAGGCAGAACGGACATTTAAATCAAACATATGTCCTATTTTTTTTCCGGGAAGGTTTAAAAGAAAAAAAAAAAAAAAAAAACAGACGAGGAGATAGTCGAACGCAGCGACTGCAGGCCATTTTTCCATTTCGGTCGAGAAGCCCATCCCATGGCTACAGTGAAAATGTTTACAAAAGCGTCGTATGCAAACGCCACATAGTAAAGTGCAAATGACGCCCACATGGGATGTTGCGAATACGAGACTCTGAGTGATAAAAAATTAAAGCACTGCAGAATCTGCATTGGAGTAATGCGAAAGCACAGATGCTACTGTTGGTTGCTTCTGGTTGCTTCTAGTTGCTTAATTCACTTCTTTACACGTTTTAGTCTTCGGTACTTTCACATTGCTCGTTATTTTCGACTCTGCTTCCGGTTGCGTGACGTCACATTCTTCACGTACCCTAATTTACTGCCTTGAGTAACAACTTTAGTCTTTGTTACTTTCAAACTGCGCGCCAATCCCTTCCTATGCCCCTGTTTGGCTCGACTTCAGGTTGCGTGACGTCACATCCTTGACGTCACCTTAACTGGTAGATTTAATTAACTATTTTAGTATTTGATACATTCAAATATGGCGCCAAGCTTTGGCTAATGAGACCATTTTCGCCTTTACTTTTACACTTTTGCCCCTAAATAATTACATATTTAACGTATTGGCCTAATTATTTTTTCAGACACAGCATTACGTTACCCTCTATCGATTGACGCCACTAATTAACATCTACCACTTCTCAATAACAACTGCTGCGGACTCGATTTTGCCTGTTTTGCCTCTAATTACCTAATTAACTTATTATCCTAATTATTTTTTTCCGGACACAACATTACGTCACCCTCTGTCGATTGACATTACTCATTAACCTTTACAACTGCTCAATTACTCACAACTGCTGCGGACTCGAGTTTGCGACGCGGCCTCTGGACGCGGCCTGCTGGCGCGGTCTGCGGACAAAAATCTGTGAACGTAGCGAAGTAATGTTTTCGCATTAATAACGCATTGGCCATCTCAATATTCGGAAGCGATGAATGCATAATGGAAAGGTTGTCTTATGCCTAACGGTTACAAGTATTTGTCACAGTTTGTCAATGAAAGAACAATTACCCGTAATCAGGGGCTCCAGAACTATAAAGAGGGCGACGACTTCGAGTTTGTTGTATTTATTGCTTTATTTGCATGTTGATGAAATTACGCACTTTTGTTTATTTTTGGTTATTTTCATCTGTTTATCTGCGTATTTTTTTATTAAAAACTTAAATTGGCAGCTTTAAAAACGTGCAGCTTTTGTAACACACGCCCAAAGGATCGTTAGCTTATAAACCTTGTGACGGGGCTCAGCGTTCGCGAGTTAACAAGTTACGAGAAAACCTCGTCCTTGTCCGTTTCCAGGTTAGACTTCACCCCGCCGCGGTGGTGCAGTAATTAGGGCGTTCGACTGCTGCTCCCAAAGGTGCGGGATTGAATATAGGCGGTGGCGGCCGCTTTTCAGTGAAGGCGAAAAGCAAGGCGCCCGTCTGATGTGCGATGTCAGTGCACATTAAAGAACTCAAGGTGGTCTAAATTTCCAGAGCCCTCCACTACATTGTCTCTCATAGGAGTTGCTTTGGGGCGTTAAACTTTATAAGCCAGACCCACCGCTACGACTTCTTATAGCCTGAGTCGTTTGGGACGTTAATCTCCATAAACCATACACCAAACCTTCTCCAGGTCCAGCATCCCAGGAGGGCTTCCAGGAGCCCCGTTATATGGCGTAGAAGCAAACCACTTGGGCTGAATATTTTTGACAAAGGCTGTACACATGCGGAGTGGTCGACATCATTAAAAGAGTTTGCGCTTTTGGGGCGTGATTGGTTTAGGTTGCTGCAAGCAAGGCTTTATGACTGGCTACAAATATAAATTGAATGAGATTAGCCCCACTTTAGCTGTACACTGTGGAGCTTTACATTTATAACGTCCTAGGATTATAAGAGTTTGTCGAAAATCTCAGTGCAAGCAAGCAATTGTTTTCAGCAGTATAGTGCTTCTCAGTAGTGTGCAGTAGTACAGAGTCCTTGTTAGTAGTGCTAAATATAGCTGTCTTAATCTGAGCTGAATGTTGCTTTAATGCAGTGTGTGGTTGCTATGCGCTCCCAGGAATGAGTCCGTCGCTGAAGGCCTTAAACTACTTCACTGAATGAGCGCTTCTCCGCGATGTAAAGGCAGCGCACTCTGCTGCTACTAAAAGGGCAACAGTGCGATACACGCACGACGATTTTTCCTTAAGAGTGCTTCTCTTTCTTAAGAGCCATTTCGCAACGGTGTTTGAATAACGCCACGACCCGTGACGTCATCACTGTTCACCAACTAGCTTGTCAGCTTTAAAGATTGATCCATGTTCATTTCGAGCCGTATACTGTAGCATGACGAAAGAAATGGGGTCCGTGGATTAAATTTTCGAGAGCCCTTCCCTATATATCTTACTTTCTCGACACTGCCAACATGCATGAAATCTCGACTTTTCCCGGTGGTTTAGACCATAGGAGCGGTCCACGCCAGCTAGAAAGAAGTGATGAGCGATTTTTGACATAACTGCCCTCCCTTACTACATCACTTCGAAGGCGCAGACTGCACGCCGCACATAATAGGCGCGTTTTGTCATCCAGGGAAGGAGATTGTCGGCGTCGGCTCACTTCAGATGGCCACTCCTTCCTCAATGGCATGCAGGCGACATTGCAGCTGCGGGAGAGCAGGTGGCTCGCCTCGCATGGTGTGATCGAATCTCCTCCCTTGTTCATTTCTTATACTGACCAGTGTCTCGCACATGCTCCATTCCTTTTCAGCCATCCGCTGGCCAGGTTTCATCCCAGTGCGCTTCGCAGCCCGACCAGACCTGTTGCGTCCTCTCAGCAGCATTGCACCTATCATTAGCTTCTTGTTTGACGTGGCCTGAACGCCGAATAAAAACACACTCCCGCGCTTTTACATGGGATGCTGTCTCTCTTCTTTTCTTTCCATTCATGATGAGTTATGAGCCAGAACACGTGAACAGTCCCATATTTATACTCTGCGCCGCAACTGGTTAATTCTGTTCATCCTCTCAAGCGCCAACGTGCTCAGCATTCTCATAGTGGGTCAGTTGCGGGATCGGTGTCTGATCAGGGCTGAGGGGGCCGAAAAAGGGACGTCGGAGGATTACGGGACTAATGTAAAAATTTTTATATGCTTGCATCGCTGGGAAGGCGCGTCGACACCATGCCACCTTACCGGTTTTATATGGTCGGTAGTTTCCAGCTCCCTGACTGGGGAATGAAGTTGAGAAAGGTCCAAAGGATACTCGTGATGTTCCTGATGAGAGCCTTCCATGTGCACAGCAAAGTCAAGATAGCTTGACTGATAGCATTAGTCGCTGAGATGCTTGGGTGGCGATGAGCGAGGCAGGAGTTTCGTGGCGTCACCTGAAGGATAAGGTGCTCACGTCGTCTCAAGTAAAAAAATATTGCGTCATAATGACGTATACCGGGTGTTTTTTAACTGCTCAAGGTCGTCTTGTTTTAAATACTGACTGATACTTAAGTGTAGTCTGTGCAGATGCATGCATTGTACAGCAAGGCGGACATTATGTACGGGATAGAGCTCAGTATAAAACTATACGAAGGCCGTCAATATCTAAGCCGAGTAATTTTTTTTTTTAATTTCCTTGGTAGTGTGTTTCGAAATGTTTCATGTCGAAAATACGTATGTTTTAGTTCTGAAAGCTGGCAATGCACAGTTTTCAAATGGCGTCGCTTTGTCTCTTTTATGCTGTAGAAGCAGTGATCGTGTCTTCACCACGACCACAACGCCGTTTTTTAAATTGTGCAGCGCGAAAGTCAGCTTCCCAAGCTGTATATGCATACTCTCTGATGTTAAGGTTTTCAACTGCATTGCTGATTAAGAAAATTTCAAAATTCAACTAAGTTTTTATCTTGACGTCCTTTTTTTTAAATATAAATTGGCCCGTAAAATCAATAATATTGATTCGTTAATTACAGCTAATTATCTAATACGTCCTTATTTTTGCTTAATTACTGAGCTTTATAATGTACGTAATCTCCGCTTTGCTGTACAATCCACCTGCACATGCCGCGCGTACGTATTTCTCGCATGGCTTAAAATAATGATCTGTAAACAGTGAAAAAAAAAAAAAAAAAAAAAAAAACCCCTGGTATTTGGAGCATAGTTTGATATTCTTGTTATTTGAGACCAACTACAAAGCTAATGACGAAGTCGGAATGATGCACCGTCAAGTCGGCAGATAACTCAAACCGTACCACCCCGCCGGGGTGGTGCATGGTTAGGGCGATCGACTACTGTACTCATGGGTGCGGGATCGAATCACGGCCTTGGCAGCCGCTTTTCGGTGGAGGTGAAAAGCCAGGCGTCCGTGTGGTGTGCGATGTCAGTGCACGTTAAAGTACCTCAGGTGATGGGAATTTCCGGAGTCCTCTACTACGGCGTCTCTCATAGCCTGAGTCCCTTTGGGACGTTAAACCCCACCACGGCCGCTCGATAATTAACGGCCATCGACGAAGCTCTTCAACACTGCACCAAAGAAACAGATCGTATCGTCCACATATACACCGACATTCAAGAGGCTATAAAAACTCTGAAAGCCTGTTATTACAAGACCTCAGTGCAACACCGCATAAAACAGCACTACCGCTTCCTGCAAGAGACCTCACAAGTCTCCTCACGGATTCATTGGCCACCTGGACATCACGCACAAGGAACCGGGAACAGGACTGCCCACCAGGCGCCGCTGGCGCGCAGCCAGAGGAAGACCGCCGGCATAGTCTTGATCTGGGCCCGTCCAACTTGCACCACCCTTACTGTTATCCAAACTCCCTCATCACACCGGACTCTGTCATCACATGGCTTAAACATGAGCGGAAGGGTTTGTTGCGGGACCTTGTCCCCGACATTACCCCTCTGATTCCTTCCGGCCTTTCGCGACCTGCCCAAATTCTCACTCACAAGGCGCGAGCCGGTGCAGCGTACATAACGGACATCATGATTCGATGGCGCTGAATCAGGATCGGCTGCCCCAACTACCCTGCTGACTCTGTTGACCTGCAGCACTTGATCTGGACCTGTCCTGGCACGGTGAGCCTCCGCCCCGCTACACATCTGCTCACCGCATTCAGACTTACGAAGATTGGACAGCCCCCTATAACGACGGCAAGCGCAAGCTTAATGCCCTGCTAGACTTCATGTCGGAGTCTGGCGCCCTCAACCTCATCTGACCCACCACCTTCCCCTCTAGGCCTCAGGTCATCCTCATGAATAAAGGTTTATGAATGAATGAATGAATGAATGAATGAATGAATGAATGAAAGGAGGCCGGTTTTTACTAACGGGCGCAACTGAGAGGGTGCAAAATAGAATAAAAAAACGTCGCCACTCTTCAAACAAAAGAAAGCACTCTGCACTTAAGAAAACGTGATATTATTTTAAGATGTGGTCACTGGCTTACTCACTGATAATTGCATCGTTTCACCGCAAGAGGCGACACCAGTCGCTTTCATGCGACTTACAATGCCAAATTAAAATTATAAATTCTCGTTTCTTGGATATTGTAGCGCTCGTTCTATACCATACGAGGTAGAGGTACGATACGAGGTACCATACGAGGTACTTTTCACTTCCACCATAACCCAAATACATATTTTGGTCACTGTTCTTTCTTTTTACGGGTATGTATGAAGCTATTTAACCCTCCTCGCCTCTACACGCCCAGCCTTCGTCTGGGCCTTCTCGGCTTCAGACTTACTTGCCTGACCTCGTCGCCGATGACCATGCGTAGATGCACCATTTTCACTCGTAGAAGGCAGCAGGAGTAGGCATAGATGCACTATCCGCACTGGTTGAAGACGACGACAGATAGGAACGTCCCGCACAGGTAGAATTGCAGCGTACCCATCACACATGTAGTTCAAGAAACGCGTGCGCTCCGTGTCGATGATGATGATGTATTGGTTGCCGGTCCCTTTACAACGGATGGACACAAACGATGTGCCCTGCTTTGAAGAAAATAAATATTACAGAAACGCCAGAGGGGAAAGAATAAAAGATAGAAGATAAGTAAAAAATACAGCCTATTTACATAGTTAATCAAATGCAAAGTAGGTGCGTAGCACCAAGCAACCCGCTGAGCGGCTCGGAGCCGAAGTGACGATACACCGCGCGTGTACGTCTGCTGTCCGTGAATGCCGAGGAACGACTGGCGCTAGGGGGAAAGATTGTTTGTTTTATTTTGGATGGTTTAACGTCCCAAAGCAACTCAGTCCATGAGAGAAACCGTAGTGAAGGGCTCCAGAAATTTCTACCGCCCGAGGTTCTTTAACGTGCACTGACATCGCACAGCACACGGGTGCCTTGTTTTTCGCCTGCAGCGAAAAGTGGCCGCTGCGGCCGGGATTCGATTCCGCATCCTTCGTCGAACACCCTAACCACTGCACCGCCGCGGCGGGGTACTGAAGGTGTGTGAGCGACACGCGGCTACTTAGTCCAAAGTAACACGCGATGATACAGCATCACCCGGTGACAGCCGCGACGGCCGCAACTGCCACTCTGGCAGCTGCTGTGAAGCCGCTCTGCTCCGCGCCTTGCGCGCGACGCGGCGTAACACCACCTTGGCTCGCGGCGTCACCACCGTCTCCTTCGCGCTTCAAGGTCAAGTAAAGAGAGAGAGAGAGATACAGAGAGGGAGAGCAGGCGTCGGGCCACCACAAGCGAAACCATGATCGTTTTTCTGTCTACCAGAAGAACATCGAACAATGTCCCTGTTTCGACTTCTAGCGTCACCAATGTTTTATTGTTTTGCATTTTATACTGGTTGCGCGTTATCTGCTGCGGCAGCATATAGTACGATCGCCGGTTTTCTGTGGGCGCCGCATGCTGGCGCTAAAATTGTATCCAATCAAAGCGCAAAATTTGTGTAATTTACTTTGTTACTCCCATAATTATTAGTTCTTTAATAGTTCGATCCTTTTAATAACACAGCTGTTAGCATACAGTCGTACGGCCAAGCATACACTAGGCGCACTTCTAGCAACTTTGTGCTGTGACAAGCCCGGTTTGGGAAGAAGAAGCCGTACTGAACAGCTGTGTTCGAATATGCTCTAAGCTGGAAACAGCCATTCGGCCGTTAGCTGAGCTCTTCAGATAATTGGAAATGCCGCAGCGAACTCGTATACAAAGTTGTCATCCCTCGACTTCCTACTGATAACGTTGTACTCAACATCGTTTTTCTCCATGCGTGTATACCTCAGAGGTCGCCCGTACCGTGCTCCTGACTTCCATGGCACGTACTCGCCCAAATTTTGGATATCGGTGAAATTATTTGCACTGCCCAGTATCAAATAATTCACGTTTAAATGGTTACCTGTGACAAATGTTTGTCAAAACAGACGCTTGTTGAAAATCTGAGTTCCCTGCCAAAGATATAAAAGACATGGTGTTTGATTTGAAAAACTAGAACATCAAGGTTAAGCTGCTTTGGCTCCCGCACTAAAGGAATAACAGAAGAACAGAAAGAAGAGGCTTTGGAGCCGTTTGGAACTGTTCAGTCTGTGGAACGCGAGAGGTGGCGATGTTCTGGAATATTGGCGCACATGGAAACTGCACACAAAGAAATCTCGCTGACACTCAGGACGGAGTCACCGCAAGTTCAATCCCTCATACCACTAACGTCTTTGGAGTACATGCGTTAGTTATAATCCAAAAAAGGCCTCCGCTGTGTCTTCGGTGCATTCGGATTGGCCACGTTCGGTGCCAGTGCCGCACGCCTCGTTGCACCCAGTAGACACTTTGGATATACAGTAAAAGGCTCCGTACTTGGCTATGCTGACAGGTTGCGCCAGGGCCAAGGGACGCTTGACAGGCGTCC
Source organism: Amblyomma maculatum (assembly GCF_055883805.1). Taxonomy (NCBI): domain Eukaryota; kingdom Metazoa; phylum Arthropoda; class Arachnida; order Ixodida; family Ixodidae; genus Amblyomma; species Amblyomma maculatum. The sequence goes on along the minus strand of NC_139344.1, from coordinate 323,307,565 downwards.
GAGCATATTATGGACGCGACGGATGTTCTGGACGTTCCTGGTGAGCTCAACTATGAGCTCCCTACTGATAGAGGAATAAAGTCATTTCTGCCAAAAGCTAGTGGACAACCCGCGATGGCTGGTCTTCTAGGTTCAGCGTCTGCGGAGCCAAAGTCACCGGACCCAGCCCTGGACGAGCTAGCCGCTCGCGGTCGAGTGCCTACAGCGCCAGTTTTCTCTACGGAAGAACAGCTGGACAGTCCTCTTCGAAAGACTGAAGATAAAGCCAGCAGCTCCGCCGATAATGTTCCTTCGTCGCTGGAATTCCAAATGTATTATCATCTTGTGTGGTCCGTGCTTCATCGGCTGTTGTCGTGGCTGCGAGCCTTGTGGTCCGCTCCGATTCGTGGGCTGACGCCTTGGCAGTATCGGAAGAGGTAGTGGTCATGGACAACAGCGCACATTTGAAGCGTCCTGCAGATGAGGATGTGTGTGCAGGTGGCGATGAGCGACAGGCATTTGGTGTTGTGGCCGTGGCAAGGGGGATGCTAAATTCATAAAGGAGGGCGCTATCTGCCCTGAAAGCCGTTGACTTCCAGGCGGGCGACCACATTCCAGGGAATGGCACCGAAACAGGCGAGCGTCGCAGTATTTTAAGTCGCTACCGGTAACGTTAGGGGTTTACGCAATCACCGAAGTCAAAGTTAGGGAATGGAGGGAGCGTGACAGCCATCCAGGAAACTAAGTTGTCCTCTACAAACAAACCCTCTACATATACAAACCCACATCTATATTGCAAGTTCGGTATTAGCGGCACTATCAGATGAAATTCTGATCAAGTAGCTCTAATTCAGATTTTTCTTGCTAAAGTGTTTGATAAAGTCCGTCATGATTTCTTGTTCACGATCTTGCGTGCATGCAAACATTGGTGATATTTTGCTCAAAGGAATAAGGGTGTTCTATAAGGTGTCTTATACAAGGCTAAATGTTAACCAAGAGCTAACCAAACCTATTCCACTAAAATAGTCAGTTCGCCAAGGGTGCTCTTTGTCACTTTTGCTGTTCGCCCTATATTCTTGAACCCCTTTGTCACAGCATTATCAACAGTGCTGCTATTCGAGGTTTATCCCTGGCTCAATGTGAAATTAAGATTTTCGCCTATATCGATGATGTCGCCCTTTTTTGTTCTGAGAGAGAGTGTACTCGAGGCTTTGCATTTAACTGAACTGTTTTGCGCGTGCGGCTCCTAATTTAGGCAAATCTAAAGGATTCTGGTTGGGCCAGTGGGATACGAGGCCAAGTCTTTTTGGAGTCATAAGTTGGAATTGTGGCCCCCTACACTATGATAGAGATTCCTCTGCATCAGGTTCGCAACAGTGGGATATATCGCGATTGAGAAATCGTAACTATTAGGCGACACACTCACCGGTGGATGTCGGGAACTTTCGCTGTTTGCTCGCGCGCAGATCTGCAAGATATCCTTGTCTGCAAAGCTTGCCTATGTCCTGCAAGTTCTAAATTATGCCAGAAAGAAGGTGCAGGCAATACACAGACTATTCGCAACTTTCCAGTGGGAACCTATGCGTCGTGATAACCTGTTTCGTGAGAACCGGATCGAGCTTGGCAGGTTAGGGCTTGTTCACTTCTTCGTAAACCAGCTAGTTTGGCGTTTTCTTTTTTTTTCTTTTTCAAACTAACAAACTGTCACAATGTTGGCTTGTGCGCAGCGCCCCATGCGACACTGATAGTTTTGTGTTATGCTGGCCACGCCTGGCTGCTGAGCGAGCGGCGCGCGTGGGAAATAAACGAGCAGTTCATTTATGGCTCCTGGCTCGGCGCGTCGTGTCGTCGTCCTTCCCGGGTATGATGGCCTTCACGAGAGTCGCCGACTACAGCCCGGCCATACGCGCTCATAACACAAATCATCCCTTTTTATTATCTGTCCTTATTAGGCGTCTTAGTTCTCACTTGCCTTCTATTCGCATCGACTGGACAGGCGCATGAAGGGACTCTATGGGGATTCCTTAAGGGGATTGCGGACACTTTCCTCACTCCGCGCTTTCCTATAAACTACCTGTATGACCTATCCAGAAGGCAGATGACCGAGGTTCTTACTGCATCTTTGTTCCTCATACCTTTGTATCGGCATCATTATCAGGAGTTTCTTGACACTATAGCGTTCTAAAACATGTAAAGCGCATGCGCATACTGTCTGCTGCAAAAATGTTCTTTTTTATTAAACTGCACTGCTTTATGCTGTGTTTTCTGGGACATATTGCAGCGGGCGCTAAAGAAGGACATCGAAATCATGCCATATAGTATTCGTTTTTTTCTCGTTCGGAAGAACTGTGATGTGCCTTATGATTTGTTTATGTTGATAGGGCTATTTAGCTTATGGAAAAGCCGAATGACGGACCGTCATGCTGAACTACCGATCAACGAAGCCTTTATTCTGAGAGCAGTGCGCTTTGGTACGGGGAGTGTATGCTATCCTAGAAGAGCCACCCAGTTCGCTGCCTCATATCGACGCTTGTGTTTGCCTCCCTGAATTTTGACATTTGTTATGCTGAGGAATAACTGGATTTTAGCGGGCTTGCATTATGCAGCCTATAGTGGTTTGAAGCATGAGCTGGTTTAGTTTCTGCTCCCGTGCGTACCGGTTGCGTACCGGTCCTCTGAGTTATGACCGGTACGCAACACAGTTACACAGGATTTTCGCCGTTTTTGTTTGGGCAGGTAAATGGGAACGCTGCAGCAGGACGAATTTGTTCCGTCGGGTAAAAGACGGCGGTTTGGGACTCGGCCATCTGTTTTTACGGCAGGTGGTCAACCGGTTTTTGTTTTTTCGGGATGCTTCGGACCCTTTCTTACGCACCGTCTGCCAAGTTAGGCTACGGCGCCTACTGCCGGAGTTTGTTGTCTCCACCGAAGAAGCTACGGGTGGGATTTTTGGTTATTACAGGGAGGTCGTCGCTAGTGTAAGACTTCTTTCAGTGCGTTTTTCTAATGAATATTTGTCCACTGTAAAACGAAAAAAGCTGTATCGCGATTTATGTGACATTGTTTTGCCACAACCCTTGTACAGAACCTTATACAGTGGAGGTCCGGGCAGAGATGTCTTGAAGAGAGTAAAGAAAATGCAGGTGTCGCCAGGAGCTAAGACATTTTTCTTTAAATTACACACCGGAACATTATCAGTAAAGAAGTTTTTGGAGGAAAGGGATTTTTTTTTTACCGTGGGGGGCGCACTGTTTAATCTGCAAGCAGCCGGAAACAATAGACCATGTTTTTTTGCATTGTTGGGAAGGGGTTTATTTCTGGGATGTTTTGCAACGTACGATAAAGAAAGAATTTCCACTAGACTCCCACGGCATCCGGTATTTAAGCATTGGTAATGAAGATGGCGTTCCGTATGATTTAATCATGCTCATGGGCCTCCACTCTATATGGCGCTCCAGAATGGCGGGCTATCACTGCGACAGGGATGCTCGACCCGCTAGAATATACTTTCGAGAAAGTGTGAATTGGTTTATTGCCATAAAGAAAGTGGCTGCTGAACCTCCCGAATGGCTCTCAAGGGTAGAGCCTTTGCTGTCGTTGCGGGAGTTTTAATGTACTGAGACGAAGCCAGCCTGACATTGGCTGATGATGACCTTCCAATATGTACTTTGTTTTGTGTTATTCGTGTTGTGTTCTTGTGAAATGGTATGAACCAAAGCCAGGAAATAAAGAAAAAAAAAACCGGTTGCGTACCGGTTGCGTGCTCGTCTCGGCGTCACAGTGGCCGGAGTTCGATTCCCCGTAAGGCCGGATAAATTTTTATTTCTTTGCTTCCTCGCAGATTTTCGCGTTACAGCAGAGAACAACAACGCCGACACCTGTTTGTCTGCGAAACGCAGCCCTTAACGATGTCACATTTTAACATGATAAGGTTAATCACGGTTAAGAGTTCATCGGTTAACCACCTGTCTCGAACACAAATACACCAAACTTACTCCTACAGAGCGGATGCGATGAAAGGCTGCTTCATCGGTGTATTCCAAGAGCTTCCCCACACAAAAAAGGCAGACGATGCAACTTGCGCACATTTATACGGAAACAATAAAGTGCTTGTAAAGCATACCGAACTAGGATCAAAAAATAAGTTACAAAATGTATCAAAAGCGAAGAAAGATCAACACACGCCTTTTAGTCTCTCAGCCTTCTCACGCGTTTTATGAGCCTCCTGGTTTCAATACTGCAGAGAATTCCAACAGGAAGATAAAATGCATTTATTGTTGCAATTCAATTCAGCCTTAAATTCAGGTAGTCGGAATCAGTCTGTAGCGACCTTTATGTGCGGCATGTGTCACAAAACACGGGTTTGATTTGGCACGAAAAATTTATTTAGCGAAAAAAAAAAAAAAGAGCGCAATTTTCTGAAATGTGGAAAGTGCGTCGTTATACTCACGTCAAGACCAAGCGGCGTGAAGAAGTCCATGATATGCTCACGTTTTTAAATATTTCTCTTTACACTTCGTCTTTGCGTAGCACGTGAGCTGCTACCGTCGTCTATTACAGCTTCGACGCCCCTCGTGCTGGTCCTGTTAATAATAATATAATAATAATTGGATACTGTGCCTTTCCCTTCCTGTGAACCATTTATTATTATATTATTATTAACAGGACCAACACCAGGGGCGTAGAAGCTGTAATAGATGACGGTATACCTCACGTGCTACGCAAAGACGAAGTGTAAATAGAAATATTTAAAAACGCGAGCATATCATGGACTTCTTCACGCCGCTTGGTCTTGACGTGAGTATAACGACGCTCTTTCCACATTTCGGAAAATTGCGCTTTTTTTTTTTTTTTTCGCGCGTGCAATCCTAAAATCGGGCGATTGGTTTATACGCCGTTTGAATGCGGACTGCGCCAACCGGCCAGAACATCACTTTGTTGATGCCTGATCACTGTGTTCCTCAGTCCTGCGAGGTCTGAATGAATTGCACGGCGATTTTTACATGCTTGTGTAATTCGGATATCGTGGAGAGATTTCATCAGCTCAGAATCATTTAGAAGCTCAGACTGCGTCTATAGATGGGGTGAACCAGAGCAGGCGAATCTTCAATTTACTCGAAATCTTGCTCCACCAATGAGCATAAGTGCTACAAAACCACGGAGACAGAACGGATTCATCAGTTTTAGACCTCTGTCACACAGGCAGTTTCAGTTACCGATCAATTGAGCTGCAGTTGAAGTTTGAAATGACTCTGAACTGCAGATAAGCGAGTCCTGCAAAACTCGGTTAATCTTCGCTATCGCCGGATTAAGCCAACTGCTGTGGATTTATACAAATAAGTGCCATCTTCTCCTTCATTTAGAACTCCAAATAGCGAATCCATAAGTCATTGAAGGACAATGTCTCGAGTGAGCCGAAACTGAACACTGCACACAGGGTCAGGGCGATCTAATAAAAGGAGCGTCTATTTCACCGCTGAGTCGTTGCTCTTCTGGTACTGTCTTGCGAGTTTACGTGTTTACATTCGCTAGATTAAAGAAAGGTATGGACTGTGCCCATGCTGGAGAGTACAGCAACCTTCCTCGTGATTTAAGAACATCGACAGTATAAGAAGGCAGCAGGCTACAGACGAGGAAGTAGACAAGAGACATTCGAGAGAAGGCACTCATGCGCTGACTGTATATATCAAACAAAAGATTTAATGCGACAGAGAAGAGGGCTGTATAAAAAAAAAAAACGTTTTTTCGCTCACTGTCCCATCTATAGCGCTGCGCCTTTTTCCTTTTTACATCGTCGACACGAAGAAACCAGCCCGTATTAGTTCTCTTCTACATTTAGGGGCATATATGGCAGTGGGAAGTGGCGTCAACTTTGCCGATGCGGCAAGTCCACTGACAGCCATTTTGTCAGTTCAACGGTTCAACTGTGGCCCCAGATCTCATTCGAACGGAACTGCTGTTGAGATCTCAGCGGCATGTGTCTCAATGGCAATAGCTATAAATGCTCTTCAGTTCCGACTGACGGTCAGCTGAAGTGTCATTGAAAGCACTCGTTTAACAGACTTTGAGTCCACTGAATCTGGGTCGGAAACGCATTGTTCTCCCACAGACGCTGTTTTGACCACACATTGTGTATAACTCCCAAAAAGATGAGGAGTTTCTAAATTGTTACCTATCTGAAATGACTCTCCTTGCTTGAGACCACGCATCATTGAAAGTACTTAACTTGCAGTAGTTGACCTGCCTCGTCCGCACAGCGCTCTTTGACTTCCGGTGGCCTTTTCCCTGGCATGTTCTGGATGTCTGCGGGATGAAATAAACTAATTATATTGGACCCGACTTCGTTTGGACGCAACGCATTAGCCGTATGGCTTTCTTTGGCCAAGCTTCCCTTGTGTTATTAGCTATGATCAAAGGTGGCACTGTATAGCGCCATGGTTCACAGATGCTTATAATGTCGCAGCGGCTTCAAACTACAAAAGCCTTAAAATACAGATGGCGTATATAGATGCTACTATTCTGAATTCTGGCAGCGCCATCTCGATGAGCTTCCGACAGTCGTGAGTGGGAACATATATGGCGAGCAAGATAGCATCAGTGCGAACCTTCGAGCGCAAAACTTGTGTAACTGTACTTATATTTGTTTTAATTGCTTGCATTATTCGTTTCCGTTTCTCGGATTTGATCACTGTACTACATTTCACAGCAAGAAGAAAGAGAGTCCGATGAAGGTACGTGAACCCATTTCCTTCGCAGCCTCCAGACTGCCGGCGTAGCACCACTAGAGACCGATGCCGAAGGCTTTTGTAACAAATGGGTGCCTGCAAGACCTGTGAGTTGGGGATTCAGGAGGCATACATTAACTGAAAGCGTTAATTTTAATGGTATAGAAGGCGCAGGAAATATGAAGACGACGCATACGCACAAGGTGGGAGCAAGTTACGAGATTCACGACGGAATAAAAAATTGTACCAACAAGTTTCGGCGTGGCAAATTAGAAAAAAAGACGAAGCATAAAAGCCACGGCTTGCAGGGAGACCGCGAAGATCACGCGTGCAATCGGCTCAGGCCCGTGTACTGTGCTCAACATATCACGTGCGAAAAAGACGAAACACTGAAATGACCTAATGGAATGACCTAAGGCGAGGGAAGCTCAATACTAGCACATGTTAACCTCATTTTAAGGCGATAATTATCTGGTTTAAAAGTATTAAAACTCGCTTATATTCTTTCTCCCGTATATATGCGATTGTGCTTTTGTATTGGCATTTCAGTTCTATTCGCATTTGTTCGGCTTAGCACAGGGACCTCGTGAAGATCACAGATGCAGGCAGCGCACTTACTGTACTCAACAAATAAAATGCAAATGAATGAATGAATGAAAAATCATTGCTGAGTAAAGCAGAGGTGGCATCCTCACTGGAGAACCTTAGCGAAGAGGGTTACGGGTCTCGCCCGGCTTTCTGGTCCTTTATACGTAAACTGGCAAGCATTTGTTTCTTGACATTGCTTAATTTGGGGGCTTTTAATAAGGTGTAGTTACTGCTTTTTTACATGCATATACCGTAAGGTAGAAATGGGATATTCCTAACAAATTCAACATTTAGCCGAGTCTAACGTGGTACTATGTATCCCATGTAAAATGTGTCAGTCTGGAGTTTGCTTAACGCTATTTCCTCTTTGGTAAGGTCTTTGTAAGCGTGTGGGTATGTTTTATAATCTAATATGTAATATTGTAGTAGCTCTCAGTGTATGGTCAGACTTTTGTTCTTCTCCTCACCGTGCTAGAGTAAGCTGGTGCTGCGGGTGGCCGCCATTGTTACATTCGAAAGTCTCGGGACCAACTGCCCATGTTACGTTAGCAATGCACTACTACCATTTTAAATTTAACTTCAGGATCGTCACCGCCTTCTTGGCGACGATACCTTTGATGAGATTCCTGCAGACGGCTTGCGAATTGTAACCACAACCTGAGTGTTAGGATTTTCTATGTCGATAACTATCTCTTCGGCTTCCTCGGTTTAAACCGTTTTATTCGCTACTTGCGTGCTGATTTTAAGTTCATTATCTACCATTAACGCGCTCATGACATTTTTAAGGCGAAATCCTTTCTTAGCTCACGAATGGCGTGGAGAGAGCGCGATGGCAGAGTGTGTGGACAGAGCATGTCATCAGTTTTCTTCTACACGAAATAATAATCAGCCGCATAGGTAATTAACATAATAATACCAAATTTGGTATGCCATCCAATTAGAGTACGGCAATGTCGACGATGAGCTCTAAATTTGAACGAGCCACCCGCAAAATCTGGCCCCTGCGATTTTCAAAAAGTAATCAGTAATGTAATTCAATTCTTTTTCAAAACTAATTCTGCCATGTATGCTGGATGATTACCCGCGAAGAATAAATTTACCGGGAAGGTGGCCCAAAAGAAAGCTCGTAAATTTGACCTTGTCAGAATTGGACCAAAACTGATGTCTAACCTAACTCGAGTTTGTAAAATTCAGTGGTGGCCTCCAAATTGGGATGGGCCACCACCAAATTTTTCCACAGGAGAGTAAATTGCTGGGCTAGTTGGTTCATATTGCATAGAAAGGAAACCAGCAAAAACAGACGCAGGACAAGAGCAAAGAAGGTACACACACCACACCGCTAGAATTCTGCGTATTCTTTTTGATCAGGAAGGTTTCTAGTAGCTCACGCTCTCATTTATATTTCCCACACCGATAATGCGGCAAATTCTGCATAGGCCAAACCGGAGGATGCTTAAATGAGCGCCTGAGGCAACACTGAACAACATTGGGCCCTGGCACAGGAAGCAATTCAGCCTTACATGTCAAGGACTGCAACACCGTCGCTAGCATTATCGGTCGGGGGAAACCTAAGCGTGAGCGTGAGTATACTAGAAGCATTCCTGGTCAAAAAGAATAAGCATAAATGCTTCAGCGATCCCTCTGTGATTATCACCGAAAGGGAGTGCAAGTTTTTATCGTCATAAATGCCATGTGGTGTGTGTGCGCAGGAAACTCTTTTAAAAAGTGCATTTATTCATCGGAATAAACCAGATTAAGTCCAGCCGTGCGATGTGTGTGCCTTCTTTGCTCTTGTCCTGCGTCGGTTTTCACTGGTCTCCTTTCTGTGCAAGTTTAGCCTCTCTGGACCCCCGAAATCATCCGCATTTGACAAATATTTTTGCCTCACCTAATTTGAGTAGAGGCATACTCAATGCTGGCTTCGAAATTTGGTGGGCCACCCTCAAATGACTTCCGCATTTCTTTACGCAAACGGACTGAAGTGCAGCCCTGTAATATTGTCTTTGTACTCTGCCGTATCTGTAAATATGACTCCTGGCGCATTTTCTCTTATCTGTCCTGGATTTGCCTCGCTCTTTCTGCGGTACTTGCTTTGTAGTATTCAGGGTGGATGTTTCAGGGCATACGCGATAATTGACGGTTTTCTTGATTTTCTAGGGCAGGTCTTTCTGATTCTGGCCTCATCCCCTGCCTGCGCAAAACTTTCTTTCTGGTTTCTGTTGTCGACATCTTCTCGATCTGTAGCATTAGATGTGACTCCATTAGTTGCCAGAATGCATCGTATATTCCCGATGATATTAGCTTCGTGGTCGACGTAACGGTTGATAGATCAAGTGCCTGTCTATAAGCTTTCCTAATGAGGACATTAACCTTTTCTATTTTGCTGTTGTTAGGGCCATATACGCCATTACATACGTGACTTTGCTAATAATAAATGTGGCAAGGGATGGGGTGGGGGGAAATGAGGAAGGCAGATTGAGCTTCAAACGGAGCTCCAAACGATGGGGACAGCTCTGGTCCAGCATGGCGCTGGGCTCGCCACTCGCTTCCGTCTTATACGAAGTGAAAATGACGAATGGTCGAGCATGCTTATGTTTTTTTGTCATTTTTTTTTTGTTTGCCGTTCTGTTATTTTCATGGAAAAGTATAGTTGCGTGGGAAGCAGTTTTGTGAGGAGATGAAACAATGTGTGCACCCTATCTGGAGAAAGGTCGTTCTATTTACGATGTTTTCTTAGTTTTCGTGCAGATGAAACCCAGAAAATAATAGGAGTAAGTGCATTACTCTGCAGAAGTACTTGTAATGGGATGTCAATTAGTTTTTGTGAGCGGTAACTGGTAATGCAATAATTGTTTTTGAGTGGTAATTTTGCAATGTATGAATAAGCATCTGCTTGAACCGAGTCATTTTCCTGTTCAAAATTTTATTTGTAATTCGTAACACCTGAACTTGGAGGTTATTTAGTTCTCTGAGGCCTCCAGCGTATTCATGTATGTGCGTTTCTGATGTCTATATAAATCCTGGAAATTCTTACTTGTTCTCCCATGATTTTAACTTGATTAAACTCCCTGCATGCGTCTTCCCTTTGACGGGCACTAAATCTGACTTTTGTGGCGAGCATTCAAGTCCGCACGTCTCTGCGTGCTGCTGCACCATTTCAACTGCTCGTTGTAACATTTCCTAGCCGATACTCGTCCATACTGTGACACTTCCAGCTTAGGGAGTATGTCTAACCGTCTCTATTCGATGGTAAGTCGATGGGTGACAATACCGTATATTGCGGTGTGCCCCTTCTGCCTACGTCGACTACTTCTGAGTTGATTTTCCCTACGGACACATTTGACGTTTTGTTCCTAAGAAATTCTTCGACATAGCCTTACATTCGTATGACACAGTTAATGCTCCCTTGTTTCTTCAATACGGCCCCAAGTTTAATATTATAGGACGCCTCCTTAAGCTCTGGTAGCCCCCTTGTTAGCTTTCGTATTTCTTCCTTAGTATACGTTAATATGTCCTGCATTGATAAGTGCGGTCTGAATTCAGACACTGTGCCTGGAAGCATGCTACCTTCCTCGCAGTTTTTCTATGACTACGTGCTCCGTTGGCTTTCTCCCTGGTGTTAGTATTGTTAGTGAGTTCGGCCTGAGGTTTCCTACTCCCGCGGTTCCTATCCGGGCTTCGGCATGAGTCTAATTTATGCATCTTGCAATGCTTGTGGAATCGCGCCTTCATGCCAACAGTTATAAAAGCATGCGGTGAGTTCAGGTATTCATTGTTCATTAGTATTGGTTAAAGCCTTGTTTTGATTTTATCCTTTTCCAGGGTCGTATTTTCCGCAGCTTAGCTAGAGCCGCTCTTACTTCCCCTTCTGAGATTTGAGTCGAATCCTTCGTTTTCTGCTCCCATGTACGGTGGATGCTCTTGCCCCTGCAAGTTTCCGAACTGTAAACGGTACAGCTCACGAGGTCCAGTGCGCCACCTTTCAAGGAAAACAAATATCTGTGAGAATGGCAAGATTACAATTAGGAGACTTTTGTTTGTCATCTGGGAAGGACGCACTTCGCGAGCATCGATCGTCGGCGTCTCCCGGTGTTTCTCACCTGACGACCGCAGGACCCCGCCGAGGTCGGCGCCAGTTGCGGTCACGCCTCCGACGCCAGGCTAAGCAGCAGCAAATGGAAGCCGTTGACGAGGAAGGCCAGCCCGTGACCACGAACAAGGGCGCACCCGCACAAGCTCGTAAGTGCAACATTCGTCGAAAAGTGTCACTAGACAATGCTTGTGTGCAGAGTTGTAACTGATGCGTTTCAAGTAATTTGTAACGCCTCACGTGGTCAGCGTGGAAGCGTGCTGCTAGTCGCAGGGCTGGCAACCCGAGGCAGGGCAGGTGAGTTGAAACAGGAGGTAGGGAGGTAGGATGTCCGAGAGGACTGCGTGTTTGAACGGCTGGATGGGGATTGTCGTTAGTTACATTTTCCTGTAACTAACAGCTTTACGCTACGGCGTCCCTCATAAGCCTGAGTCGATTTAGGACGTTAAATCCTGTAAAGCCTAAACTTTACATTTGAGGCGAGAATCCTCGTTTACAAGAAAAGCTAGTGGTGGTAGTGAAAACGTTTATTCACTAACGTGAAAGAGACTACACTAAACTAGGTGTTGTTCTTATTACGAGACGTCATTGGTCGAAGCCGCCGCTCGAGCTCATTGGACCAAAGCTAGTTGTTCAAATAGTCCGGAGGTGCTGAGTGGGCCGGGTCACCTTCCTCTGTAGTGAGGTGGGGAATAGAAGACTGTGCGATATATACCTGCCACATCACCACAGCGTTGACATTTCCCATTGATTTTGGATTCAAATGATTTACATAAGCCCCTACCACGGTTTTAATACTGTTCAGGGCAATCTTAGATTGCAACGTCCGGGGTGCTGCCACTACACACACACACACACACACACACACACACACACACACACACACACACACACACACACACACACACACACACACACACACACACACACACACACACACACACGCACGCACGCACGCACGCACGCACGCACGCACGCACGCACGCACGCACGCACGCACGCACGCACGCACGCACGCACGCACGCACGCACGCACGCACGCACGCACGCACGCACGCACGCACGCACGCACGCACGCACGCACGCACGCACGCACGCACGCACGCACGCACGCACGCACACACACACACACACACACACACACACACACACACACACACACACACACACACACACACACACACACACACACACACACACACACACACACACACACACACACACACACACACACACACACACACACACACACACACACACACACACACACACACACACACACACACACACACACACACACACACACACACACACACACACACACACACACACACACACACACACACACACACACACACACACACACACACACACACACACACACACACACACACACACACACACACACACACACACACACACACACACACACACACACACACACACACACACACACACACACACACACACACACACACACACACACACACACACACACACACACACACACACACACACACACACACACACACACACACACACACACACACACACACACACTATTCTGCTGAATGCAATATCTGAAGAAAGAACTTTAATGCTCACTAAAATATTTAACCTGCGGCGTGGCTATAATGGTTTCTCACTCACACACTTAAGCATTTTTGTACACAATAAAGAAAATAACTAGCCGATTACAATTACTATTGCTGCATCTGAAATGTAACTAATTAAAGTGGTCAATTACATCTTCTCAAAATAATTGAATATTAAAGAACAGTAATAGATTAATATTGCGCGTTAATCTTCTCCGAACTTTATTGCTTAACAGAAACTCGCCTGAACTGCAATAAACTGTAACGAGGCTTGCTTGAATATTCTTTACACGTTGTTAGTTTTCAGCAGGGGTTGTTCTTTTAAGTTGTCAATGGTTTTGTAAATCTTTGTCCTGAAGACATCGGACACAACCCTGAACACACTCTCAGTGTAAGCACCAGTGGGTAGCGCGTTGTTATATCGTACGAATACCTTACACACGCCCGCTCGTAGTCGCTCAGTGCTATAGCAATGCTCTGGTATCAGTTTCTACGTCCTCTATGATACGCCGTGTTTCGTTGTTGGCGCTGTGAAAAAGCAATGCAGGTAAGGCCGCCGAAAAGCTAAAAAAAAAAAAAATATAAAATAATAAAATATATCTTGCCTGAACGATTCCACGAAAACACTTAGTAAGGATTTTCTCGGAAACACCAGATACGGCTTCTGTTCTGTGTAACATTAGGAAGGACGGTTCACTTCTTCGGCCAAAAGCTGGTGCCCCTGATTCCAGGCAGCCATGTGCAGCATCGTACGGCCTAACAATTGAATAATCGGACGCAGTCGCATTGCCACAGACGCTTCGTCTTCGCTTCTGTAGCCTCTTTTACAATGAACGAAATGACTACAGGTAATCCTCACAGAAAAATGATAATTGAATTACCGAGGACGTTACTGTTAGAAGTATTTGACAGATTATTTACAAAATTACACAAAATATAATTAATTGCAAGTAATCAGTTACCTACGCGGCTCCGCACGTAAGCAGTTCTGTGTCTGCCGAAGTTTTTTTTTTTTTTTAACTCTAACATTCCGGACAGTTCAGTTGCCTTTCGCTTTAATAGGGTACTGCTAATCTCTCTCTCTATCTCTCTCTCTTTGCAACAAAATACTGTCTTAAATTGGAACTAAGCACTGGCGATGGACGTTTCCTTCCTGACAGAGGGGGGGACAGCAAGTGGGTTGCGAAGATCATCGTGCGCGCTATTTGGGCCACGACCGGGTCACCGCCGTCTCCTACGGCATTTGCCGTCCTGAGAAATATAACGCGTCTTCTCTGTAGGGACGACCAGGGCCCTGTCACGTGGTGCCGAAACTTACCTTCCACTAGTACATCCAACTGTGCAGCTCTCGCACAGAGCATAATGACACGGATTTAGCTCAGGAATTGCGCTCGAAGCAAGAATTCCTTTGAAGGCAGCACTGCTGCTACAATAGTTCACATTATCTGAAGGAAAATAATGTGTAATATGCGGGATTAAATCGAGAAAACAATAACAGCGCAGCAGCGACAGAGACGAGAAAAACATACAATGCATACGTATGGCACTTTGTCCTTTCTAGTGACTCGAACATTTTTATTGCGTAAGCAATACTTCGCCATGTTTCAGCCCGTCGCGTAAACCCGACCGGTAGCCACGTTTGACCTTTAGAGCGACCGCAAATGGGGCCCCTCTTCAAGCCGTCGGGCAAACCCGGTCGGTAGCCACCATGGATGGTAGCCACGCCGCGCCGCAGTTGGCGTGTCGTTGCCATAGCAACAAGAGCGACCGCAGATAGGGCCCCTCTTCAAGCCGTCGGTTAAACCCGGTCGGTATCCACCATGGATGGTAGCCACGCCGCGCCGCAGATGACGCGTCGTTACCATAGCAACTAGCAACAAGAGCGACCTCAGATGGGGCCCCTCTTCAAGCCGTCAGGGAAACCCGGTCGGTAGCCACGCCGCACCGCAGCTGCAGCTGCGACGCTGCCGAGTGGAGGGAGGCGCTGCGCTCTCGCCAGAAAGAGAAGTTACGTCGGCTTGCTGCAGCCAGGAAGCAACAACGGGCTCAAGAGACGGATGAGAACGCCAATGGATTAATGCATTTAATGCAGTATTGCTTACGCAACCTACCGGGTTTAACTAAAGCTGAACACCAGTTAATTTTTATTATTGTGGTTCCAGTAGTTTTATTGTGAAATCAATACTACTCTAGGTTTCGAGCCTTCAGCGTAACGCGGCCGGTAGCCACGTCTTACCCACGTGACGCTGTGACTTCGCACCCCACGTGACACTAGGGTGAGAACTGGGCTACCAACTTAAAGCGGGGCTTTATATGTGGGCTGGCAGGAGCTGCCAACTTGGGTCTCTCGTTTCACATGGGACGGTTATGTCAGAATCAGCCTGCGAGGACCCTGGCATTCACGTTACCCCTATAGGCTTGGTTAAAGCGGGGCTTTATATGTGGGCTGAGAAAGAAGAAAAAGAGAAGAAAAACGCCCGGTCACCCGCAGCTAATGCTTTCGCTCAATATTTGGTTTAGCTAGCAGCGTTGAACCCTTGTAATTTTATTTCTTTTTTGTATCAGAAAATTGATTCTATTAAAGTTCGAATCACTTCCGTGGTGCATCTGTTTTCTTTGTCGTTAGTACAACTCTTGTGGGGAGGGTGTTTACCCCCCCCCCCCCCCCCCCTCGACCGCACGGGGCACCTCTAGAGGGTGCGGTATGCACGATATCATGTTTCCGCAACGCAAGAGCTCGCCGATTCCTGCAGCAACGCATGCACCGAGAGCACAGCCAGCACAGGATACACGGGCATGTTGTAAGCATGCCCGTGTATCCCCTCTGAGTACGTGTCTCCAATAACCGAGCATACCAGACGGCGATGCGAGATAACAGGATGGAACACAATGGGAAACGGAGCTGTCAGGCTGGCTCCCTTTATCCATGGCTCGCCTGCCCGACACCCGTGCTACTAAAGAAGCCATCGGTTTAAGGAGATTTTATTTAATTTACTTTTGCCAACGACTGTGGGGTGGCCACAGGCCCCATTTCCGAGCATTTTACTCTAGAAGAGGCGAGCTCTACGCCAGGGATAACTTGCGCCCATGAGAAAACCGGCGAGTATTCGGTAGCATTGACGATCGAACCCAGAGACTCACGAATGCGATGAAGATTTTCTGGCCACTATAGACGCCGCTGCGGCACATCAGCGACCCGGGTGCCCAGGTGTTTCTAAACGGCCCGGTCAGGTACTCGGCTTTCTCGGGTGCGCGGCTGCGCCTGAGTGACCCTCAAGCTGGTCTCATTCCTCATGGCTGTTTATGTTCGTTTTACTGCCCACTTCTCAAGCTGTACTATTAAGCCGCCGGTTCGACTTGAAAGTCAGAGGAAACCCTTAACGACAACAACAACAAAAGAAGTGTGGATTGCAGTTTAGGCGTTTAGCCCGTGGAGCGGAACTCCGCAGGAAGAGGTCGCGTTCAACGCTGTTATTTCAAGAATAATAAAGTTCCTGCACAAGTTAGGAGCTCATTGGCCGCAGCGTACATCATTAAACACGTGAAACGGGAGCATCGAAGCATTGGGAAACTGCAAGCTGCTGTGCAAGGTGTTCATAATATCGATCTCCCTTCTAGCGAATGCACTGAAATGGTCCTCAGTGTTGCTGCTTGTCGTTTCATGAAGAAACGGGGGAAAATTAGCGACGAGAACTCTGAAATCCAACTGTTCTTAAAATTAACTATGTGTAACAATATACTGAGCAAGCTACATTATTTCATTGTAATCTGAGTAAATTGGTGTTATGACAATGAAAGTTGGAAGAAAAACAACCAAGCAGCAATCCGTGGCTTGTGATTGTTCAGTTACTTTCCACAGGCTGTAATGGACTGCATAATCAGTTGCATTTCAGACAAAGTAATGGTACTTGGTTACTGATTTTCTGTACTGTGTACAAAGCTGCCTGTAAACTATCCATTCAAAAAGCTATGTCCTCTTCGTAATCACCACACAGCAGCCATTGTTAACCGCGGTTCAAGCACCCACCCCTCATGTAGTGTCTTGCCTGGGAATGTTCTAGGTTCAAATAAATAAATAAATAAAGCTTTCATGTCCGTTAAAGAAGGCTAACGTTTTCTGCATCACAGTCCTATAATCCATATAACGCCTGTTTATGCATGCTTCGGTATGCGCAGTTCTGTACATTATGTACTATTTTCGGCGCACTCTCTGTCGCAGGCAGAGACAGTGTTGTGACAAAAAGTGTTGGTGGTCGTGACCGATGCCTGACATCGTCCATCGTTGACAGCAGCGGTGTAATGTCCGTACAGCGATCCAAGCCCCTACAGAGCCCGACGCCCTGCCCCGAGGCGACCGACATCTCCAAGCCGTCCTCAGGCACGTACACATCCTAACCAGCCACACTTGCCCCTTCCGCTATGATTACAGAAAACTGACGGTCGAAACTAAAATGTCAATACGATATAAGCGACGAGGAGAGAGCTCAAGTCTTTCAGTCATTGTTAGAGGGAGAACTACCCTCGAGCCATGGCTAGCTCTGGAAACGTGCATTAAGTTGGAAAGTATTTTACCCATTATTTTAGTAACAGGTTATGTGTACTGGCAAGGCACAGCACGCATACAAACTCATCCATATGTATATCGGATGTTTAGGCCACTGACTTTAGATTTATTTCACCCCTGAGACTATATTAAGCGCTATGGCGGACAGCACGTAAGAGGCAGACGGCTTCATTTAGCTCGCTAATTAAATAATACATTAATTAGCTTTTTAATTTTTATTTTAGGGGAAGTAGTATTTGCAGATTCAGAGCTCTACCTCCGAATAGTAAAGCGTAGAAAATGTTTTCTTAAAATATTGTAGTGCGTGTTGCAAGACCCGAAAATGTCACCCTGATAGTCGATTTCGCGCAGTCCAGTCTTAAGTCGCGCATTGGCCGAGCATTGCTGAGTCATCTACGCCGGTCGCGCCTGCTGGCACTGTGCTACGATGTGAAGGCCCCTATGTATCTGCATATGTGTGAGAATTCTAACCCGCGCTACAATATTTGAATGAATTTTTCAGCTGTACTGTTTAGAGGACAGGCTTTAATTCTTCCATTACAAGAGGCCCCCTAAAAAAAATTAAAAAGTTAATCAACGTATTTAGTTAATTATCGCACTAATTGAGAGATTCTGCCTCTTACCTCGTGTCCTCGTGTCCGCCGTAGCCCCCAGACTACAGCTACAGCCCCGGGGCTAAAACAAATCTAGAGCCCTTGTTTATTTCTTTAATTTTGGACCTTCTAAATGAAAAAACAAAAAACAAAAACACACAGTATATGTGAAACACTCGTGCGTTGAAATCTTGTTAATCTGAACCCAGTTAATTTGTAATGTCAACCTCTTGACACGAACGTAAGCGCTTCGGTCCTGGAAAATTACCTGCACGTGTTTTATCGAGAGAAGACACTAGGTAATCTAAAGACATAAGCGTACGCGCAGGTGTTACTTAGAACAAGCCGCACCGCCTGTGGCCCAGCAGCGTATGGCCGCGCACCAGTACGCAAGGCACGCAGCCGCGACTAAGTAGAGCGCTCGGTTATCAATTTGCACTGTACCGATACTTAGTTTTTTGGGTGCACATGACAATCGATCTGCTACCACTGCACATCACTTATCGCCAAATGTGTTAGGTGCACGTATATTGCCATCATCTAAAAAAAAAAAAAAAAAAAAAAAAATCCTATCTTTAAACATATTACCGAAGGCCGGTGTATCATGTAATCACGTTCCTTCAAATCTATTCTATAACTACCTGCCGCTTCTGTTATACATGTACCTGGTGATAACAAGTGTAGCCACTTCTTAGAAAGTGACGAATGGAGAAGAGGGACAGAATTTCGATGGAAACTTTATACTATTCCGGCGTAAATTTTTCTGCAACAAAGCATCGTCTTCAATCGACGCAAGATAAAATAGTGTACGCAGTTCTGAAATCGTTTTCGCTGCTTTATACCATGCAGTGTTCGCTTGTTATGCAGGAAAATCTGTCCCTGGAAAACTATCGGCTGTAGTGAGCAAGCCCAGTGAGGACTCGGCCGGCCCATCGGGTCGGGCGGCCTCACACAGACCGACAACTGGGTCGCTTTCCAAGATCAAAGGTACCTAATATCGGTTAACAGGCCACGGGGGCCGCCCAACGTGATGAAGTACAGTGACTAATATACTAACGCTGCGTTGTACCACAGACAGTCTAGTGTGACCTAAGGTGAAGTTACTAAACAACTCAAGGTAGCTTTCAGCGTTGACACTGAACAGTCTATACGAGGATCCCTTTTCCAGTCAATCATGAAATCTCAAGCTCAATGAAACCTTCAATTTCGTGCCTTGAAGGTGGAGACTTCGTCATCTGCAACTAGGTTTGCTTCGTTGTTCAACCAGCTATTTTCGTTTCGTCGAATAGATGTCACTGCCACCACGATGCCGCTATAGTGGCGAATTGTTATTCTGCACCTGTTTTTACCTATATTTGTTTCCCTATTCCAAATTTATTTTTTCATTTGTATCCACTACTGCATGGTCCCGAGAAGGAGCTGCAGTATTTGTAAATAAATAAATAAATAAACTCTAATTTGGGCCGACCCACCATGGGCCGATCTTATGAAGTTAGAACTCAGGCGCCTCGAGACCGAAGCAACGCGCTCTAATGACTTTCCTAAAGAAATTTGAAATTTATCTCCAGATGTCAGACAACCTGAATCTGTAGTTTTGTCGCCGCTGGTTCCTCCTATGCGTTTGGGCGTCTCGGTATTCTCGCAGTACAGGCTGCGGCAGTCCCCGTGGAGGTACCAATTGGCACCAGGAGCAGAAACTTTTCCCAAACTTGCGGCGTTTCTCTTTGAATATTTTTTTGCTCTACAAATGAGTGCATATGGAAAACAGCTTCAGGAGTCAATCCATGTTATTCTGCTTAATTCTGTTCTAGCGGGATCTAAGTTGTCAGGGAAATTCAAAACCGATCTTTGTTAACACAAAAAAGCGTAAACATAAACAAATCTAGCCGATCGGTTGTTGCTCTAAAGCGAATTAGCTTCATTACCAATTAATTGAACAGCCATATATAGAGAATACATTAACGAGGTCAATGCCACAGCACGCGTGGGAAGGAGTAGAGCGGAGAGTTCATTTATCTGCCCATCTAAAAGTGAGATTGATTTGCTCCGTTTCAGTTTTGCACCAAGAAGCTAGCGCCGAATGAAGGAAGATGCGTTGGCGCATGCGCTACTGGAGGCATATAGGCACCAGCACATTTGAGGTGACCATTGATACACTACCATCAAGGAGCACGAAAAGTGAGATAGCGCCCTTGTCGCTAGCATCCGCCACACCAGCCTTACCTGTCGGGAACGCATTCGAAGCGAAGACCGCAAGCGGAACAAGGCCTAGTTGTCACGTCAGACGCGAAAGCAAGCGTTATTCCAGGTCACTCTGTCTCTTAAGTCTGACATTGGTTCGAGCGTCAAAAGCCAGTTTGGGTCGTGCATGGGTAAAACAAAGCACGTCAGAAAACGGTCGTCGAAATTTGGATGTGCGCGGGACACACAGGGATCTTCTCTCGTGAACAATCGGAAGAACGAAAGATGGATCTTTTGCCTTTAATGGGAGCTTGAAGGTTCAGTAGTAAAAATGCATCCAAATAGTTTCCTCGCTAACTTTTCTCGGCTTCACATCAACGATCCTCTTTCGAATAAAATAACTGAAGTTAAGAGTTAGAATTGTGCACGCCATATCTATAGCTTGCGTACATAGAGCAAATATTTAATTACAAAACTTTAAATATTGAAATCCCTTAACAAACGCTGAATGGGTGCTATTCGTGGTTGGGTATATAAGTGTCAAGCTGTCATCTAGTTCGAAACTATAGTGTGACGAGTTAGGGGTGCCGCTGTGATTCGTTGTAATGTTCTAGCGCCATGTTGTCCTTTGTATCTTGCAAATTGATGGCAGCTTGCCAATTACAGAATGTGTTAATGTATGCATAAAGATGCGCGCTGAAAAACGCTATCTCCAGAATTACAGGTTGCTTCGCCGTGTTTGCAAACTTCCCTTCGGGATCACTGCGCTCCCTTAAGATTACCCTAATTCAAACGTTATCTGCTGTCCCGTGATGTCCACTGGATGTCCGTTGGAATTTAAATGTTTTATGCGTAAACTTAACACCCGGTTTAAAAACCAGACGGTCGCAGAAATTTTCACGGACTATACAATGCGCTCCGTACATGTCGTTTATGTGCCTTTTTGTGTCCCGTTTTTTGCGCAAGTATATATAACCTTTCAAATATACAAATTTGTATGCGCCTTGTAGTCGTGCGGACATCCGAAATACATCGTCAACTACCACGACAGAAACGTCCCTAAGCGGTAGACTGCTGGGTGTCCAAGGGAGTTTCAGAGGCTATTAATTAGACCCTGCCATTAAAATATGCTCCTTCATGCAGTGATCTTACCAAGTGCGAGTAACAAATTCAGCGTGTGCACATTCGCAGAGTCTCTGAACGCCATCCTGGCGAAGACCAAACGCAAGAACCGCAGACACACGGTCCCAGGCAGCGTCGTGGGAATGACTTCCGTCGTGGACGCTGATCCGCATGGCAACAAGAGCTCGGCTACTGGTGTGTATTGAGTGGCGTCCATTCACCGCAAATCTAGTGCGCAGGGGTCAGAAATCTGGCGTTTTGGCAATTGGGTTACTCCTGTAAAGTGTACGGTATTTGGCCCTGAGTAAGACCTAACCGATAACCGAGCTCGAAGCAGCCGTCACTCTGCAGGTCGGGACACAAGCACACCGATGCAGGCTGTCTATCACGAGCCACTGTGCGCAAGGCGCAGGAAGAGGACGATGAGGATGGCTTGCGTTTCCAAGTAGTGTGTTTATTTTTGTGGGTCCTCGTTATTTTTTGGCCATTCTTCGTTTTGTTTTTAAAGCTTCGACCGTGCCTTGACAAGTCAGTATTGCCACGAAGCTTTCTACTTTTTTGTAGCGAAAGCTGCACTAGGCTAGTAGAAGCGAATTTATCGGAGCCGAGCAGAGGCCACTACTGTGCATGCGCTGTTACCATGGCAACCAGTTGCGCCGAAGCCATAGGTGTGCGCCGCGCGCAGTTACTCCGCCGCTGACGATGAACCGAGTTCGCCGCGCGTGAAGTCATCACATCGCTATACACCTCACTGCGCATGCGCAGAGTCGTGCCGCGCAACTGTGATATAAGTCGGGGCGATGCGTTCTCTCCTCAGACGCATACCATGGAAGGAGAGCGGCCGTAGTACGGCAGCAGTACAGGCAGTGGGAAATTGAGTGTTCAGATCCAGTAGTCGTAAGCATAGTACAAGAACGGACGACAGCGTGAGAACGAGGCGAGAAAGGCTAAGTCGGTGGCCGAGACGCATGAAGGACGAGAGGAAGGTCTTGCAAAGATACGCCGCTGAACGACAAGGACAGCGTGTCGCTGCCGAAATGTCAGTAGACGAAACTGCACAGGGCGAGGACACGACTACCCAGCGGTTAACCGATCGCACCGTCCGTGTGTCTGCCAGTACCTCTGCTAAGCGTGCGTTTGAGGCAAAATTTGTGGACAACCATGATTACGTGTGTAGTGATCGAGTGCCACGGACTATAGCATAAGAAGGACTTGACACCGGTGAGGACGTCCATGCACGTAATTTTACCGATCACCGTGTCATCTTCACAAGCATAAAGCCAAATGTTAAATATATCCCTTACACACAGCAAACTAGCTCTTGCTACAGAATCTGCGCCCATACACAAGCAGAATAAGGCCTGACCGTAGAATTCGCTATGCATATTCTGACCGAGCTGAGCTATGCCTCCAGAATGTTTTCTTTTTCACGCTCAGTGTCACCAGAAAGTGGCTATTATCACTTTCATTGCAGCAAGATGCCTCGCGATTTATCTTGAATGATCTGAGCAATGCTGTACTGTTTCCACATTTATCGATGACGTTGCAGATGCGTTTGGCGGCCGTATCTCGATGTTCGCTTGCTAACTTTAAATTGAGCGTGGCAGAGTAAGGAAACATTCTTTTTTGCGACGGCATTT
The DNA here is from genome assembly GCF_055883805.1 of Amblyomma maculatum. Lineage (NCBI taxonomy): Eukaryota > Metazoa > Arthropoda > Arachnida > Ixodida > Ixodidae > Amblyomma > Amblyomma maculatum. The sequence continues at coordinate 323,284,488 of NC_139344.1, read as the reverse complement.
GCTGATATCGCTGCCACCGAGTAGTACAGTTATTTTTCAGTGCTAGTAAGCCCGCAAAGAAGCTTGTTTCAAGCATTCCGGTACCTTCCATAGTACTGGACTATCATCACTACTATGTGACGTTTTCGATTCGTTTTGGATTCAGTTCGTAGCTAAACTCTGTGCTTGATTCGATTTGAGAAAACCGAATTCAGTAACCCCTACTGATGAAGGCAGTTTCGAGCTGGGTTATTTATTCGGTCAGATTCAGAGCCAGAAAATATATTTGCCATGTGCCGCATATATCTCATCCATATATTACGTAGGGGTGACGACAGTCCGGTTATCAGAATGCACCGAATGGAGTTTTTCAAGATTGTCTTACTTGCACCCACAAAGAAACTTATTTAACCTTAGACTTCCTATTTGTTTCAAGAAGTACTCCAAAATGTTCCCAGTTATTCTAGAACGATCAAAACAAACCTGTTATGAAAAACAAATGCTTCATAACTGCGGCTTTAGTAGTAAAAGCTAGAAACTGGTTGATAAATTTCTAGAATAGAACCACACGGAACCCTCGATCACATATCTGACGGATATGAACGATTCTACAACCCAGTCGACATTGCTAATGCCTTCAATACCCATTTATTCACGCCTGGTTCAACTATAGCCCAGATGTATTCATGCACTTCAGTCATTTTTACTGCACCAAACATCTCCAGATGTGATTTATAGAGTAATTAATAACCTTAAGACGCTATCTGACCGGAATACTCGTCCGCGGCGGCCGCGCTCCGACGGAGGCGAAAAGAAAAAGTTGTCTGCGCATTGTGCGATGTCAGTGCTCGTGGGCCGGATTATTTTAACGTGGAGTGGGACTCAGAGCAAAGCCGTTTCTGCATTTTGTATTCATCTAAACGCGCCCGCCATGGTTTAATTCGAAACCGTGGCCTCTAACCTATGGGGGAAAAAATAGACGGTAAATAACAAAAAAAAGTAATTACTTTTTAGCATTCACCCTGGCGCCTTCATACGCGTCCATAAAGTGTAAAACTAGCCAGCTTTCTTTTTTGGTTATATGCCTTCCTCTTTGTATGAAAATAATCAGTAGACCACGTGTTGTCCGCGACCACACTGCTGAGCGAATAAAATAGTGCTAAACAAATGAGATAGCAGGCGAAATTATTCGAAATGAGTCGAATGTGTTTTCATGTTTTCGAATAGTTTTCGAATAATTAGCTCGATGTTCGAATGAGGCACACCATGGTTATCTTCACCGAGTGCCGTAAAACCTGCACCCACTCCGAAGTCGCGCAGAGCGGTGCCACAATCGATCAACGCAGATTTGCAAAGAACGACTTTCAAAATTGTAACACGCGGTAGGTATTGGCCGCTTAGTCTATGCCACATATGTAGCTGCTAGTATGCTATCTATGATGTGAAACTACTTAATTCGTTATAACACTAAGTTATAGTACTGCAGACCCCGCACTATATAGCACTTCGCTATCTCGTGCGATTTAATAATTTTGCGCGGAAAAGTAGCGAATATTCCATTCGTATTTGATTCAATATTTTGTTGCACTCTTTGCATTCGATTCGGTATTGAAGCAGCACTATTCATATTCGGTACCGAGAAAAAAAACACTATTGCACATCTCTCGATACCACGCACCGCGCAACCGATACACAGTGGCGAAATTAGCTGCAAAACAGAACATGATGACGTGTTAACTAAACCTGCCTGTATTTACAATATTATTCGACGTACAATCTAGCGCTATTCGATATCGCCCGTGCGTCTACCGAAAACATGAACAGCGTCATGGCCCACAATCACCTGCCGTGGCGAGGGAGGTATGAGGCCAGCTTCCCTCATTCTAGTTCCTTAGGTAGCTTCCACGCCCTTCTCGTCGAGTAGCTTTTTTATTTTTATTTTTTTCTTAATTTAGCGAACATGCAGCGATTGTACTACACGTGACGGATTTCCACCATTTTTTTTTTTGTTATCATCCGTGAAGGTAAGAGGTAACCATGACCCCCGCACATTATCGCAACGAATGGAAATAATTAAAAAAAGAAAAGAAAGGGCAATGAGTTCGTTCATCGCGGGGCTGATAGTTGTAGCATGGAACAGCGAAGAATGGAGAGAAGAATTAGATTCGAAATTAGAGAAGAATCGGAGCGATTGACAACTAAATATGTTCTAGTCTATCGTGACCGAATCACGCAGGGCGCAGGTTTGTCTCATATATATATATATATAATATGAGACTCGTATGGTTTCGCAGACGGGATCGCCACCACAACCAGCCAACCGACGTTAAGGGTTCGTCCTCCGACCATGGTATTGTGGCCAGAGTCTGGAATTGTACTGTCCGTATTGTTCCTAACATCGTTAGCGTGCTCCGTCCACGGTTAGAATTCGCTTCTGTGGCGTGACAAACTTATCAAAAATATATAACCTGCCAGCTAGCATCCGTACAAAATTGAGCCGCTCGTTCCATACCATGTAATTAGAAACAAACCTCATCCATTGCACTAATTAAGCAGGGCATTCATCTCCAGTCATTAAAAATTTCCGACAGCCCCGCCGTGGTGGTGTAGTGGTTAGGACGCTCGACTATTGTGTCCGAAAATGCGGGACCGAATTCCAGTCGCGGCGGCCGCTTTTCGATGGAGGCGAATAGGGTGCCTCGAGGCACCCTAGAGGCGAAAAGCAAGGCGCCCATGTGCTGTGCGATGTCAATGCACGTTAAAGTACCCCAGGTGGTCAAAATTTCTGGAACCCTCCACTACGGCGTCTCTCATAGCCTGAGCTGCTTTGGAACGTTAAACCCCACAAACCAAACCAAACTTCCGACAATTTCCATTTTGTCTTTTTCAAAAATACTTTCATAGCCCCGGACCATATGCCCCTAAATTTCATTCTGAAGTTCCTTCCAGCATGTCATCGTGGTTACAAACCATTCTAGTTTTAGGCGTATTTCCGGAAAGAAGCTGGCTTTCTGTTCGTCTGCACTCCCACGTGTCAAGTATTGTTGACAAAATAATCACTTCTATTGTCGACCGGGCGTCATTCAGAAACAAGCTGGAGAAATTGTATGCGTTAGGATTACAATGTGTCATGTTGGCGTTCTTTTTTTCTCGTGTTGAATTCTGTGCTGATTCCTCAGCTTTCTTTACTGATTTATTTTTTTTTTTTTTTCATCAATTTCTTTTATTTTTCTGCTCTTAACAAATTGTATTTTGTGTGCCCGTATTTGTGTGCGTGCTTTTAATGTCATGTGCCCGCTTACTCAATATCTACTGCATTAGCCTGTAAGGTGCATTAAATAAATATAAATTCAATCAAATTTTTCAAGCAATAAACACATCTGCGCACACAGAGGAACCTGTGGGATCAATTTTAATAGGAATTAAAATTGTGGCGAATTGTCTTCAGTGTTTTGTTTTCGATCGACATTCCTTTAAAGGACGTCAGTAGCAGGCTTGTGTAAGTAGACCGTTGGGGTGCGGTTAAGAAGACGTTCCATTTACACCGCGAGCTTGCATAAACCTAGAAAATCTAGGCAAACACTTCTAGCCTTGCGCTACAGTCACCACGAACAGCCTAGCGTGGAATACTCAAAATCCACACGGCAATTTGCAATATTCGGTGTACCTCACTGTTTTATCTTGTTCTATGTTGTTTATCTGTGACTGGCGGAAATAGGTACTATGAGCACAGGAAGCAATTTATATATCAGATTTCGCAGTGGCCAGGGAGAGTCGGCCATGGTAATCACCGCATTTGCACAGAATCTTTCGGGAGTCAATAGTTTTCTCCAATTTACAAGCTTAAAATGACCTCATTGTGTCGCCGTGTTCTCTACTGGCGGCTAAGAGATGGCACCAGTTGCCAGGCGTCCAGGATGCCCACAGTATTCTTGAATGTCATATAGGGTAATAATATAGTGTCATATACAGGAACGTCTAGCGGTTTCCGGCTAATCTTGGCATGAATATGGCGGACCTCCAGTCACAAAGCAATATATTGTGTTGGGCCAGCTGCAGTCTATGTTCACAGATGATATAAACCGAGTGGCACTACGTGTCCGGCATGCGGGTGCTACTAAGCTGTAATTCGGATGCTTTACGCGATGGGTACACAACTGATCCACACCACTTTCGCCTACTGCAGTGTTTGAGCGGCAGGTTAATTTGTTTTTCGTTGTGTAAAACGGGACGAGGCGAGTACGCCAACGCAGGGAGCCGGACCTGTCATGGGTCGTACGCCTCTCCCGCCGAAACCGAACAACGCGTGCTCGGGGCGGCAAGGGCCCCATCCAGGCAGGAGATTCAAGAGCGTCCTTCTGCTGCCGAGGAGGGAACGCGCACGGGTGAGTCTGGCCCAACCCTGTTTTTGCCTCAAATGAGAGAACAACTGTCGGCAGCAAACGAAGGGCCAGGTTCTCAAAGATTCGTGTGCGATAAAACAGCAGTTGATTGGAAGGCCTTTTTTTTTTTTTTTTTTTGATCTACACATTCATGCGGCAAAGCCGCGAGTGCGAATTCATCACGAACACTTTATGAAGTGAGAAATGGTTTCACAGTCCAGGCCCTTTGACCTCTTGGCGCTAGCTGCGAGGTTTAATTTTAGTGCCAATACACTGTTGCACAGTTTAAAGCCTTAACGTAGCAAGAGTACAATTGCATTAAAGAGCAAGAGCCCGTGCACAGTTCGCACCAGAGGAAAGCTATAGCAAATGCATCGGCGCAGTTAAGTACCTGGGGGTGGGCTGGAATATATGCACGGTAACCCACTCGTCACCTTACGCATCATAACGTCCACGGCTGTGCACATGGCTTTTAAACCTTTCTTTTTTAAATAATCCGGTGCTGTTTGAACGAAATTAGCTATGCCGACTACATTTGAAATTTCTGCAGTTTTGTCTCGGTAAAAAAAAAATACTTATCCAAAACAGGAAATAATATTGAAGGTAGCGAAATGACGAGCCTAAGGAGCGCGGTCTGGTTCTGACTCGTCATCTATGTTGGTATGTCTAACTTAGTGACGCTGTAGCCGAGTTTCTGACGCAGAAACGCCTTTGTAGATAATAAATAGTGAATCTCGCATAAATGTGCTTTATTATGATGCTATTCCATGAGCATAGATATGTGCGATGCGCTTTGATTGCTAATGTTGCTAAGAAATTCATAATGACTTTTGCGAAATGGGAGTTTGCAAATAAACATATAAATTTTAAAGTTTTCTTTGCTAATGAAGGTTATTGTGAGTCTAAAAGGGCTAAGCGAGACATTTCGCATGGCACAACCACACTGCACTCTGTTTTCTGGCAAAAGGAGTCGGAAAAAGTCTAAGTCTCGTATAGTTCCGCCAAACAGGGGCTAATTTGTGACTGTGTAGTATTCCTTGCGTGATGTCACTAACCTCCCATGAGCACCATAATGTTGTGCAGAGGATGGTACGATGAGCATATTTGCAACTTTTGCCGCAGTAATACCCACGGTTTATTTGTTTGGTCATGTGCGTTTTTTGTTTATAGGGTGGAGGGGGTCTGCTCATTGTTTTTTATATTTTTCTTCTTCGCCTGTGAACAGCTAGAATAATTCCGGCACAGTGCTCAAGGTTTGTGAAAACTGCATGCGCAGGCACGACCTTTTCGTCGCACTGGTACAGTCCACCAAATGGCGGTAGTTGTGTCGTAGATGACACCTCGTATACGCGCTGTAACCACCAACTCTGCAATGCCGCAGCTGCTGCTCACTGAACCAGCGCCGATGAAGACATCATCTGAGCCTCTTCCACAGAACAACTTTGTGGCAAGAGGCAGCGCTGCAGTCGAGCTGTATCCAAGCAGATCTCACGCTGAGTGCACCAAGCTAGACTGGATGCCCCCAACGGGATCTATATTCCTGCGCATCGACGTCTTTTTCTATCGAAGCCATTTATGGCTTCTTGCGCGCAAATGCATGCTGAATCTAGTGCACGTGCTTCGCCTTTCAATTCGCGCTTTCGTTTCAACCATTACCGCTCCTTGATGCCGTGTACTATGTGTGATAATAAGGGGTGTATTCATCACCCGTTATTATCCGTGTCTTGCATGGTAATATCCATGTGCAGGACATTGCATCACTGATCGACATATACTTTATTTGCTATATTGTATTCTCTGTACCAGGATCGGTGTGCGGAAACGCAGTGAGATGCAATACAGTATAGGAAGTCGAATAAATTTTATTTCTCGAAATATTCGCAGTAATCATCCCAAAAGAACATTGAATCTCTAAAATGAAGCAATGTCAATTGTTTCAGGTGGGTCTCGTCGACAGCACTTAACCGATTACACAAAAATTCTACTTTTTTCAAAGCAATTTCATTAGGCGCAAGCTCTCAGTGGGCAGTTCGCAAAAGAAAGTTCCGGTGTACGGTGAGACTTATGAAATCGTACTAGCGCAGCATAGACAGGCAATCTGGGTCGCATAGAATGACAAATTTTTGGAGGGAAGAAGAGCAAAATCGAATCGTCATACAAGTGTTCTCGTGACAATGAAAACAAACTTAAAATGTATTAATCTGGTTGGAAAGCGTACAACAAATTGCGTTTCTTGTGTAAACCTCCTTAAAGGACAGTCAGAAAATTGAGAAGAGATAGATCGAGAAAGGCGTTAATTAAATGTGTCTTCAAGAAGAGCGAGCTGTAGGGTGTGGAGCGTCCCGGAAAACCATAAACCGAGAAACTATATTCCGCACACAACGATTGACTAAATCAGAACCACTAGAGCTAACAGGTCGAAGGAAATAATCCCGTCTTATGAACTCATAGGACGAACCCTCCATATGGCACTTTATGAAAACGACGGGTATGGAGCCTAGTGATGCGAATAATCTGCAGAACATATCAGATTTTGTTGACAGAATTAGATTACAAGTGGTAACCTTCCCGAACAGTACATCTGCCAAGCTGTCAATGGCCCAAGCGATAGCCATTCTGCTTTGCTCTCCCTCTGAACCCCCTTCCCACGTTTCGTTATATATTAGCCTGTGCTTCGAGAATAAAACGGTTCACTCCCCGCCAGCCGTGTCTGCGTCTGCTTGCTTACGGCTGGGTATTGGCTGTGCAACAATGTGGGAAGAAGGTCTGAGCGTTGTTCGTCAAAACGTGATCTTTAAAATGGCTGTACTTGTACGCGCCCATGGGATGCCAAGGTACGTGGACGACACACATGTCCCACCAGTAAATTCAGATGACGTAGACCCCCACAATCTAAACCAGAGGTCATTTCTCTCTGCACGGTTCATCTCTTCACGAGAAAGCACATCAAACTGTTCACAGAAGTGAGCAACTTCATCTATACCGAGTTTTTCGGCGCATAACTATGCTGTATCACCTGCATATGTCAGTACCCGGGATGTGAAAACTTCGGGTAGAATACTCTGCAGAGTGTTTACACGCAGTGGGTATAGGTAAAGTGCAAGCTGATGAACCCACTTGCTTGGCAGTGGAAAATGGCGGCGGCTTAGCTCGGCTAAGCCCGGCTGTGCAAGCGAAAGCTTTGCTATGCTTGGTTATGCTGTGCTGCTGAGGCAGGTTAGACTCATATAGATAACCTAGTTTAGAGTGGAAGCCCAATTAAGCATCCTCAGAAACGGTTTCCCGCGGTTTCCATGAATGCCTGTGAACGTCAAGGAAACACAGCCAAAGCACTGGTACCAGCGCACGACTCCTGCATGGCTGTCTGCGAACCTCGAGGAAACCACAGCGGGTCTAGACGACACCAAGGTATCGAATACATTTTGAAAGGGAAGGTCTCGGGAGGCGAGCGAGATGGGCAACGGTGGCGGTGTATGGAAAGGGTAGGCAGGGGACTGGAAGGCTGTGTGGCATTGTGCCAGGCAGAGTTTTGTATTTGTGGATATGTGTACCGGTACGAATAAAGTTTGCCACGTGTGTGAATAAGAAGAACCAACTGAACGTGTGCGAAGTAGAAGAAGCGAACGCCGCCGGCTACGCGTGCCGCCGCACCTCAAGTCAAATGCCCGACACCGATGCATTTGGCTCGACGAGGTCAATAAAACTTTATTCTTTAAAAGGTGGACACAAAGACAACTGTTTACAATCAAGCGGGTAGAGCAGTCATTGTAATAAATCCGTACTCCTTTGTAGATTACAGAATGAACATTGATGAGTCCTAAAATCGAGATGAGAAGGTTAAAACGGGCACGACTAAAGGCCCTCGGAAAATAAACTTGAAGCGCTGCGAATTCGGAGTTTCTACAAAACTCTAAGACTGATCAGACAAAGTGAAAGTTAGTTTGAATAGAAAGATCTCAGTAGCAGCAAGTCTGGTGAGAAAGGATGATTGAATAACGGGCGATTTGTTAATTGTTCTTGTGGATGGCACAGCGCGAAGACAGACGAAAGGCGAAAAGAACACCCACACAGAGAGCCCTAACTTTTTTCATCAGAAATGCTTTTTTTTTTTTTTAAGATTGCGGTTGATTTGTATCTGAGAAAAAATCGCATTGTATATAAGTACCCTCCTGTTTTACTAGCAGATCAATTAAGGGGAAAATGAGGGTGCTCGTTATAATACATGAAGGAAAGAAGCCAACAGTCGGCGAGGCCAAGGAAAGCGTTGGGGATGGTACTTTATGTTTTTTTTTTTAATGTTTACTTGGATAATCACAGAAATTAGTAATGTAATCTGTTTAGGGGAAAGATAATTAAACACAAAGTAGAAGAAAAAACAACGTGCCGATGGTGGGAACCGAACCCACGACCTCCGAATATCGCGTCCGGTGCTCTACCAACTGAGCTACATCGGCCGCTGTCCCCCCTGCTACTTGCTTGGGTATTTATGTTGTCTGTATACGAACCTTGAGAGTGTTCACCAGCGCCACCCTCAGCCAAAGCGGCGGACGTGGAACGTCCTTTGTTACCGCCAGCGTCACGTAGAACGTGATCAAGAGCGAGGGCGAAAGCTGTGCTAGAACCCTCTTACGCTACCTATGGCTTCAAGACTGCCAGAACCGAGACCCCCGTAAGCTACAAGCAGATCAATTAAGGGGAAAATGAGGGTGCTCGTTATAATACATGAAGGAAAGAAGCCAACAGTCGGCGAGACCAAGGAAAGCGTTGGGGATGGTACTTTGTTTTTGTTTTTTTAATGTTTACTTGGATAATCACAGAAATTAGTAATGTAATCTGTTTAGGGGAAAGATAATTAAACACAAAGTAGAAGAAAAAACAACGTGCCGATGGTGGGAACCGAACCCACGACCTCCGAATATCGCGTCCGGTGCTCTACCAACTGAGCTACATCGGCCGCTGTCCCCCCTGCTACTTGCTTGGGTATTTATGTTGTCTGTATACGAACCTTGAGAGTGTTCACCAGCGCCACCCTCAGCCAAAGCGGCGGACGTGGAACGTCCTTTGTTACCGCCAGCGTCACGTAGAACGTGATCAAGAGCGAGGGCGAAAGCTGTGCTAGAACCCTCTTACGCTACCTATGGCTTCAAGACTGCCAGAACCGAGACCCCCGTAAGCTACAAGCAGATCAATTAAGGGGAAAATGAGGGTGCTCGTTATAATACATGAAGGAAAGAAGCCAACAGTCGGCGAGGCCAAGGAAAGCGTTGGGGATGGTACTTTATGTGTTTTTTTTTTATTGTTTACTTGGATAATCACAGAAATTAGTAATGTAATCTGTTTAGGGGAAAGATAATTAAACACAAAGTAGAAGAAAAAACAACGTGCCGATGGTGGGAACCGAACCCACGACCTCCGAATGTTTTACTGTCTGGTTAAGAGGTGTCTTTCCTTGACAATCCATAATCACGCCTGTAGGTAACAAGATGGGGAGGAAAAGGTTTGGTCTTAGAGGATTCCCGTGTAATAGTCGACTTTTACATATACTTTTGCAAAATATTTCATAAGTGCTATCGGCTCATTTGCATCATTTGTAGATTTAAAAAAAAAACGTGTTTTTCCTCAATGAAAAATTGGTTGCGAGTTTTCGTTCGTCTGTGTGGTCTTCTTTTCGTCCGTCGCTTCTATAGACCCGATTCGATAGGACTCTTCGGTAGTTGATACCGTAAAGGCCTAAAGAACTTTGCACTGAGGACTCCGTGTGTCGCCATATTGCTCGCTGGCCTGTTCGTTGAAAAAAAAAAAAAAACGCAATAGAGCCCACAATCGATGGCCCAGGTGGTGGGCTCTATTGGATGGGCGGTCGTGTGGTAGGTAAGAAATTATTTGCAATGCCCTAGCTATGATCATGTGACTTGGCCGCCATCTTGAATCACAGAGCGATGAAGAAGCGAACGAGAAACCGGCAAACGTAAGTAGCAACGTTGTAAGCACAGAAGAATATACGCTCCTAAAAACAGCCACATGCCGCGTGGTGGGATCCGAACCCACGACCTCCGAATTTCGAGTCCGGTGCTCTACCAGCTGAGTCACAGCGACGGCTGTTTAATCTTCATCTTTCTTAGGCATTTATATTGAATTTAACCTGTTTTTGCGATAGTTCGCCAGCACCACACTCCTCTACAGCGGCGGCCGTTCAAGAATGGGTTACACATGGCTCATCATGATATACATCACAGTGATATCAGAAATTCAATATCCGGTTTTGTAACATCTGGACACGACCTAGACATGATCTGTACATAGCGCTAATGCATTTGTTCTCACATTACTGTGTGCTTCACTTTGTATGGAAAGATGCGAGCCACCGCTTTGGCTCGCGGAGTCCATGAAGAGGAAGTGTGAAGCAGGTGCACATTGTACAGACTTAAAAGGGCGGACGATTTTCGCCAACGCTGGCCTCGAAATGTTTTCGCGTGAAAAGGGCTGTCACGTGAACGCTTGCGACACAAGCCAGCTGTTCATCTTTATTTGCATGCGCTGAAGCACATCAGTAGCCCTGATTGCACGCATTAAATCAATTGTTTTTTTTCTATTTTATCTCAGCATATTCGTTTTAAGCATTATCTTAATGAACATGCTTGAACCACAACTTTAAAAGTAAAGTTTTCGGAGGCAGACTCCATAGATAACCTTCGAAATCTGTGGTCCATACTTTACGTGATTGTTAAATTGTGTATGCATAAATTTTCATTAAATCTTGCCGTTGGGTTGCTCAGTTCACGGGCGAGACGCCTCGTGAACTGCCTGCGTCTCAGAGATAGCAAAGACGACAGGCCGAGTCCGATCATCCAGTGGACGTAGCTCGCCGACAGACTGCCACACGGAGACGAAGAGAGGCGGTTCGAGTGAAACGTGCCGCCACTTTCTCTTTGATCACTTAGATTTAATAATAATTGGTTCACAGGAAAGGAAAGGCGCAGATATTTTGCAAGGTTAAACTGTTAAACTTCTGCCTAATTTTTTGAGAAGCGCACCGCCTCGAGCTTGCTCTGGTCGATGAGCGGACGCACCTTCGCCTAAAACGCCTGCGTCGTGACTAGGAAATTCCCTGATTGGATATCACGTGATCAACGACGTCACTTATAGTGACGTCGTTCAATCCCTGTTGCGAAATCACTTCTAAGGAATAAAAATACTCGCGAAAGAATAAAGTGCTAGAGCGGGAATCGAACCACTGTCCTTTATTTGCGAAGCGGGTGCGCTACCTCTAGCCATTCAGAACATTTTTTTTTCTTCACATGGTATTTATTACATTATTATATGTACAGAAACGAGCTGTGTACAGTGTTTACTTACAATGCAGTCAGCATGTGGCCTAGCGGTAGCGTCTTCCCAAAGAAAAAAAAAAGTTAAGCATACAACTTCCAAACATCACGTCCAAAATGGTGGCAAGGAAAGGCGACAAATCAACGGTACACAATCCGAGCGAATGCTTCTCAGTGCATGATGTGTGATGATGCAAGTGGTGCCGATGAGAGGTGGTATTGTCGTCATCGTTGTTTCGATTAAAGAAAGAAGGAAGAGGAGAATTCACAGGAATGTCGAGTGGCTCCCGCTGTGCTACTGCCACTGTCATAAGCAGACAGATGAGAGTTGAATGAGTTGTAAGTGGAAAGGCTGAAAGAATAGGCCCGCATCGAAACAGCCGCGTCCGCCGAAATAGCGAAGAAGACTACGAAGGCTTTGACAACAGGTACCCTAGAGCTGAGGGTCCTCTGTATATCCCAGCCCGAAGGGCAAGGAAGGAAGTACACTCCGTTTGTTGAGTGCGATCGCCTACAAAGAGGCACTATGCAACTGCTTCCTACCTTAGAGTGCGGAGCAACCACAAGTTACAACACAGCAACACTTACTTTAAATTAAAACCATAATTAAAACCACTAAGCAGCACTACCATATAGCGTTACTATATAGCACTAATATTTGGCGTCACTAATTAGGGTCCTCATTTAGCAACAACGCATAACGTCTATATGACAATGCTATAGTTTTCCTCATATATAAAGTTTTCCTAATATATAAAGTTTTCCTAATATGAAAACGTGTAAACAGTGCCGACTTCATGACGCATTACTGGTGGGCCCTAGTTGCAAAGCTGAATGCCTTGATCACACAGGCATTTAGGAGTTTGTCGATATTTATTTCAAAAGAAAACATTACAGCCACGACATAGCCTAATAACGGATATACATATGCGAAATAACAGAGTAATTGAATTCATTGGTTCAAAAGTCCGGAATACGCTTCCAATAAAATTAAAATTTCCCTGAAATTTTAAACTTTTTTCGAATCACCTTTTTTTTTTTTTTTTTTGCACACTCAAGCTAGGATGCGATTTCGAAATATAGTTTTCATTTGCGTGGATGTATGTACTCTTCTGCTCTGCTGAAATAATGGTATAATGATTTGTACATTTTCAATGTCTTTGTCCAAATGCCTTGTTTTGTATTGGACCGGATACAGGATTATTTAATTGTCTTGAGTCGTTTTTCGCATTGCTTTCTTAATTTAAATGTTGGAAATTTGTTAACTTTTTTGCACATTACTTATATGGTTGCCTAAAAGCTATATTTTGTACTGGACCAGATACTAGCCATGTAGGCTACCGATTATATTTCGTGCAAATGTTTCTTGGATCAAAAGATAAAGCCTCTTGACATAACCTGAAAAAAAAAAAAAGAAGAAAAAGAGTCAATGCTTAGCACTCGTTTCGCTTTGCTTGAAGATGTTTTGCTATGTTTAGCTAAGTATTTAACGGGTACTGCATAGGTTCTTGTTAGCATGAAGAAGGTCTAATTAAGGTCGGTAGTGCGACTTTGTCGGTGGAGATGAAGACATGACATCCCAAGCGCAGCGTGAATGATTTGCTGCTTAGCAAGTGAAGAAACCGGTTATCAAGATGGCGCAGTGGTCCAACGCAGTGGACAGCGAAACCCTACTCTCTTTGCTCCACCTTGCTTAAAAACCAAATATTAACGAGCTTTTTTTGCTTCCTTGTTCGTTTTGTTTCGAGTGGTTGCTGTAAAAAGCCTCTCCAGCGAAATTCAAGAATGTAAATAGCGGAGCTTCTACACAGAAATGAATATGCTACAGACAATACGGTCGACCACGGAGTTTTTTCGATTATCAGATCTCTTCGTTCTACACACAACACAAAAACAAACGACTATAAAAAAAAAACTTATTGTCTTCTTCTTTCGCAGCGACCTGCCACACTCCACCAGGGCTCCCTCTTCTTACCTCCCGGCGTTCGTTCATCATCGCTCTCAGGCCGCGTCCCATCCGAAGCTCCCGGAATCCCCAAAATACTCGCCGAGGAGGATGACACGGCGCATACGGAATCGAGGGGTCAAGCCTTCGCTCAACTCATTTCGTAGCGGACACCGCGTGGTGGACGCCTCTTCCGGACGTCGCATATTTGTCACTCGGTGGCGTTTGCGCCTGACACTTGGGCGACTTGAAGCGTCGCCGCCCGCTTCAGTCTGTGCGTACGCGCGTGCATGCACTCGAGGAGCGGCAACCCGGGGTTGCGCTCCATCCGAGCGTGTTCGCCGAGAAACGCGGATGGCTGCGCCCACTGACGCCCGAAGAAGCCACGGGGTGGCGGCAGCTGCGAACGCCACGGACCGACGCGCTTCTGCGACGAGCCGGGCAGACGACAGCTTGCGGCGGCAGGCGCGAAACGTCGTCTGTCTCCCCCCGCAAGGACTGAGACGGATGGCCGCCGGATAATAAGCGCTCTCTCTCTGTCATCGCCCTCCTCTTGAATTCAATATAGATATTTTTTTTTTCATCTTTCGCAGCTTTGTTCCACCCTATGACTACGCGGCATCGTATAGTAAGTTAGTTTCTCAGGTGTGTGTATATGTGTGCGTGCGTGTGTTTGGGATAAGTGGCTGGCGTGGCACCACCACCCTATTCCTTGCCGCTACTTTTCCCTGTTCTCGACGCGTACAGTCTGCGCTTGACGCCCTCGGGCAGCAAAGCCTCGAAGCGGAGGCAACGAAGCGCACTCGACAGATTAAAACAACGTGGAAGACTTGTTTTGGGCGGGGCGCGTCAGGTGTGGCGAAGACAGCGCGAGCCCGGCGGCAAGTGGAGGAGAGTGAAGGGGCGGGTTCTCCTCCCCTGCACGATTGTTGGTTTTGGGAATACGAACACAATGCACTTCGAGTGGCTTAGACAGACGCCGTACAACGTACGACACGAGATCTGCCTGAGTTTAATGCCTGTCACCATCTCAGTTGACATTCCTCATGACACAAAGCGTTCCAGTGTTGTCACTGACAAAAACCTTGGCCAAGGAAATTCATATGCTTCGCTAGAAATCTATACAGTTTCTCCTAGCTAGCCGACAAGGTCTCAAGTTTAGAGAACTTGTCTTCGTCTGAGCAAAACAATTATTATTGGCGGCGGCTTAAAAACATTTTGCGGACACTCCATCCGCCATTACCATTCGCGTTTACATTTATCACGTGACAGCGTGAACGGCTCTCGTCTGCGGTTCCCCTGGCAGATCCTCGTTGGCGAATATGCATAATGCTTCCGGCTTTATCACGAATTCCTTAAATTTGTATCTCTATTATCTCACAGATACTCGTTAGCATCGTCAGAATCTGCCGCATTATATGGAAGACCACCCGACATAAATACAAACAGGGTGTCAAAATGAAATCAAACCGAACTTGATGTCGGAACTTGAACCTGATGTCGAACTTGAACCGGGTTAAGTGGAGAAATATGGGAGAGGCCTTCGCCTTGCAGTGGGTATAATCAGGCTGATGATGATGATGATGTCGGAATGACACACGTATTGTCGAACTGAACCCGTATCGGCATCTTGTAACTGAATCCGAACAGTTACGAACTGGTTCGCGATAAGGTTTGATCGGCACCATTGTTTGGGCAGCACATCATAATTTTCGTTGTTTTCTAAGACAAAAACAAGATGTCTTTCAGCAGGTGTTTGGGCTAAGCAATGAAAAACGGCACCTAATCTATAGATACGAGAGATGAGTGACGCCTGCGACACGAACTAGACGATTTCATGCTGCGCATTTATTAATCCTAAAGCCTGTTACAGCTGAGAAACTTTGAGATTATTAGGTTACTTATTTCCTCTAATTGCTGAAACTTTCAATCCAATTGTTGAAACTGCTCGCATTCAGATGCATCCCGTGCGAGTAGCTCTCGTTTCTCTTACTGAGCAAAGTCCGAAATGACACATAGGTGCAATGACGCCCCGTTAAGCAACATTAACTTTCGAAGACTTCGGGTATCTGAGCAGGTATACATAAAACGCTGCGTAAATGTGGGACATTTTTTTTTTTTTCTTCAGCATTCAGCTATTCTGTGTTTTTGGCGACAGACAAGCAGTCAAGGTCGAACATGGGGTAGTAGTACAGGCAATATTATAAAAAAAAAAACCGAAGCAAATTTTTTTCTTGCATCACATTTCACTAGATCAACGTGGCTGACGGCTTGCGAGCTTTTTTTCCCGAGCATGTAGTGGAGCCATCTAGCACTTGATAAAGCGTTCCTCTGGTGAATCTATGTTGAATCGCTTCGTTTGAAAGCTGTTGATGTTGAAATCAGAGCTATCTTTCTTTCGGTACTAACTGTCACGCAACATGCCCGTTCGTTTCCTTCCTGTTTCATTAAAGTATCCAGAAGCACGACTGTACGAGGATCAAATACATATTTCCTTAAAGTACCAACAAGCGCGACTGTAGAATCGGATAGAATATGAATAGAATAGGTAGAGTAGGATCGGGTAGAATACACATTAGCAAAAAGCCAGGACTGCGGTGTGGCATTATGTTTTGCAGCCTCACTCGCCCCTCATAAGATAACTCTGAGCTACCTTACAGGGTACATGTAGTCACATGTCACGCTTAAAAGCTGGTAAAAGATTGAAAAATTCAGTGGCGATTTTATAACCACAAAGGCAGACTTTACCTCACGAAAGCGTGGCGCCAGCTATAATAGCCGCTACTGAATTTTAGAAGCAGCTCCCAGAGGGTGATTCCTATAGCCCATGGCCGAGGTTTTCCATGCAGTTTTCGAAAGCGAAAGTCTTGCCATCGACAACAAGGCTTCCTATGAGGCCCTGTTTGGGCGCCACCTGCTCTTTGTCGCAATTCATTTCGGTCTTCGTTTGGTGAAGTGAAACCCCCGCTTTTGAAGACTGAAACTGTTCTCTTTTTTAAATTTTCCAGTTCCTTATTCCAGTTTAGGTTTTAGTACCTTAGAGTTAAATATATTCACTCGTCTTCGGCAAAGGTTGTTAAATGACTTTAATAAAATATGCGCCTCTGTAAGATGCCAACGCGCAACGAGGTTTCCGACAATGTAAAATTATGGTGTGCGTACCCAACGAAGGGCGTTTTGACTACAGTAGCATATTAGGTCAATTTTTTTTAGTTCATTTTTATCTGCAGGTCTAGTCGTCAATTGTGTCTTTACGACAGATAGTATGTGCAAGTGGCCCAAGCCAAAATATGTCACATAAAACGGATTTTGTTTTATTAATTTGCGTACAGACGTGACGTAATCAGCCTCAAGATGGCTGATTCCAATTTATTTTGTCCCGAGCCCATTTCAGATCGTTCGAACCGGAACTTAGTGTAACTCTTGAGCCGACACTGGAATAGAACCCGAAAAGCGTGAATGCGAAGCGAACTGTAAAGAGTTCCGGTTCGAGGCTATGGACATAAGGCCCAGCTATAATCAGGCCGCATACACACGTGCCTGCGAGGTCTAGGAGACGCGTATCTGATTCAAGATCCTCCGGAAGGTCCCTCTCACCTCAAAGGAGCAAACCGAGTTTCTGCCAACTCGGCCATGCCGTGTGAGGCCGAATATCTCGCCGGCCAATCAGTGCCCCTCACCTCTCGACTATCACCTGTGAGTTGCATGCTCGATATTTTTCGCCTCCATGCCAGCCCCGGATGTTTTGTGTAGAACAGGGCTTTTTACGTTATTGCGTTAATAGGGTCTCCGCCCCGATTGTGATGCGTGATTATGGGTGGTAAAACTGGGCTAGGCTGTGTGGCTGCGACAGATGGCAGCTAAGCATGAGCCAGGTATCAGAGTGGTTGCCCCGTAAAAGTGAG
Source organism: Amblyomma maculatum (assembly GCF_055883805.1). Lineage (NCBI taxonomy): Eukaryota > Metazoa > Arthropoda > Arachnida > Ixodida > Ixodidae > Amblyomma > Amblyomma maculatum. Next base: position 323,266,952 of record NC_139344.1, on the reverse strand, counting down.
ATAAAGTAGGCAAGCCAGTTTGCTTAAAAGAGGGTTGAACCGGTTGGGCAGCAAAACCGCGAGAAAGTAGGCAAGAGCAACTTTCTTAAATGGATTGACCTGTAAAGGAAAGCTTAGCTTTCTTACTTTACTGCGGGTCCGCAGTTTAACGCCCATGCCACCTGTCTCAGGATCTTTGCCTGGACAACAGGTGTTCTCGGTGGCGCTTTTCCATCCTCTCTCATGTCACATCTTCCGCCCTGGAGCTCCATCCATGAAAAAAAAAAAAAAATGCCTCTTACGCTCCCGAAAACGATGTAAGCTTTGCCCAGACAAAGACAAGTCACTCAACCGAAACGTTGGTCAGCGCATCGAGGCTTCCCATCAACGCTTGTTCATTTTGGTTGTTTTTTCTTTATTGTATAAATGTATTAATTTAGGTTCAGTTCAGCCGCCACATCACAGGCTAAGTAGGCGGCAAAGTGAAGAAAGGAAAATCTCCTCATTTAGGAAAGGGAGAGAGACAAAATGCGAGAAGAAAGAAAAAAAGATGGCCTAGTGCTTTGTAGTGTGTGGAGAAAGCGAAGGAATGCGCGACTAGAAGGTGGCTGTCACGAGAACAACCTAGAGGGAGGTATCTACCGTGGAAAGAGGGAGCTGCCAGGAGGGCGAAGGAATTAACATCCTGAGAGTGAAAAGAGGGGTTACGTGGTCAAACCAAAGTTAAAACAGTTTTCACTGATTCGTACGCTAAGCTGGCAAGCCTAGCTCTGCTCACGTTTTTAGTTATAGTCGTTGGAGTTTTCTGCCGGAGGATAACAAAAAAAGAATGAGGTTAAGGAAGTGACAGCAAGCAATGAAAACAGCATGTTTCAAAGAGTGGAACCAATCCCGCCTTGAATTTCGAGTGGCTTCAACTGGATGTAAGAAAAGTTGGCGGATCGAACAGATTGGGAAGACAATATCCCCCATCACACAATGACAGAAATCGGTTCTATAGCTATAGTATTTCAAAACACTGTTGCGCCGTTGCTTTTAATAGAGAAGCAGAGCTGTACAGGCAATCGTTGCGAGCTTAACTGACTGCCGCTGGGGAAACAGTGCTCAATCTTCAATCAACTCAGCTGCGAACTATTCGGAAGCTTACGGCAGCCTAAACATAATCCATCCGGGAGACTGTTCATCGCTCTTATCTGATGCACCAGTAAACGTTCGTTCATTCCCCGCTCCGAAACGTGAAAGTTCCACAGAAGGGTCGTATAGAGGAGCAGAATGCGATATGCGACATTGTGGCCATTCTGAACTTTGTGGCCTGAATTTAGACCCCGTTTCTACTGCTACGCAGTACACGTTAAAGCTATAATAAGCCTGATGGCACACTAGGCGGGAGAAAACTCAAGCTGAGGCCTCACATGGGTCCGAAGGCTACACATGCAAGTGGCACGAGAAAGCCTTCGACGCCCCCTTTTCACCGGCAGGCGTGCAGCTGCACTCTTGTCTCGCAGGTGTCGCAGGTGACGTAACAGCACCAATGGAATCGGCAGCGGCAGCGCTGCAGGCGGCGCAGCGTGCGCGTCTCGAAGCCGCGGCCGCAGCACAGCCGCCGGCATGACGACGGATCCGCGCAAGGCCGCCCCTGGCTGCCCGGCACCCCTGGCTCGGGCCGGCAGAAGTCGGGCGAAGGCCGCACGTGCACCAGGTCAGAGGGCCGCGGCCGAGGGTCGCCTGGACGTCGCAGCCGCACCGAGCGCCGGTAGCGGCCCCGCAGCAACTTCCCCACGGACGCCAGCGGCGCCAGCGTGCGCCAGCACGAACGCAGGCCGCACGAGCCGGAGACGCCATGGCTAGGGGGCAAATGTAATGGCGAGGTAATACTTTTTACCCCGCCTTACGAACCCGTTCATTTCACAGTAGATATTACGAAAAAGTTTCTCCGAAATTGAACATGTAAATAACTGAGAAATGCTGCTCTGCACGTTATTGCTGAGACTATTCAGCAATTTATCCACTTGTGCAACCATTATTACAGCAGAGAAAGTTGAAGCACCAGCTTCAGCGGCAGATATATGGCTACTTTTACTGTTGATTTCGCTCAAATTTTTTATTCTATTTAATTTTCGTACAATCCAGTTTTTCAGATATAAACTTCTATTTATAATACGGGAGTAATTACTCATTTACTTCCACCCAAGCGCAGCCATACGGCTACAAAAGAAAGCTATACAGCTTTCTCAGAAACTTCTAGTTAAAGAAAAATTAGTCCTGATCCGGGAATTGGTTTGGTTTGGTCTGTGGGGTTTAACGTCCCAAAGCGACTCAGGCTATGAGAGACGCCGTAGTGGAGGATTCCGGAAATTTCGACCACCTGGGGTTCTTAAACCGGCACCACCGCCTTTCCGGGGCAGTCGCTCTACCGACTGAGCTAACCAGGACGGTTAACAGGTCAGATGGTAGGGCAAGAGCAAATGATCTATAACTCGAAGTAGGAACGCCGGTGTTGGTCAAATATTTAGGGGAATCCCCCAAAATGAAGTAAGTTTTTAATAAGGGAATAATTACTCCCTTATTAGAAACTTACTCCATCTTGGGGGATTTCCCTAAATATTTGACCGACTTCTATTTATGTGTGCGTCCTATGGGCCAATAATTGAATTTCTACACTTACATTTCCTTGCGGCGAAAGTTTTCCATATTGCAATATTTTGGACAATGCATGACAATTTGCGCGTTAATCATTGCTACATAAACTTCTCTTGCTAGCAAACAAGCTATGAATTCATTACGAGACTTTTGACCGCACAATGGTATGCCATATGCCACTGAAAAAAGAAAGCAGTATTACTTCAACGGATAATAATATTCGAAAAAAAGGTTGCATATTGAAATAAACACCAGTAAAAGCTCAGTAAATTTTCAAAAAATATAAACAATAATTCCGGCCTTTAATCATGATGCGCTGCTCTGCAAATGACATCATAGGGTAATCTGTAGTACCTTAATAAATAAAGTAAAATAAATAAATGACACCGCACCACAATGACTGGCCAAAATGGAGGGATGTAACTCAACACGCTGCGCTTCTGAACTTGATGGCCAATCTCGAAGCCTTTATCTTACAACAGCTTAGACACCGGCCATAACGCACTGGCATTATCACGCTTTGAGATGAACGGCGGAACACCTTTGAGAATGTGGTCCCCGATTTATAGGACAACGCTACACCCCAGCAAAAAAATATGGAAGAAAAAAAAATTATCTTCTCGTAGTTTTTGTGCACAACAGCAAAGAGATAAAAATTAGAGTGGGGTTTGTGGCGCTCACCACCGGCATCTGAGTCGCACCCTGGAGGCGAGTGCGATCCTCCCGGCGCGCAGGTTATGCAGGTTGGCTGCCTGACGCAGGGGCTCGGTGCTTCGTGATGAGCGTTCAGCGGCACGGCCTAGCTGCCGGGAAACTCTCAAACCCGCCTGCGTAACATGGCATAGTCACAAACACTCAATCACCCTAGCCGCTTTCAACGTTGCAAGAAGTACTGCTATATTCTATCCAGGGAAGTCGCCAGGGCAGTTGTGCTGCGACTTAGGGGGAGGAAGAAAGAATCTGTTCACATGAAGAAAAAAGGCACATGAAGAGGGTCCATGCATGGCACAAATGTCGATCGCAATGAACTTGTGCGATAAGTAACCGCATGTAAATTATACGTTGCGCTAACACTGATTAGCGGTACGGTACAGTATGGTATGGTATGGTATGGTATGGTATGGTATGGTATGGTATGGTATGGTATGGTATGGTATGGTATGGTATGGTGTGGTATGGTATGGTATGGTATGGTATGGTATGGTATGGTATGGTATGGTATGGTATGGTATGGTATGGTATGGTATGGTATGGTATGGTATGGTATGGTATGGTATGGTATGGTATGGTATGGTATGGTATGGTATGGTATGGTATGGGGTGTGCTGTGCATACTGTACCGTATATAGTAAGATACGGTACGGTACGGGCCGTTTGACAGCCCGAAGATGCGCGCGGGCTATAGGAGGCTGTAACGGAGGGCTCCAGATTATTATCGACCACTAAGGGTACTTTAACGCGAATCGACATTGCACAGCGCACAATTGCTTTTGTACCTCGCCTTCATCGAAATGCAGCCGTAGTCGCGATTCAATCCCGGGACCTTAGCTCAGTTGCCTAACACCGTAAGCACTCAGCGTCGTGAAAGGTGCTGATGACAAGCGCCCATTTTATCTTTGCTTTCAATGCGCACCAAACGTGATACTTAAGACATCCTTTATGAGGTCCTTTTAGACCCCGCACTACCCTACCTACGAGCACTGTTGGACGAACTCGCTGCGCGGAGGGAAATAAATTTTCCGTTCTTCTGTATGGTTTTACCCCCCCCCCCCCCATATTTGTTCGCCCACTAATCCAACAAAGACGTAATCATTTTCAGTAAACAGTTTTATTATCAATGCCTTCTTTATTGTTTGTGTTTAGTTTTCCAGCTTACAGCAGTCATTGTGCCCCTGGAAAGTCTTCTTTTTGACATAAAGACGCGTATTGCAGTGATGCACGCTTTGCAGAGAAACATGTTCGATAAAGAAAGTGCTCTTCGAGTACTGGAGTACTTGGGGCTACCAGAATGACACGCTTAAGGACAAGACACTGCGATAGACTCCCCACGATCACAGTATCATATTTCTCAAGGATCCTACAGCGCTTTTTTTTTTATTTACTATCAGTCAAGTCCTAATGCCTCTCGAAAACCAGGCATATACATCTGTTCAGAGACCACGGTCTCCTAGAGACAATTGTAGTAGGCGGCCCGGTAGGTCGCCCAGTTTCCTCCTCCTCCCCCAACCCTCACCACCTCCCTCCCAACTGCTCACTAACTGGCATCAGTTCTGAGAGGGCCGCTCTGCGTCTGACACCATTGACAATATTGGCCTTGGACCGCCACGGATTTGGTCTTCCCGAAATATTCCTTCACCCCAGAAAAACGTCTCCTCATCCACTGGCGTCGCAAATGTGAAGCAGCGCATTTCAAACACGGGCAAGCATAAACTCGGCTGTTATGCACGTAAGCGGCTAGCTGCGTTCAACAAAGAGATTGAGCGCAATGAATTCACTCTGGGTCGAAAGAATAGGGATGCTTCATGTAACCAACTGGGTGGTAAGCTAGCAAGAACAGATATGTGGAGCTTGCTGCGTCATATTCTACACAACTCCAGCACTCTCTCAGTGCACACTCAGTAACTGGAGCGCCTCCTATATTAGTTAATTAATTTACAGGCTCTCCATATGAGCTACTCGCCCAGTTGCGGGAGAAATGCGTTTCCTGGACTATGCGAGCCCCGATAAGCCTTCTCAGCAGCCCGTTCACACTTGCAGAATTCCGAGCGGCTCCGTCCAGGCTCGGCAGCACGGTCCAGACCACGTCAATGTAACAAGATTCTCCGCAACCTCGACGATCGCTTAATCTATTCACGCGCTCACAGCCTCTAGCAACAATACTCATAGTCCGGCGCTCTACCGAAGAAATGACGGCATGCCAAAATCATTTTCCTCCCCAAACTAGCTAAGCTTCCTAGTCTCTACAACTTTTATCCCATCTCACTCACCACCTGCGTGGGTATGGATCACGCCAATTTAGCGCAGCTCTCGACCTAAATAGGGAATCGCGATCTTTTACCACAAACCATGATCAATTTTAGGCCCCATCACTCTGTCTTGTACTCCAACTCACCCATCAACTCCTCGACCATGATACTCTGAGTGCCCCAGTCGTCGGGGGCCTCGAGGTAGCTAACGCATAAGATATGACAACGTTCAACACACTGCTGCTACCCCGTCCAACCTCCAGAATCTGCAGGTGGGCGAAACTCTACAACTACGTCCGCGCTTTCCTTGTGGATTGCACGGCTGCACTCATTGTCAGAAAGTCATGCCCTCACAAAATGCGGGACAGTTTGAACCATCGATTGGATAGGCTCTTTGCAGCCGGCTTCCCCCGTTCGCTCGTCCCCTAAACAAGAGAAATAATGGTACTGGTAGAGCTAGACAAGATATCTCTCGAGAAGAGGTAAGAACAGTGGTAGCGCCATACGTTCACCGAGTGGCCCATAATTTGAAAAAAAGTTACAGCCGCCATGGAGTACTGCTCGTTTTTTCTGCACCGAGAAAGCTCAGTGGCCTTTTCTTCCGTACCGAAAATGAGAACAGCAAGGAACGAGGCTGCAGAACAAAGCGCAGGAGACCTTTCGTGAAATGTGCCGAAGGTGTAGTCTACGAAATTCCTCGTCTTGCGGCCATTCCTACATAGGTCAGACTGCGTTAATAAGCGAACCAGGAATGCGAGAGAAGCGTACAACAGATCAAGGGAGGTGTACACGTAAGCACATTAAAAAGTGCCGTCTCGCAATTCTGAGCCATGCTTCACTGACGTACGCATCGTGAGGACGCAGCTGGAGAGTTGATAGAAGCGTTGTTTATCAGAAAGAAAGGTAACTTGTGCGTAAGCGACACATCAATTTCGTTGTATAACGGTGACAAGAAATTTCTGGAACGTGTCTTATCATGTCGTTCCTGATATTTTGGTGACCTGTTTGCGCATGTGACGACACAAATGTGTAAGTTCATGCATGTAATAAAAGCTTAAGGAATACGGCCCTTGGTGCGTGGCGGTTCTTGGAAAAATCCAAATATCGGTAGCACCGAGTACGTTGCGGAAACATGCAGGGCCTACTGCATGTTCTGTTCCCACATGTCTGAACAGCAACAGCGCCTTCGCCGCGTCGAAAGGCTTTTCACTGAAGCCTCTGCCTAGCTGCGAATGCGCTCTTATTTCCATCTCTTCCATCTATAAGCTCACAAGAAAAGCCATAAGAAATAAGGTATGGGTTTTTCTAAATTGACCCAACACAGTTGAAAGAAATGTATTGGGTCTAGTAATTCACACATAGTCCAGTGACATGCATTTAGAAGAAAAAAAAAAAAAGATGCCCAGGTGTACAGAACCTATGTTTCCGTCTTACGTGCTTACGTGTGCGTTATTGAAAAACTGACTGAGAATTGCGCTTGTTGCTGAACGATTGTCGCGGCGGGTGCTTTCGACTGTCTCTCGACGAAACCTCTTATACTTAGTGGCACGGGCATAGGCATATTATTTTTTATTACTTTTGGGCAGCCTCACCAAAGTATATGTATGTCCCGACGGTCACATGCATGTCATTTGGGCTGCGTAAGTCCTTAATGCAAAAAAAAAACAAAAAAAAAAACAGTCAACTAGCGACAAAACACTGTGAGGAGACCCAGTGCTTTATTTTTTTTTTTTACCCCATGAATTGGCCGATGTGTGTATCCTGCGCTCGTGTGTGTATCCCTCATTTTGTCCTTGTCTTCTTTGCGCTACGTTTCCTAAAATGCAAGTGCACCAACTCGCCCAATTTAGCATTCTTGTGCATTGGCCGATTCTCGCTACCAGCTGGGGGCAACCAAAAACATTATGTAATTAGTGTTTCAATGACATTTGCAGAGCACGTTTTAGGTGCAATGTACCACGTGAGAAAACACTTTTTTTTTTTTTTTTTCAGTCAAGATCAAAAGTGGTCCCTATACACGAGCACCACGCCTTCTACGCACGCCCCGCGAACAATCTCTCCAGATCGTATAAACCGATCGCACTTGTATCGACCGGTTGAGGTGTCCTCTTCGATTGGGGCATTTATTTAATTGCACCACATTTAAAAAAAATAATCAAGAAAAGGTATTTGTGTCTTAGCCGTGTAGTGGAGCATTTGTGGCATTCATTAGGCACTCGGTGCTACATGGCTCAGTAGTTAGGGCGCTCGGCTACTGAGCCGAAGTATGTAGCGGCGCTGCCGTCGGCAACAGCGCAGTCTACGAAGCGAATGAAGCGAAGAACATCAGCTCGGGCGCTTACGAATTTTAAGCGGGCCCAGCAAGTGACACAGGAAGCATCATCATGTCATCTGTCAGCACCGCCTGCTAACCGACCGCGGCAACCGAGGCCCCCTAAATAAACGGAGGCGACCTGCAGTCAATGGGCCGCTTTCTGCTGCAACAATCCCACCCTGGTTCGAAAAAGGCCGCGACAGTAGCGTTTCGATAGAGGAGAAACGAAAAAGGCGCCCATGTGCTGTGCGATGTCATTGCTCGTTAAATGTTGCCTTTTGTCGAAAGTTACTCCGAAGCCTTCTATGGCGGCACATTTTTCTTTCGTCTTTCCGTCCACTTTCTTCCCTTTGCTTGCGGCTTAGTTTAGGTGTACATCGAGATGCGAGACACTTACAGCGCCTTTCACGCTGCATAAGGCCAGGATAACTTTTACTCGTGGTCATTAGGGGTGCTGTACCTGATCCGCCATATGGCTAATAATTAAGCACCGTCGTCTGGTTCATTTCAGTATAGGTGGGATGAGTATTATATTATTCTATTACATTTCGTTTACTTAAAGACCACTGAGAGAAATTACATAAAGTAGGAGAACAAACATTATGAGGAATATGTTAACACAACGAAAGGTCATTTGTTACATTTTTGGCGAATGTAGATGAGCATTTCGTGGCAGCGATGTGGTGGGTCCGGCCGTTCCAGTATGCAGCAGCACGAAAGAAAAAAAAAACAAAGTAATGTGGCAAAAGTGACGGTGCTGGTGCCTGGTCGGAAAGCTTGAAATTGATGACGCGTGCGCTATGATATGCGGGCTGGTGGGGTGCGCATTCGAGCGAATTGTGAAGAAACTTATGAAATCAGCAAAGATAAGGCAATATGTCGATGTAGTGATAAAAGAAACTGGATTCTGATTTCAGCGAAGACACACAGATGTCACGAGAAATAAATGAATCTGGCCGCTCTATTTTGAAGTGATTCAAGTTCATTGATAAGGTAGCTGTGATGCGGATTTCAAGACTTCGATTTAACGAGCAATTTTTGAGGAGCAGGACGGAAATGATGTCGGGAAAATCCAAGCTTCTCGTTAGCAGACGAAATTACATTATTAATATGAGTAGTCCAGATAGGTGACTCCCAGATACTGATATGACTGAAAAGACTGAGCAAGAACATTAGCTATTGTATAGAATTCATGCTGGTCACGGCGGCGGTGAAACGGCAAGTGCTTACATCTATAGGGACTGAGAAAGATGCCGCCAGGGGGCGCCGTTCTCCGATCATCAGTTCTCCGTTCTCGGCAGACGACCATTGACTATTGTCTAATGTCGCAGGAAATTTATAGCGAGGTCACAAAAATGGAAATAGACGAAGAAGGGGAGTGTAGTCTGGGAAGTGATCATAAACGTATTAGTCTGCAGATGGGGCCCTTGATGAAAAGAGAAATGGAACTTAGACAAAACGTAAACGCAAAATTAAACGACGATCAAATAGCGCAGATAGCAGCAGACATAGAGGAAGCAATAGAGAAAAGCCCCATGGAAGACTGGGATTATGAACAGGTAGAACTACTCATAAGATGTAAAATTCAGGAGGTTAAAGTAACAAACCGCTGGAATGGAAAGAGGAAGCCACGGAGCTGGTGGAATAAGGAAATCAGGGAAGCTATTGAACAACGACGGGCTGCTTCAACGGAACACCGAATGGCAAAGAAAGCACAGGCTTCTCAGGAGGAAATCGACCAAAAATGGGAATCATATCGACAAAAGAAACTTCAGGTGCAGGCCCTCGTCCAAAGTAAAATAAGACAGCCCACCGATCGCTGGATGGCTGATATACACGATGCCTCTACAGGCGGAGCAAGAAAATTCTGGAACCATATAAGCTGGCTAGGTAAGAAGAATCAAAGAAAGCAGGATCGGATTCAAGATAACGAGGGAAATTGTTTAAAGGGAGATAACGCAGTGAACTACATTACATCAGTTATAGCCGAATCATTTAAGAGCGACGATAGTGTAATCTCCGCAAATCAGGAAGCAACACAAGGTAGAAGAATACAAAGCAGCTTAGAACTGACCAATCTAAACTGGAAAAAGGCAGAAAAAAAATATTCCTAAAAACACATCTACAGGAATAGATGGAATTCCGATCAAGCTGATTAATGAACTCGGTCCAAAAAGTAAGGAAACGTTGTTAAAAGCTCTGGAAACAGTCATAACGAATAAGCAAATTCCGGACAGCTGGCGACAGAGTAAAATGAATTTGGTTTATAAAGGGAAAGGAGAAAGGATGCACATAAAATCCTACAGGCCGATTACCATAACATCTGTAATGTACAGGTTAGCCATGCAGGCGGTGAAATTAAAGGTGCAAGCATGGGTTGAAAGTAACAAGATACTCGGAGAACTTCAGAACGGCTTTAGAAATGGTAGGCGCTTAGATGATTGCCTGTTCGTGCTCACCCAATGCATCGAAATGTCTAGAGTGGAAAATAGACCTTTGTATTTGGCCTTCCTGGACATAAACGGGGCGTGCGACAACGTAAGCAGGGAACTCCTGTGGAACATATTAAAAGAAGAAGGTATCGGTTATGAGATAATAGGGTTCCCACAGGAAATATACCGGGATAACAAAGTAGAAATAACGTGGGAAGGAATAAGAAGCACGGAGGATGTCAAAGTATGCAAAAGAATTAAGACAAGGCTGTCCTCTATCACCGGTGCTGTTCATGCTTTATATGATAAACCTGGAACGGAGGATACAAGACAGTAACCTAGGTTTTAACCTGTCATATAGATTAGGTGGAAAGGCGGTAGAGCAGCGCCTCCCCGGTTTGATGTATGCAGACGATATTGTGCTGCTAGCTGAGAGTCTGGAAGAATTGCAAACTCTAGTTAAGTATTGCGGAGACGAAGGGGACGCTCTAGGCTTCAGTTTCAGCGCAGTTAAGTCGGGTCTGATGATTTTCAACGCCTCAACTGATCAGGGTCTTAAAATACAAGGCCTTGAAATACCTAGAGTAGCAGAATATAAATATCTGGGGGTATGGGTAAACGAAGGATTGGCATACATTGGAAAGCATGAGCAATCACTTAAGGTCAAAGGGCGAAGGAATGCCGGGATAATGAAGCATAAGGCATTGTGGGGATACAATAGGTATGAGGTTTAGAGGGGTATTTGGAAAGGAATTATGGTGCCCGGACTTACTTTCGGAAATGCGGTTTTGTGCCTAAAATCAGAGGTACAGTCGACATTAGAAACAAATCAGAAATCCGTTGGACGATTAGCACTAGGTGCCCACGGCAAAACTACAAATGAGGCGGTACAGGGAGATATGGGCTGGGCATCTTTCGAAGTGCGGGAAGCTCAGAGTAAAATATTATATGAGGAACGCCTGAGGAAATCGGACAGTAACAGATGGGCAGCTAAAGTATTTAAATACCTGTACCTAAAAGGCGTTGACTCACAATGGAGGAAAAGAACTAGGAAACTAACTAGTAAGTATGCTAGTCACAAGGACGAAGAAATAAAGAGCATTAAGAAACCGGTAAAAAACACTGAAGATAAAAATTGGATAAATTTGATGGAAAAGAAACAGAGTGTGGAATTATACCGAAAGTGGAAAATGCAGATCAGGAAGGAAGCTTTCTTCTTGATCTGATCAAGAGGCAGTGCCCTACTTTTTGAAGTTAGATCAGGGTGCCTTAGAACACGCAGCTACAAAAAGAAATTTAACAATGAAGATGACGCATGTGATGTATGTGGTATCTCCAGTGAAACAATTGACCATATTATACTCGAATGTAATGGTATCCATCCCGAAGTTGATGCAGGCGCAGTCACTGTTCCTGAAGCTCCGGGGTTTAGAGATACCAGTGGCTGTGTGAATAAACCGGCGGTGGAAACTAGCAAAAAAACGACTGGAAGATTGGTGGCTTAAAAGCAGAGAAGTGACATAATGTTAGTAATGTAGAAACAAAAATTTAATTAATAGAATGATGGTTTAGTTAACCAATCTAAAACAATAATTAAGACACAGGGAGAAAAATGAGCATGATAGCTACTGCTACCACCCCGTTTCAAAGAGGACGCTCCTATATTCCATCCATCCATCCATCCATCCATCCATCCATCCATCCATCCATCCATCCATCCATCCATCCATCCATCCATCCATCCATCCATCCATCCATCCGTCCGTCCGTCCGTCCGTCCGTCCGTCCGTCCGTCCGTCCGTCCGTCCGTCCGTCCGTCCGTCCGTCCGTCCGTCCGTCCGTCCGTCCGTCCACGTTAACTACTAAGAAAAGAAGCCTCTGCATTAGTAATGCCAGAGGCTGCAGCTTAAATATATGCAACGCAAGAAAGCTATTTCAACGAGCTTTTCGAGCGTATTTTTTACTTTCGGTACTTAGAACCGCATCGTCGATGCAGAAAACCTAAGAACTGGGCTCATGTTCAGTGTAGATGGCCTTCAATTTCACTCTCTTTTAATACTCGGGTACTCTTCTTCAGCGCTTGTCCTGTCTTCTCCTTCCTCCGGATTATCGTCTTTCGCGCTGGTTTATTATGAATCCCTACCAGCAAACCCAGCTTAACTGTTCTCTTCAATTTCACATTATATTTCGCACCCCGTAACCAAGGATAAAAAGTTTATTATGTAATTTTGGGTTATGAACCTTCTAATTTTAAACATTATCATGGCCTAATGCTCGCCTTGCTCTGTGACTGACGTATGAAAACTGCACCCATGTCCACCCATTAAAAGCAACATTGCTGCTACAGGCTTCTTTCTTTAGAGACCAACAAGCTCGTTGTCGCTTAATTTGTATCACTATAGCAGATTGTGGATCCAACCAACCGCCACCGCTCTAAAGCGTGTCACGTGACCAGCGCATCCGGCCAAGTATATCGCATGGTCTCATGACGTTACAACACTCCCCGGAGAGCAATCGGTGTTCAGCCATGCCTACTGCCATCTGCCAGAGCATATGCCAACCCTTCAGCGAAATTTCCTGGTATCCGGGGAAGTTTGATGACGCCAAGCGGTCTCGTGCCATCAGACACTCCACCGACCAGCCAGCACTCGGCCATGTCATGCGACCTTGTGACGTAATGAACCTCTCGGCCAATGGCAAGAGAGGAGGAGGAGGAAGATGAAGAGGAAAAGCAAAGAGGTTAACCCGTAAAAGAAACCGATTTGCTACCCTGCACTGTGGGAAAGGGGTGAGTGAATATAAAAGTTGTGAGACAGGGATGGGTGAAGTTAGTACAGTCACATCACATCACGTCAAGTCATATCACGTAACATAACAGCAAAATAATAGTCTTTCAATTAGGCCTGTGCTTTTCATAAAGCGGAGCAGTGCCTGGGAGGCCTTCACCGCAGATGATTGTCGTGGCCAGGGACCTAAAGTCTTAATTTCAGTGAATGGGCGTCCATCTAGATTCTCCAGCGCACGGCATAGACACTGTCTTTCCAAACTGTATATGGGGCACTCACAAAGAATGTGGCCTATAGATTCGTCGTACCCACAGTTTGTACATGCAGGGCTGTTTACCATACCTATCACAAAAGAATACGAGTTTGTGAATGCACCAACCCACAGGCGGCACAGCAAAGTTTCTTCGCATCGGGGTAGGCCAGGTGGGAGCCAGAGCTTCAGGTCAGGGTCCAGGAATTTTAAGCGGCAGTTCGCAAACTGGCCAAAATTTCACAAGGAGAGCATGTGTTCCCGCGCAAGTGCGCGAAGCCTGCCCGCTGCGTCTGCCCTGGAAAAAGGAATCAACACACAATCGCCGTCTTGGTGAGCTGTTCGTGCGACCTCGTCCGCCCGGAGATTGTCCACTATGCCGCTGTGTCCTGGAAGCCATTGGTAGATGTCCTCCATTAATTGCATAGTGATGAATTTGTCGTATTCCCGCAACGAGTTGCTCATGAGCTCCACGGCGAAGAACCGCTTTTAAGGCTTGCAGGGCTGCTTTTGAATCTGTGAAAATAGACCACCGCTGGAGGCTCTGCCGACTGAAGAGCGGTTAGCTCTGCAGCGGTTGAATAAGTCTGGTGAATTGTCCTCTTTATTTCTGTATCAATTGAGGGTATTGTTACGTGGTTACGTAACAATACGTAACAATACAATAACAATGTTACGTGGTGACAAGCAAAGAGACGGCACAACATGGCGACAGCATGAACGATGATTTTAATGTCTGGCCTAGCGCGAGGGCTCCTCTCGCGCCACTGCCGATCTTCTTTTTCGCAACACTTCCCGGGGCCACCGAGTGATAGTCCGGATCGTTTCGTTGAAGTCGATGATGACGTGATGGTGTAGATGTTCAGGAAAAGATAGAAGAGATGATGCGCTTGCCACCACGATGACGATGAACACGATCATGCTTGGGTGATCCGCCTCCCCTGGAGCTGTTCAACCATCCGTGACCAGAGTCCATGGGACCGATGGCTCGAGATCGCGACGAGCGGGTGGGCGGAGGTTGCGTGTACATGTCCGGTTCCTTTGGGTCGTTCGGGTCTTTCGGGTCCTTCGTCTCGGGTCTGGCTGGTCTGTCTGTTCTCGTTGTCTTCAAGTCCGGGCTAGGGGCTGGGCGGTGGTAGTTGGTCGGGTCTGGGCAGGAAGGGCGAAGCTGCTCGGCGATGTGCCAGGACCCTCGGTTGATGGTTCCGGCTTACAAATGGCGTCGATGCTCCAAGGCGAGGATGGGGATGATACACCCCGCACCTCCACCAAAATGTTACGTGGTGACAAGCAAAGAGACGGCACAACATGGCGACAGATGAACGATGATTTTTATGTCTGGCCTAGCGCGAGGGCTCCTCTCGCGCCACTGCCGATCGTCTTCTCCGCAACAGTATGACCATGGAGTTTGAGAACGCACGGAATTTACTGAACCATCGGTGTAGACGTGCAAACAATTTGCATGGTGCTCATGGAAGTAGTGCGTGTGTGTGTGTGTGTGTGTGTGTGTGTGTGTGTGTGTGTGTGTGTGTGTGTGTGTGTGTGTGTGTGTGTGTGTGTGTGTGTGTGTGTGTGTGTGTGTGTGTGTGTGTGTGTGTGTGTGTGTGTGTGTGTGTGTGTGTGTGTGTGTGTGTGTGTGTGTGTGTGTGTGTGTGTGTGTGTGTGTGTGTGTGTGTGTGTGTGTGTGTGTGTGTGAGAGAGAGAGAGAGAGACCGTAACCTTCAGTGCTTTTGCACTGAAATCAGCCGACATAACGCTCGCTGACTTTGCTTAATTAAAGCCTTCTCCGACGCCCCGTACCTGTACGTCGTCGGAGCAGCCGCCCCAGCGCCATGCCCCGGGCGTGGCAGCCGCTGTGTGTCCGCCCGCGGCCGATCCGCAGGCGCACTCCTTCAGCTGCCCCGTGGCGCAAGCTCGGGCCACCGTGTGCGCCACGCCAGCGCTGTGCAGCGCGTAGAGGAACGCAGTCTCGGGGCTACCTGCGGATATGCATAGCGTGCATCATTACTGTTACGTTTTAAACGTCAAATGCAACGAAATGTCACTAATCGAAACCAAATCCTATTTCAAAAACAGATGCTCTTGCTACAGGCATGTAAAAAGTTATGTAGCAGAGACGCGAGTCGCTTAGTTAGGCAACTTACAGGATACGGGCGCCCGAATGCCAGCCTTTCGTCCGTTCTATTTCTGTGAACGAATTACCGACGACATGAAGAGAAAATCTGGAGACTCCAGTGAGGCTTGGCGTCTGTAACCTCTTTAAATTTTGGTTTGGTTTGAGTTCAGCGTCCCAAAGCGACTCAGGCTATGAGACGCTGTAGTGGAGGGCTCCGGAGATTTCGACCACCTGAGGTTCTTAAACGTGCACTGACATCGCACAAATATTTTAGTACTTTCTCATGCTATACTGGTTTGGTTTGGTTTGGTTTGTAAGGTTTAACGTCCCAAAGCGACTCGGGCTATGAGAGACGCCGTAGTGGAGGACTCCGGAAATATCGACCACCTGGGGTTCTTTAATGTGCACTGACATCGCACACCACACGGGCGCCTTGCCGAAAAGCAAGGCGCCCGTGTGCTGAAAAGCAAGGCGCCCAACGAAAAGCGGCCGCCGAGGCCGGGATTCGATCCCGCGTCCTTGGGCACAGTAGTCGAGCGCCGTAACCACTGCACCACTGCTAGCAAACACTCTTTCGCGGTGACAAAAATTTTGCTTTGTCGCCTATCCTGTTTTCCTAACGCTATATTTTGCTGCACCAGCGCAATGAAAGCAGCAAGTTGATACGCTTGTTGACGAGATGAACTCCAGAGGTGAACACAATATATGGCTTGTGATACCCACACCTGGACGTCTTGCGTTGTGGTATAGCAAATTTTGGTTCCCATAAATAAGTTCAAAGAAATCCCCCAGATTCTACTAATAATTTTACATTTCCGCACTTTTCCGAAATAGCGTTCCCCTCTATCCCGCGCCGCACCCCCTCACTTCTTACCCTTGTAACCCTTGGCGTGCACCTCAACTATACAGCCCTGCCAGTCTCATCTAGTCCCATAATCCAGCTCAATATCAATTCTCAGAAACGTCACAAACAAAAACGGCACCCGCTGCAGGTTGCGTAAGGAAATCACTGAATGACCACTGCGAGAGAGACATCCGATGCGCGCGATCAAAAGAGAAGATGGCCGCTCTTATAGGCGGGAGCTGGTGGCAAAATAAAAAAAGACAATCGCTACGTTTATACAGCACGCCGAGTCGAAATATTGGCAGCGCCGGCGCAGCGAGAACACACTGCGTAGCAGCTCGCCGATGTCTCGGCGCTCACTTCTCATCCCGATTGCCCCGATCAAAGACAAAATTTTAAATCCAAGTGCACAGTGTTAATTTTTTTTTCTTTTTTTTTTTGCGAGAAATTTTGTCGTCATTTTAAAGTCTGGTCCCGTTCCAGGAAAGTGCCTCCCTCCACATTTCCGGTAATTTCAGCGCATGAGGGGGGGGGGGAGGCGCCTGCTTGGAATTCTACAGTATCTTTTCGACCTCGCCTTAATGAGCACTCCTATTTTATTTTCATGCCCCATTACGGAGGATGAAGAAGCCACAAAATAACAAATTGTAGGGCTAGGTGGTGCATGATACCCGGAAACAGCGGCCCAATGAAGACAACAGAAGGTATAAGAACACGACACAGGCGCACACTGCCAACTCTTCTTCTTCTCGCCTCTGTATTTAACACACGTACCCACATGAAGGATCGGCCAGGGTTTGGTGCAGGGATAAGAATGAAATACATCATCCCGGCTTAGGCTGTATAAGGTATATAACTTATAAATTAGTAATTAGTGTTGGTAAAAAAAACTGGAAAAAAATTAACCCAAACTTCCACCTTCACATCCAAGCACATGACCTACATCAATCTCGCGCAACTCTCTGTCGCCAGCAAATAAAGTTCTACAGCAAGATTTCTTTAATTTAATTAAATTAACAGATGTCTAATGCAAGGCAGTGTCTATCTAACGAAACAAGTTAAATACGCGTTCATTGATGCAGGTAACAATGATCATGCATTATTCATCGACCTCTCCAAAGCATTTCATTCACTCAACGATGCTATTTTATTCGATAAGCTTGACGCCATCGGAATACCTGGACCTGTACATAAACTAATCAAAAGCTATTTATTCGATAGAAAACAAGCTGTATTCATATTAGGGACATATTCACAATTCAAGACTACAAACATCGGAGTTCTGCAAGGTTCTCTCCTTGGCCCTCTCTTGTTTGTATTATATAGTAATGACCTCCATATGTGCCTTAATAATTCCAACTGTTTCCTTTATGCACATGGCATGACCGTCTTGACCTCGAGTTCACATATAAGCAAGCTAGTAGAAAAACTGAATGTTGATGCAAAGAATGTATTGAACTGGCGTCGGAATAATTTACTTAATGCTTTCAAATCCAGTTCTATAGTTATCAGCTCAACTCATAAAATTATTTGCGAAACTCCGTCTGTTAGCATTCGCTCAAACTAAATTTTCTAGGTGTGGAATTTTATAAACATCTTAGATTTCGATCTCCCATTACTTCCATTTCGCAAAAACATGGCTTATCGCATTAGAGCTCTAATTAATGTTCGCCCGTATTTTGATGTTCCCAAACCATTTCTCTTTATTACTTGTTCATCCACACATACGTTCAGTATTGCGTCTCCTCTTGTGGAAACACATATACTTCGCATCTATCTTCCCTTCAAATTATCCAGAACCAAGCTATATGCATTGTTACTTATAGTCACTGAATTGAAAATGCCCTTCATCTGCTCCAACCCCACAATGTTCTCTCTGTGCCCAAATTAATCGACTAAAGTCTATGTACTCTAATTTATAAATCTGTTAAAGTGTTACTTACATTTTGCCTAATCACTAACGACCAAACACAGCATCGCAGCGGTAATGTTTCGCCAACGGCAATAATTTCTTACTGCCTTAGTCAAACACTAATACGGAAAGCAAACAGCTCAGTTCTCCGGTACCACTGTGAAAGAGTGAACGTTCCTGCGTAGCCTATAGGACACTGTGTTTGACTCGGCCGGATGCAGGGTTGCCGGTTTAGATTCCGATCTCGCTTTCCCATCTCAAAGTACCTACCAGAGTTGACAGCTCCGGCTTACTCGGCAATGTCATGTGATCTCGTGACGTCATAATTCACCTATGTCAACATGCTCGTGAATTTTCGCTCACAACGGCGACTACAAAGCCGACGCCCGCGGTCTTCTGCTCTGCGGCAGCCTTGTCGCTTTAAAGTAAATCGGAGCTAAACTACCTCCATTTATCTTTCCCGTGCTGTCCAAGGATAGGATAGGAAAGACGTTTATTGCTCTAGAAAGGTTGCGCATCCTTACAGATAAGGGATGCCGAATCCCGGGGAACGCCGGTATTTTGGTGGACTTACCGAACAAGAGTTTGGCCTTTTTTTTTTTTTTTTCAATTGCAAGTCCAGCATGCATAATACCACATTATTTACATATCTCAAAACGAAAGAAGTGTCGATACGATAGGCCTGAGAGCGTTAGATATTGTTAGTTCATTAGTTTAACTTGTCATAGCGACTCAGGATGCGAGGAGGCCGTTATATTTATTGAATGATTAAACGGTTGAATGAAGAACAGGTTGCGCATACGATACCAAAGCTTCTTTCTAGATTAAAAACTCACCGGTAAAACATGCAGCGTACGACCGTAAACTAATAATGTCGGCAGAAATTTACTGAGTGGAAAGTATATGACCAAAAAAAAAAAAAAAACTTTTCCGTATATCGTTCTCACTATTTTTTTTTTCGGTCTCGAAGGTTTGTATGGCATAATAATTAATATATGTCCATGACGTGTTTGCGGCTCCCCTAACGACAGAATGCCCTTGGAAGGAGGGGAAAGGGTCCAAGCTCCTTACTTCATAAACCTCTACAGGTTAAGTGGTCCCATAAGCGTTCACGTTGCTCTGTTACTTTTGCAGTGGCGGTACGTTACACACTCTTCGCGTGCGGATAGGTATTAGACAGCCGCTGGAATAAGAATGAAGCGTTCTACCAAAGAGGTCCCTACAGCTAACGTTAAGGCAACGGAGGCACCTTCGAATGGAGCGAGGCGTGCGCGTACCCCTGCGTAGCGTGTGTCCGAAGCTG
This sequence comes from Amblyomma maculatum, assembly GCF_055883805.1. NCBI lineage: Eukaryota > Metazoa > Arthropoda > Arachnida > Ixodida > Ixodidae > Amblyomma > Amblyomma maculatum. Next base: position 323,247,410 of record NC_139344.1, on the reverse strand, counting down.
TGCTGCGAGCAGTTCCACGGCTCGTGCCGGAAGAGCCGCTGGCAGTGGGCGAGCGCCAGCCGCGCTCCGGCGGCCACCGCGGCCACGGTGCCCGGCTGCTGCCGACAGAGCTGCCGCTGGCCCCGGCCCAGCAGCGGGGAGGAGGACTCGCACACCGTGTCCACCACGCGGCCGCCCAGGGTGCCCAGGTACCTGCGAAGGCCACCTGCATGCTCGCCATACAAACTCTCAGAGCTTCCCTTTTGCTGGCTCAAGCATCTTAATATACACCTCTGGAAATACTACTCATAACAGAGTCACGCGCCGCATTACAGTTATTGCTGTTGCCCTCGGGTTTAAAATAGACACTGGCCCCGCCGGGGTGACGCAGTGGTAGGGCGCTCGACTACTGTGCCCAAGGATGCGGGATCGAATCCTGATCTCAGCGGCCACTTTTCGATGGAGGCGAAAAGCAATGTGTCCCTGTGCTGTACGATGTCAGTGCACGCTAAATAAATCAAGGTGGTCTAAATCTCCAGAGCCCTCCACTACGACGTATCTCGTAGCCTGAGTCGCTTTGGGATGTTAAGCCCCACGAACCAAACAAAAACAGACACTGGGGCACGAGCTTAATAAAGGAAGCATTTCCGAAAGGACTCCATTCTAAATGGAAGTCTTGTGTGGCGAAGGCGTACATCGCCAGTTGAGAACGCATGCGAGGGGCTGAAACGGTGCGCTTAATTGGTTTTTCGTCGCATATTTCGCCGATGTCCAGCTGAACTGTGTGCATCTGTTCTGCGAGAACGGCAGGTCGATGTAGCGTTTGAGTGGGCCTTCGTTATTATATTGCCGCTTGAGAGATTGGACCTCTCCGTCATCTCTGCTAGGGGAAAAGCTGCAACGAGTTCCTGGAAAACATGCTGTGCTAGAAGTAGACAAACTCAGGAGCACCAGCGTGCCATTACTCTGTTCAAATTTGAAGAAAACTCGCCGATTGGCTCCAATAAACGCCTTCCCGATTAATCACTGAAATGGTCTCCAGAATGCTGGGAAGTGATTTAAGGAGGTGTTTTGGCGCCGAAGAGGAGATTTGGACGGGGACTATCGCTGCAGATTCGGATGAAAAACACGTGTTCGGACCGGGTGGTCAAGCTTTGCGCTGATCGCGCTCCGTTGTTGTTGTTGTGGTTGTAGGAAAAAGGAAAAGAAAATGCACGGGCCTGCTTACTGGCTCTGTAGCTGAGCCACCTCCACTGCCTCGTGCAGACAGAAGAGAAAATAGGCAAGAGAAGAAATAGGGAGAGAAAGACGCGCGCCGCAACAACTGCCGTCGTCCACCACCGAAACAGTGGCGGGTGCAATGACGGCCTACAACAGATAAAAATTATGTGGCAGGCTAGCCCCCGCCGCAAGCGGCGGTGACCCACCTGTCTCAGCCCCATCAGGGATCGCGCTCCGAGGCGCTCCGAGAAACGAGGAACCGCTACGAGTAGCGCGACGCGTGATAAGTCGTCGGTCAGCCAGGACAGAGTCTTGTTGCGGGCGAACCTTGACCTGACGTTCCCTATCATTCGGTATAGTAGCGACCAGGGCGGTCGCTACTATACCGAAAAAAAACTGTATATATTAGTGTAAATAAATTCAGTTGTACATCGGTGCCAACACGTCCACCCCTTCCGCAACGTGTCACACTCCAACGAACGCTTCCACCGAGGATTTTGACGTTGCGAAATATCACACAAGTCTAACAGGCGCGTACCCTTGTGTCATTTTAATCAATCGTGGTCATCTCTTTCCTCCTCCGCCACCTCCTGCAAAAGCCTCGCTCGGGAGAGCTACAGCTATCGACAGCTATCGAGGGCACACTGGGCCTGTCGCTCCCGACCAGTCCCTACACGTCCTGCTCATCGGCTCCTGTACGCCTCGCCATATTTGGCCGACTCCCCAGTGCCTCTGCCATCTGGCGCCCAATAATAAAACCCATTACTTCGATCACCGCGGTTGTTTGGTACGAATTCAGACAGTTTCACTCAGACTAGTGCGGAGAACAGGCGTCTCTAGCATTCTCTTGCGCATAACCAGCGCTTTCCGACGCGTCAGCCGTGTTCGAGCTCTCTTTGCGTTTGGTCGCGTGCGCTTCCAACTACCGGAAGTACATGCACGCCATCCCTTGCAGAGGCGCCCGGCATATCGACTGGCCCTTCCCTCACCGTCATTCTTCTCAGAGGCCACTTTCCTACCTAGAGTATAGCCTCTCCGGACGGCGTCCCTACTGATTGATTGATTGACTCGACCTTTCAAGGTACTTCTTCGGGCCGCCATCGCCAGCGGCGGCGGACCTCTTTCCAACTCCTGCCAGCACCCCTGGGTGCCTGCTGTGAAGTTCCCTGAACCTCGCCCCTGCTTCCCTGGAGTTATACGTCTCCCTCTGGCATACCGCATACTTATATGCACCGGACATCTACACCGCACCACTGCTTCGTGGTAGCTCCTAGCGACCTCGCCCAAATGCCATGAGATTCTATCTCTATGTCAGTTTCCTGCTGACAGTTCCCGCTACCAGCAATCCGCGCGCCGCTGCCTAACTGGGGCACCAGGCTTTGCCTGGCCCTCCCGCTGGCCTCTTGCCAGGCTGTTTGCCTTCCACAAGCCCCCGACTGCCGTAGCGCAACCATGAGGACAAAAGCAGACCATACAGTCAGACCGCGTATAGCCATCAGCAGCCCGCTGTCCACCTCTTCGCGCAGCGACCCTCCCCAGCTGCCTCACGCACGAACTCCTGGCCGTGTGGTAGCTCCCTGCGCCCCGTGCTGCCTGCAGCCTTCGCTGCACCTTGCCTCCAAGTTGCACAGTAAATAACACCCTGGGCCCGTATTCCGAGTTTGCGTCGTTATTGGAGTCGCTATCTCACGTGACCTTGAGTAATGTGATTGGTCGAAACGCCGGAAACGGGTGTTGCCACTAGGGAACCGGAAAAGGCGGCAACACCTGGTTCCGGCATTTCCACAAATCAGATGACTCGAGGTCACGTGAGATAGCGACACACTGATAACGACGCAAACTCAGAATACAGGCTGTCCGCCTAGCTTTCCAGCTGGACGGCGTTACTCCTTGCATTAGTGACGTAAGTCAATCGAAGCTGCTGTAGCAGCACCCCGGTGCCGGCCAGCTTTGAATCACCGAACGGTGCCATACGGCTCCGTTTGCTGCTGGACTCTGCCGGGCGCAATTAGTCGGGGGCCAGCCTGGCATACCTAAATTCTGGAACTTTTTTCATATTCAATGAATCGGTTTAATAAATAATGGAGAATGTTATGTGTATATAATTTGGGAGTGGAGGCCCTTAGACGACCAGAGGAGGGTGGCTGCTGCTGAGCCTACGGGGCTGGGAATGGTAGGCCCCTGCAATTTGCGGCGAGGGCTCGCCTGCCACCGGAGGTTGTACCTGTTGTAGGCCGTCATTGCACCCGCCACCGCTTTGGTTGCGGACGACGGCTGTTGCGATACGCGTCTTTCTCTCTCTCTCTTTTCTTTCCTCCTCCGTTTTCTCCTCTGTCCACACGAGGCGTCGGAGGTGGCTCAGCTACAGAGCCAGTAGCAGGCCCGTGCATTTTTTCCCCTTCTTCCTACAGTCGCAATAACAACAGACCACCACTTCTCATTTGACAAGCGGCTAGACCTTGTCAAATTCACGTGTTAACTAAGGGTCCCCATTTTCGGCAAGTAACGTCATGTGCCGGGTTACTCTCACACCTCCGTACCGAGCGAGAGCCCTCAACACTAAGTGCTTGGTTGGTTGGTTGGTTCACAGGAAGGGAAAGGCGCAGTAACTGTCACACTTGCTCTGTGGACACCTGAACCGCGCCGTAAAGGAAGGGAGGAAGGTGGGAGTGAAAGTGGAAAGAGAGAAAGAGGAGCCGTAGTGGAGGGCTACGGAGTAATTTCGACCACCTGGAGATCTTTAACGAGCGCTGACATCGCACAGCACACGGACGCCACTTCGTTTCGCCTCCATCGAAACGCAGCCGCCGAGGTCGGGTTCGAACCCGGGAACTCCGGCACGGTAGTCGGGCGTCTTACCACTGCGCCACCCCGGCGGGGCAACACTAAGTGCCCCTCCTCTTTCTTGACAAGGGAAATATTGTGAGAGTCTGTTGTTGTTGTGGCTGTAGGAAGAAAGAATAGAAAATGCACGGGCCTGCTACTGGCTCTGTAGCTGAGCCACCTCCGCTGCCTCTTGCGCATAGAAGAGAAAAAGACAAGAAAACAGAAGAGGGAGAGAAAGACGCGCGCCGCAACAACAATCGTCCTTGTGAGCGTCTAACCATGGCTTGAACCGAGCGAAAGCTTTGAGTGTTGTACCGGTAATCTCGGTAACACCGCCTTTTCATTCGGCGGTTTTTTATCATAATTTTTCTTCATAACAATGATTGGTTCACAGGAAAGGTAAGGCGCAGTACCCGTCACACTTGTTTTGTGGACACCAGAACTGCGCCATAAAAGAAGGGAGGGAGGTGGGAGTAAAAGTGAAAAGGGGTGCTGTAGTGGAGAGCTCCGGAGTTATTTTGACCACATGGGGATCTTTAAAGTGCACTGACATTGCACAGCAGACCGTAGGGTAGTTGCTCTTGGTCCTAGGGGGGCTGGAACTGGTAGATCCCCGCCGTTTATTGTGGCGGCTCGCCTGCCACCAGTGGTTGACCTGTTGTAGACCTTCATTGCACCCGCCACTGCTTAGGTGGTGGACGATGGCCGTTGCGACACGCGTTTTTTAGAGCGCAGCTCTTTGGCGGCCGTTCCTGGGTTTCGCGGCGGCGTCGGCGTCGGCCTCGTAACCAGTTCCGCCCCCCTTTCAGCCCCCCTGTTCGAGCCGGCGCTTAGGCCACCGGAGCCTCGCAGGAGGAGGGGGGGGGGGGGTACACTCAGCGGCGAATGATGGGGGCAGGAGCGCGCGCAGCTACCGGAGCACACGAGGAAAAAAAAAAGGGGGTCGCCGGAGGCAGCGCTAGCAGCGACTGACTGACGTCGCTAGCTAGTCAACACAACGTGCGGCGTCAGCGAGTCACTGCTATCTGTTCGTTGCGCAACGTTCCTATGGACCCACGCGGCCTTGCGGCTGGCAAACGCCTTCGTGACCAGTCGGATTCTATATTCGACACCTTATCTCCACCTACGGAAACAAGAGGAGGATGCCCCTGAGGTTATCCTTCGCAAAATTGTCAAGCGTGCCCTGGACCTCCCCATCACTACTTCAAACAGCCATCTTATGGCCCTTGGGGTGGTGAACACTTTCCGGGAGCTCCGGGAGGCGCACCTTACAAATCAGTACACGCGTTTGTCGCAAACGGAGTCGGGTCGCCGCCTTCTTGCTCGACTCCATATCCAACACACCACACTCATGGAAGACAGGTTTCGCATCCCAGAATTGTGGAGACGCGCCCTCTGCGTGCGACCTCTGCCAGCGAATATGTCACACGAAGATCATAATGGTCGGCGCTTTGCACGAGCGGAAGCCCTAGCCCGGCATTATGGCAACAAAACAGGTGTATACTACGTGGACGCCGCCGGCCTTCACCACGGGGGATGGTACACGGCCGTTGTAGTTCACAATAGCAAAACGGTTAATGGTCTCACCTTCAGAGCCCAAAGTACAACACACGCAGAAGAGGTGGCGATTGCTCTCGCGGCCTCTCATTCCGACTCAAAATACATAATTACCGACTCGCGAGGAGCCTGTCGGAACGTCAGACAAGGCTGGACTCCCTTAATAGCCTATAAAATTTACTTAAATTGCATACGGGATACGGACCCCGCACACCGCTACCTTATATGGGCCCCTGCTCATCAGGGTTTGGCAGGAAACGAGGCAGCAGACGCAGCCGCCCGCGCGCTCTCTCACCGGGCTGTTTTCTCCTCCCTACCCGATCAGGAATCCGATTTTAATCCGGCCTACACCTTCAAAGATATCACGACATATTATCAAAATTGTCATCGCCTTTATCCCAGCCCATGTAAAGGTCTCAGAAAGGCGGATGAGCGGCTCCTTCTCTGCCTTTTCACCAATACATTGCTGTGCCCGGCAGCCCTAAAACATTTTGACCCCTTCTTTAGTGGCAGCTGCACACACTGTGGAGCGGTCTTCTGACATCTATCACATGGTGTGGGCCTGCCCCTCCAACCCGGCTATTCCCCCCATCCCCAACCCAACCCGGGAGAACATGGGAGGCGGTCCTGCTCGGCTGCCACGACTTACAGGCCCAACAAGCCTTAGTCGGACGCGCCCGAGCGGCGGCAACCGCCACTGGGGTCCCCAACTAGGGACCTCCACCTAGTGCTTGTAAGGATCGGTCCCTTATGGGCCGATCCAAACATACCTCCTGGCCCTTGTGTAAATAAATGTTCTTACCACCACCACCACCGCAACCTCCCGATAACTCAATTTTTCGCTCCCTCTTTTTCTGTCCTTTTCTATTTTCTCCTGTCCGCACGAGGCAGCGGAGGGCTCTGCCGAGGTGGTGCAGTGGTAAGACGTTCGACTACTGTGCCGGAGTACCCGGGCTCGATCCCGACCGCGGCGGCTGTGTTTCGATGGGGCAAAATGAAGAGGCGTCCGTGTTGTTGTGTCTGTAGCAAGCAGGAAAAGAAAATGGATGGGCCTGCTACTGGCTCTGTAGCTAAGCCACCTCCGCTGCCTGATTGATTGATTTATAGGAAGGGAAAGGCGCGGTAACTGTCTCACTTGTTTTATGTGGACACCTCAACCGCGCCGTAAGGGAAGGGAGGAAGGTGGGATTGAAAGTGGAAAGAGAGAAAGAATGCTGTGCGATGTCAGCGCACATTAAAAGATCCCCAGGTGGTCGAAATTACTCCGTAGCCGTCCACATCCGCTGATTGATTGATTTATAGGAAGGTAAAGGCGCGGTAACTGTCTCACTTGTTTTCTGTGGACACCTCAACCACGCCGTAAGGGAAGAGAGGAAGGTGGGAGTGAAAGTGGAAAGAGAGAAAGGGGAGCCGTAATGGAGGGCTACGGAGTAATTTCGACCACCTGGGGATCTTTAACGTTAACGTGCGCTGGCATCGCACAGCACACGGACGCCTCTTCGTTTCGCCTCCATCGAAACGCAGCCGGTGCCTCGTGCGGACAGAAGAAAGTAAAGAAGAGAGAAAAGGAAGAGAGAGAGAAAGACGCGCGCCGCAACAGCCGTCGTCCACCACAAAGCGGTGGCGGGTGCATTGACGGCCTACAACAGATAAAATTTTGGTGGCTGGTTGGTTGGTTCAAAGGAAGGGAAAGGCGCAGTATCTGTCACACTTGCTCTGTGGACACCTGAATCGCGCCGTAAGGGAAGGGAGGAAGGTGGGTGTGAAAGTAGAAAGAGAGAAAGGGGTGCCGTAGTGGAGGGCTACGGGGTAATTTCGACCACCTGGGGATCTTTAACGTGCGCTGACATCGCACAGCACACGGACGCCTCTTCGTTTCGCATCCATCGAAACGCAGCCGCCAAGGTCGGGTTAGCCACCGCCGCAAGCGGCGTTGACCTGCCAGTCCCAGCCCTGTAGGGCCAGGGCACCACCTCCGTGTGATGTCAGCGCACGTTAAAGATCCGGGGGAGGTGGTGAAGGGTGGCTGTTCCTAGTAGGCCGTCATTGCTCCCGCCACCGCTTCGGTGATAGATGACAGATGGTACGACGCGCGTCTTTCTCCCCCACTTCTTTTTCTTCCTTGTTTATTTTCTTCTGTCCGCAAGAGGCAACGGAGGTGGCTCAGCTACAGAGCCAGTAGCAGGCCCGTGCATTTTCTTTTTCTTTTTCAGTCGCAGCAACATTAAAGATCCCCAGGTGGTCGAAATTATTCCGTAGCCCTCCACTTTCACTCCCAACTTCTCGTTTTCCTTACGGCGCGGTTCAAGTGTCCACAAAAACAAGTGTGACAGATACTGCGCCTTTCCCTTCCTGTGAACCTGTGTGTGTATATAGATAGCAGAGGCGGCTCAGCTACAAATCCAGTAACAGGCCCGTGCAGTTTGCTTTCCTTCGTCCTGTTGTTGTTGCGACTGCAGGAAGAAGGAAAGAAACTGCGTGGGCCTGCTACTGGCTCAGTAGCTGAGCCACCTCCGCTGAGGGGGAGGTGGTGAAGGGTGGCAGTTCCTGGCCCTACGGGGCTGGGACGGTAGGTCAACGCCGCTTGCGGCGGGGGCTAGCCAGCCACCGAATTTCATCTGTTGTAGGCCGTCATTGCCCCCGCCACTGCTTCGGTGGTGGACGATGGCTGTTGTTGCGGCGCGCGTCTTTTTCTCCCTCTTTTATTGCGAAGGCAATACTGCTAGCACTTTTCTGCCGTCGGTGGAGGTCGTTCCTTCGCTCCGGCGCACCACGTGACAGCGTGACGTCACGACCAGAGGAGAGCAGGGGCTCCAACTCGTCTCGTCGGCCGCAGTCGTTCCTTCGCTCGGCGCGGCCGCTACAACCACGGCCGGTCTCGAGGGAGAGCGCGTTTCTCTCTTCTTAGCGCGCGCTCTCTCCCTCGAGACCGGCCATGCTACAACCACGGCCGGTCTCGAGGGAGAGGGCGCGCGCTCTTTCTTACGGCCTTCTCAATCGCTGCGGGAACAATGGGAACTTTTCTCCTTGAGCTACGCTCTCCGCCACCGCAAGGGGCGCGACCTGCTCACTGTTCGCTCCGCGTCTGCTTCAGCGGCGGCGGGTGGTTTTTGCCTGGTTTCGTGTTGTCGCTCGCGAGTTTCGTGGTGAGTGCAGCCCCGAAATTAAAGAGCACAGAAGGTAGATGCTGCAGCGGCATGTCGTCAACGTACCACACGTGAACGGATATAAAAAACATTGTCGTTCAGCAAACGTTCGACAAGCATGGCATACATTGCGGCACGGTAGCTACTTTTGTTCATTTTAATCCGAATTTTTCCCAAGCCTGTACACGAATGGGAACAAAAAGAAAACTGAATGAGCAGTGATCACATCGAAGCTTCTTCAAGGCTAACAAGACAGCAACTCGTCTGCAACAGCAAAACCGTCTTTCAGCGCTAGATGCGAACCATTCATGTAGCACCGAAGATGAAAATAATTTCATAAAAATGTAATGTAAATTGCAAAATGCTTGCATGATATAAAGTATTAGTATAACAGTCAAAGTAAACGTTGTAGGGTTGAGTTTTAAGTGTTATCACAATTCATATACTTGGCAATGTGTGGTATTATAAACATTATTTTAATTTTGCAAATAAACATTGTTTTAATGAAATTTTTACATGATATTATGCTTATTATGAAAACAAAAAATGGTTGATATTCATGACACCACTTGTGCTCGAAGTGGTAAAAACAAGGCCAATAAATGATGAAGGTGATACTCGATGAAGTGACTTACAAATGAGTTCACCTGCTATATCGAAAGTATGCAAGAAACTTCTAAAGCGTTACAGAAGGACACCCACTGAAGGCTCATTTCAAGCCTTATATAGCGACCCATTGAGGCTCTCTTCGGGAAAGTAAGGTTAATGTGCGGAAGGGAATGACATATGCCAGATGCGAGGGCCGTAACAGCTAGCGGCACATGACTACATGACTACATTGTCAAGACGTACGTTTCATCTGAGAGCAAAATCAAGGCACGGAAGGAAGTGATGGCATCTCCTACCATCCCATTTTCCACTGTCACATATTCCGGTTCACCTTACGTCGCTGGATATATCGTTTAGTTAATCAACTTCGGGTGTGACGCTTGCGCTATTCTTCTTGAAACTAGCGAAACAAGCAGCCCCATGTAGTACGCTCTTCTACGAGGACAATGTTCTAATAGACTGCATTATCCGAAACCAGAGCTTGTTGCCCTATTGAACAAACTTCTTTTTTTTTCGAAAAAGCTGCCGTGCACATACTACACACAAATGTTCTCGAAGGTACTTAAGATCCTGATTCAGTCAGCATTTCAGAACTCAACACTGAGCTGCCAGAAAGGAATTGACAACAGCAATGTTATTAGGTCCGTTCCTTTGATATTTAAAAAAATTCTCAGAATTCTTCTTCTCAATTAATTATACCAGGAAAGTGACAGAGAAGACCGAAAGGCCAACTCCTTATGTGCACAAGCCGTGCAAGAAGATTTTGAGCCTGAATTTTCTAGACGCAGGTCGCATTTTGATGAACTGATGAATATATAGTGCAATGTGTAACTTTGAAGGAAAATTTTTTTATTGTTTGCTGCCTTTTTCGATTCTGCTTAACTGTTTATGCCCATTTCATTGATTAAAAGTAGTCGCGAGACTGCATATACATCTTCGGTCCTTCAACCACTACACAAGTGAAATTTTTACTATATGAGTAAATTTTTGTTATTTACTCTGAATCTGAGACGCGCCATGAATTTTTGCCGGTGCCTCTTCTGATCTAAACGAAAACGGTAGCGGTTGACAGAATCTCCACCCAGTAGTTCTTCATGCACTCACGTCAGGTTGCGCTACACCTGCTTAAAACATTCAAAGGCAGATTGCATAGCCTGGTAAATTTATTTTTGTACAAAAATTATAGGTAAAAAATGTTGAAGTGTACCCGAAGCTTCATTCGACCGTGCACGGCCGCACTGACGAAGGAGCGCGCGCGTGAGCGGATTGTTGACTATTTTATTCCTCGTACACGATAAATGTTCGATGTTGATGACGGACTTTGTATAAACCATAAGGGGCGAAATGTCAGGACCTGCCGGTTGCAACTGACGCGGGCGAAGCTAAAAGCGAGCGCGCGTTTCCCTTGCGCGTGAACGGCTGTAGCGGAGGAGCAGCAGTGGGGCGGTGGCGACCCCACCGAGGCGCGGCGGGCGGTTGAAACAGACCCCATTGGAGAGGCCGTAAGAGAAGAGAAGCGCTCTCTCCCTCAAGACCGGCCGTGCTACAACGTGACGGCCTCCTCGGCTCGCCGCTTGAGGGCGCTCGCTAGGAGAGGATGATAAAGCCCCTTTAGAGGATAAACGGGGCGCCGCAGGCGCGCTCCGCTTAGTCATGTCCTCCGTCGTCATGTCTGAGGAGTTGTAGAAGGCGTCGCTGGAGCGACGTGCTGCGCGCAAACGCCGGCGCCGTGCCGAGGAGACAGGTGAAGAAAGGCAAGAGCGGTTGATTAAGCAACGCGCCTATGCCGCAGAATGGCGAGCCCGGCGGCGTTTTACAAGTTCAGTGAGCAAGAGTAGTTTCATGGACTCTCTGAATGCCGAAGAATCGTCTATGAGTAGTGCAGAGCGAGAGTACCACCCAATGGGGTAGCAGTCTAGACTTGGTGATGTATAGACATTCGGACAACTATGTAGTTACCGGTGTTCAAACCAAGAGTCACTACTTTACGGACCACCAAAGCGTGTTCATTAGAATAAACAAACAGTAGAAACCATGTGTCCAGAGTAGGAGGAGGATAAACATTTATTTGACGAGGAAGAAGTCAGGCAGCAGGGGCTACCGCTCTAGGTGGCCAGGAGTCCTTGGGCTCTGGCGACCTGGGTTGCACGCTCGATGGCCCGGAGTTGGATTTGCGGGTCAGAGCTGAGCATAGCGGCCTCCCACTGCTCGTATGTGGAGAGCTGCAGATCCCGCGGAGGGCTATCTCGTGGACAGGCCCACAGTATATGTTGTCTAGGTTGGCCCTCTGTTGGCATAATTTACAATATGGGATGTATAATGCAGGATATGCATGGGCGTAGGTGACAGGATTTGGGAAGGAATGTGTCTGTAATTTTCGCCAGGTGACCTCCTGCGCCTTCGAGAGCGATTTGTGTCGCGGAGGGTATAAGCTACGTGTTTGTCGAAAGTATCGGGTAATTTCTTGATATGAAGCCATATGGTCTCTCGCCGACCTCATGAGGGGTTGTCCCACTGCCCGGCTGACGAGTCCTCGCGCGAAATTGTGGGCAGCCTCATTTCCCGGAAGGCAGAAATGTGCTGGTGTCCAGATCAGCTGAATGGGACGGTTTGTCGTCTGAGAGGCAAGCAGAAATTTTAGTGATAGAGGGGATATTCTGCCTTTGCTGTAGTTCCTTATTGCGGTTTTCGAGTCGCTAATAATATGTAGGGCTGAGGTCAACCGCAAGGGCGATTGCCGCTTCCTCCGCTTCCTCCGGGTCATTTGTAACGACCGAGCCGGCCGTGAGCAGTTGACCTTGGAAATTTACAGCCACAATCGTGAAGGCACTGCGGTCCGCATGTTCGGCTGCATCGACATAGACAGTGTATTGTTTGGAGTAGTATTGCTTGTGTAGGTTTTTGGCTCTCTGTACTCGCCTGTCTGAATGAAATTCAGGGTGCATATTCTTCGGGAGAGGTGGAATCTTCAATTGAGCTCGCAGGTTCTTGGGCAGGGATATTTTGTCCTGCCTTGCTGCGGGGTAACCAATTGAGAGGGTGTTAAGAATAAAGCGTCCTGACGGTGTGTGGGTTAGCCGTTCGTACTGAGAAGTGAGGTGGGCCTCTACTAGCTCACTGAGAGTGTTGTGTACTCCCAGCGCGTTGAAGCGCTCCGTTGGGGTATTTATGGGGAGGCCGAGTGCGGACTTGTACGCCTGTCTGATTAGGGAATCGACACGTTGTGTTTCTGTTGCGCTAAGTTTAAGGTAGGGTAGTGTGTAAGTAATTCTACAAATGACGAATGCCTGGACCAGACGGAGGAGATCTGTTTCTTTCATGCCCGAGTATCGGTTGGCGATTCGGCGTATAAGGCGCACTGTCTGAGAGACAGTGCCCTTGAGGCGATTGAGGTACTCTGTGTTTCGGCCGTTGTTCTGGATGTTAATTCCAAGTAAATCCTTTAGTTGCACAAAAGGCGAAGCCATGCCAAACCACCAGCAGAGCCAAGCACAGCCGGGGAGGTATTGCTTTCTCAATCACTCAGGCTTAACCAGAGCTAAGCCACAGCTAATGTTTTCCTTTCTTCTCTATTTTCTCTTCTGTCCGCACGAGGCATCGGAGGTGGCTCAGCTACAGAGCCAGTAGCAGGCCCGTGCATTTTCTTTTCTTTCTTCTTGCAGCAAACACAACAACCACCTCCGCTGACTCGTTCGGATAGAAGAGAAAATAGAAAAGAAGGAAAAAGAAAAGGGAAAAAAATACGCGCGTCGCAACAGCCGTTGTCCACCACCGAAGCGGTGGCGGGTGCAATGACGGCCTACAAAAGGTAAAAACTCCATGGCAAGCTAGCCCCCGCCGCAAGCGGCGTTGACCTACCTGTCCTAAAAATTCGGGGCTAGCCAGCCACCGAATTTTATCTGTTGTAGACCGTCATTGCACCCGCCACTGCTTCGGTGGTGGACGACGGCTGTTGTTGCGGCGCGCGTCTTTCTCTCGCTCTTCTTTTTCCTTTTATTTTCTCTTCTGTCCGCACGAGGCAGCGGAGGTGGCTCAGCTACAGAGCCAGTAGCAGGCCCGTGCCTTTTCTTTTCCTTAGCCACCACAACAACAGCCCTGTGGGGCCGGGAACAGCCACCTTTCACCTCCTGACCCTCCTCCTTCCTACAGTCGCAACAACTATATTGCACAGCACACGGACGCCACTTTGTTTCGCCTCCATCGAAACGCAGCCGCCGGCGGTCGCAATCGAACTCAGGTACTCTGGCACTGTAGTCGGGCATTTTACCACTGCACCACCGTGGCGGTCGACCACCTGGAAAGTTAGGTTTTGGGGAAACGGAGGCTCGATATACTTTCGTGTGGACACCATGGAATCGTGGACATAGAACACTCACGATTCGCATCGCAACATTGGTAAAGAGACTGAATCCTATGCAGTACAGTTGGCACGTCAGCAGTGGGGTTTAGCTATGCGACCGCATGAGCGTAAATCTCGGCTTGAGAGATACGTGGACGTTTCTCCGCTGTCTGCTAGATCCAGATCATACCAAGAACAGCTAGCGAAAAAATGTTAGCCTAATCCTCCACAAAATCCCCCAAGATGACACCCTTCTCGAAGCCTTAAAAGAACAATACCTAACTACAACTACTCGCACACCACTCCCTGACTACTGCGGCTACCCGAACCCCAAATTGGACGAAGACATCTCGCCATGGGGTATACGGGCAGCCATGCACAAGCTCAGAAGGACAAGACGAAGAGCCGCTGCTGAGGCCAACGAACTCCTCAGAGGACTGCCGACTACTGCTCTTTCCTAACCCACTACCCCTAACCCCAATTTTCCCCAATAAAGTTTATCAATCAATCAATCAATCAAAATCAGAAGGACATCAGCACCCGGGGCGGACAAAATCACTAACAAGATGCTCAGGAACCTGGATGAGTATTCCATAGATACCATTACAGACGTCTTCAACGAGTGCTGGCAAAATGGAGTCTTCCCAGTACAATGGAAACATGCGAGAATCCCCTTCATCCCTAAACCAGGGAAACCTTTGGATCTCAAAACTCTCTGACCCATCTCTTTAAACTCATGCTTAGGAAAACTTTTTGAACATGTGGTTCTGGTACGCTTGCAAGGACACATGCAAGAACAAGACCTATTTCCTCACTCATTGACTGGATTTCGCAGCAGTCTCCCTAACCAAGACGTTAAAGCTCTCGGAAGAAATGCTACACCCCAGGAACGCTAAGCGCACAAGGGCCATCTTGGCCTTGAATCTCGCCAAGGCGTTGACGACGTTCACCATTCGATCATTACGGACGCTCTCTCAAATCTTTCACTTGGAGGAAGAACGCATCCTATGTAGCGGCCTTCCTTCGCAACCGAAAGGCAGAGCTAACAATCGGTTCACTCTCTTCACCAACCTTACAACTAGGTAGCAGAGGTACACTCCAGGCTCAGTCCTCTCTCCACTTCTTTTCAATATTGCGCTCATTCTACTGTGCCGGAGTACCCGGGTTCGAACCCGACCTCGGCGGCTGCGTTTCGATGGAGGCGAAACGAAGAGGCGTCGTGTGCTGTGCGATGTCAGCGCACGTTAAAGATCCCCAGGTGGTCGAAATTACTCCGTAGCCCTCCACTACGGCTCCTCTTTCTCTCTTTACACTTTCACTCTCATCTTCCTCCCTTCCCTTACGGCGCGGTTGCGATGTCCACAGAAATCAAGTGAGACAGTTACCTCGCCTTCCCCTTCCTATAAATAAATCAGAGGAAATATCGGCGGCTGCGTTTAGATGGAGGCGAAACGAAGAAGCGTCCGTGTGCTGTGCGATGTCAGCGCACGTTAAAGATCCCCAGGTGGTCGAAATTACTCCGTAACCCTCCACTACGGCTCCTCTTTCTCTCTTTCCACTTTCACTCCAACCTTCCTCTCTTCCCTTACGGCGCGGTTGCGGTGTCCACAGAAAACAAGTGAGAGTTACCGCGCCTTTCCCTTCCTATAAATGAATCAGTTAAATCATATGGAAAAAGCCCTGAGAGTTATCCCCCACCCCTCCACTTCATTCACGTGGATTACATTACTTTTTGACATCCACGGGTAATGTCGGTCAAATGGAGGAAACCCTGCAGGCTGGAGCTCACCGAGTAAATTAGAGCTGTTGCTCTTACACCTTCAAGATGCCGCTCAAACACGGGTCCACCGCCCAATATTCGAATCAACATTGATGATCAACAAGTTCCCGAGGTTGATAAGGTGCGTATACTGGTATAATTATTCAGAACAACGGAAAAAATACTGCCGCCATTACTGAGCTCACCAACACAGTCCACCAGACCATGAGACTAATTAGACGAATTGCGAACCGTCACCAGGGGACGTGGGAGCACGATCTCCACCTCCTTATACAAGCGTTCGATGTGAGTCCAGTGGTGTACTCCCTTCCATACTTGTTTCTTTCCAAGGTGGAGGATGAAAAAGGAAATTCACTAATCAGGCTAGCCTATAAAACGGTCCTCAATCTCCGCACACGTCGAATACCCGTCTGCTCCTTATGGGGGTTCACAATACCTTAGATGAACTTATCGAAGCCACTCGCGCAGCACAAGTTGAATGCCTATCATCCACCACAAAGGGGAGGCATATTCTCTCTTCCCTATAGGCCTCGACCCTATAAACTCCCTCAGACCCATGCACTCCACCTCTGGAGCACTCCCCAAAAACGTCCACCCGGTCTACTACCTGGCTCTGCGAGAAGCCAGAGCCACGGCACTGCGCAAACACTATCACGCAGATACCAGTGCAGTCTTAGTGGACGCCGCAGAATATGCTACTCATCAAGCCTTTTTCTCGAGCGTGGTATCCAACACACTTCACCTTATAGTTTCTGGTTCGATTAAAGCTCCATCCTCGTTAGAGGCAGAGGAAGTTGCAGTTGCCTTGGGAATCTTCTCAATCTTTAGTGATTCAAAAACAGCAATCCGCAATTTTGTACGAGGCAGGATTCACACGCCTGCTTTCAAAATTCTCAAGCCTACTCAACCCCTGACCAGATCAATTTAACTGCTATACCTGTTCATGTGGGCAACCCTGGGAATGAAGCTGTCCCTCAACACAGCTCGAGCGCATGTCAACTGAGCAGGGCCAACTACAGACCCAAGCAGTACACGTGAACGTCTGGTCACCTATAATGAAATCGCTCTCCACTACAGGGAGCAACGGCTCCAGTATTCGCCCCAACACCAATCTCTCTTTAAACTCGAGCAGGTGACCTGGCACCAGCTCCAGTCCCATACCTTTCTATCTCCAGTTCAGCTTGCTCATATCCACCCCGGCCTTTTCTCCCCTGTATGCACCCTCTGCGGGGCACCCAAACCAAACTTTCACCATATCCTCTACATTTGTTTTGAGCTCCAGCCGCTCTGCAATTGGAAACTAACAGACAGAGCGATGGGAGATCGCGGTATCCAGCTCAGATCCGGCTGCACAAAAGGATCTGGTGGGATGGGCTCTAAGAGTCGCCGAGAGCCACAAGCTCCCGGCCACATACGTGATATCGAGCCGACCCATCAGTATAGGCATTGATCATAAAGCTCTAGAATCAATAAACATTTTAACCACCACCACCACCAGGAACAGAGCCAGTAGCAGACCCGTGAATTTTCTTTTCCTTCTTCCTACAGTCGCAACAACAACAACCAAGCTTAGTGCTTCAATAAAGCAACCCCACATCACGACTGCGAGGGCAGCAAGAGCCACAACCAGGTGGTGAAAACGTTTATCGGTTCTTGAGCCTCATGATCATTGCCTGCTCCTAGGGTGGCCGGGAGATAAGCGACTCAACGGCTGTAAACCGCGATCTCCCATCGCTCTATGTCTTTTAGTTGCCAATTGCAGGGTGGCTGGAGCTCGGAGCAAATGTAGAGGATATGGTCAAAGTCTGCTTTGGGTGTCCTGCAGAGGGCGCACACAGGGGAGAAAAGGCCGGGGTGGATATGGGCAAGCTTAGCTGGAGATAGGTACACACTGGCCGCATGCAGGGTCGGTCCACTTTCACCTGATCACAAATGAGCGCGCGCCTCACACTAAGACGACAGAGACACGTGCGAGACACGTGCGACTACTAGGCATATGCGAGAGATAATTATCTAATTGTCAGCGGATATGCGCCTCGGCGACGGGAAAACTGTCTTTTAAAAAAGAACTCTGCTCTTCTCAGAGAGCATTTTGGGTGGATAGTTGGTGAGGTTCACGTTAACAGTGAAAGAGTAACAAGGACATGAAAAGACAATACTGGCAGGGTAGTCTTTACTGAAATACCACATACCTAAAAAAAAATTCAGGAATTCATATAAGTAATGAACGAAATGTGTTGCACTGCTGCAGAAGTGCGGCGTTTCTTATGATGTTTTTTAACAACGAAATCCCGCAACAACGCTGGACAACTCGTACCGGTGTTGTACCCTCTGCACATTGCCGTATGTTGTCTCCTTACGTGATTCCATGTCACAAAATGTTCGCTCCCGCATTATATCAAGCTATACCTCTAATTCTCCGTACATCAAATATTAGCCTATATTGAGATGCGTGGAGAATATATTTAGCTGAGCGCGCTTTGTATTGGTGCACGAATAGGACAGTGAAGGTGAAGTAAGAAATTTATTTCGTTATTTCATTTTCAATTGGTCAAAAAAGCGTCGTAATTCATAAGCAGAGTTAGCATGGCATAGAAGCTATATTCGACCCGCAGAATGCATTTCCGGCATCCGTGCCAAATAAATATCTCGCTTTCCACGCAACAAAATGATAGGTGCTACGTAGGGAAGAATGTGTGGGCAACGGTGACATCATTGTATGCTTGAATGAGGTTGTTGGCTATGCAAAAGAACATTACGGGAGCGAAGCGGGAGAGGTGAACTGTAGAAAACTGTCAGTCAGGCTTTTGCGGCCACGCCAACCACAATGAAAACAGTGAAATCACCCATAAGCGAACGACGAAACAACAAAATAATGCAAGTTCCGATGCACATTTTTTTTACTCGTTAAAGGTATTAGCGAGCTGATGTGCGTCGCCGCATAACAATCAGTACAAAACAATTTACACTGCCGTACATATCCACAGAGTACATGTTTATTTCGCTGTCGCAGCTGCTCTCTCTGCTCGGCTACTACAATGGTTTTGCACCTATCGAACGGTCGAAGGAATCAGCACCATGCAGGCACAGTGTACTATTCCTCTTTCCCCATGCTGAACAGCTAACCAGCGTTACGCTCCCCAGCCAAGCGCCTTGCACTGAACATTACTCTGTCTGTGAGAGCCATCGAATTTGGTTGATGTTTCTATTGACGTGAAACACAACTGACACGCATATGTAGTGCGACGTCAGTACACGTTAAATATCCGCACGTGGTCAAAATTATTCCGCAAACCTCTTTCTCGCTGTCTTCTTTTGCTCCCATGGCACCTCCCTTCCTTTTCTTGCGGTGAAATTAGGGCGCCGACCGAGAAATGAGAGCGCCATTCAATTGTTGAATAAAATTTCATTGTGATTCTGAATGCGCTGCGTACACAGTCTCAACACAGTGCAGCAGACTTAAAAAGGGAAGAAGGGTTTGTTCAAGTACAAATTATAGGGGGCAGCTTCGATCACCAAACTGCAATGAGGCGAAAGCCTCTATCGCGCAATGGTTCGAAGACCTCCACTACGGCACCTTTTTCTCTGTTTGCACTCCCATCTTCGCGATGACGCAATAGCGCAAGCTACCAGCCAACATATAAAGCCCCGCTTTGACCGAGCCGTATCAACGTGCCTGCGCGGCCTAGGAATAACGTGCATGCAAGGTTCTTGGCAGGCTGATTGTGATATCACCCGCCCATATGAAAGGAGAGGCCCGAGTTGGCAGCGCCTGCCAAACGTAATATCAGGAAGCCCTACATCGAGTTAGTGCTCGGCTATGTCAGCTGCCAGCTACCGCCTCCCACGTAACGAAAGCTTTAAGGACGGACACGATCTGCGAGCATTAGCCATTAAAGGCTATCGCCTTAAAAGTTTGGAGAGTTGTGGCGTCGTGGTAAAGGGTGGTCTCTGGTCTTAGAACAATTTTATATAACTTGATTTCTAACTTATGTATGCCTGCAGCTTTATTAATAGATCGCCATATCATTGACCTCTGGCGAACAAACGACACCGAGAGGCAGGGAAGCGATGTACAGCGTTGTCGAACTAAACTGCGTGCACGGATTGCAAATATTACCCTCGCGCATCATTGTGAACGCCTGTTGGTCAGGTCAGGGCTACAGTTCCGTAAAATGAACTTTAAGAGTGCCGCCGGGGAGCGAGACGTCCTGACTCACATCCAGTTGGCCGGCGCATGATGCGGCAGGCTGAACAGGAACAGCAGCACCAGCGACAGTGTCTTTGCCACAGGCGGGAACGGCAGGCTCATGTCGTGCCGACGCCACGAGGTTCCGGAGAGACGGTGCGCCTGCACGAGCTGACTCTTCTTGGTCGGGAAAACCCGGGCTGGCTGCCGCGCGGTTCAAGCCGGAGTCGGTTTCGCGGGCGGGACTAAGGGGGCGGTGTCACCTCCCGAGGCATGCCCTCATTGGCTGCGCGTCCGCTCCGTCTCATCGTGGCCGTTTTTTTTTTCTCGGCCCGTCACTGGCAGTGCGTGGAATAACGCGCGCACCCAACCAGAACAGGCCGACCCTTCGCCGCCATCAGTGGCGTGCAGATGACCGAGCAGTACGCGGGACTCAGATTTGTTGCATTCTGTTTCCTTTTGTTGAGCCGGATCGAATCTCGTCCGCTTAGAGGAAACAACATGCGCCGGGCCTGCCAAATATTGCGTTGCATGCTCAAGCGTTTAAAATATTCTCACACGTTCCGCAGAGAAGATACGATGGTTTCCTGGGTTCATGCCGCAGCGGCATGGGCTAAATTATGTGCCGATTACTCCCTAACTTTTATTAGCTAAGGCATGAGAAGAGCGTGATCGCTTAATCGTGCTCCGTAACATTATGACTTTACTTATCTGAAGAGACGTGCGCTTGAGTCGTGTTAATCATGTCGATTTGCCCAGTCTGCGGAATTAATAAAAGACATTTCCTGCGATTTCGTAAACAATTTTTTTTTTTTGAAGTAACGCTGAAGTAATCCCTCACTATTCACATTAGCAGACCGACGGCCCGATGCTGTCAGGCGAGCTATTGCAGAGGTTAAATCACTGGTGCGTTTGACAACCACATATGGGCCGTCATAGTGGGCCAAGAGTTTTTGATGTAGGCCACGGCGCCGAATTGGACGCCACAGCCAGACTAAATCGCCTATAGAGTACGCGACCCGCCGGTGACTGGCATCGTATCGTGCTTTAGAACGTTCTTGTGAAGCACCAGACCGTAATCGGGCGATTCTCCGAGCTTCTTCGGCGAGACAGAGGGCCTCAGCCAGGCAGGGATCTTCACGGCTTGAGAAGGGCGGGATAGTATCCAGGGAGTAGCGTGGCGGCCTGGCATACAGCAGGAAGAATGGACTGTACCCAGTCGTCTCATGCGTGGCGGTTTTAAACGCATACGTGATGAAGGGTAGTATGGTATCCCAGTTCTTATACCCTGCAATCACATACATGGCTAGCATGTTGATAAGCGTTCTGTTGACGCGCTCAGTCAAGCCATTTGTCTGGGGATGGTATGGCGTCGAGTGTCGGGAAGTTACGGCGCATAAACGCATGAGCTCTTCAACAACATCAGCAGTGAATTGTTGGCCCCGATCAGTGATAACAATTCGTGGCGGCCCGTGTCGTAAGATGACTGAGTGCAGCAAAAAAAGCGACACCTGATGCGCCGTAGCAGACGAAACGGAGCGGCGGTTTCACAGTAACGTGTGAGATAGTCCACGCAGATTACAATCCAGCGATTTCCATCCACGGAGTTCGGAAACGGACCTACGAGGTCAATGCCTATACTTGATCAAACGGAGCTGTCGCGGTCTTCACAGGGCGCAGCAAACCAGATGGAGTTGCAGTTGGACGTTTGTGGCGTTGACATTGCGTGCAACTGGCAACGTATTGTTCAATCGTCGAGCGCATTTTGGGCCAGTAAAATATTTCTTGGGCACGGTGGAGTGTTCGAACCGATCCTAAATGCCCAGAAGTTGGATCACCATGCATGACACGCAATACGTCCGTGCAAAGCGCCTTGGGAACTACGAATAGGTATCATGGCCGACAGGCGAATAACGCTTTTTCCATAGGAGGCCATCACGCACATAAAAACGGCTTGTAGCTGCGCTGGCTTGGGCGGCGGCAAAGAGAGGCTACAGACTGATATCACTTTGCTGTTCCTTTTTGAAAACATTTGCGTCGGAGAACGCTGGCTCGAGGGTCGATATATAATTGTCGAAATCGTCGCTGTCAGGTCCGGTCGTGGCCATTGGCATCCTAGAAAGACAATCTGCGTCTGCACTACGCCTCCCGATTTTGTACACCACGGCAAAGTCATATTCCTGTAACCGGAGGGCCCAGCGTGCGAGGCGACCACATGGGTCTTGAAGGTACCGCAGCCAACAGAGCGAATGATAGTCAGTTACGAAAGTAAGCGACCGTCCGTACAAATATGAACGGAAACGCTGCACAGCGGAAACAACAGCCAGGCATTCCTGTTCGGTGACTGTGTAGTTTCGCTCCGGCTTGCTCAGGGTAGGACTTGCGTACGCGATAACATGCTCTCGTTCATCGTGCCGTTGAACAAGGACTGCCCCGAGACCGATTCCACTAGCGTCCGTGTGGATGCGCTGCTTGGTGTTTTTTTTTTTTTTTTTTTTTTTTTGTTCTAAGCCTTCCCTGTATCCCAGTTTCTTGAGGGTTACACGTCCAGTTTCCGTTAGCTTTAGGCGTTCCATTTGGTTTACTTTGTGGGCCTCGGCAAGCTCCTCCTACGTATTGTGAAGGCCGAGGTGGAGGAGGCGTTGCCTAGAGGCATGTTCGGACATACCGATGGCGATTTTGATGGCTTGACGGATAAGAGCGTTGAGTTTTTCCGCTTCTGCTTTCTTTAGATCTAAATATGGTAATCCGTATGTTATGCGGCTTATGATGAGAACCCGGATGATGCGGACGGTATCTTGCTCTTTCATACCGTGTCGTCTGCTGGCCACACGGCGGACCAGGTGCGCCACTTGAGTAACAGTAGCCTTAAGTCTCGGGAGTGTTGCGGATCCTGATCCATATCTTTCGGGATGTTCAGGCCAAGAATGCGGAGAGAGTCGGCTTGAGGGATAAGGGTTCCGTCAAGATTTCCGGATCAGGAATGTCATCTTTTGGTGGTCTTCCTCGAGTTCTGGCTTTAAGAACCAGGAGTGCAGATTTCTCTGGTGCGCAGATGAGTCCGCAACTTTTTAGGTAGTTGTTGGAACAGATGGCTTCCTGAAGGACGTCTTACTGCTCTCCTGGGCAGGCCGCCTCGAATCCATGTTGTTACATCATCGGCATATATAAAGCATGTCGTATGCCGTTGATTTTATCTAGAGCCTTCGGGAGTTTCATCATAGCGATATTCAACAAGAGGGCCGATATAACAGAACCTTGCGGGGTGCCTTTGTCCGCTACCAGGAATTTGTCCGTCTTGAGGTTCCCCAGGCTTATGGTGGCCGTACGATTCGTCAAGAATCATATGAACATAGTTATATGCTCGCTCTCTGCAATTGGTGTCCTGTAGGTTGCAAAGAATTGCGGAGTGCGAAACGTTGTCAAACGCCCCCTTTATATCCACTGCAAGAATGATGCTCTTACTGTATTTGTCAAGATGGTCAATGATATCCTCTTTGAGTTAGAGTATAGATACCTTGTGCGGATAGGTGTTGTCTGAATCCATAGAGCGTATTGGGGATGTGCCCTTGATCTTTGCTCGTAGAGCTTCCCTGCGCATGAAGTGAGGGATATATAGGTCGCAGATTCCCAAGTGGTGGTGGTTTATTGGGCTTGGGAATCATGATAACCTCACCGTGTTTCCGCGCTTCTGGAATGTCCCCCGTTCCCCAGCTGTTGTTGATTTGCTCAAGGAGGTACTTTGTTGCTGCTTGGTTAAGGTTCAGTGAAATTTTGTTGGTTATTCGGTCCTTGCCACGGGTGGTATTCCGGGCGAGCTTCGCCAGGGGCGCCAGTAGTTCCGTCATCGAAAAAGGCCGATCTAGGTCCTCATTTCGGCTCCCTTAGTACGTCGGGTGTATGATGTGGTGTGGACGGAACAAACTGCCGTTGGTGAATTGCTTCTTGATCTCATGGATTTCTTGCTCCGTTCCATCGTGGGAATGTAATATTCCAGCCAAGTTTTTCCGAGATGTAGATTTAGACTCTGTGGTGCCGATGAGAGATTTCAGAATGTTCCAAGTATTACGCATACTCAGAGTTTCTTATAGTCGATCGCAAAACTGGTTCCAGTTTTGTCTTCCGAGGTGTTCGGCATACTCTTCGGTCTGTTTGGTGATTTTGGCAATCCGCTTTTTTAGGGTTCTGTTTTTTTTCTGCTTTCTCCATCTTCTAAGGAGTCCTCGCCGGGCTTCCCAAAGATGTAGTTGATGAGAATCCACAGCCGATGTTTTTTGTCGTGAGTTGGATATGTTTCGCGTGACGTTCGACCTTTTCTACTAAGGAGTTGGTCCAGGCTTCGAGGTCGGCCGTGGATGGGGGCGCGGTGTCTCTCCTGAAAGCATCCTCGTTCGTAAGGCGAGCTTTGCCAATGCGAAGCGGTGTCTTCTTATGGGTAATTTCAATTTGTATTATGTGGTGATCACTGCCAAGAGTCTCTTCGAGCCTGTTCCATGCACCTTGCGAGATGCCCCTGGTGAATGTGAAATCAGGATTGGTCTCTGTAAAGAGGACGGAAAATTCTCCCCGCGTGGCTAGTCTGTGCTCTCTCCCTGCTTTGTGAGTGCTCTGAAAGCAACCAAATCAACAGATGCGACGTCCGCGATCGACACTGATGTGTGAATATGCCCTAAGTGTCCACAGCTGCCTTTTCATTTTTAGATTGACCAAGAAAATATCTAGGAACGAGGACTTTTTTTTTTTCGGGGGTGGGGGCGGCGTTGGAAAACATGCCTTGCTGAGACGCTTTTACAGATTTTCGCAAATTGGCCAATAAGTTAACCAATAATAATAATAATAATAATAATTATTATTATTATTATTATTATTATTATTATTATTATTATTATTATTATTATTATTATTATTATTATTATTATTATTATTATTATTATTATTATTATTATTATTATTATTATTATTATTATTATTAACGAAGATATGTCGGAAGTGCAGTACAAAAGTGATCCTAGCTATGGCCCGACTGACACTACTCGCACGGAGCACCGCATTCGCGTCACAGGGTTCGTGAGTGCAAACCAAATATTATCATAAATGAAGTACAACCATTTAATAAGAACCGAAATAAAACACTGTGTAGTACAAGCTTGGATTTCACCTGCCTTCCGAGCCAGCGAGCCGGTGATGTCGCGTGCAGCGCACGGAGCACGCATGTGCTTATCGGATTGCTAGCGCTCTTGTCTTTGAGGAAGCACCTCCTTCGGACTATACTTCTACTGCAAGATTTCCTTTGGTAACGTCGTAATAATAAAAAACAAATCCGTATAAAGATCGCATTCTACAGGCCAAAACGATGGTCACCGAGCGGGCCAATTTATTCCACAGTACTGATGATACTTAAGCAGTTTTTAAACATATTATATACGACAATATAATTACATAGCGGAATCACCTCGAGATGTACTTCATACGTTTTTGCTAACGTGGGACGCATTCACAATCAATATTTACTCATCCCCGTCTGCTCTACAGTGCAGACGTGAATAAAAAGTTTCCCGCCTATAATTAAGTATCCTTCATGAAAATACGCATTAGGTTGCCCAATTAAGACGGAATGCAGGTGGCATGTCGCGGTGCGCCTGCGGGGGCGCGTCAAGGCGCGTGCTCGTGCGAGAGAAAGCGCACGGGGCACGCCGTGAAGGTAGCGAGCTGAGCCGGCGGCAAGAATTACTGGACAAGAATTAGAGGACAAGAATTACTGCATTATCGGAAACAGAGTTTATTGCCCTATTGGACAAGGTTCTCTAAAAAAAAAAAAAAAAATTGTTCGTCTACCACGCATAAATGCTCTCAAAGTATTTCGAATCCTGGTTCAAGCAGCGCAATTAATTGAGAATTCGCCGTTGCTGAGTTGTCTTGAAGGAATTAACAACAGCCCGCTTCTTTGATATATGTAAAATTTATCAGAATCCTTCTTGTCAATTATGCCAAGAAAGTGACAGAGAGGAATTACAGGCCAACTCCCTATACAAACCGGCCAGGAAGATTGAGACTGAATTTTGTAGCCGCAGGTCACGTTTTGATGAATTGATGAATATGTAGTACAATGTATAACTTTGAAGGACAATTTTTTTATTGTTTGCCGCTCTTTTCAATCAGGCATAACTGTTCATGCCCATGTCCTTGATTAAAAGTTGTTGTTTTCAATGTATTAAACCGGCTACATCTGTTATACACGTACAGTCGCGGACAAAAGTGGTATATTCCACGCGAATCACAACGATTGCATTTTTTTCAGTATAAAAAAATGTGCCACACAAAATTGATTGGACTAGATGGGAAGTATATCAAGGAGGGTACGTTATGCATATCTCAGAAATAACTGCTTTTCTGTCAGAAAAATCTGGCGGGCAGTTTTCTCGCAGCCCGTGGAATATACCTCTTTTGTCCGCGGGGGTATGTGCGTCAGTCGCGAGATTACATATATATATATTCCGTCTTTCAACCGACTGATTTGTTTTGAACGAAGCTAGAACAGCTCACTCCACTAGACAACTGCAATTTTAACTATATGCGTAAATTTTGTTCCTTACTCTGAATCTGAGACGCGCCATGAATTTTCGCCGGTGCCTTTTTTGCTCTAAACAAAAACAGAAGCGGTTGACAGAATCTCCAGCCAACAGTTTGCCATGCATTCACGTCAGGTCGCGCTACACCTGCTTACAGCTTTCGAAGGAAAACTGCATAGCCTGATAAATTTATTTCTGTACAAAAGTTGGGGCAAAAATGTTGAAGCAAGTGTACAAGCTTCATTCGACCGTGCTCGGCTGCACTGACGAAGGCGCGCGCGTGCGTGAGCGGCGTTGACTATATTTTATTCCTCGTACGCGATAAATCTTAGACGCTGATGAAGGCGTCTTAGTTGCAACCGGCAGGTCCTGACATTTCACCCCTTATGGTTTATACTGAGGCGGGCGGAGCGAAGAGCGAGCGCGCGTTTCCCTTGTGCGTGAACGGCGTTAGCAGAAGCGCAGCAGTGGGGCCGTGGCGACCCCACCGAGGCGCGGCGGGCGGTGGAAACAGACCCCATTGGTGAGGCCGTAAGTACCGTTGGTAAGTACCGTAAGAGAAGAGAAGCGCGCTCTCCCTCGAGACCGGCCGCGATCAAACATGGAGGCGTCGTGGCGCCAGCTCTCCCTCCAGCATAGAATAGCATAGAGTTAATGAACTCTAAAAGTGCGGATTAATTCCTACCTGCATATTCTCTAAATATATTCATAAAACAATTGTTTTAATTACATTCAATTGAAAATGAGTTACTAATATTTTGAAGAAAAAAAATACGAATAAGTTTTTTGTCAGGGCCTGGCCGGAAGCCGGAAGTAAAGCAGCTATAGAGCTATAGTGCCTAGAATATACTGGCTAGTGTGCCGTGCGGAGGGCTCTCTCAATGGGAGGAGGTGTCCGCGCCGGCGATGCCTTCCAACTTTGGCCGCCAGGGGCGCTGCTCATCGTAAAGGTGCCGTCGACGCCGTCGGCCGCCGGCGCGCCCTTGATTTGCCGCAGCTGCGCTGGCCGAGCCATCAGTGGGTTCGAGCGCTTTGGACGCGTCTACGCTGTTCTTTTGTTTTAGTCGTTCCGTTTCTTGCATTCATATGAGATAATTAAATTTGCAACGACTAATGATGCTAAAAATAAAGCATCAGGGCAGGGAAAAGACATGTTTCGTGTCGCTCTGTCGGAGTGGCTACCGCTCGAATCAGGACTAGGTTTCTATGTTCGGTGTACCATCGGACCCTGCGCAGCTTGCGTAGTGGAAGCGGCTGATTAAAAGACAGGACCGCAAGTTGACTTCAACGTGTGTTGTCTGCGAAAAATATTTTGAGGAGAGCTACATCGAGAGAACGTTCAAAGTGACAGTAAACGGCATCGTCAACGAGCTCGCTAGAGATAGACCACGAATTAAGCCCGAAACCGTGCCAACGCTATTCGACCATTATCCGAACCATCTTCTGCCTAAGAAGACATCGAAAAGAAAGTTGAGGAACCTCTGTGACCAAGCGGCCGCTAAACGACAAAAACGCAGTGCCGTAATGCCAGTGGTGCAGACGACAGCCATGCACGCACCGTCAAGGATGTTTGACAATGCTTCCAAGGAGCTGGCAGCAGCAGAGCCGAGCGAGAACTCATGCCCGCAGCAGCAGACGTGCAGCTTTGAGCCTCGGGATCCGTTTGACTCAATTTACATACCTGCAACTTGGACCAAATTAACCGAAGCACCTGCTGGATCTGTAGCCTAAGCGCGTTATCGAGTCTAAAAAAAAAAAAAAAAAAAAAAAAAAAAAAAAAAAGAACTTTGTCACTTTGTAACTTTGTACATAGAAAAAGTGATAACTTTTGGAAGCCAGAACGCAGTTCTGTAGACACTACAATGTATATTCTCGGAAAAGAAAAAAACAAGCGCGTACAATACAACAATATCTAAAGCTGAAGATAGAGCTATATAGGTAGAGTGCACTGGAGGGTCTTTGTTCCGAATGTGGCCTGCAACCAGCTGATTCAGGAAGCACATATCATTCACGGGAATATATTTTGCAGAAAAAGTGTCGCTTGACCGTCAACTCTGAAGGGGCTAGCTGCGCCTAATGCAAATACCAGCGGAGGCTTACACAAGATGCGCAGAAAGAAGGAAAAAGCATGCAACTAGCCAAATAAATGCTGCAACATTTCTCGCGCTCTGAGAAGAGCTAAGAGAAAACTGGCATGGAGCGCAGAACAAGTGGCTCTATTGAAAGCGCAAAATGAGGAGCTAATAAGTGAGTCTGTGGTTAAAGTTTTTTTTTTTTTTTTTTTTTTTTTTTTTTTTTTTTTTTTAATCCCGCGCGTGACCTAGACAATTGTGACCGTACAACAACCGCTCGGCTGCTGAAACCGCGAAGCCGAAACTGGTGAAGAAAGTAAAATTAATTATAAATTACTTAGCGGTGGTAAGCGAGAAACCACGTGGAGAATTATACAGAAATATCTAGCGCATCATTAGCAAGTGAAAAAAAAAATACCACCAAAAATTGGTATCAGACTACTTTAAAATTATTGCGGTGTCATATGTGCGGCCTTTCTCCAAAACCTTTAGCGGTGCATTTCTATATTTTTACTTGTTTATTGTTGCTGCGCCTTTTTTCTCAAATTTTTCTATATTGTAGACTTTGTAAAAAAAAAGAATCAGTGATACAATCACCACTTTTGTTTCTTGCCTTTCCTTCTGTTACAAAAGAAAGCACACCGCATAATAATCATTTATGTATGAAGCAACAATTAAGTGACTTCCTAATAAAACAAATGAATAAAGAGTAAGAACAAAAACTGAAGTCAGATTCAGACTGCTTGTGTTTATTGTCGCATGCGATCTTTGAAAACATGCGCGCGTGCAATATATGTTACGAAAAAGCAAGGTCGCCCTTTTTTTCTGTAGCATATATGTGACGCTATAAAACGTCACTAACCTGATATATATCACCTTAGCAATAAGCATGACTGAATTGCAGAAACGTCGACGTAACCTATCCGAAAGCATGAGGCCCGTATACGCATTGACGTTCGTATCACTTGACTGCGGCATCGCGATATACCATGGACCATAAGAAAAGACCGAAGAGTAAATAAAATTCAAAGTTGGATTAATGAACAGCGTAAAATATTAAGGGTATTTTCTGATACCTGTGTCACACGGACAATAACAGTCGTCGTCGATCCGTTCCGGGTTAGATCGTGATTGAGAATATAGTTCCCATAATTCGGGACAACCACCTGGGCTGACTGAGCGCTCACTCAGAAGGAATATGCATACGATACCTTACATCCGCAATCGCGATGTGGATCGCAATCGAGTGGCTCTAGATAAAATAAAATCGTCATCGGAATATTTCATAGCAATATATTGAATCCGGCCCGGACTCGATCGTTTAATCAAAGATTAACAAACTATTGCAACCAACGTGTCAACTTTAGGTGGTTTTCTGAAATTTCTTCTCTCGCTGGATATCAGGAAGACAATATGTGTTCTGCTTAAGACCTTATCCGGTTCAGCTGAATAAATAAAACAGATATATAGCAGACATGGACCAGACAGTATTTGTTAAACGCTTCCTCGAGCGCTATTTGAGCGTATGATTCTCTCCGCACAGTACTAAGACGGTATGAATGTCTTCCACCAAGACTGTTTTTAGACACAAAGTGCGCTTAAACCGTCAAGAGACAGGTTTCGCAGTGAAAAGCGCAGCACGCTATCCGGACCTATATGCCGCCTATGCTGCCGAGGCCGCGAACGCGGAGCGATAGCACCTTAGCTATTGGTAGCGCCGCCCCGCGGTGGCGGCGGGAAGGCATCACCGCGGCGGACACGCCAGCGCGCGCCCTCGGCACACTAGCCAGTATATTCTAGGCACTATAATAGAGCCAAGGCTTGGCCGCCATCGCTCGGCTTGCGCAAGCCAACGCAGCGCCTCCTCTGCTCAAGCGCAATCGCTTGGTTTGCTTTGTGGTTCTTCATTGCAGGCCTCGTGCCTGGTACTACTGTATGTGACCGGTGTTACGTTTTGTGTACGAAAAGGTTCACGAAATTAGCTGCTGTGAATGTCTGTTGAATCCCAGTCACATAATCTGTGCTTTCTGCTGCCGTCCGCCCTGCAATCTGCACTTTCATCAGAACCTAGGGAAAATTTGGCTCAGCGTCAGGGAAATATTATCGAGGGAGCTTGCCAGTCGCTCGCTGCTCGGCCGCCATTCTGACCTCCACCGTTGCCGCAACGTTTCTCTTGCAGGTTTTGGCGCTTCTAAGACTAACCTTTGCTATTTAGCTGGTTAGATCGCCTCGAGTTCCGAGCTTTCGCGGAGTCAAGAACACCCGGGCCAAAAATCGAAGGCTCTGCACCCACGTGTGCGTCTAGACTGCTCTCCGAGCAGCGCAACAGCGGGACGGATCGACGGCAGCACGCCGACTGAACGACCGGGAAGCTCAGTGGTAGTGTGTATCGTGCTGTTTGTTTCTACTTTGTCTAGTGAGATGCATTTTACATTTTTGTACACCGTGCGTTCAGTGATCACTGCTGCTTGTTCTCGTTAAGAATGGTTTTGTGTGTGCGCGCGTGTGTTATGCTTGGGAATTGTGCCTCGCCCTTGGGAAAAAATTGAGGCCGTGTCCGGCATTGTGTGCGCGCGGCTGAAGTGCTTGAGCCGGGGATGACGCACTGGCACCTTTAATCGCTCGCGATGTGTTACTCACATGCCGTAATTGGTGAACGTACTGCGCACCGCACAGCCTGTCCCACGATCGTGCAGTTCCGTTTCAATGCAGTGGTCGTCGCCCCGCATATCAACTGTACTGCTAGGCCTACGAGTCGTCGGCGGCCCCTAAGGCCACGTCTTCCTCCCGGCATGTGCACGTTACTTGGAATGTGCCGCAGTACTACTAACAGTGCTTCGTGTCCTAGGGCCCGGTGTACCCGGTCGGTGCCGCCGGGTCTTTGGAGTTTTGGTGATGTGGGCCGCAGTGCTTGCCCTATTGAGTCGGTCAACCAAGATGGCGGTGTTTTGTTGTGTGTTGATTTTGTGCAGTGTCTTGCCGCTCCTGCTGAGACTCGGGGGTGAAGTGATCGCTGCGGCCGTGGTGTGTGTGCGTGAGGGATGAAAAAACAAGACAGGGACTCGCCGGGCAGAAGCAGCAAGCGGTCCATGGCTCGCTACGACGACAGCCCTCGGGGGACGCCCGATCGGCGAGATCGGCGCGGATCCAACAAGTCTCCGCCTGAGCATCGGCGCCGGGGCCGCGACGCCTCAGCGGACCGGATCCCCTCGTTCGACGACTACCGGCTCAAGGTGGATCGGAGCCCGCCGTACAGCGGCTACAAGGTGCTCTGTGCCACTAACCTGAGTCACAAGGTCAACGACCCGGTGATGCGCGAGACGCTGCAGGACTTGTTCCGACGCTACGGCGACGTCTCGGTCAAGGTGTGCCACGAGGGCGGGGAGCGCGTGGCTTACATCTATTTCCAGTCGTACGAGGACGCCAAGGAGGCGCGCCACACCAAGCAGCGGGCCGTGGTCTACGACAAGGCCATCCAGCTGGAGCCCGTGATGCGGGTTCGCCAACGCAGCCAGAGTCCGCCGCCAGACTACCATCACCACCACCACCACCCGCCATCGTCGCCTGTGCCGCGGCGCATGCGGCTCGAACACCACCGGCTGCAGCCGCCGCCGCCTCCACCGCCGCCCCCACCGCCACCGCCGCCACCCGCCATGGACATGCGGCCCATCGAGCGGCCCTTCCCGCCGCGCTTCCGCCGCGACGAGACCAAGAAAGAGAAGTTCCCAAACTACCTGCACCATGTACCACCGGAGGACGACGACAAGGCGACACGAACGCTCTTTGTGGGCAATCTCGAGGTGCCCATCACCGAGACGGACTTGCGGCGCATCTTCACGCGCTATGGTGTCGTTGAGGACATCGACATCAAACGCCCGCCACCGGGCCAGGGCAACGCATACGCCTTCATCAAGTTTGTCAACCTGGATATGGCGCACCGCGCAAAGGTCGAGATGTCGGGCCAGTACATCGGCAAGTTCCAGTGCAAGATTGGCTATGGCAAGGCCACGCCGTCTACGCGCATCTGGGTGGGCGGCCTGGGCTCCTGGACCTCCATGTCGATGCTCGAGCGAGAGTTTGACCGGTTCGGCGTCATCCGCAAGATCGAATTCGTCAAAGGTGATTCGCACGCTTACATTCAGTATGACAGCATTGACGCTGCGCAGGCAGCGTGTCAGCAAATGCGCGGTTCCCCACTTGGAGGACCCGACAAGAGGTTGCGGGTTGACTTTGCCCACCCTGACCCTGCGAGTATGTACCCAGCATACCCAGGCACCTCCGAACCGTTCCGCCCGCCGGCAGAGTTTGCAGACCCAAGCTGGGCAGGTAGGTACGACGACAGGCGCTGGGAAGCATCATATGTGTCCATGCCTCCAGCACCCGGGGGACCTGGCTGGCGGCCACGCAGCCCTCCGAGTCCCTCGAGTTCGGCGTCCGTAAAACGCGAAAACGGGACAGCCCGGGGTGCGACGAGCCTGCAAGAGTTGGGACGCGGGTGCACGGTTTGGCAGGGATTGCTGGTACTCAAGAGCAATGCTTTTCCTGCCCGCATGGTTCTTTGCGCCAAGGAGCCTGCTGAAGGCATGCTGGTTGAACAGACTCTTCGGATCACGCAGCGACTGCGACTAGATGCCACTAAGCTGACGGAGGTCGAGCGGCGGCTGTCGCAAGGTGTATGTTCCATCCTGGTGGCTCTGGGCCAAGAAACCGAAAGCCAAGAAGCCAGCCAACCCGTGCTCCAGAACCTGATCACTTACCTTAAGCAAAAGCAGGCGGCTGGAGTCATATCTGTTCCAGGGGGCATCGTATATGCTTTTCCCCCATGCGAATTTGCCCTCAGGGTGTTGAACAGAGCCTGCCCCAACATCCAAGGCTTGGACGAGGACCACATTGTCGTGGTGGTGGCCCCGAACCCAGATAAATAGCTTTCTCTGTCTCCTTTCCCCTTTCCCCTCCGGTCACCTCACCTCACTTTCTCTGCTGAGTATATAAAATAAACGCTCCCCTCTGTGGTGAACGTGTGTGTCCCCTGTTGTCTGTGGTGTGAGGTCAGTGCACTTGGCCCACTGCCCTGCCACCGTTGAAGATGCCGTCCAGGTGCATCGTTCACCACCGCTTCTGTTGTGGCTATGTTTGGTTGCACTAGTGTAGTTAATTCACCTCTTCATCGACAGTTCCGGGCCTCAGCATGTGGTGAGCCCATGTTAGCGGTGCACATGACAACGGTGTATTCTGTGAAGCTCGTGAGACACGTAAGTAGGTCCACCGGCTGGGGCACAGTATGCAACTCAGTGGCTGTGTTATTCTTTTTATACAAGGGTGATGTCACCGGCTTGATGCAAGCACCTGTTGCAAGTCTTCGGGAAGCCCAGAGACGATGGCTTGTACATGTCTTCGTAACTTGGCCATGGTTTGTGGTGTTACTGGCAAACTGCCCTTCTCGCCAGACACCTGTGAAAGAAGATGTGCATTTACAGGTTTGTTCAAATATAAAAAGGTAAGAACAGAGTGCAAAAAAAAAAGTCATACAATGTAGTATGTGATGGTGCAATGTCTTAGCTTTTAAATCAAAGCAGTGCTTTGTCAGTGCACATCACTTCAGAAAAGAGGAACCTTGGTCCTAGTAAAAATAATGTTCTTGCTTTCCTTTTTCTCTCTTGCCATCACCAGGCTGCCTCTTGCATCAAACATTTTGCACTACTTGTAGAAGGCTTAGTGCTGATGTTTTTCGGTACTTTTTATACCAATCTCTTCGCAACGCTCCAAATTGCACTAAGGTTAATCTGCCTGTGCTTGTGGGTTAGGCAGAGCAAACTAGGTGAAGTTGATGCAATGAAACGTGTGTGCTGTGACTTAATAGTTTTTCGACAACTTCTAGCAGATTCTACACTGCTTAGGTCCTGGTTGTGAAAGTGAATGGGTATTCATTGCTTATAATCTGCATGCCTGGGAAGTTTTCCCTTGTGGCACAGGGCACTGTCTTGCTACTTCTGCACAGCTCCTATGTTTCAGTCCTTTTATTACGCCAGTTGGAGAATAGGAGGTATTCACTGAGGCCATACTACCAGATGGCATGAGCATCGTCCCGCCTCGTCTGCTCGCGCAGTATCAGGTTTGCTGTTAGGTGCCTGCCGTATATTGGAAGTGATCCATAAAATTTTATCAAGTTTCTAAATATTTCCACATCCACTTCTCTTTGTGGAGCCCTTTATGCACATGGAACCTGCAGTGGTATTTTCGTTCTCCGGGACAACACAGCCTGTTCGGTGTGTTACAACTAGGCATTCACCTGTGCAACAGCTCGACAGCAAAAGTGGCCGGCTGCCCATTGCGCGCAACAAGACTTGCAGCTCATCAAATCCGTTGTTAGCTGCCACTGAGGCAGAACTCATCTTGAGGAGACAGAGACAGTGAGTGCTTTAATTGCCCCAGTTCTAAAGCTGGCATGGCCGCAGAACGTCTAGTAGTGGCGGTAGTCAGTAAACTGCCGATGGAAGCTTGCACTAAAGCGAATCAATGCAGTTGCTTAATTTGGGTAACCGAGCAAAAAAAAAAAAAAAAAAAAAAAAAAACAAATACCGCCATGCGCTCACAGCATAACGACACACCCAGAGAGCATGTTTTGCAAATTTAGTGTCGGCAACGTAGCTCTCCCCTTCATGGATCACTGCCTTGTCGTGGCGGAGGGGCTTGCGAAACTCGATGAAGTCGTGAGCTCTGCTGTGTAGGGCCACCCAAGATAGACAGGTCACGGCAGAGAGATCTGACAAAATGTGATTCACTGGAGAAGGTAATGGCAACCCACTCCAGTATTTCCTGCCAAGAAAACCCTATGGCCAGTCACAATACCATTAATGATATGGCGCCGGAAGATGAGCCACCCAGGTTGGAAGGCGTCCCACATGTTACTGGGGATGAACAAAGGGCGGTTCCTGGTAGCTCCAGGACGAATGAAGCGGCTGGGCTAAAGCCAAAAGGATGATCAGTTGTGGATGTGTCGGGAAGCGACCGGAAAGTCTGATGTTGCAAGGAGATATATCACATAGCAACATGGAATGTAAGATCTATGACGCAAGGTAAACTGGATGTCGTCAAGCGAGAAATGGACAGATTGAACATTGATATCTTGGGTATCAGCGAGCTCAAGTGGACCGGAATGGGAGAATTTTAACTCCGGCGACCATTATGTCTTTTATTGTGGGCACGAATCCAAGAGAAGGAATGGAGTCGCTCTCATAGTAAACAGAAGAATGGGCAAAGCAGTGCTAGGGTACAACCCCAAAAACGACCGAATGATTTCACTTGATCCAAGGTCACCCTTTCAACATAACAGTTGTCCAAGTCTACACACCGACCACTACTGCTGAAGAAGCTGACGTTGAGAGATTTTATGCGGACCTACAATGCCTTTTAGACCGCACCCCATCATCAGACGTCGTTTTTCTCATAGGAGACTGGAATGCTAAGGTCGGGAGTGAAGAAATATCCGGAATTATAGGAAAGTTCGGTCTTGGCGAGCCAAATGAAGCTGGGCAGAGGCAAGTAGAGTTTTGTCGAGAAAACAACCTGACCATAGCGAATACTCATTTTCAACAGCACAAGAGGCGCCTGTACACATGGACTTCCGGACGGTCTGTACAGGAATCAGATCGATTATATTCTTTGCCGGCAGAGATGGAGAAGCATTATACAAGCAGTAAAAACAAGGCCTGGGGCCGATTGTGGCATTGATCATCAGCTTCTTGTTGCCAAAATTAAGCTTCGATTGAGGAAAACGCAGAAAATTAGAAGGCCTTTCAGGTATGATCTGGATCAAATTCCATTAGAATATGCTGTGGAAGTGAGGAATCGATTTCAAGAATTAGATCTAGAAGACAGAGAGCCCGAAGAGATGTGGACTGATGTTCGTGATATAATACAAGAAGTTGCTACTAAGGTAGTTCCAAAGCAAAAGAAATGCAAGAAAGCAAACTGGTTATCTGAAGAGGCTTTGCAAATAGCTGAGGAAAGGAGGATGGCAAAAGTTATGGGGGAAAGAGAAAGATACAAGGTTCTCAATGCGGATTTTCAGAAAATAGCAAGGAGAGATAAGAATGCCTTCCTGAACATACAGTGCCAAGCAGTTGAGGACAACAGCCAATTAAGGAACACAAGAGCTCTGTATAAGACAATCAAAGATATCAAAGGAAGCTTCTGTGCTAAGCTGGGCGTGATAAAGGACAAACGAGGCAAGGACCTCACTGAAGCCTCGGAGATAAAGCAGAGGTGGCAGGAATACACAGAAGAACTGTACAAGAAGGACCCGAATGTGCAAACCCAACATACGACGGTTGTGATTACACATCTCGAGCCGGGCATCCTGAAGAGTGAAGTTGAATGGGCCTTAGCCAGCCTTGCTAAGAACAAAGCTAGCGGAATTGATGGCATTCCAGCTGAGTTGCTTCAAAACCTCAACCATGACGCTGTTAACATTCTGCATACATTATGTCAGAAGATTTGGACAACCCTGCAGTGGCCACAGGATTGGAGGAGGTCAGTTTATATCCCCATTCCAAAAGTAAGGCAGTGCCAAAGATTGTTCCAACTACCGCACGATTGCGATATTTCGCATGCTAGCAAGGTGATGTTGAAAATCCTCCAAGGTAGGCTGCAGCAGTATGTGGATCGGGAGCTTCCGGACGTGCAAGCTGGGTTTCGCAAGGGCAGAGGAACTAGAGGCCAAGTTGCCAACCTTCGCTGGATCATGGAAAAAGCAAGAGAGTTCCAGAAACCCATCTACTTCTGCTTTATTGATTATGCGAAAGCGTTTGACTGCGTAGATCACAGCAGATTGTGGCAAGCTCTCCAAGAGATGGGAGTTCCAATTCACCTCATCTGTCTCCTCAGGAACCTGTATGAAGGGCAAGAGGCCACAGTCAGAACTGGGCATGGTCTTACTGATTGGTTTCCGATTGAGAAAGGAGTGAGGCAAGGCTGCATACTGTCGCCCTGCCTATTTAACCTATATGCAGAGGTGCATCATGAGGAAGGCCGGTCTGGACGAGTCTTCAGCTGGAGTGAAGATTGCTGGAAAACGTATCAACAACCTTGGATATGTGGATGATACCACTTTAATAGCAGAAAGTGAAGTGGAACTCAAGAGACTTCTGATGCGTGTACAAGAAGAGAGTGAGAAGTTTGGGCTTAAACTGAACATTAAAAAGACAAGATCATGGCGTCTTGCCCTATCAAGTCCTGGAGCATCAATGGACAAGAAGTAGAAGCTGTGACAGATTTTCTGTTCTTGGGATCCAAGATTACCTCGGAAGGAGACATGAAATTAGGAGACTCCTGCTTCTGGGAAAGAGAGCAATGGTTAGCCTTGACCGCCTAGTAAAGAGCAGAAATTTTTTCACCTGTCGCAAAACTTTAGCCCGCACTTCACAAGGCAGGCACCGATGTCGGGGAACTGAACGTGAAGCAGTAGTCATGTAGTACGCCGCACATCTCGACGAAGTTACCACGGTCGTACGAGCCGATGTTTTCACAAAGTCAAACATTTTATCAAGACCGTCGTTTGTCTTGTTCCACGAAGTCCACAAGTGTATCCACTCGCACGAATGGTTTTCGCTGGCATACGCAGAAATTCCGCCAAGACGAGAAAGGCGCACCCCACGTATCACTAGTTGAACACTGCTATAACGCTGTGGCTGGGTGCGGAGCCCGCACACACGACCACGCATATGGCGAATGCCGCGCCGGCCACTAGAGCCCCTAGCGGAAAAAGTCAAGTGAATACCTCCTACAATTTTGTCAACCAGCCTATGCCTAACAGGGTCTACACTATTTTATAGGGATAGGTTAATTGTGAGACTGACTGATCACTTGTCCCTCCATAATACCTTTAATTTGGCTCTGCAATTTCACGTCTGAAGACACTTGACAACTTCAATATTTTAACACCATGACCCATGATGCTGGTATCGGAAACTTAACAACTTCAGTGGTTATATAAAAAAAGAATAAGAGCAACACCCCTCGCAAAGTTACATAACTTATCTGCTGGCCATGATAGGTTTATCACTTTTTCATCGACAATGGGCAAGTACCGTAACAGCTCATATTAAAAAGGACTATACTCTAAACCGTTCCAGCACTAGCAAAGGAGCTATGAGAGCAGAAGGGACATTTTGATGTTGCAGAATGTAGTGCCAGTATAAAATGGACACATAGGTTGTCAAGACCGTAACGAGGTTAGCGGCAGGGAAAAACAGTCAGACGTTCCACCAGTGACTAAGGACGAGGTCAAGAAAGCATTAGAAGCTATGAAAGGGGGAAATCGGCTGGAGAGGATCAGATAACTACAGAAGGACGGGGGGGATATCGTGCTAGAAAAACTGGCCACCCTGTATACGCAGTTCCTGGTGTCGTCAACGGTACCGGAACCATGGAAGAATGCAAACATTATCCTTATTCATAAGAAAGGGGACTCTAAGGACCTTAAAAGTTAGACCAATCAGCCTACTGTCTGTTACGTATAAGGTATTTACTAAGGTGATCGCTAATAGAATCAGGACAACCTTAGACTGCAATCAAGCAAAGGATCAAGCAGGTTTTCGGAAACGGTACACTACTATCGATCATATCCATACCATCAATCAGGTGATAGAAAAATGCTCGGAATATAACCAGCCCTTATACATAGCGTTCATTGATTACGAAAAAGCATTTGACACGGTTGAAACCTCAGCAGTGATGCAAGCATTGCGAAATCAGGGGGTAGACGAGCCGTACGTGAAAGTGCTGGAAGATATATATAGTGGCTGCACAGCAACCATAGTTCTGCATAAAGAAAGTAACAAATTCCCATAAAGAAAGGTGTTAGGCAAGGAGACACAATCTCCCCAGTACTATTCACAGCTTGCTTAGAGGAAGTATTCAGAGACTTGGAATGGGAGCAGTTAGGGATAAGGGTAGATGGAGAATATCTCAGTAATCTGCGATTTGCTGATGACATTGCCTTGCTAAGCAACTCGGGGGATCAACTGCAAATAACGATTGATGACCTAGACAGGAAAAGTAGAAAGGTAGGCTTGAAAATCAATATGCAGAAGACTAAGGTAATGTTCAACAGCCTCGGGAAGGAACAGCAGTTTACATTAGGTAGCGAAGTACTGGAAGTAGTAGGCGAATATGTCTACTTAGGACAGGTAGTAACCACAGATCCGGACTATGAAAAGAAAATAACAAGAAGAATAAGATTGGGATGGAGCGCATTTGACAAGCACTCGCAGATTATGACTAGCAGCTTACCGGTATCGCTCAAGAGGAAAGTATACAACAGTTGCATCTTACCTGTACTCACCTATGGGGCTGAAACGTGGAGGCTAACCAAGAGTTCTACTTAAGTTGACAACCCAGAGGGCTATGGAACGAAAAATGGTTGGGGTAACATTAAGAGATAGGAAGCGTGCAGAGTGGGTCAGAGAAATAACTCAAGTTACCGACATTCTAGTGGAAATTAAAAAGAAGAAATGGGCATGGGCAGGATATGTAGGGCGAAGAGAGGATAACCGATGGTCGCTTAAGGGCCTGTCACACTAGCACGACATGACGCCGATTTGGTCTGCCAACAGCGCGTCTTCCTGATGTCTGCGTCTATGTCACACTGCGCCGACGGAAACAGTCGGCCGACAGTCGGTGTCGGGGGCGCGGCGCTCGCAAGACGGCTGTCGGCCGACGGTCGCCCAACTCCTATGTCACACTAGCCAGACAACGTGGGAAACCTTCCCACCGACCAGGCCCTCTCATTCTCACTCTCTTCTCGTGTCATTATACGTTCATTTTCTTAATCCTTTTATTTTTTTCTACCATGCGAAATTCTCCTTTCTGTAGCTACTCCCTATCTTATTTTTCATGGTTTATTCTCGTAACTACTTAAGGAACGCTTAATTTTAATTCTATTTCATATATTCGACCATACCAAAACATGCGCCTCAACAGTCGTGATTATAGGCCGAGACTGAATATTGCCCAGTATTTTACGGCTCTGGTTGCCGGATCAGAACGACGTCAGTGATCGAAAAACAGAAGCGTTCCACGGCGAATAAGGGACAGTGTATATTAAAAGCTGGAAAAAAAAAAAAGGAAAATAAAAAACTCTACCCTTGGGATCGAACTCACGACCTCCTGTTTGATAGCCAGCTGCGCTAACCACTGCACCACTAAAGTTAAACCTAACCGGCACTTTCAGAGGTTGAGATATGGTTCTACATAATACGGTGTCTTGCAGTGTGAAGGTATATTCACACTTGCGACCAGAGGAGAGGAGCTATGTTCACATTGCGACTGTCGCCTTCTCGAAAAACGAGTTGGGAGTAGGAAAGCTGCAGGGCGATGACAGCGAACGTCGGTAGCAGCCGCTTGCCAGACACTTCAGCTTTTTCAGGCGAGAACGCCGACGACGAATAGACGGTGTCAATATAAAATGTTGCGCCTGCGTGAAAAACCCATTTCTCAAAAGTTCATAGTACTTACCGGATAGTCCGAATATCTTTCCAATCTCCTCCCAGGCCATATCCTTCTCCCTCCCTTTAAATTCCGGATGCCGTTTGTTGAAAAGGTGGAGGTATTCTTTAATTGCATTGAGAAGGTGCTCGATCGAGTACTCCGGGACCTCGCTGATTGGTGAAATGGTTTGCGACTAGTAGTCGCGCGACTAGAAATTCGAGCAGTGCCCGATCGGCCCGCGGCAGTCGCTTTTCGACCGATGCGACCATTTGCGACTGTCGCTTTTCGACCAAAACGGTCGCGCGACCGCTGCTAGTCGCAAGTGTGAACGGGCCTTGAAAGTCGCGAAGGTAGTAGGAGCGTTTACCGCTTAACTGACTGTCCAGCTTGCTGAGAGTAAACTGCAGATAGTTTGAATCATGCCATGTTGTGCAGTAACAGGTAAAACTTTCGGCGGATTTTCTAAAACCTTAGGCGGATTTCACAGGGCCGGCCGCGGGACCACGACTGCTGTTGGTTCTGTTGTAAAGTTTAAACGCAAGTTCTGCGCTTTTTGCGCACACAATTCTTGAAACACATTAAATTATGCAACAAAAAATTTATTGCGTGATGCGTAACATAGCGTTGAAATTGGGTTGCGAAGTAGCGACGCAGCGGCTAGACATTAAACAGAATGATCGAAGTGAGTGCGCAGTAGGATCGGCATCTCTGCTGGCTTCAGGAAAATAATCGCTTCTTTTCATCATTTCTTTGTCATGTACTATGTTCAGTTTGCACTATTCTGTGCAGTTCGGAAAAGCGGAAAGATTGCTCACGGTCCCGACGAGCGCAACAAATCTATGCGCCTCGAATTCGAAGGGAAGGACCTTTTAGGCGAAGGAGCCCAGTGTTTCGATCAGGTACCGGGATAGTCTGTGCAAAATACTACAGTGATACGCGTACCGAAAAGCAGCAAAAATACAAATCAAAGCTCTCTCGTCTTCCCCTTCTGGAAACCAGCTTCCCCATTCTCTACGCTTGCCCATTGAGCCGCGAGTTTGATGTCGGTCTCGCAACGACATCCATTGCTCTCTGACCGAAGGAGGATGGGCGTACACCACTAATTGTGTCCGCCGCTCACTGCACGCTTTTCCTTCATCCGTTTCGTTCCCTCGCTTTCACTCCGACCCGACCTCTCATTTTCTCTCCCCTTCCGCCTGCCGCCAAACGCGGAGGAGGAAGGGGAATTTGGCTTGCGGATGCTAAACGACCGGGCAGGAGAGTGAAAAACCTCTGAAAGGGAAATGCAAAATTGGTTGATTGTGGTGACTGTAACTGCGTTTTAATGCGAAAGCATTAATTCGCTATGTTCAAAGATTTCTGTCTGCAAAACCGTGTCCGAGTGGCGTCAATTGACAGAGGGTGACATAATGTTGTGTCCGAAAAAATAATTAGGCCAATAAATTAATTATGTAATTAATTAGAATAACTGGTTCACAGGAAAGGAAAGGCGCAGTATCTGTCACACTTGTTCTGTGGACACCTGAACTGCACCATAACAGAAGGGAGGGAAGGTGGGAGTGAAAGCGGAAAAAGGAAAAGGGTTGCCATAATGGATGTGACGTCACGCAACCGAAAGTAGAGCTGAAAATGGGCATAGGAAGGGATCGGCGTGCAATTTGAAAGTACCAAGGACTAAAATGGGTAAACAAGAAGTCAATTAAGCAACCAACAGCAGCATCCGTACTTTCGCATTACTCCAATGCAGATTCTGCAGTGCTTTTTAATTTTTAATTACTCCTTTCAAAAAAATTTTGCGGCCTTGCCTTCTGGGGGCGAAGCCTCACAGTCACTGGGGAAGAAAATATTTTCGACCGGAGGGTAGACAGTAGGCCTTTAACGTGCACTAACATCGCACAGCATATGGGCACCTTGCTTTTCACCTCCATCGAAAAGCAGCCGCTGCGTCTGGGGTTCGATCCCGTATCTTTGGGCACAGTAGTCAAGCGTCGTAACCACTGCACTACCATGGCAGGGCTAATCAGTAAAGGGATTAGCTATTTTTTAATTATTGGCTTGAGGAGCGACGTGTCATTTAAAAAATGGAGAGTGTCTTGGAAAAACAGCTGTCTGCAGTGCTTGCACTAAGGCATGTTTCATGTATCTTATTTACTCGCCTTCAAAGCAGTGGTGCATAT
The DNA here is from genome assembly GCF_055883805.1 of Amblyomma maculatum. Classification (NCBI taxonomy): domain Eukaryota; kingdom Metazoa; phylum Arthropoda; class Arachnida; order Ixodida; family Ixodidae; genus Amblyomma; species Amblyomma maculatum. The sequence continues at coordinate 323,204,457 of NC_139344.1, read as the reverse complement.
CGTGCCAAATGAGCAGGTAAAGCCTGATCAGGAGGGTGGTATAAAAAAAAAAACTGGTTTTCTTTGAGAGGGGTGTTGGGACACTAAAACTGGCACCGCTTGACCCGGACAGGAAGAAGCATACTGCTAAAACTAGGTATTCGATACAAAAGCCAAGAGGACCAGAATACGGATGTCCCGATGGAAGTCGGGAAGCGACTCAAAATCCTCCCGCTGCCACAAAACATGCATCCAAAGCATCACCAGGAAAGAAGGAAGAGAAGGGCAGAAACGCTGCAGAAGATACACCAAGGAAGACAGGACGTGGTCTATGTCGACGCCGCCGAGTATGAGGAAAGGCATGTTATGGTGGCAATAGTGTCAGATGAACAAAATCTAAGAATAAGCGGCTCCGTTAGGACGAGTTTAGCCCACACGGCTGAAGAGGCAGCGATTGCACTGGCAATAGCAGGGACAATGGCTACTACAATTATAAGTGATTCCAAAACAGCAATATGCAACTTTCTCAAGGGAAGGGTCTCTCCACAGGCAAAAAGGATACTGAGAACATGTCAGGATGATAGAATAATTCGGCTAATATGGGCACCAGCCCACTCCCAGGTTCAGGGAAATGAGGGAGCTCATCGCTTGCCTGCGGTCTCACCTTCCGAGTAGGCTCTGATCCTTAGTACACTCTTAGCACGGACAAACTAGTCAGCTACAAAGAGATAAGAGATTACAGAGCACTATCGACTAAACAGGTTAGAATACCCACCGACAGATAGGAGACTAAATAAGATCCAAGAAAGCATTTGGAGGCGCTTACAAACGAGGACTCTTCCGAACCCAGCTACTTTAAGTCAATGGTACCCGGAGCAATTCTCAGATAGGTGCAAACTATGTCAGGATAAGGCGGATCTGGTACATATGATATGGACGTGTGCAGAAATAAAAAATATAAATGAACAGACAAAAATGGAAGAATTTTGGGAGACTCTACTGTTGAGCTCACACCCTGAGACTCGGCTAGGTATAATCCGACTGGCCGAACACGCTGCCCGGGTCCAAGGGCTCCAGGCTGTCGTGTAGGCGGGTAAGTTGACGCCTACCCTGTATTTGTTGGAAATTAAAGTTTTTACCACCACCACCACCACATGCACGCACACAAATGCGAATGGGAGAATCATCCTTTTGGACTACTGGTTAGCCCCCACAATAAATAAATACAAAACAGCGGCACTGATGCAAGCTGCCAGAACCAGCTGCAAAGGGAAAAAAAAAAAACAGTATAAAAGTGTGATAGGGGGGTAAGACAGACGATGGTGCTACATCTTAGCAGCACTGACAGTGAAAAGCAAGCAGCTCTTAAAAGCAGAGCACGGAATGAGTGGTGTGAAGGCGTTATCGTCAACTCTGTTTCTTTTTTTACAATAATAGATTGGTAAATTCTCATTCCTAAATGTCCCCAGTAAGCATGTGGCAGGCTGTATGAATAAGTTATCTGTAGCATTCAGCACAATTATGAAAGCTTTCTACAAAGAATACTACTACACACCTTTCGCTCAACAGTGCAAGTTATTTGACTTGCATATAACTTTCAAGGCAGTCATTCATGTGAAATCACCTAAACAACGCAACAAATACCATGTCACCTGCGCCCGTGATATGCACTTTTTTGGTTCTCGATACAATGGGCCACTGACAGATAATCTCAATGAGGTTCCTAGGCCTTTCTTCCAGTCTCTTGAGGTCTTGGTGTCTGGCAAAGCATGGTGAACCACCTGCTCTAGTAACGGGCTACTGATCATATGGCTACCCTCTCGCAGAGCAAAGAAGCAGGCCAGAGGAACGTGTTTCAGGATGGCCCAATGACAGTAGCCTATCCATTCCTACAACTCGCACGCACAGCTGAAGATAATTACCTTGTAACTATCTTGCCATGAAGGACACATTAAAATGGTTTCATCGTGACAAATGGCCTTCAGGTGTACCGTTGGCCAGGAACCAAAGCATGTCTCTGCATGCATAGCCCGCTACACTTAGCGACACAGGCAGGGACATTCATTATTTATTTCTTTTCATTAGCCCACAGTGTTTGTTAAAAAGGCCAAGCAATGTCACTTTTATGCACCACGTTTTCACCAGTTGCCAAAACATATATGCATTCTAACATTGCACAATGTGCTTTGGCTGTCGCTGGAGGAGTTTACCCCCCCCCTCCCCCCCCCTCCATCTCGGGATATCTCTGCACTCCAAGGCAAGTTCGGATTCCTCTAGCTCTCTGACTTTGCAAGAAAAAATGCAACACGACAGAAATCACACAGCGACAAAGTCATCAACTACGGTCATCCAGACACCCCACTGGTAATTTATAGCGGAAATTAGCCAAATTGCAGGAAGCTACAAATAACGCATTTGAAAATGTCCAAATGAAACATTTTCAATGGTTTCAGAGCTATAACTGCAGTAAAATGCAACAGCTGTACAAAGTATGGCTCTAAAGCATGCAACCATTGCAACCGATTTTCGCATATAATTCCAGACAAATTGGTGCTGTTGCAGTAAACTTGGCATCTTCGTAAGACGCGCAAACAAGGCAAAGCAAACAGCTCTTTCTCCTATACTCTTGCACCAGTAAGCTTCTCCTTAATAGCGTGGGTTTCTGAAGCTCTACTCCAAGATTAGAAGCCCACTTTCAGAAATGACTGCAGCAGCACAGATGTTTAGGAAGGCCACTAGACAGTTACCAATATTGCTTTTGCTAAGCGTGTCACGGGTAGTTTTCCTTTCGCTCAGTGCAGCCAATGTTTTGATACGCCTCACGGTTTACACAGCGATACCTGATTGGACAATGAAGTCAGAAACTGCACTGGTGAAATGTTTAGTTACTAGAATAATAATAAAAAAAGAATGCGACGGTGGCTCGGTGGTTAAAGCGCTTGACTAACTGCTGGGAAACCCAGGTTTGGTATCAGACATGACGGCTGCATTTCGTTACAGGCAAAATGTACTGTGCGATGTCTGTGCATGTTAAAGAGCTCCAAGTGGATGAAATTAGCTAGAACACTCCACTAGGCCTCCCTTATAGCCCGAGTCGCTTTCGTTAACACCAAAATAGAAAAAAAGATTGGGAGAAGGCTTCAAAATTTTCTACAAAAAAAATTCTCAACACTGCATAAATTCCCTTCTGCTACGACACTCATTCAGAAAGAGTGCATTTGGTAATGAGTGTAGCTGGTAATGTGTTATGGCAGTCTCTAGCAGTGTAGGAACACTATTTCATTCAATGCACAAAATGAGAATGAAGCAGAAGACAACTTTGTGCCAGGGTCCCCAGCATACCTTACTTTTTTTCAGGCATTTCTTTTATTACTTTAGCACTTTTGTCATTGCAATGCATTTTCATCAGTGGTGGAGCTAGCATGCCTCTTTAGCAGCTTTTGTAAAAGAAGAAAATGCGATTCATAGCAGAAATTCCAGGTTTTTAGTAAGAAAAATGTCTTGCAGCACATGTTCTTGCTTTTGTAGCACAAAAAATTGTTTCAAAGCAAATATTTTTTTCCTTTGAACCACATAGAAACCGGGGTTGTAGCAATATTTTAGCTATTAGTGCTGAAAGTTCCACTGCAATTTCACTGTGACTTTCACTGTGATTGCAGTAAGACAAATTCATTGACCTTACATCAAATTTTCATTTTTGCAGCATTTTGACAGCCTTCAGGGTGACAAATAAACATATATGGAAAAAAATTACACAAAGTTCAAGAATCATATCCTTGACACTAAAGTCTTCGGGTAGTATTCCTTCTCATTAATTATTCTGGTCGTGTAGAAAGTGGCACATAGGTGGTGAAACGAGAAAGCTCATGAACGATAAATGGTGCCATCCCTTTCACATTCCTTCGTAATGCTAGGAAAGCAGCGCTGGTGAAGCAACTCCATCCAAATTCGTCTTATCAATCCAGGAACACAAAATGGCTACAGCAGCTTAAAACGCCTGCCAACGAAATGCAATATGCTGGCGATCGTGCATGTCATGCCAGTGAGTGCTGTTTAGAAACGCCACAATATTTTACCGCTAATTTTGGGCAGCACGAATGCCTGTGATTTTCGGATATTTGTTCAAGACTTCTAATCGAAACGTACAATGCAACTGAAATCGAAAAGCAGTCTCTTCGCAAACTATTCGAAATTTTAAATATTTCCATGCCTTTACTCTCTATGATCCAGTCCTAAAAGGAGCGTGCAGTCAACATTTAAATACGCAGATTTCAGTTTCACTCTTGCCAAGGTTTGTCAGTTACCTTGTGGTACAGAAGTGAGCAGAAACTCTGTTTTGTAATGGCATGTAGCAGGATTTTTCAATCTGCTCTGTCTGGCACTAATGACGCTTCCTGTACAAGGATGTTAACATGCAAAATTTGTTCTAATGGTGCCAGCAGAGTTAATGTTCACATGTGCTATAATCCGATTCACCATTCAATCACACAGTAATTGCCCAGCGAGAAGAAATTGTTGTAGCATGCCACCACACACGCAAATAATGCCCTTACCAGTTTATCCTTTAGCCTGAGGACCAGGTCAACAACTTCGACCTCCTCCTTATCCCTCGTCCAAAGCAGCAAATCCTGTGCGGAAAATTGTGAAACATTCCGTATCTGCGCTAGGGGAAACCCATGCACCCACTTTAGGAATATTTGGACCCAGCATACAATTCCATGTCCACCTTGCAGATGAGTCAAGTCAGTTACAACAGCTTTTGACAACACCCCTGGAATGGTACCCATTGACTGGCATGTTCTGAACAGCTTGTTGTAACAAGGCGGTACTTGCTAGAAAACTGGAGCAAGGAACAAACGGAAAGACCCCACTATGCACAGCATAGCCCTCAACGCTAACCTAAAAATAAAAATCAAGCTTTTTATTGCATGGGTCAGAGCACAAAAACTTTAGCCCAATATGCTTAGGGCAATCACATCCACTTTGCAGATGAGTCAAGTCAGTTACAACAGCTTTTGACAACACCCCTGGAATGGTACCCACTGACAGGCATGTTCTGAACAGTTTGTTGTAACAAGGTGGTACTTGCTAGGAAACTGGAGCAAGGAACGAACGGAAAGACCCCACTATGCACAGCATAGCCCTCAACGTTAACCTAAAAATAAAAATCAAGCTTTTTATTGAGCACCAAAACTTTAGCCCAATGTGCTTAGGGCAATCACATCAAGGTGGTGTACATTTAAAAATGAATACTTGTGGTCAGCATTCACCTAAGCACAACTTTATGGATGTACAGGAAAGCTGTGCAGCTGAGCAACCTGGTTAGGCAGATCTACTGCCCGTGTATGGCAGTGGTCCTGGGTTTGAGCCTCAGGCCAGGATGGATTGGCTTGCTTTTGTAGCCTTACAGCCGTTTTCAGGTGAATGAAAATGCCAACTATCCTCCAAAATGTAAAATCCTATCATGTTTGGTGTAGCAGGCTTTTTCTGCTGTTCTTACTATATAATAAGAAAAATGCTACCCCTTAATAGCTTACATTTTTGCCTGTGTCGCGTCTGTACCCCCATCTGTGTCAGAAATGGAATTTTGCAGGCAGTCAATGAACCATCTTAATATCTTCCATCTATTGTCTCTGGCTCTCCCCTGCATTTCCCTCTTTTTCCTGCCCCATTGCTATTCAGCCCACACCCTAGTATGGTGAGCCTGGCTAGCCTCAGACCACCTAACGGAACATTGGATTTAGTGACACTGGCACAATACCATCTTATGGAGCAAAAATGTTTCACTTACAAATAAAATGACACCTTACAGCAATTTACATTTCTACTAACATGAGTTGGGGATTTTAAGCAGTTACAATCAGCAAAACATTTACAAGGTCTGGCAAACAGAACTACGTTTGAAAAACCAAGGCGACGCCACAGGTTGTATTAAGCACCTATTCTGTACAATGCTACTTCTTACAGTAAGCAGTCCTAAACAGCCAGCATCCATATGGCCACGGCTTAACAGACTAAGCACCACCAAGGTTCACAAGAGCAATAAAAATGTGTCGAATCACTCACAGCATCTGAAATGGCTTCGGCGTGCAAAGCTTGCAGTTTCTGAGAAGCTTCTTTCCGCCGTCCCTGGTACCAGCCAATGAAGTTGCTACTCTTGAAAAACCTCCTGCGCGGTAACATTAAAATGTGCCTGAGACCTCAAGACCTGTTGCCCATTAGCATGTCAAGAGTGCCGTGGAAATAAAATTCAGAATCAAGTCTATGACTCTATGCCTGCTATTTCATTGAGAAACTCTAAAAATGGCTGCCGAGTATGCAGTGTGAGCTTGCACATAGATAAGCTTCATCCTAAAACTAAACTGGAGTGCTGGACAGGATTCTACAACCAGTGCAACCCTCTCTGATCTGTAGTCTGAATGTTCTCTGACCACTTCCATGTAGAAATCAGCTGTATGTTCCTTTTCAACAACAACCTTGTAAAGTCTAATTTTAGCTATCAATCATCAGTGGTTAATGCCATAAACTAGTCTGAGTGAATTTCAAGGGGTCAGAGAAAACAATTCCTTTAATTGAAAGTTCAGTAGACAGAATATCTACTAGAATATGAAATAGCATAGGACCATTGAATCAAAAATGTGAAATGAAATTTATGTAGTTACAGACATCAGTACATATACAAAATGCTGCCTTTTTGTATATTATTTTCACTTATACTCTCAAAGCATAAGTAAAAATGCTGTCCACAGAATGTTTTTATGCACTTCCTCTGGCACGGCTTGCTCCTGAGACAAAATCTCGCAGCCTTCTAACCATCCTACAGCCTCATCAGCTAAAGTTACAGGATTTAAACCTGACTCTGCCATTGCCTCTTCTTCATCGCACTCTTCAAGACGAATACTGGACATGATTTCCAGGTCTGGTTGTTCAGCACAGCCAGCAAGCTTACTATCTGCACATCACATCAAACGAAGTGTTACTGCCGACGTCCAGCTGGTGACAGATCCACACCCCAGGGTCGATCGCCTCACCGCACTGTTCTCCTTGCCCACTTTTATCGTACTGGACGGAAAGGCTCAATTTGTGCCTGCAATTCCTAACCGTAGCTGGCGTTACTGCGCCAGCACTGCAGAGCACAAAATTTTGTTGAACTGATTGCAAAAATAAGCCTCCATCCACTGATCAAGGTCATTCAACTGAAATATCTGCTATTCCAAAATTCAGTTCACTGAAACATTTTCGCACAGAAAGTAGCTGCCAGGGATTTTTTGAGATTGTTATTCTGAAATATTCATTTAACCAACATTCGTACAACTGAGAATTTGCTGTAATGGTAACTGCATGATGCCGCTTCACGTTGCCCCGCCGGGGTGGCGCAGTGGTTAGGGCACTAGACTACTGTCCCCAAGGGTGCGGGATCGAATCCCAGCCTCGGCGGTCGCTTTTCGGTAGAGGCGAAAAGCAAGGCGTCTATGTGCTGTGCGATGTCAGTGCACGTTAAAGATCCCCAGGTGGTCGAAATTACTCTGTAGCCCTCCACTACGGCGTCTCTCATAGCCTGAGTCGCTTTGGGACGTTAAACCCCATAAACTAAACCAAACGAAACTTCACATGTTGGACACTGTAGAGCTACTCTTTCATGTAGTGATCTCTCTGTCCAACACTCATAACTAGAGGTGTGCGAATAGTGCTGTTTCAAAACCAAATAGAATACAAACAGTGCAGCTTCACTACCAAAGCAAATATGAATAATGTAGATAGCATCGAACTGAATATGAACCTTTTAGCGATGAACCTTCTACAAGCTATAAATCATATGCAACACTGAACTGCTAGCGAGGGAACTAGTGCGCTACAACTTAAGCTGTTAAACGGCTCAACACTTATTTCCTCCCAGTGGGAGCCCACAAGGCTTCAATATGGGGCACAGTTTATAAGACCCACACCTGCCCAATTTGTATTTATTTTCAACAGGAGCCACTACAGGTGCATTTGCAACACCTGACAAGGCATTGCCACTACCCCATGGACAATATTAGTAAATTTAAACCTAGATGGAATGAACTTCAAATGCAACAAAATCCTCAATGTAGGAAAGTATTTTGGTTTTCACAACTTCATGCCAATAGAATACCATGTAGTTTTAGCTCCAGTATAACGAAGCAAATTTTACCACACTTTCAAAGTAGCAAAATTTTGTAGCTGGGTTGAGACGAATTCAAGAAAAAAAACTTCTTTCAGGCCACTGACTGGACTAAACCCTGTGTGTTTAGGAACATAGGAAGTTCGCTTGTGGAGACCAGTAGCGGCCAGAGTATCGTCTCCAACAATATACTGTTAGTTTTCGTTCGCTTGTCACATTTGAGAACTGCTTTTCATGTAGAGTATTATAGGCTGTCTATTTTCAGAACCATACTATTCAGCTAATGTAGCACCAACCATTCTATTCAAACAGTGTAGCGCATGTCGCAGCATGTAAGACTCCAAACAGTCCGGAGAAACAAGTGCCTGACGTCTGGCTTCTCAATATGCACTTCCTGGGCCATTTTAAAAGGGCAACTTCAAACTGATGTTGTATACGTCAGTCTTCTTAAAAGCACATGCCAATGGTAAACAAATGGTTGCCTGCACGAAAACATGAAAAAAAAAAAAAAAAAAACATGGGTGGAGCTCCTGTCTGGCACCAATACGCAGGTCGACTCCCATGTGCACATATTGCGGTGTTTTAAAATACTTCGCCTTCAAAGTGACATTCTATACTTGTGCAATCCGTTCTAGGGTTTACTCTGCTTTTCTTCACGGACATCATAGCTGCATAGTGAAATTATAAACATGCTTTTGCTTACACATTTAAAATCTGTTGCATTTCCAATAAGCGCTATCCTACTTGGGACTAAGAAGTGGCACATTGAGTGGTGCATGGAGCCTATATCATCCATACTTTCACTGCATTAAGTATTAAAAAATTTTGCCGCACCTGCGCTAATTTGCCATTTAAATGCATGTGGCATAAAAGGCAGATGTATTCAGGACTGCATTGAAGTCAGAAAATTTTTAAAAATTCTGGCGCCATCACCCCTTACACACAGCCATTACGTGAGTAACATGCTACACGTGCTATACACTGACTACATGAAACGGGTGACACCCAATGCGTGCCTGGTCTACTCTATAACTCTGATCACCTAAAGCAATTCATCATACTATGACAGCATCACCCTTAATTTGCACCCTACAATTTATTTTTTTTTTTTTACTTTCCTTTATCCCCTTCCCCAGTGTGGAATAGGAGGCCAAGATCATCTTACTGCCGGCCGATCTGTACACCTTCTTTTCATTAAATTACTTCCTCTCCCCTCTAGGGAGTATGCAGCATAATTTCAGTATTTCACTCAGTGAACGTCAGGTCACTCGTAAGAGGATTACCCTTTGCTACTGATAATGATAACCATTTCACTGGCACAACACCTCAGTAGGCGAGAGGCATGACAGCTAAGTATGTGCAATGGCCTCAGTGACCAGGCATCAAGGGAGGGTTTGCTAAACTTTACCGATGCCTGCATGTCACCCATATTGAAGACCATGTATAAGCATTACTTAACACACCCACACAAATAGAACGACCATGACAGCATTGTGTGTGGCGTTGAAGCGGGCTCCGTTTCTGTTGCAGTATTTGCAAAGTACCCACGGCATGCCTAATTTGAACTTTGAGCCAATTAACTGAAAACGTGAGAATATATTCAATTCGTTTTATTTTGAACACACAACTATTTGATTTGTTGTATGAACTAAATAAAAGGATATCTAATTTGCTATTTGAAAATTTCAAATATTTGCAGCACACCCCTACTTATCAATAACACTAATGCTATGCAAGAGCCAGAAGATTACACTGAATATTTAATGGATGGCACAGATTATCAGAGTAGTACACGCAGGAAGTTTTTCCAACAGCCCAAACAGGCAAAGTGCAATTCTTCGACGGTATGTTCAACATTTAGTGTGAAGGCCAAGTTTGTTGTACATAGAATCCTAGATTCAAAAAAATTATGAGGCACACTTAAGCTCCGCCTATAAGCGTATGACGCGATAGCGTTGGCTACCAGCTCACATATAAAGCCCCGCTTTAACTGAGCCGTATGAACGTACCTGAGTGGACTAAGGATAACACGAATGCAAGAGTCCTAATAGGCTGATTCTATCACCCTCCCATGTGAAAGGAGAGGCCCAAATTGGCAGCTCCTGCCAAACGTAATGTCAGGAAGCCCTGTGTCCAGTTAGTGCTTGGCCATGTCAGCTGCCAACTACCGCCTGCCAGGGCCATGCTCATGATATTTCGCTCACGGTGCCAACGCCAGCGGACGGCTGCTGACACCGGCAGATGGCTGCCTATGCCGGCCGCCAATGCCGGATTTTCGGTGAACGGTGCCTTTAGCACTGCCGCATTAAGATAAAAGTGCACGAGACTCTTGCCTGTAGAGTGCTGCCCAGTCACCCCTGATGCCTGTTGTCAACTGGGGACCAGCCGTGTCCAGGCTTCGGAGGAAGTCATCTTGATTGAATGGTTTCAATGAAGGCGTGCCCTGAAGAATCAAAGCAGACGAGACTGCGGATATTGCACATCACAAAAAGAACCTGCAGGGCAACCACTGGCTTCAAGACATGACTTAAACCATGTAGGTAAAGGGCACTTTACCAATTATGGATAACATACAACTCAAGAATTTTTTTTGCACACTGTAAGAGTTGGGTTGGGTGTTCTGTACCTTGTATGGAGAGATGTTCCTCTGAAGAGGCATGAGACTGGCCATGTAACGTTCCTGCAGGAGAGGAATTCAATTTTTCAGTCTTCATCACGCTTGATGTGTAAAAGGGTTAAGGTTTTAGATATATGGGAACAGTGCTGATGTACTGTTATATCCAGACGCCAGGCCAAGGAACAGGAAGCTTTATTACGAGGTGCATGCTCGCAGCCTCAAACCAACAACCAACCTACATGGAGAATGCGCGCTGCCTTATACCTGCGTGAGCTGCCGGCGCATGCACAGACAGACATGACGAACACAATAGGCCATGAAAATACATAGCGAGTGTCCTTCTCGCGATACAACACGACGTTATAGCATGTACCATTTGAAATTTCACCCCCGTAATGAAGATACATGCTCACCGGGAGATACTGCTGCCTTCTAGGGCTTGCAGGAAGGGTTACAAAAGTCGCTTATGAAAAGGCGTCAAAAAAAAAAAAAATGATTTTCAGTGGTTTATGGTGAAGCGCATTTGTAATTTTGGTTTCTACTTGTGATCGCAATGAAGATGGGCGAAAGCTGATTTCTATCTTTATTTGCATTCTTTTGCAAAAGTCTGCAAATGTCTGCAAACCTTGATTTCTATCTTTGTGATTTCCCTAGTTCGTTTACTGCCAAAATTCATGAGGTATTATTGCTCTCCACATTTACAGTGCTTCCGAACGCTGATTACTGCCTTTACTGGCGCTGTCCATTGTTTGTTTATTACGAATGCTCATGAGGTATTACTGCTCTTCAGGTTTACAGAGTTTCCTTTGAGCTGCTAAGAAGCCTGGAAGTCTCCTCTCTCGATACTGACAGCATTGCTTCATCTGACTAAGATTTTGCTCTATACACCGAGTCTGAACCGGATGACAGCTGATCTTTAGAGGATAATAGCCCATTTTCGGATGACGAACTACATTCCACCAGTTCCAGCACCGACCATACTTTAACAAATATTCAACATACTAAGGAAAGCTCTCTGGTCATACCAATGCGAAAACTCTGCTTCAGAAGTTGACCAGCATAGTAGGCAGTTTCTGGATGCCTACGAATAGTATTCAACAAATACTACTGACTATAGTCACCGTCGTCTTATTAAAAATTATTGTTTTAGCCTTTAATTTATCTGTTATGTTGTTATGTTTATCAATTTTTGATAATGTGCCTCTTCAACTTGTTTTTGCCATATTGTTGTGCATTTATCTACAATTTCAAACTGCAACTTCATCACAGCTTACTTTAGTAATAGCAGTTATTGCAGCTTGGACTGTCGTTTTTAACACATGGACCCTATGATAGGTTTTGCAATTAGTAATATTAAAGAGGTCTGTTATCTGTACTGTATAGTGTATTCAAAATCATTAATGAAAACATCTGAACACCTGGAGTTTTTTTTTTTTTTTTTTTTTTAACAATTCAACCACTAATAAGGCGAGATGAAGGGACTTTGATATTGCAAAAAATGGTACAAGATGTCTACAAATCAAAGTGTGCATTTACACGACTCATTCTCTGTGCTGTCCTAAAAACTTTCATGGCTAAAATTAACAGCAAAGCACTCAAAAGAAAGTTGTTTCATCAACAGCGATAGCGCTTGAAATGGTCGGAGAGAAAAAAGAGCATTTTTTGTTCCCAGGCATCTTCGTAGTGCCAAGACCAAGCGGCACTACCTTTGGCTCGGCGAAAAGCTTGTTTCTTCATCTTCAATATAGGTGCCTCAATTAAATTCCATGTGCAAAAGCAAACACACGCACAAGAAAAGCAAAAGCCAGAATGTGGTTCTGCCACGTGGCTGCCCATATCACCACTGGTCTCCTCAGCGGTCTCCCCCAGCAGCTGGCACAGCCTGTGCATGAGCTGACAGTGCCGCATCTGTTTTTGCACTCGGCTAGCTCTATATTGCTTTCGGTTCGGACCTCACTCAAGATTTCAATCGTAGCACACATTCAGAGAGCTAGCAAAGATCTGCACAGTTTTCAGCAACATTAATTTTCAATAATAGAGTCGAACGTTGAGCTAGTTGGTCACACATCTCTTGGAAGAAGGCAGCAGAGCAGGTAACAACACAAAACATAAGAAGCACACACATACACAAGGACATTTTCAAGCCTGCAGACGTTTCACAAGCTGCAGAAGAAAAAAAAATTTATGAACACTAAGTTCTTCGGATATACTAATACCGAAATCTTGTGCACTTGTGCAAAGTTTAAAAGCATTACTAATGTGCCAAAAAAATGTTCATCTAAATCTATTCTGAGATAGACAACTTTTTGTTGAAAGCTGCATCCCCGTTAAATTGAATCTAAAGCTTAAAGCAGTGGCTGCTGTCTCAGCCATCTTGAAGAACAGGAAAAGATGGCCTACACAATTTAAGAAATCTAGCACCAAAAATTTCTTGTAGCGCTCTCTGACACTGACGGCTAAAACAATCATATACATCTGAAAATTATATCTGACATTGAACAGCATCAGACTATAGCAAAACCAGCTATTCTTTTACACTCGCTAAGTGACTATGATCCCAATAGCTGCAGATATACAATCAGCGTGCGCAAGGAGGGAAAATTACACAACGAAATTCTCACCAGGGGAATCATGAAGCTCTGAGTGAGTTCCAACAGGTACCGCTTGAGCAGGGCACTCTGCACTTCACTAGGTCTCCTGGTTTGCACCCCCTGGGTTAGAGACCCAGTACCCGCAGTGCTTAATTTATGGCTAGGAACAGAATGAGAGCACATACTTTCCAAAGAGTACTCTCTAATGAAGAGCAAAGCAAAACAAATTGTGTCAACAGCAATGGTTTCTTGGTGTAACATAGCAGGTAGTAGAATCTGCTGACAACAGACGCTACTCTGTTAACAAACAAGCATTTTGGCTTCATGTAATGGCCTTTGGCTTTACTTTTTTGCCTTGTGCATCACATGGAAGAAAAGATGGTCCCCTCTGAGGAGTTTCCCAATACTTGGTCTAGTATTTCACAACAGGAATGTGTGCGAGCAATGGGGTGTAAAAAAGTCTGTGTACAATATGCATGTCAATTCGTGGAGAGGCAAATGCTTGGCTACTCGTTAACTTCTTCCACTTAGAAGCAGAGGAAGCACCAAATTATCAAGATAAAGGGCTCAGAATTTGTTTAGCAGCAAGAAGTATCGGCAACTGGTAAGAATAGCCTACAAGAGCAATCGTGGCAAATAAGACCGCTATCTTCAGGCAAAAATACTTGGGAAAAGCATTCGGGAAAAAGCTTCAGTTTCAGTTGTAATGGCCACAAGCTCAAAACTGAACCACTCCCTGCCTCTTTAGACTAGAAGTGAAGAGTGACAGAAGAAGAGAAAGGGGGTGTAATTATGAACACTATTACTAGAGGAAATGCTTTCTTTTTTTCATGTGTCGAAAGTGCACCACTTTTATATGTGTTGTAGGCGCACTGTATTGAGCCAATCTTGACACTGAGCCAGGTCCGCAAATGGCAACATCGTCGGGTGGTAACAGTGTAATCAACACTGGCCAAATAAACACTGCATCCCACTGGGTGATCGCCCGTTCTAAAGGGTACGACCATATCGCCATCGCCATCGCCATCCAAGCTCGTGAGCATAAAACTGCGAAGCGACCAGTTTTCTACCACTATCTCCCGTCATTCTAATGTGAAAGTTCGCAGCATTTGCCAGGTAAAGTGCTAGCAGACCGGGTGGCGCCGTATGTCGTAATACATAAAATGAGTAGCTGGGCTCAAGACGCCCTCTCAGAAAACTTCCATCAAGACCTCGCATACATGTGTGTCAACTTCACTTTTTTTCATGAGCACTAGAAAGAATGGAGTGTTCTGCTGTCAACATCAAACTAATATAGAATGTACATCAACAAATTACTGCTCCACCTCAGGAAGAATTTGCTGAAAATACCCATTCCTAAGCAAAGAACAGAGCTTTCCAACTTTTCAGTAATTTAAGAAATTTTGGCAGTACCTGGTATATTCAGTCAGAAAGAACAATGTGGCTATGTTCACTCACATCTGGTATTTCTGGGGACCAGACTCTTCTTAAAGGCCTACTGTCCACCCTCCGGTTGAAAATATTTTCTTCCCCGGTGACTGTGAGACTTTGATCCCAGAACGCAAGGCCGCAAAATGTTTTTGAAAACAGTAACTAATAATGCAGTTACAGCCACCGCAATCACCAGATTCTGTCGTGTTTTTCTCCTTCCATTCCCTCGCAAAGGTTTTTCACTCTCCTGCCCGGTCGTCTAGCCTCCACAAGACAAATTCCCCTTCCTCCTTCACGTTTGGCGGGAGGTGGAGCGTGGCACTCCGCGTGCGCAAACAAACAAACAAACAAAAACGGGCGAGGGGGTGCGCACCGCTGGATTCAGTCCGACCGTGGCAAGGGAAAAGCACGCAGCGAGCGATAGACACCCATCCTTCACCCTCAGACAGCGAGACGAACCAACCAATGAACGTCGTTTTCGACTAATACGTCGTAGCTGCGGCTCAACGGGCCAGCGCAGGGAACGGAGAAGCTCGCTTTCCGGAGGAGAACATGAGAGAGCATTGATTTGTTTTTCGTTGCTTTGCGGCATGCGTGTCACTGTAGCAATTTGCACAGACTATCTCCGGTACCTGATCGAAACACTGGGCTCCTTTGCTTAAAAGGTCCTTCCCTGGACAGTGGCCCTTTAAAAGCAAGTACTATAGCAAAAGTAATGTGGTTTCACACACAAACTACACAGCACAATCCACACAAGCAGCCACACAGTATGTAATATATTGTTGAAACATTGTGTATGTGCAAAATAAGTAAGTTTAACGCCTATAACAACGAAGAACTTGAGCTCATATGCCTGTTACTGTCAATGATAATTGTATTAATTCCTAAATGAACAGCCTCTGATTAATGTGTTTACTGCTTGCTTGAGGTTTCATAGCATGGCAGGCCAGTTTTCTGGTACTCAACACAGAACAAACTGTCTTTTATTAGGCACCCGAAGAGTATTCAAAACGTGCATGTACGTTTTAGTGCTTGTTACAATACCCATTAAAAGTGCACATAAAAGGGCTGGAACAACTTCGAGTTACACCATTTGTAGTCCCAAATCATTCATTTTCTTTTTTTTTTTTTTTTTCCCCTGAAGAAGATGTGCTCTCGTGTTCAGATATGAAATCATTTCCACTTGTGTTGAAATTTATACACCTGTTTTTCCTCGTTCGGTGCTTACAGCATACTCTTTTAGCGTCTAACAAACCAGGCTTTAGTAGTTATTCTTATCCAAAGTTTCATTACTTGCCTTTTCCCAAAGCTTCCCTTCCCAAGTTATGACTTTCACTTAATACTGACATCATTTATAATCCTGCATGACATTACAGAAGCATTACTACCATCATACTTATACAGAGATGTAAATGACATAAAAACAAATCTTGCACAGCAAAGGCATCCATGACGTTTCCTGGCAGCCAGTTAGGAGCAACAATTGTAGAAATAGGAGTCCACAATTTCAGTTCCTTTAATAAATGAAGAAATGTAACTGGGATGCCATATTTTCAGTTGAAGATGAAATTTGTAAGTCACTCATTACACTTGAAAAACTTTGACATTCCAATAAAGGTAAATGAGTAACATGAAAAATGCACGTTTCAAGACCCTTCAGACAAAAGCACACTCATCATCTTAGATGATGAATTATCACTGGTAGTTTGACACATGCAAAGAACCTCAGTAAAAAAAAAAAATGCTTGCCCTAGAAGAGAACTCAGCAAGGGGCAAACCTCGAGCAAAGCAGATAGATTTAGAAGGAGCAAATTGGAGCACAAATTTTTTCAGGCCCCAAAGCCAAAGACAAGGAGGAGTGGTGACGACAAAGGCACCATCTCTTCCGAGTTAAGATATACTGCAGAAACAGGACACCTTCCTGCATTCACCTGTCCTTGCCATTTAGCATTGAAAAAATACATATTGCCCTGTTCTCAGTCATTTGTGCATATCTAATTGCATGTCTGAACCAACAGCCTCATGCCAGCATCATTTTGAGGCAAACTGACTTGTCAAGCAAGCTAGCCCACCTTAGAAAGTTTCTTGAGGAGCACCTTGTCCTTCTGCAGGAATGGTTTGTACTGGGTGTAGAGGCCTGCAATCAAAGCAGCAATGCCCACAAGCACAGCTGAAACTCCCTGCACAATGACTGAACTAGTGGAAGGCATAGCATACAGTGAATGCAGGCATGGTAATTGGAATGCAAAAACTGCCCCTGTGCACAACAAACCTTAATCTTACTATGATCAGGGCTTTTCAGCAGAAATTGCAAGCGCGCGCGCGCGCGCACGCACACACACACACACACACACACACACACACACACACACACACAAAAATGTGCCACTAGAAACATGCTAAGCCCAAGAAACACACAAAATGTGTTAGTAACTTAGCAGGCATTCCTTCCTTCCCCAACCAATGTCTCACCGCAAACACTATGGACTTAAAGAAGATGACATCTGCCGCCTCATCTATGCCTTCTTGCTGAGCCGCTTTCTGTGTACAGTTCCATATCTAAAACTATACCATAGGGAAATAGACACCTTAGAAGCCCTCCCCAGGAAAGCATACAAAACCGCTCTCCATCTCCCCCCTTATACACAAACCTCAAAACTCCTACAACTAGGACTCCATAACGCTATACACAAGCTCGTTGAAGCTCACAGATAAGCTAAATACCTACGGCTCACTAAAACCGCTACAGGTAGACACATACTTGACAGACTGCGTATCCGAATACCCGCCAACCACCCCCAGCTTCTCCCCCTCCCTAAACCCATACTCTGCAACCTCCTAGTCAAACCCCTCCCACGCAACACATACCCCGATTACCACACCGCATGCAGAGCAGCCCGCACATGCGCCCTCCACAAATAATATGGTTCCGAGGAGGACGCCATATGAGTAGACACGGCTTGCGCAGGCATGTGCTCTGCAGTGGCAATTGTAGACAACACGGGGTGCCCACTAATCTCTGTTTCCTTCCCACCCACCTCCACTCCAGAATCAGCAGAGGAGGCTGCAATAGCTTCTGCCATTGCCCACACTGAAGCTCAGTACAGCCTTTCCGATTCCAAAGTTGCATTACTAAATTTCGCCAGGGGCAGGATCCATGAGACCGCCTACCGCATGCTAGAATTGGTTTCTCCGGAACCATCCCGCCAAGTGGAGCCTACGCACTCGGGAAATCCTGGCAACGAGGCCACCAATGCCCACACCCGAGGACTTATAAACCGGGCGGCGGCGGACTCGGGCCTGGACGACTCGAGAGAGCGCATGCATACCTTCAGCGAGCTGACGCAGGCCTATCGAGCCGAGCGCCAGCTCTACCTCCGACTCCACCCATCCCTTACCATCCACCACCAAATCCTATGATGCTGCCTGCAGACCCGAACCCTCCCCACGCCCTTCCTACCTACGCCACATGTACCCAGGTGCCTTCACCCCATCTTGTTCCTTGTGCTTCCATCCCACCACTACCCTAACACATATCCTGATAGAGTTCCCTGCTGATCTTCCCCCGCCGGGATCAGAGCTCTCCACCTTGGAGGAATTTGAGGCCTTACTGCGCGCGACGAACCCACATCGGCAGAAGACCGCCATCACTCGAGCCACAGATGTGCTGCTCTATCACACATTTAGTGCAATGAGGCCGTGCCTGGCCCAGGCTTGCGGCTCACACCAGTGGACAATAAAGTTTTCTCTCTCTCTCTCTCCCTCTCACCGTACCCTTGTTAGCTAGTGGATTAATGCACAAAAAAGCATCCTTGCGTCTCAATCTCCTGTTGTCATATGACCTGCCCACACACTTATAAAATGTGCACTAAAGTGCTCTCCATGACAACCACAGTTTATAAATGACTGCTACCTTAGAAAGGCTGGTTATTATGCTATGCAACACCAACTCTTGGCAATGAGACCTGGTGCAAAACTTGCCTCGGCAGAATGGCACGAGTTTGTGTTTGTCATGTTTTCTATTGAAATCTCATTGTTCATATTCTCCCATTAAGATGAGCTGTCTGCACTTTTCTAACTTAAAGAAAAAAAAAACTAATAAATATAATGTCTAAAAATAAACGCATTTCATAAAAACAGTTTCTAAACGTTCTTGAACAGAAAAAGAAGCATGGCATCTATGATGGGAGCATTCTGTCACTTTTGCGCAGACCTCAGAAGTTGACAATACTTTATGGTACAGGTGTCGCAAAGAACAGCAAGCCTTTGTACTAGGCAGCAGGGGCAGGACTGCTATTACACACATGTCAGAGTTGCACACTCTACAATGCACCATACAAGTAGGATTTTAACACATTCTCTTACCCTGCCAGTGACACATCGGTTCAACACCTCTTGAGGAGCCCCATGTGAACTTCCTCAAACAGGATGCACCACTTCCGCACCACCACGGCGGGGCTTATCAAATATGGCATGTGGCACAGCCAACTTGAGAAAATTCACTCGAGGTGTAAGCCTACCATCGCACGAATAAAACCAATATATGCAATAATGGTACCGAGGCAATAATAATTTGCCTCGGTACCATAATTTTGCTATGGTCGAATTTTTTAATGTTGCCGGTGTTGGTTGCTGCCAGCTATGTTAAGAAATTTGCAAACATATTTGGCAACTTTCGAGTATCTGTTCCTCGAACTGAATATGAATCAAATAACAAACACACTGGAATCATATTCTATAATTTTAAATACTTACACATCTCTATTAAAAAACTTGCACAATCACAGCAGGGAATCATACCTGGCTTGCTGTCTAAAGTCCGTAGCTGGCCTGCTTTCTTGAGCTTCTGAGGAGAGTCTGCAGAAAATTTCAATAGTTTCTGAGATGCTACCAAAACATTCTTTAAACTGGCTTAGAACACAATACTTGCATTGTTTTTCAGAGAGGGTGATGTACTTTCTGTGCAGGAAGATAAAATGCACTTTACAAGTTTTACATTGTACAGGCTATTCGTGAATTCCTACAAACACCAGCTCGATGGTGTCATGCCTTGACAGGCTCTGTACTTACCAAGTATATACAGTACTTAAGTACCAGTATATACAGCATATAGTACTTTACCAAATACTGTTTGCCACAGCAATGAATGCTTTCAGTGACCATGCCAGTTAGCTTCACAGGTAAATTTTTGAACTGCCTTAAATGCAGTCATGAAGCCAGTAAAGCTACCAAGGAATACTCACACAACAGCACAAAAATGTTCAACAACAGAAAACAAATTAAAAACAGGTCACACTAGCACTGACGGATATTCTTGGAATAAGTAATGAACAATGGTTATACCTATACTAGGGGCCTATGTATTTTAGTATTTGAATTATTTCACCAGGTTTCACCTTGCACATGCTATAGAAATGTGGGAAAGCCAGCCTATTTGGCACTCGGTTTTTCGCGGCTCCCTCAGAACGGAGCTAAAGCTTTGAAAAAGGTCTCCCAGTTTCTTTTGTAAGCATCATCCGAGTTTCTCTACTTCCTCCTGTGGTAGCACCACTCATCTATGCCAAAGCAGACGCCGGGAAACGGCGCCCACTATCCTCTCCCGCATGAACAGCTGCCAACCTGTCCGATTACAGTTATTACTGGCTAAACTGCACTGATCTTGTGCGCATCGCTGGTGAATTTATATTATGAATTCTGGATATATGTGTTCGCTACAACAAGGTTTTGAAGCAGAAGCTCCACTACGCCAGCCAGCTTGAGCCTTCAGCGTCAGTGGGTTCCTGAAAGAGCGCCAATTCGGGCCTCTCCTTTCCTGTGGGAGGATGACATTAGAATCAGCCTGCCATGACATTTGAATTCACATTACCCCTATGCCACGGGCAGGAGCTGCCGGCTCGGGTCGCTTCTTTCATATGGGAGGGTGATATCAGAATCAGCCTGCTAGAAAGAACCCTTTGCATTCACATTACCCCAAGGACATACAGGCACATCCATAAGGCTTGGTTAAAGTGGGACTTTGTATGTGGGCTGGTAGCTTACATTCTCACGTCATACCCTTAAAGGCTGAGCTTAAGTGTCCCCAATAATGTAGCGCCCCACACATAGGAATAATGTAGCAGGCAAAAAAAGCTTCCGCTTCCATCCAGGTTTAACCAGAGCTAATCTATAGCTAGTTTTTTTATTTTGTGTAGTTACAAATCTGAATTTAGCAGGGTGGAAGAAAAACAATCAGACATAATACCCCAATGACGAAAGCAAAACTACTTCAGCTGCACAATGGCATTTCAACTTGCCTTTGCACACACAGATGTATGTGCATCGCAGTTACGTTAGGAAGGAAGAACAATAAATGCTAGCCTCTTTGGAGAGTAGATAAAAGGGAATACAAGGACTCAATGCCATTTCTTGCACAGACACAGCTAGATTTTCATAACTACCACTAAGGCCACCAAAGCTACAAAACACCTTGAATAATGTTTCACCATGGCAGCCTAAGTGAATGCTTTAAATAAAACAGAACAAAAGCGCCAAACAAAAGCACTAGTGAACTGCTTGATTTCTTGGGCACAAGTAAGCTATGTTATTTTGCAATATCTTACGGTTGTTCATACTCTTCATTTTCAGATTACACATTTTCATTCCATTTTACATGTTGCATTCTGTTGCATTCTACACAATGTGAAAGTTACAAATGCCAGTAATGTAACCATAATTGCTGATGCATATGGCATGGCACAAAAAAAGAAACGTACCGGGCAAGGGGTCGTCACCAAGTCTCAGCACATGAGGCCAGTGCTGGAGTGTCTTGGCGAAAAATGGGTTGGTCACTCCCAAAATCACAGAGGGCCTGCATACACATCGTAACAAGTGCCACAGCTGTAGTTATTCAGATATCCATACATAATAAACGTAATGAAACAAGAGTGCTGGATGCAGTTTCAGTAGTGTAGTGGCAGGAAAAGGAGACAGCTTCTGCCAGAGTGAAGAACTGGGCGGGACTGATGCTACCCTCTACCCTAAATAAGTTAAACCTAGATATATAGAATTACTGTTTATATAAAACACTAAAAAGACCCCTTGGAAATTCCATTCAAAAGAAGAGCACCATTACTTGTGTTTATCGACTCGCATTCATGCTGTATACGCCACAAGCAGTTTGCAGCAGCACACAGCCTGTACATCCTTGACTCTGCAATCCCTAGTCATGCTGCGCAAACTGTGAACAGTTTGTGGCTGCATGCAACCTGCGCGTTGCCAACGCACCTTAAGGCTGGGGAAGGGCATGCTGGAAAAATATACAGTCTCCATTGTTATTCTCCGCAAGGATGCCACCACTCCGGGACGAAATGCCGTCAGGACGGACAGTCAGACACCACAGAAAAAGTATGAGTTTTCATTGTGACTGCTCTGTCTGGCTCTGCTTGTTTTGCACATGTGTGTGATCACTGTCGCTGTCCACATTGTTGTCTGCTGCTGTGTAGCACACAACACTTAATGCTAAGTGAAAGATCTAACAATCTGCGTTCTTGAGTTCTCAGATACGATTCATAATATCGGGCAGGGTGGCTGAAAAAATTGGGAGGACACTAAATACCACCTTTAACAGTCTGATTTGACGCTGTTGATGGCTCTCATCTGTGACTCCAACACACCGTGATGTAGGGAAGTGAAAATATTCAAAATTTTGAATATGATCCGAATATGTTTGCTTTTCATTTAGCAATCTTATTAAAAAAAAAAACTGATATTTGGAATTTTTGAAACATTCGAAAATTACAGCATACGCCAAAGGTTTTCGACTTCACCGCACTTTCACTTCATTGTGCGCTTCACTGCAACCCTTGGCCGAGTGGACTGTGCAGTGAAGCATTCTCAAAACACAACGGGGCCATTTTGTTAAAAGGGACCTTCCCTTTTGCGAAGGCGGCCTTCCCGACAGTGAGTGCAAAGTGAAGCACTTGACGAAACCAGGAAAAAAATGTTATTCGCACTTCGATATCATCTCAATGCAGACAACCATTGTGCAGGTTACTGTGATGCACACCTGTTAGGCAGTTTCTTCAGGAATGTTTGATAATTCAAGATTTCACTTAATTCGGACATTTTTTCTGGTGCCCTGATGGTCGAGAGTTTACTGTATTCACCAGCAATATGACCACTCCAACTGGTTTCACACAGGTCCATCCCGTACAATAAATGGTATACAGAACCCTGTATAAAATTTATGCTACAGTTTTCAGCCAAGCATGCACTTCTGTGCAATGCCAGGTTAATTTTGTTTGCAAATAGTACCTTGTGCATTCTGAAATAAACAAGACAAACAGTGTTTGCTATTTTTATTTTCCATTTTTTTTCTTCACTGATCAGTTTATTTGATTCGATATTCAAAGGCATTTTCTCCCATATTTGTACTATATGATCTGTATTCGAAATTTTTAATATGCACACACTCCCATCGTGATATTGCCAGCATGTAGCACCTTGGCAGTGTACCAAGGTGCTGCATGATGATAAGTCTTTTCACAACAGCTCAACTCATTTAATGGTGGTGAACTTGGCTAAACATCAAGGCAATATGTGCTTCTGACAATTCACAGCCTGCCAGCAAAGCACAAGCTTATGAAGCCTACTTTTCTGAGCTTAGATGAGTGTGTTCAGCCCTCAGTGCTATCCCTTCGCAAGTTCAGCTATTCTCGTGAAAGGCCAATTGCAGAAGGAAACAATGATGGCATGCAACTGAGGACCCCGCTAAGCAAAACTAACCTTTAAGAAATTTTAAAATTCTCAAAGACAAAAGTGGGAAGTGGGATCATTATGTGGGTGGGCTAACTACACGAGTTAATATGGTAACTAGCTATAAAATTAGAGCAATTTTTGCAGTAAATTATGTTCACAGCAGGAAAGAGGATTAGTATGCTCTTTAAACGCATATTTTTGTATCAAGCAGTCACTGAAACAACCAGTACAAGAAATCATATTAAGCATCAGAGGAAATTCTTACCACATCAAAAGTCATGAACAATACTGACTGTATTATGGGCAAAAGCACTTTTAGTAATGCTGCATGCTATGTCTGCTATGTCTGCACTGCTTCCACCAGCTGCCAAATTGGTGCATACTCTTCTATCATCTCCTCTCAACGAAAGGGAGAGTGCATGGCAGGCAGGAAAAGAGAACCGACATACTTCCTAGCCGACTCCCAATGACAACAGAGCACATCACTCACAGGCAGGGAGATCCTATGGTGTACTCCTTGAACTCGCTATCATGAATTGTGAAGAAAGGCCGGTAGTCGGCACAGTACCGCAGGGGCCACACCAGACCAACCAAGGCCAGGACCGTCTCTGAGCACACAGCAGGTGATGGTGCCATCACAACTATGGGCTGCAGGCGAATAACAGACTTAAAAAATGATGAAGGTGCAGCACTTCAGAGTGGCACATATGCGATGAAATAGTCATCACACGACTGTGCACCATACAAACTTGACACAGCTCAGCACAAGGTGGGCTTCACTTAAATTTCAGTTAAGTTTAACACTTAACACATAACTTTCAGTGTAAGCACCATGCATCACTCTGACAGCGAGGGGTTCATGTGAACTAGAAAAGGCTGTGGTATATTGGATGAAGAATTGTGTACTTTAAAAAAAAAAAATTCCATAAAATGGCAGAAGACAGCAACTATTGAAAAACATTGGCTGCAAAATGAACTCCCAAATTTAAAGTTTACTGTCACTTGCATTTGCAGCAAAAAAGTATGTCGCCAACACTTTCAAATGCCAGAGCAGGAGCATCCATTCAAAATCACAGGTTTACCACCTCTGAAGAATACATGCTGCAATGCGTAATGCAAGCATTTGCAAGTGCTTTCAAATAATTCACCCTGGAAATTAAAAAACACTTAAAGCTTCCATGTGTCAAGTAAGGAAGCCTAAAAACTAATATAATAGTCATCAATCACCCCGCCATTCAAGCATATCTACATCCAATAAGCAAGCTACACAAAATAAAGCGTGCAAAACACACCTCTGACACCAGTACTAGTTCCCACAGGAGTTGCACATGAGATAGCAGGGGCATCAGGCACCTGCAATAGCAAGAGGGAACAATTAATCTTTGTTCCCTCAATAAATGCATGTCTTCTAAGCCAGTAGGAAAAATTGTGTACATACTACTGTACTGAGGAGCTCATCTGTCACTACTTATTTGTCACTGTTTGCTTTATGTCCGAGAACAATCAGCCTGTCTTCGATGAAAACATGCTGCCTGAAGTGAATGCTACTGTTTCTTTCCTCAGCTTTTCTTGAGTCTTTTGTACTGCCCCTATTGCAAGCTAGAGCCCATAAAAAACTGCTAGCTTAGGCAAATGCAGAGCAATAGAAACCTGGGCACTAATTCTTAGGTTTAAATGCAGTACAACACAACAGAGGTAGCCAGAAAGGTGCAGAGAAGCTTTCGTTTGCAGCTGTGTGCTGCATTTGTGTGGATACAAATAACTAATTATTCCCTCATTACACTGAGAGCATTATATCACAAGTTTTTCAACCAAACCATTTAACAGGAGTGGAAGCAGGCTCGAGCATTTTGGAGCAGCTTTGAAGCAGCTTTGGAGCAACAAAACGAGTTTTGGAGCATTTTAATTAGGTTTTGGAGCACGTTTTTAAGGTCAAGCACCTTCGATAATTGCCGTTTCTCTTTCTGAAATAAAAAATCTTTAATCTGATTCATTATTATGTAGGCTCAATGTCTTACCAACTTCGCACTCATCTCTGACAAGACAAACGGCCAAAGCATGTAAAAATATATCTTATAACACAGGCTGACCTTAGCAACAACTTGGAACAGATTAGCAGCAAACTGAATGCTTTTTGGTGCATTTCTTAACTGAACACATAGTCTGACTTAATGCGTTAACCTATTTTGACTTGATAGATTCAAATGCAGAGACTACCACTTCGATGCAGTTATACTAATTTGGAGTTCAGATTAATGGGCACAACATTTCCGCTCCCTATCTTGTGCATATTTTTTTATTTATTTATTTAGAATGCACCTCAAAGTCCCTTGATATGGGGTATTACATGATCCTTTTTGATCCTATGCCTGGGCTGATAAATTCCTGAGCACTGGTTACGTTGTCTGCCAAAAAGGCGCCTTCAGACCACAATACCACGTCTTGACAAGCCTGGCGCTAGTGCCGCTCTCGTGCTTTTTGCCTACTCTGGGATCGTAAATGACTGCAGAACCACCTCGATCGCCTTGTTCATTTGTAAACGTGGAGGAGGTCTACAGGGGTGGAAGCAGGCTCAAGTATTTTGGAGAAGCTTTTGGATGCAGACTGATGACATTAAAGGGTATACCATCCTTAAGATTTAATTCACTGCCTCCTGCCAATAGTTTATCATACTCTGCTTGAGCAATACTCGGGCTCATTTTTAATATTTTTGCAATAGGCCATATGCCTTTCCAACACTCTTGAGAAGCTTCCTAGTGATTGACAGCTTTGGCGTAGCAACCCATGACGCTTCAAGTTTAATTTTGTCTGACGTAGGCCTGACATGCTTGTCATGGACAAAATGGCTCCATGTTGAAGTAGTAGCTTGTTTTCATAGTAAAAGCATTACAAAGACTGTGTATTTTTTGGAGCCGAACAAGTTTCCTTACGGCTAGCAGTAGTTTATGCCATTTGCTTTATTTGCTGCTCTCGCTAATCTCTCCACTGGCGATTCAAAAGGCTAAGAAGAGGCGCTACGTCACATGCACAGTGCATTTTTTTGCAATTAACTATCTTCAATTACCTGTGGCTCATACTAAATTTACTTGTGAACAAAAATATATTTTGCTAGGGGAGTCTCATGGCGAGAGCCTGGTTATTTTACTGTGCCTGAGATAAAAAAAAGACGCAGAAAAAAAAAATGCTTCACGCAACAGGTGATTGTGAAGGCAACAAATAAGTCAATTGTGTGAAACAGAAATGATTAAATAAAGCCGACAAAGCAAAGCACCCATTTGTGAAAAGTGATTTTTGTGAGGGATATTCATGAGGAAAACTTTGACATCTTTCAATCAGCAATCAAAATTTACTACTATATGGAGCAGCCCTCAGCATTGCTTTAAAACCAGTGGGAGAAGCAACAGGCAGTGGTGGCAGTGTGCCCACCGAAAGAGGTCCAGCTCGTGCACAGAGGGCACAGGGTCCAGACCCGGCTGAGTGCCTAGGGTCGGGCCCAGGCCTTGCAGGTGTGGGATTCGAGCCTCCAGAGACACCCCGTGCAGGGGTAGGCTGAGAACACGACCAGGCACAGGGGCAGGCCAACTCCCCAGGTTCCGCACAGCTGCAGAGAGACAAGCAAAGACAACAAGCAAATGACAAGCTGAAATTGGGACACGCGGCAAAACTGTTACGAAGGCAAATATCTTCAACTAAATCCTGTTGAGAAAGAAGTGATGACTGCCTGTCAACTGTAAAAATCGAGGGGATGAGGGGGAGAGAGGCCTATCTCTTATAGACATGTGCTTGGCTACTGAAAGCACTAATATGTTGCTGAAAGGCATGCATTCAGTATTGAGTAGTTACATCCAGTGATTTCAAACTTAGCTAAATGATCCAAAATATAGGAGAAAAAAACAACACTACAGAAGAGATTAAGGACTGACAAAATAAAAGATCCTTCACATTTTGTTCCCTTTTTGTGGATATAAAATTTTGCCTACTGGTCATAATGAATTTAGGAAACATAACAGCACAAAGGAATGCAACCACAAGACAGAATAGAACATGACCGTGACATAGGCACTGAATTTCATTGCTGGAAGAAAGACACCTTATACAAGGCAAGAAAAAAGGAGAGAAGGTAAGGGGGTGACTCACACGGGGATCATAACAATCGGAACGATGATCGCACACATAGACAAGAAAGGCAGGAAAAAACAAGTAAAACCATTTATTCACTGCATCAAAAATTCTAGGGGCACTTCGGAACACTAAAGTGCGATGAGGCGAAAGCCTTTGTTTGGAATGCCACTAATTCCTGCTTTAGTGCGTCTGCTTGTGTGTGCTGAGTGGTGCCGTGTTCATGGAAGTGACAAATGTAAGGTGCAGCAAGGATGCCTGGATCGAACACCCAGCAAGGTAAGCTTCATATGCGTGAATCGCCTGGTGATGTCATCGGTCATGACCAGATATGAAGTCATGACCGGATGTGACGTCGTTCCGTTTATTATAAGTGACCGGATGAGACGTTGTGCTGACGTCACATCCAGTCATTAACGATGACGTCACAATCTCGCGGTATCCTGCGGAATCTCGCAAAGAAAAGTGACATTTCTTGTGACCGGACAGACAGAGTCATGGCCATGAGTATGAGACATTAAAGGCTTTCGCCACAAAAGCCGATACTCAGTACCAAAGAGCGATAGAGATATGATTCTGATGCATTGACAGTGGGTGGGCGAGCGAGGGAGAGTGAATAAGTCTGCGCCTGTGTACGTGTGTGCATGCATGTTTGTGTTCACCTTCACTTACTCAACTGCTTTCTTAACAAAATAAATGGCATTGCTGTAGCATTGGTGACTAAATTAAGCTGGGAACAATGTCATCTTTTTGCATCAACAAGGATCATTTCGAGGTAGTTTGTTTTGCTACCTGAATTGTCATATAAAGAAGTCATATATCATATTATCTAACTGATACTTCCGTCATGTTTCCAGACGCACACAAAGAATGTTAAAGAATAAAGGTGCCATGTGGAGACGAAAGCAAAGACAGTGTCGTAGAAGTAGTGACAGCTATTTGAACTATATAATCCTGCTTATGAGGCGAATGCCACTTATGGGGAGGAGGTTACTTTGAAGGAATCCGAGAGCAAACTCCTAGTTGCAATCTGGTCAGTGAAGCTGAGATGAAGAAGAACAAAGGGGACAAAGAGGCCTCTGTCAATGGTGTAGATACAAGGATAGTAATGGTGCAACAACCAGGGTATAACACTCGCCAGCAAGTTCAATACAGCTATACCATTGAGATAGAGCAAGATTATGACAAGAAGCAAATAAAAAGTTGTGATGTGCCCTAGCCAGCAATTGTTGCACCATAAAGCTCGGAAGGGCTTGGCTACTGTACAGCAAAGACAGGGATGCTGTTGAAGTGCTAACAGAGGACCCAAGTTGACCTTCTCGTATTCAAGATTTCCGCTGTAAACAGCAAAATGAGCGTTCACTATACTGTGAATTCTCGTCAATTCTGCTTTAAAGGGACTACAAAAAATGTTTGAATTAACAGAAAGTTTGAATTATCAAATGAGCTTAAAAAACTGCCGAAAACTATTTGCAACACAGTAATTATGCCTAATGAACGTATGCATAATGCTTGTCTGCATTAGAGCTGCAACCCAAGTGAGAACGACGATTTTTTCAAGTCTCGTCAAGCACTCGCTTTTGCATATGGTCGGGAACGTTAAAGAAGTCTGAAATTGTGAAGGCCGCCGCGTACCTTTTTGGCAGTGTGACGAAAAAGCAGTTGCGCCTCTTCACAAAACGGCCTCGTTGCTTTTTGAGGATGCTTCACCGCACAATCCTCGTGATGAAGCATTGCAGTGAAGCACACAGTGTAGTGAAACTGCGCGTGACCTGGGGCTGTATTCAGAGTCTGCGCCGTTTTCAGGAGCGTCATTTTCGCCCTCCTTTGATTGGTAAAAATGACGGAACCGGAAGTAGTGGCAACCAAACTGATATCCATTTCCAATGTTTCCACTAATCACATGATTCTACGTGAGGGCAAAACTGCTGAAAACGACGCAAACATGAGAATACATGCCACGGACATATGTGTCGGCATTAGAACAGTGTTGCACCATCCCAAAATAAAAATAAAAGAACAGTGATACATCAAGTCATGTCCGAAACAGCGCGACTGGCCGATGCGTGCACCTGATCGCAGACGCAGTATGGCATGGGGTTAGAGAAAGCAAAACCAAAACCATGCGATTGAGCTTTATTTCCGAAATAGCGAGCTTCTGATCGTCGTTCTGCGTGCCACAGCGCGCATGATGTGTGCGGGCACCACTGTTCCATGCAATACAGGTTCTGAGAGGCCTATTTCAGTGATCACAGCCCTCGCAAATCATCTCTCGAACGAATTAACCGGTTCGAGCCCGCTCATGTCCAAATTAACGAGCATCCGACAACATGCCGGAACCGCGCTTTTGATCCAAATTTCCAAATTAACAAAGTTCAAATTAATGAGATCTTGATGCACTTGCAGAAAATTAATTGAGTATGCTTGAAAATAACTTCACAGAAAAACAACAACAAACCTTTGTGGCTACATTCGGGATGTTTGCAAGTTTTACTTTTGGCTACACTTGGGCTATGTGGAGGCCAATTTGGCTACCTCCCGTTGGAATGATATAGCAACTCTGCATTCAATCCATTTTTGTAATTTGTGATCTGTGCTTAACTGGTTAGTACTAGTAGCTTATGGCACACTTTATAAAAGTAAAAGAATTACAGTTGGCGTACGATAAGCGATCTAGTTATGGCATAATATGGTTATGAATGATATGTGTTAGGTCTCATAGGAGTATGATTTGCAGAATCCGTGTTGCTCTGGTGTTCAAAATGAGTAAGATTCTAGAAATTTGACGAGATTAGACAATGTAATACGTTCGAGCATTTTGTAGTCACTACTTTTGAGCGAAATGGAGTGGTAAGTGAGAGGCAGTGTTTTAAATATCAATTTTGTAGATTAGAACTGCCTTCCTGAATTTCCACTCAACGAGGAGAGTAGATGTATAAACTGATTGCTGATAAACACTGGCTAGAATCTTAGGAAAAAAACTGCAGGTGTTTTTCAAGAAATTTGAGTTAATGAAACAAAAATTCAGCGATGGAATGAAGTTTAAGTGCGTTCCAAACTTGCGCTGTACTACAGTGCCTAGAATATACTGGCTAGTGTGCCGTGTGCCAGCAGTTTCCCATAGGAAGGGGTGGCGCCCTTTACAATGACCGCCACCAGACCCCGCTTAGGTATGCACGCAAAGTAGTGTGCGGAAACACACGCTAGCAGACGATTTCGCTTTGCAGACGACCGGCTAAGCTCAGCCGCCGTTGCCGCCTGCGTGAATGTGTAACTTTTTGGTACATGTTCTTTGGTGCGTGCGTATCAGGACGGTTTTTCTTCATGCTAATGTTGAAAGGCAGCACGTCCACGGTAAAGCAACCTTCTAAAGAACGAACATGCTTTGTGTCGATGTGTGGCAGTGGATATTGCTCAAGCAACAATAGCGTGTCTATTCTCGGTGCTGGTGGACCCTGCAAGACTTGCAGAGTAGGAGAAGAACACCGAGCGAACAGATAAGATGCTGTGATCGAAGGCGGTAGTCTGCGAAAAACACTTCGAAAGCAGCTGCATTGAATGCATATTCCAGGTGACCGTGAATGGCGTCGCTAACGAGATTCCACTCGAGAGACCTCCTGAAGCATGATGCGGTGCCTACGATATTTGATGCCAGCTCAAAGAACCTTGTGCTTCCCAGAGCAACGAAAAAGAAAACAAAACATCGTATGTGAGCAAGAGGAAGTGCTACCAGCAAAAATACGCAAGAAACATGCTGAGCGAGAACATATGCCGACTCGATCTAAAGCACGGTTGACGCCGGCACATCTGAAAACCAGGTGGATACCACATGTCCTGATCATACAGCAGAATCTGGAGGTTTCATGGCGCATTCTGGACCGCAGGATCAACAGACATCACCAGTTTTCAAGCCTCCAGACGCTGCTGCTTTAACCTGCGAAGATAACAAAGACCGCAAAGCGCAGAGGCAGTGCTTGACTTAAGCTCTTGAAGTTAAGGCATTGCCAGTAGGTCGATCCTCCCTATTTTGTGTGTTACAATTAAACTGTGGTGATTCTTGCCTTCCGTTCTGCAGTTTGCGCACTGATAGATACGTAACAAGATTAATAGATTATGCATATGTGTATGTATGTATATGATACGCATGCAAGTATGTATGCTTTGTTACACCATAATAAATTTACAGTTTCATTTTTGGTTACCAAAGAAACCTTTCGAAGCCCCTACCTTTATGAAAAAGAAAAAAGGATAATCTCCTCAAGGTAAGTAATCCAATGAACAGTGAAGGAGAAAACAAAGTAAAGTGTTTTTGTTATGTATTACTTATAAATAAAAAAAGCCTGCATTTTCTTACACCTTGGCTGGCACCTGCCCATCAGCCTAAATAATTACTGCTGGACATAAAAGTAATAAAAATACTTAAACCCGTGTAAATGTTATGGATATAGATGGCAGACGTATTCAGCATGCGCACACTAAAAAAAAAATCCGCGACCGTATCTTTAGCGAGGATGGTGCACAGTGCCCTCGGCTGCGTGCTGGACTGGCATACGCGCAGCGACGCATCACCCCCCCTTTACTCCGCACACCTGCTATCAGCAGCACTCCTGACGGCAGCTGCTGGCAGTCATTGCACTCTGTGCCACCTCGATCGGCACACTAGCCAATATATTCTAGGCACTGTAGCTGTGCATAGTCACAAGGAGGTGTGAATGGCAGCAGAACATCAGCAGTGTTGGAAAAGTCTTCAGTAAATAAATCATTAAGAATCCTGAGGAGCAGATCATAAGCACTACCTATTAAGGTAATAAAATCATCTATCAAGGAACTAATAATGCGCCAAAATTGCTTAACATTAGTTTTAAGGCAAAAGCCTTATATATCCCATTACGACAAAACACATATTTGTAATCTCTCATTACCCGTGATAGAAAAGGCTGAGACAAGGTACTATTTCATGTGCACAGAGCATATTTTTTTCAATAAATTCCGGCCAACAGCTCGTGGCTTGTTTTTATTTACTTACAAATAAATATTTATTATGTGGCATTATTTTTTAGATTATGAAAAGTTTGCCATTTTCTATTGACATTTTCTATTTATGCCCTGTGTGTTACCATCATTACGAACATGACGGCCCCTATAGCGTGTACTTGCAACTCCCAATATACCATCATCCTGCTACATTTCTCACAGTCACTTAATAGAAATGCATCAGCTAGCAATCTCTTTAGGCAATACCATTAATGGGCCACTGTGAGGAAAAATTGCACTCTCCTAAATTTGATAGCAAAACAATGAAGCTGAAGTTTGGAGCAGTTTTGGAGCAATATTTTGCTTTAGAGCAGGATGGAGCAGGAAAACCAGTTTGGAGCAGAACGGAGCAAATGGAGCAGTACTTCTACTCCTGTACATGTGTATTTTTCCTGGAACTCCGTGAACCTAATCTTTGCCACTTCTTTTGTCAAATATTTCATGGCTTCCTAGCTTGCTTATTACTGTTTCCCGCCTTCTGTGTTTCCGCACATTCACTGTTTTCTTTGAGGAATATCCCCAATGTAATGCCTTCAAGGACCCTCATCAGAGGTAAAGAAGTAAATAAATAAAATAAGTATGTTCATTAGTTTCTCCCAGAAATGGCAACATCTGTGTTTATTTTTCTGTCTTTCCCAGATTATATGAGAGTGGTCCCTTTGTCGTTACAATCATTATGTAAATTTCACAAAAAGGCACACCAAGAAGAGAACCATAGACAATGATCAAAAGAAGACATACACACCTGCCTCAAGGCTAGGCTGACCTGTGCGGAAATACTCCTGTGCAATGAGAGAGAGAACACGGCTGAAGAGACCAACCAGGGGCAGCCGGGTGAGCACCACAAGGGACTGCACAGACAAGTTATGATACAATACAAACCTCATTTAACCAACGAGCCATCCAATACGAGGCACCAACAGACAGGTAGAGCTGCGTTTACAAAGGCCACGCTGCAAGTAAACAACTTGCCTTTTGGAAATATCCCCTGCGCACATTAGGGTCTTTGACCTGACGAAAATACACGCAGCCGTGGAAATAGACGGGATCGGCCTGCAATGCCGGGGCCACAGCTGCATTGTAGGCCACCAGGGCTGGGCAGAGCGGCCTTTGGGGAAGGGCACACTGCCGGATGCGGAAGTGAAACTGTGTGTCTCCCATACAGCCAGAGTTGGAGTCTGGGAAGGCCAGGTAGCAGATGCTGCTTTTCTGCAATGATTACAGCACATCATGTGGCGCATGCTGCAATTGGACCTTTAAGGTTTTTTGTAATCAGCCTGCACCACCCATTCTCTAGATAAGCCTAGAAAACAAAGCTACCATATTTACTCACAGAATGAGGTTTGCTCAGATATTTACTCTCATGTTTACTGACACGCTTGCATAATAAGTGCACCCGCACCCCTCCACTTCCACTGTTAAAGGGCAGTTTCTTCTCCCTGGCGCATAAGTGCACGCCTTTCTTTTGGAGTTAAGTCTGCTGGTGATGATAGGGGATATTAGTGGGCACTCTTTTTTCCGACCACCGACACAACTTATGTGATACTGCAAAGTGCCATCTGTTGAACCTCAAGACTATTACATTCCATCCTGCAGGAAAAATACCCAATAAAAATGTTCTATGAGAAACCCAAGAAACAACATCCACCTACTAATGTGGTTACAAAGGGTTTGATTTGTCATAATAATAAATGTAGCAGCTTGATGCAAATGAGCTTCACACTGTGTTGAATTATACAAGTTGTAGTAAACTGTTCTTAGGAAGCACTTAGGAACAGCTACATGAGTAATATGTGCTGCTCTAAGATAGAAAATAAACATAAATGTTTACCACTTGAAATGTTTTTCTGAATATTGCACACAGCCCTCAAATTTGCAGTGATTTTCTGGGAAAACATTCAAGGCCTATCAGTGCAACTCAAGATGCAGTGCATGTGCTCACACTAAATTCATCTGGCTGCCTCTTGCGTCTCCTAGACACAGTTTCAACTGCTGCTAGACTTGTGTCTTTGAATTTGCTTTCACCATAGGTTTGTGACATGGGGAGAATTCCTGAGTTGTCTGGGTGGGCAGTGGGTGGGTGCTCACAGATGAGAGATGCATTTCCGTGCTCAGAGACACATTTTGCAGTAATAGATGTAATGCTTACGCACTGAAGGCATGTTCATTATTTGAGTAATTGGCCATCTTGTCCAGCCAAGCACTCTGGCTCCAAGGTCATGACATCTCATCAATGGACATGAGCTTGAAGCCTCAATTCCTAACCTTGGAGCTAAGTTTTCATGAAGGCCAGAATGTAAAAGCACTTTTTTACTAAGAGTATGATGACTATAACCAAATTTAATTACCTAATGACCATGCTTGCATAACAAACACAACTGGAATTGTTCTAGTTAGTAAAAATTTTAACTAGATGCAGTGCAAAGATTATTTTGCACTGCATCCTCCAAAATTAGCATCATATTCTGGGGTGGAGAGAAAAAAGGCAGTTATTATGAGACCAAATAAATAATTGATGTGAGATGCACAATGTCAGTAAGTCATGTCACTGGCTTATCTGAACAGCTGCAAAAAATATGTAACAGAGCATAAACGCTGCATTACAAACAGGGACCTGCACGGGTAATCTCTTAAGCACACAGCAGAATCAAATCTAAAAAAAAGAATGAACAAAAATAATAAAAATATCAGGGACCAACTGAACACATTCAATGAGAAAAGCATGCCTACCAGACTAATGAGCATACCATGGCAGCAATACTATTCAAAAGAGCTTATTCTTTTACTTGCAATTGTTGCAGAAGAGATGCACATCCATTTCATTTTTGCTGAACTAAACGTACACTATCTATACAGATAATATGCAAGGACATAAATAAGCGTAATAAGCAAGGAAAGGCAAATCGAAGGCACAGTAGTCGAGAGCCCTAACCCCTGCGCTACCCCGGTGGGGTCCCTGAGCAAAAGGATAATGTTAAGCGTGACCACATTAGATGTCCCATTTAGTGAAAAATCCGACGTCAAGACAAATATGAATTGGTCAAGAGGATCGTGACTAGAAATGTGAAGGCCACAAAGAGAGAAAAAAATATGGACATTTCAGAAAAAAAAAAATTTTTTTTTTTCAGTGGAGGAAAAAAAAGGTAAAAAAAGCATAGAAAATTTTTCAATGTGACTGCAAGGTATTTGTGGTCTTTCAGTTTAGGTTTGCTTTTTGCATGAAAAATCCCTACAGCCTGCCTCAATGCAAGAAGCGAGAGCAATTTGCATTGCCTACTTTTTTGGTTTTTAAGGGGTACAACATCCCAATGCTACATTGGCTAAGAAGGATGCCGTAGTGGAGGTCTCCGAATTATTTCGGTTGTAGAGGAGTCTTGAATGTGCTTTGAGACAGCTTCTAGATGGCTTTGTCTGATATCCCACAGTACATGGGCACCTTATGTCTTGATTCCATCACAAAGCAGCCGCTGTCGCAGCGATAGAACCCGGGTACTCCGACTCCATTAGTTGAGCACCTATGTGATCAGCCGTCAAGACAGTCTTTTTCAAACGTCCGTCTTGCGAGGACGTGGGCTGAAAGCAGGTCACAATGATGCTCTAAGCTAAACAGCTATATGTGCTGCTGTGCAATGAATATAGCACAAAGCCACAATGCATTTTGCCACATAAACTGCTTTATCCAAATGCAAGCCTTCTTGCATACAACACTGCTGGTTGTTTAGGTTTTTTTTTTTGGAAGGGTGTGCATTAATTCTATGCGATATATATTCAAGCTGACATCTAGGGAATTTTAGAGAAAACCAGACAAAAGCTTCAACTTCTGGCTGAGCAATCTTAACGAGTAATTTCACAGAGCAAACATGGGAAAGAGAGTTCTCATAGTGCACGACAATCAGCTGGTGGTGAGAAAGTTTCGGCTGCAGTATAACATCTGGGAGCATTTTCTGTGTGTGAAACATCCACTGGTGGGAAAAAAGCGAGCTGTCCATTTCGATGGAGGTGAAACGAAGTGGCGTCTGTGTGCTGCGGAATGTCAGTGCACGGTAAAATCCCCAGGTGGTCAAAATTACTCCAAAGCCCTCCACTATGGCACCCCTTTTTCCCTTTCCACTTTCACTCCCATCTTCCTTTCTTCCCTTATGGTGCAGTTCTTCAGGTATCCGCAGAACAAGTGTGACAGATACTGTGCCTTTTCTTTCCTGTGAACCAATAATTTATTATTATTATTATTTTGTTTTGTGTTTTTTTTTTTTTTTTTGCTCTCGCTTGGGTGTAGCGAGAAGCGTTGCTATATCTACTGCCTTTTTTGTAGTCTTGGCCGTAACTGCCGGGCCCAGTCCCTCAAGCCTCTTGTTGGCTTATGACAGGCCTGAACCATATTGTATCATCTACAAAGTGGCAATAAACATTATTATTATTATTATTATTATTATTATTATTATTATTATTATTATTATTATTATTATTATTATTATTATTATTATTATTCAAGTACTGCAATGCTGCACATGGATCTCCCAACACAATGTATTTGACAAGCCATTAGTTGTGTAAGAAATTTCACCTAGACATCAAGAAAATTTACGTCAATGAAACAAACGCCAAGCATCAGAATAGTTTATCAGCACAGTCATCAAGTAAAAAACAATTTGTCGGTATGTAGCAGAAGCGAAGAACAGCCCTCACTACAGAAACAAATCATGGTGGCAGCATCTTTCCTGGACCTTATCACTCCATAGCTACAAAGCCAAACTGATGCTGCCTCAGATCAAGCTTCTTGATACCTTATGAGTGAAGCCTTTCTCAGCTCAAAGCGTATGTGGGTGAAATGCCATGTAGAGAAGACCTTGGCATATGCGTTGTATTGAACCCTTTTGTCAACCGATAGACTAATATCTGTGGCGCAGCATTCGTGAATTGGCTGTCGCTATGCTAAAGCCACTGCTCTATTGATCAGGCGAAACAGTCAAGAATTGTCACACTGTGGAGTATGTATGTTGCTGGCAAGATATGCAAAGCGATTCAAATGCTCGGAAGCAATAAGTGGAGGTGTTAGTCACAGGCAGAAAGCAGCCAAAGGCACCGTTGCAGGTAGTTTGTACATCACATGCATTGGATATGCGCCTGACAGCCTAAACTTGCTTATGAATGATCTGTATTATACCCCTGTCACATGGTCATTTTCAAAGGCAATTGAGTCGATAGCCTCCGAGATTTTCAATTGCGACTGAACACGAAGGAGTTGTCCCACTGCTACACGGAAAACTCGAAGGCTGTTGAAATTGTTCTGGTGTTTGGCCCCAAACTTTTGTGACGCCACTATCATAGCTTTCGATTTTGCTTAAAGAACTAAAACTGCAAAATAAAATATGACTGTTACCCTTTTTTAGTAACTGCAGGTTTTTAGTTGTTATTAAAGGACAGCTTTATTTTTTTTTTTAATTCGCTGACGTTCATACGATTGTGTTTTTCACTGTGCTTTTCTCATCAACGCTGGTTACAGTGGTAGACGGTACAAAAAAATGTTGTGCCTTAAAAGAGAGCAATACTATATTTAAATTATTATGCACACTACTATTTTATTGCGTAAACTAAAGATATAAAATAATAGCGCTTGTTCAAGTTTTTGCATCGTAAATGCGCTGGGCACGAGAGTGTGCATGGCGCTCCTCGGGTCAACGCTAGCAATCTTGTGCGACGTTCGAGATCTTGATGGAGTTCTCAGCTGTTCCGCTGACTTGAGTCGATAGTCTACAGACAACCGGTTCGAGGGCCTTCGAAATTCCCTTGTGACAGCGGTATTAAAGAGTCATCACCGATGTTTATGCTTTTTTTTGTGGATTTGTTCACTTTTTTCAGCAAAAAAATTCACACTGTTATAATCATGCAATTTATTTTTTCCAAAATTTCCACTTTTTTATTTTAAAAATTTTGAAAATTTTTCAGGCAAGCCCAAAATATTTGGAAATTTTGCACCTCTAAACTCTTGAGACCAAAGCCGAGCAATTTCGCTTTAAAAAAAATTTTGTCAAATGTCTTCGGATGCAAGCCGGCACACTGCCCTTAAGCCACCTAGGAATGCTCATTTAGAGTGGGTAAATGGAGGCCTTGCCCATGCAATTTGCCTCACACAGTGTCGCAGTACAAGCAGAACAAGAGGTGTAAGCAAATGAAAGGGACTGTCTGATGCTATCGCAACCTAAAGACAAACTTGTGTCCCCTATATTCTGGTATTGAATCGGTGCAATAAAGATCAACCTATGAATCAGAAACTTCATTAAGTAGTCCCATAAAATCCAAAAATATGGCATCAGTCTGTTTGCAGTTCTAAAAGCCGAGTACTTCTTGAAAGGACACACCTAAACCTATGCTCACTCTATCTCAACACAAAGCAGCTATTTATTTCAGTTTATGTAGCCAAGATTTTGTAGTTCTATCTCTTGTTGTTCTTCATTTATCTAGTGACAAAATTCTCGAGCAGCATTAGTATGTAACAGTGAGTACAAGGTCACTATTATGTGAAATTTGGGTATTCTACCTTTGTGTCAAATTTGGCTTCACCTGCTTCCTACACTATTTCCCGAGTTATTTATTGACTATTCGGTCAACCCCAATTTCTAATACAAGCCTGCTCTCCCTGAGTTCAGTTTGTCAGTGTAAAAAGAGAAAGACACCACGTAGAAATTAGCTGGCGTCATATGCCTTTCTCAGAGTGGCTTTTCCATTTAACTAATGATGATTTTAAACCTCTGTTAATTCTTGTTATCATGACATGGTTCAGTGTGTGGATATGTTCAAAAGGTATGTCTTATACCCATTTCACACGAGCAAGTAAAAACTCTTTCACCTATCGACCGCTATCGAAAGCGTGGAGCTAAATCTTGAAACAAAACCACTCAGATTAAACCGACGTATCGAAACATAAAAATCAAATACGTGTGTTATTATACGTTGTGTATAGTAAATTTAGCTACAGTATGTTTACAAACGCTAAATTAAAGATGGCGCGCATACGTATCGGCGGTTTTCGTCACCATGTGATATCTTGAACTGGTTACGAGAGTG
The DNA here is from genome assembly GCF_055883805.1 of Amblyomma maculatum. Classification (NCBI taxonomy): domain Eukaryota; kingdom Metazoa; phylum Arthropoda; class Arachnida; order Ixodida; family Ixodidae; genus Amblyomma; species Amblyomma maculatum. The sequence continues at coordinate 323,164,742 of NC_139344.1, read as the reverse complement.
CTGCAGGAAAACTGCATTACTGTGCCTAGTTAACCTGCTGCGAAGCGTAAAACTCTTTATTGTAACCTATAAATGTGACACGAAAATTCACTCTTGCGTCGTTTATTTATTAAAAATTAATCATTGGTGTCCACTGGGCTGGAGGCTACTCCTTTCCAGCCGTAAAAATCTCCACTTACGGGAAAAGACCGCTTCTGGAAAGGCGATTGAACTCTGTCGTGTATCTGCGGATGAAACTCTTTTTTTTGGGAAGGTGTCTTTTTATTCAAATGCCTTTGCAGTGTCTGTGTGACAAGGGTATTAGAGCCTGAGCACAGATGAAGATTGGATGCTCTATTGACATAATTGTAACCAATACTACCCATGTTAGCATTGGCCAGTTCCAAATCAATTGGGAATTTGCAAGGTTTAATGTTTTAGTAGTAACAAAGGCTCACAGGTTTAGCAAAAATGCATGAGGGCTGCACAGGAAGATATGGCAATGACAAAGCAACAGGTAGCCAACACTGGTTGCCATTCGTGAACTGTTTATTAAAGCAATGAGCGGAAATAAAAAAACAAGCCCCTAACAAGGTGCACACTAGCAGTTACTTATTTTTGGTGGAAAAAAGCTACCGCCGTTTCGACCCAGCGTCCAGCTAAATGGGAGACAAACCACGATATTGATTAGATCTATTTCACAGCGCTTTGCAAATGTCTGGAGACCTACATGAAGTTCGATGCAGGGAAGCCAGGTTCGTTTACTTGTAACATGTAATGTATAAGCTCGTGGGACACCGCTGCCATTCAGAATTTTAAATTTGACGGACCTTTGCAAGAGATCATTTTGCATTAATTCGCAATAGGCGTTCACATCGCAATAACTGAATGACGCGGGCATGACCTGTGCAGTGTAATGAATGAGTACATGAATGAGATAAGCAAGAACACTTCGCAAACATAATCAAACAAGAAAGCGCAATGCCTAGTTCGGGAAAAACAACAAGTCCTTCCGCGACTCAAGAGTGGTACTTAGCAGGTCTGCGTCACTGCTTACCTGCCTTACAAAATTGGAATGAGGCGTCAGCAATGGTCAGCCCCAGACGAACAAAAACAAGCGGCACTTGTTACGCGCAAGAAACCGAAACGATCTACGATCCAATACATTCCTCGCTGTATTCAGAAAATAATTTCAATTTCCGCTCAAATGGGATAAAGGGGAACATTTGCAAGAGTGTACTGAAACAATCTTCCGCTTAAGCAATGTTCCCTTTGTTTCGACCAACGTTAACGAGATTCCAACTTCCTTACCTCTTTCTCGGAAAGCTGCGCGTCACTCGGTAGCACCATCTGAAATTAAGCACATCACCAATATCACCACCAGCGCTGTCGCACTGAATCTGGAGACTGAAAATCGGCTTTGCGCGAATCTGTGACTCTCACGCCGAGCAGACAAAAAAGCCTTCCGAAAGCTGGCGCAAGCGCGGCTGTTCCGGTAATCCGGAGCAAGCCGCGAGTGACAAGCCACGGAGAGACGCTACCTCCATCGCCTGGCCCAACTCCAGGTCGAAAGCGACAACACATATGCAGTGGATCCAGTTCGAGAGATTCTCGCACGCTGCTAGTCGCGGAAGCACCGAACTGTCACCTCGGCGTGACGAGCAGCTAGGAACTGCTCCCGCTTCCTCAACGTCTTCCGCCATCTTACTCACCACACCATGGCAACCATCTCATTCGCATGGCGCGAGTATGCGCGATTAGCGCCAAAACTTATTGCCAGCGACATCAACTAGAACTGAAACTGAAACTACCAAGAAGGCAGCAAGAGGGTATGGGTGGTAGGGAGCTCTAATGTCACGAGAATTAAAAAGGCAGTCTTAAAGACAGTGAAGTTTAATGAGAAAGTACAAGTGGAAAGCAGTCCGGGCGAGTGTTTTGGGCAGGTAGTGGAGAGGACAAGGGATATGCTGTGGGAAAATAGAGAAGGAGACAATCTGGTAGTCATCCATGCCGGAGTAAACGACGTGCTGAAGAACAGGGGACAAAACCTAGGCAGGGAGATAAGAACAGGGGTGGCGAAGCTACGGGCTACAGCTGAGAATGTGCACATAGTGCTGTGCACAGTGCCGGCAGTCAAGGGACAAGGCCCGTATGTAGCACACCAAGTACTGAGGGCTAATGAGATGATCTGGGAGGTAGGGAAGGCCCTCAGGTGCGATGTCATGGATGTGAACAGGGTGATACATGGGGATAGGAACTACCTCCCCTTCACGCCTGATGGCATCCATTACACCGCACCAGCGGGATGGCAGCTTGGGCTGCGGATGGGGCAAAGGGCGCTAGCTTTTTTACAGGCGAGCAGATTGCCCCTGCATACCGAGAAGTAGAAGACAAAGATGGAGGGAGGAAGGGCAGGACGAAGGCACGGAGGAGGAAAAAGAAACAACCCGTAAATTTGGCCTTCATTAATATGCAAGGGGGTAGAAGTAGAATTAAATGGGATGAAATTCAGGAGCAGCTGCAAACTGGAAATTTTGTAGTGTATGGTGTAGCAGAAACCCACCTTAGAGACAGTGAAGAACCTCCACACATTGAAGGATACTCATGGCAGGGGTGCAATAGAAAAGGGAAGGACCGAAAAGGAGGTGGCCTGGGGGCGCTAATCAAAGGCCAAGATTGGAAAAGGATAACAGAAAGCTGCAGAGAACATATATGACTCCAGGGTAGAGTGGGAAACCTAGATACAGTACTAGGGTTTGTTTACCTAAAAACAGGAAATGACTCGAATGAGGAAAATTCAGAACATTTCAGATGTTTAGCTAAAAACATAGAGGAATTTGGCCAGAATAAGGAAGTGATAATCTTAGGGGATATGAATGCACATATGGAATTTTTTGATGGAGCTACCGATACGACAGGCAAAATGTTAGCAACATTTTGTGAAACCCAGGACCTCACAATAGTTAATTCAGAGATAAAGTGTGAGGGAAAAATAACATGGGAAAGAAATAACTCTTATTCCACAATCGACTATTGTCTGATGTCCCACAAGCTGTATGACAGGTTAGTAGGTATGGAAATTGATGAAGAAGGGACGAAGAGTTTAGGAAGCGATCACAAAAGAATTAAACTCCAATTTGGCGGGACAGCGGCCGCAACAAAAATGCAGGTATGTGAAAGCAACCAGAAACTCAATGATATGCAGTTGGAAAAAGGGTCAAAGCGCATTGAGGACATAGTAAACCAACAACCAAATAGAGAATGGACATACGATGACCTAGTAGAAGTATTTAAAAGAGAGCTAAAAAAAGGCAAGATTAGAAGAGGAAAGAGAAAATACAAACCAAAAAGCTGGTGGGATGCTGAAGTTAAAGCAGCCATAACGAGGCGTCAAGAGGCATCCAGAGAGCACAGATTAGCAAAGAAGAGGGGAGCCACACCAAGGGAAGTAGAATCCAAATGGGAGGAGTACCTTGAGAGAAAAAGGGAGGCGTCAACCTTAATCCAAATCAAAATAGGAAAAGCTGGGGTCCAGTGGATGATGGACATAAGTAAAAAAGATAAAAATGCTGCAAAGAGGTTTTGGAACCACATAAGGCTACAAGCAAAAAAGACGGAAGGGGTCCAACACTCACTGACCACATAGGAAGGAAAAAGAGTGGAGGGAGAGGAAGCACAGGAACATGTTAGGCGCACAATAGAAACAGCCTTTGCCAGTCTGGAAGTGAATGCCGCAGAAGAAATGGAGAATAATGAGGACCACAGGGACGAGGAGCAAGAATACAAGGAGATGACAGCAAGAGAATGGGAAAGAATAGAACGGAAGGTCCCCTTGGGAACAGCGACAGGACCAGATAGCATACCCATGGGATTGATTACCAGATTAGGACAAAAAAGCAAAGTAAAATTACGACAGTTGATTGAACAAACAATAAAGGGCGGTCAAGTACCAAAAGATTGGAAATTAAGCAGGATGAGACTAATATACAAAGGCAAGGGAAGCAGAGATAACATAAAGTCCTATCGGCCAATCACAGTTAAATCAGTTATATACAGGGTAGCAATGCAGTTAGTAAAAGTAATGATGGAGGAATGGGCAGAAGGAGGGAATATCCTCGGAGAACTACAAAATGGTTTCCGCAAGGACAGAAGACTAGAGAATAATTTATTTGTGGTTACCCAGTGTATAGAAACAGCAGCTGCAAGTCAGAGACCATTATGGATAGCGTTTTTAGATATTAAAGGGGCATATGACAATGTAGATCAGAAAAAACTGTGGGACCAGTTGAAGGAATATGGCCTGAATAAAAACCTGGTTCAGTTCATACAAGAAGTGTATGCAGATAATGAGGCAGTGATAGTATGGGAGACGGAAACAGCAAAACCAGCAAAAATAAAAAGGGGGCTTAGGCAAGGGTGCCCACTGTCACCGCTGCTTTTCATGATATACATGAGCCAAATGGAAAGGCGCCTGGAGAAAGTAATATGGGATTCGATGCAATTTATATGCAGGGAGGACAGAAAGTAACACAAGTTCTACCAGGATTGATGTACGCGGATGACATTGTACTGCTGGCAGATAAGAGGGATGGGTTACAGGAGCTGCTTAAGATCTGTGGAGAAGAGGGCGAAAAGCTGGGACTGCAATTTAGCAGCGAAAAATCAGGAATAATGGCATTTAATGATGAAAGGGGGGACGTGCTGGAAATACAAGGCACCAAGGTAGAACATGTGGAGAGCTATAAATACCTGGGCATATGGATCAATGAAGGAAAAAATTACCTAGAAAAGCATGAAAGAATTACGATAGACAAAGGGAAAAGGAGTTCGGATATTATGAAACACAGAGCCCTCTGGAATTATAACAGGTATGAGGTTGTTAGAGGGGTATGGAAGGGTGTTATGGTACCAGGACTCACTTTTGGAAATGCAGTCCTGTGCATGAAATCAGAAGTACAGTCAGGCCTTGAAATCAGACAGAGAAAGGTAGGTAGATTGGCATTGGGAGCACATGGCAACACACCTAATGAAGGAGTCCAGGGAGATATGGGCTGGGCATCATTTGAGGTTAGGGAGGCAATTAGCAAACTAAAATATGATCAGAGACTAACCGAAATGGAGGAATCAAGGTGGGTACGAAAAATGTACAAGCACCTATTCATGAAAAGCCTGAATACGAAATGGACTAACAGAACCAGAAAGCTCAGATTTAAGTACCTAGAGTTTGGAGATACACCGCAGCAAAACAGCAGCATTGAAAAGCAGGTAAAGGAGGCAGAAAGGAAAATGTGGGAGGAAAGAATGCAAGGAAAATCAGCATTGGGTATGTATAGAACTCGAAAACAGGATATAAAGAAAGTTTATTCGACAACTCACGAGGGAGCTCATTGCTGTTTGAGGCTAGGACTGCTAGGACAGGGGCCCTCAGAACAAAAACGTACAGGAAAAAATTTCAGGAAGTAGATATATTATGCGCGGCGTGCGGAACTGAGGAGGAAACAACGGAACATGTTGTTATAAAGTGCCAAAAACTTCGTCCTGCCCTTCCCGCGGAAAAAGCGGCAGATCTGGAGAGAGCGCTGGGATTTGCTGGGGAAGATGGACGAATGGATGAGGAACGCGTTCTGATAACAAAAGAGAGGTTAGAGGATTGGTGGAAAAGGTCAAGAGAATAAAGAGAGGAAAAAAAGGGAGGGGGGCAGATACGGGCGAATTAGAAGTTAAAAATGGGGAAGAGATAAATATATTTCTTTTAATTTTTTGGCTAGGCGGCGCAAGCTGCCGTCCGATACAAAGGGCAGAGCCACTATCATCCATCCATCATCCATCCATCCAACTGCTGAACCACGGAAAAAATTTGCTGGAACTCCGAAGACTTCTTTTTCCTTATCTCTGAATTCTTTTGTTTACGATGGCCTGATTTAATACCCCTTATACGAAGGGGAATGGCCGCAGGAGCATCAGCATGTCATTGTACACAAGGATACAGTGAACTAGAATATTCTAGTTCACTGTAACAAGGACGTCGACCTCGGTTCGCTTGGAAAGCGTGGTTTAGTGAGGTTTTACCATGGAGGAAGTAAAAGCTATGAGGGAGCGCACGGCAATACTCTTGAAGCCAAGTCATAAAAAATTAAAAGAAGAGAGTCGGTTTCCACGTGATAGCGTGCGGTGATATCTACTACCGCTGCGCATGCACGAATCGGCGCCGCCCGCGCGCGCAGCACCGGGGAATCGGCACGATAACCCATGCTGGCCACAGTAGATAGCCGCGCTACAGTGAACTAGAATATATTCTAGTTCACTGTAGCCGCGCGACCCAAGGCAGACGCGCGCATTAAAACATACCGACATCAATTCATAGGGACAGACTGGAAGAGCGAAAAAACGAAGGAGGAAACGGCTTCCTCGGCGCAAGGCTTGCGAAGGTTGGCCGCGTGATGTCACGCTGAGACGCAGCAACCAAGTCGTGACAGTCCGGTTTGCTGCCCCACCTCCAAACCACGTCCTCATCTCTGGGATGCGGTTCCGCGTCCGCCCCCTCATGGCCCGCCCCTTGATGTGCCCCCTTTGCGGCGGATACAACCACACCAGGTCTGCCTGTACCCGTCCGACACGCTGCACCACCTGCAGTGGGTCCCACCTCCGGAAGGACGTACGGCCCCTGCTCCGAAGTGCATCCACTGCAGCGGACGCCACAATTAAGGCATCGGACCCGTCCTGTCCACGGTGGAAACAGCAGAGCAAGTTGACAACCGCACTACAGAGGAACCCCGACCCAGAGGCAAGGCGCTCTATCCGCACCGAGCTGCGCTCACAGCAGCCGAGCCAACGCCCCCCTGGAGCCACTGCTCCCCTGGGGGAAAAGGTAACTATGCAGGGGTCCTCAAGACCAGAACTCCTCGTCCTGCAGCCCAAGGCCCTGCCAAGCCTCCTGCCACGGTGGATCCGGTGCAACCAGGCGTGACATGCTGCCATCCGACTGGCGGTCCAGACCCTCCTCTCCCTGCTTCCCCCCAACTCTGGGGCACGTAAGCTGTACGATGCAGCTCTCGCTGCAGAGAGCCCTTCTCTCCTTAACCATGGCGAGCCGTAGAAGAACCACAGAGAGGCCACGCGTCCTAAAATGGAATATGAATTCCCTACGCGCTCGCCTGGCTGACTTACGATATCCGATTTTGCAGGGAACCCTGAACGTCGACGCCCTGGCGCTTCAGGAGACCAGGATACCTGCGGAATCTGCTCGCCTACCGGGCTACACTGGCTACTCTGGCCTGTCCTGCTGTACCCTCGGAACGTGTGCAGACGCCCCCTGCCTGGACCCATCCCATCCTCAGGACCAACCCCGCACCGCCATCTACATGCGCAACTCCATCCCGCACACGGTGCTAGATATCGCTGCCAAGGACCTGGGCCACCTCGAGATCTGTGCCATCCGTGTCCATCTTGGCAACACAGACACCTCGGTGGCCTCTGTCTACGTCCCCCCGGGCGTCCCATGGGATCCTTCCTGCCTCACGGCCCTGCACTGCCGCCTATGTAATGATGCTGAATAACTCCCACCACAGGGCCTGGGGCAGCCAGACGTCCTCATGCCAGGGGCAGGAAGCTGCTGGATGCCATCTCAACTGCTGGCCTGCGGTTCCTGAAGCCCACGGCCCCAACCTTCATCAGTCCTCGACGCTCGTCTATCCTTGACTTGGCCTTGCTGGCGAAGGCCTGCTTCTTCACCTGGGAGCGAGCAGCAGACTCCCCGGGCTCCGACCACTTCCCCATCTACCTGACACCTACCAAGCAGCATCGACAACGAGACAGGGTGTACCGGGTAACGAGGTGGTCACAGTTCACGGAGCTGACCAGAGGTATCCAGCATGCAGATGACTTCCTGACCCTCCTGGGAGAATGCGCCCAGAGTGTCACCGTGTCTGGCCATGTTCATGCAGATGACTTCCTGACCCTCCTGGGAGAATGCGCCCAGAGTGTCACCGTGTCTGGCCGTGTTCCCAGACTGACCCCGGAGCCTGACCTCCGGCTGCTGGGCCTTCAAGCAGCTAGGCGAAGGGCGGAACGCACGGCCAAGTTGACGGAGCTCCCCCAGGACTGGTTCAAATGGCGGAAGGTTGACGCCTGCTGCCGCCGACAGGCCAACCGACGGGGACTACCTGCGGACTACCTTCTGGCGGCTCGGCGGACTACCTGGAGACCGGCCAGACCTCAGGCCCCTATGCCATCCTGTGTGACTCGAGGCCGGAAATGCAGCTCCTGCTCAAGCCGTCCTGCTCCCAGTTATCGGCTTGCCACCTACGAGCGCGCTTCCAGGCCCTGGAGGATGCCGGCTTTGTTCTGACACCGCACTGGATCCCGGGCCAAGCGGGAATCCAAGGCAACGATGAGGCCGACGCACTCGCCAAAGCAGCCCACTCCAATCAGGTTGGGTGGTCGGTTGGTTTGGTTGGTTTTTGGGGTTTAACATCCCAAAGCGACTCGTAGGTATATCTAACGATGTATCTGTCTGTCACGAAATCGGCGCACATTAGCCGGCGCGGCGCGAGGCCCGCGCGTCGCCGCATGGAAACGTCCGCAAAGTTCGAGAAAACCCTCCTTCCCCGAGCGAGAGAGCGCGTAGCTTTGTACTCGAACGGCCGGTCTCGAAGGAGAGAGCGCTTCTCTCTCCCTCGAGACCGGCCGTGGTACGCGCCGCCGTCTCCCTCTTTCTCATCACCCGGCGATGACGGTGATTCATCAGTCTGGAAGAGCGCTTCTCTCTCTCCCTCGAGACCGGCCGTGGTACGCGTCGCCGTCTCCCTCTTTCTCATCACCCGGCGATGACGGTGATTCATCAGTCTGGAATATGCCAGAGCTCTCCAGAATTTTCTACGGGTCCTAGCCAATGCCGTCGCGCGGCTCGACGGGAGGAAAAGGGAGCGCTGTGTGTGCGCGCTGGCCTTAGCGCGCCTTAAAGGGCCACTGTCCAGGGAAGGCCCTTTTAAGCAAAGGAGCCCAGTGTTTCGATCAGGTACCGGAGATAGTCTGTGCAAAATGCTACAGTGACACGCGCGCCGCAGAGCATCGAAAATACAATTCAAAGCTCTCTCATGTTCTCCTCTGGGAAGCCAGCTTCCCCGTTTCCTGCGCTGGCCCGACGGGCCACAGCAATGACGTATGTACCGGGAACGATGTCTATTGGTCCGTCTCGCTGACTGACGGGAGAAGGATGGGTGTCTACCGCTCGCAGCGCGCTTTTCCCTCGCCACGACCAGACAATCCAGCGGCGCGTGCTCCCTCGACCGTTTTTTTTTGCGCTCGCGGAGATCCACGCCCCACCTCCCGCCAAACGCGGAGGAGGAAGGGGAATTTGTATTGCGGAGGCTAGACGACCTCGGGCAGGAGAGTGAAAAACCTTTGCGACGGAACGGAAGGAGAGAGGCATGATAGAATCGGGTGATTGCTGTGGCTGTAACTGCGTTATTAGTTACTTTTTTCAAATACATTTTGCGGCCTTGCGTTCTAGGGGCGAAGTCTCACAGTCACCGGGGAAGCAAATATTTTCGACCGGAGGGTGGACAGTGGGCCTTTAAGAGACAGACGCGGCGCGCCCTATTTAGTGAGGCCGCGCCGCTTGTGTAGTCAATCAGTCAGTCAGTGGTTGCGGCGTGTTCGCAAGTGCGACAACTGGACTCCCGGGGATCACCCGTTGCTGGCAAGCCCATGCACCTGCGAGTGAGCGGCGCTTGTTTTGTATGGCGGCCACATCGTGACTCTCGAGGCGTCGGACTGCAACAGTGCCCGGTGAACAATTTCGTGTTTGTTCTTGTGACTCTCGTGTTTGATCTCCTCTGAGTTATTGAATACCTCTGTAGTTGCATGTTTTTCTGTGAACCTCTCGTCTGTACAATTTTAGTGTTTGTGTATTCCTCTGTATCGTCTCTTGCTGTCTATAAAGTTTGTTTTGTTTGTTACTTCTGACTCCGACCCTTACTCTGGTTTGAACCGGCGACAGCTGGGCACCAAACGGCCACCTCCTTCTGTCACTACAAGGTAGTTGAATTCCGGTTGAGCTTGCCACGCAAGTCGAGGGCATCTCCTTAGTGACCGGAACAACTACCCCCCTCACTCTAAGGGTGTCTGGGAGTGTACGCACCGTTAAGGGCGCATCGTTAATAATCCCTTCTAATTATTAACGAGTGACAATTATTCTGGCGTCCGCGACAGGACGTTTGGTGCACTCGAGCTCAGAAGACGGAGAGGGAGTTGGAAGAGTTTACGAAGAGGTCGTAAACTATGTAGCAGCAGAGCGATAGCGAGAGGTACCGCACTGAAGCGGTTGTGTAAGGTCCATTGAGAGTGCTATGTATTAGCATTAGGCAGTTCAGATTGAAGATGAATCTCAAGGAGATTATTGCGTTGGGCCTAGAGAAAGGTCTTAAAGGAGCTGAACTGCGAGATTGGGTGGACCGAAAAGAAAGGGAGGTTCTAGAACAGGCTAAGAAGGAAAGAGAAGAGGCTGAGAAAGAGAGAGGCAAAGAGAAGAAAGAGAGAGAGAATGGCAGAGGAAACAAGCAGAGGCAAAGAGACAAGAAGAAGTACGAAAGAAAGAGTGGCTCAGGAAACGAGCAGAAAAGAGAAAGAATGGCTCAGGAAGCAGGCAGAAAAAGAAAAAGAATTCTTAAAAGAGAGAGATACCCTTCTCAAAAAGCTGGCTGAAGTTCGGCGCTTGAAAGGTATCACCGAGCCTCCAGTGGTTACCTTTCCTTAAATTAGGACATACAGTGAAACGAGTGATTCATTGACAGCCACAGGTGCTGTAGAAACTAGCTCCAGCAGCCAGAATGAGGTTGTGGAACAGCGTGTTCCTGCAACAGAAATTTCAGAAGACTTTACTGGAGCTAAAATTTATAAGGAAAATGAGATTGTGCTCTCCGAGAGGACAGGTTGTACATAAGCTGCAAAGGCAGTTGTCGAGCCAGAAGGCTCATGCATGTGCTCTTCACCTCTAGAGGAAGGTCAGAATTCTAGCTCCACGTCAGATTGCACCATGCTTAAGGGCATGAGTGACCTAGAGGAAGAGCTGTCAAATAACAGCGAGCCCGAAAGCTCAAATAGAGCTGGAACTGAAGACAGCATTCTTCCAGGAATTCAAGAGCCGGATTTGAGCGACGGCTCTACTACCGAGGAGGTTCTTCGCACTGAGAAAGATGAGAAACCCCCTCCCACCGAGGAAGATGAGGAAGCCTTTCTCTCGGAGGAGAACGGCAGCGCAGATCCTAGACTGATAGAGTCAGATATGAAAGAAATCGAGGACTGCACTGCGGTGAAAGAATTCAAAGAAAACTTTGAGGAACAAGAAGTAAAACAATTTGAGGAGAATGAACTCCCAGTAGAAAAGGAGCCCTGCCCTAAGAAGTTACGAGTGAAGGTCGTAAAGAAAAGGAAGAAAATTGATAGAATTAAGGGAGCACAAAATGATTCTCAACGAGATGCTCCGTCAAGACCACAATGTCCTGAACATGCAAGTGAATCCGGACCAAACCTGCCTCGGCCAGCAGTGCGAAAAAAGAAGGCGAAAAGGAAGAGAAAAGAATCCAAATCTGCCAAGGCAAGTGAAGTCGAGCAAGGAAGCTCACGAATACAAACAAGGAAGAAGTTCATGAAGGACTGGAAGCGCAAGTGCAAAGGATGTATCACCAGCCGGGAAGGAATGAGACTGCCTAATAGAAGCGGTCCTAGGCATGTTAGCGCTAGTTCTGGCCAAGCTTCCGATCGGAAAGCAGAACTCAAGAGTAGAGGGAGGAGCGAGATAAAATCGCGAATGAGAAGTATCATTAGAACCAGAAAAAGAGCCAGGACACGCGTGAGAAAGAAGCGCCAGTGCTTCGTAAGAAAGAGAACTGGCGCGCTAGGTAGTTTCAGAAGATCTCACCTGTTCGAAGGAAGAGCCACAAGCCGTTTTTGGAAATATAGGCGAAAGCATGCCTTGGGTTTGTGCGCTTCACATTTGAATAACTGTGTTTCTGTGTTGTTGATTCCTATGTGTATCTGACGACAGTGTGTTGCTATGTTTGTGAACTTCATGGCATTGAGGTGTGAATTTTGTAATGTGTTACTGCAGTTTGTGAAATTTGTGCAATGGATGTGCGTGATGTGGACATTTGCCCCATATAATTTGTGAGCGCATGCATGTGCGCCCGATGTTCGTGTGTATTGAGAATATTGTATGATAATATTCTTTAAGGGAGGGGCAGTGTCACGAAATCGGCGTACATTTTTACTAAGCCGGCGCGGCGCGAGGCCCGCGCATCGCCGCATGCAAACGTCCACAAAGTTCGAGAAAACCCTCCTTCCCCGCGCGAGAGAGCGCGTAGCTTCGTACGCGTCGCCGTCTCCCTCTTTCTCATCACCCGGCGATGACGGTGATTCATCAGTCTGGAATATGCCAGAGCTCTCCAGAATTTTCTACGGGTCCTAGCCAATGACAGCGCGCGGCTCGATGGGAGGAAAAGGGAGCGCTCTAACCAGCGAAGCTAAGTGTATGTGCGCGCTAGCCTTAGCGCGCCTTAACAGACAGACGTGGCGCGCTCTATTTATTGAGGCCGCGCCGCTTGTGTAGTCAGTCAGTCAGTCAGTCAGTCAGTCAGTCAGTCAGTCATTCAGTGGTTGCAGCGTGTTCGCAAGTGCGACAACTTGACTGCCGAGGATCACCCGCTGCTGGCAAGCCCACGCACCTGCGAATGAGCGGCGCTCGTCTTGTATGGCGGCCACATCGTGACTCTCGAGGCGTCGGACTGCAACAGTGCCCGGTGAACAATTTGGTGTTTGTTGTTGTGACTCTCGTGTTTGATCTGTGTTGTAAAACCTCTGTGTTATTGAATACCTCTGTAGTTGCATGCTTAGCGTTTGTTTTTCTGTGAAACTCTCGTCTGTACAATTTTAGTGTTTGTGTATTCCTCTGTATCGTCTCTTGCTGTCTATAAAGTTTGTTTTGTTTGTTACTTCTGACTCCGACCCTTACTCTGGCTTGAACCGGCGACTGTTGGGCACCAAACGGCCACTCCCTTCTGTCACTACAAGGTAGTTGAACTCCAGTTGAGCTTGCCACGCAAGTCGAGGGCATCTCCTTAGCGACCGGAACAGCTACCCCCCCCCCCCCTCACTCTAAGGGTGTCTGGGAGTGTGCGCACCGTTAAGGGCGCAGCGTTAATAATCCCTTCTAATTATTAACGGGTGACACTGTCTGATTTTCCCAGGCTCCCCCTCAAGAAGAAAGTAAAGGCCCTGCAGCACCCTGATCGGCGCATCGCCGAGGAGAGGACTTTCCACCGCCTCTCCGTCAAGCTCGCCCGCAGGGAGAGAGCTTTGCTCCTACGCCTCCGCACCGGAGGCTCCTGGACTTACACGGAGATGTACGTCCGTGGCCGGGCTCCCTCCCCTGCATGCCCCTCCTGTGGCGACGCAGGAACGCTGGGGCATCTCCTTTGTGTATGCCCAGCACATGCCCACCACCGTCGAAAAATGGAGGCAGGCTACCGGGCCCTCGGATTCCCTGCTGCCACGGAGGACCAGGTGCTTTTTCCGGCCAGGAGACCCCTGGCAGCCCACCGGCTCCTGCTGGCCTTCCTGGAGGAGTCCGGCCTGGCTGCTCATCTGTTGTCTCCCACCGGACCTGCGGACCATGGCGCTGGTGAAGATGTAGACGACATCGAGAGCGGCTTCATGACGATGACCTCCCCCCTCCCCCTCCCGACATCCCATCTCCCCTTCCCCTGGACGCCAAGAGTACCGCCACGACGTAGGCCGGCATAACCCGCGTCCAGTATCCTTGCCCCAAAAATACCCCAAAAACCTCATCATCATCATCATCATGACGTCACGCTTTCTCCTAATTTTTCCTTCCTCCATGGGTTTTACGCAGGGACACGCAAGGTGGTGGTAAAAAAAATGGCTGAGGTGGTAAGACGCCCGACTACTGTCCGGAATACCCGGGTTCGAACCCGACCCCGGCGGCTGGGTTTCGATGGAGGCGAGACGAAGAGGCGTCCGTGTGCTGTGCGATGTCAGCGCACGTTAAAGATCCCCAGGTGGTCGAAATTACTCCGCAGCCCTCCACTACAGCTCCTCTTTCTCTCTTTGCACTTTAAACTCCCACCTTCCTCCCTTCCCTTACGGCGCGGTTCAGGCGTCCACAGACGCAATTGTGACAGATACTGTGCCTTTCCCTTCCTGTGAACCAATTATTATTAAGAAGATTGACTGAGGTATAACTGAGGTTTAGGTTTGACCCTGCCCAGTTGGGCGAGCCCGTTTTGCTTTGGTTGGGCTTATATGGACATGGCTTTGCAGCGATTAAATTGGCGAGGCTGCAATCGACGACGTTGTTATAAGAGGGAAAACGTGATGCCGTCAAAGGTGAACTGGTGATACAGCAAAGGTGGTACCGGTAGTAACGTTGGTACCGGCCGTAGTGGTACCAAGGTTAACCTGGGCACCCCACCCGCTAGGCGCCGCCACCGTAGAGACTGCGTTCAGCGCCCCACGCGGCCGATTCCTCTTTCCTGTCAAGCTCCCTCCGCGTCTCCGCAAGGATGTCGTCTGCTAGCGATGTGCAGCTGATTCTAGCAGCGGGATTTGGACCTGTTCATGGTGCTGAAATATTCTTTCGAGGCGCAAACATCAGGAAAGGAACGAAGCTCTTTGAAGCAGGCCATGTACACGACGTGAAGGAGATAACTTCGTGTGATGAGATCCAAGTAACAGCCCGGTACGTTGCGCAGACAAGCATCAGCACGCCGTCGAAAACCTTCAAATTAAAGGTAAGAAATATATTTATCTGCTGGCTTTTAGCATGCTGACTGTTGCGCTGCTAGCTTCATGTAATGTAACAACCGGCCCGGATTACCGCTACATTCTTGCAACTTAATGTGATAGACAAGAACGGCAACAAAAAAGGGAAGAAAAACACCGTAGCACCGAAATATTAGAGCAATGTTACATTTTTGCTTAAGTCGAACATTAATGTCTTTTTTTAATGTTTTACCAATGTTACATATAAAGGTTTGTATAATGCTTCCATAAATATTAACAACATATATCTAATATGTATCAAACATAACATTCGTCAAAATGTAGAGCAACCTTTCACGAGCATGTAGGCCCACAGCTCGCGATGATACACAGCTTGCACGCTTTGCAAAGACGACAACATAGCACAACTCCAATTCCTACACTCACCTCTAAACAAATAGCATAGAGTTATCCTTTTATATTCATCGCCGACGGATGTTCCATGAGTGATAGTTGCATTCAGATAAGCAAAACTTTCTAACAAAATATACCTAGCAAACCATTTCGTATTCAGTAGACATTCAGTGGACATCCACAACTAGATATCTGATGTCCATATTTGACATTTACAAAAGTTGATATTATATTGCCATAACATCCACAGAATCAAGGCAGAGATCTGAGCTTGTTGGTGTGTCATCATTAATAAAAAGTTGATGTGTCATCATTAATAAAAAGACGCGCATATAACACAGACACACACATAGGAGAAGACAGGACGAGCGCTTGTCCTGTCTTCTCCTATGTCTGTGTCTGTGGTATATGCGCTAGTCTTTTTATTAATGAATCCACAGAATGCCCATTTTGACACGTGTGGACACCCACATAATGCCCACAGCATATCCACATACAATATTAATAAGACATTAAATGATATAATGTGTGGATATTAACCAATATATTTTTAGGCGCTGTGAGTTGTGCATTATAGTACACGGCTTTATAGTAAGGCATCACCTCAAAGCTCTAGTTGCAAATAAGTGTTAATGAAAAAACACTTGGTTACTGGAAGAAAAAGGGGCAAAAGTGCTAGGACTCAGTGTTTGAAATATATATGCTATGTCGATTTATAGTTATGATTCAAGTATTTACTTATTTATTTTATTTTAGAAGTACTGCCAACCTTAAAGCGGGTGGCCATAACCACACAGAATGTGTACATGGCAAGAAAGTGCACATCAAGATAGCAGATTGTTGACAAAGACAAGATGTGCATGGTTCTTTTTACAATAGGTTAAAGATGGGTGGGTATGGCCGGGGTACAGGTTCACAGCATATTACAATAAACTTTGATTTTTACTCAAGAGTGCACCTGTTAACGCATCAAGAGTGGAGCATTCAACAGTTTGGCAGTTACGTGTCGTCCTGGGAAAAAAAAAGAGTTTTGAACACGTTGGGTTTACACGTGAAATTCTTTACCTTTTTGCTATGGAATGATAAAGCAGTAAGCGCATTTGCGGATTGAATGTATCGATTTTTGTCTATTCGTGTTTTGTCATTGTGCACTAGGTAATAAAACTTTATTCTTTCACGGGCTCAACGTGATTCCAGTGTTTCAAAGTTAGCAGTCTGCAAGAGACAAGTTGGGGATATGTGCAGACTGTAGCAGTTAAAAACCTCGCGGATTTGCGCTTAACATTTTCTAGTTTCACTATGTCTCTTTTTGTGAAGAGATCCCATACGGTGGCTGCGTATTCCTAAATCGATGTCACGTAAGTTTTGTTTGCTAGTAATTTTATTTTAGGCGAGGACTTTCCGAGGGTTCTTCTTAAATATCCCAGTCGCTGCATTGCTTTATATATAATAGTCTGTGTGCTGGTTCCAACTAAGGTCAGGTGTGATTATGATTCCCAGATACTTAAAGGACTACAGACACCTCATTTTTGGGTTCGTGTTTTAGCATTTGTAATGATGCCTGGGACATTACTGTATACGGATCACCACGTCACATTTGCCTACGACTGCTAGATAATTTATAATCGAATTTCGTTTCTCATCTGTTTCGGCTTCAACAGCCGAGCGATGGCTGTGACGTCCCAGTCAAGTCTAGTCACGCGAGGGATGAAAATACAGCGATATAAGCATTGCTATGTCATTTGAATTCACTACAATGATAAAGCCAGCCTACCTCAAGAGCAAGAATCATTACAAGTGAAGAATGAGCGATTATATCGCTTTTTTTTTTTCATGCCGCGCATCGACATGATTCTGCCGTCACACTCACCTCTCTGATATCGAAACCGATACTATAGTGAGAAAAGAAAATTCAGTTGAACATTATTTAGCGGTCGTAACCGAAAACTGCGTGCAGATTGATATACAGTAATGATTTACGGATCATTAAGAATAAAAATGCCACCACAATTTGGTGTCTGTAGTCCTTTAAAAGTTGTCACTGTTGCTAGATAATGGTTTCCGATTTGGTATTTAAAGGTGGTTCTTTCTTTCGAGTTAGTCATTGCAACAGTTTTTTTAGCGTAATGGCCATTTGCTATGTGGAACACCAGGTCTGCAGTTTAAGGTTACCTATAGTAATAAGAAGTGGATATTTCGCGATAGATTATGCAGCCATCTGCAAAAAGCTTTAATTTTACTGTCATGTCAGCAGTGATTTTATTAATGAAGCCAAAAAAGGAGCGGCCCGAAAACTGAGCCCTGCGGGACGCAATACTCAATTGATGAAAAATTGGAAAGCACATCGTCTATGCTGACGGCCTGGTATATAGACCGTTTCACCCATAAAGTTAATACACAGACTCTAGAGGGAAAGCTGAGCAGGGTAACGCGCTTCCCACTGGTTCGCCGCCATCATCAAATTTATCATTGTGGCCAGCACAGTTTCTGCTCACTGCGTCAAAAATGAACAATGGTTTTAACAAAAATTTTAAAAACCGCTGCCGATAACACAACTGTACAAAATTTCTATACATTTTTTTCAAGTTTCAAGCATATTATATGATCTTTCAGGCACCTTCTTGGTCGTAAAGGAATGATGTAGAACGATTGGAAACCATGTTTGCGAGCAGACGTAGCAGATCAACAGTAAACACACACGAGCACCCTTTGACATTTACTGTATGCAGCACTAGCCATCCCGGATAGATCAAGGGCCGTTGCTGTGGAATTCGTCAGTTTTTTTTTTTAATATACCGTGGTCGTCGTCTTGCACCAAAGCAAATTTCTGACGTGTTTTCAGGTGATCGGGCACAGAGGAGATGCATGTGCGCTCGACGGACGAAATGCATGCGAAGCGCGAAACAATCGCAGGGATAGCCGGCCTTGCGATAACAACTCAGAAGAAGCAGGACATCTATGTGATGTTACAGTAGGTTACGCGACGCAGCATCGTCTGCACGCTGGCTCCGCTGCTAAGGCGTCACCGAAATTTACATCTTTCTTTTACTGATACTATAGGATCGGCAGTAAGACAGTTCCATGAGAGACCATTTACTCTAGCGCTGAGCAATTACAAAGCGTCGTCGGGTGTGCCTTCGATGCGAAACAATTTAGGCCTAGCGACGCTCGACGAGAGTGCCGTAGACCGCCGCGCCAGCGGGCAGGGCCGCTTTCGTAAGCGCTGCTGTATGTGCTGCGAATTTGTCGTCTTCTTTCATGGTGCAGCTGAGAGCGCACGTTTTTCGACGTTTCGCTCAAGAATACGTCGTGCAAACGATGCTGGTACGGGACGGGGGTATACGATGTTGATGCGCCACAAGCGAACACCAAGGCTTTATAAAAACGTCGACGGATGGTACTTTGATACTTCTTTTATGTGCTGGTCTTGAACCGTGGTTTAACTTGAAAGTATACATTTTTGAAGCAGGACAGCTCGATCCTATATCAAAATGGGTCGCACTTCATGTTAAATTAATGCGGCGATAACTGGAAAGCATCTTGCGTAGTATCTTCATTCCGCGTTCGGTAGCTGCCCGTACGGTCCATTCTCTGTGTTTGTGTGTGCAGCTACCATTTCGATTATAAAATATAATTGAAAATACATGTATCGTGAAAGATATAACAGATACATCCTCATTGCGGAAGTGGAGCGCAGTCCTTCGCAGTCACCCCGGCCGCTAGTGCTGTTTCCAACAGCTGCCGCTATGTCAAACGGATGGTATACGGTTTGCTGGCGCGCTCAAACAAAGCACAAATAGCACCAAGGTGTCGGATAGCTTTCACGAGCACCGCGAAACAGCACTTTTACACTGCCGCACCGCAGCAACACGCACAGCACAGCCCAAGATGGCGTAAGAGGAGCCGGAGCGGACGTTCTCAGTTGGGCTCATACGGGGCGCCACCATCAAACTAAGATGGCTGCACACAGGCATCGAAACTATAGTGCCTAGATATTCTAGGCACTGTATCGAAACTAAAAAGCCTAAAAAGGTCTATATATAGATAGATATATATATATAGAAGCATAAGATAGATATGCTTCAATCCAAGCCAGGCATGGGATACGCGATCGAAGGCTTTTTCAAAGTCGAGAAAAATGTTAATTTGGCCTTGCCTGTCTAGAGCAGACATGGAGGAAGGAAACAACTTAGGAGAGGCCATGGAAGAAGGAAACAACTTAGGAGAGGCCCTTGCCATTCCAAATGCATTGGAGAAAGTGTGGCGGAAATGACGTCAAAATTTAGGGTTAGACAAGTCGGGCCATTAGCAACGGCGACGCTGTTGCTATGAAAACTCGGGCCACTAGCAACAGCGTTGCTAAGGGCCCTAGGTACGTGAACGTCGCGGAGAAAGAAAATGCGGAGGGTGAAGGAGGAGGAGAGACGTTGCAGCGTGCAGTCGCGGCGCGGTCGCGCCGGCTTCAAAAATATGACGTCAGGGCCTCTGCTAAGTTCTTTCCTTTTTCCATGGGAGAGGCCCTTGCCATTCCCAATGCATCGGAGAAAGTGTGGCGGAAGTGACGTCAAAATTTAGGGTTAGCCAAGTCGGGCCACTAGCAACGGCGACGCTGTTGCTATGAAAACTCGGGCCACTAGCAACAGCGTTGCTAATGGCCCTAACTGATTGATTTATTTATAGGAAGGGAAAGGCGCGGTAACTGTCTCACTTGTTTTCTGTGGACACCACAACCGCGCTGTAAGGGAAGGGAGGAAGGTGGGAGTGAAAGTGGAAAGAGAGAAAGGGGAGCCGTAGTGGAGGGCTACGGAGTAATTTTGACCACCTGGGGATCTTTAACGTGCGCTGACATCGCACAGCACACGGACGCCACTTCGTTTCGCCTCCATCTAGGTACGTGAGCGTCGCGGAGAAAGAAAAGCGGAGGGTAAAGAAGGAGGAGAGATGTTGCAGCGTCCGGTCGCGGCGCGGCTGCGCCGGCTTCAAAAAAATGACGTCAGGGCCTCTCCTAAGTTCTTTCCTTCCTTCATGAGAGCAGATATGCAAGGTCATGAACTGTTTCTAGTAGTTGTGTTACAGTTGATAGTCCTTTGTGGAAAATGAGTTGTGCGTCAGTAATAATCTGATTTTCTTCGACGAAAACTGAGAGAGAGAGAGTAAACTTTAATTGTTTAACGGAATAGCGTGGGTGGTTTCCTCAGACCAGGATACCATTGGCCTGGGCTGTCTCCCGGGCCCTGGTGAGCAGGCTGCGCTGCTCAGAGAGACCCGTGTGGGCCAGCTCTGCCTCCCACTCCGCTTGGCTGAGCGCTCGAGCTTTATATTTCTCTAATTGCTCTTTGCATTTCCATATCATGTGTGAAGGATGTCCGAGACTTCACCGCATGCAGTGCATGTGTTATTTTTTAATTTTTCGGGCCAGATTTTGTGGTACTTTGCTAGGTTTTGGAATGTCCTAGCCTGTATGTTCATCCAGGTTACTGCCTCCTGCCTGCTGAAGTCATTGTGCGGTTCTGCGTATCGTACTTTCTTTCTCATTTGAAGTATTGTATTAGTTCCCCGTATGTGAGAGGGGTTGAAGGCTCTGGGGCAGCTGACGCAGGTGCCCGGAAAGTATGCCCTCGGGGTATTCTGTCAGCAGCCTCATTGCCGTCGATTCCCTCGTGTGCCGGTATGCACATGATTGTGTGCTTCATGTTGCCCGTCTTTTTTTCCTGCTCCATTATTCGGTGTGCCTGTTTGCATACGCGCCCCAGGAGGAAGGAACGACAGGCCTTTTGGGAATCGCTCAGTATTATGTGTTTTCTACCTTGGTTTCTGGCGTGTTTAACTGCAAGGGCGATTGCAACTTCCTCTGCATCTTCTATGTAGTTATTGGTCTTGATCGATGAGCTGGTCACCTCGGAAACTGAGACGAGCTTGGATATGATGTGCTCAAGCATCATATTTAACATTTAGGAGAAACTTGTTTCATTAAAGTAAGGTTTATAATGTAACAAAACATTATATAACATTATCATAAAATTCAAGTCAACATTAGTAAAATGTTTCTTATGAATGTTCTACTAATATTAGTTTTATGTCACAGAATGTTTGCCAACATTCAGGCAACTTAGATAACAGTTTTATAGCATTATACTAATGTTCGGTGCTACATGGGACACAAAGTTTCGGAACATACTCGGTTCATTCATCAGGTGAACCTGTAAGCGAGTTCTTGGTGGTGGTTTATTAAAAATAATCAAAGAGGAAGTAAAGGAATGTTGCCGGACGCGGCAATTGATATCTGTGGTGGAAGTAGATGGGCCCAGGATCTTTTCGTGCTCACAGGTCAGGCGAGGACTGTGAGGCAGAACATGTCAGCCCGATTGGTTGTATCTTTCTATAACATCGATTGCTCGCTGGAGTGTGTGTTCAATTTCTACGTCACTTCCCCTGCACATCCACAGAATCAGATCATCTGCATATAATGTATGGTGTAGTCCCTGGATTTCCTCTAGTTTTGCGGAGAGGCCAAGCATAGCGATATTAAACTGGGTCGGGGACAACACCGATCCCTGCGGTGTGGCTTTGTTTCCCAGTCGAATACCTTCTACTGTGTGTCCCCCCATACTGATAGTTGCCATTCTATCACTGAGGAAATCGCGTATGTAGTTGTACGTGCGAATTCTCCTACGTCCATGCACTGAGATTCTGCAGAATAGCCGAGTGCTTCACGTTATCAAGCTTTTGGCACGTCTAGACCAACAATCACCCTGGTGTCTACTGTTGAACTGTATATTATTTGTTCTTTTAGCTGTAACATGACATCGCATGCGGCCAAATACGCTCTAAATCCGATCATGGTGTTCGGATAGATATCGTTGTCCTCCAAAAACCTTAGGCGAGCAGCCCCGTGGCATCGCGGAATATCTGCGCCGTTCACCGCAACCCGACCGGTCTTCACGTCGCGACCTTCGCTCTCTACCGCACCCCCCCCCCCTTTCCCCCTTCGCAGCAATCGGCGGGAAAACCTCTCCCCTCGTTGAGAAAACAAAGCCCAAAACCTCTCCCTTCGTCGGGAAAACAAAGCCCGGCGACGTCTGGAGGTGGCGTTGCCGAACCCGTTCCTGTTAAAGAGCCTCCACGTGCCTCGCCCAGTTCCCCAACGCGAACCGACGACCTTTCCGACGACCTTCTCGATGACCATCCCGACGAACTTCGCGTCTAACTTCTCGGCGAACTTACCGATGGAGCTTCCAACGACCCTCCCTGCACAGTGTACCATAATTTTGATGTGATCGACGGATACGACGCGACGGCACTCGTTGACACCAGTGCAGACTATTCTGTTATGAGTGGGGAGCTATGCCGCTGACTCCGCAAGGTAACGACGCAGTGGGATGGCTCCGATATCATGACCGCTGGAGGCCACCTCGTGAGACCAATCGGCTGATGCACTGCTTGTATTGAGATTAACGGCCTCACGTGCCCGGTCACCTTCGTTGTACTATCGAATTGTTCCAGACATTATTCTCAGCATGGATATTTTGAGCGATTGTATCGCTGTAATAGACTTTACCGACCGCCGCCTCACGCTTCGTCGACCTCGATATACTTTGGCGTAAATAAAGCCCCAAGTTTGCACGGTACGCGTCTTGGCGGAGCACGTGACTTTACCGCCTCAGTCTAGCGTGTTTATCCTTGTCACGTCCGACCATGTTGCTTCTGGCGAAGTTCTGCTGGAAGGAAGTGCTCAGCTGCTTCTTGAACAGGGGCGTTGCTCGAGGTCTCGCGCAGCCGGATACTGGCTGCGCACACGTCCTTGTCACCAACTTTCGCGGCACTCCACAGCACTTTACGAAAGGCACGGTACCATCGAGAGCATTAACGCCCCTATTCAAGTTGTTGCCCTGTCCGAAGGTGCTTTCTCTCCCTTGTCTTCGCAGCAGAACGGTGCACCTTTGGGTGTAAGCATTGCGCCAAATCTCTCTGTGAGCGAGAGAGCCAAATTGATAGCGCTGCTTGCGGAATTCCAAGAATGCTTCTCCACGTCACCCAGAGTTCGCCAGACGACCATTGCCAAACACAGAATAATTACCGATGACGCTGCTCACCCTGTTCGTCAGTCGCCTTACCGAGTTTCTTTAAAGGAACGCGAAGTTATTCAGAATCAATTGCGCGAAATGCTGGCCGACGATATAATACCCAACCCTCGCACAGCCCATGGGCAGCTCCAGTGGTACTAGTTAAGAAAAAGGATGGCACTCGATTCCGTGCTGACTATTGCCGCCTCAACAACGTCATCGAGAAGGATGTTTATCCCCTTCCTCGCGTTGATGACGCACTAGATCATCTACGACATCCCCGTTACTTTTCATCCATCGATCTGAAAATTGGTTATTGGCAAATCAAAGTTGATGAGCGCGACCAAGAGAAGACTGCTTTTATCGTGCACCCCGGATGGTCTGTATGAAAGTGATGCCTTTCGGCCTCTGTACCGCTCCAGCAACCTTTCAGCGCGTTATGGACACCGGCCCATACGAGGTCGTTCGTCGTATAGGTGACGTGAATTACGAGGTACTTCCGATTGTACCGAGCACATCTCGTCGGCCCCCTCATTCTGAAGTGGTGCATGTGGTTCGCCTGTGTCAGTCGTAAAGGGGAAGAAGAGGAAAATCGCGCTGAGTGCAGCTCCTGTTTTCTGGCTCCTGCGCCTCAGCGCCCCAACCCCGTCCTTTGACCCTGTCCTTCTAGAGTGATATCCGGGTAGCCGAAAAAAACCTGTGACAATATGACTGCTACGACACCAGTCTGTGCTAACCGAGGCAGTGATGGCGACATAGAACACAACTTACAATCAGCCTTCAACATCATTGTACAATCGCGCACGTGGCCGGCTTAGCCTGCTCCCCTTCCAAATCAGAATTCTTCTGCTTTCCCAGGCCACATGACCCCGCCAAACCTCCCATCTCACTCACGCTAGGTAATCACCCCATTCCCCGTGTCCAAGATTCGCGTCCTCACTCCCACGGCGCGCACGGCGAAAATATGTATAAAAGCTCTCCAAGCCCAAACCCAGCAAGCCACTCGTCTCATCCGGCGCGTGGCGAACTGGCTCGCGGGTCTGCGAGAACGGAACACCCCGCCTCACCCAAGCCTACATCACGAGCCGCACGGCGTACGTATTTCCCTAACCCTGTCCACCCTCCGGTCGAAAATATTTACTTCCCCGGTGACTTGAGACTTCGCCCCCAGAATGCAAGGCCGCAAAATGTCTTTGAAAAGAGTAACTAATAACGCAGTTACAGCCACCTCGCTCACCCGATTCTGTCGTGTTTCTCTCCTTCCGTTCCCTCGCAAAGGTTTTTCACTCTCCTACCCGGTCGTCTAGCCTCCGCAAGACAAATTCCCTTTCCTCCTCTGCGTTTGGCGGGAGGTGGGGCGTGGCACTCCGCCTGCGCGAAAAAAAAAAAAAAAGAAAACGGGCGAGGGAGCGCGCACCTCTGGATTCAGTCGGGCCGTGGCGAGGGAAAAGCGCGCAGCGAGCGGTAGACACCCATCCTTCACCCTCAGACAGCGAGACGGACCAATGGACGTCGTTCGCGGGAAGTACGTCATTACTGTGGCTCGACGGGGCAGCGCAGGAAACGGGGAAGCTGGCTTCCCGAAGGAGAGCGTGAGAGAGCTTTGATTTGTATTTTCGTTGCTTTGCGGTGCGCGTGTCACTGTAGCATTTTGCACAGACTATCTCCGGTACCTGATCGAAACACTGGGCTCATGAGCTGCATGAAGGCAATGAAGGTCGCCCTCCGTTTACCCCCTCCCCCCCCCCCCCCCCCCAGCGCTACTACCCTGCTCCTCAACCTCGGAACACACGTGGGTACTGCGGCAGGCCACACTCTGCCCTCACAGCTGGGCATAACCTCGATCACCCATCTTACCCAACCCAGTCAAAAAATTTCAATGGGTCCAATTGAGAATTTTTCAGTTGAAATGAATTGATCAAAAACCAATTGTGTTTTCACCACCCATTGGGCCTGGCCATTTGATATGAATTGGTGCTTCAAATTGGAAATAATTGGTCACCCATGAAGACCAAATGGTTCACCAATTGAACTCAAATGGCATACCGATGAGCCCAAAATGGTTTGAACTCATATAGCTGAAGAAAAAAAGAGAATTGAGATGCAATTTCATTGTTTTCTGTCCAGAAGTTACAGGGGAGCCGACTTTTATATAACTGGAAAGAAATTACAAGTTTTTACAGAAATTATGAGACAAGCATGCATCACACACACGGAACTAACACAGATTCAATGTATATATCCACAGGATACTTTGCAGACTTATATACTCCATTCTTTGGACAGAGCTGCTGGGACCAGTGGCACCACTCTGTTATTCAGAGTTAACTTATTTAATTATGCCTGCACTTAAAGTGGACACGATAAAATCAATAAGGTTAAGCAGCTTATACTTTTTATAAGAACTTTTCACTGTTGTCTCTTTATAGACGTATGTATATGTGCACATCTCAGTCAAGGATATTACTGACTTTGGAACGTTTCCTTATAACCAATGGGAAGCCCAGTTGAAAGCCAAATTGGTTTCAATTGGGCGTCCCATTTGGGAGAGAAGGAATCCCAATTGAGATGCCCCGTTGGTTTCTTCATTCCCAATTGGGAGTCATGAAACCAACTGAGCGTCCCAATTTGGAGTGAAGAAACCAACTGGGCCCCCCCAATCGGGATATAAGAAACCCATTGGACTTCCCAATTGGGAGTGAATAAACCGGTTGGGCTGGACAGTACCCATTGGACAAGCCATTTGGGATTGGCAGAACCAACTCAATCTGATTGGTCGTCCTAATTGGACCCATTGACTTTTTTTTTTTTTTGACTGGGAGGGGGTCCCCCGTCCTACGTTCCCATCGCATCATCCCTCCGATCCCCACGCACATGCACCCCGAGCACGACGGGGAACGCAGGGCAGCCCGCGCCAAAACCCCGCACAAGGAGTACGGCAACAGTTTCGAGGTAGCCTACATGGATGTGGCAGACTCGTCGGGTTCACGCATGGTCCTCGCCATCGCTAACAATCAGGCACAATTACTTGCATCCGGCTCCATCACCACAGACTCCTCCGAAATCGAAGAGGAAGCAGCCATTGCGCTCGCTCTCATCTCCACATATGCTACCAAAATTATCTCCGACTAAAAACCCGCACTGTCCAATTTCGCTAATGGCCTGGTATCCCGCACCGCGACTCGGCTTCTACACTCTTGGCACCCCACCACCCTGTAACCCTCATCTGGGCTCCAGCATACGCAGGCCTCCCAGATAACGAGGTCCACTCCCTCGCACGCGGTCTCACTTTTTGGGCATGAGTCGGATCCCCACGCCAGCCCAGGAGCGTCTGCTTACCTTTACAGAAATCCTTACCTACTACAGACAGTCGGCATGTTGACGCACCGCCGGCTCTCCTCCCTCCCACTGGTGCCGACTCCAGACGCGTACTGCTCCTTCTGCTCCATGCCCGCTACCCTAGTTCCTCTCCTCCTGTAAGCTCTGCGGGAAACTCGTGTCATCCTCATATGCCCTACCATCTCACATCTACAACTACAGCGGAGTCACTGGGAGATTCTCCTGGCCAGCTCCCCTGCTGCAGACCAGCGCTGGGTCATCAACTCCCTGAATTGGATAGCGCTAGCGCTCCAGGGGCTGTCTTTTGCCCTGAAAGGGCAGCCCCTAAGGGCTGCCTCGTGCCATGTAAGGGAGGGGGTCTGCCCTCTCTACATTTTTTGGCAGTAAATATGTTACCACCACCCTGCTGCCAGACACGGTCGCAGCTTTTTGAGGCTGCGAGGCAGTGCAAGGGTGCCCCTGCCAAGGACATGTTCGTGATATATAAATGCTACGGGGCTTCAAGCGGTAGACGCCAACGTCGCCGATGCACTTTTTTTCTTTTTCACACGGGGCTTCAAACTGTTCACAAAGGGAGTATGCTTCTTTGGTTTATCGTGGCTCTCCCGTTACCTTCACCTTCAGGTCTTACTGCCACGACACTGTTGGCAACTCGCCCTAAATCCATCAGAACACGCTTCTCTCTACTCCCGATTTGGTTGTGGGGTTAAGTTCACAAAGCGACTCAGATTGTGAGGGTCGCAGCAGCAGAGGACTAGTCGGAGATTTCAATCACCTGGGGTTCTTAACGTGCATTGACATCTCACAGTACACGGGCGCCTTGCCTTTCGCAGCCGTCGAAGCGGCTGCCGCGGCCGGGATTTGGTCCGCGTCGTTGGGTTTAGCAGTCGGGCGCCGTAACCACCGAAACTTCCTACTCACCGCCTTCAACAATGCCCGACAGGGCGATTGCCTGCTTTGACCACGCACGCCAAATAGAAAAATCCCGACTACTTGCCTCGCATATCTCGCATCTGGACTACTCAACCGCTGCCACCATAGTTTCTCCCCCGGGCTCCCTCATTATGACCTCGTCTTGCTCTGGCCATCACACCGCGTTGGGTTTCCCTAAAGCCTTGTATACATGGACTCGACAGCACCGGGTCGAGTAAGTGTCGAGTAAGTGAGGAGCCACCATAGTGAGGTCACCATTACTCGACCCGATTGGTGTCTACACGAACTCGCTTTCTAGCGAGTAAGTATCGCAGCGGCGCGTAGCGTCGAGATTTGTAGTTATTGTGCAAATTTTTTACTCGTATTTGATTCCGTTGTCTTTTACTTTGAGAGCTTCGATTATTCTTTTTTATCATTGATGAGGGCTAAAAAGCATTCAACTTCGCTGACGCTCATCGCCGCTCCGGTTGCTTTTTTATCCCTGAGTTCGCCATAACTCGACTCGCTGACTCGACAGCGTCTACATGCTTTTAGACAAGCGGGTCAAGCGAGTTAACCTACCCCCTGCAAGCGAGTTAACGCGACCCGCTCCGCGGCTATTTTACTCGACCCGACTGGGTATACATGAACCCGACAACTGGTTTTTTACTCGACAGGCTTACTCGACCCGACTTTGTCGAGTCCATGTATACAGGGCTTAAGATTTGTTCCGTATTAGTGGTATGCTAGTAGTGGCCCGCGTCATATGTCCTGCGCCACCATACGAAATCCCGGCCTTCCCGAAGTTCAGCGCGACGTAAAAATGTCGCCTGTACCTCAACTAAACCACATTTCTCGTAGTCTCCACTCGAGGTCGCATCAGCGTTGATCGACGAATCAGATTGCGCCACAGTCGCCTCGATAGCATCAAACAATCTCAGAAAATTTCACAGGCACACCTTGGCCCTTCGGAAAACTAGTAGTAATGACAAAATAAGGAACACTCGAATACTCTTCAGCGACCAAGAATCAAGATAACGTGTGTTTCGTCATTTTCCCTTTGAATGAATTTGCGAACGAGTAAAAAGGAAAGGATCGATGCGCTCATATTTGGGCCTCGGCTTGTTCCAGGTATATATCCTCGGCGACCCTTTTGAAGCTCTGCTAAGCAATCGCTTTGCATGAGGGACTGACAACACGAGCTGTGGGCATGTTGGTTTTGCATGATGAATCGACACAGGGAATGTAGAAGCTGACACAACACAGTGCCGAACTGACTTGTATTTGGTGCGCTGAGCGTGTCGTAGGAGACAAAAATAAAGCCATCGCTGAAAATTGTGAGCTCATACTTTCAGGGTACCAAATCATTTTCCCGATAAATGTACTGACGGGGTACTAGAAAGATAGAGCATATCGTTACCGTGTTTAGGTTAGTTTATCGTGTTACCGGACAGCGAACTTTTCGGTTAGCGTTGCAAAACACAGAACGCGTTTTTAGCATAGTGTTTTTAGTTACCATCCTGCTTCTTGATCTCTGTTGCCTTAATCATATACAGCTGATCAAAAATAACCAAAGTTTGGTTTATGGGGTTTAACGTCCGAAAGTGGCTCAGCCTATGAGACGCCGCAGTGGAGGGCTCTGGAAATTTCGAACGCGTTCTTTAACGTGCACTGGCATCGCACAGCACGCGGGCGTAATCGAAAAGGGGAAAAATTGGGACTCAGAGAAGATAGCACGAAAGTGTAGCGGGGTGCGGCAGCAAGAAAGGTCTAGGAGCTTTGATAAAATATACAATGGTGCCCCAGTTCTGTGAGCAGTTCGATAGTATTTTCTTTTTTTGCCCTTAATGTACATTTATACGCTGATCGCGCCAAATAAATGTCGGTTGTTAGTTCATGAATACATTATATTCTGGTTCACTAGTTTCTAGTCTTCCCTCAACTCTTCTCAGGTCGCGTGCCGTTGCGCTGCCTCACGTCTATCATGCTGAAGTGATTGCGCCAAGCATGATCGCGATAGGCTCTTTCATCGCAGTCGATTCAGCAGCACCAGCAAAGTACTAAATGCCGTTTCCTTCCCCGTGCATAACGCAAGCACCGCCACGCTAGCAACCAGAGGACACTGGGGCTTTTTACGTGCTTGGCCTCCATGCCACAGTTCATGCTTCAAATAGCACCGCCCCTTTCAGGGGAGACCCACAAATCCCGAAACTAGGCCTCCTTTAAATGGCTCAGTCGCCGAAACATGACGAAAAAATGACACGGACATTTAAGTGCGTGCGCATCCAAAACTACTGATTTTATTACACGACCACTGTTATGAGATTACAATGTGAAATGGACCATGACAAATTGTGTGGCACAGTTAGGCTCTATTCATCCGGGACAGAGAATTGATGACGCTTTCCGTTGTCAAGTGTGCGCGAATACATGTGCGGTTGCAGCGCAGGAGGGGTGGGTGGAGATGCACGTATACGACTCCAGTGTGCCTGCTCCGGCAACCGCGCGCCCTGGCTTTTGTTCACCTATTCGCGCCACACTGCATATGGTGCAGCAACCAGAGCAGGGCAACGGAGCGTAGACGTGCAGACACCGAGGCTCTCCACTCTAGTAGCGGCGTGCGCGCTTGGCATCCATGTCGTAATCAGCGCGGTCCAAAGCGTCCCTGCGCATCATCATGTCTCGCAGGCCTGCCGGCGCGTTGCGGCCGCCGTTCATGACGCCAGTGCCCAGAGACTGCTGCGATGGCTGCTGGCCGGGGCTTCCTTGGCCGCCGATACCTTGCTCGAACCGGGTCTGCCGCTGCTCGACAAACAGAAGCTGTTTCAGTGCCTGCGGCACTCGCAAACGGCGGAGGGTCTGTCCGTGTTGTGTACACAAGACGCGGGCACTAGCGCAGCAAACCAGAGTAACCGGATCTGGAAACAGTACTTCGGACACCCACGCACACTTCGCTTGTGTCACACCCAGGAACCACATGTGAATCAAAGCTCGCAGTTTTAATTCCATCAATATAGTCGGCTGCAACCACCACTATTGGTGGACAGCTGACGACATACTGGGTAGATCTGCGACAGCCTGAACAATGTGCACAAACTGCCTAAGGTTTCGTGCTACACTCTGAATAACCTTGAAATCCCTCAAAATCTAAGTTCAAGTATTTCACTGTTACCTCTTCAGACTACCAGTGGCTCGGTGACGGCCAGCCTGAGCCACTTCGCACAATCCAACAGGAACGGCAGTGACAATTCATCACTTTTCGAATTGAGAAGATTTGTATGGCTGCATTCAAATGAGACGCGCCGCTTCAAAGAAATGCACATCATTCCTTTGGATAGGACTAGCCCAATCATGCGAACATGTCGAGCCATGCAACAGACAACCCATGACCACAGAAGACAAATATTTTTGCACTTTTGTGCTCGATTTGGCCTCTGCACCGAGAGCGACAATGACACGCAACACTTGCATCACAAGAACTGCCGTTGCACCGTCACAAACACTTACCAAACACATCTGACTGCACAGCTGCAGTGAATAAATTTACAAATCTCAAAAGACAAAGGGTACAACAAAGAAGGAAAATATTGGGCAATCATAACTTTCCACTACAACTTTCATAAAAAAACCCTAACCATGAGAAAAGCGGGTAAACAGAACCAAGGGGATTATTTATTAATGCCTTTACTGCCACACAGAACTAATAAAGGAATATTGAACACTGCTGCAACGGAAGAAAACGGCACATGAAGCAGTGCCCTGGAAAGCCATATCTGACTGTTTCCTACCTCTATTCAGTGCTGGAAACAGAGAAAAATAAGCAACTCCCAGCTTGAAACTGCTGCAGCATTCAGCCAAGTGAGCTTCTGGTTCATAATATGAAAGCATTGAATCACAGTGGGGTGGATTGGCATTGAGATAAACTGTGGAAAGAAGGGTAAGTACTACAAGGATGCTATAGGCATGAGTATATTGTACAATATACTCACCCCCAGCGTACAAAGCACGTAACAATATATTACTCTCTCTCCAAGAAGCAGGAAGCAGACACGAGTTTGAATAGTGCAGCAGCAATTTTTTAAAATTTAAAAATCGCACGCACACAACTAACAACATAGTTGCAATTAACTTGCAACTACGGGATCACAAAGAAAGCAGTTGCAAGCTATAAGAGATTAGAAAAAAAAAAAGGGGGGGGGGGGGGGGGGGGGTCCTCAACACTTCCTTCCATACTCGCATGCGGATGGACTGATTAGCGGCAAAGAGCACTGCAAATGCTCCCATAGAGAGAGAATGAAGATTTCAGCACTAAGTCTGCCCAGGAGATGAGACACCTTCAAATGAGTGTATGCAGTAAGTGCGAGTATGCATCATTCACTGCATGGCAAGCACTGTAAAAGGCACGAACACAACACTTTCAGCCGGCCATGCTGTAGCATCTGTTAAGTGTTGTGCATACAGTGGTGTCACCTAGTGACAAGAAACCGAAGCAAATGAGCACCGAGTTGAAAAAGCTTTTATCTGTAATTACTGATGGCAAGGATGGCGGTATGGTCAGCCTTTTTGTTCTAAGAAAAAAAATGTAAAAGATCACAAAATGCTTGAGAACTGCATGCAATCGTTATGAAGAGCTATGGCAAATGTCCACTACCTATACCGTATTTACTCGCATAATGCTCGCATTTTTTTTTCACGCAAAATTGATACTAAATTGGGGGTGCAATAATAATGCGGGGAAAATTTTCGAGCAAATGTTTTGGAGCTCTAAAAGGAAATTTAAACAGGTGCGAATCGGGATTCTTAGGACAGCTATTGTAAATATAACCAAAACATTACTTTCAAGCAGAACTTACCCTTGTTACAAAAGTACAGGGTCCTCAAAAGCACAAATTGCTAAAACACTTTATTTACCGCACGCAGCCTCATGATCACTCCCCGTGTTTTGTTGTATAATGCTCACAGCAGACCACACAGTTCTACTCTTGATCAGAGACTTGATCCGAGTCCGTGTTGACACTGCAATCGCTGTCTTCAGTAGCGCACTACGCAGAACTTGTTGACGCCGAAGTGCCTGCTGGCAGCACGGTTGCCCCGCTGTAGCCCTTACTTGAAAGCTTTCAGCTTAAAAGCAGCTGTATAACTTGCGTACCGCCCCACCACGATGCGGCATCAAGAACACGGTAGACGGTGGAACAAAGCAATCAACAGGGACGGAACTAAGGAACAATGATGAGACACAGAGACACCTCGCAAAATGACAATCTACCCGAGCACGCTATCACCGCCTGGTAGCGCGTGCACACGAGGCCAGCTAGGTTCAGTAGCGCTCCAAAGATGGCGCTTGTTACTACTAGCAGACGAATCTCGCGGTGGTAATATTGATGGTGCGATGATTATACGAGGAAAAAGAAATTCCAATTTTTGATGCCCAATGTTGGGGGTGCGAGCACTATGAGAGTAAATACGATACTAAGGTCTAAAGGTAGATTAAATTTCGAATTATCTTGTGTGGCTGATTTCTCTACATAAATTGGAATGAACATCCTGGTTCCCTCCCAAATATCCCCTTATTTAACTCATCGTAGAGCAGAGTAGGAGGAGTCAGCCAACATGAACAGAGCCTTTCAGGCACTTGCATTCTGGCTTACTGCTCTGCTGTCAATGGAGGATTATGTACTCAAAATCATAGTATGGGGCTTGATTCGGCAATATCTTCTCTGAAGCACAAATATGTAGCAGTTATATCAAAACATTACATCATGTCCAAGAACAAGATTTAGAGCGTGGGTACACCTGCAAGACGCATGGAGATATGTCGCACTAAGTGCATGCGTTACTTGGAGAGATGCTGTGTACATAACCACCTCACTGCAAACTCTTAAGTATCCTAGTGAAAGAACTGAAACTTCACACCCATGCTATGTACCGCTTGTCCAAGGATAGAACAGCCAGCGAACTGGGCAACTAGTATGCAATTCTATTTTTTTTTTTAGCAGGACCAATTTGCATATGAACGTTTTTAATGCATGGAACGCCTGCTGAGAATGGCTACCGGCACGAGGTGCGTGCTACCCACTGCCCATCCAGAACTACATTAATTCTGAACTAACAGATCAGCTTTGCGTATGTGCAGCCCGTGATTTCGAACAGCTATCTTTTGTGGAAAGGCCAACTTAAATGCAACAGCACAATACACAATTACATAGTCAAAGATGCTGATAACCAACTGTTTTAAACCATAGCATACTAATGAAAGAAGTAATGCAGACTGGTGTTTTTTGCGCAATGAATCCATGGAGGCACACAGCAAGAATTATCGTGTTGCGGAACATGCACTGATGCTGCTAGAGGCGAGAGGTGCTTCAATGCCAGTGCTACTGCTAGACGCTGCCTTAACCACGACCAAACTAGAGAGGAGCGCTGAGTGTGAGCAATTCTGCCCTGCTCTCTGCATGTTTCTGCCCCACAGGTGAGCACTAGTAAGGCATTTCTGTTATATACTTTTCTTTTGAGGGATAAGTAGCAGGCATAAGTTATTATTGTCCCTTGGCCCTTGACTCACTGGGCACTTTACCTGTTACAAAAATACTTTGTGCTGAAGAGACATACCACTTTCCTTCACCCAACTGCCATGCGCTATTGCACTGCAACTTGCACCACAATATGCCTTCCATCCTTGGTCTGTACATCAAACACGAAAACACATGCTACACCATGTCAAGCTCAAGATGATGTCACAAAAATATTGAGCACAAAATAAAAGGCAGCACTTCTACAAGGTTCAGAATACAAGGTGAGCACATGAAAATGATGATTCACCTTCATATGCTAAAAACATGCTATCTGAAGGGCAATGTACAATGGGAGTAGCATTCCACAATGGGAGCAGCATTCCACAATGGGCACAAGCCAATGGTGCATCGTGCTACACAAGTCAGCAAAGCCAGCATGCCCCACCATCCCACTTCATTCTAAATGCACCCTTTATTCCGTAGCATCTATGGAGTTAGCAAAGAGTTGTGAATCAGACACTTACAATGAGAAGATGCTTAAGTAATAAATTTTATTTGGCTGCTTGAAGCGTCGCAATGGTCTGGAAAGTGCATGTTTTCAAAAGTAGCCATTGTCATGTTGTGGTCTTCGTTAGTGCTTTGTACCAAGCCTCAAGATACAGACTGTAGTTAGCCCCGTCCACATTAGTCTGCAAGAACGAAGCTGTTTTCAGTGCAAATGCAAGCGAAGGTGCAAATCTACTGCTTGGAGCAGAAGACTTTGTTGGTAATTACGACCATATTTTATGTAAGCGACTCCCTCTACTAATATAATGGCTTCAGTGAAAGTACAGATATTTACAATTCTGTAACATAAATATGCTAATTCCTGGTCCCAACTGATACATGATCTAAACTTAGAAGGGCCAGAAATTAAAATGAAAGCCCAAAGCTTGGACACAAAAATTCACTAACAATTTTTTAGCAATTCTGAATGACAATATGCAAAAGATATGCCATATTATGAATAGACACAGACCGAAATATATGCATAGGATTGTTCGTTGATGGGTTTTATATTTATTAAAAGTCGGGTGGTAAAAATCGGGCACTATTTTTGAACTTGAGAGATATCGGGTTTTTAGTGGAAACATTCCAAAATTCGTCTTTTTGAATTAAATTTACGAACTAATAATTTATTCAGATTGTTTTAATCACAGACAAACAATTAGGAGCAAGTTTCAGGCTGGTAAGCAGAGGAAAATTGAAGTTAAGAAAATATTCGGAATAATTTTCATGCTTCTTTGGTAATTAATAATTACCGGCGGTAAAGAGGCCGGACCAGTTTTGGGACATGAGGCATTTTATTCAAACAAGCTGGTCATCAACTTTTAAATATCATTGTTAACATACATCATCTGCATGTTCAGCATTTCACTTTCCACATGAAAGCTGTTTAGTTTTCGAAAGTATCTCAGCTGAGAGAACTTCCTCTCAACATCACGCTACCATTACTTAGGCCCAACAATATCAAAGTGGCATTTGCTAACCCAGGTAGAGCACAGTTGCCTCGCGTCAATAGTCCATGTCTTCAACACTTGCTTTAGTGTGGCTTGTTTCGAGCAAGGACAGGTTTAACGCCTCGCAAAGCGAGTCTACATAGTCAGTCAATGAAAATCACGAGGTGTCAGTAACCATCAGACAATGGACTCAGCAGCCGCTTCTGGAATGGATCTAGTGTAGCCGTTAATTAGGCTAGTACTGTGGGCACAGTTTTTTCCAGAAATCAGGGAAAAATAAGATTTTACCCTACTTTTCAGGAAAATCGGGTTTAATCCAGAAACGAACAACCCTATTTATGCACTACTCACAATGCCTTGTTGCCTGCATTATCAATATCTCAAAGTTCAATCAAGCATTCAGGAAAAAGAATGCACAACCAACTGGTTCAAAAGTGCGCACAAGCATCGCTGTGCTGTCATGATTCTGCAGAAGCACACCAGAAGGCGTCAGTGTCCTCCAAGGACTTCTGCCTGCCTTCAGCTAGAGAAATACCGTAAAAACCCGCGTATAATACGAGTTTTTTTTCCAACTTTCAGCGTTCCAAATTTCCGCCTCGTATTATTTGCGGATCCCAACCAAAATGTCGAAGTTTTGCGAGAAGTTTCGGTTTCGTTGTTGCCGCGTGGCTACGGCTTGGCTTTGTTATCGATGTGCGGCTACAGCTTGGCTTCGTTGCCCTAACGTGGCCGCACCCTGCAGTGGCCACGACGTCGAGGTGTCGTCTCTTCGTTGTTGAGTCGTCGAGTGCGCACAGCATCAGCGCATGTGCTCTTTTTTCTTTAAGTGCACGCTTTTTTCTTTAAGTGAACGAGCAAGATGCCAGGGTCTCGGAAACAGTACTCGGCTGCTTTTAAGAGAAAGGTGATTTTAGTTGCTGAAAACATCGGCAACAGTGCGGCCGGGAGGCAGTTTGGCGTCACCGAGGGAAGCATTCGCGGATGGCGACGACAGAAAGAAGCCCTTTTCGCGTGCAAGGGAATGCGAAGAAGCTTTCGCGGGCCTAAGAATGGCGCATTCCCGGAAATTGAACTCGCTCTGACGGAGTTCGTACGAGAACAGCGAGCATCGCATCTAGCTGTGAGCGTAGAGCTTATGCAGGCAAAAGCTAGGGAGCTTGCAAGGGAAAAGGGAATTCCGAGCTCCGCCTTCAAAGCAAGCAAGCACTGGATACATCGCTATATGTGCCGTGCTGGATTCTCGCTACGCCGGCGAACCTCGATTTCACAAAAGCTGCCCGAATCCTTCGAAGAGCTGCTGGTGGCTTTTCAGCGCCACGTGATTTCTTTGCGAAAGACCAAAAACTTTCAGCTGGGGCAAATAGGCAATGCTGACCAGACGCCGGTTTACCTGGACATGCCATCGCCCCTCACCGTCCATGAGAAGGGCTCTAAACAAGTTTGTATCCGGTCTACTGGAAACGAGAAGACGCCGGTTACAGTCATGCTATCGTGCACGGCAGACGGCCGCAAGCTCCCGCCCTATGTCATCTTCAAGCGCAAGACAATGCCGAAAGGTGAGGAGCTGCCGAAGAATGTCATCGTGAGATGCCTGAAAAAGGTTGGATGAACGAGGATCTTGTCCTCGACTGGGTGGAGTCAGTGTGGTGCAAACGGCCCGGTGCACTGTTGTCCTTTCCATCCATCCTCGTGCTGGACGCGTTTCGTTGCCATTTGGCCGACTCGGTGAAGAGGCTGCTAAGCGACTGCCGCACAGAACTTGTGATTCCGGGTGGGATGACCTCACAACTTCAGCCTCTCGACGTTTGTGTCAACAAACCCTTCAAGGACGCAGTCAAGCGATGCTACGCGGAATGGATGCGGTCAGGTGAGCCAGCATGTGACGCTGGCCGGGCGGCTGAAGCGAGCATCGCCAGCCACGCTATGCAAATGGATTGTGGACGCGTGGGCAAGCATCCCAGAGGAGCTTGTGCGCCGTTCGTTTAAGAAGTGCGGCATCTCAAACGCCCTCGATGGCACAGAAGATGAGTACCTGTGGGATGATTTGTCCGACAAAGAAATTTCCGAGGAAAGCGCTGCTGAAGATGAAAGTGATTGAAGCGTGAGGTCCGATTATAATAAATGTCTTGTTTTTTCTCTCTCGTATTATATGCGGTAAAAACTTTTTTTTTCCATTTCGGGTCTCCAGAATTTCACCTCGTATTATATTCGGGTTCGTATTATACGCGGGTTTTTACGGTAACTGACCTAGTATACTTCACCTCAGTACTATCTGGTAAACACTATGACTACTGTAACGGAGTGAACAGCATAAGAAAAC
Organism: Amblyomma maculatum; assembly: GCF_055883805.1. NCBI lineage: Eukaryota > Metazoa > Arthropoda > Arachnida > Ixodida > Ixodidae > Amblyomma > Amblyomma maculatum. Next base: position 323,126,926 of record NC_139344.1, on the reverse strand, counting down.
TGGCCAATACATGCAAACGCTCAAATAAGAAATGCGACATAAACAATGTGATGATGCATGAAGAGCATTCTTTCAGCGCGGCCTTTTATTCACAACCATCATGCACAGCTGCGAAAACAGCATGCATACAGGGGTTAAACCTAGCAAAAGCTTTCATTTTTCCGTGTGGCTTTTCAGAGAAAAAAGAAATTGACACACTAATAAAAGAATACCGTATGATGCACGAGACTATATTAATATATCCCGGGGAAGGGTGGCCATTTCATGCAATCATGCTGGCAGACAATTTCACAACATGAAAGGCGAGTATTGTTAAAAAAGCACAAGCAAGAAGAACCTTACCGCTGCTCCAGAAACCCCTTGTGGTGCACCATCACGGTAGCCACTTTCATAGGCGGCTGCAAAGTAGAAGCAGAGAGGCACAACATTCTCACTTCTCCCCATGAAAAGAAACCGCTATCGAATGCAGTGAACATACTCACGCAAGTGGCAAAAATGATTCAATTAAAATTTAAAGTGTGATTTTTCACCCTACATCGTCAAAAAGAGTGAGTGAAAAGGACACACCACAGAAGCCTTATGTGTCTTGTTGCATTACGTGGTGTTAAGATTAAAAGTATGCGGTGTTTAAAAAATTGGTACTAGGGTTTAATGTTCGAAGCTCACACATGGGCAATGAGGGACTACTTCAAGTGCCTGGGATCCTTCAATTCAAAGTAGATACAGACTGCTCTGCCTCCATTAAAACCTGTCGATCTTGAGCTGGATGCCAAACCAACGAGCACTGGGTATTAAGAATGAAGGACCACCACAAACAGAGCCTTAAAATGAATGTCACACTACAGATATGACCACCATAGAGAAAAATAATGCCAGAATTCCTTATATTTTCTAGTTCTCTGCATGGTGCAATGCAGCAATAAGGTTTGGCCGCATAGTCACAAGTGCATAGTGTCCGGTTCAGACACTGAACTCGCATTACCCATCCAAATGTCTGGCCCCCCTCCTTTTTTTTTTTTCAAACGAGAAGTGGTGAGCCTGGGCCAAGCATATGCCACTCACCCATGGCAAGCAGTCCAGGAGGTGGTGGCGGTGGCGGCACACCACGAAACTCTTCCTCCCGCCGCCGCGAGCGCATTTCATCATCTTGTCGCTGCTGCTGAAACAGCGCCTCTTCACGCCTTCGCCTCTCCTCTTCGCGCCTTCTTTCTTCCTCCCGTCTGCACAGGGCCACGCACATCCACTAAGCTTCTTTTTTCATTTCTAGACAAGCACAAAGCACACAATTTTCTCTGCCTAGGAAATCCTCAGGGATGCTGAATGGAGAAAATGTAGACATTCTTAAGGTTTAATGCAGTAGACAAGTTCTGCTTGTTTATATAACCTGCCATGGCTCTACAGAGCCACATTCAGAAAACAGTAAGATTTCTCCTCACATGCATACTCACCTCTTTGAATAAATGCAAACATGCTTCTGATTGAGCCATTTGCCATTTTCATTTTATCACGCACTTGAACACAACAAGCACATAATATTACCCCTCGCTAAACAAATGGTTCTACATCTTCATTCCTTTCAGGTAAATGGAGTTTCAATTTGTGTTTCAAGACAGATGTACTAGAAACACCATAAGTTAATGGAACGCAGGGCTAAGCCGTGTGTCTGATTTCGTTCAAGCACACAGCAGTGTGGTCACTTTCTTTCTTACTGGACTAACCTGTTCCTCACATACTGGAAACACCTCTACTCCAATGGCTGCCACAGTATAGCAGATGGATTTCAATCCTCAACTCAACTACTTTTTTGCGCTTAAGGAACGAAACATTACATGCCTTCCAACTTGCTCATGAAAAAAATAAATAAAACTGACCTCATCTCTCGCTCCCGTGCCATAAGACTGCTCTGTTCCTCCATTCTTCGGAGCTCTGGAAAGAAAAAGCACAATTTGCTAGTCAGACACTTCTTAGTTATTCCCTGCAATGCAGAATTCCTGTTGCTATTTAAAAATTCAACGGACAGCCTACAAAGCTGATCGTTATACCATATTTGGATGGCTGACGATGCTCTACCCAATGCATAGAGTGATCCACTAAGAGATACCAAGGACAAATTGAAGTAAATCTGCTTCCAGAAATGGTCCAGTAAATTAAAACTGCTTTTGCACCTTTAACTCCTTCATTATTAACACTGCCTTCCACCACCTGCCAGAGGCGCCCTCATGATATTTCGAGGCTGAGAGGACACCTGACATAGGGATATTAATGCTCTCGCATTAAAGACATCACTTTCTAGTATTAAAATTCGATCATAAATCAATGTCTCCATTCAAAGTTATACTTAGTACAATGCTCAAAGCATTAAATCTGCACATTCACCAGTAATTTTCAGACCCATTTCCTCGTCTCTTGATCACTCTACTGATATAGGCCAACACAGTGTCTACAAAAATAGGGGGCGCTTCATTTATCAAGCCATATGAGAGCAGCCTTCCTGTCTTCCTTAAGGAGCTGTCTAATTTGAAGCAATGTACTGTCAAACAAATGTGTGCCATAGCATGTCAGACTGCATGAGAAGCTTTGGCGATTCAAAGAGAAGCACTCAACTGATTGAGAGCCTCGGCATGGGAATATGTGCACTGTGTTGTAACAAACATTTAGTTCAACAAATATCAGCTTCGAAATGATGCAGCAAACTCTTTGTTCCAATGATCACTTCCCCGGGTGCAGTGTGAAATGAGAAAATTATTTTGGAAAGTTTTCTCGGCAGCTGTTTCTATTGGTGGCACTTGTGCCCCGTACCCCTACCCATGGAGGAGGGGGGGGGGGGGGGGGGGGGAGTTCCTATGACACAAACATATTGTGATGTTTTAAAGAATACGACATCCCATATTTGCACATTCTTTTCTAGTATATGCGGCAAAACCTTGTCAACATGCTCCCAGTCCATATACTTAAAACTGCAGACAAACTGGCCCACAAAGTTAAGCTATTTTTCTTCGCGTAATACTTTTCCAAACAACGCGATTTTCCAGCCACCTTATTTAGAGACGTTGAAATATAAAAGCGGCCTAAATCCGGGGGCATGCAACATGAAGAGCTGGCATGATGGCTACTGTGTACAATAGCATAAGTGCAAAGGGAACAAAAAAGCCGTTTCGGCAGGGAAGCAATATCAAGAGGAAAGCAGCAGCTGGCGCTTCACAGCGCATAAGAGCGCACAAGAGCATTCTTCACAGTGCCCATGGGATGAAAATTTCTGAAACTACAATTGGGCCGGGCCTAATGCCTAACTAGCATTACCGCGCATGTTGATTCCACAAAATATAGGCCAGCTAACTGATACGACAGTTTTGAAATGCTGCAACCAGTGAATGCCGTTTGGAGCCCGCGATGGCTGGCCATGAGTTCAGGCACATAAAATAAGTACAGTTTCAAATGTTCTGACACCCTTTAAACTGTGACATGCGGGGGGGAAAAAAAAGGAACCCGCTGCACTTGCTCGCCCTTCTTGGCGCAAGCTGGTGCAATTTCGGTAAATTTGGTGCTTTTGAAGCAGAAATTGTTTTTGTATGAACATGGCACAATTGGCACAGCTGTCAGACCCCTGATGCATAATGCAGTCCATATGATCTGTTTCAGAAATGAACTACACACAGACTTCATGTAATTGTATTTAGTTAACAGAATAACGAAAAAAACAAAAAATGGAGGTTTACTTTGCTTACTACCTTCATTCAGAAGTAAAAACGTTAACAAGTATGTACCACACAAACCTCGACCCCGAATTCCTCAAATTTGGTTGGAGGACATATTAATCTCAAGATATTACAAAGCACTTGATCAGCTATTATGTATAGTAGACTCAAAATAATCCAAACACTTCCAGTCAATTCAAACGATTCAAAATTTTTGTTCTCTGGCCATACTTTCAAACCACTTTATAACTGCTTAATTCGTAACACAGGCTAAATTAAATCAAACATTTTATCTCACTCTCAGTATGCAATAAGCGCAGTGGATGAGGTCAGATACATCAGACTTGTGGTACCATGTGAGCTGAAAATTTGGCCCCTACAAATGAATAACTTGACTGCGTTCCAGAGTGGGTACATGCTGAAGTCCAAACCACACTCCAAGCAATCGCATGTGCCTCATCGCAGCCAGCGTTGCCAAGGTAGCGGTTTTCTTGCTAAATCTAGCAGGTTTTTGCACAGTTTAGCCGAAAAAAAAAAATGTTTTCTTGCGGAAGGTGGGATTTTTAGCCGTTTTTATGTCCTGGTGTTCTTATTGGCGGTTTTTTTGGACATACAATTTTTGTTTATAATCGTGTAAATTCTTTGCAATTATATTAATTTCTGCAGGAATGCTATGAGCCTGTGTCGTCATCGAGACCTCAAGATGTTGATATTCTAATATGCCCGATATGCCTTAAACTGATTTATATGGCATTATTTCTTACGCAATCGTCGACTCTGCTGATGCCAGGCGTTCGCGTTCCTGGCATCAGCCGGCAAAAGTTTGGGAACGAGTCACTGTGGGACCCTAAGTATCGAAAAAAAAATTCTCCCATTCAAATGCAATAGAAGAAACCAAGACTTGTCAGCTGGAACTACCGCAGGAGCACAGCTGCATTCCGAGATTAAGTAAACTACAGAGATGCTGTCAAGTGCGCGCACCCTGATCGTGGGCAGAAAGAACGAACGAATAGAAAGACTGCGACGCATGTGTGTTGGCGTTTGTGTGTATGTGCGTGCGTGTGTGCAAGAGAAGCGGCCGTGGATGACGCCTCCTTGTGAAAGGCCCGAACTTGGGAGGGAGTCTGCGGGCTGGCGCCGCACGGCCGGCCGGCGATGTCGGCCGAAGAAAAGCGCCGCTCCCGAGAGGACACCCGATCCTCCCTCAACCACCCCCAGCCGTGCCAGCGAGTTGTTTCCAGGAATTCGGAGGAGAGCTTGCAATGGCTGCTACGCTGACGCCGGACGACGGGGGAAGAGCAGAACCCGGAGAGGGGGAGAAGGAATCCGAGCGACGCGGCGAGTTTCGGGTGCCGTGACGAGAGGCCGCACCCTGACTGAAGTGAAGTTGTGCTGCAATTTGTATATAGTGTAAATAAATTATGTATTCTGCAATTAGAGCGAATTCCGGTCCATGTAATCGGGAGATGAGAGAAATTTGAAGAAAACAACAAGAAAAGAAGAACCTGATATTTAACTGATGCTTAAGACAAAAATCTTCCTTGAGCTAGCAAAGTTTGCTCTTTCCATGCTGGTGATGCTCTGGCAGAACGTAAAGGTTGGAAGCAACTCATTCACTTAAACATTATCACTTGCAAACAGGAAACAGAGTGAAAGAAATGACAAATCCCACCTTAATTTTTCGAGCTGCAGGGTAAATGCTGCTCAAATTACTCTGCTCGCAAAAGTAATCCAAACGATTGGCACTGCCGGCGGTCGGGATTGCACCCAGGTACTGTGCCGGAGTACCCGGGTTTGATCCCCACCATCGGTGACTGTGCTTCGAAGGTGGTGAAACGAAGAGGCATCCATGTGCTATGTCAACACCCGTTTGAGCCCCAGGAGGTCGAAATTACTCCGAAGCCCTCCACTATGGCCCCTCTTCCTATCTTTCCGCTTTAACTCCCACCTTCCTCCCTTTCCTTCCGGTGCAGTTCAGATGTCCATGGAACAAGTATGACAGATACTGCACCTTTTCTTTCCTGTAAACCGATTACAGTCGAAACCCGCGATAGCGAAATCTCGAGAAAACGAAATTCTCGCCGCAACGAAATATTTCCGAGATCCCGGCAAATGCCCATAGGGGCCAATGTATTTCGTATCTCTCGGTAACGAAACATTTTTGTACCGCAATCCCACGATAACGAAATTTGCTGCAGCGTCGGTCCGCATACTGTCTCCCATATTATGAATAACAGCGTCAAAAAAGCACTCAAATTGAGCAAACTGCAATAGCGCGCTTGCGTGGCTACAGCGAGAGCATTGGCGCCTGGCAACCTTGCAGCCGGAACAACTTTAAAAACTTTAGCCACCTTGAGCCGGTGCTAGCCACCATACCGGCGCAGCGCGTGTCCTCTGTGATCGGTTCCGCGTGGTTGTTTATCTCGGAGGCTATGTTCAGGGAAGGCAGCCTCGCAGCGACACCATCAGGGGGCGACACTAGATCATCAGCGCTGCACTTTTAGGCCTGCGAGCGGTGCACATGTGTTCGTTGTGTGTGGTGGCGGTGTGTATGAGCAGCAGTCCGCACGTTTGCGTTTGAGATGTCTCTGCAAGAGAAGGCTGCCATCATTGCTCAAGCAGAAAAAGGCAGGAAAAAAATGGATATCGCCGACGAGTACGGGATTGCGTGCAGCTCACTGTCGACAATTTTGAAAAGCAAGGCAGCCATTCTCGGTGCGCTTGAGAATGGTGCTCGAGCACAGCATAAAACAGTGACGGCTGCGGTGTTCCCGGACGTTGACAAGGCGGTGTTTGCCTGGTTCTGTGAACAGCGCGCAAACAAAGTGCCTCTGTCTGGCAAACTGCTGCAACAGAAGGCTCTGGACTTTGCCTGCATGCTCGGGCATGACCAATTCAGAGCAAGCGCTGGCTGGCTGGGATCACTTCTTGCAGTGTGAGAATAGAACCATGAAGTTGCTGCAAGGCAAGGCTCGGCAAACTAAGCTGACTGACTTTTGGCAATAAATTTTCTTTTTGCGGGCTGTTTTCTATCTTTTCTCATTTTCGCGGCAACGAAATTCTCGCGAAAGCGAATTTTTTTGCTGTCCCCGGCGATTTCGTTATTGCGGGTTTCGACTGTATTATATTATTGGCACGATATGGGTATGTTGGCAGAAGTGCTGGGATCCCAGCCAGAACCAGGTATGACCGCAGAGGGCTCGGAAAACCAAGATGAAGCAGAAGTCATTTTGGGAATGAAAGTGATAGTCAGGAAAGAAAGACACACTTTTGAAACTTTGATTTGCAGACGTGATATACTAGAAAATGGCAGTATTTGTAGCTCGAAGTCCCAGGTCAAAGAAAAAGGTGCTTTCTTATATATTCAACATATTAGCTATATTTTAAGGTGCACTTCTGAAAACAAAAACAACTGGTCCCCTAAAGTTTGAATTATTGAGAGTCTACTATATGGCCTAGAGAAATGATGTCTACAAATGTATGCCAGCGATAACAAAAAAACTAATTCAATGCTAAATCAATATTTCTTCCCATCCCATTGAATAAGAATATGACGAACTGCTCTTGCCAAGGTGGCAGTAATTTTGAGGAAACTCTCCTTCAGGAACAACGGCAGGCTTGTATTCATGGAAGCGCTCGCTTATTACGAAATCTGTCGGTTGCCCACCTGAAGACAAGCATGAAAAGCAAATGAGAGTCAACAGTTCACACAACAGAAACACAAAGCAACTAAGTTATGTATGCAGTTCCCACAAGCAGCTTTGCACCTCACTTTGACTAGCGCTATGTATCAACCTTTAAAAGCTGTATAGCACTGGAAGGCTGTAAAACAAGAAAAGATGGAAATGTTATAATGGTTATGAACTGCCAGCTTTTCTTGATAAGGACAGAGAGGGAGAAGCATGGCAGTACACAAATAATTCTAACTTGAATAATTTATACTTTTGGTTCATTGAAACAAACTTCAAAATTATGGCTAGCCAGATGTATGATTAATGGCACTTTAAAGCCGCTGAACTGGCACAATGATTTTGGTTAATTCACTTCATTCAAATTTCCCACCTTCCTCCGACACAGCATGAAAGTGATTTTCTGGGCACAGTCAACAGTACATAGGTGAAGATTTGCTGCCACTGAGTGCATCTGGTGAAGTAGAAAAACATGCCTACGCCATACTGCTACAGGAGCAGGGAGACCACATTGCCAATGGAAGCCAGGCGAGCCATCCCGTGATTTTGTGCATAGCCCACCCAGTCCAGCCAACACAAACTAGGCGGTGATGGCTCAGTGCATAAATGGGATGAAAACTTGGCCTTCATGACTGCGCTTTTCTCCCTTTTTGTTTCGAAGGTCTGAATAAGTTGGTTGTGCACAATCAAAAAAGCAAGAAAACAAATAAATGCTTTAAAAAGTCAATTAAACAAAAATAATAATAAGAAGGGCTCATGCACAAGCAACACTGCTTGGCTCTGATGACTGGTGTCTCCATAGTCACACAAATTGAGTTTTTCACAAAGGCTAACATTTTAAATGTACATCTGTAATGAGCACGCTCTCACAGTTGCATGAATAGTTTATATAAAGCCTCATTGACACATTTGTAAAAAGAATGCAAAAAAAAGCATGTTTATTCGCGGTGATAAAAACTGCCCAATTTTGAAAAATGTCACAGCAGTTCAGGTGTCCACAGAAAAAGTATGACATATGTTGCGCCTTTCCGTTCCTGTAAACCAATTTAATTTAAACAGTCTACAATTCTGAGCACATGTTCTGAGCAGCTCCTCATCTAATGCAAAAAAATTGAAGGGGGAGAGGTCTTTAGTACACATTGATGGCTGCTGGGGCTCTCCGGGCAAAGAAGTTCGGCCTTTGGTATAGATAGTAACTTGTGAGCATGGCCAATCGTGTTAGTTGGCAATTCATACATCTTGAGCATGCTTAAAATCTATGTGCAGAGAGGCGTCCCAAAATTTCACAACCAGAAAGATGCAATATGGCATATTTTGCGTGTTCTGAATTACTTATATTATGTTTCTTTATCTTTAGCATCATGCTTTCTTTTTACTTCTTACTGTTGCATTTTTCAGTAGGCTCTCACTGAGATTTTTTTCTCCATGTTGTATGTAATGTTAAATTAATACCTATGTTCGTGAAAGACAATCGAAATAGCTACATTTTGGTATAGGTTATACCCAGATGCTGTAAAAGATGTATTGAATAAATTTTTTTTTTTCCCTCAAGACCTGAAAGAATCGCCTGTTTTTTCATGGTCCCCAAATAGCTAAGGCGCATTCTAAAAGTCTGAACAAAAATCTCTGGTCCCTTCAAGTTTGACTCAATGATAGCCGATAGTGCTAGGAAATGCAATGCATTCTTCACGGTCTGCAATTTATTCACACAATGAACAAGATAAGATTGTTGCATTACAACATAAAAAACACGAAGCAGAAAAGGTGCCACTAAGCAAAATAATATGCATATTCAAAAAATGAAAAGTGATAAAAAAAACATGCACTTAATAAAGCTGGCACTGTAAATAAGTGAACCAAGTTAGTGTCCCCATAGTCCCAATTTTTTTAGCAAAGGCTATTGCTTAAAATACATTAGCATTTATAGACATTCAGCCATGCATAGCTTCTTTTTTCAACTCTCGCAGAATTCAGTCCATATTTGCATTTTGGTGAGCCCCTTACACCAATGACATGTGGTAAAGCTATCGCAATGCTGTGCGATGTCAGCGCACGTTAAAGATCCCCAGGTGGTCGAAATTACTTCGCAGCCCTCCACTACGGCTCCCCTTTCTCTCTTTCTACTTTCACTTCCACCTTCCTCCCTTCCCTTACGGCACGGTTCAGGTGTACACAGAGCAAGTGTGACAGTTACTGCGCCTTTCCCTTCCTGTGAACCAATTTTTATTAATTGCCTCCAGTTGTGACTTTGCTCATGCTGCATCCCCCGAACACTGCCTGCTCGTATCCAAATGAATATTTGTAGTTATCAAATGGTTCCCTCCAATGTTCCTAGGACACCACAAAGAAGTCACCGCCTTGCTCCTCATGAAGTCATGTTTCAGCGGGAACGGGCGCCTCATATGTTGGCTCGTTGACTTTTTTTGATGCCTCGCCCTTTTGCACCTAGGCACTGCAGAAAAGCAACTGTGGCGGGTGAGCGTCGCTGATCAGTTGTGCCTGTCACGAGCGCTCATTAACAGATGTCCAACTGATTGCAAAATGTATTATATGACCACAATTTGTCAAAATTTCGAATGTAGTAACCAGGAAAATGTGTTATCCGGGAACATATTAAGTGGGGAAAAGACAGTGTAACTTTATGGGAGACATTTTGAACATTTGAAATGAAAAATCATATCACAATGTTCTACTGTATTTGCCTCTGATCTGCATTAGTCATGAGCACGCTCACCAAGTTGCATAAGCAGTTTATTTAAAGTCTTACTGACATGTTTTTAAATAGAATGCAGAATGAAGCGTATTGTTCATAATAATAAAAGCCCCCCAATATTGAAAAAATATATACAGTTGAACCCCTTTATAAGGGACATGCGCTAAGTAGCAGTTTTTGTCTCTTATATGAGAGGTCCCTTATAAGCGGGCACCAAGTTCACATTTTCTAACCAAACGTTACTTCGACATAGGCATCCTACATATTCTATGGTGAGGCAGACAAAAGTAAAGAAAAATAAAGTGCCTCTGCCTGTGCCACTTAGTAAACAGCTGAAATATGCAAAAAAGAAGGGTACATCATGTTGTTAAAAGCGTCATTATAGTTTTCGTTTACATGCCTTTGCTTGGTGGACCGCCACACACTTCACAACTTTCTTGCATTTATTTATTGCTAAAATAGTTGTAAATGTTGATCTGTTTCATGGCTGCATTGATGCTGTTCCAACAAAGCCTCGTCCAGCTTGAATATCAGGCCAAGAGCCTCATGGCCGTTGGGCCAAAGCTGTATATATTGGCAAGCTAAGTTTGTGTGATTGCAAAGTGCGATTGCAATGTGACATGGCACCGCAACTAGCAATTCGAAATTAAGTTATGTGTCTGGTAACACTACAAGAACTCAAGTAAAAAAAGCGCCACAAAATCATAAAAGTAGCGAAAACTACGAAACAGCACCAGCAGAAATATCACTCAGAAATTTATGCTTGTTTGAGAAAGGATAACAGCAGCTGTGAGTAACAAGTCTGTGAATCAGACTGAAAATAAATGCCAGAACAGAACCACTTGTTTTTATGCCATTTTGACCTTGGCTTGGCTATGTCTCGCTTTCTAGGCACAATGGCTTATTTATGCCAGCGGCCCTAGTTGAGCGCTTTCTTTGCACTTACCAGATAGATTTGTCGCTCATACTGAAATAACAAATACGGTGATTCTTGATAGCAAGCTGCACTAAGTGGAGAACCCAATGCACACTCCTGGTATGCTCGCATGTGCTGTTGCGCTTGTGCTCTTTGTGGGAAGCCTGAAGACCTTCTCTACGTTGCATTCCCACTGCAGGCGCTTCTTTTAGTCATTTCATAGCTGACTGACCTGCTCTTGATTTGCTAAAGTTAATAATGACAATGCAGGTGTGTCTTTCTTCTTTTGTTTTCACTGTAGCTGCAGCTGAACCTGGCGATGGATGGTGCCACATCTAATGTAAAATGTCTGTTCCAAACAAGACTGAGTACCAAGCTAAGAATTTGTCCTTCATAGCCAATTGTCTTCTACATCCAATATCTGTTAAAAAAGAGGTCCAATTAATGAAGTCACAGGGCAGCCAACCATTTGGGTGAATGTCTCTTATAACGGGGTTCAGCTGTATATAACAGTTTACATTTTCACTTCGTATAAATCTTGCATTCTTACAACAAAAGTTCTGAGCAGCTCATCTAATGCCCACAAAATACAGTCTGCATTTAAAGTGTTCTTTGAGAGGAAGGAACATTGCATCATACCCGAGCCATTCACAGCAATGATAAAACTGATGGTCTTTTACTTGTTAGTGGACGCTTCGCCCCTTTGCACCAACCCACTGTGGGACCACAGCACAAATTAATGTTGCAGCAGCCTCCAGACCCAACTCGCTCGCATGTAAGCATCCGCGTATTTCATTACATGCTTTAACCTGTTGCACCAACGCCCTCTGAAGAAGCCCCTGCATTTACTCCTCTTCGCATCAATGAAACGATCTGTTTGTGTGTGAACGCAGTTTTTTTTATGCTTTGCCCCTTTGCACCAAGGCATTGCTGAAGAGCCACCACAGCAGGCAGCTGCCACTGCATTCCTGCACTTCGATGTCTCATACTCAGAGGTTCCGCCTACTTGTATCTTAATCATGAAATGCTTTCAACTCCCACTATCGGCACACTGCCGGTGACCCTGGTTTCAGAAAGAAGGAAAACATGAAGATGAACCTAGACAAGGTCTAGAAGTTTTCCGGGTCATCCCCAGGTGCCTGTATGCTGTGCTCTCACTGGAACAGCGCATGCATCAACAAGTGTCTTCCCATACTTGGGGACAACTTTCTGTGGCTATAATGTCACACTACAGAGCTAAAATGCATCAGCTCACTCCACAACAGACTACACTCCTAGATATTTTGTGGATCTCACTCTGGGATGTTATACAAGTATGGAATTATTAATGTTATTGCTAGCTCAAGATTATACTCCAATACTAGCCAGCAGAACATGAGTATAACACACCATGCGCATGTCGGAGGTACCACGAAGACATCTGCCCAGTGTCCAAGCTGTTTTCGGTACACTTTCACAATTGTGCTTGTTTTGACAATGTGCGCCATGTGGTTGACTGACCAGACAGAAATATATCTTAAAATAGACCTTCAGTTGCATAAAGAAACATATTTCTACATATCTGCCTGCTCAAAAACTATTCATTAAAAGACACAACTGAAACTGAAACCATAACTCAGGCAAGATATGTATGAACTACTCGGCGTACCAACACTGTAAGGAACGTTTCACCTCGTAGACTTGGCTGCATAGCCACAGAAAGCAGTCTGTGAGTATAGGCTTATGGCGAACAAAGCCTCCACATGGCACGAAAGAGTCTATGCTTAAACCTTCAAGCTCAAGAGGCACATGCAAATTCTTGGCGGCCCATGAAGACGGGCAAGGCATCAACGCTGCGCCAGTTTCTGTTACTGAATTGCGCTTGCCAAGCTAAACTATACACCACAGGTCTCGTGGCGCCATCCATCAACATGACATGTCCCCACTCGACGGCGCAGCAAGAGAATTTAACTAGAGATCATAAGTGTGCTATCCAATGTGCTATCAGGATATTCAAAACTGCAGCAGACGCAGGGCAGAGGGAAGCAACGACACTTCAAGTGGCCTACCTATCTACCCTTCTAACCAAAGCGCTACGCCAGTAATAAACTAATAAACCTATTTCAAACTTACATCAGTGATGTTTTTTTCACACACAGTTAGTTGCTAACCATAGTATACAGAACGAATTTGTCCATATTTTGAACGCCCTAGCCAGGAAATCATGTTATCTGAGAACATATTAACTTAAAGAAAATTAGTGCAACTCTACGGAACATTTTTATAGACCCTGGTAATCACAGGAACAGGGAACATACCAACGAGGTTTCAATGTACACAGCAAGGCAGTGAGGTGTCAGAAGGTAATGGGGCCAACTAGTGCAACCAGTTGCAATGTCCACCAATACAGCCACAAGAACAATGCATGATGTTTAGAGAATCTTTGATAAATAACTGCACTATATGAGCTCAAAGTCAAGAAATACCAATGTGCCTTTTCTCTTAACTTCGTCTGTGATGACCAATATTCGTAAATTCCTTGCATGCTCCCAGCACAGGCACCCTGGACAGCTGTCTTTCATGCACACAAAAACAACAGAACACATCTGGAGACTATGCTCACTTTCGCGCAGCATATTCGCCTCGTGCTCGTAAAGGAGAGCCTCCATCTGGTCCTCAAGTGAGCGGCGGCACGAGAGGATGTCTTGCTCGAGCTGCTCGCGCCGTGCCCGCTCGTCTTCGTATAGCTTCTTCCAGCGCATAGCGAACTCGTACTCAAACGAGCCCATCTCAGCCAGCCGGGGTCCAGCCTCACGCTCCTTCTGGTACTGCTTGTTGTTTGGTTGGAAGTTCATCTCTGGCAGGCCATCATCCTCGTCGCGCTGCTCCAGTGGCTCCACAACAACTGGCCGAGGGGTGCTGCCAGAAAAGGACATTCAGGGGCTAGGCTACATAAATGAGCTCTGCTTTCATATCAAACTGCCCGCAAGGTGCATTTGATGCAGCAGTAAATCAGGCTGCGTGCGTTACTGAGAGAAGATGCTCCTGAAGGCCCTGGTGATCCTGTAGCACCACTGCCGAAGCATGCAAAAGGAACAAGTGTTAGGCATGTGCAAGGCACCATGTTCACTGGACACAGCCACTCGGGCATCCACCTGGCCAACCGAAATGAATGTGGTTGCCACTGCAACTTAATTTTCCATTTCTCACGTCGCTAGGCGCCGTGACACTTTGCAGGAGGACCACAAAGCTGCATGTCCTTTGAACAAAGCTCCTTATTGCGAATGTTCTCCAAGAGAGAGCATGCAAAAATCCTGAGCAAGAGGAGAAAAGACCTCCATCCTGGTCAGATGGCTTGCCTCACCAGTGGAAAAAGAAATTCCATTTAAAGTTAAACAGCTTCTAGTATGTGTGCATCCACCCTTCCCCAGCTGAGACGACCTTGAGTGCCATTGTGCCTTTCCTTCCTCTCCCCCATAAACTCTGCCCGTATTTCTCTATTCATCCTCTAAACTTAAGTTTAGACCAAGTAAGGCATCACAGAACTTAAATGCAAGGTAAGGTGGCCCCTGTTTACAAATCTGGTTATAAACATTCACCTTTTAACTATCGGCTGTGTCACTACCAGCATCCCATGCAAGATGTTGGAGCATATTCTTCTTTCACACATTCTCACTTTTCTTGAATAAAACTTTTTTCAACCCTCTCTGCATAGTTTTAGGAAGTATTATTAATGCAAAGCACAGCTGCTCTTTTCACACATAAGGTTCAAGCAAACTCCAGACCGTTGCTCAATCGCCAACTGCATTTGCCTAGGTTTTGCACAGGCAATTGGTAATGTTTATCACCATCATTTGTTATTAAAACTGCGCACGATAGGATTACACACTAAAATTTAAGCACGGCTGGAACTTTTCCTTACACACCATCAGCAATTTGTTGCAGTAAAATGTTCATTCCTCCATTCACCCTGTTCTTCCCTGCATTCCCTAACGCACCATGCTGGGGCACCTGCTTTATGACTGCATTTTTTTCCGGGAAATAACAAATGACAATGACCAGCAGCCGTTTTGGTCTGACCTTAACACTATCTCATCCTGATGCAAAAATTTGGCACATGACGCTGAACGCTGACAAGTGTAAACTTATGCATATTTCTTGTGTTGATAATCGTTCACCTCTATACTCTTAATGGTGTGTTGACCTGTTACAACATACAAGTCAAGTACCTCAGAATTTCTATTACCTCGAACCTTGGTAGGGCCACACACGTAGAGCCCATTACTAACAAAGCTAATTAATTACATATTCGAATATTTGAGACACAACCTTTACGCAGCCACTACAAACATCAAGCTTTTTCTAAATAACACACTAGTATGCTCACAGCTGGAATATGTTTCATCAATCTCCTCGAAATGGTACAGAGCAGAACAAACAAAAAACTGAACACTGTATTCAGAGGTTGAGTCATTTCCTAAAGTGTTGTTCCTGTCCTCAATTTGAGTCCCCTGATTGGTGGAAACAGAGCAATCGGATGCCAGTTCAATTGCCACCACACCTGGTTGCAATATTTCCACTAGTCAGATAAGGGTGAGAATGGCGAGAACTAACCCTTCTGAATGCACAAACTCAGAACACAGGCCTAACAGGCTTTATCCTTTACTCTGGGCTTAGTTTCCCTTACATCACAGCGCAATATAGCATGCCAGTGCCTCTTTCAGAAAATGTTCCACGAGTGCCCCTTCTCATATTTCAACACAATCAAAAAACAAACCTAAAGTAGGCATTACCACGAGCAAAACTAAAACATTCCTGGACTTGGACTCTTTTATTCCTCGTATATAATATGGCAGAAACCATCTTTTTTCTTCCATTGCGACAATTCCTGACCCTTCACCATTTTAAGCTGATGTATATATTTAAACTGTATTTTTTTCTTTTGACCACTTATTGTTTCTCTACTCTTATTTGGTATTTATTCAGTATTTTATGTATCACCCACTCCCCTTATGTATCACCCTTTGTAATCTGCACAGAGGGCCAAATAATAAGATAAACAAATAGATAAATACTAGTCAAAAAACATCCACTGCCTCTTCCTGCCCATCCAGCATCTTCCAGAGTACATTTCTTCCAACATCGGTGTGCTGTCTGACCGCCTTACCCTCTCCTATCAAGGACAGTTTCCCAAATGGTGCAACAACACAATTACACCTCATGTGCACGACGCTCAACTACCCGCCAACAGTAGCTTTACTTAGGTCTGCTGCCATCTTGTGCACATTTTCTATCAGGAACTGCAACTATGAGGGAATAAAGTCTAGTCTCCTTATAGAATGAAAGCCAACTGACCTTGTCAAGATGAAGCACTCCTCGGAGCATCGCTTCAGTGCTTGTTGGGCAGCCTGCTTGCGGGAAAACTCGACGATCCCTTCACCAACCGAGCGACCACGGTCATCCACAATGACCACAGCTCTTTCCACCTCTCCAAAGACCGAGAAGGCAAGCTCCAGTAGTTCATTGGTCACCCACTGGCTGAAGTTTTTCACTTTGAGGGCTGCGCTATGGGTGGCAAACCGTACACGCAGCGGCTTCTGCTGCATTGGCATGAAGTCTAAGGCTGCTTTAGCTGCTTCAGCATTTTGTCGGGTGTCCTGCGTAAAGTACAAGCAAATGTGAATGGATGACCAGTAACACAATTTGTCCATGCACCTTGCATTCTGAATGACTTCACATTAATCACTGCCAAAATAGTGCAGTTTAATATGCCCATTCTCAACGCAAAACATTTAAGCTGAGCTTGAACTGCAAGCGGTACTGCATCACATTCTGTACATTCATCTTCCTCGCAGATTGGTGCAAGAGAAAGGTCAGTCACTGCCAACTGTGTGGTCAAACTAAAGTTCACCACGACCCGTCACAGTAGAGCCGGCAGTTTCAATTTGTGCTGAAGTCACTGCACACATCATCACTGGATGTGAAGTCTGCATCGAGCTTCCTGTGTCTCTTGCACTAAGTTTTGG
Source organism: Amblyomma maculatum (assembly GCF_055883805.1). NCBI lineage: Eukaryota > Metazoa > Arthropoda > Arachnida > Ixodida > Ixodidae > Amblyomma > Amblyomma maculatum. The sequence continues at coordinate 323,109,908 of NC_139344.1, read as the reverse complement.
TTTTGTACGTAAAAAAACTAATTTCCTTGTGCTGCAGCCCTTGGAAAATTAGTTTTTCTTCATTTTTAAATGGAATAATTAAAAGGTTAACTAGAAAGTTTTTGTTCAAAAGTTGTGTAATTAGAACAGCTTTGCAGTGCATTGTGTCTACTGTACCTGAAAGTTCTATTCCTGCAAATATTTATCCACTTTGAACTCACTATTTTCAGGAATTCTTTAAATGTTTGTTGAAACACACCGTACAATTCTTTTTCACTGAATACTTTCAAATTTTTCCGTGTCCTCCTTGGTGTGGGAAGCTTTGTACTCATGAGAAATTTTTAAGCTTCCCTTTTGAGAAAGCACAAATATCTGTGATGTGTATGGACACTGGTAGTAGATTGGGTAAACTGAATGCCGCCGTTTTGAGTAGAGTGCCTCGATGCGCGCTCTCTTACGCCGCTCCGTGGAAGGTGGAGACATTTTTTGAAAGGGTCAATGCCGCCTCAACAAGCACGCCATATTTGAGCCCATGCCATGTTTCGCTTCTGTTAGCTGCAAGTGCGGCGTCATGTTTCTCGTCTATTTCAATTTTGCTCGGCCGCGAGACAAGGAAAACATGACAGCGTGATGCATGTCTGCGTACACTAATCACGCCCGAAATGGGTGCACAATGTCTGCATGTTCTAGAGATAGAAAAAGAAGACTCTAATAGAGGAGACAACCTGGGCCACCTTGGTCTTTAGTCTGCTCCGTGCTGTATTTGAGCGCGTGTTTAAGTGCGTGCACGCGGTTGCTGCTCTCCTCCTCCTGCCACGTTCTGGCCACCGTCGCGTTCTGATAAAGGGGGCAAAAAAAAAATCTACAATGAAAAAATTATGCCGCGCTTTTCGCGTAACTTATGTAGTAAATGGTAACAGGGTAGTTGTCGCCCCCCCCCCCTTTTTTTTAAGTATCTCATACTGCTCGTATCTCACACTGCTGTTTGTCCCTGGCAGTGCCGCAGCAGCCATCGCAAAACCAAGTCGGCCTCAAACAGACATGTCAATTGTTCTAGCCTCATATGCGATCCAGCTTTGGGAGCTCAAAACTGCGCACTCGATCGATTGAGGAGGTAACTGAACAGGGATTGCACAGATTAGCTGAGAACTAAGAATACAAAGGTTTTCGTGGACAGATGTCCCCGTCTGCATGGAAAGTCATCAGGCATTTGCTCGGTGTTCATCTCGTGGAAAGAGAAAACTGCTGCAATAATGGCATGCCTCGGCTTCTAGTCAATGACCCTGGTCGTTAGAAACCCCTCATCGTTAAAGGCAGATAGGTCATTAATTTTGGAAGGCAGTGCTGCAGCAGCGAACTTCCCCTGGCTGCTGTCGCCATGAACCAAAGGGTAAGGTGGCACGCTTTGTGCCTTTGTAGGGAACACGTCCAAAACATGCCAAAAACAGGCACCAAGGCGCCGGTAGCATCCTATGTAGTCGTCACCGTGCTGAAGCGAATGGGTCATTATGGTGGAATTTACTTTCGTTGACCTTTTCGAGAGGTTGCCTAAAACGTCTGTCCTCAAAGAGTTGATGGGCCGCTTTCAAGTGAGCAGTAACAAGGGGAAGGGAAGCTCCCCAACCGGCGCCCGGAGCACTCGTCGCTGTGTACACGCGTATCAATGATTCTCCACAAGAAGGCTGCACCCTTCATTCTATGAACAGCATGGACAAAGACATCAGGCTTTCACCTTACTTTACTCTCCCGCACTTTAACAACACAAGACGTGCCACCTCGGGTCCCTCAAAATATCTGTTGCTTGCCACTCGCCACTGAGTAGCGAATCTTTTTTTATGTCTCAAAGCCTGCCAACAAGCGCTTTTTGAAAACAATGTTTGCGATGATCGTTTTTCAGAACCTGAAGCGACGTCAGTTTATCAGTCAATCATAATTTCTCGCTTTCCAAAGCACCGATAAAAAACATGTTTCCAACTAGCCTCTTTGTCAGCCGGGGAACCGAAAAAAGCAAAATAAGAAACCCCTAAGAAACCACACAGACGAAGAGCACCGCCTTTGCGCGCATCTCTACGTGACTGTTCCCCCTCCTCCTCATTTTCCTGCTCCATCAGCACGTGCGGATGCACCTGGCACGCGCTCCCGCTCGGGTGGGCTGCGCAGGCTCCACAGACGGCCGTGCGCTGTGCGGCTGCATGTAGGTTTTGCCTCTTATCTCCACTCCGTCAAGAACCGAGCGCTGCCGTCGTGGAGCAAACTCCAGCTTGGGTTCCCTATAGACTATAAAAGTGAAATGTGACAAGTGGCAGCCAGCCAACAGTTAACGATTACACAGTACTATATTCCCTATTTCATTTCCTTGCTATGTGTATTACACTGTAATACACAATGTGTCTTACACTCTTCCTTGCAATTTTTACACTCCTTGAAAAATTACCGAAAGCAATAATTCCTTTATTGTGACAGTGAGAAAGCAGGAGATATGACAACGTTTGGGCCGCATGTGTCTCTCTTGTTGCACCCTATTCATGATCCCACAACCAGTTTGGTGGTCGTGGGGAAAGCTATGCAAAGGAGCTAACTTCCACATTGTGGCAAAGGGTCATATTTGGAGTGCCATGTAAGATAAAGTTATTAATTTTAGGGCTCAATAAAATGCTGACTTTACATGAAGAGGCTTCACAAAATAAGATACAATATTGGATGTCACAAATACATGTGAAATACCTCCCTCTAGCATCGCTAGTATGAGTGTGTATACTTCCAAAAAATAACCGGTATAGAATACGCAGCCATAGAGGCCCTTCACTTTATAAAAATATGGCACTTTATAATTTGCGCTATCTGCCTTCTGTTTATATTGATATGTGTCACCTATGAGCAATGCAGATTAGTTTCGAGAAAGTGCATGCGGCCATAGTGCACGCTCCCTAAGCGTATGAGAAGCGTGGACCAAAATATGGAAGGTGCTCGTAGCAGACGACGTGGTTGTCTCCGGCCTAGAAGAGGGCGCATGCGTCGAAGCGCCCTACTTTTGAGAACGCTGTAGCACCATTTATAGGCGCTGCAGAAAAACTATGGCTCTGGATTGCCAAATGAGCCAGCCACGATATACATAGCATTTTCGCTTTAACTTTTCCAGGAAGTTTTCGTAACTGGCCGCTCATAACATCACTGCAAGTGATTTTCAGCCTCAAGCAAGACTGTTTCGCACATCTCGCGGTGGCAGGGGCAAGCACAGTGTCCGCAAGTGGAGCAAATGATTCCGTTAATGCATGGTTCCTTTGCATGAAAAAGAATACTGTGACTGACTTTTTCAATTTCATTTGTAGAACAGTTTTTGCCCAATTTTGTTCCATGCTCCACTCTTCACACCAATCATTAATGAACGGCTTATAACACCACCTGCAGAGAGGTACAGCAGATTTTAACCACTGTGGGTTCTGAAATATCATCAAACAGCATTTTTACCTTCCTCCTTCAATGAATTACAGGCACTACAGCTGAACACCACAGACACCAAGGAAACACAGTTGCAATAATGAGAATTACAACATGTAGGTGACACGGCAATTAGAAATAAAATTGTAAACTCACTCGTGAAATGCACTGGCAAGAAGATGATAAACAATGGAAGGCAGGATTAACCATTACGCCTGCCATCCCTTGAAACATTTAAGTTACAGTCTAGCAGACTTACTTTTTACTGGTTTCTTAAGTAACGTTTTAGCTAACACACACACACATAACACGCACACAAAAAAAGAACACAGCTAATTTAGCAAGAAGCTGTCACAAGGATTTAAGCCTCGGTATTTTCTTGTTGTTCTCTTATGCATTTCAGTTAAACAATTCATTATTTGTCAAAATTTAAGAGGCCAGGCGGTTTGATTCCGAGCCCAGCTGTTAACGCATTCCCAGAGTTCCAAATTTTCTGAAGGTGAGAAGATTCTTTATCCTACCCCATCCAACTGAAAGGACTTTCATGAATGCTAAAGGAGCTCCACTAGATGGCTTATACCAGTGTTACATGAGCAGTTTCAACTGCTGTGCAGCATTTCAACTAACGTTGAACTGAACGGCAGTCGACTGTAGTTACACGGAACATATCGCGAAACTCAGTTGTCCCTCAAAATCACGCGATCCCGCCACATGCAAGCAATTTAAAAAAAAAGTGCTTTATTTTATTTTTCAGTATAAATTACTTTGTACAACATTTGCACGCTTTATATTATTAAATCGCGCGTTCTCTCTTTCAAGTACGCGATAACTGAATTTGACACAAACTCAAGTCAATCCATTCGAGGCACGTCTGGCTTCACTGCTTAATCATAGATTTTTTTTGTGCCGCTTCACGTGCTTGTGTTTTGACACTCATTTGAGTCAATAAAGTTGCAGGCTGGAACTTGCGCTAGCTAGGGCAGCTACCTTCTGCGTGATTTTACAATGTATAGCGGTTGGAAATGCCGCCGATTTTCTTGATGCGGTGCGTCTGCTGACAGCCATCTTGTCAGTTGACTGGTTCAACTGCGACTGCCGACCTCAGTTGAGCTGAACTGCAATTGAGATTTCAACTGCAGTTGGCGCTGCCGTGTAACATTGCTAACTAATTTTGACAAAGACTAAGTGGCTTCCTACTAGTGAAGTCAGTTTTCCAAACAATGTCCCTTAAACAGGTTCTTGCCTGAAACTTGTACACTTACTGCAAATGTACAATAAATGATTCAAGTTGAGACTGCAAATAATCAATGCACTGATGGAACATTACTGTGCTAAAAGCACCAGCAGTTCATTTCACGCATGTCTTTCAAATGAGATGGAAACAACTTTAAAGTATAGACATCTAATTCTTGTTTGCGTGTTTTATTCTTTGTTATCATATATAAGACGTTACTGTACGTGGACACCATGTAGTATTCACCTACACCTACGACCACTAAATAATTTATAATCAAATATTTCCTCTCAGTTGTTCCGAATGAGATTTCAATAACTCAGCGATGACATTGATGTCAAAGTTCTATATAGGTTATGTAAGGGACAAAAAAACTGCGATACAAACACTCCTTTGTTATTTCTATTCGCTGCAACCCCAGCTTGCCTCAAGAGCTAAAATCACAAGTGAAGAAGTGCCGATTACATAAGTTTTGTGACGCTTCACATGACCACTGCTCAGCTGTTGAAACCAAATTATCAAAAGTATCGTTTGTAGGCGAATGTTGTGTCGTGATCTATGCACAGTAATGTCTTACACACTAGCGACAATACATGCACCCAAAATTTGTGTCTACACTTCTTCAAGTGGCTAGGATGATTAGACGCACTTTAAATTTTGAGCAGTGTGATGTGATGACCACTTCAAGACTACACGGCTTCAAGTGACTTATACAGGCACCTTATGCAGTCTGAACGAAATGACAGGTGTATTCTACAGTGCAGAGACAAAATTTTACTGCCTACTCCCTATACCAGTGTGCTATTTTATCAGCGCACCACTGAGACGATGTAACATTACTGCTTTTCAAAGAAGAAAAAAATAACTGCAGTTTTACTCCATGCACGTCGTGAAATGACGTGGAACGCAACGTTTAGGGGCTAAGGCGCTCAGAACCTTTTATAACACTTGCGATGACCGCTTCAAAACTGCATGGCTTCAATTCCCGGAGTTACTTCGCACAGGAGACCCCCAAAGTGAGCTCAGTGAGCAACTGCAGACCGCATCATCTGAAGGCATTTCACACCCCAAGACTGTCCTGTCAGTTTCACGCCAAGGCGGTCGGCTTTGCCGCACATCGCCCTTCGGTAGCACCGATCAAACGGGGCTGGTGCACCACGTGTGAGGTGTTTCACGGCGCTCAATAGAAACAGCCGCGTAACACAAGTCTGTGCACGAATCGGATCAACACACACAGAAATCAAGGCCACTCCTGCCGGCACCGGGTAGAACCATGCCGCCGGACGCCATTTTTAAACGTACCAGCTTGACGAAGCCGAAGCCCTTGGATGTGTTGAGAAAGATCTCTGCCACTTCGCCGTAGTTTTCAAACAGCTTACGGAACTGTTCCTCTGTGAAGTTACTGGGCAGGTTACCCACGAACAGGCGGCACCGACCGGTGAACTTTTTGGGTTCTACGGTGCGAGTTTCCAGGCCGGTGGTAGGGCCGCGCAGGTACGAGAGCTGCTCCAGCACCGGGTCCGTCGCGGACATCGGTCCGCGTGGACGATCCCAACGACCCTTGGGCGGCTGTGGACTGTCGCGGGCGGGCGGGCCCCTGGACTCGGCGGCGCCCCACCGATCGCCCATTGCCGACTGAGCCGACGCCATGTTCATCCTGTCGTTCATGGAGCGTTGAACTGTTCGCACAAAGGGCGCGACGCGCGAAGCCTGCTACGGCTGCCTTCCTCGCGTCAAACCGGCACGCGGACCGGAACGCCGGAACTACCAAAGGGTGCTGCGTGCTGCTGCGCCGCACGACGCGACGCCTACAAAGCCCGCCAAGTATCATTCGGCTGCGCTAAGTCACGTGATCAACACGCGGCGTTTCGCGCTCCTCGCACACGTCTTCCGCCATGCAAAAGAATCTCTGAGAAACAAAACGTCATAGGAATGAAAAGCATGTTTGTGATATACGACAAGCTACAGTCGTTCATGCTACACTTTGTTTCGCGATGTAATCTGCGCGCGGTTCATTTTTACCTTCTTTAAAAAAGAAACCATGGCCATGGCTACAGCCTTCTAGAACACTGTAGGAGCCACCATAGCCATGGCTGAACGCACGGAGGAAGGAAGATCCTGCACGGAGTGCAAACTGTGCAAACCATGGGTACAAATAATAATTTGTGGCTAGCTGTTGAAATGTACGCACAGAAGATTGGACTCGGCGAAAAGAGGGTAAAAAAAAAAGAATAAAGGCGCGCAGGTTCAAACGATTACCACGTCAGAACAAGCACGGCATATGCCGAGGTGGAGCCCATTCACCAAAAATTGCTCAAACAGCTCAATTTCAAGTTATTAGTGAAATTGTGCCATGGCCGAACGCACGGAGCGCAAATTATAGGTACAAATAATGATTTGCGGCTAGCTGTAAAACCTTTTCTCTTTCCAATATTTGAAATGCAACGCACAGAGGATTGGACTCGGCGAAAAGAGGATGGGGAGAATAAGAAAGGCGCGCAAGTTCAAACGATTACCGCCACAGAACAGGCGCGGCATATGCTGAGGTGGAGTAAATTTACCAAAATTAACACCACTCTAAAAGCTCAGTTCCAAATGATTCGTGAAACTGCGCGTTAGAATCAAGCGATATATGCTGGCAATACTTTTTAAAAATTTGAGCAAAAAGAAACGGGTACTCGGCGTGCTTTCCATGCGCTTTCGCCCACACGTCAGGTTACAAAATAAACCTTTGCTCATCCCCTCATGCCTGAATTCCTTAGTTTTGATAAGCCCCTAAAACTTGTACACGCAATAGTAATTGCGCTAACATCGTTTACATGAGCCGAGCCGACACTAGCAAGTCGAGCCGGAATTAACGCGCCATACAAATGTAGGGTCGAGTTATCCCAATCTGAGCGCGGATAATGACCGCATATCTATCGGGCCGAGATCGCCGCTTCAATCACGCGCAGATCCCCTCAGAAGAGAAACATGCACCCATACGAGCAGCTTTTGCTACCTGCCTCATGAAGTACGTGCCAGCCAATTACCCGAGGGGATGCACTAACCGCTGTCCGGCCAGTCTTTACCCCACTTTGCTCACGTAAACCTCCTGGCTGTTTGACATAAGCAAGGTGTCATTGCAAAGTAATTTGCGATCAAGACATAAGACCAACAATTTTAATGTCTCTGGTTTGGTATTACTCATACAACAGGCATGTGCACGCATCCCTGGGACATCCCAGGAATTCCGGTTATGGGAGATAGGGACGTCCTAGGGAAGTCCGGATAAGTCCCACAACAATCCCCAAAGCAAGAAGTGACACCTTCCTCCCTTTCCTTAGGGTGCGGTTCAGGTGTCCATAGAACAAGTCTGATATATAATGTGCCTTTCCTTTCCTCTGAATCAATATTACTTCCTCGGGACGTCTCAAAAAATACCACTGTGGCACATTTGGGGTGTTTTGGGAGCTTACTGGGACATTGTTTAGGAGGCTTTCCTCGGCATACTGTTATTCTAGGCCCTGTTTTTTTGCAGGGGCCTCGCAAGAAGTATGCAATTATGTCCTCCAAAAATTCTTTGTTTTCAGTTCATGTTTACTAAATAGTACTGAGCTCCTAGCGGACTCAACATGATAGCTTAAATTTGTATTGGGACAAGACAGGGCTGGTGTGGGCAAAATATTGAGGTAGAGTTGAATTTCAACAAAAAAGTGGCCACCGCGCTGCAGACCACCATTCTCAACATTATTTCTAGTTAAATATTTTTTGTGTTGAACTCAATGAGTTGAAATATGGGTTGATTCAACACATGTATATCTTTGGCTGAAAAAAAAAAAAAAAATTCTTATCCATGTATTCGAAAAACGTCTGTGTCGAATAAATTTTCAGGAATGTTATACACTGTATGCCTGTAATGGGGTTTTGTTTTAGACATACAAGGAATTTTGCATCATCATCATCATCAGCCCAACTATACCCACTGCAGGGCGAAGGCCTTTCCCATATTTCTCTACTTAACCCGTTTCTGTGCTAGCTGCATCCACTTGACCTAACTTTCTGCCGCCCCCTGCTACGCTTTCCTTCCCTTGGAATCCAGTTTGTTACCCTAAGCGACCATCGGTTATCCTCTCTTCGCACTACATGTGCTGCCCATGCCCATTTCTTCTTCTTAATTTCCACTAGAATGTCGGTAACTTGAGTTATTTCTCTGACCCACTCTGCACGCTTCCTATCTCTTAATGTTACCCCTACCATTTTTCGTTCCATAGCCCTCTGGGTTGTCCTCAACTTAAGTAGAATTCTCTTGGTTAGCCTCCACGTTTCAGCCCCATAGGCGAGTACAGGTAAGATGCAACTGTTGTATACTTTCCTCTTGAGCGATACCGGTAAGCTGCTAGTCATAATCTGCGAGTGCTTGCCAAATGCGCTCCATCCCAATCTTATTCTTCTTGTTATTTCCTATTCATGGTCCGGATCTGCGGTTACTACCTGTCCTAAGTAGACATATTCGCCGACTACTTCCAGTACTTCGCTACCTAATGTAAACTGCTGTTCCTTCCCGAGGCTGTTGAACATTACCTTAGTCTTCTGCATATTGATTTTCAAGCCTACCTTTCTACTTTTCCTGTCTAGGTCATCAATCATTATTTGCAGTTCATCCCCCGAGTTGCTTAGCAAGGCAATGTCATCAGCAAATCGCAGATTACCGAGGTATTCTCCATCTACCCTTATCCCTAACTGCTCCCATTCCAAGTCTCTGAATACTTCCTCTAAGCAAGCTGTGAATAGTACTGAGGAGATTGTGTCTCCTTGCCTAACACCTTTCTTTATGGGAATTTTGTTACTTTCTTTATGCAGAACTATGGTTGCTGTGCAGCCGCTATATATATCTTCCAGCACTTTCACGTACGGCTCGTCTACACCCTGTCGACCTGTGTGTGTTATTATATGTACTATGTATAATAACACACACAGCAGAAACTGAAACAGAAATCAGAACATGCACTAGCAAAGCGTGTCTGGCAGATACGATAGTTCAGTTGGGAATAACACGACGGAAGGGCTAGCTACTTACATATCTTTCTAAAGCACAATTCATCCCGCTTCAATTATTTCGTTTGTCAATCGATTTTTGTGCGCTTTTAAAATCAGGCATTTTTTTTACAAGGGAAATGGATATGAAAATGCGGCAGTGGGCCAACACATCCTTTCCACAGATCTTAAAGTCTCGCCCATGCTCTCAAAACCTATCATGCACACACATGCCCATTTGTCCTATATATATATATATATATATATATATATATATATATATATATATATTGCTTGCCACAGGACAGGAGAAACATATTTGATAGAAGACATTTTCTTTGCAACTGGCAATTTTTCCCCATGCTTTTTTGTGCAGCTGACAGTCTTTTGGTGCACAGATGGCTCAACGTATTGGGGGCTGGAAAAACCACTCTGGCACTAGATTAGTGCACTACTTCTTTATATTATGAAAAATCCTATGAATGTACAGGATGACAGCAACTTTTTTCTTTCTTAACAGAGCTTCATGACTGGCCTCTGCAATTTGATGGCATACTTTCTTCGGAACATCTTGGGCGGCAGAAACAAAGACATGGGAAGGGCACCCAGCGCTTTCAAGCTACTTGCGGTGTTGTGAAAAAAAACTTTCATTCATAAGATGCGGGCAAGACACCTCAATTGAGAGAATTAAATAAAAGAGAGCAATGGATTGTTTTAAAAGTTTAGAGTATGATAAAATAAAGGTATAACAATAGGCAGAACGGTAGGGTTGATGAAGGCTGTCCTAGGTTTCATATGTTGTAGTTGGAAGGGGGAGAGAAAGCTAAGATCGGTGAAGAGGATATTGCTGCAAGTTATACTAACTTCTTATGTGGCATGGAAAAACTAGCTCATTAATAGGCCATCCTACAACATGAAAACGAAGGTAATACTGGGTGCCATCTTTCATAGGTTGCAAGGCTTACAGGGTTATGTGGTGGTACATATATACAAAGTCTATGTCACATGATGGATTACATTCATGGGCATAGCTGAACATTGTGTTCAGAAAGCCAGGCATCCATGATAAATGCCTAACTTCCTAATGAACCATTTAAATTTTACCAAAACAGGAATTTAATTTTATTGCACAAAATGGTAATATGCTTTATTTAAAGTGCAAAAAATGTCACAAAATGTTTTTCCAACAGAACAATCCTTTGTTTGACCAGCAAAGCTAAAATATGAACATAGGCTTATGACAATCGCGGCTCATTGAAAGTCTGCCGCGGTGTTTATAACATCAAACCAAAATTATTACAGCCCCTTGCTCTTGTTATGAGTCCTGTTTTCAATACCTTTGCATTCTCAACTAAATGCATTACGTGAAAAAAACTTGCATAATTGTCAACACAAATATAACAAAGGCTCCCAAGATTAAAAACAAAGCATTGGAGGAATTGACGTGCATAAAATTTTGTATCTACAGAGCCTTAAACCTGCCTTCATGCATGACAGATGCTATAACCTTGTCGAGGTGTGCCTTAAAAGGAAGTCTAAGTTGTTTCTTAGTTGACTTTGTCTAAATCAAGCAGCCACAGTCTGTGAAATTACTGACAGAAAATTAGCTGCATTCTACTACGTGTTTATTTTTTGTTTTTTTAGTTAGTTCACAGGAGAGGAAAGGTGCAGTATCTGTCTCACTTGCTCTGTGGACACCTGAACCCTCCCTAGGGGAAGGGAAGAAGGTGGGAGTGAAAAAGGAAAGATAGAAAGGGGTGCTGTAGTGGAGGGCTCTGGAGTAATTTCGACCACCTGGGGATCTTTAATGTGCACTGACATCGCACAGCACACGGACGGACGCCTCTTCATCTCGCCTCCATCGAAATGCAACCAATAAGGTTGACTTTTCCAGTTCACAGCAGAAATTGATACGCCAGCAGCAACATCCTTCTTGAATGTAGCATGTTTCAAAACCATTAGCAACAAGTGAGGTGTTTAGTTTTGTTACAAGAGAGCAACATTGAGTAGTACATATCAAAACAACTGTGCTATAAAGGAAAGCTATATACAGCATTTGCAGAGCCTTTGTAGTTGAAAAATTTGTCTACGTCCCGAGACTGAGCCTGAGACTAATGCCTATCCATGGTAGTTGTTCTACCTAATGGGCTAATTAGTATGGCTAGCTGATAGTAGAGTGGAAGCAAATTGATCAACAACTCCAAGTGGACAAGGTGTTGGACCAATGTTTAGGGGAATCCCCCTTAAGGTGGAGTAGATTTGTAAGAAGGTAGTAAATTTAAATTTATTTTAACACTATTCATGGAATTGCATGAATGTTAACAGCCGTTTAATTTTTTTGTTAATGTGATAGCGTTAAAGGCCTCATTCTGCAGAAAATCTGGCACCATCGGCACTGTGAAGAAAAAATCACGAGCACGGCTCTGGCAGGTGGTAGATCACCAGTGACATGGTCGACTACTGATTCGTTGATGGGTAGTGTGGCATAACGTGACTACACAATGTTGTCACGATAATATCACAAAGTTGGGAGGATCTGCCAACTCAGGTTTCTCATTTGAGGTGGGAGGGTGGGACAGCTCGGAATCCACCTTTCAGTGCTCTTGTATGCGGGGTCAGGGACGCTATACTCCCAGGCCACGTAGGCAAGTCCATATGGATTGGTTAAAGCCGGGCTTTATATCAGTTTTGGATGGTCAGTTTTGACTGGTTGCTGGATAATGTGGTGGCTTAGGACTGTATGCTAATAAGAATTTGTGAGATATTAGAAGCACAAATTAAGAAACATACCTGTATGAGACTGAATTGATCATAACAGTGGGGCCTATTGAAAGCAATTTACCGTTATCACGAATTCGCAAGCATCAACTTAAGCCGCCTTTTCCGAACGCAGCAAGCTTACCCACTAGGCCTGTGAGCTGTCAGAAAAAACGAACTTCTTAAAATGTTAACATGTGGGAAGTTTACTGGAGAATATTGCAGATTATTAATTCTCAATTTATATAACCTAAAATTTTCCACCACCGAAAATTACGAACTTAAGTCATATGAGGAAGTGCGGCGCTGGGAGATAGGAGATGAATGAGAAAGAAGAGAACAAGGGAGTCAGTGTTCGGCGAGTGACCATGTTTCTGTGACTGCGTCTGTCTCCTGTGTCTGTGATCCCTCCCCATATGCATCTATATCCTAAGTGTACTCCTAGCTTGTAACAATATATAGACCCTTCTTAATTCAACAAATAAAAAAACTACATTACTGCAGTTTTATGATATTAATACTAATCTGAAGATGGCTAATCTCAAATTGCACTCTACACTAAAATGCTGATTAAGGCCATTTTCTGCCCAAACACTCGAAAAGTTTCTGTACATTACGTAAATGTAAATCTGGTTAGTTGACCTTTGGGTGGTCTTAATTATACTGCACTCCCTACAGCTAATGTTGTTTTGAGACATTAGTTTATTTATTATACGCTGGCTGTTAGCAGAGATGCACAAAGAGAACAGAGAGGGACATGTGGATTTGTTTTTTTTTTTTTTTGCTGAAGGTGCACTGCTTTCACTGATATTGTAGTTACAAGTTCAGATGAATATATAAATAACCTCAAGCAGAACTTTTACAATACATTCAGCAAGGTAGGAAGTTTTCTGCAGCTGTTAAAAGGTTTTACTAAAGCAGTTGACCAAACCAAAGACATTTAAATGCTATAAACTTTTGTCCAGCATCAATCTATGTAGTGTTTTAAATTTGGCATACATTAAAATGATGTATACGCTAGCCAGACAATTTATAAATGTTGAGGGCAACGAATTTTGTTTCAGTTTAAATAGGAATAAAAGCAAGGACAGCACAATGTTAAACTTGCTTTCGATGAGCCTTAGCTGGAATAGTTGTAGCCCTAGGAGGAGTAAAACGCATAGTCTCAAGGTGTTTGAACTTTGCCTTCAGTGCAACACAATTATGGAGAAAACCTGGCCATCACAAGCTATTTTGCATTGTTACCTTGTTTATAAGTGCTACTAGTCAATCTTAGTTCACATGCTATGTGTAGGGACTAGCTTTTAGAACTGTTGCTGCGGGTCACTGCTGCTGGTAATTTTTACATCATGCAATGGGCTGATATAGGTTAGAATTTTTCACAAGCGAGGCTTTTTGTTTTGCTCTTCCTTGGTCACTGCATCCTTTTTTCCTTCTTCCTTGCTGGAGCTAGATTTTGAATCTTTTTGCTGCCCAGGTTTACTGCCAGCTTTGTCGTGGCCCTTGGCTTTTCCGGCAGGTCTGGTCTCTTCAATGAAAGAGTCACCCTCAGACTCTTCAGGAGACAGCAGAAACTTATTCTTGGCACTCAGTGACTCTTGCTTTTGCATGGGCCCACCGCAGAGCATCATGCGTGCTCTGTTGTAGCCCAGACGTGGTGGCAGACAGCCTGGGTGGTAAAATGGTCCTGCATGGTAGCTAGGGTAGCTTGGTCCAAATGCATACGGGCCTGCCGAAGATTGGCTATGGAACGGAGCATTCTGAGCAGACCCACATGTAGAGCTGTAGGGAGAGCTGTGTAGACTGAACAGTGGCTGTACTACTGGTTGAATGATTGGAATGCTGCCTTTGTTTAAGGACATTGAGCCTTTGCGCTCCTCACAGTGAAGCGGTCTTTGTCCCCCATCCTCACCCCGCTTTGAGAACACGCTAATGTCATTCCATGAGCCCATGCCAGCACCTCCTTCACTCACCATGCCTTTTGAGCCTCTTTTGTTACTCAGATGGCTTTCATATGTGTCTTCAATCTCATCTTGTGTGCTAGTCTTACTCTTAATGACACTGTCACTGGCAGATTTGATAGTTGCCTGGGGAGACGCCCTATTCTGCCCTGGGACTGCTGGTGAAGTCGCTCCTGATGGTTTCAACTCATCCTTCCAACTGGAAAGTGAAGGCTTTCTGACTGACGTGGCTGGTTTCTTAGTAGTGACAGTTGAAGACTGTGCTTTGGTTGGTGCACTCGTCACTCCTTGTTTCTTGTCTTTTTCTACAGGCAAAACGGGCTGTGGTTGGCTTGGTGGACTTGTCACTCCTAGCTTTTTGTTTGTTTCTGAGGATGAAACAGACTTTGCTTTGCTAGGTGTACTTGTTACTCCTTGCTTTTTGTCTTTTTCCGGAGATGAAACAGACTGTGCTTTGCTCAGTGAACCTGTCACTCCTGGCTTCTTGCCTTTTTCCAGAGAGGTATTCATTGCGACTTTGCTTGGGCCCTTGTTATCACAGGCAGCTGCTTGGCCTTTCTTGGGAATCACCTTTTTTTCTTTTTGCCCCTCAGTCCCAGCTTGGTCTAATGGAACAGCTGGGGTACTCGTGGATATCTTGGCTTTGCTGTCCCCTGAAGAAATAAGCAAATCTCGTCAGCTAAATTTGCCGACAAGATACAAACAAAACCTCATAGCTGCTAAGCCATGCATGCGATGCAGTTAAAAAAAAAAAAAAGCAGTTATCATTCAATTTTGGGGCAAGCTTCAATTAATCACCATTGCTCTCTCAGAGCTATAAGTTCATGTCATTACTTTTCGTGTGCACTGGGTCAATCAGTGCATAAGATTTTGGAGTGATGTAGAGACTTAGCTGTGTATGTACTATTACCACTTTATAGCAAATTATTCTAACTAAGCTATAATTAAATATACATAACTACAACAACACCTGCTAGCAGAACCTTACAAACCCTGTATAACTGCAATGCAGTCTTCACTCATTTTAAGAAGAAATATGCATTTAAGTTTTCCTAAAGTTCCTCAAAACACACTCCAGAAGAATCTTTTTGTCTTAGCACAAATATGACAAGGCAAAAATTGCTTCGGCTGTATGAACGTTTCAATAAAAATTAGAGGATGCTCAAGCTTTGCCTTCAGAGCACACATAATAGCATAATAGCAACACTGCCTTTTCATTCCACAAATTTTAAAAATATTTTTTGCTTAAATAGGCTTCTGGGGAAGGAAAGTTACAGTTTCTGTTTCACTTTTTGGTGTACACCTACACTGAACTTGTTATCTGCTTTATAAAAAAGTAAAGGCGCAGTATATCTGTTATAGTTCTGCAGACACTTGAACCGGGCCATAGGGGAAGAGACACTGCTTCAACTACAGGCCTTCATTTCTTACATTTCCAACAAAAACAGAGCTGAAACTCGGCGGACACCCGAGTTGCTTAATGGGAAGGGACATTGCTTCAACTGCAGGCCTCCATTTCTCCTGCCAAGATCTGAATTCTTCCGATAAGATCTGAGTCAAAACTAGGATATGGAGACGGCTTTTCGACCGAACACACTGTACATGCTCTCACATAATAACTACTGCTGCATTACTACGAGAAACTCCCAAAATGACAAGGTGCAATAAATGTGAAAATACATAAGAGAGCAGTGGATTATTCCTCAATGCCCACATTTCACTGGGCAATTAGTTTGTTTTTCATTACTTTACATCAGTGAAAATAGAAAGCACAGAAAACTGTTAAATGAAATAGAAGAAATATGGATGTGATGGGTAAGATGTGTCCAACACAGAGTTGTGCACTTGTTGTGTCCCTATATTCTCTCTGTGCCCGTGTTTACGCACTCATGTTAGCTGTGCAAAGCCATTGCTAGACCTTTGTAACTAACGCTGTCTAGTGAAAATGCTAGGGAATGACATCACTAACAATTCAGCGTCTTATGTGCTTGTTTCAAATATTTCATTTTATGCAAAGCATCTCTCGTGTTCTTACAAAACCCTTCCCATGTGAAAAGTGTGGAATAATCTAGCATGCAGTTTAGTAAGTAGCAGTAGCAAATCACTATTTCTAAAACAAATATTAATGCTTCCAAATAAGGTAAATCAGAGTACAATTCAAACAGAAACATTCTTTTAGTTGATGCCTGAGAAGCAGTTGAAGCATGCT
This sequence comes from Amblyomma maculatum, assembly GCF_055883805.1. Taxonomy (NCBI): domain Eukaryota; kingdom Metazoa; phylum Arthropoda; class Arachnida; order Ixodida; family Ixodidae; genus Amblyomma; species Amblyomma maculatum. The sequence goes on along the minus strand of NC_139344.1, from coordinate 323,093,314 downwards.
TCCTTGTTATACAAGGTTTACCTATTTATGTATTAACTGCATTTTTTTTTATCCTTCTCAGCAAACAGGAAAGGTGGAGTGTGAATGCTCCAACAGTGACCTTGAAACTGAGTAAACAGGCATGGCAGCAGACCTTGGCATCTGTGTTGTCAGTAATTTTCTCGAGAAGTGTTCAAAAGTTGTGAAATGTGAAAATCTGGACTTGCACTGATGGTAACAGCAACAGAATCTTTTCGAGTAGGCTTAATTAAAAACACACAACTCCATCCGACTTTTCTTCTCAGTACGAGCTTGTTCTGGCTATGGCAGCAAAAAAACCCATTCATTGCTAAAAAACACTGACAAATTTCCCCGCCATTGGATTCAGACTTGCGGCACCTAAACCAAGAGGAATTCCTCTTCTGTGATCACCCTTCTGAAAGCAAATGACACAGGTGTAGTAGCCTAGTCTAGGCTCTGAGTACAAAATATACATGTTATAAAAAAGCATATTAGTGCCCCTTTCTACATCACCACCTGTGATAAATCCCGCACCTTCCAATGCGACCAATAAACGAAATGGCTGTCCATGCACTGGAAAGCACCCTCATTTACCAACAATAATGTACACTTGCCCACACTCAAGTAATGTTGGGCACTTTCATATTAGATTTCTTATCTGATGAGCAGACATCATGCAGTGCAACCTTTTTAATTAAAAATTGCCTAATGTGTACTTCTGGTTGACTCGAAGTGACTTTTCCATTCCTTCATCTTTTTCAGAAAGGAACACGAAGGGAGTTCAGCCCCAATGGAGTTGTCGCCGTGTCACAAGGCTAAGAACGAGTTTCTCAGAAACGCAGTCAGGATCCCATTTGGCGCTGTTCACTTTGTGTATGCATATAAAAAAATCAAGTTAAAAACATGTAAAATAATTTTTAGCTGCTTTATTTTCAACAGTTTTAATTAAATTTCAAATATAAATGTATTCCTAATTCATGTGAAAGGAATGCGCTGTTACTTTTACTAGCATAGCGGGTTTGTCCGTTCTGCTGGCCTCAATGTGCTTGCAAAAGTCTAGCGTGCATGCGGGGATATTTGCGCATTTACCTTTTTCCTGCTTTTACGCTGTGCTACAGTATTAAAATTAGTTATAAACACAAAATTAGTGTATGTTTTTTTTTTTTTTCTTGTACTAAAGCTCACGGGGAACCAGAGTACTCCCTATGCTAGGAACTTCCTTAAACTCCCTCTCCTAAAGGAGTGCCGTGGGACAAGGTGCATATCTCCATTGAGATAAAGACTACCTTGGTTGAAAGGAGTTAAAGAGAGTTCAGCCATGTCCGTGTGACAGCAGTATAAAAGGCTGGCCATAATTTGAACAGCACGGAATTTAAACTAATTTCCACGTCAACCTTCCCCCCCAAGTTCAATTTTTTTAAATAGGACTGAAATGCAAGAATTAACATCTGGTATAAAAGACTGTTTCCCTTGCCACATTCACTTAATACTGAGTTAGCTGAAACAAACACAAGATTCAATCGAAAAAAATCAATGAGGGGATTCGCCTACTGATCTGAAGAACTCTGGCTCAGTTGCGGCCCAGCCGCATTTTGATGGTGGTGAAATGAAGTCGCCCATGTGCTGTGTGATTAACTTTATGGGAGCAAGCACATCAAGTGAAGCACTGTTATTTAGAAATTTTCAACCAACACAACTAGAGCATCCTCTGAACTGCTTACCAGCACGTTTTCTGTCAGTAGGTGGTGGCTCTTTGGGTGGAGGACTTGTGTCTTTCCCTACATCCTGTAGCTGCTCCTCGTCAGTAGCTGGCCTAAATAATGAAGACAAGTCTGCCTCAGCCTTTGCATCATTCACTCAGTGACATGAGCATTTCAGTCAACAGGGGACAAAGACAAAGGACTGTTTTAAACATTATTTATTTCCTCCTCAGCATTCACTCACTGCAAAGCTCAGGAGTATCAAAACTCCAACACCTTAGTGATGATATCCTCATGCTGATATTTCCCAACATGCACAAAAGATGTGCTCAGCGTCAAGGTCAAGGTCTCCCTGTACACGCTGCCAGAGCAGGTTGATGGGTCACTAAGGCCCCTAATTGTTTTCCATGATACCACAAAGATTTAAGCTTTTTTTTCTTCCGTAAAACTGAGCAATGGCAGCCACATTCAATTTTTCTTCTTTACTGGTAATGCTTATGAACATCAGAAAAGAACAGAATCACGGGAGAATGATTAGTTAACTAAATTTGCATGAACAAAATGTGCAGAGGGAGTTCTCAGGAGAACATTAAAAGGAAGATTAACGTGATTATAATGTTATCAAAAACTGTTCAGGCCAGCCATAGGTGAGACACCCCGCCCCAAATGCAGATGGCATGCTAAAAGAAGAAGTGATGGATTGTCAACAACACTTTAGAAGCAACATTTTAGACACGTGTCTAGTAATACAAAGCCTCCACTATGGCAGTTCTGGCAGCCCCCCAGACTCTACTACTCCTTGGTGCTTAGAACCGCCCAGTCCTATGCCTTTCTTTGCATTCCCTACTTCACTTAAATCTCGCAGCACATTCTCTTTCTCAAAAACCCATGTGGCCTTCTTTCTACAGTCACAGCCGCTTATGCACAATGCTACATGCCTTGTCCCTAGGTCATGCAAAACCTGCCTTCTCCTAGCATTTCCTAAGCCATATGGAGAAGACAGCTTCAGCAACATTGAAGGATTGGTGGAAAAAAAAATTATTCACACTACATACATATCATGGCCTTGAATAAAACATGATCTGAATTAATAGTTGCCATTTCCAGTGGAGTACATTAAAACCTGACTGATATGTTTAAAAAAAAAATGCTGAGAAAAAAACTTGTTACCCGGAAAAACATGATCCGAACTGCCTAATATTAAAAAAAATTTAACAGCTGAATGAGGTACAAAGGCATTTAAAATTGAGACTTTCACTGCATAAAAGTGTAGATTAACATTTATAGACACCAAGTATGCACAGCTCCTTTTTTTTTTTTAGCTCTCGCAGAATTCAGTCAGTATTTGCGTTAACCTAAGGGAAGAGATTTAGCAACAGATCTGGTTCGCAGAAGAAATGACGAGCCGGGATCGCTTCCTTAGTTGTTAAAGGGTGCTTCACCCCTTACGCCAGTGACATGTGGAGAAGTCATTGAGGTGGCTTTTAGAGTCGCTGCGCTTTTGTTCATGCTGCTTTTCCCTGACCCTGCCCGCTCGTACGCAAGTGAGTACAGTAGAAGCTTGTTAATTTGAACTTCATGGGACCAAAAGTTCGAATTATCGAATGGCCTCGAAAAAGCTGACAAGAACCACTTGCTATATGGTAAATTTCCCGTATTTACTCGTGTAAAGACCCCCTCTATTGCAGACTCTGTTCTCAATTCGTGGAATACAAAATTTCCTGCCACAGAAAGTTATGTGCCTTAGTTATTATACTGATTTACATTTCTACTGGATTCTAACTCTGTTAAGGGCCCAGATCTAAACAGGGCTTACACCAACAACTTGTAACATCACATAACATAAGCTGTGAGCAAGACAAACTGCACATGAACTCAAGGTCACTGATGACATGCACACGATACAAACTAAGTTTGGTGCCATAAAATCAGTTTGCAAATAAAATAACTTAAAATCACGAGGAGCCCTGAATGACCCATGAGAGGCAAGAAGCTGCAGTAGCGAAATATGATGAAAGTGTTTGGCTTACGCATCGTCAATATGTATTGCTGCTGTTAGGTGCCTAAAAAGTTAGCTATGAGTGGACTAAGCGGAAATGAAATGCTGCCTCATCATCTTTCTTCCACAGTCATTCATCCCTGCAATCAACATTCGTGATGCAACAGTAATTAAGGTCTGTATAGCAGAACTTGACATGTGCAGGTGCACACATGCAATTTTTCAATTTGCATGCAGCATGGACAGCAGGAAAATCTTCACCGCACAGAAAAGTGTTACTTGTGACAGAAACACCACCACAATCCCAATTCAAGGCCAGCTGCCTAGGTTCGCACGCACGCACACATGCACACACGCGCGCGCGCGCACACACACGCGCACACACACACACACACACACACACACACACACACACACACACACACACACACACACACACACACACACACACACACACACACACACACACACACACACACACACACACACACACACACACACACACACACACACACACACACACACACACACACACACACACACACACACACAGCAACAGACTCACGGTGGTGCCCAAGGGTAGCAGCGTCGCCAAATGCGGTTACAGAGCTGTTGGCCATCTGCAAAATTGGCGACCATAGTGCAAGGGTCATTTACGCCGAGGAACAAGGGATACAGTAGGTGGAAGTAGATAGTGGTCACTCCATTGCTGCTGGTTGGTGCCAGACACCACATCAGGAACAGCAGCTGCAGAGTTCAAACAAGCAGCATTAAAGATACCAATACTACACAGACTGTAGCTATGCTGATGACAACATTAAGTGTGAAGAGCTAGTAAACAGTCCAGAAACCAACAGTATGGCATTAGAAAAAGTGGCCAATACTGCAGCACATGACATACAAGTTCCTTCTTCTCCTTAGCTTTACGTGGCTGACACCATGCCTGCCAAAGACCTTAAACCATTCATGCCCGAAAGGTGCTTTCCATCCTCACTATACTTTTGCACAGTTTGAATGCTATTATAGTAGCACTAATAAAAATAAAATTTCGCTTCTGGCTGCATGGTTTTGCATCCTCGAAAAAAAAAGAAAAGGTATTCACAAGTGCATCAAAGGAATGAAATCTATACATTTGTCACCGTTCTTTGTTCAAACAGCAAGGGATTATAATGAAACCCTTTATGCTTGCCTTGAAGAGCCAGAAGAGTGGGAAGTGCTCCCAGATCTGCTCAGTAAAGTGGTCCATCATACCAAACAAGCCAAAAATTATCCAGAAGACAATCCACCGGCTGTCATCGTTCTTGGTGGAACTTTCTATGTTGTGAAAGCTGTCAACGAAAAATAGCACCGTTGTAACAAAATTTAACCGAGTAGGATGTTGTAAGAGCTTTTGCACACAGATGGAAATTAATGGACATGCTGATGTGCAATGCGCAGTGCGAGTGTGTGTTGCAGTCTGCATGCATGGCAAATGGCTTTGGTAATAAACATTCCATATGCACTTTCCGCAAAGAAATTCCTGAGTTTGAACCAGCTCCGCTCCAAATTTTATTTTACTGTGTACATACCCTACTTACTAGGAAGCTTGAATAAGCAGCACAGTTGTACACATCACAAGACCCACCAATCAATTAGTGCCCAGCCATGTCACCTGCCACTTATCAGAGGCATGCCCATAATTTTGTGGAACCCGGAGATGCTCTTCATTAAACACATTGGCAGGACGATCGTACCTTTCAACAGTGTGGCAACTCTTTTGATCTCCCTGTTTGTCATAACCAAGTGGTGAAGACATGGTTGTTCGTTTTATCCAAAATGCAACTCCATAACCTCAATACATATTTTAATGGTAACATTATTATCGTTTGTAATAAGCATGCATTATAAATGCGGCCATTTTAAATGTGCTCGACAGTAATTTCCTCAGCCAAAACAGATTTGTAGAAATGTATCTCCTATGCTTCTGCATTCCGTTTGTTCATTTTAATGATATCATAATTTGTATGATGCAAATTTTTTGCGACCCTGCGAAGTATAATTGAAATTCTACAATGTCTGTGTAGACTAGAAGTTAATATGATGGCTGTAACAGAAAGCTGGAAACAATTCTAAAAATTGAGCGAAGACAGATAACTTTTTCAGCTCCAAGGCCTTGATTTCTTTTCCAGTGTAAGGCATGAAGGATGGTATAATGAAAGGCGAAAGCAATATGCTAGGAATCAACCGTGTATTCGAGTGTCGCTATGTAAAAAAGCTCTGTGGTTTGTGCTGGATACTCAATCTTGTAGTGTCACATGATTTTTCAGCTGTGTGTTTTGTTGGCGTTATGGCTCAGCAGCTTATAAATGCATGCCTGAGAGGAAAACGAAAATGGGTGCTTACGAAGAGTAGGCAGCAATGATATAAATGATGAAGTTGCAGACAAGTGGGGCATTCTGGCTGGTGACCATGTAGACGCACAGCAGCGTGACCATGACTGGAGGTGGGTGGCCACAGCAAAAGGTGAAAGACAATGCGCATCTTCAGGAGGGCACCAAACAGATAAAAGCACTCTCAAGGATAGATTACACATAACATAATTAAATACCGAAGAAAAATAGAATACTGAACAGGCATTGGCATAGCTCAGTGGCAGGGGCACTGGGCACGAAATTCAGAGGTAGTGGGTTCATATCCCACCGGCGGCATGTGGTTCTTTTTCTTCTACTTTCTAATAAACTATCTGCACAATTGCATTACATGATTACATTATTCTTTCACACTGAATAGTAAAAAGAAAAAAATTCCCGTATGCTTTGTTGGCATTACTGGCTGTTGGCTCCCTTTGTACTTAGCAGAAGTACCCTATGTGAGCAAACTAAATGTGGAATTTATTGCACTGTACATGAAGCAAGCTGAAGACAATGAGCATAAAATCAGCTCATGTTATCCTACTTGAAAATGCACTGCTAAATTTTCTTTTTTTTCGATCCACTGCTATACGTTTCAGTTATCCCACAGCAATGCTATTTTTTGTTCTTTTTGGTTTTTGCTTTCCATCTTGCTCCGAGCACTTTAAAAGTGCTCAGCAGAGTAGTCATGTGCCTTTCTCATGTCACTCCAATTGCAGCATAGCTATTTCCCACTCCGAAAGCAGGCACACCACGTGTCTTTCTCTATGCAGCAAGCAATGCACATTAGCATAGTGCAACTTGCGGTATGCCACTGTGAACTGCCACCGCACGCTGCCAGTGCTCACACGGTGATTGGTCATGACGTGGCAGAGCCGGTCCATAGTGGAAGAGTTAGGCCTTTCTCTGACATTGCCGCTCCTTCGGTGCCATCGGTGGACCTCCTCATTCCCGTGACGAAAACTTGAATTCTCCATTAAATAACCTCGAAAGAAGCACCGTGATAATGCAAGGAGGGGAATTTAAGGGCACAGCCAGGAACCCGTTCTTGGAATTTTGTGGGAGCACAAGCAGCCGCCATGTTTACATCTCATGGGAGCGGCTTTCATAGACATGCTGATGTGTTTCATTTCAGCTCTAGTTTTCTAATGCTGGCTGGTGGGAAACTGATTAATGTTATGCTGTGGGGTCCTCTAATCATATCACGGAGGCATTTAGGTTGTTTAAAACCCAAAATAAAATAAAAGAACACGCATCATGATGTTTAAAGTTCGACGCAACAAATGACTGCCGACTAATCGCGCTAAACTGCATTTTGGCATCAAACAGGACCAGACTGCTGTTCCTATCTGGGGGTCAAAGTTCAGATGACGCTTTCACGCTCTTAAATTTTAGTTTGTAGAAGACAACACGCGCCGCGTGACGCATGGCTGGTGCTGAAACATAACCACATCGGATGTCTGCCAGCACAGGTGCAATGATGTCCTGTGTTTTCCCCACACAGGCAGGAGGCTCCCCCCTCCAAGAAAACATGCTCCCGCGAGACAACTTTCCCGCAGCACACTGCGATGCTGCGCAGAAGCCATCTTGTAGGGGCTCAATTTCCTGAGCAGAAGCAAATGTTACATCTTTCTTCCTTGACAGTGTTGCACAGATGCCCCTTGAGCGTGTGCCGTTGCGTGGGGCTCCCAAGGCTCGCAGTTGTTGCCAAAGTTCACCATAAACGAGGTACATTTATCTCAGGCATTTTTTTTCTTTTTTGTTTACATTGAACCTAACGGAAAACCCGAGGCAATGGTTGCACATAGTTCATGTTATCCTAGAATTCATCCTAATGGGAATATACTATACTTGAAATATATAAAATAAATAATGTATTAGAAAATACTATGAAATCTTTCGCAACTTTTTAGCTTAAAGAATGCTCAGGAGCATCCACTATGATGAAAGTACACCTGCTGTCGAAAGTTTAAGGAGAATGACTATGGCAAAGAATTTTGATTCTTCTGCCAAATTTCTGCTTTTTGCAACCTACTGACAAGCCCTCTCATGCTCTCATCTTAATGTACCTCCTTGCCTTTCCACATATTTATACCCATCTAGCTTTTGACAAATAAACAGTTGTTAGCAGTGCTTTCTCGTGAGAGAGTCCTTTCCTAATATGTATGCAGCTAGCACTTTCCAAAACCAGAAGGAGGTAACATGCCTGAGTGACATGGCTGTGTCCGAGATATGGTTGGTTGGTTTGTGGGGTTTAACGTCCCAAAGCAACTCAGGCTATGAGAGACGCTGTGTCCGAGATATGGAATGCTACAAATTAGGCATGTGCCTATCACTGCATCATATAATTTTCTTCCTGGCAGCTTTGGATACACCAGAACATCAAAACTGCTCTGAGTCACGAGGCCAATTTAGGTTGCCTCCTCTACAAGTTGACGGACAAGAACAATGCCATTCATACTGACTGAGAGTGCTGAATGCTATTTCCAGCAGTGAGTCTGGTCTAATACCCACAAGTGGATTACTTTTGTAGTTTCATAACACAAGACAGACCAAACAATACTTTTTATGTCAGCACTTTGTTTAAGAATGCATTTTTTGTTTTTAACTGGTCTCATTGAATGCACAATCTGACACATTCACTCTGCACGCTGTCAGCTTTACGCTACATTCCACTTTGCTTACTGTGGCATGGTGTCTATTATTGAAGATTAGATCTAGCCACCAGTAAGAATGAGAGACAATGAAAAGGGGTAATAATATACAGAACCATCAGCATTCGTATCCATGCCTGTAGTTACTCACTAATGAAAAGGGTGGATCTCCTTTGCCCTGTCTGCCACTCAAGCATGCTGAAGGTGCTTTGCAGCCGTGGCCCCACCTCATGCAGGCCCTGCTCCAGGGCAGCCAGAAGTGAGGCCACATCTTCGCAAACGGCCGGCTGCTGCATCCACCTTAGCCTGGGGACCCAGATGGTGCGTGCTTTGCTCATCCGACCCCCCTCAGGTAACCCAGCCAGCCTCCGCAGGCCCTGCAAGGGCTGGGAGAGCCATGTCCCCTCCATGCTGTTCTTCATCTTCTTCTTCTTCTTCCTTGATATTTGGCACATACCCACGAAGGGGGATTGGCCAGGGTACAATCCCCCTTCATGGGTATGGCCAAATATTCATCTTCTGCTTTGTCAACCACCCATTATCACACTTCCTCTTCTTCCTTAACAGATCTGATATCTTTCAGTGGCAGGTTTAGTCAAACACTACACAATGCAAGAGCTACCTTCCACGCCAGAATTAGTCCTCTAAATTTATGTGTGGTAGTCATTTTTCAACAAACCTCTACTTGCAGTTTCTAAATTTATTGCGGGTTATCTATACTATGACGGAAGCAAAAGGACTACAACAAGTACAGCCAATGCCATAGTCTTTTTGCACTTTTTTTTTTATAATTTAAAGTTATAGATGCATTCTTTTTTTTATAGCAAAAGGGGTTAAAAATTTGGTGTAGTTACATAGCCCTATGTTCTGCCCTGGAATCTACTGACTGCTCCATTGCTCAGAGCACACCAAGAAAAAAAAAAAAGAAAATATATAATTGTTCTTTTGTTTGACCTCAAATTTCGCATAGAGGTAGAATCACCTTTGGGTGGGTATTTGTCTTATACAGGAGGGCCGGAGCTCCTTCATCTGCTTTTTTTAAATCACAAGTTCTACTCTCTCTCTATAAAAAATCTTCTCTGATGAAATGACGAACAAAAAAGAAATTGAGCAGCTAGATGCTGCTGAACATGGATAACAACTGTTAGTTGACCTCAGTTATGCAACTTTATTATAACTGAGGTTATAACTTTGATACAACGAAGGTTGCATGCTCGGTACATCCAAAGTCATGTGTTGCGCATGCATCTTCGTTATACATACTCGCGATAACATGTTTGTTATATCCAAAATGACGTGGTATGCATGTGTTTTCATTTGTAGGACCCTCAAGCTTTGCCTTTAAGGGTACGACACAATAGTGTAGGCTACCACCCTATGTATAAAGCCCAACTTTAACGAAGCCGGATGAACGTGCCCGATTCGGCATCCAAGAGCACTGGAAGGTTGATTCTTGTTCCACCTTTCTACTTCAAAAATAAGCAACTTGAGTTGGCAGCTCCTTATAACTTTCTGATATTATCATATGGTTTTGTTAAGGCACACAAACCATGAAAGAATCAGTGCTCAGCCATGTGAGCTAACAGCTACCACCTGCCACATGGTATATGTGCATCTTCGCTATGTGTTTGTTATATCCAAGGTCAATGGTCAACCAAGAAATAACGTGAAACTCAATCCAGGAATAACACAAAATCCGCAAATTAATGCAGCAGAGTTAACTCTCTAAAGCTTCTTGCAGCAGTGATACTGGTCATCTTTCCCTCACTGTAGAAATAAATGTTCTACTTTTTGAGCCCGTGACGACAGAGAACACTTTCTATCGGTAAGTGCAAGATACCGCCACTAGTGCCACAGCTCTGAGCTAATGAGGACTTTATGCTTAATTCTGACATCAGGCAAGTGCCCCACCAGATGTAATATAAAATAAAACTTACCTATAAATGCCACATTTGTGTGAAATTGAAATTTGAGGCCAAACAAGAGAAAGGTTAGGCACAGAGAATTTTTTTCCTTGTGTGCTTTGAGTGAAGCAACAGTCAGTATGGTGTCAGCTTACAGTAACAGCTTAATTATGGCATGAATTAGATTAATCAATTTATATCATTTGATTTTGCTGAGCTGAATATGCCCTTGAATTAAATGTAAAACACTTTCCATCTGCCATGATTAGCAGATGGCAAAGTGATGAGGAGTGGAGGAAGAGGCCAGAAGGTGACTACCATGGACAAAGGAGGCTCTAATGAGAAAAGAGGAATGTGTAACCTCAGGTCATTGCCATGGAAACAGCCCACTGGGCAGCTACCATGAAAGATGAAAGGCCAATCAGTCAACGCCTAACAGCTTTAGCCCCACAAATTTCAGTCTCCAACTTCTTTCCCTTCTTGAATTTTGTGCTGATGTGTCTGTTCATCGTTTTCTCGTCTCTCAAGGGAATGAATTTTTCTCCCTCCGACCCACCTGCCTTAGAGATATATATGTCATTTCTTCAAATACAAGGCAGCAACAGACCCAAATGCATTTGCCTAGAGTGCATGAGCAGTATGTTGCAAAGCAGACTGTAATGCCTCACTATATATGCTAGAGTCTGCAGCCAATGGCCCATCTTATTCCCTTTCCTGCCTAGCCTTAGCTGTAGAGCCACATAAAGTTGTCTGCGTGCACAGAAACCAAAACCCCGCAAGATGAATTGTGAATGGGCTCTTTAGGGAACAAAATGCTGACAAAACAAAAATTTAGTGCAATAGTGGATATGGTTTAAATCATGTGAGCCAGGTCTATTGTTAATTATTCATGAAATAATGCTTTGGTTACAGCAATAGTAAATATTACACTATTCTTGTGTTTACTGCTGTTGACTACAGTCGAACCCGGATATATCGAACTCGAAGGGGATCGCGAAATAGTTCGATATATCGATAATTCGATATACAGAAATCGGCTTGGGACAGCACTTACGATGCGAAAAAACGATACCGCATTTGTCACGTAATCAACTCACTCGCATAATGATCCCACCCTTCACTTTTGCCCTCGAGAATCTGGAAAAAAAAAAGAAAGAAAAGCGTCAAGGCCAGCTCGCTCACATGCAAGCGATTAAGCGGTCTCAGCGACGAGCAGCAGCGACAGAGCAAAAAATTAAATTTCCAACTTGTTAACTGCGTCCCTCTGCCGTTCGAGTTCCAGCCACCGCGGCAGCTCGAAACAAGGTTTCTGTGTCGCCGCCGCGGCAGAAATCGCCAGCGTTTTCGCTTGCATGTCGCGCTCCGTTTCGGTTGTCTCATCCGCAGCTCTTTCTTGGCAGCGTGCCAAGATGCTGCGCAGCGATAACGTCGCCGCGTGTTTATCTTTTTATAGCTCCTGCGGCGGCGGGGAGCGAACTTGGCAGACTGCCCGTGGCGGCTTAATTGCACAAGCCTGGTTCGATTTATCACGCCGCGCTTGGGGCGGGCGTAATCCACTGCCACAAAATATTGGAAAGCGTGATACAGTAGCTGCAAATGCTGTTTGAAGTGAAAAATGCTAAAAGCCGGTGTCATGATCGCAGCTGACCGCGTGCTTTCGTTAATTCATACATGCAAGAATAAACGACTCCCGCAAAAAAAAAAAAAAAAAAAAAAAAAAAAAAAAACCCGCTTTGTAACGCCATATCTTACGCTACGCCGCGCGTACAGCACAACGATAAAAATAGACGACTCTCGGAAAAAAAAAAAAAAAAAAAAAAAAAAAAAAAAAGATCTGCCGCCTGTTAACTTCCGCAGGTGCCATAGCCACATCAGCCGCTGCGCGCAGAGGGTTCGCAACACACGCTGGGGAAAGCGTCCGGCGCTCTGTCTGAAAACGGGCTTGGCGCATGCGTAGCGTGTGCTACTGCGAACGAAGGCCGGGAAAGAGAAAGGAGAGAGATAGCTCGGCAAAAGAATGGGCACACCCTTGCGCTTCGCTTAGGTCTCTTCGATTTGCCTGCACCAGCTGCACTAGTTCAAGTAGTGCAGAACCGCCTTCCTCGTTAAGCCAGTGCCGCGCGCGCCGTCTGCACTTCTCTCCTTGTTTTGTCAAGGTGCAAGGCTAGTTCTGCACGAGTTCTCGCTCACTCTGCACTCGCTCCAGAAGAGGTGCAGAAAAAAGTGCAGCATGGCGTACGCTCCGCTTGGCCAAGAGCAGACGACGCTGCGCATCGTTCTGCATAGCTTTTGTAAAGTCCGTCTCCTTCAGAACCCGGATGGTTCGCTGCTAACGGATCCGCAAATAGTTGCGTATACAAGGTAGTTGGGCTGTATGCTGGTGATTGGCATTTTGTTGATGGAGGAGAGGTATTGTACGTAGTTGTGGCCACATATGTAGTGGTACGTGGCCGCGATGGCATCTTCGCGCGCGTTGTCCTACGTAGTATTTTTTTTTTTATCGCGTTGTGACCTCGGAAGACGGGTGGATGCGAACAGAAATCAGTTGCGATCAATCGAGTTTCTGTCGTGCCAAGTGTGTGTGCCACAAGACAGCTTGCGCAGCGACTATGCGACATCAAACTTGTCGCCCACGGAGCACATAGAATGTCTGAGAGCGCAATGAGGTACAAACATACGTGCGTCAACTAGTGCTTTTGGACTAAATTTGTAAGTTCGTGGAAACCAATCAAGCGTCTTGTTAGGCAGTCTTAATTATTTAAACTAGTACTCGTGGCAACTGCTTACAACGTTAATTCTCTCGTACCCAGGCGCATGAATGGCACCTTCGCAGACCGTCTGATATAACGATTGTGCGCAGTCGCACGTATTTGGTCAATTGGTGTCACTGTTAGTCGTCGCCACTCTCCGATCGAGCGCTGTAGGATTACGGCAGCTGGCTTCGAAACTGGACGTGATCATGTCACAGCACGCGATGCATGATGCGCGCACGCGTCTGCTAGGTTGCAGAGTCCTACACTTGCGTACTCGTTTTGGCATCTGCCGCCGTACGCCAGTGTCGGAACTGGCACTGCACGCTCACGTGGCCACCTGGTACCGCTGCAGCACTTTTCAGAACTAGTGCAGCCAGTGCAAGCCAAATCGAAGAGACCTGTCGCGTTTTTCCCCACTCGTTCCCACCTGTTCTCTGTCGTTCATTCACGCACATGGCTTGCAAACGTCACGTGCTGGCGCGCGGGAAACTTAAACTGATTTATTTTTTATAGGAAGGGAAAGGCGCGGTAACTGTCTCACTTGTTTTCCGTGGACACCACAACCGCGCCGTAAGGGAAGGGAGGAAGTTGGGAGTGAAAGTGGAAAGAGAAAGCGGAGCCGCAGTGGAGGGCTACGGAGTATTTTCGACCACCTGGGGATCTTTAACGTGCGCCGACATCGCACAGCACACGGACGCCTCTTCGTTTCGCCTCCATCGAAACGCAGCCGCCGAGGTCGGGTTCGAACCCGGGTACTCTGGCACAGTAGTCGGGCGTCTTACCACTGCACCACCCCGGCGGGGCGCGCGGGAAGCGATAACCGCAAATGCGCGCGCCTTTAGGGAATGGGCGCGGCGCTGCTCTAGCGAACTGTCCCCTCTCATTACTTCCGCGCGCAGCTTGAAAACGTCACGCGGCAAACGGCCGAGGGTGATGCGATCGTCTTTGGGAAAGGCACACTTTCCAGTGCGTGGTGCGGAGTTCGATATATCGAACGACCGGTGAATTGAGTTCGATATATGACGCGGCTTTCCTATACTTTTACATGGGATTTTCAGGGGGTTATTCCGTGAATTCGATATAACCGAAATTTGATATATCCGGGTTCGTCTGTATAAGCATATGGAAACTTTGACAGTTTTTGAATTATGGTTAATGTCTGAAGGCAACTCATGCTATGAGGGAAGCCAAAATGAAGGGCTCTAGATAATTTCAAACACCTGTGGTCCTTGACGTGCCTGACATTGCACAGCAAAGCAATCACCTTGAGTTTCGCCATCATTAAAACGGAGCCACTGCCACCAAGGTAAGAGCCTAGATATTTTGGCAGTGTGTGTAACTAGTGCTAAATGGCAACCTGACGAGGACTAAAAATTTGCTGAAATTATGCAGAGTTAAAATGAAAGGAAACATTTTTATACAGTTGTTGCTATGAATGAAGCCATCAGACGGAAGGAACAGGAAGTCAGAACAAGCCTGCTAGAATGATTAAGGTTCCAAAGTTAAGATTCATACACTCCAATGCTTTGTTATATAATATTAAAAAAAAGGCTGTGCCATGATCAGATACGAAATATTTTCAGTTATTCCGTAGTCTTTAATACTTACTGATAGAGCTGTATGTGGATTGTTTTTTCATTCTTGTTTTGCATTTACTCATGCTGACAGCCTTTATATGCACCTCCTGCAGCCTTTCGCCATGCTTCATGCGCAACAAAATGGCTGTCACGGTGACAGCCATTTTGTTGCGCACAAAGCATGGCGAAAGGCTGCAGGCTTATCTAATCTGCTTATCGTAATTTCTTGTGGCTTGCATTACTAATGCTATGCTCTGCACCAAAAAATGGTGCCAGTGATATCACTTGAAAACCTCCTATAGCACAGTTTAGCATCAACCCTAAAGGAAAGCTTTTGTGTCTTTATTTTCCTCATAACTTTCACCCCTACAAACCATGTGATGCACCAGATTGCAGCCACTAGTTCACACCAAAATACCACAGCCTATGAAACAGGCATTGGTCAAACGTTTTTTAGCCAATAACTACATTTAAAGTATTACTAATTGCACAGTAAGTGGGGGATACACTGATACTGAGCTGCATATGAGTGCCTTTTGCCCCCATCGGGATTGAATTTCAAGACCTGGAGCTCAGCAGCTGAACAGCAAAGCCACTGTAGTCATATGCTGTAGTGGGTAGTATCACAACCTTCAGTGCAAAATAACATAGCTATAAAGCGGTAATCACATGAGGCGACAACCCCTAGCGATCCGTCGCGAGACGCAGCTGCCAACGCCTGTCGTTGCCGCTGGTGCACACCGCATGGAACGATGGGGCTCAGCGACAAAGAGGCGCGTTTTCAGCGTTGCTCACCGCCACCTTGTCGTTCGGTCAAAGGGAGTGCAATCATGCTATATCCCGTTTTTTAACACTAAACAGCATGAAGTATGATAAAACACTGATGAAATTTCTTGTAATGCATCGCATTTTAAGGGATCACAGCAAAGCGGTGCGCTACTACACTGCGATGGCGATTTGCATTGCAAGCAGTGACTTTCTTCTGCTCCTTTCGAAAATTACCACACTGGGCTTTTTTTTTTTTTTTTACTACCCTTCCAAGCTTTTACTGAGATGTCTCGATGCGCTCATAATACACGGATCAGACGAAGTGAGCATCTGCAGGCACCAGGTTCATCGCCCAAATCAGACTAAAAAAACAAACTTAACCTGGGGGGAAAAAAAAAAGCACCCCACAACCTTCTACGGTTGGCAGCCTCGCGAGCTGCTTCCGGGCGACACGCAAAATTTTCTAAAAACCCAGAAACTGAGTGACAGCGATGAGCGGCAATGCTTTGGTGGCCCTCAGCCCATCGCGCGAATTGTCGCCTCAAGCGGTTAGCGCTTAAATCCATTGGTTTGCACACAGAAAGTTTTCACACTGAATTAAGTCTCCACTTGGCTATACAACCTCCAGAAAAGTTCTCATAACTGAACTGTGGGAAACAGCAGCACAACTGACAACCTTGCTTCTCAGTGCACTCAGCTACTACCTAACCACAAATCAGGGCGACTCTTTTGGTTTTGTGTGGCTTAATGTCATGAAATGACACATGGGCTATGAGGGTTGTCGAAGCTAAGGTCTCCCAATTAACATCAATGTGCACTCAGACTGCACATCAATTAAATGCTATTATCATTTTCATCTGATGAATGGAAGGGGGCAAAAATTATAATAATGTGCAAGACAGGAAATCCCATATTACCCTTTAATTACAGACAGATCTCTGCAACCAGTACAGCTTATAAATTCTCGAGTATATCATCCTTTCGCGATTCACCACAATAACACAACTGCTGAAGCCGACAATGAACATGAGTGCTCCGACTCAGTAGCCGAGTGCACTAACCACTGATTAACTGTAATGACTTGTATACATCATGTGTGCAATTATCTGAAATACAGAAAATAGTTAACTGCAACACAGATCACCACAATCCAGTATGATCTCTGCATACCGATTTGTGTACATGAACATCAATTTCTATGACACCAGACAATGAGAGGGTCTCATTATTATGCTTTATTAAATGAACAGATTCTTCAGAGTCAACAAAGAGTGCCAATGTGAAGCTTAATGGTAAAGTACTGCTTTCTATTACTTCCCAATTAGAGCCAAATGATATAGCACAATCCTTCCAAACATATCTGTGCTTGTGCAGAACACAATTCGCAACCTCTTGATAGGTGTGTTGAGCTGCAATGGAAAAGTTTATAACTCTCGTCAAGGAAGACCTTACAATAACGAGAAAAGTAATCAGGTGGTCCAAATATAAAAAGGATATCTGCAATGCATTGGTGTCCTCAGGAAAAACGTTGGCAAGCGCAATAGTTCCAGACCTGGCATCTACTGTTTCGATTTGCACTTCTTTTCCAGCAAATCCACCTTGGAACTGAAGGTGCACCTCGGAAGGCATGACGGGATTAGTGAAATCCATGCACACCCATTGAGGCGTCCCCTGCAAAAGCTTTGCATCAGCAGTGTTCATACCTGCGCAAAGGTCTCTAAATGATATCTGCACCTGGTCAGAGTTCCAGCAAGTATCGCTGTTACCATCGGTAAGGTGCTTTCTTCCAAAGCTTGTAGCATCTCTGTTGAGCACCGAGCTGACCCTGTAATTAAACATTTCAAGTGTAATGCGTCTAAATATTGACATAGCATGCAGCTCGCGGCCATGCGTGGAAAGGGCAATGCAGCAAGCCTCCTTCGTAGCTACGATGGGAGACGAATGTTTCCATATAAAGTCTATCATCTGATATAAAGCTGAGGGCTACTTGTGGAGGTTGTTGTGGCTGTAGGAAGAAGGAAAAGAAAATGCACGGGCTCTGTAGCTGAGCCACCTCCGCTGCCTCGTGCGGACAAGAGAGAAAATAGACAAGAAAGCAAAAGAAGAGAGAGAGAAAGACGCGCGTCGCAACAACCGCCATCCACCATCGAAGCGGTGGCGGCCTACAACAGATAAAAATTCGGTAGTAGGCTAGCCCCGGCCGCAAGCGGCGGTGACCTACCTGTCCCAGCCCTATCAGGGCCAGGAACAGCCACCCTTCACCGGTTAATTTAGAACTTCTGGGAAACGCACTGACACTGCACAGCAAACTGGCGCTTTCACATTTCGCGGCCGCCGCAAGTGGGCGAGTGCCTGCTGGCACTCGATTCTGCTAACTTCGAATCAGCAGTCAAACTATCGCGGTGGGCCCTAGGTATAATTTGCTCTTCTGTCACATTTGACGCAATCTTGCACGTGCCACTTGATAGCGGCAACATTTGAACGCGAAAAGTATACATAACAAGTTTACCTCCTCCTCCAGGGTGGAAGAAAGAGCATAACACGCTGCACGCGCTATGACAGCAGAGTGTCTTACCGTATCTTTGTATCTTCAGCAATCAAGTTCGCCATCTCATTTCATTTATTGCTGTGTAAAGGTGATAAAATTAATTTACGCAAGCTGCTGTTGTAGCTTCCTCCATGTGTTGTAGGAACTTCGCGAAAACGTCGCGACGCTAGCGACGCCACCTACGTCACGTCGGAAACGTCGGCATATTCGAAACCATCTGCAACTTGTCAGCTGTAAAATATCAAGATAAGCAGTATCGCGTTGTATTAACCGAAATATAATGCGAAATTATAAATTATTAGGCACGTATAGACCGAAGGAAACGGCATGAAAGGTAACGAAGAACGGAGCTTTAATAAACCAGGTCAAGCCAAACACCTCACAGATCCGAATCCGTACGCGAGAAACGTGCTCGTTGATACATCTGTGTTATATCTGTGTTGTAGCGCCAGCGCTGACCTATGAGTCGGTTCTCTTCAAAACGTTCAAACAGTGATTAACCATGGAAGTGCGACGTAGGAAGATGTGGCACAAAGGACGTTTAGGCAAACGTCAGCGAGCTACTAAGGACTGTGATGAACAGGCTTACGAGAAACGTCCCCGCCGCAGCACAGCCGAAGATGACACAAGCGTGCGTATGCTTCTTCCAGTAAAAACGAAGCATGGCATCGTGCAAAAGTCCCAAATCGTCACCAGAAAAGACGACCCTGCTTCAGACGGAGACCGATCTGACAATGAAGACCATGAAGACGACGAGCCCGCTGTGAAAACACCAAACGAGATAAAAGTCCCGCGTACGCCCGTCAAATCGTTGTCCGAGAAGTACCGGCAGCTCCAGGACATCAAGCAGAAAATTGGCTCCCTGGCAAGCGCCATTGTGGAAGATCCGCAGGACAAGGTTGGACATCTGAAAGAGCTGGTAACTTTACTTCGTGGCGGATCGCCCGGCATTTCGCACATCGTGCAACGACTGGCGGCGCTCACGCTGCTTGAAGTGTTCAAAGACATCGTTCCAGGTTATGCGATCACGGCGCCAGCTGCCCAGGGCAATGGACCTAAGCAACGCCTTAAAAAGGAGACGCGAGCCCTTGTAGGTTACGAAGAAGCGTTACTGCGGTATTACGGCCAGTACGTCGGCTATCTGCGGAAAATACTGGCTCGGCACCTGAGACGTCTGAAGAGCCCGCAAAATGCGCTGCGTCTGCGACTCTCCACGGCACTCGCCCAGGTGGCAGCTCGCTGTGTGTGCGGCCTGATCCTAGCGCATCCCCATTTTAACCTGCACGTCCAGCTAATCGAGCTGGCAGTCCACTGCCTTGGCAGCCCCGACGACAAGATGTCGCTGGCAGCATGTCAGGCGCTGCGTCAACTGTACCGCCAGGACCGACTGGGGCAGAGCACATTAGAGGCGGTCAAGAGGACCAAAGCCCTCCTGAAGGCCAGGGGCCTGCAGGCAAGTGTGGTCTTGTTTTGTCTCGTTATGAGACCGTAACAGGTGGACAAACAGAAAGTATTACAACAGAACAGAAACATAACAGAAAGAGGTTATAAACGAGGCGAAAGCAAATGAACCTAACAATAAATTTTGGTAACTGCTATAGGTAGAAAAGCAGTGATCAACAAAAAAACTCTGAATGTGGGAACAAAAACAAAAAGCACGGTAGCAATTATGCTTGCTAGCAGTCATGTTAGTGGCCAGAACATTTCACAATAGTAGTCATCGCCACAATGAATCAGCTTTCTGTGAACAGTCATTTCCAGTTGGCTTCAGAGATAAGAAGTTTGGACGTCACTTTCTTTCTTTCTTTCTTTCTTTATTTGTTCCTTTCTATTACAGAAAGCCGGAGCGAAAGCTAAAGGCTACAGAGCCTGACAAAGGCTTCCGCTCATAGTGGAAACAAGTGGACAAAGGCTTCCGCTCATAGTGGCTTCCGACTTCATAGTGGAAACAGTGCTGTCATTTCATGTGTGCTGCCATCTTCATATTATTCATTTTGTTGACCAAACAAACAGTCCATATAGATTCTGAAACTATTTCTTCCATATAAAACGACATTATCTGACATCTGATGGAAGAGCTATGATAATGCATACAATAGCTTTTTCCACTCAAATTTCAAAATGATGATTATAGCAATCGAACTTCATACATTAAGCTTTTAATCATATTTGATGCGGACATAACTTCTTACTCACACTTGGCCCTAAAAAATTATGTAGACCAGATGTTATCTCAAATGATTTCCTGAGGCAATACATAGAGCGGTGCAGTAGATACTAGGATCAATATTTTATAAATCCCTCCTATTATCATTTTCATCTGATGACTGGAAGGAGGCAAAAATTATAACAATGTGCAAGGCAGGAGACACCATACGATACCAATAAAATAATCACTGACAGATCTCTCCAACCAGTACAGCTTGTAAATTCTCACACATATCATCCTTAAAGCATGTTGCAAACTTTCTTGATGCCCACAACCTTTTGTCACTGCGCCAGCATGCATTGTGTAGCTTTCAGGTAATGTGCATGATCTTGCACTTGGCATCAGTACCTGCAGGGAAACTAATATAATGCTTTTCCGACCTTTCATATGCCACAGCAAATTAAACTGAAAATGTGATATTTCATCAGTGATTGGGGAGTTTTAGACTGGGTTACAGATTTGTTGACAAACTAGACACAATTCATATTCTTTCAGCATATGGAATCTGCAACAGGATCTGTCGCATTCCATTGTGTTCCGTTGAACGCATCGAAGTTCACCGGTGTTCTATAATTGGTTTGCAGAAAAGGAAAGGTGCAGTATCTGCCATTTGCAGAATCCCGCTGCCACGTCTCGCGGACAACACAGCAACGCTCAGGCTTACACTTCTTCAGTGCCGATTCTGCAGTGATCTCCGAAATTTTTTTTCTAAGGAAGCTCATTCAAGCCACTGAGAACTTTCAAACCTCGAGTGGCGTAGTCTGCTGTATTTTTCAATTCCCCAAAGGTAATAAATTTGCAGAGGCTATTAGCTACCCTTTTTTAATGGCTTTAGAATAATGTGTGTGAAGTTGATCATCTATGATAAATAGCAGGCTGGAAATGTTTGCACAAAGATACCATTTGCATAATGTAGCTTCTGCCAGCTGTAAAAGAAATTCAACGAAAATGCTTCCACTTGACAGTAGTGCCGCTGCAGCGTCCCAAGACGCTTCTCGGGAAGCAAAATCGGCCTTTCTTTGTGTTATAGAGCATCACGCAGGTAGGATGCAACAAGAACGAACGCTTTATTCAGGCAGCTCCTTTTATAGCCCGCCGGTGATGTTATGACCACGTGATGGTCATGACGCGATTCTTGCGCAGGTAAATTCGTCTAGCGCCAGCGCGCTTCCTCGTCGCCACTTTTATAGAGCGTCACACAGGTAGGACGCAACAAGAACGAACGCTTTATTCTGGCAGCTCCATTTATAGCCTGCCGGTTACGTTGTCATGACCATGTGATGACATCACATGGTCATGACAAGGTTTGCAGACGACGCATCACTCTGGAGTGCTGTCAAATTGGGCCTAACTTGTGCACTGGCAGCTGTTGTGTATGGGGGTTATTCTTGAGGATCTGCTAGACACTGCAGTTGCCTTCTAGCTGCGGCGTGCCAGCCCTAACAGAGCTGAGACCCCCAACCCGCGGTGCGAGAAGTCGCCACTGCGGCGGGTTTGGTCCAGAGGGGACAAGCACCGAGTTATATACCTGAACAGGCTTTCTTATGCCCGAGTTCACTGCAAGACACAATTAACACTTGAATACAACCGCCATAGCCAGCGAATGTCCCGCTCGCGTAAGGGGGTTAAATAAAAATCCACCAAAAGGAGAAGCACATGTGAGGATGTGAGAGGAGTGTTCTGCTCACCTGGCGTGGCTTCGCGCTCACGGCCTGTTGCGGTAGGTGCGTACGGTGACCGGGCGACTCAGTGACAGCGGCAGTCTACCCGGCGGAAATCATGAACTGCACGCGTGTGCGCTCAGCCGCCGAAAAGCCCTGGGCGAGTTGCGAGAAGTACGCTTCTCGGCTCGGACCAGGGAGAGGTCTCCTGGTTACGCCGGAAGGAAAGAGGGAAACCCGCGGTAGCGTTGCTGCGGGATACAAGGAGGCAGTGGGGGTGGCCAGTGTGCCCTCTCCTCCACCAACCTCCCTAACAGCGCGCGTAATCCCGCGGTTATAATGGGGTCAGGGGATTCGTGTGAATCCCTACGTGTGGTAGTCTTTATTTCCAGGGCCAGCAAATAAAGCTGCATACAAGGTAACTGTGCAGACAGGGCTAGAAAGCTACAACTTCTAAATTGCCAATTTAATGCTCAAATTCAATATTTAAAAGGGTTGGCTAAATTAGTCTTTACAAATTGTCTTTGACCTGGGAAAATGAACCAAGTGGAAGACTAGGCCACATAACTCTCACAACGCTTAGTTGTTTTGACAGGATAGGTCACTTTCTTTTTTAGTATCTAGGATACCTCTACCTAAGACACCTAGAATATTCCACAAATCTTATGTTTGCTTTGCAGAAGCATGATTTGTAAAATGTGTTGCAGACAAGAATGATAGAAAAGGCTTATTCAGTAAATGGCCAGCAGTCTTTCCATGGTCTGCTGGTTTCTTTAGAAGAGTACATATTGTAATTACCCTGCCAAAGTATTTCCAAAAGATGGCATTTGTATTGTTTTACCCTGTCCATCCTCACTTTCGTTAAGCTCCTTTTACATT
Source organism: Amblyomma maculatum (assembly GCF_055883805.1). NCBI lineage: Eukaryota > Metazoa > Arthropoda > Arachnida > Ixodida > Ixodidae > Amblyomma > Amblyomma maculatum. The sequence continues at coordinate 323,070,272 of NC_139344.1, read as the reverse complement.
AAATACGAGAAGTCCTTTGTGTCCCTGGCTGCTGGTATTTTATCCAGCAATGGAATTGAAAACCCTATGCTGAAGTATAATTTTGCAGTGTCACTTTTTATTGCGAGTCAACTTTTCAATGTGTTGCTTATGGTAGTACTATCATCTCGGACAACTTTTCGTAGCTCTGCAGCGGAAGGTAGGCGGGAAAGGGAAGGAGGCACGCCTTTTTCACTGAGCTGTGCCAGGCATTGTTCGGAGTCGGGGTGCAATGGGAGTGGAATGAGGTAGTGGGGGACAGAAGCCCGTTACCTTCCCTTTCCTGTCTAGCCTTCACTGCAGAGCCAAAAAATGTCGTCCACAAATATAGTTCCTGCTTTCTGTCATAAGAAATTAGGGGCAGCTGATTTGTCTTGCTGCCTTTAGAGGGTGTTGTGCTGTTATCTACGGCTATCCTCATTCATCATGCATACAGAGGCTGGCTTATTGCCGAATACAGTGCTACTACTCTCTGCCCGTACATGTACTACTTAGCACCCAGTGCAGGAGGCATATTATCGCTGCCAGTGCAGAGCTGCTTGCCCACACATTTCAAAACTGTGGCTCCAAATGTGTTTTATAATTTTGCCAATAATATGGCTTGCATTGCAGGTGCAGCCCCGTGTCCTCGAACCATTCCTGTCGTTGCGCCTTCGGGAGTCCAAGGTAGCAGACCAAGGTCGTATTGACCTCAAGAAAGTGCGCGAAGGGTTGCAAAAAATGTCCCGTAAAGAGCATCGGCATCACAAGCGCATGCGCCGTCTGGAGGCACAGCTACGAGAGACAGAGGCACAGGAGAGCGAAATTTTTAAGGACCGCCTCCAAGGGCAGATATTGCAACATCTGCTGTGGACATATGCTCACGTTCTCAAACAGGTGCCTAAGAGGCCGGAATTGAAGCCCCTTCTTCGTCCAGTGTTCAAAGGCCTGGCACAGTATGCACACCTAGTCAATCTTGACTTTTTGGAGGACATTCTGGATGCGCTTGGCACACTGCTGAACTTGCTAGGCTCTAGAGACGCTCCTTGCTGCTTGCAGGCTGCATTTGCACTTTTGTCAGGCCAGGGCCAAGCCCTGACTGTTGATCCCCAAAGGTTTTATGTGGCACTGTTTCGGTGCCTACTTGAGAGCCCCCTTGCCAGTGCACGGTCACTGCTGCTTTGCTGGCGGCTGATGGTGGTGAACCGCTGCAGGAGCTTGTCTGTAGTCCGCCTCAGGGCCCTGTGTAAGCGATTTGCCACAACATGCATCGGTCACGCCAATTCACTCGGCTTGACCCTTTCACTCGGCATGCTGCTCAGAAGCGAGCCCAAGCTGCAGGCACTACTTGAGGTGGCTGACTCACAGGCTATCTTCCACCCCTATGTGGGAGACCCTGACCACGCAGGCTGTGCTCCCCTCTGGGAGCTGCACATGCTGAGGAAGCACTACAACCCATCAGTGGCCGCCATTGCCAAAGCAGTTGCCTCTGCCAATCGCATTCCACCCATGCTGGCCAGCCTCGATCCTGTTCGTGTGGCAGGCAAGCGCATTGATCCACTTGCAGCGCTACCAGCTCGTGGGTCTGAAGCTGCCAAGGCAAGTCAGCATCGGTACAGAGTGAGGACAGGCAAATAAATGCGTATTTTATTTAATCCGTGTAGTCATTCATAAGAAAATGGTAAACAAATGCAGCACTCTTCCGTTCGTCAGTATCTCTTCGAGCATCCCAGGACGTGGTTCCCAGCTCTGCTGAGGGTTGGCCTTTGGGCCTCAGGAGAACAGGGCCAAACACATTCGCTGCACAAGTTTCACACTGCTGGTAAGGTTATGACAACACAGATATTGCTGAAATGTATGCACACTGGGACCCAGAACACTGATGCATTACTACACCTGGCCATTCAGCAGCTATGTCAGGGCTGCTAAATATTAATGTCATTTCACTCGGCAAGAATTATTATTCCTGGAACCACTAAAGACAGCACTGCAACCAGCAGTTTAACAAAAATGATGGGGCAGATTGCTCCTAATAGAGGCTATTTGTTCCCTTTACTTACTGCAGGTGTGTCTCCTTGGACAGTTACACACAGCAGACTTGCCATTCTTTGGCAAGGTGAAGAATGTGAGGCATTTGTTGGCTTCCAATAAGATTGAAGGTAAACTTTTGCAGCAACTGCCAACCCCAATGACTCCGTGCAACGTCACTCACAGGGCGTCTGCGTGGTGCTTCCTCTCAAGAAAGCAAAGCCCTAAAGGATGGCTTTGTGCACTACCGCTGGTTACAAGGGGTCCTTTGAGAGCATGCTTTCTTGGCGTGGAAAAGGCAGGGCCCTATCGTGCCTGCGCTGACATAAGTGATCATATCTCTGCATTGCATGCTGCCTCCCACAGACTGTATGCGTGAACAAATTGTACCTGCTCGTCAACTTCAAAGCTAGAACGCAGGAATCACACTTTCAACTATACAGCGTAGCAACGCGCATTACTATTATTATGGTACAAAGATGGGCAGATACAGCATAAAAATGAGCCTGCAACAAGCAGAAAAGTTTGCGTGATGTGCCTGCTTATACTGTGGGTAATGAATATGCTGCATATGGAGTTCGATTTAAGAGACATTTAACTACACTCTTGGGCACCTTTGAAATGCTCAGAGCAAGATGAAAAGCAAAACAAAAATAGGCGCTCTCGGACAGAGAGAAGATGACATACTGAAACAAGAACACTGTACCAATGCCATTTCCGAGTAGTATAACAAACTGGTTTTATGTTTTCCAGCTCACTTCATGCATAGTATGATAAGTGTTCCAATTACAATTATTTTCTGTGGAAGGTTACCTTATTGCTTGCTTTCATGTAGCATATATTTTGACACACATAGCATCCTCATATCCTTTTTAAGGGCATTTCTGTTAAGATGAACAAATTTTCTGGGCCCTTCAAGTTTGTCTTACAGGATGTCTATTGTAAAGATAATTTAAAGATAATTTCAGGCATTGTAGCAGTGAAGGCTAAGAATTAACAGTGTTTGCCACTATCTTGAGTCAGCCAAGTGGACCAGTTCCCATTCATCATGCCTGCACCTGTGTATGGCAGTTTGGCATGTGCACAATGTACAGTGGCTAGCAGTTTTTAGGGTAAACAAAATTACAGCCAGTTTGCTGAGTTAATCAAATGCGAAGTAGGTGCACTAGCACTGCTTATCTCTGCTGTACGTTTCTTGGCATCGTGTCTACAGCAGTGAAAGAAGGTCCCCAGGACAGAGAAGGATAATCGAAGAGCAGAGAAGTGTGAAGGTGAGCAGCAGTTAAGTCGCGGAGGTAAGCTCAAGTTGCTTCACGATGTGGCAAGCGCGTGCTGAACCGAGGTCTAGGAAGCACTGTGAGTACATGCCTGCTGTCTCTGAAGGCTGAGGGGTAACTGATGCAAGGAGAGAGAGGCCAATGTTGGGATGTTGCGTGAGCAAAACGCGGGTGCTCAGTCTGGAGTAACATGCACCTGTGCAACTCTGTCTGCTGGCAGCCGCAACTATGATATGCGCCACTCTCTCATCTGTGGCAGCTGTATGGCCACTCTGCCTATTTATTGGCTAAGCAGCGTGATGCGGGCGTCACCACCCTCTCTCGGGCTTCAAATTCACAGAGAGAAAGACTCTGAGAGAGCAGGACAGACATTGGCAAAACCTGTGATTGCAACTAGTATAAGTACGCACTGAAATGAGGGTTGGACCTGCTTTATAAGCAAAAGTGCGCAAATATCTTGCTTAACTGGCATGTTTTCGTCACATGAGGTGCTAGTGCAAGTAGACGACCAAGGGCTAAGGGAGGAGCTTGTACGGCATGTGAAGTAGCACTGCACATTACTTTACGATGTCGCATGTTATTGCTGTTAAAAGCAATGTTATTACTTCGAAAAAAGTATTGAAAAAGTGTGTTATTGCCGGAAAAAGAAAAAGCTGGGTGCAAGAAAAAGGAGACTCTTTGCCAACTGCACAGACATTTTTGAGAGGGACGGAGCCAAACAAAGCACACGACATTGCGCAGTAGAGCAGGAAGAGTGAATTTGATGCAAAAAAAAGATGATACTTCACTGACCTCATTGTTTATGAAAAATGCCGCTCTAAAAATGATGAAATTTATGCATTTTCTGAATTTTTTCATTCTAGCTTAAATAAAGATGTCATCCACGATATTTTTTGACGTGTTTTCTAAAACCCGACTTCACTGTTAATTGCGTTTGAATCTCAAATTTTCATTGCATAGATTTGTAAAAAAAACTACAAAAGGCATAAGTGTTGCAAAATCTGCCACACTGAGAGCTGGAAAATACCATGTGTGCAACGATCCGCGACCTTTAAGGAGTAATTTAAACATTTGAACCACCTCTTCTGCTCACCTTGTGCGTGACAATATATAAAAAAACTAGAAAAGTACTTTTTGTTGTTGCAAAGAAATTAAAAAAAAGAGGGTTGGGGTTTGAAGCGCCACAGCCGCCAAGTGCGCACCTCACGCGCCGTCGTTTTCTATGGTGACCTGACATGTGGCCTTTGCCTGCGCTTGGGCCGGAGGTCGTCTGCTTCTCTCCTGATTACGAGAACAGATGTTGCTTCCTCGTTGTCATCTGCATCCTTGATAAATTTACCATAAATTAGCCCCCAATAACAGATATAAATAATAGTTTATGTTTTCCTTGCCATCGAGAAGTGCCAGCTCCTTTGCAAATCATTCTGGGAAAACAGACAACACTTTAGCAACTCTGAGCATATGTCGTCTGCTCTGATAAGCGAGAATCTTATGAAGCACTGGAAGTGGAGGACAGTGACAGTGAGGTGGTATCTCCTGCCATGCACAGGTATTACTCTGTCTATTGTGAGCATATCCGGAATTCATTTCTTGTAATGATGAGAAGAGTAACTCACTGAGTTATGAATTACCAGTTAGCACTCCACAAAATGCATTGATGAAGCTAGCGCACAGGCAAGCATTACCAGCTGTGTATTGTGAGTTGGTGTTCTGTGGTAGTGAAAGTAGAACAAAATTTTTTTTTTTCTCACTGAATATCTACATTTGCTTTTTTAGGACTATACCACTGTGAGAATTAAAAACTTCTCTGCGAAATGCTCCAAAAATGCTCAGGAGATGAGCCCCCTTATGTGAAAGTATCCCCTTCATGGATCACTGCCTTGTCGTGGCGGAGGGGCTTGCGAAACGCGATAAAGTCGTGAGCTCTGCTCTGTAGGGCCACCCAAGATAGACAGGTCACGGCAGAGAGTTCTGAAAAAATGTGATTCAATGGAGAAGGTAATGGAAACCCACTCCAGTATTTCCTGCCAAGAAAACCCTATGAACAGTCACAATAGCATCAAGGATATGGCGCCGGAAGATGAGCCCCCCCCAGGTTGGAAGGTTGGAAGGCGTCCCACGTGTTACTGGGGATGAACAAAGGGTGATTCCTATTAGCTCCAGGACGAATGAAGCGGCTGGACTAAAGCCAAAAGGACGCTCAGTTGTGGATGTGTCGGGAAGCGACCGAAAAGTCCGATGTTGCAAGGAGATATATCACATAGCAACATGGAATGTAAGATTTATGACGCAAGGTAAACTGGATGTCGTCAAGCGTGAAATGGACAGATTGAACATTGATATCTTGGGTATCAGCGAGCTCAAGTGGACCGGAATGGGAGAATTTAATTCCGGTGACTATTATGTCTTTTACTGTGGGCACGAATCCAGGAGAAGGAATGGGGTCGCTCTCATAGTAAACAGAAGAACGGGCAAAGCAGTGCTAGGGTACAACCCCAAAAACGACCGAATGATTTCACTTCAGATCGAAGGTAACCCTTTCAATATAACAGTTATCCAAGTCTATGCACCAACCACTACTGCTGAAGAAGCTGACGTTGAGAGATTTTATGCTGACCTGCAATGCCTTTTAGACCGCACTCCATCATTAGACGTCCTTTTTCTCATAGGAGACTGGAATGCTAAGGTGGGGAGTGAAGAAATATCCGGAATTACAGGCAAGTTCGGTCTTGGTGAGCCAAATGAAGCTGGGCAGAGGCTAGTAGAGTTCTGTCAAGAAAACAACCTGACCATAGCGAATACTCATTTTCAACAGCACAAGAGGCGCCTGTACACATGGACTTCACCGGACGGTCTGTACAGGAATCAGATTGATTATATTCTTTGCTGGCAGAGATGGAGAAGCGTTATACAAGCAGTAAAAACAAGGCCTGGGGCCGATTGTGGCACTGATCATCAGCTTCTTGTTGCCAAATTTAAGCTTCGATTGAGGACAACGTAGAAAACTAGAAGGCCTTTCAGGTATGATCTGGATCAAATTCCATCAGAATATGCTGTGGAAGTGAGGAATCGATTTCAAGAATTAGATCTAGAAGACAGAGAGCCTGAAGAGATGTGGACTGATGTTCGTGATATAAAACAAGAAGTTGCTACTAAGGTAGTTCCAAAGCAAAAGAAATGCAAGAAAGCAAACTGGTTATCTGAAGAGGCTTTGCAAATAGCTGAAGAAAGGAGGATGGCAAAAGTTATGGGGGAAAGAGAAAGATACAAGGTTCTCAATGCGGATTTTCAGAAAATAGCAAGAAGAGATAAGAATGCCTTCCTGAACATATAGTGCCAAGCAGTTGAGGACAACACGCAATTGAGGAACACAAGAGCTTTGTATAAGACAAAGATATCAAAGGAAGCTTCTGTGCTAAGCTGGGCGTGATAAAGGACAAACGAGGCAAGGACCTCACTGAAGCACTGTACAAGAAGGACCCGGATGTGCAAACCCAACATAAGACGGTTGTGATTACTGATCTTGAGCCGGGCAACCTGAAGAGTGAAGTTGAATGGGCCATAGCCAGCCTTGCTAAGAACAAAGCTAGCGGAATTGATGGCATTCCAGCTGAGTTGCTTCAAAACCTCAACCATGATGACGCTGTTAACATTCTGTATACATTATGTCAGCAAATTTGGATAACCCTGCAGTGGCCACAGGATTGGAGGAGGTCAGTTTACATCCCCATTCCAAAGAAAGGCAGTGCCAAAGATTGTTCCAACTACCGCACGATCGCGCTTATTTCGCATGCTAGCAAGGTGATGATGAAAATCCTTCAAGGTAGGCTGCAGCAGTATGTGGATCGAGAGCTTCCAGACGTGCAAGCTGGGTTTCGCAAAGGCAGAGGAACTAGAGACCAGATTGCCAACCTTCGCTGGATCATGGAAAAAGCAAGAGAGTTCCAGAAACCCATCTACTTCTGCTTTATTGATTATGCGAAAGCGTTTGACTGCGTAGATCACAGCAGATTGTGGCAAGCTCTCCAAGAAATGGGAGTTCCAATTCACCTCATCTGTCTCCTCAGGAAGCTGTATGAAGGGCAAGAGGCCACAGTCAGAACTGGGCATGGTCTTACTGATTGGTTTCCGATTGAGAAAGGAGTGAGACAAGGCTGCATACTGTCGCCCTGCCTATTTAACCTATATGCTGAGTGCATCATGAGGAAGGCCGGTCTGGACGAGTCTTCAGCTGGAGTGAAGATTGCTGGGAAACGTATCAACAACCTTAGATATGCGGATAACACCATTTTAATGGCAGAAAGTGAAGTGGAACTCGAGACTTCTGATGCGCGTACAAGAAGAGAGTGAGAAGTTTGGGCTTAAACTGAATATTAAAAAGACAAAGATCACGGCGTCTTGCCCTATCAAGTGCTGGAGCATCAAGGGACAACAAGTGGAAGCTGTGACAGATTTTCTCTTCTTGGGCTCCAAGATTACCCTGGAAAGAGACTGCAGCCATGAAATTAGGAGACGCCTGCTTCTGGGAAAGAGAGCCATGGCTAGCCTTGACCGCTAGCCAAGATCCGTATAACTCGTGCTATGGTCTTTCCAGTTGTGATGTATGGATGCGAGAGTTGGACTGTGAAGAAGGCTGACCGCTGAAGAATTGACGCGTTTGAATTGTGGTGCTGGCGGAGACTCTTGAGAGTTCCTTGGACGGCCAGAAGATCAAATCAGTCGATATTGTCGACCATAAACCCTGACTGCTCATTAGAGGGTCAAATTCTAAAGTTAAAGCTCAGCTACTTTGGTCATCTGATGAGAAGAGAGGAGTCGCTGGAGAAAGATTTGATGTTGGGAAAGGTTGAGGGTCACCGGAGAATGGGTAGGCAGCGAACGCGATGGTTAGATGGCATCCTCAAGGCGCTGCAGAATGTGATGTTAGGAAGATGGTGAGAGACCGGAAAGCGTGGCATGATATGGTCCATAGGGTCACGAAGAGTCGGACACGACTGAACGACTGAACTGAACTGATGTGAAAGTATATTTGGAGTCCTTAGTTCTGTATTGATAAAGGTTTTGTGTCCATTTCAGAGGTTACGATTGTCCAAAAGATTGTTCTTACAGCCCTGGTACTTGCCACAGAAAATGTTACGCACGAAAGACATGGCTTCAAACTTTTGCTGATTTATCCGTTGAGCAACAAGACCTATCATCCAGTCGAGCCAGAAGAGCCAAATCTACAATCAGCACAATATATGTGCACCATTCTTATGTGTATTTCTCGAAATGCTACACACACAGATTCAAAGCTGTGCAAGGACCCATTCATAAAGCACAAAAAGCCATGCTGGGGAACTGCGGTCATTTCGAGAACTTTAATGCGAACTTTACCTACACTGAGACTAGTTTCAGGTGACAAGCTATGCCCCAAATTCTATATAAAATGTACAATGTTTAACAAAGTGTCCGAGGTTCTGGGCCAAGAAGGATTATCACTGCTGTCATCTGCACATGGAGACGTGGACATGCAGTGCAGTCCACTGCTAGAAGTTGCGATGGAAATGAAACAGGCCGCAGAAGACGGCTGACTGCTCATTAAACAAAGTGAGCAGGAAATGCGGTGTCGAAACCCATAGGGGTATCTTTCCCGGGACACCTGTTACTACCTCAGGAATGCAGCCCTCCGCTACGCTGTCCCTAATAGCCCGAGTCGCTTGGAATATTACTGTTAGACCCCAGAAACCAAATCAAATCAAACCAAACCAAACCAAGTTATAAAGGTTTTCACAGCACTCTTCCCCTCGGGAATGGGAAAAATTGCATTAAGAGTGAAAATTAAATATATAAAAAGCAATATATTACTTGCACGCCACTGGAATGGTCACAACGCTAAGATAGGTTTCCCAATAATACATGATCATGTTTCTTTTTTTTTTATTACAGTCCTGTGTGCCTCCTACTTACCATGTGCCCATCCATAGCTAACATCTGATGTGAGACTACTATTGTTAGTCATCATATGCCCATACTCATATCATGTACCAATCGGCGGTGTCGAAACTTGCTGTCAAAACCACGTACTTAACTCAATTGCCTACTCATTCGTGCACCAACAGTGACTCGATAACGCCATGGCTGGAGCTGTCGGTGGCACAGAGGCAACTCAAGCAAGAAGAACATATATTTTCATCTACATTCATTGTCCACAAAAAAAAAAAAAACACCTTTTCTGAGAAATCGTGGTGAACTTGTCTTAAATGTTAAAGTGCCTCTTCAGTTGTAGTTGCATGAGAACCTCCCGCTTCTGCTTACGCACTGCAGCAAATATTTGAGTGTTCGTGTTTCCCACTAAAACAATACGAGAAAATTTGAGGGAATGCCGCGTGCCTCGTGACCATAAGAAACAACGGCGCGCAGGGTGAGCAAGGTGCGCACCAGGCGGCTTCGACACTTCAAACTGTTTTATTATTTTTTTTTTTCAAAAATAATTTTTTTGCAACAACAAAAAGTACTTTTTCAATTTTTTTATATACAGAGCAGAAGTGGTTAAAATGTTTGGATTATTCCTGGAGGTCAGGAAGCGTTGCCCACATGGTGTGTTCCGATTTTCAACATGGTAGTTTTTGCAAAATTTAGGACATTGGCTACTTAAAAAAAAAAATGCAATGAAAGTTTTGGACTCAAAGACAACGAACAGTGAAACTAGGTCCTAGAGAACACGTCAAAAAAGTTTGTAGATGCGATCTTTACTTAAGTTTGAAATAAAAAATTGAGAAAATGCATAAATTTAATGATTTTTGGAGCAGCATTTTTTATAGACAATCACATCACAGAAGTGCCTACTTTTAGATAAGAAAGCGCATACGTTTATGTTTCCAAATATCAGTGCAGGCACCTGTGCGAGCTAACATGCTTTAACAAAAATTGTGACAAGTTGCTCACTTTAAAACACTTTTTCGCATTTTTGGACATGACGTCTGCAAAACAAATTTGTTTTTGCAAAAATAATGCTTCTGCCAGTGCTCTTGTCATCCAGTTCCAGAAAACATCCCATTAGCTTCTGCTCGTGGTGTGTGGACACACAGTCTTGGCACACAGATTTTTAATCTATGTGACATTATCAAAAATTATCAAAAAATTCTAGTGATCACTAAACTGCGATAAGGCGAAAGCCCTTATTGTGTGGTGGTTTGAAGCCCTCCACTCTCTTTCTCTCTGTTTTCACTCCCACCTTCGTGATGACGTGATACCGTAAGCTATCAGCCAACATATAAAGCCCCGCTTTGACCGAGCCATATGAATGTGCATGCACGGCCTAGGGATAACGTGAATGCAAGGGTCTTGGCAGGCTGATTGTGATGTCACCCTACCATATGAAAGGAGAGCCCCGAGTTGGCAGCTCCTGCCAAACGTAATGTCTGGAAGCTCTATGTCCAGTTATTGCTCGGCCATGTCAGCTGCCAGCTACCATCTCCCATGTATCGAAAGCGTTATGAACGGACGGACGGACAGACGGACATGATCCGTAAGCACGAGACATTAAAGGCTCGCCTTAAAATTTACTGCATCTCCTTTTGTGTGGAATGACCCCAATGTTTTTGTCCATGGCTTCGAACATCCCATTAGCACTAACCACACAATTAACTGAAAGCTAATGAGTAATTTAATTAATAACATATACTTCATTTCACAGAGTTTGTGCAGCACTGTGAGAGGCAAGAGAGGCCTGGGTGAATCAGGATGATGTGCAGAACATGACTGATTGCTACACTGTAGCTGAGAGATGTGCAGTGTAGCCATGTCATCCTAATTTTTCACGGTGCTCCAAACAGCTTGTGAAGTGGATTTAGAGTAAATTACAACCACAGGTAAGAGTTTTAAAAGACTAACTCCCAATATTAGGAATTTTCTAAAGTGTTCCTACTTCCAAAAAGAGCACGTTGATATTATTATTTTTGCCTTGAAATGCTAGCTTCTGATTTTAAACTATCACCCGTCCCGTCCTTTCCTGTGTTCGCTGCACCCTTCATTTGGCAATTTACTGTCAGCCCGGCAAGCCAGAGCCATTTGTGGCAGCATACCTAGAAGCTTTGCGTCAAGCTTGTTCTCAGCAGTGTGTGCCAGCAGCTCTTTGAGAAAGCAGACCAGGTACAGGAATGTGTGCCTGTGGACTTCTGGTACCATTTGGGAAACAACCTGCACAGACAAGAATCCAAAACTTGGCAACTAGTATGCTTGAACACGTACAGACTTTCACAATAAAGACGATCATGCAAGAGCAGTAAGGAACAACTGCTGGCCTGTTCTCTTGTCATCCAGTTCCAGAAAACATCCCATTAGCTTCTGCTCGTGGTGTGTGGATACTCAAATAGCAAATCGAATATCCTCATATTCGATTTGCTGAACTAATCAAAAAATGCAAAAAGAGAGGAATCAAATTTCCTCTCAAGTCGGATGGTTTTGAAAAGTTAACAGAAGATTAAAAAAAAAAAAAGCATGTAACAGTTTCCTTAAAGAACTGTTCCAAAAACAAGGTCAACTCTGACATAGCATGCTGCCATGATTGCTTCGTGCAGGATGGAAGATTCAGTTACATGATGTGGTCCATTCGTATGGTACATTTCATCCTGGCATTCAATACTGTGTGACATGACAATGCTCAGGCACGTTGAGCAAGTCACACTTTGCGAGTACATCTCGGAGGTCATGGCTAATACGAAGCACTCAACCATCTCACCTAGTGAGTTGTGGCATTAGTTTACTATTGTCATCAATAGCAAAAGTAATTTTCAAATATGTACAACATGGCAGTTCACTAGTCTACAGTGAACAAGGTTTAGCATGGCACTTAGTTAGAAACAATTAAAAGTGTCCCATCACACTGTGTGCTAATAAGTATTGTGTCTTCTGAAAGCTAGAGCTGTAACTTTAGAAGCTGTAGTGCATTACTGCAGTGCAGTAGCTAGCGCTCTGCTGTTTCTAAATGACTGCAGTCAAACCTGGATATATTAAACTTTAAGTGTATAGTGAAACAGTAGTTTGTTATATCAATAATTCAATATAAAAAATGGCGGAAATATACAAACTTATCTGTAACCTAGAAGCAAAAATACATTGCATCAATGGTAGTGATATGCTCCTTGTCGCAACATACCACCCGCTGGAATCCTGCCTCCAAGATGGAATAGCAAGGCGTGGCTCGCTCAACCTGCCTGAGCACTGCCACCCAATATTGGGTGCCAGGTAAAAGCGCTATGAAAGGCATCATACGAATCTGTTTCTTGTAGAACCTGCAGCAAACAGTTCGTTGGAACTAGCTGTTTTCTATTACAGGATGTTGAATCATGTTACCAGTACATTATAAATAGAATAATCATGCATTAAAATTAAGGCACAGATAGTTTTTGTAACACCTTTGGCAGCAAATTGAATGAAGCATTCCAGGCCATGAGCACAGCTAGTATTTACTCATGTTGGCTGTGCTGCACAAGTATAAGGGGTCAAAAGCCACACTCAAGCACCACCCCATGTTCACCTAGTCACACAGTTTCTGCACCTGCGCTGCCAGTAGTTGCTCAATCTGTGCAGCCAGTCTGTAAACACACACAAGAACTGATCGAAGAGCAGCCGTACAGGAAGCACCACTCTTACAGGGGGCAGCGTGTACAGTTCCACTTGTGGACTGACCAGAAAACTGTGATATATACTGTGTGACTTTTCGATACCCTTTACACAAAATTCTCAAGGGGCTAACCTGTGTTTATGCTCAATAATTCTGAATATTTTGATTCACTATATCCAAGCTCGTCTGTCTTTAGTGCAATGATCTGCAATAGTCAAAAATATTTATATACAATATTCAATTCTCATTCAATTCAACTGTCCGATTTGTATTCAATTCAGTCACTAAATGCACAAGAATAGATTAAATTACACAGAGACACTATGAGGTGGCTCAGTGGTTAGGGTGTTTGACTATTGAGCCGGGCGACCGAGCTTCAATACCGGCTTCGGTGGCCACGCTTCAATGCAGGCAGACCGCAAGGTGCTGATTTACTGTGCATCAGTGTACGCTAACAACTTCAGGAGGCTGAAATTATTTCGAGCTGTCCACCATGGTGTCCTTCATCGCCTTAGTCACTCTGGTACATTAAATCCTGTAAACCCACTCAGCAAATTCTTTTGAGGCCAACTGCTGTGGCAACTTTCCCTAAAACACCCCTCCCCAAGAGAAAAAAGCCTTACATAACAGAAGTCGGAATAAATGACATATATGTTAACAATCTGACAGTAGATAGCAAGAAATATCCATAAGCATTTGCTACAGGTACTCTGGTTCAGATATGAAGTTGATGGCCAATTTCATGGTGAAAGCCCGTAAAGTGCAACCCACCTGCTTAGAAAGGATGAAGTTGTTTGAGCAATCAAGGCAACGTTGGTAGCAGGCATAAGGAACCACAGGCTCAGGCAGGGAGTCCAAAAATAGCAGAAGTGCTTCAGCCATAGAATGTACGCTGCCGGCTGGAGTGGTCGCTAAGGCATGTGCACTTGCGACAGAGTGATAGTACTGCACGAGAGATTTATTTGGCAAGGTAGGAATTTCTGCAACACACTTCAGACCAATGCGCCTGTGCTTGAGCATGGGGTCCTTGGATGCCAGCATACGTAAGCAACTTATACCAACAAGTTACTATACAATCACTTATGCATGCAAGTAGTGTGCCTACAATTGTCAGTGCTATTCAGCTGCACAAACTGGAGTGTGGGGCTGAACAACTGCCTCAACAGCACATAATACATTGAGTGGATGTACCACAAGAGTATCTATCCTCTTCAGGCATGCATTGAGATGCAGATTTTAAAATAATCTAAGCTTCCTTGCTGATTAATTATGCAAATTCTGTCTGCTCTTCATATATCCATACTGCGGCTCCACACTACTTCCAAGGTCTCAATTATACTTATTTTGTCTCAATCCAGTTAAATTAACAAATCAACATGTTTTAGGCACTTCAAGACATTTATGCTTACAAAAAAGAAAAACAAAATCTCCAATGAAAACTAAAACTTACCAGAGGCACAGCAGAACTAGCATGAAACACAGAACCCACCATTAAATTAAAAGGACTGTCACTCACTTCAGGTGCCAGAATAGGCACTTTTCTAGACAAGATTTTTCAGACGGTTATATGTCAGAGAATCAGTTTAGTTCAGATCACAGATATGATACGATATGAAACATATATGACAGTTTTCAGGTCACACCCATAAATGTGGATGCTGCGCCTGAAGTGATTACACGTATATTGAATATCTATTCAAAGCCAAAAAGAAAAAAAGGAAAGCACAGGAAAAGACTGTAGAGAAGTACTTAAAGGGGCACCGTGACGTTCGCCAGACCACTAATTCCAGCCAGCCTCTAGGTTCTTTACAGCTTCCCGATGCCCCAAAGCCCAATCACAATGGTGAAATCATAACGTCTAATATTTGAACCCACTTCAATAATCAGTGTTTTGGCACCGATGCGAGTGACACACGACGGCAAAGTTCGTTAACGGATATGACGTTTCCTTCTCGCTTGGCCACTGCTTCGCTGATTGGTTGAGCACGCACTTTAGATTTCACATTTGAATGTTCAGGTCACTATGCAGTAAACAAATAAAAGGTGTTTTAATTCCACGTGTTCTCGAAGTGCTTATAAAGATGGGGACTGTAAACTCAGATAAATGCAGTGTTGTCAACAAGCAAGGTTAGTGCCTGGTTGCTGTGATAATGGTGATGGTGGCTTTGCCCTTTGTAGCGGGTCGCCGCTGGCTTCTGGAGCGGCGGAGCCAAATATATAATATAAAAAAAAGAACACAGAAAAAAGTTCGCCAATTCGCTGTCTGGGCTCTACGGTCACAAGCAGAAAGGCCACTCTCGCAGGCTCCTCATATCCCAAGGCAGGTGACACTTTTGGATCACGGAGGTCGGTGAAATCGCTGGACAGTCCAAAATCCCGTGGCTGATTGTATCTGCCGACGCTCCACAGACAGCACTAGTTGTGTCTAGATCGCTCATGACGTGCACTCACCATACCCGAGTCCACAGCGGGATTCTGGCAACAGGCCACTGCCCAGGAAGTTGTCATATAGTCGTTCCTGGCAAATGAGCTCCTTGCTGGCCCTGTACAAATACAGGGTAGGCTTCGCCTTAGCTCCTGTACGCCATTCCTCGTCACTGCCTTTCGCACTCGTTCTTGCACTTTCACACACGTAGCGCTCGAGTGATCTGTGGCGGCGGCAGCAGCAGCGATGGACGCCGGCGGGGCACTATGACGGAGGCGCAGACTTGCTGACTGTCGGATCCACCTCGTCGCCACCCCCGCAAAGATGGTGTGGAGCAGCGTCTGGTGGGCTAGCCTAGCTTTGGGCTGACGGAGAAGCCGGTCCTCGTAACATGTTATAGCACAGCGTCGTTACCATGGTAACGACGCTGCCAGAAATTGCAGCTACAGGTTCAGTTGGATAGGCAACCATGGTGGATAGCTTCAGTTTTCAGTCAGGAGAAAGCTGCGTCTCTCATAGGTTCCGTCCAAGTCAAGCGCAGGGTGAGTGAAATGGGAGAGGGGCTTTCCCTCACACCGGCTCAGACGCGTTCTTTTTTTCTTGTATTTAGATTGTATTGTATTGTATTGGGGTTTTATGGCGCATAAGCAACTGAGGCTATCATGTGCCAAGAGCAAGGTTAAAATCTGTTCTTATTTGAAAAGGGAAGAAGGTTCGTTAAAGTTTACAGTTTATTCAGAACGTCTGCTTCTTTTAAAAAACTAAGAACACATGTTAATTTATTATTGCTCTTTCTCCTAAAAGTAATTTGGGATGGAAAGGGATGGCACGATCATAAAAAATAGTGAAATGCTTTCTCCGTAGTGTCTCTAGTTTTGGGCATGTAATCAGGACGTGGTTGACTGTGAGTACTTCTCCGCATTCTCCACACGTAGGCTTATCTTGTTTCATTAGTAAAAAATTATGTGTGAGATGTGTGTGCCCGATACGCAGACGGCATACTGTAACCTCCACGAAGCGTTCTTGATGGCTGCATGATTTCCATTCTTTTATAACTAATTTTACTAGGTGTAGCTTGTTATTAACTTCGTTATCCCATGCAGCCTGCCACTTTTGTCTCAGTGTTCTTTGTATAAATTTTTTGGCATCATTATGTGGAATTTTCATCTTCTGTACTCGAGCAATGGAGGCGGCCGCGGCACATGCATCAGCCCTCTCATTACCGCTGATTCCTACGTGGCTTGGCACCCAGCAAAATTTGATATTAAGTCCTTGTGTTTTTGCTATCACTACATAATGGACTATGTCCCCTATTAAAGGTTCTGTAGCATTTTTTTGATGTAGTGATGCGAGTACGCTCAGAGAGTCTGTATAGATGATACTGTTTTTGATGTTTTTGTTGACTATTTTATCTATTGCTAGGGATAAGGCGTAGCATTCGGCAGTAAATATTGAGGCACACTGTGGCAACCTTACTGTTTTTTCCTGTTTGTCTTTTATTACTGTACTGCCTACATGAAATATTGTCTTTGAACCATCTGTATAAAATGCCTTGTGATCACTGTATTTCTCATTTAATGCCAAGAACTCTTGTATAATGTGTTCATGCGGTGTTTGTGATTTGCGAAATTGAGTTAATGTGAAGTCACACACAGCAGTGAAGTTGTACCAAGGTGGCAGTGGGTCAGGTCTCCGTGCAATATCAGGAAGTGCATCCAGCAAGTTGAGTTCCCGGCACTGCTCTTCAAAACGGAGTATGAGAGGTCTGATGGATCGAGGTTTATTGATGTACAGTGTTCTTGAGGGGCAGTTTGTAAGTATGGAGTAACAAATATGTTTTGGTAACGAGCGAATTTTCAGGACGTATGAAAGTGTAAGCATGGTCCTCCTGTATTTTAGTGGCGGTTCGTTTGCTTCTACATACAGACTTGCCACCGGCGATGTCCTGTATGCACCAGTTGAAAGACGCAGACCCAGGTTATGTACTGGGTCCAGCCGTTTAAGGTATGACGGTCTTGCTGACCCATAGACCATGCACCCGTAATCTAAACAGGAGCGTACCACTGAGCGATAGATATGGAGAAGACATGTCCTATCAGAGCCCCAGTGTCTCCTTGAGAGTACTTTAAGGATGTTGAGAGCTCGAGAGGCTTTGACTTTCAGGCTGTTTATGTGTGGGAGGAATGTGAGCTTCTTGTCAAACGTTAGTCCTAAAAATTTGTGTTCTTGCTTTATCGGGAGTATGGTTTCATTTAGGTGCAGGGTATCTTGTATTTAGAATTTTATAAACTGAATAACTCTCATTTCCGTGCGCCGATTTTTGTAATTCTTTTTGAACTGACGTAGACACGGTGTAAACAACCTAAAGATTGGCTGGAATTAGCAGCTTGACGAATTTCACTGCGCCCCTTTAAGTGTTACTCATTATATTCAGTAGAACCTTGCTGACATTTTCCCAGTTCATAGTCTCTCATTTGCAGGCGATAAAGACGCCCTGCAGAGTTGTATTATTTTTCTTCCAGTTAATGTGCTACCACACACTGTGGCCTCCCGGCTACTATGTTAACAATTTCAACAAATTCTCATTACAAGATTCATTTAATGACAAAGCACATACGTGCCAACATACATAATGTGGTGGCTTCTCTATACTGCCTAGGGCAAACAAACAAACAAACGAACGAACGAAGGAAGGAAGGAAGGAAGGAAGGGAGGAAGGAAGGAAGGAAGGAAGGAAGGAAGGAAGGAAGGAAGGAAGGAAGGAAGGAAGGAAGGAAGGAAGGAGGGAGGGAGGAAGGGAGGGAGGGAGGGAGGGAGGGAAGGAAGGAAGGATAATGTGTACTAATATATAGAGGGGTGTGAATACTGCAGTATATTTTGAAGTGCAAAAGTCAGTCAAATTATTTTCGTTACTCTAATACTAATGCAGGTTTTTGTTACAAATATCAACACTCTGACACTAAATGCAAACAGGTTTTCACAAAATGTAGCTAGGAATTCGAATAATCTAATGCACCTGACTCTCTAGGTATGCACGATGTTGTCTTGTGGATAAATGACTTAACCTCTATAGAATAACCTTCAACATCTGATGAACCGCTGGTGCATGTCAGGTCAGCACTCAGTCGGCTGAAAGCTGCTTAATGCAGTTTTCCGCAAGGCACAAGCTGCAGGGAGCACCAATTAAGTGTAACTCCATATAGTAAAGCACAACAGAAAAAGGTGATCACTCAGCCATTTTCACTTTCTTATTGTGTTCCTTCAGTGTTCAGCAGAAAAATGGAGAAAATGAAACATTTGGTAGGAGGAGTAGAGATTATTTGTCATCCCTGTTCATATTCACACGACAAAGATACATGAGCCCCAATGGGTTCTGTGCATTTCCCTCTTACACACTGTCCACGCAGCATGTTTCCATAATATTAGAAAAGTTTGGTCCTCAAAAAAGCTATCCATACTTTGCAATGTCAAAATCAAGGAGCGGGTCATATTATTGAGGCATAAGTGTACCTGCAAGCGATGCCAGGTACATGGGTGTAACAGCTGAAATAGGATTTGTAGCAACTTTTGGAGCAGCAAAACCTCAGTTTTGGAGCAGTAGAATCCATACTTGGAGCAGCTTACAGAAAAAATAAAAACTGCACTTTGCGGCAGGAATTAAAATTTTGTAGCCGTTAAACAGGAAAGAAACTTTACTTTCGGCACAAAAGATGAAGAGATGTGAATATCAGGCCGTATGAATGTAATACAACGAAAATCTAGCAAGGGCCATCTATCACCGGTGCTTACTTTAGGAGTGCGGCGTGTACCATTTTTGTAAATAAGCGTTTTGTACTCCAAGGCATGCTATCACACTCAATAAAAAATACTGTAAGCAGATAAGAAAGCAAGTCATAAGCAACAAAAGCTGACGAACGAGTGCATCTTCGGCCCATATGATTTACACTTTTTATAGGGGCTGGAAATGACTCGGTGGCTTTGACACAATATTCTGATTAAGAGAAGGTGGGCGATGACTTTGGATATTAGGTTATATATTTCTTGCACGGAGTAGACTTCAGAGCATTTCGATGTCTTGTCATTTGTGGTCAAAGCTATGCGGTTTCCAGATTCTGATATACGTTGCTGGAAAAGAACTGCGGCAACACGAGACGCAGCTCTAGTCTGTTCCATAATGCTCTGCAAGCCACATGCAACTCTAAATATTATGATCGAAAATAGGAGGATTGCTGTACAGTTTGCAGCAGCCAGTCAGTAACTGCATCACGGCACGATGCAGCAGCCACTGGTGGCCATTAGCAAATCGGTTTTATGCAAGACGTATCACCCTGTGCTGGCTGCAGATTCTATGAGGAAGTAGAAGGTTAGAGCATGGCCGAGATACACTGCAATATTTGTCGCAAGATCAGGTGAGTGAGAATTTAGCAACTTCCGTGCATTACAAGGTGCGAATACCCCTAACAGTAAAAGTGCAGTGTAAATTGAATCGAACAACAAATGCCACTCACAAACTCTTCCAAGTTTCGCATATCAAAACACCCCAACTAATATACAATACAAGATGGCATTTTCGTGAAGAAACAGTATGAAGAGGACAAGCATAGCAGTATTTTCTTTGCAGTGCCTAAGTGCACGAGGCAAAGAATTCGAAAACTGCAGCAACATGCTTACATATGAGGGGGCCCAGTCTGAGGAATGAAGGATGAAAAGCAAGGACACTGTGATAGCCAACCACCGCAGCAGCTTTTTCGCAGTGCATTGCATTGGCACAAAGGAAAAAAGCATCTAAAAACAACAAGAAAGACATTTTAGCTACTCTTTCCATTGCCGCAGAAGGACTGGACACGTTGCGAAGCTCCTTCTATGCTAGGGACAGCTCAGATGTGGACTTAATTATGTGGACGCTAGAAAATAAGCTGTTCAGACCTTGCACCAAGAAATGTCGATCAAGGTTTTATTAAGTGAAATTGTAAATAAATGCATTTGTATGTCATTCAATGGGCATATTTATGTAAGATTAGGCAATTTGGACCATAAAATTTTTCAGATAATACATTTCCTTTTCCATTTTCTTTCGTTTTACACATAGTACATCGAGGTTCTACTCCACAATTGACAGAGGCTGCACTGCACTGAACCAAAAGGTGCTACTTCTTCAGACAACTACACTTCATTATAATTTGATCAAGAGGATCAAATTAGTGGGGAAGGATGAAAATTTAACTTTTCCTCACCAAAAATCTAAAGTCAAGCAATCAACTACGAAATTTCACTGCCAATGCTTCATGCAATGCTCCCTCACGATTGTCAATTTTGTACTGGATGTTCTCTCGATACGTGTGGGCACATTTACCCCAGCACTATGCACTGGTCCCATGTGCTCTCTACATATCATTTCTATGTAAGATGCAAGCTTACCCTGAATCTTATGTGGCACACAATTTAGAGATATCCTAATCCAAATTGTAGCGTTATAAAACAGCAAGCACACCTGAGCTAATTTAGTAATGTCCCTGTCCAATAAGATCAAAGGATCACATAAGGATACGTAGGTGACCATCAAGACGTGCATCGAGGGCATCTCTGATAAGATGCAACTCCCAGCTGAGGCCAGACTGCTGGAAAAGGTCATCCTGTGGGAAAAAGGACGATATATAAGCACTGATAGGAGCAAGGTAAGAGTATCATAAACAAGTAATTAGAAATGAAAGCAGTCACTCAAGAGTCTACTGGCTGCCATAACCTGGACTGAAGAAATTTGCCAGATATTCCATCCCCATTTGCACTTCTCCAGCACAGCATGTACTGTTCCAACACACTACCTCTGCTCAGCAGAAGCTTCTAAAAGCGCTTCAAAATGTTTGCCAACTTCCATTGTGGAAGCTCTCCTGGCAACCTGTGCACACTATAAGCAGTAACTGTGTACTATAATAGCGCACAAACACTAGGCATGCTAATGGCTACTACTCAGCCCAATAAAAATGAGGTTTCTCAAATTCTGTGGAAAATAATTCGTCATTCAAGCTGAGTGAATTTCTTTTGCACTGTGAATTTGGCTCAATCAATAAGCTGTTTAAAATAAGGGCAGCTGATATCATTTCACACTTGTAAGCATGCAAGCCTAAAAATGCGTGTTATCCGAGAAAAATCTTTCCATCAACATCATTTGAAATTTCAAGCTAGTCTTGCAACGACATCTGCTATGTGTACTTCGGAGCAACTGAGAGGTGGCTGTCCTTGCACCTGGAGTCCAAGTTTACTCTTTCAGGACCACTCCATAGACAATTGATCAGATATGATTCATTATTCTGTACGCATTGCCGAACCCTAATTTCCTCACACTGCAGCACATAGTTACCTCTAAGAGGTAGTTTGACGTCAGTAGCTTTTGTTTTCACATAGCTCATTTTTCTTCAGCGGGGGGAGTGACTTAGCAGAAAGGATAGCTCAGTGGTCTCAAATGTCAACAAAGATGATGTTGACCTCACGTCATGATATGATAAGGATTAGGCAGTAGTTGCGATTACTTTGCTTCTACTATGGATTTTTTAAAATAACAGCAGAAGCGAAGAGTCCTAAGATGACTTCATGAGCTCACGCTTCAGCTCAGTGCATGTTATCGCTGTTTTATCTCTATTCACTCACCAAGAAAAACTCCGGCATATGTGGAGGCGTCATAACCCTCGCCCCCTTTTGCAGTGAAGTGTTTGATGAATTTAAAAGTGTTCAAGTTGGCAGGTATGCGTATATGATATAGCAGGATAGTTGGAAACATTTCACTCAATAAAAATTTCCACTACCACCCCCTTAAAGGTACTTGTTTTTTCCATGGTAATGAAAAAATTAATGGTCTATTAATCCTAATGTACAAGCGGTTTGGATTAGACCAGTGCCACAAATAGCAGGTGGACAGCTATTCATGCTTCCTACACCTGTTCTGCCCACCTGAGTGAGCCCATATTTGTGAAGGTGGTCGACAAGGAGCCACAGCTCCTTGGGTACCTCGAAAGGCACTGCCAGCAGGCCCTCTTCACAGGGATTCCGTTCCTGCATGAACCCCCAGTTAGAAATGAGTTCACGATTCACATTTCCAGTAAGTGCACAACAATGGCCTACAGTTCTCAGAAGGGCACTTTCTCGTCAGCTGCAATCAGGCTGAATATTTTAACGAACCCATTGCAGCACACCTACTGTAATTTAAAACAAAATTTGGGGAACACTTAAGCTCCACCTGCGAGGATATGATGCGACTACACTAATAGCCCCATTTGCCGGCTCCTTTTGTGGATCCTCATTTGCGTACATGAAATTTGCTACTTGCCTAATCAGGAAAATTTTAATTTGAATGTCTATTATCCCACACATACTCATCAGCATACAGATATAGAGTAGCACTTTATATAAAAGACTGCCCCACAGATATAAAACCCCGCTTTACCAATCCGCATGAAGGTGACTGCTTGGCCTAGGGGCAGCGTGTCTAACTAGGGATTCCAGGGGGCTAGATTCTCAAAGGCGCAGTTTGAGTTGGCAGCACCTTCCAACTAGGCCATGTCACAAAACTTGATGGCCAGTCAGCCATGTCACGTGCCAACTGCCTGCCAGAGACATGCCTGTAATTTTTCGCTCGCAACACCAATGCTGCATTTTCTGGGGAAGAGAGCTTAAATGCTACAAGTTAACAAAAAGCAATGTTTCATTGTTAATGCAACAGCATTACAGGCCTCATTTTACAGTAAACTCAGCATCAGCATTGTGAGAGAGGCAGGTTACATGGCTGAGCTTCTGATTCGTTTGATGGATTGTGTGATGTACTGATACTGCACGCAAAAGCTGCCAACTTGGGCTGCTCATCTGAGGTGGGAGGGCGGAATAGATATGAACTTCTCAGGGCTCTTGAATGCCAAGTCAGGCACACTATGTGAGATGTTGAAGGCACAGGCTAAGAAAACGGCAGTTAGGCGAGCAGAAAAATCAAGTACACGAATGAGGAGCCACAAAAAGAGGTGAAGGTGGGAGCCATTAAAGCTATTGAATTATACCCTTAAAGATAGAGCTTGAGTGTCTTTCAACAACTCCTTGGGTAACGCGGATCACACCACTTACTATTTTGAGCAACTGCTCTCTGCCAAGCTCTCGGACAGGGCATGGAATACGTGCCAAGGCTTCCAGGGAGCACCCATAGCAGCTCGGCTCATATTCTCCCGACACAGTGACGTGAGCCAGTAGTCAAGGAATTCACCGTTATTTTCAACAAGCACATACAGTAGAACCTAGTTATATCGAACCCGGATATATCGAATTTTGGTTATATCGAACTTACGGAATATCCCCTTGAAAATCCCATGTAAAAGTATAGGAAAGCCGCGTCATATATCGAACTCAATTTCACCGGTCGTTCGATATATCGAACTCCGCACCACGCACTAGAAAGTGTGCCTTCCCCAAAAACGATCGCATCACCCTTGGCCGTGTGCCGCGTGACGTTTTCAAGCCACGCGCGGAAGGAATGAGGGGACAATTCGGCGACGGCTGGTCTGGGCAGCGCCACGCCCATTCCCCAAAGGCGCGCGCGCATCTGCAGTTTTTCCTTTCCCGCGCGCCAGTACATGACGTTTGCAAGACATGTGCGTGGGTGTGCCCGTTCTTTTGCTGAGCTATCTCTTTCCTTCAGCACGAGCTTACGCATACATCAAGCCAGCTCAGCCTGTTTTCAGACAGACATCCGACGCTTTTTCCTGCGTGTGTTGCGAACACTCTGCGCGCGGCGGCTGACATGGCTATGGCGCCTGCGGACGTTAAGAAGCAAGAAGCGGCAGATCTCTCCCTCTTTTTTTTTTTTTTGCGAGTCATTTATTTTTATCGCTGTGCTGTATGCGGTGCGTAGCGTAAGATACGGCCGGCTGCGGACGTTAAAGAGCAGCAGGTTTTTCTTTTCTTTTGGGGGGGAGTCGTTTATCCTTGTATGTATGAATCAACGGAAGCACGTGGTCAGCTGCGATCATGACGCCCGCCCCAAGCGCGGCGTGATAAATGGAACTAGGCTTGTGCAATCAAGCCATCACGGGCACTATGCCAAGTTCGCTCCCCGCCACCGCAGGAGCTATCAAAAGATAAACGTGCCGCCCTGCGCCGTGACGTTATCGCTGCGCAGCATCTTGGCACGCTGCCAAGAAATGAGCTGTGGATGAGACGACTGAAACGGAGTGACGCGCCATCGACATGCAGCGAAAACGCTCACGATTTCTGCCACGGCAACGCAGAAACCTTGTTCCGAGCTGCCGCGGTGGCTCGAGCGGCGAGAGGGACGCAGTTCCAACAAGTTGGAACTGCGCTCTGTCGCTGCCGCTCCTGGCTGAGATCGCTCAATCGCTTGCATGTGAGCGAGCTAGCCTTAACGCTTTTTTTTTTCTTTTTCCAAATTCTCGGGTGCAAGAGTGAAGGGTGGGTTCATTATGCGAGTGGGTTGATTACGCGACAAATACAGTATCGTTTTTTCGCATCGTAAGTGCCGTCACAAGCCGATTTCTGTATATCGAATTATCGATATATCAACTGTTTCGCGATCCCCTTCGAGTTCGATATATCCGGGTTCGACTTACGTTATCATGAGAAGCAGACATGTTACTTATGAAGATAAAGCACACAGATACCATAACCTTCCCCATTTTCTCAATGTGTTAAGAAAAATTAGAATAAACTCTGCTTATATTTTTGAACCCCTTTCTGTTCAGCCATTGAGCATGTCAACAGGAACGCGCAAATGAATTGTGTGTCTTAGGAAAGGTGCTATATTTTTACGAGCTTTAAAGGTCCAAGCACTCGGCATCGGCTCAACCACCAGGATCCCCTTTTCCCCAGACACAACGATGCCACGCACGGCTAAGCGTGGGTGCCCGGGGTCCGTGGTGTCGCACAGTACACCCAAACATCTGCTTTAACAGATGCCCCCTGCGGGGGGGTTGCCCATGTAGCCATCCACACCACAGTCATCATTTTGAAGCCCATAAGCAAATCCAACTCTGTGAGGCTCTTCATTTCAATGTTCAGAAGTAGTCTGTAGCCATTAAATAAGCGTCCCGTGGTACATACATTTCGCACTCATTTTACACACATCATATTACTGCTGTAGTTGCAGGTATGGGCCTTAAGTTCGGGTAATTGTAAACACCATGCTGCATTGTCTTCTATGTCGCATTGCACATAGAACACTGAGCATCTAAGGTCAGTAAACTCATTCTCAGGATCCCACTACTCGCTTCGCATGTCATTCTTCAACTGCAGTACAGCTCAAGTGAACTTGCTTCTGTAATTCTTTGTTCTATGTAGGCTCTGAAACATCTGTGAATTTGCCTTGTTCCACACCATAGCATTCTCCTTTCCTCTGTGCTTCGAGATGCCCTCTGGTGTATGCACAGTGTGAAATAGTGTACCTGTACACTTCTCTGGCCCATCTTCCGCCAGGCAGTGTGCCCCGTTGACGTGCAAAAATGTATTTGAAAATGGCCTCTCATGCCTCAAAGATGACCATCCCATGTCATCTGGAATGTTTCATTTGGGGCTCCCCCACGAAGTCCCAAAGCCAAGCTACCCCACCCTGCATTCACGAATCTCAAGAACCTGCTGCTTGGTTTGGTTTGTAGGGTTTAAAGTCCCAAAGCAACTCAGGCTATGACAGACGCCATAGCAGAGGACTCTAGAAAGTTTGACCACCCGCGGTTTTATAACGTGCCCTGACACCGCACAGTACATGGGCGTCCTGCTTTTCGCCTCCACAGAAAGCGGCAGTCATGGCTGGGATTCCATCCCGCACTTTGAGCTCAGCAGTTGAGAGCTGTACCACTGAACCACCATGGCAGGGCTCGAGAACCTGTTATATCCCCTACAAAACACACAGCACAGCATTGCCAAAGGTCAGTCAGAGTACCAACACCAGTTTTTAAAGCGTCTTCACCCCCTCAATTCAGCTGAACATACACAACATTCTAGATGTAATATATGCCTGTTTCTTTAGTGCCCACAGCAAAGTAGGTGTACCTGGTGGTCAACTGTATGACATTGCGTTGTAATTGTAACGGTTGTTCTCTGCCCCGAAAGCTTCCTTCACTGCCCTTCATGAGCGCAGCTTTCTTGGGATTAAGTGTCCACCCCAGGCGGGCTCCTCTTCAAAGAAAATTTGTCGGATCTCCCGAAGTCCGTGGCAGTACGTATTAGCCATGGTGACAATATCGTCTGCAAAAAATAATGCCAGGAGGCATCTTTCCCATGTGTTTCTTTCATCTGCGCATGTTAGTCTGGTCTGACTACAGTGTACTAGAAGAGACAGTGAAGCGGATGGGAGAGAATTCTTATGACGCGTTTGTCCTCGCCAGTGGTGAATGGTGGCACTTCTGAGTTTTGTCCAAACAGAACTGCTAACTTGCATTGAGATGCATGCCTGCTGCATAAAACAATGAAATATTTGCTTTCGGTAGCGCAGCAAGTATACATACTACAACACTGCTTTAAGGTGAAAAAATGCAACTGTATGTAAACACTGTGGAAGTCTATATATTATGGCAGCGCTGCAATCAGACTCTCTTTAAAGCGGGCACAACTTTGGTTTATGGTTTATGGGGTTTAACGTTCCAAATCAGGTTATGAGAGATGTCATAGCAAACAGCTCCATAAATTTCGACCACCTGGGGCTCTTTAACATGCACATAGACATCTTGCTTTTTGCCTCCATCGAAAAGTGGTGCCACGAAGTGCTGGGTGCATAAGTAGCCGCTTACATTTCCTGGCCCCTGTGCTAATCGGCTGTGCCCACCGGTTCCTTACAATCCCTCTAATTCTTGAAGCCAACGCTTCATTGGCCTAGACAGCGAGTTTCACATTGTGCCGCAGAAGGGCCCCCGCGGAGCTGCGATGCAGCGGCACCGTCAACGCTACGCTGCTGCGGGAAGAATCCCGCTAGTATGAGGTGGCCTTTACTCGCCACAACTGCTTCTATCACCGCTTCCGCCGCATGCGCCGCACCGCAGTTCTCGTTGCGATGGAAAAAGAGAGCAAGTGCGCTGGTCCGGCTATGCCAGAAATGTGTTCGCGGGCCATAAGGGAAAAGTAGCAAGCTGAGTCTGACCATCATGCGGGTTGCTAATGAATGCTAATGGAGATGGAGATGGAATGGAGATGGGTTGCTAATAGAGATGAGATACAGCTGGCATCAAGCGGGAGGCTGACATGGGTTGAAAGCAGGCATAACCAAGTACTATACCAAAGCTTTCGCTTCCATAACTGGGCATAGCCTAGCTAACCCACAGTTATTTTTGTAAACATTGTACAGCACATGGACGCCTCTCTGTTCTGTGAAGGCTAAACGGAGAGGTGTCCGTATGCCATGCATGTCAGTGCACATAAAGACGATGTAAATTGGTTTATAGGAAAAAAACGCCGTAGTATCTGTCACACTTTCTCCATGGACACATGAACTGCAGTGTAAGGGAAAAAGGGGGATTGAAAGAAGATGAAGTGAGTGGTGTTAAAGCAGAGGGCTATGGAATAATTTCGGCCACCTTGTGAACTTTAATGTGCATTGACATCACACAGCATATGGACGCCTTTCTATTTCACCTCCAACAAGACGTGCTGCGCCGGCATCAGTTCAGTAGTCAAGCGTTTTAATCACTGAGCAACCGTGGCGAGCAAGTTAAAGGTTGACAGGTGGTTAAGATTACTCAACAGCCCTCTATTACAGCACCTCTTCCTCCCTTTCCTTACGGTGCATGTGAGGTGCATCCACAGAGAAAGTGTGACTGATACAGAGCCTTTCCTTTCCTATAAATCAATTTACATTTGCATTTTATAATTTTATTTACGAGATATATCTCCAACACACTGATTTCCATACTGTACTGCTCGTGCGACACACAGCTCCTATCCGCATTCGCTACACAGGGGAGTCAAAGTGGCCTGAGCTGCTGACTGAGGCACTTCTGATTGGGTCCAGCCACAGAAAAATGGACGGTACAGCAAATCAAACCTTGAGATACGAACTTTCTTCCCTCTTTTCACCTACAGCCTGTAAACGTGCTTGTTGGCAGTACAGGAGCATCTAAAATATTGGAGGAAGTGCGAAATGCCTGTCTGCATTTTTTATTTTCCTGTTTCGACTTATGCACGAAGAAAACTTGTGTACCGCTGCTACAGATGCCTTTGCTGATGTGGCATTATTACCTCTGTCAGACTAGTAGATTTAATGTGATTCGCAAATGGTGGCAATTACGATCAGTGATAAAAAACACTGCACTTAAGGAACGCCAGTGCACAAAAAAGGTGCTTGAAACCTTTGTGTAGCATTTTAAAGCTGATTAAAAGATTTCTATACAATAATTCAAAAGAAAAACAATATTTCTGGCCATGCTGTAGCACTTTAGCCATCAAAATCCAAGCCAAGTACGGGGTCACTCACAAATCCGATAAATGTAAACAAACAATATGGTTGACATAGCAGTGCGCGGATACACAGTGTGGAGATGCACGGAGGCGCTCAGTTACAACTTTAAATAGTTCCGTGATAAACGCATGGGGAGAAGCGGCCACCAAGGAACACAGAACCCAAAATGATTGAGAGTCGCTGGCATGACTGAACCGCTGCTGTGACTGAGAGTAATGGCATTCTACGAGAGCTTGCAGTGCGAATAATTCCAAACCTAAATTAACAGTCTTTAAAACAAAACTTAACAAACAGAACTTTTAACTTTCACTGTGCACAGAATATTTTATCGCGTCGCTTGTTTCTGCTGCGTATCTGGTGTTGAGAGTACACATTCGGTTAGCGACGGCGTGTAAATGAGTTCTCCAAACTCATTCGATGACGAATGTCATTCGAACCTAATGACATTAAATTTTCTCGTGTAGCAGGCGAACAACGAAATTAGATGCTAATGTCAGTCTGACAGCATTGTGGAGAGAAACATATGGGTTGAACCTTGTGAATGCTGGTTGGGGAAAGTAGACTGCTCCATTCAGAAATTCAAACTTTTTATTATTGCGGGGCTGAATTGCACTGAACATCATACCATGCAATCATCTTTGGGTTTACAATGGACACAGCGAAGAATTATACCTCACCTTTCTTTTGTCATTTTCAGTCCACTGTAAATGCTTATTTTACACATCTAATGTCCCCTAACAAGGCAAGCAACAGAATACTACACTACAAAGGTCAAGGTGCAAGTAAAAGGATATGAAAATATCTTTCCCACGTTCCAAGTGCAGTACCAGGATGTCTTCAAGTGTGTCTGAAGCACTGTTCAGCTGCCATGCTGTCCGCTTGTCCACACACAACTCTAAAGACACCTGGCACGTCTCACCTGGCAAAATGAAAGAGAGTTTCACCAGTATTCTTAAGGGTTGAGCAAATCACATGCAACTACAAACAACATGCAAAGCACATAACAATTTTGGTGTTCAAAGGCAGCATAAAAATATTTTGGTGCAATATGTAAGCAAAATCCTCCCTCGCTACACAACAAATGCCAAAGTAAGCAACTTTGGTGGACGGCTGCAAACAAAAAGCCCGTGATCCTCACGACTAACACAGATGTCTCACCAGTGCAGGTCCACTCACACAAAGGTAAAGATGAGGCACGTAAGATGCAGACAATCTGTTGTGACTGTGATTACTTGCTAAAAAAATTGACTGAAATTGACTCCACAGCCAATTAATACAGTTCAGATATTTATTTTGAATAACTACTAAATTAACCATAACGGAAATATTCCAAAAAAGGAACCAAAGATTTTGATTACCTGCTACAAAGATTAACTAATATTCGCTGACAGCCAATTAAATACAGTTGAAGGAATATTGATTTCACACAACTGCAAAATTAACTCTGGTGAAAATGTTCCAAGAAAAGAACCAATGACACCGTTGTGAGGTCTCCTTTTTCTATTCAACAACTGCTTAACAGAAACCTTCAACGTTCTTAACTTTGGTTCACCAAAGTCAAATATGGACAAAACTAGAATGTAGGAACTTTCCTTCAATTTTGTAATCTCTATAAAAGCACCCAAATAAGGTTTTTAAGATAAGCTATACTATTCCTTTTCTAGTAGCAACTGCTTGACATTCAGCACTAATGTGCTTGTAGATATGCCAGCAGTAGAGAATATAGGCTTAGTTAAGGCCATGGCATTCGGCTGCTGCACCCAAGAATGCAGGATTGAAAACCCACCCGTACTTCAATAAAGGCGAAATGTGAGAAACAGCAGCCCCTGCTTTTGTGTGATCATGATGAAAGTTAAAAAACCCCATGTGGTCACAATTAACCTGGTGTCCTGCACTATGCCATCTCTCATAGAATAGACGCAGCTTCCAGTCCCTTTAGGCAACCCTTAAATTTCAACTGTGCCACACCGCTAAAAGCCTTGGTGAGGCCTACTTGCCATGGGTTTGATAATTATCTTTTCCATAGTGTCTCAAGACACCATATCATCAGCTCGACCAGTGCAAGTCACTGAACAGCAACAGCCGGGCATAGAGCAAGAAACAAAACTGCACAGTATCAAGTCCTGTGCTATGATGGTCAATGATAATTAAATATGTCATGAAAAATGTGATGATACCTGGCTTGATGGCTCCCGAAGCTGGGATGGCCCGGAGCCACTCTTTGCTGTACCTACCAGTGTCCAACTTTGGGCGGAAACAGAACTCCACTGGAACCTGTGAAAGAGGGTATTCAAGCATGCTTAACAACTCCTTTAAATTTCACATTAGCCAGAAATAACAGTACAACTTACCTGTCCAGTGTTGGCCACCGTAAGAGTCTGCACTTGGCTTTCCATGAAATGCAGCTTTTCGAATTGAACCTAGGAAATAATTTTAACATAGCTTATGGCTCCAGAATACTTTCATATGCAATAAAGTGCTGCAGTATAAGTGCTAGCTTTCGAAGTTGTTCTTTACAGAAAAACACAGTGCAGAAACAAGCGGGACAGAACGAGCGCTGCACTGCTGTAAAACTTTTCCTCGTCTCATCCTATTTAGTCTTTGTCCTCACTTCTTACTGCATCATAACTTCTGTGTAAGAATATATTACTAAATTTCCCACGCCTATTCACTTTTTAAACAGCTGGCCTTACTTTCAGAAAATTAAAACTCTGGTGACGCATCACACAGCATGGCGCACCCCTCAGTCACACACGTAATTGCATGCATATAAAATAGAATTAATGGTATTAAATTCCCAATGATCATATGGAGAAGAGCTTCTCATGCTGTAGACGTGCTATGGCTACTATTTCACTATGGTCCATGAACCTACCTTAAATTTTTGAATTAATAAATTGAATATATTCAATTTGCTGAACGAATAAAAAAAATGCATGTTCAAAGTTATATAAACCAATAAAACCCTTTCTTAAATTTCTGAATAGTTTTTGAATAACCAGCACGAAGTTCAAAATGGCTATGGCTTTTCTCCACAACAGTTTCGAAAACAAGGCCCACTTTTATGCAGCAGGCCGTACTGCTGAAATCGGTTCATGTAAGGAGTGAGTTTCAGCATCACTGTGCAGTACGTTTGTATGGCAGCATTGATGCTCGTTGACATGGACTTCGAAACTGAGTGAAGCAGCAGGGTCCCGCCAGGTTTATCAAAGTCTCTTATGCACTAACAGAGGCCATGGCTCAAACTATCAATCCTCTCAAGTGAGTTCTGGCACTAACTAGTTTGCAGTTGTCAACAGAAGTAAAAATAAAATTTCGTCTGCATTTGATAAGATGGCCGTAAAGGTAATACAGTTAAATCTGAATGTAATGAATTTTTATGTAGTAAATTCTGTAATATTATGAAGTTTCTCAATTTGCCTAAGCCACCCCATTGAAGTGCATGTATTTGGGGTTCCATGTAATGAAGGTGCAGTGACAGTTGGCCCTTAACATAATAAACTCGCTATGTCGACCATCTGTTAGCCAGTGCTGAGTTATTGGAAATTTGGCAGAACCACACACACGCTTCATCACTGTGAAAAACGAACTGGCATCAAAGGAGCATCTATGATCTTAATGAAGGGCCACAGTGGCAATGCACCATGCTCCAGCACGATCAGCACCTCTAACTGGCAAATGCAGCTGTCTCCGCTACTTTTGCTTCTGGAATGCTGCAGCATGTGGTATTACTACAGCTCGTGCTCAAAAAGCAGGACGTAGAAACAGATGTACCCATGCCACCCCGTGCTTGCTCTCAAGATTCCAGGATCGATAGCTCTCACTTGCGGGGAGCAGGGACAACTGATAGCGCCTGCAATGACAGGCAAAGAGTGGATTCCTAAAACAAAGGTGCTGGCGGACTGAAAGTGAAAAGATGCGTAAAGAAGCAGGAGCAGTGGGCAGTCTAGCACTAGCAGTGGTGCCCCATGGCCATCTGTGCTCTTGTCTGGCCTGGCAGTGGAGCTTTCGCCCCATCTTCCCCTTCTAACTGCCCTACTTGCAGCTGCTGTTGTGATATCAGTGCAATCGTAAAATTGTTTCTCCACATTTACAACTTCGAAGAACAGGGTTTAACTCAGTTTCTGATCTGCGTTGTCCTTGCAAGCCTTCATGTGCAAACTGCATACTATAACGAAAAGCTGAATGTAACAAAAAAAAAATGTTTTCCATTTCATTATATCCAGGTTAACGGCACACCTTACTTTGGACACATGGTGCGTTGTTGCATATTTCGATGGCCACCACTTTAAATTCCTGATTTACAGCGCTACTTTATCACTTTGGCATTTTGCATGAATATTCATTTCATACAAATATGCGCATAATTAGCAAAAATCGCACAAATATTCAATCTGCATTCAATTCAATTTTTCACTAAGCTATTCGCATTCAATTTGGTTTTGACTATTTGCAAACGACTAACGATTAACAAAAGCCCATTTCCCACTAGAAAAGTTGCAAGTTTCCAGCAGAACACATAATAGTCTTTTAACAGCAATATTACAAGCAACAGGTGCAAATATCGTTTGCACCCCAAGTTGCCCGCTGATTGACATCGGCTGGACAGAATCCACTTGCCTCCAGCCGGTCTACAGCCACCTGAGGCAGAAACTCGTTTTCCAGCTTGTCCAGCTTCTTCATGATTTCCTCATAGATGGTGCGGTAGCGAGCCGAATCGATGACCTTGATGCCCACCTTGAAGAGGGCACTGACTGGCTTGTGGTCACTGAGTGTGTACGATTCATGGGAGCTGTAGCGCAGCTGCTCCACATGGGGTCCCTGCAAGCATCACCAGGGAACTGCTGTTCGTTTATGGAAGTCTATAAAAAAGCATGCATGTTCATGGCTTTAGGTGCTGAAGATTATGTGGTGGGGTTTCATGGTGTCGCAGTGTGCTGTCCTCCATGGCATATGTGTATCCCAGTCTTCTAAGTGAGGCGTTCTGAGGTGTCATGTTATGAGGCCCTCGGGACAGGGCTCCGCAGGCGTGACATAGGTGCAATGTTGGGCTCCTCTGGGCTGGGGGCACATCGGGGGGTTGAAAAGTAGAAGCAATGAGCGCAGGACAAGAGGTACGGACGCAGTGGCAAGGTATATGAACTCCATGCCGGGCCCGTGAGAAACCAATCGCAACTCTTCTTGCCTAGCGTGAGGATGATGGTAGCGATAATGACGATGCACTTAGTGATAATGATAATGATGCTGCAGTTAGTGATAATGATACTAGCACCAGTGATGATGATGATGATAATGCTGACAGAGATGAAAATAACGATGCAGTTTGTGAAAACAGTTCTGTAAAATGGCTTCTGCCATTTCTACTCTTAACCAGACTTAAGCACAGCCTCATAATTTTTTTCATCTGTTATTCCTCAAATGTGCGTACACTTGTCATCTGCACGGATAAATAAGCATGTACTGATGCGTGCTTTACCTTCTGCTTCCATGTAGGGGGTGAAGGGGAAATATATTACATGTCAACTCACTGAATGGCTGTTAGAATATGCCACCCAGAATCTACCGTATTGAAAAAGGTGATTTAACAACTCCAAGCTTTAGGCAGCCATGATTCTAGCTTGAACATTACAGAAATAAGCTTTCAAGGTGTAATCTGCAAGCTCAAGGGCACTTGCTTTCCATCTAAATGGTGGAGGAGGAGTCATTTGTATGAAAGCTGCTTTAAGGTTAACTTCAGATTTAGCTATATGGAATAAACCAGTAACTATAATCAAGTATGGCATAACTCAGTGTGGTCAGCCCAAGGATGTTTTACATAGAACTTATATAACCTCCTTGGGTTGAACAGAGATGAGCATTAGCTCTGTTTTAGATGGCTTTTATGTCGTTTAGCATTTTATTTTGGATTCTATTTGTCGAGACAATTTCAACGATATATGACTTGACGATATAGCATAAAGTTCAATTTCAATCATATATACTAATCATCAGAAGTTAGGGCCTTAGTGTAGTGCAATGACATTAGTTCAGTGAAACCGTACTTCATATAAGCTACACAACGATGTTTTAATCACAATTAACCAATTAGCATAAGTTATCACCTACATTTAGCCCGGCACAATTATACTCGGCATAAGCTATTTAACGATATACGACTTGAAGCTATAGCATAAATTTTTTTTTTCACGATTAACTAACTAGCAGTCATTAGTTAGGACCTAAAA
Organism: Amblyomma maculatum; assembly: GCF_055883805.1. Taxonomy (NCBI): domain Eukaryota; kingdom Metazoa; phylum Arthropoda; class Arachnida; order Ixodida; family Ixodidae; genus Amblyomma; species Amblyomma maculatum. The sequence goes on along the minus strand of NC_139344.1, from coordinate 323,035,279 downwards.
TTAGCTTACTGCAATTATCCTTGACATAACCCATCTAACAATATATGACTCGATGATGTCGCATAAAGTCCAAAGTTTAATAGTAGTTCATTAACTGTGTTTAATTAAAAGCTAATATTAACCCAGTACTACTATACTTGACATTAAACAACTACAGTGAGGTTGCGCGGCGACTTTTGTATTGAGTAGAGCTATAAACGCTCCAGTACTCACATATTGCCGCAATTTTTAAAAATCCAGGTAGTTCAAATCGATTCGGAGACAATCAGTATGACTTGCCTGCCAGCACGCAGTATTGCATCAGAATTTAATAATCCCTCAAACATTTAAACACACTGCAATGTCAGCGAACAACACTTCCAGGCGCTTGGCAGGCTGCTTCTTGCCCCCCTCAAGATAGCCACCACAGGCTTCACTCGAGCCCATGGGCCGGTATTGGAGACTTTCACTGCAGCAGCTTTTTTTATAACCTCCTTGGGTTAGTCACACAGGGGTAGCCCTAACCACCAGGAAAAATAGAAAAATTAAGAAGTGCGGAGGCAACAGGAAAGTTGTGAGACAAGATAGAAAAGTAGAAGATAGAGGTGGGGACAGGAAGCAAGAAAATGCGACTGCCAGTTTCCTCTGACCAGGTCAGCCCGGAGGTGCTGCCGATTGAAAGGGTGGTCAAAGTGGTATGGTGAGGGGCCCTAAATTTCCAAAGACTTGGCAATGGCCCAAACACCAGAACTCCCCTTTCCCCAGACATGGTTCTACTATGCACGGCTAAGCACAGGTTCTGGGGTAAGTGATGGCGCACTAGTCACCAACATCCCCCAGTGAGGATTCTCCTGAGAGGAGCAATGGAGATTTAGAAAACATTGCTGTGTACCAGTAAGCTACAGATGCAGAAAGAAAGAAAATTTGAGAGGAGCTAGTAGTAGCAGTAGCAAAGGAAGTTTATTTAGGACACAAGTTAAGTGTCTGGTAGATTGGCAGCTTGTGGTGTCAAGGCTAGTTAACCCTCTGGTGAAGCACGCCAAGAGACACGTGAGGTGTCAGAATGTGGAGATTGTATAGCAGCAGGCCATAGGTTCGCTTTTGCCTCTGGACTTCATCTAAGCCAGTGCATTCGCCTGAGAGTCGCCGGTTGCCACTCGTTTTCTGAGTAAACAATGTGTGGCGAGAGCCACAAGCATCAGACTGGGCTACTGACCCCTCCCTCCACCACAGTGGCAACCAGAAGTTTATGTAAAGTGATTTTTTTCTGCAGATTGCCTGAACGCTTGCACATTTTCGCAGTTCAAGAGAGTTCGAAAAATCGATAGTCGGCTGTATTCGAAATTGGGCTGTCCTACCCTGTAGAAAGTTATGGAAGTAAGTGTATGCGTTGTGTTCACATTCATGATGAAAAAATAGCGCAAGGGGAACATGAGGATGGACAGGAACGACGTAGACAAACGTTAACTTGCCCAACTATTGCTGTTGTGTCCGTAGTTAGTGTGCTAGATAGAGTCAAGCATGTGATCGTAGCTGATGATATTGCCACCTGACGGTTCGAGGTAGCGCTTGAAAGACAAAGTTGGAGACTCTCGCGCGCTTCGGCCAGCTAGGACTGCGGACTCTTGAGCTTGTGTCTTTGTGTTACCGTTTCCCGGGAACCTCTGTCTTGATTGTGTGTATCTGCCCCTGTTGCCGATTTCCATAAATCCCTGTCTTCGTGACAATATTGAATGCCTTGCAAACGACAACTGAGACCAAGGCATGTGGCTGGGCTGAGGGTGGTTGAGGAATGTGTGCTAAAGCAGAAAGATTTGGCATCGAGACATGAAAATGGAGCACGATGAATTTTTGGCAATATAAGTTGATTGCGTCGAGACGTTCCTGAAAGCAGGTCAGGACCATCTGTTCCATCATTTTTCCCAAATGAGTGAAGCTAGCTTTGATTCATTGAAGGCAGCAATGACGTAGATCTATCTGATATGCAAGTGTGCTGAATATAGTAACTGTACAGGAGATCACATCACTTAAATTATGCCTTATAACTTCAAGTGCAGATACCTTGGAATTTCAACTGTGAGGCAACTATGATATACTGCAAAACATCGTTGTGAACACAACAAAGAGAATGATGCATTACATTTTTAAACTATCCTGCACTCTGAGAAGACTACAATAAAGAACAAAACACGCACATTTCTGATAAAACAGCAGAAAGCAAGAGCATCCTGAAAGGGGATCTATATATTGATTGTTATGGTGCAATATTCCTGCTGAAAACTGCTCTTGTCTAGAATCTGGGCATGCAGATATATTATGCAGCTGTTAGCATATATTAATACATTAAAGAGCTTTGCAGTTCTACAAAAGCATGTAAAAAAATGGCAGTGACAATGATGACTAGTGAAGAGAAACCAAAGGTACAAAAGTGGTCGCAAGAAACCAGGAATTTTTTTTCAAGCTTTCTTAGAATGTCTCGCTGCAAATCGGAGGCTTGGGAAAGATGCGATGTCCCCAACTCACCTTCCAGAGGATACGATCACACCAGGCTGGTGCCCGCTGCTTTTCACTCATGTCCCACTGCTGGGTACCAGGGGCGTATTTGTACGTTGGCCGAAAAGTGACTGGTCCCTCTGTGTAGCCCCCAAAGACCTTGCCCTGCTGCTGTTGCTGCCGCAACTGTAAACAGCCCCACAATGAGATTGCAATGTGCACTGAAGTGGGGTCTACGTCAAGACACAACAAAATTACAGTAACCTATGAGTGTGGCACATATGTAAAGGAAGCCTACATGCCAGCTATAATCTTTCCCAAATTTTATGAAGGAAGCCTCAATTGCAACGGCAATAAGAGCCTTCATAAGCAATATCAATTTTCATTTGCATCCTTTTTTTTTTATAGGGGGAAAATTATAAATACTTCAATTACAGCTCTGTTTCAATCAGTGCAAAAGAAACTTTTTTTGGCCTTTGCAACTAAAAGAGACTCGCACACATGGAGTGTCTGCCTTATCGATGCAGTAATGCTAAGTGGTTTGTATAATTTTGTCGAGAGAAGCCACCTGAAAGTATATATACCGTATTTACTCGTGTATAACCCATCCCTGCATATTATACCCTGCACCCCTAACTTCAAACTCTGCGAAAAGAAAAAACGAAAGAATTCTTCGCGTATAACCAGCACGTTTATTAAAAAAAAAAAAAAAAAGTGAGCACTAGAAAGATGCAATGGCACACTCATTGATCAATTTATTTTCAGATCATTTATTCAAACAACCATCACAACTTCACTGGTTATCTGATTCTCAATCGTCGCCACTCTCACTGCTACCATCAGAGGCCACTCTCAGACGTAGTCGTCCTCGGAACCTGTTATTGATGGCACAGGTTTTGAAGCTCTTACGCACCAAGTCAGCCGGAATTGTTTTCCATGCGTCCATGATCCACTGGCAGAGCAGTGGAGTATCGAGCCTTCGCACGCGTCCCGTCGGTGTGAGGGCGTAAAAGTTGTAAGCCATCCATTGGGCATATAGCCGCTTCATGTGTGCCCTGAATGGCTTGTTCAGGCACATGTCGAGTGTTCTTAGAATAGATGCCATGACGCCAGGTATCACAAAGATGTCTGTGCCAGTCTCAGCGAGGCGAGCCGTCCCTGCATCAATGCAGTGGCCTCGGAAGGAATCCAACACGACCATCGACCGGCGTGCCAGAAAGGCACCTGGTCTTTGTCCCCAGACTACTCAGATCCAGTCACCGACTAGGCCAATGTTCATCCAGGAATTTTCTTCCGCACGCACGATTCCTGGCGGCAGTGGTGTGCTAGGTAGAGTCTTGCGCTTGAATATTGCATATGGGCGCAGTTTCGTCCCGTCAATTAAAGCACATCACATCGTGCTGTGCAGCTTGACATTTCCACCAGTCAGCACGCTGACTAATTTGGAACCCTTTTTTTTCAATAGTCATGTCCATCGGCATCTCAAAGTACACTGGGGTCAGATCGGCATTTCCTACCTGAGACAGCAAATAGCTGTGCTCCTTCCGAAGTCCGATGACACACCGCCGCATCAAAAATCCATGTCGTGTCATAAAGCGCTGAAGCCATCCACGACGTGCACGAAACTCGCATGGAATGTTCACTGCCCGGGCCAGCTTCAAGACTTCCATTTGAGCAACCTCTGTCGAAACAGAGTGGCCACGACTCCTCTGCTCCTCCTTGGCAAGCTGTGTCTCGAGGCGGGGGTACAAACCAGTCTTCAGACCAGGAAACGCTCGTCTGTCCCAGTTCATTGTTTCAAGAATCTCTTTCTTCCTCCAGTCGCGAATGCACGACTGGTTGACGTCATGTTTTGCAGCAGCTCTGTTGCCGATTTCTTCGGCAGTGGCTATAATCTTAAGCTTCTCATCTGCTGTGAAAGACTGCTGCCAAGTTGCACTCATGGCGCCAAAACAAAGCAGGCCAACAGTGCAAATTGGGTTGACTGGGTGTTGAAACAGCACCTGACGAAAAGCCCAACAACCGCTGGTCAAACAAAACGTGACCAATGGCATGGAGAGTAAACACACTATGCTATGGATGTGCATTTGGCTATGCTTTTTGTTGGCCCCTTATCAGCCTGGCAGGCGTTGATGACGATGGGGATGGCGGACTACATGGGGAGCCCACGCATTGCCGCATAGCAACTTTTACCATTAGTATAGTGGGCACGTGAAAAGAGATAAAGAAGAAGATTATTATTATATAAGCCTTGCTTTAAACCTTTTTTTTGCAAACACAGGTGACTGGGTCAAAATTTTTTCCACATACTCATCCACTGTAAACTAGCACTAACATCTTCTTTTTGTCAAGCCGAATGCAATCTAAACTAAATATTTCTCTTCTTGAGAGAGAAATCACTCATCCAAGCACGGGTGTCGTACATATGCTGTTGCGTTTGCTCACAACTACCAAATCTGTGCGCGGCTCGGCAGTTTCATTTGTAAAGGACATTAAAAAAAAAAAAGGCTAGGTTTGCAATGATTCTCATTCCAGCATGCGTAGTCATTAGTGGTTCAAGCCTTTGGCATGATTTCAGGGCCTCCATATTGTAGCGTGTGCAACAGCAGCCGCTAGGCGGCTGCTCATCGAAAGTCTCGTGCACGGACTCGAAGTGCCCCGTGGCGTTCGAGAAGAAGCCGAAGTTAGCTGCCGTCTCTCGGTGCTCTGACCCTGCTCTTCTGCGCCTGCTATCTCAACCCCTAATTAAAACCCAACCTTCTGGTTACGGGCCTAAACGGCTATGTGACAATATGGGCCATGCCAGTTCTAGAAACACAAAAATATGACTGAAGTATAATATTTTTGTTTGCCAATTTGATAAACGGCACTCAATAAAATAAAAGAGAAAAGCTCTTGCAATGCCTTGAAAAAATAAAGTATTAGCTACAATACGAAGCCTGGTTTAGCAGGCCCAGCATTCTGCGCACCTGGTCATGTTCCAAAAGCTTTTCCAAAAGGCCTTGCTCAACCATGCTTTTGACACGGTCGTGCTCAAGGTCACTCAGCCGGTAGTTGAGGTCACCCAGCCAGAAGATCTGCCTGCACACCCAATGTACAGCACACGATACAGAATAACTGTACTGCTGGGCATATCTAATATTTCACTCGCCCTCACTAAACTCACTTACAGGTTCACCGAAAAAGTAAATGTAGAAGAACAGCATCTGATTGTTTGAAACCTTCAATCACCTATGAACAGGTAAAGCTAACTTATGCATAACTTTCTTCAAGGATTATTACTTGCAAAGCACCAATAAGGTAAAACTGTTGATGCTACTGATGCCTGTAAAAATAACAGCATGAAAAAAGACTGTGGCTACTGCAAACAGTGGAAGTGCCAAGAAAAATGATCAAATCTGTGATTTTTCAGGGAACGTATGGAAAGCAGAGGATCTATAGATAACAGTCTCAGAGATAAGATAGGCAAGAAAACCTCCACTTTTTAGAATGTAATGGCAGGAATAGGCCACAGCTTTTAATAGCTGCTTCCAGATTGTGCTGCACAGTCCTTTTCCCTGAGGTCCTATGGTCTAGAGGCAGCATCAACAATGTGATTGAATCTGCAGTAGACATCAGCAAAAAGCGATTGGAAGGCTGGTTGCTCAAAAATAGGGTGATGACGTAAGGATACAGGTCCTGGATAAAAATTGGCCAAAGAGTAAGTCAACCGAGTTTATATGTGAAAAAAAAAAAAAAAAAGAAAAAGAAAAGTCAATTTACAGATAATATTATGTGTTTGACAGATGAATTATACAGTTAAACCTGGTTATAACATAACTAAAATGTCTCCAATTTTTCGTTATATTCAGGTTTTCGTTATATCCAGTTTTCGCGAGAAGATCCAAAAGAACAATGCAGAGTGAAAAGCAGATTAAGGATTTATTGTAAGGGAACTACCTTGAAAATGCTTAAAGTATATCAGAATTATCTGAAGTTATAAAAGCAGTGAAATGTTTCGTGATCGCTTTGAGAGAAAGCACAGCGTGACTGCGGCGACCATGCAGCGCAGATGCTTCTACCTCCGCCGCGGTTCGCACGACGTGTCTACGAGGGAGTGGGGAGAGAGCGCTAGAGGAGAAATCAGTCTGGGGAAGAGCGGGCGCGTTTGCGTGGTCGCCGAGCGAGAAGGCTCCTGTATCTTCACGCATGTTTCTGCTCGCTGACCACCGTTGCCCTAGGAAATAGACTCTGCCTCGCATCGGCAGCGCGCTTCGCTGTTCCCGCTGCCGACGTGCGGGAGCTCGCGAGCAACCGCGTGACAGTGATGGACCCATACTGTTCGTCCCTAATAATTTTCTTTTTGTTCTGTTATTTTGTGCTTGTTTTAAGCATGAACTACCACAGTTCCACGTTCCGAAAGCAGGGAAGACTGCTGCTTTGCGCCGTCGGCGCTGAAATGATTGCATCAACTGCGGTCGCTCGTTCCTATCTTAGACATCCTCTCACATCAGTTTGTTTTATCGGCCTGAAAATGGCAAGGTTCCGCAAAATTTCCAGTAATTCAGCCCTAGCTAAGAGACAGTCGGCGCCGTGAGTTCGTTACATCAAGGTCAACTGTCGCAACATGTTCGTGACATGAAGTTTCGAAATACACACACTTTAATGGGGGCGACGTTCGGGGATTGAACAATTTCGTAATATCGAGGTTTAACTCTAGAAGTACACAAGAAAAACTTAAGGAACATTTCTGGACTCTTAAGGGCTGATGTGATAGTTATTGCCTTAAGCATTGGTGCCAAGCAATCAACGTAATTTGTAATTAGTAGGGGTGTGCAAATTCAAAATTTTTAATAGGAATTAAATATGTTTGTTATTCAATTCATAGTCAAAAAGTATCTAATATAGTGAAATTTTTCGAATTCACCGCAGATTCACCAAACCACGCGCTTCACAGCCATGCTTGAGTGCATTGACTACACACTGAAGCATCGTTAAAACGTGATGGGCCCTTTTGTGAGGAGCGCCTTCCTGGCAGCATGCGCAAAGCGCATGGACAAGGTTCATGAAAGCTTGCACTCAGTGACTGAGTACAAGACCACTGCAGTACTAAGTTCAAAAGTGCTGCAAAAGGTTACTGCATTCATCGCTTACAAGTGACTGCAGTGACAAATGAACGGTTTGAGATATAATTTGAAAGTTCGATGTTTTTTGGAGCTAATGAAAACAAGCTTGCACGCACTTATTTCAGCTCAGCGAACTTTCACTTTAACAAACTTTTTCTTAAGTTTCCTTGAAGTTCGTTAAAGTGATGTTTCACTGTATTATAATATAAACAACCGTGTATATTCTTTTCAGGCCCATTTGATAATTTTGAGCTTTCGAATAATTCAGACATTTTCCCTCGTCCCTTGAAGGCTGCATTAACGAGAGTATTTAATTCAGCAATGATAGAGACATTTAGTATAGCATATACAAACACATGCAGAGAACTAAGAGAAATAGCGCATGTCAAAAATATTGTGATGTGCGCTGCGCATGAGTACTAGCGTGCACCAAATTTTGAGTTTATTGTGCCGGGCCCTCATGTAGAATGCGGAACAAGCGTTGACAAGATGGCGGCATCCAGGTCGTCGGCCTCAGTGTGAATTCGCCTTTGTTAGCATGTTTTGGGGTGTAATAATGCCTATAAATGGTATCTGGAGCTTTCGCTTTGCCTCATGTAACCTACAGCACAAACAGCTAATGATTTATACATTGTTTTTTCATTTTGCATGATGGCTGAGCAGTCCCCAAGTCTGACTATTGGCACTGTTTTGTTGGCATGGCAACACCATGAAGTGGGTCGCCTTGGCTTGACTGCTTGCATGTTTGTCTTTGTGACCAGAAGTTGTGAACGGTAAGCATCATAATGACAATACAAAACTTGACGCAAAGTAAAATCAGTACTTTGTAAGATGTTATCCTGGCTCAATGTTCAACACAGGAGCAAAAAAAACTGGCAAAAGTCTCGACACGACTTGGCTAGTTTTGGCTTCTGGGTAAAAAAGAAACAATCTGTTTTCTTGTTTTAACACTAGATGTCGCCACTGCAACTTGCTTTCGTGTTTTCGTACGGTCAACTAAAAGTGGCGATGCGACACATGTAGTAACGTCCCGTGATTTGTTGCCGTTTATCGTACGAAAGAGTTCATATGCTATACTAAAAGTCTCTGATATGACAGCTCCACCAGGTTTCACACAGGTCCTTCCTGTACAATAAATTGGTGTACGGAATCTTGTATAAAATTTATACAAGATTCAATAGGGTATACATTTCTGTGCTATTCTAGTTTAATGTTATTTGCAAATATCACGTGAATTTGAAATAAGCAAGACAAACAATGTAAGCATTTTTTAACTTTCCTTTTTTTTTTTTTTTCACTGACCAGAACATTTGACATTCGAAGGCATTTCCCCCCATATTCGGATTCGATTCGTATTCGAAAATTTAAACTTCACCCACTCCTACTAATTAGCAGCCCTCAAGCAGCAAAGCTACTTAGCACTGTTAAGAAGTGGTGAAAACCAGGAGGGCTGCTCAGTAGTGATGAGTGCTGGTCTTAATTTGGTTTGGTATATGGTGTTTAATGTCCCAAAACGACTCAGGCTATGAGAGACGGCGTAGTGGAGGGCTCCGGAAATTTCCACCACCTGGGGTTCTTTAAAGAGCACTAACACTGCACAGCACACGGACGCCTTGCTTTTCATCTCCATCGAAAAGTGGCTGCCGTGGCCGCGATTCGATCCCGCATCCCTAGGCACAGTAGTCGAGAGCCCTAACCACTGCACCACCACGGTGGGGCGGGTCTTAATTTGGGCTAAGTGCTGCTACCATGCAATGTCTGGCTGCTACCTACTCTACAGTATGAGCCAGTCACATAAGAGAACACACTTAAGTGTTGCACAGGTAACCCGCCCGGCTTGTGACCCAAAGGTCAGTGGTTCAATTTTGCTTGGCCACGTTTTGCTTTTCAGCAGAAGTGCTTATCTTTCTTCAGAGGCACTTTGCAATGTTGTTTTACAGAGATCGCTACCCTGTGGATGCCATCACAATCCTGCAGAAACTTGCCACGTGATTTGCCCTCTGCCAGACCACCTGCAAACTCATGTTGAATTCCAATGGCAGATTGCAAGCTCTTGCTTGGATCACAAACAGAGCGCAACGCTCCGGCGTGGGTACCGCCTTCGTTCTGTTTCGGGCCCATTTTTGCAGCTGTATTCAAAACAAGCGTATCTAATGGCATAAACCTTTGCGTTTCTGGTAAAGCATAACTAAACTTTGGATAGAGGCTAACCCATGTCTTTGAAGCGACAGAGGTGCCGTTTGATAAAGCTGCCGACGCTGAGCACAGCGCGACAGCATCTCAAGTGAACGGAATGAAATTTTTTCTCACCTGCAGGAATTCAGGAACTCGCTTGTTATAATGCGACTAAAGTAAAGAATGCTTAGAAACACTGTTCTGACGTTAGTTGTGATGCGGAAGCATTTATGAGATCCAAAGGAGAAAAAACTATGTTTCGAATGTTTAAGTTGTTGTGGTCGGCTGCGAGGTTTCTTCGTTTGCTGCCGCCGAAGTATGCAGCAACGACATTGAGAATCATGCATACAGCACATGAGGCACGCTTTGTAAGTTTAGCATGAAAGAAAGGCTTATGAAAGACAAGTTATTCTGCAGCTTCTTTTGCGATCAGCAGCCACTGTTTGTTTAAAGCATCGCTGCAACGGCTATCCACAGCGATAGGCCTGATGCCGGTGCTTGTTGGCGGCGACCATGCTCGATTTTGATGCAGCCCGTCGCTCAAGATTTTTCGCCGTGAGTATTTCACAGTGAAAGTTGACTCGTTGGAGGTCAGCAAGCAGGCGCAGCTTTCATGCCATCCACAGCTGCTTGGACCACCGTGCAGCGATAAGGAAGCGAGGATGTGTCGGTCATGGCAGGGCTGCGATTGCGATAATGATAGTGCTCATTTCCTTCCGTTTTCGCCGCATATGTCGAGCTTTCACGCCATTGTCTTTTTAATATTTTATCTTTTATTGAATATTCAGTCAAATTTTAGTGGTAAACACCTATCGGGCAGCAATAAAGCTATCGTTATATCTGATATACTGCCGATAATCAATCGTTATATCTGGTTTATTTTTACATAGGGCAATGGGAAAAATGATAAACCTCAAGAATTTGATCTTTATAAGCGATATATCGCTATATCTGGTATCGTTATAAGTGGACTTCACTGTACCACCATGAGGTTCTAGAGGACATGCAACAGGCCCTAGAAATGAGCAGCCCTGAGAGAATTTGCCACACAAATGGTGCCCATGCCATTCCCACTGGCATAAGGAAAAGGAATGCAGTAGTACTCCGAAACCTTTGGGAGTAACTCTAAGTGACTTCAAATTTGTGACATCTCTATGAAACACTGTAAGCGGTAGACCCACATTCTTGGTGCATTCTGTATGCCAACTTACTCATGGTCAGACAGAGTTCGGCCACTTGGGCTGAACGAGAGGCGTGAACAGATTTCAGCAAAATCCTGATTGCGACGCTGGCACTCCTCCTGGTGGGCAGCCAGGTGGCAGCAGACAAAGCAGAGCGATGAGGCATACAGGCGCAGGCGGATGGCCACGGCCCCCTTGTTGCCCATCTTGCCCAGGATGCCCGTGCCTACCCAGTGGGCCTCCACATCATGGACATGGGGGGCCAGCCGCTCATCCACAAACAGCACGAGCATCATGCCAACCAGGCGGACCAGCTTCACAAGCCGGTAGCGACACTCTGCGTTGGCGTGCAAATTGGAACAATAAGGGCCTGTCTGGAATGACCGCATGTCATGCCATGAAGTGGGAGGCAGTGAAAGTCACTTACCATGTCAAGCCATCGCTTACCAACTACCGTACTTCCAGAAAATTAAAAAAAAAAAGTCTGCATGCAAATCTAAGCAGCAATTTTTTATCAAGGTGGTTATCCAAGGTAGCCAAGCACGCTTTCTCACTATGTTGTAGCCGGAGATGTTAGGCTCGAGGTAGCACTATGTTCGTGGCGTGAATAAAAGTCACTTTAGGCGTGTTCTCCGGCTTCATGTGTTCCGACGCTACATAACAGATGGTAGCACAGAACGCTGAAACTGACCGATAGGTTTATTAGCGTGTTATTACATGGGATTGGTATCGGCGGTGCTTGGCAGCTTTCACACACACCACAAATGCACATTGCTGTTTGGTGTCAGCTTTTAGAAAAACGTAATGGGGGTCGAAAAATGTTTGTAGAGGGCTGCCTAAAGCTTGAAGTTTAAGTGAACTGAAATCATGTTTGCCAAAAATGTTTGCCAAGTTTGTTAGCGAAATAATTTGTTATTTCGTGCACCCGTCTGGTCGAGATATTGCTGTGAAAAGAAGACTGTGCATAGAATCAAGCAGATACAGTAAATTTGTTTCATAACAAACAACAACACAACTATCATTATGTCCAGCCTCTGCTGAGATATGACCATGTGCATAAACTGAATTTGTGCACAACCAAAAGTGCAACATGAAATGCACACATCACTACACAAACTGCATTTGCCTGCATATTTATCAATCAAAGTAAAGTTAATGTGACACAGCCTTACACACACAAAAAAAAAGAGATATTCAGGCTTTCTTTAAAACCTGTAGCTGCACGCACAGCCCAAATCCAACTTTTCAAACACAAGAGGTCACGGTCATGTGGTCATCTATTAAGGTGTAGTCCTGTGAGAATGCTAAGCAAAGACCCAGCCATGAAAGTCCAAGGTAACAGCGACTTACTCTGAGGAAGCCCAAGGGCAACAGCCCTCAGCCACTCTTCTTCGCGGGGGCTGTCGGTGAACAGCAGGGCCTCCTTGCTCAGGTCAAGTTCTTGGAAGCCTACAGCATAAAGCTGCGGAGGCTCAGAGTCACTTGTCAGCCATTCGGGCAAGTCACAAGTCAGCCAGTCACGTAGGTCAACACCGTCGTTTGCCTGACCGTTGACATTCCATGTGCCCAAGAAGAACCTCAAGGATGCAAAATAAAGACCACAGTATTAGCACTAAGGTCGATGGCTTGGGAATATGTGCCTATGGTAAAGTAGATAATGTATGCTTGAAATGTGAGCGCACATCAAGGATTGAAATACACTACACAGCATGACTCTTCTTTCTTTTGCAGTTTAGGCTGATGATGCCATGCACATATGCATGCAAAAGCCAAAATTTACTGCCTAAACTCCTCTCTCTTGTTAGGACTGCTTCGAAAAGAGCAAAGACGGATGAAGCTGCTAGATGCATAAAGGAAGGAGTGGAATCCCTCCCCAAGGAAGTGAAGAAAGGAAGCCACCGCCGTCTCACTGCTGCAGTATCGGCCCTCAAAGACGCGGGCGTCAAGCTCCTACAGTCGGACAAGGAGGGCGGTTTTATAGTCGTGGCTGAAGATGTTTACAAGGAGAAGGCTCAAGCCGCTGTCCTAGCCAACTTCAAGGAAATGAAATCAGTGAAACCATCGAAAGTGCAGGAGCAGGTAGTGCAGCTTTGTGAACGCGCTGGCCTATCAAGACTAGCCTCTTCTGTCTAGACATCCAAGTCATCTAGCCTTACGATCTTCTTCAGTGCCAAGACACACAAAGAAGGGTGTCCTTTCCGTGTCACTGTCTCCGAACGAGGGACTTGGCAGCGCGAGGGAGCGGTGTTCCTGCAGAAGTGCCTGTCGCATCTGGAAGTTGAAGACCCTTTCCTCATCAGAAAGCCTGAATCAGTGTCTGAGTTCCTACAAAGTGAGTGTCCAGCCCATGTCAGCGCTTTTTCGGTAGATGTTAAGGACTTGTACTATTCCCTACCGCAATGAGCAGTGATCTCCGAAATTAGTGAGTGCATTGATCGTCACGGTGCCACTAAGTTCCAAAATTCCCGTGGTATGAATGTCACCGTGTTTCTAGAAATGCTTAGCTTTTATTTACAGTCCACGTTCGCTAGTGTGGATAGCAGGCTTGTCAACCAAAAACAAGGGGTTTGCATAGGATCCAGCCTCGCTCCCGTTCTTAGTGATCTGTTTTTTAGCCTCGTGCGATAGACAACTTCAAGCCAAGCTTGACCATGACACTGTTGTTAAAGTTATGCATTACGTTGATGATTTTTTGTTTTTTTACCGCAAAGATGACGCCCAACAACCTGTTGCTCAGATTTTTGACACGTTCAGCACTGAACTTAATGACTTACAATTGACCACAGAATTTCCCACTGACCACAAACTTAGGTTTTTAGATCTGGAACTTGTGCTATCGGACGATCATGTGTGTTAGATGTACTCTCCACCACGCTCCAAGAACAGCCTTCTAAGTTCTGCCCTTCCAGTCGGCTCACTCCGAGATTATTAAGCGCGGGATAGTAAAAACCTGCATGAAAGCAGCCTTGCATAGGTCATGCAAGCACAAAACTCAGGCCAGCTTTGACGCACAGATCCCTAGGCTCACCACTGCAGGCTACCCGACTAAGATCCTTTCAAGCCTAGCCGAGTCAATACTATCAGAAGCAGGATTCAGAAGGTTTTACGCGAATCAAATTATAAGAACATGGCGTGCATATCGTATGTGCATAAAGTTTCACACAACCTGAAAAAGAATGTCAGCAAAGCCGGCGTGAAGCTCCTTTTTTCCTCCAGGAATAAGTTAGGAGGGTTGTGCAGAAAGTGAACCAAGAAGGCTTGTGAAAAGAAACACCGAAAGAAATTTGTGAGCTGTTGTTGTGGTGTTGTTTACAAGATTCCACTCTCATGCGGCCAAATTTACATCGGGGAAACTGGGCGGTGTGTTAATGATAGACTGCGTGAACACGCCAAAGACATAGAAAACCAGTCATGCCGAAACAACATAGTCATCCATTCCATCGCTTGCAAGGACTGTGAGGCGTTCTTAAACCAAACCACAATTATCGCCAAATATAAAGATTTGACCTCACGCCTCATCTGAGGCTTTTCACATTCGCGAACTTGGTGACACGTGTGTCAGCCAACCGTCTGTTGCTCTATTCCCACAAGAGCTCACGTATTTCAATCGCGGACGGTTTTGATAATTGCTATGTGATATCAAGACCATGTTTGTGTCGTAATTTGATTTTTATGCGCTTTGGCTGTCTGCTATATATTGCTACTTGTTTCGCAATAAACCATTTGGTTGCTAGTCAGCTCATGTGTCTGTCTCGCCTTCCTACACGTCCCGTCCGTTTGAGCTGTTTCTTCCTTCCATTCATTCATGGTATCTAAAGTTTTTAGTAAGTGGACCTGCCTTTTAAAGCCAAGAAATACAAAGTGAGAAAAAAGCGATGTTTATTCTAACAACTTTGCTGTGTTGTACTCTGGCACTGCCATGTGCTTCTGGCAGAGGCCCTTTCTAGAGGCGAACTGGTTTAAGGATGTGAGGATAAAATACACGTAGTGACTAACTTGTGGTGTGTCAACGCCATGGTCAAGAAAAGTGTGTTCAATTCTCAAGGAAATTGTAAGTCAAGCTACACCAGCCCAGTGCTCTGCTTTGCGCACACTGTGAGCAAAGCAGAGCACTTAATGAAACCACAAAAAATTGTCGCTGTTAAACAGTTTTCATTTCAAATTTATAGACAACCATATTCCAGGAGTTCATTAAATAATTAAATAAAATAGTTTGGAGTGCAGAGACATATTCCTAATAATATTGCTATGCAGTGCTGAGGAGTGAAAAGAGGAAGTGTGACAAAGAAGCTCATCATCTGTTCGTTAGCGCACCAGGCTAAGGTGAAGAAGCGCTCTGTAAATAAACCTTAATATTTTAATCATAGTTCTACCTTTCTTTGTAACAAGCGAACACTTGCTGCAACTAGAAGGTACCAGACTGGATACCAAGAGAAGGGAAGTGTTGCAAGAGGTGCATCTTAGGTGGGGGGATTAGGCTATGAAGTGTGTAGGGCTAACATGCTGAAGAAGCTAGCACCAGTGTTGCTAGGACCGGGTTCATTGGAGACAATACAAGAGAGGCCTTTGTTCTGCCGTGGTCATAGTCAGGATGAAGATTATGTTGTAATCAATCCTCATGTGCTATTCTGTCTGAACCAGTTAGCTGTGCACCATCAGTTCTCATTCACTTATCACTGTAGTCAGCAGTACACATTGCAAACAAGGCTAGCAAGGCAGTGTTATGCACAGAGGGTGGTGTCATTATGTCCCAAGCTCTCTCTTTTCAATGCTACAGCAGTTCCTAAGTGGAGTACAATACCTCCCACACACTTCAAAATGATCGGTTATGAGCACTGCGAGCAAAGCTGAAAAATGAATAGCATTATAAAAACAAAGAAAGGTTGCAGGTTACTATGCAGAATGGGAATCAGTAATGGGGATGAGCACCACAAGTGACATTGGCTATGAGAGATGCTGTAATGGAGAGCTCCAATTATTGGCGCAGTAGAAAAGTTTTCCTTGTACTTTGTTTTCATCTAAATGTGGATGGTATCCATTCCACATCCTCTGGCTTAGCAATCAAGCACCCTAACCATTGAGCGAGACTACACCAATGACTCTGAGGACACCATTTTGAATTCAATGGCACAGATGTAGCCTAGCCTCCGCTGGGATCTGTGCCCTCCAAAAACTGTGCACTTACACACTGCACTTTAAAGACATATTTTGTTTTTAAGGCAAAGGCCTTCCTAGGCTCATGGAACGAAATCCCATGCGCAAGAGTTGTGCGCGAGATCTGTCATATTCCGCAAGATTCTATGAGATTACTTCTTGTCCAGTGTTCCTGCCATCTGCAGTGCCAAACTTGAACACGTGCCAAGGAACGCCACGCGACAGGAGCGATGATAAACCGTTTAAACTCACACTTGCCGGAGAAAGTATGACAGATACTGCGCCTTTCCCTTCCTGTAAACCAATTATATTTATATGTAGCAAAGCGACACTTTCGCCATTCTCCTCTTAAGAGACATCTAAGAAACGCTCTAATTTTTGTGGCCTTTGTTTTCAGTGGAAGTAGAGTCTTTGCCTTCGGAATGCAGTAATAGAGATTGTAGACTTCAATTCGTCCTCAATCTCCACCTAATAGGCTGCAGCTAAGTAAAATTGAATACAGTGACACAGTGGGATACACAGCCTAACCGGAAGTCTGGGCAGGACCTGATGCGCGAAACTTTGCCAACCATATCCTGCTACGTTAGGGGAATCACACCACCACTAAAACTCTACAGCAGGGCAAATGCACAATGCAATAGGCCGGATTTTTACATGATCACATGCCATGCCGGTGACACCTGAACTTTGCCCTTTCGAGAGCACCATGTAAAACTCCACCTATGGGCTTTCCCACATGTCATAGTTGGCAATAACAAAATGGCCGAGATCTCGCTAGGAGGGTTGTAAATATGGATGTTGGAAGTTTGTGAGAAACATGTTGTAAAAGGATCATACCAAGAAATGCATGCTTTTGCACTGTGCCTGTTCGAAGCAGGTGGTTGGCCATTTTGATTTCATGTCCGACCTTGTCATGATAGTCATAGTTGCCGATGTGTCATAAAGCGCCATATAACTAACTAACCTTGATTTCACGTGGAAAAGGCCACTTGCAGTGTGCACCTAGTCCAAGCCTAGCAGGGTCTGAGACATAGTCTGAAGCCTAGCAGTTTATGACTAATCTATTCAAACAACAATAGAGAAGAAAGCGAAGAAAAAACCTACTTACTGTTGTCCTGACACTTTTAATCACTTTTTCTTTGGACAATCTGACCAGGTATTGTGGTTTTGCCATAGCTGAATTTATGAATGTCAGCATGATAGTCTATCACCACCAAATATTTTGAAATTTTCAAATAATCACAAATTTCCATTTTGAATATGAATTGAATAACAAACATATTAGATTTGGGTGTTTTGGGGATTTATTGCCAAAGCGTTAAGCAGATGGAGAAGGCAGAGAACTCAGCTGGTAAACGGCTGCGCGTCTGGTACAAGAATTCAGTCCAGTATCTTAGCCGTTTTGTTCTAGTCCCCTTTTCCACTTTGTCTTCAGGACTGCTACAATATTCAAAAATTTCAAATATTCACACTTAAAGAAAAATATTTCTTCTCAGTACTCAATGAAGTTAAGCCTCAGACTTCAGAAGAATCACTACAGTGGAATCCCAGTACGATTCTCCCGAGCACTGAAAATTCAAACGTGTTATCCTAAAATTGTATTACCCAAAGCAGGCTCTGAAAGTCACGAGTAATAAAACATCTTGGCACAAAACTTACTTTTATTACAGCACTTTTAAATAATCTGTCACTTTGTGCTGGAGCTTTTGTTTCTCAATGTCCAGAAGCACATTTTTCTGAAACTCGTAGAAACAAATCACAATTTCATCACTTATCTCTGCACCTCCAAAGGGTGCAGAAAGCTTTGCACTTTGGCAACTCAGAGAGTGGCATACGCCACGGGGATCTTGTCAAAAGATAAACATGACAAGATGTTATTGGTGCAGAGAATCTTGGCATGCTGTCAATGTCAGAGCTGCTGATTGTTGTGCTGTGTTGGTTTTTATGGCGCATAGGCATCTAAGGCCATCATGTGCCAAGCTGCTGACTGTGACGACAATGCGAAACTGAGGGACGTACTTCAAAAATAAAGAAATTCTCATGACAAACTTTGTGTGTGTGCATGTGTGTGCGTGTAAAAGGGTGGCCCATTATGCGAATAGATATGCTATCGAAGATCACTTCAAATATTGATAATCGACCATGGCTATTACCGTTACAACTGCTACTAATGCTTCCCTCCAGGTCTTTTTCTCTTTCACTGCCTTTTGGAGTGAAACTCGAGACCACAAGAATTCTGCATACATTTTCAAACGCTATAACTTAAACACACTTGGAAATAAGATTGTATTAGCTGTACAAAAACTCATTACTTCTATAAAGCACCGCCGGCGAAGAAAAATAATAAGCATATTATGCATCAACAAAATTTAATTGAACAAAAAAATCAAAAACTTCATTCGTGTTTGCATGCGTAAATACGCCAAATGTGAACATGCATGAGTACCTGATCTCCTCAAGATGTGTGTAGTCATCTTCGCGCATGGCCAGTTGGAGGCGCACTACACTTTCTCGTGCAGCAAGTGGCGTGGCCCCTTCCGCAATCGTCTGCCGTGGTGGTTCACCAGGGCTGTTGAGCAAGCTGTCACTGCCCAGCTCCTGGATGCCACCATACTGATTGAGCCAGGAGAAGTCACTGGCTGAACCACGCAGTAATGCATGCCCTGGGGAGAAAAAAGAAGGGGGGGGGTTGAGCGGACTGTCCCAAGTGGTACCATGCTTCCGTATTCGGAAAGCCAGAATCACCTGCTGTACTCACGTTCTACGGCCTTGCCCACCTGGGCTAGGAATGACCGGGCCACATCTGTAGCTGGTAGCTCAAGCAACAATTTTCGACGCTTGTGGGCCACCTTCACGTACATGTCCACACCAGCTGCAACAGTAAAACAAAGTCAAATAATATTTAAAAGAGCCAGGGCTACTCCATGTTGGATTGGAAAAATTTCCAAGTTGTTCAATTGTCGTTCTTACATTATACTGGTGACAACAAAAAGGAAAGGTCCACCTCTATGTCCTAGTTGGTAGCTGTCCTATATGATATGATAGCTCTCTGTGGGACAGTAAGTTAGGCTATACTTATAGGTTAATGCCACGCGATAGCAAATATGTAATTTTTACCAACATCAATGCTTTTTTAACCCAAAAAGTTGCACTGAAAGGTGAGGTACCTGTGGCACCACCATTAGTGGATTCATACAGCTTCTGTGGGCTTCGAGTTTCACATCATATTACCTACAGGGAAAGCTGGCGTGATGGCCTATAAGAGTTTCTTAAGCCCTTCATCCACCATGAATGCTTTAAGCATGCTGGGTAAACAAGCTACTGAAAGCAGAACTATAAAGATTGGTCAAGAAATATTGTAATAACAATGTTAATATCATAAGCGTCCTAAGGTTTAATATACTGGCTATAAATTTCAAGGAACAAGCCCCAAAGCAGGCAAGTGAAAATGAGCACGGAATCTGCCCAAAATGAGATGGCCTACTCTCCTATTAGTGCACCCTCGAAACCAATTTTTTGTGCTCAGTAGGCACACTACTGGGAGAAAATATTTTTAAAAGAAAAATGTTATAACTGCAACATTCCAGAGGTATCATCTGCTACTGGATTTTCATCATATGGTTTTTGCACACTATTTTTGCACCCCGAGAAATTCACCTGCGCACACTAAGTGCCAGCTCTCACCACACCCTAGTACAGTCGATTTCGTAAAGAAAAACATATTAACTGGGAAGAGAAAACCTGTCCTACTGCAAGTAAATGGCAGATGTGTAGATGCTAACAAGAGCAACATGCAGGCATATTTCCGTGAATGAATCCATGAAGCATCTTCAGCATGCAATGCATGGCCATTTACTTGGTTTCGCAATCTGTTATAAGTACATAGTCTTTGCCATGTTTGCCAAGTGCCGAGACACTTATATTGTAGTTTAAAGCCATATAAATCAAGGACTATTCTAATACAAGTTCTGGTCAGAAGCACTGGCTGTTGATGGGTTAAGCTTCTTTATTCCCCACTAATTACAACAAATTTCTTTTAAACCATAGTAGCATTTTCTGTCTTTGCATTTTTCTACTATTCAAGGTAAATGCATCCGCACTGCCTGTTTGCAATCGAAAAAGCTGCTCTGCTGGAAAAGCCAACCGCACCTTTTCCATGTGAGGAGGTATCTGCAATAAAAGAAATCAAGCAAACGGTAAGAAAGACAAGTAGAAAGCCAAACAGCAATAGACAAAAAAATATCACATTGAAATGGCTCATCTGCACATCAAAGTTGCTGCAATAAAAAATTCTGCAAGTAGCTTTCATATCTCAGAAGCGGTAATAGTGGTGGTATGTAGGGCAACAATACGACAAATTGGCTATGGAAAAGTGCCATAGCAGAGAGCTCTGGATTATTTTAGAATACCTCGGGTTCATTAACCTGCCCCTACACTGCACAGCAGCATTTCATCTCCAATTACATTGCAGCCACCATGGTTGGGATTCAAACTTATGACTTGGAGATCAGCACCCGGGCACACAAGTCATTGAGACAAAGGTGCTGTGGGCAAAGAATCACATCTGCAGGTAACGTTTTTATGTCTTCACTAAGGGTGTGCAAATATTCAAATATGAATGGAATATGTTTGTTAGTCGTTTCACATGCGTATTCGAGAAAATGATTCAAGAAATTTTCTGAATATTTTCAAATTACTGAATACAACAAAATTTTTCTAATTCACCACAGTTTCAAGATTGTGACAGCAATGATTGTGCAGAGAAGCCTCTTCAGAACAAGATGGGGCCATTTTGAAATGTTGTTGTCACTTCGGTTTCATCTCAAAGGCAGACAATCAAGCAGACGATCAAGATAAATTTATCATGATGAAACAATTTTCGGCAGTTTCTTCAGTCCCATTCATTAATTTGAGCTTTCAGTTAAAGTGAATGTTGTATTCAGGTCCCTTGAAAGCCGTATTAATGAGAGTTTATTTGGCAGCAGTATGACAGCTCCACCCAGTTTCATGCAGCTACTGTACAAAAAAACAGTACATTTATACTGGAGTTTTCAACAGGGTATGCACTTCTGTGCAATTTTCCTTTAACATAATTTTCAAATACCATGTGAATTCTGAAATAAAAAAGATGAACAGTGTGTTATATATATATATATATATTTTTTTTTTGCCCTGATCAAACATATGCGATTCGATATTCGAAGGTTTTTTTTCCCCCATATTCGCATTCGATTTGCACTCTTCTGGTTTGTACAAGACAATAACCAACTAGCCCAACAATGAAAACTCGTGCCAAAGATGCTTTGCTAACAAAGAATGCTATTAGGCTAGAAAATAGGGAAGGCATTCATATTACATTATTTAACAGCGCAGTCAAGTAGGCTATATCCACACCTTCGCAGTTCATTACACTCAAATTAGTGCTCACCTCATAGTACCAAGTTCGAATATGCTGCAGATATCAGCCATAAACAAGCACATAGCCGCAAGAAAATATTAGCTGAGAACTAGAAGAACTATTTGGTTTGATTTGTAGGGTTTTAACATCCAAACGCGATTCAGGCTATTAGAGATGCCATAGTGGAGAACTCTGGATATTTTGACCATGTGGGGTTCTTTAATGTGCCCTGACATCGCATAGTACACTGGCACCTTGCTTTTCACCTCCATCAAATAGTAGTCGCCGAAGCTGGGATAGGAGTATTTTGTCTAGTTACCTATATACTTTTTCATGGCACTAACAGTATTTTTGCTTCCTTCTATTTTTCCTTTATTTACCGTAACAGTGAACAGTTTCACACCCAATAAGGCACGCTACTGAGTTCTTCAGCTGGCATGCCTCTCCAAATGTCACTTCGAATCCTAGTTTAATTTCGAAGGTCGTCCAGTGGCTCTGTCCCGAGGCAGCCATCCATGTTCAAAAAATGGTCTGCAACGATCTCCATCTTCTAGATTCTACTGGTTTATACAGGATGTGATGTTATTTTTTTTGCTGCTGGTTTCGTATGTGCTGCATTATAGTACAACTGCAGCTGCATCCAAAACATATGAAAGGAGCGCATTCCACCAGTAAACTCCACATGCCTTCTATGCCACAAATGAAAATGCTTATTCTATACTTTTATTGTGTCGAAGACTGGCTTAATTGCTACCTTTGTATTTATTAAAATTTTGATTGTTAAATATTTTTCTTCACATCTGCCTTATGAAGGGCAGTTTCAAGGTTGTTCAATCGTGTTAGGCAATAAAAAAATAAAAAAGCCTGTAAGGCAATGAAATTACCTCACCTATGCATGAGAGGAAAACAGTCATAGCCAGGGTTCTAGCAAGCTTCCTGTTTTGTTTCCTGCCTTTTACAAGCTTCCCTTATTTCAGTCCAAGTTCCCTGACTACTAAGAAGGCGGAAGGACGCAGTAGCCTATCTGACATTGCATGGGATAAATCATCGATCCAAGCGAAAACAATTTTAGAAACTTAAGCTTCATTATTAGCAGCATGACACAAAAGCTTTAGAGCTCTGCAGATGACTGCAGATGCAGGACCACCTGACATAGGGCGTGTTCTACAATTATATTCACCTCGTAGAATGCTTCTTTCAGTTAAATTGGTGAATTTCTCAAGCTCGAATTTCATATAGAAATGGCAACTGGTCGCTAGTACTGTTTTCAACCATATTTGTTTCGCATACTTGCCTGAATTTGAATAGAAGTTGTATATTGCCAATTTTTTGCGGTGGCAGCGATGCAGAACAAGCCGCTGCCTCAGTGGTGGCACGAAGGGAGGCAGGCAGAGTTGCTTTGCAGAAGGTTTGAAAAGATCTTTTCAACTGATTCATTAATAATAATCTCCAAAACCTAGCTTGGCCAAAATTGCACTAAATTTGAAGACTTTTGTTTGTGTTTGTGTGATCTTTTTTAGCTTGTAATGCAACAAGATGATGCCACCGGTGCCATCGCTGGGACAGCAGCTTGTTGTGCTTTGTGATCACTGCAGGTGTTGCGAATATTCAAATTCACCTTAATGAATCAGAATTCAGACAAGTAACTGGTTTAGCTGAGAAAAGTACTATACAAGGCGCATATATTTGTGGGGCACATTATACACATAAAGTCCCAGTTTAACTAAGCCGTATAAAGTGCTCATGTGGTCTAGGGGTAGCATGTCTGTTGACTTGAGATCCAAGCGTCCCTGGTTCGATTCCCATCTTACAGGAGCTACCCAAATCAGCAGCTCCTGCCAATCAGGCCATATCATGTGGTCTTGTGACGTCACACAACCCACTAGAGCAATCAGTGCCAATAAAATTTCGGTCGGGCCTAGTTGGTTCATGATCTTCCTAAAGTAACTGATGAGCGCAAACAGTAGACGATTCACGGAGAAGAGAAAAGGACAGGTGTCTATCCTACAGGTGCCTATCCTTGTCTCTTCTCCATGGATTGTCTACTGTTTGCATCAGTTACCTTAGAAAATTCAGTGCCAAGCCATGTTTCTTGCAGACTGCTGCCTGACAGCTGAGAAAAAGTTCTAGCACTGAGCCTTTAACGAGCACCATTTTACACACTATGCATGAATACGCCTTTTGTTGCGCTGCATAGAATGCGGCAAGTGAGCTCACATCAACTTCTCTTTCCAAGAAAGAGTGCCCCTGAGCTGATATCAAGTTACGTGCACTGCAAGACAAATGCTTCTGTCAGTGACTTCTGACATATATACCTACCTGATGCATTGAATGGCCACCACTAACCCAGAAAATTTCCCTATTCTGTCTTTTCACTCAATTCTCAGCCACTGACCAGATGCGTCTTTTTCCCCTCCCAGCCCTTTAGTCATTATGAGGTACCATTGGCCATCCATCTATTCTGCACTTTCTACGCCCTACTCAAGTTCATTTCTTGATCCCCAAACAACACTACAGTAAGTCTTGATGCTTTTCCAAATTAGCACTTCCTCTGTTCTCTTTATGCCAACCCAGCATTCATAATCTGAGTCTGCTTTGTTTTCACCCTCCCCTCGGGTCATCTGATTGGTGAAAATGCTGGAACCGGAAGTGGTGGCAACCAAACTGACATCCAGTTCTGGTATTTACACCAATCATAAGACTCGAGATGAAGGCGGAAACAACACTTCTGAAAACTATGATAACTCGGAATACGGGCCCAGCTCACTTTTCAGTACTTACTACACAAATCTTAGCCTCGTATAACAAGTTGTGGGTCACTGACCAGTTGTAAAAAAACAGTTGACAATTGGTCAGTGAACCAAGACTCATTCTACCATGCTACTACCTGACAAGACGGCATTTCGTCAAACCCTTGATTATTATAAATCTTAGTCTCGATTAAAGCTTTTCATTAGCCTTTCAGTTTTAGCCCCATAGGATAATACTGGTAGAATGCTTCCTCAGGGATATTGTAGTAGGCAATTTAAATTGAAAGTTTTGCCAAAGTCACTACTCATTCCTTATCGAGATACTTTGTGGCTACTTCCACTTCCTCACTACTTGCTTTTAAGTTTTACTCTGCCTGACTGCTAGATACCCTCTACGGCTTCTTCGTCGCAAGCTTCAAGCTTTTCATTTATCCTCGATCAATTTCAATTAGCTATCATTAATTTGCATTATTCAACATTCATGATTTATGCTGCTCTTCACTCCAAACAAAGAGTGACAATATCAGAACCCAGATGATTGATGGCAGAAATTTGCTACTTTATATGGGAAGAAAGTCTTTTTTCTGTGAAAACTGTGCAAACAAAAGAAACTGAAAGCATGAAGCTTTTTTTTTTTTCTTCGCCTGCTAACAAGATGCGATTGCCCCGTAAACACTACAACTACAGCAAACTCACCAATTTCACACTTGAAATCTTGGTCAATGGGGAATGCATGTTCAGCCATGTAAGTCACATCAGGTGCGCGGCCCCCCGTTGCCACGCCTACGCGTGGACACACAAGCAACCTGAAAAGAGAAGTGAAAGGGGATATGCAGCGAGACACTGCATTTGTTGCTGCGCAGGCCGCGATACCCACTCACCCGTACGCTGTGTCGGAGTGTTGCACAAGCAGCAACAATCGACCTGTCTTCACCCATTCCTGGACGAGCCCGGCCTCCAACCACTAATTGGAGGTAGTCAAGCAATAAAACGAACACATCACAAGTCCCCCATCCCCCGTCCCCCTTCTTCACTTCACCAAACACCAATTCCTCCATGCTCCAAAAAGGATACAGCTACACAAGAGTCCCCCGGAGCAAGAATATCTTTCACAGCTGCTGGACACTGGCTGCTCATTGCTGCTCCTTCGTGCTGTCAGTCAGGCAACGGCTGTGGGAAGATTTTCATGCACCGTCATGCACAGGAGACCTTTTATTTACAATTTTGGGAAATAATTCTGTAGAGCTACCCACCTTGAGACATAGGAGACATTACAATCAGAAAACACCTTCTTACACGCATGTTCCAATCTCAGCCTCCCACTGTTCATCACGCAGTGATCGAAGAAGCTTAGAAGTAGAAGACACAAGAACCTCTTGCAGGCAAACGCGCACTGGTCACACCTCGCAAGTTTTCAATTTCAGCTCGGGAAACTCCTACAGTCGACGTCCGTTAGCAGGGCACTGTTGTGAGATCCATGCCAGTCATGCACGAAGGCAGCGCGACTACGCCCGCAACAAATGATATTCTGTCGCACACTTTGAGTACCAAGAGATCCACGCAAAACAAATGCTGCTCACACACTAATTGATAGCACTTGAAAATGCTGCGATGTTTCACACGGGATAGCAGGTATCCCCTTCCAGACACCATAGAGACCTACTGCAGATCAAGTGCGAGAGAGAAAGTCAATTAAGCCGCTCATACCACCTATGTTATAGTTTGATTTCGTATTCATGTCTTCATGCTTTCTTTTTTAAAATCTGTAATTACAATTATGTTATTAATTGTAATTGCTTTCAGTATTCTAGCCTCATTAGCTTGCTTGTATTTTGAAAAATATTTGTGTACTGGCACAACGAGGCCATAACGAGGCAGCAGGACCGCAGCACCGCAGGACTGAAAAAATGATTCCATCGCTGGCGTGTTGTGTGTTGTCAGTGAGCGTGCTGAACCGCTGAGCAGTTCCATACGTTGTAAGAGTTTGCCATGAGTCTGACTTGTTTGCGCTTTACGGTGCGTGCATTTCTACGGAAAAAGGTTTCGCATCGAAGACTGCAATGGGAGCAGTTGGCATCCGGTTGCGAGTTACAGAAGCGGTTGGCCGGCCACTTCACATTCGTACCAGACACGCCGTCGTCATCAGACGGTGTGTAATCACGTTGTATACACAACCTTAAGATACTCTGTAACGTTCGGCTTCCTGTAAAAGAAAAAAAAGTAGAGAGCCTGATTTTTTTCTCTCGTTCTTTTCCTGAAGGCGAGACAGCGCGGTTGAACCTCTACCAAGCCATTACTAACGCCTTGGACATTACTCTCTCCAACGATCCTACCGCTGTGATCTTTGGGGAAGATGTGGCTTTTGGTGGTGTATTTCGATGTACAGTCGGCCTACAAGATAAGTATGGTGCGTATGCATGCTGTCAATTCTACGAAGCCTATGTGACGGGGCAGTTGTTTCATAAGAATGGAGAATTAGTTTCGTTCTGCGATAGTTGTTTCCCCTACCGTATCTCTCTTGCCCCCTTTGATATCGGTTATCGCCAGAAAGTCGCGCTAGCGTATATTTATAGCCAAGCAAGCGTAAACTTTCGGCCTGCAGTGCGTTAGGAGCTTCCTTGAACAATGTGTAAAGGGAAAGTTCATTGCTCATGTCACACAGATGAAAACACACTCGGTACCTATTTCATTTGGGGTCACTGCATTTGAGGTAGGGTCCCTAGAGGGACTCTACTTGAGGTGTAAATGTTCCCGCTGGAAGCAAGGACATTCCAGCTGGACATGACTTTCAGTTGGAAATGGATGTCGTTCCATCTGGAATCTGTGATTTCCAGCTGGAAAGGCGTGATTTCCAGTTTAATAGTTTTGCTGGAAATGAGGTCATGTCTTCGTCTGCGTAGTTAAGTAGTTTCCGAACGTAGATCTACCCGTGTTTCGTCGTTTTGTCTGACTTCGTTTTGACTTGTCTGTACGACTTGTGCGCAGGCAAGCACCGCGTGTTCAACACGCCGCTGTGCGAGCAAGGAATCGCAGGTTTCGGTATCGGCATGGCCGTGGCCGGTGCCACAGCGGTCGCCGAAATGCAGTTCGCGGATTACATCTTCCCTGCGTTCGACCAGCTCGTTAACGAGGCGGCAAAGTACCGGTACAGATCTGGAGGACTTTTCAACTGTGGCGGTCTGACGGTGCGCGCTCCGTGCGGTGCCGTCGGCCACGGCGCCCTGTACCACTCGCAGAGTCCCGAGGCCTTCTTCGCTCATGTGCCCGGACTGAGGATCGTCATGCCTCGTGGCCCCATTCAGGTGCGTGTACTTCACGTTTCTGAGCTTTGCATAGCGTTCAGCAGCGTAAAGTTGTTCATGCGGAAAAGAAAACCGCAGGCAGGTTCACACAGAAAGGTCACGTCCTGATACTACTTTCTTTTTTTTTCATTATATTTGCGTAAAGGTCTGTTGTAATTCATATCCCAAACATGATAGCACATTTGAGTTCTGCAGGAGGTGAAATTGGGTTTTGCAAAGCTGAATTTGCCTCCGAGATTAATATCATGCTCATCCGATTATCACTCAATTCTTTCATGCCAGCCTACGGCGGCAGATACGTATTGTCAAACTTGTGCGGGGTTTGAGGGAGCAAAAGGCCACCAGACGGTGGCGATAAGAAAGGTACAAGCAAGCAAGATCAGCTCCATTGCTGCTCTGCAAATTCAGCTACAGGTGGTGCACCGCTCAGCGTATATAATTAGCTGGGAAACCAACTCCTTTATAAATAATTAATTAGAACTTTCTGTTGGGCGAGTTGGTTCATGCTGGACAAATAAATAGGATGCGCAAAAGGGATGATCACTTTCCTGTGTTCTCCTTTCCTGTCCTGTGTTCTCTTCTAAAGTGATCGTCCCTTTTGCGCATCCTATTTCTTTGTCCAACTCTTTTCTACAGCAGGCCGTGCTTGTGTGTGCATGCATCTGTGCGTCAAGTAAGAAAAAAAAAACAATACCGAATAGGATGCAATCTTAAATGGGGCACATGATTTACCTGCTTGCTCTCTTGAATAGTGCTGACTGGGCTTAGCCATGCAGGTAGTGGCAACAAGCAAATATTAGTGCAGTAATAATGCGTACTGTTGCAAAAAAAAAGTCAGTACATGTAAGGAAGGCACACATGACAAGCTTTGGATTTATCATATGTTATGATACAGCTTATGGCGCTGTTGGACTCTGTGAAACTCGGCTACCTAGTAAAATTCACACGGAGGTGTAGTGCTGCTGCATTTATATATATCTCATGTAGTCTTTTACACAGCGAATGTGAAAGCAGGAAAAGTGTTCGCGCCTATGTGCGCAATAGGAACCACTGACAGGACCCATTGACATTGTCACGTCATACCGTTAACAGCCGAGCTTAAGTGTCCCCCAACTTTCTTGTGTGCTGTAAGTATTGTTAAGGTGCCTCATGGAAAGTTATAGGCACTACTTGCCTATTAGGTTACTCCTGAAGAGTTTAAACGAAGTAGTGTTAAAGGCCCTGCTCTTCTGAAAATCCGACATAGGTGTTTTCAGTGTTGTGAGCTAAAAATCAAGGGTATGGCTCTGGTAGGTTTGCCAAGTGCTTTGTTCAGGCCTCAGTGAGAACGCTGTTCATGACAGTTCATCTCACGTTAAGCCCTCACTGCTATGTGAATCTCTCACCCTGGCATTTCGTTATGTTTTACTTTTATGAAAAGCAATGCCTGCATTTTGAGTGTCCCCTTTTCCCTTTCTTCCTGTGTGCAACCTCACCAGAAATGTCCCTGCTAGCAGTATATCACTGAGCAAATGTGCAGTTCTCATTTATTTCCAGCAGCTCGATGTGTTTACTGTAGGTTTTAGTTCTTGAAGAAAATTGCTAATAAGGGACTTTTTGGGGACAAGACAAGGTTAGCCTATATCAATAGATCACCATGTTCTAATCATAAAGACCTTATCACTGCCACCAAAAGTACGCCTTTCATAAGCTAGAAAAGACAAAATAAGAAAAGAATGGAGGACACTTAGCTCTGCATTTAAGGGTTCTTAGAGGGCACTTCTGAAGAGTAAAGGTGGCTTGGGTGAGATGGAGCAGTGGATTGAGGGTGACGATAGGTGGATGGGCAACCCCATAGCCAGGGGGATGCAGTGGGGGAGCTGGCTAAGGGATGGGGCTTTTGGATATTGGAGGTCTCACTTTTTGATGCTACAGATAGGCATACACCGGCTTTTAGAGTAACAGTGTTAAAGGCACCATTCCCCAGAAAATTTGGTGTTAGCGTTGTGAGCGAGAAATTTGAGCACGCCTCTGGCAAGTGGTAGATGGTAAGTGACATAACTGGGCACTGATTACATTTGGCAGGTTATGTGACGTCACGAGACCACCTGACATGGTCATGTTGGGAGGAGTTCATTTGAGATGGAAGTCTGACTCTCCAGGACCTTTAAATCCTGAGTCAAGATCCTTAAATCACCCTAGGCCACACAGCCACTTCACATGGCTTGGTTAAAGCAAGACTTTATATCTACGTCGGTTTGTTTTTCAGATAATGTAATAGCTTACGAATGTATGTAATTAAGTATGTGAAATATAGGCACAAACAAAGGGATTAGGGAAGTAGCAAATTGCATGTATGCCAACAATGATTTGGAAGAGCAGATGCAGATGGCAGCCATTAGCGCTGTCACGTAGTACCCTTCAAGCAGAGCTTAAGTGTGCTGCATTCACAGTAAAATAAAATGCAGGTGCTCCATTACTGGCTTATTTTGCAAGCAAGCTCTGTGATGCATTGACATACTTGTTTTGTTGTGAATCCTTGAGGTGAGACTACACACAAGACCATAAATTTAAGAACTGCTTATCACGGACATCACAAATTTAAACTGAATGGTAGCAGAATCTTATTGTGCAATTTTTCCAATAATAGATGCATATCTTCCTGCCAGAAATATAAAGCCATGATAGATTTTCACTGAAAGCAAAGATTGGATTGAGTTGCACGTCCTTCTTTCAAGCCTACTTTGAGAGTGGGGTTTCAGCAAGCAAGAGGCTGAGTTGTTTATTGAGCTGCAATCATTTATTTTTTTTTCAAGTGTCTGCACATAGGATGAGAATGATGTATGTGTTAGTGCATTGCATTCTTACGAGAAAAAAAATGCACTTGACATGCTCATACAATGTGCTGCTGGCTCTTTCCATACAAGTGTTCAGTACATTCTTTCCATTATCTGAATATAGCAAGCAAATGAATTATGGAGAAGCAGTGCAACATCAAACACGTTCAGTTTGATCATGTCCTAGCTTTTTGCTGATTAAATATTTGCTTCATACTTGAGGTCCACATTTGAAATAGGTTTGGTCTGTGGGGTTTAACGTCCCAAAGCGACTAGGCTATGAGAGACGCTGTAGTGGAGAACTCCGGAAATTTCAGCAACCTGGGGCTCTTTAACGTGCACTGACATCGCACAGCACACGGGCGCCTTGCTTTTCGCCTCCATCGAAAAGCGGTTGCCGAGGCCGGGATTCGATCCCGCATCCTTGGGAACAGTAGTCGAGTGCCGTAACCGCTGCGCCACCCCGGTGGGGTACATTCGAAATAAAAGAATAACAACTGCAAGAGTGGGGTTATTCTTGTCAACTCTTTGCCTGCATGTAAGAGTTAGCATAGAGTGCTTAAATGCGTCACAGTAGGGCTATTTTTTTACCTACACCAGCTACACTGCAGTTGGTGTAGGTAATAAAAAATGGCCATACTTGCTGACCAACTTACATCGCTCAATGGACGAAAAATTGCAGGATTGTGCATCTAGTCGCAGGTTAACTTTGTTGTGTAGGTTTTACTCTGGCTGCATACTGTTGCCTGTTAAACCTCATGCAGCAGTGGTGTCAATGACCTAATGGAATAACATGAGAAACTGAAAAATCCTGATTTTGAATTTGATATGAGATTGAAGTACCCTTTTACTCGAAAATAAGATTGTTCTTTTTTATGCGTGTATTCAAACGCTATTTATCGAATTGGCACGTAATTGTCACGTAATGGTGACAAGGCCGTTGACACCAAAAGAAGATACAGGCTTGATGGTACTGAAATTAACTCTTTATTTGGCTGACTTGTGCCCGCAAAGGAACTAAGCAACTCGGCGGCGGCGATAGCAACAAACGTGATCGTCGATCGTCGAACAAAGAATGCCCGTCGCACTCATCAACGCTCAATTTAAAGGCTGCTCAGAACAATCTAGATAACGTCGTAAACTGCTAGTAGCACAACCTGGAACATTGTAGAAACATACGCGAGTGATCGGAATCTTCGCGACAGATCTCGGCGCATCGTTCGCGACAAAGAAAATGATACCGTGTCGTATCGCGACAACCAGCATGAACAAACACGAGATACAGAATTGATAAGCACGCCAGAATAACAACGATAAGGCCGCATGCCAGCGGCTGTCGAACAGGAACAAATAAAGATTTAAACAGTTTGCGGCATTACTCCCCCCTTAAAAAAACATCGCCTCGATGTTTCAGAATAAAGAGACATGAATTAACATAAACATTGCAGAGCAAACATGAATATCCATTAGCGTGCATAATATGGCTTAAGGCATACAACATGCACAATTTCTGGA
Organism: Amblyomma maculatum; assembly: GCF_055883805.1. Taxonomy (NCBI): domain Eukaryota; kingdom Metazoa; phylum Arthropoda; class Arachnida; order Ixodida; family Ixodidae; genus Amblyomma; species Amblyomma maculatum. The sequence goes on along the minus strand of NC_139344.1, from coordinate 323,003,411 downwards.
TGCACTCGGTGCCGCTGCGATGCTGCAGCGCTGTCGGGAACGACCTCGTAGTTCAATTGTCCTAGTCGGCGAACCACCTTGTAGGGGCCGAAGTATCAGAGTAAAAGCTTTTCGCTCAGTCCGTGGCGGCAAATCGGCGTCCAAACCCAGACTTGATCTCCCGGCTTGTACTCAGCATCGCGTTGCCGTAAGTTGTACTGTCGGGCGTCAGTTCGTTGCTGATCTTTATTGTACATTGGGCAAGTCTTCAGGCTTCCTCTGCACGTTGACGGTAGGTGGTGACGTCCAGGTTATCTTCATCGGTTACGTGTGGCAGCATTGCGTCTAGCGTCGTCGTGGGCTCCCTGCCATACACAAGGCTGAACGGAGTCGACCTGGTTGTCTCCTGGACGGCGGTATTATAAGCGAAGATGACGTAGGGTAGAATGGCGTCCCGTGTCTTGTGCTCGGCGTCGACGTACATTGCAATCATATCCGCAATAGTTTTGTTGAGACACTCCGTAAGTCCATTTGTCTGGGGATGGTATGCAGTAGTTCGTCGATGACTTGTATGACTGTATTCTAGGATGGCTTGCGTCAGCTCTGCCGTAAATGCCGTTCCCCTGTCCGTGATGAGGACTTCTGGGGCGCCGTGTCGCAAGAGAATTTGTTCGACAAAAAACTTTGCGACTTCTGCCGCAGTACCATTGGGCAGTGCTTTTGCTTCGGCGTATCGGGTAAGGTAGTTGTTGGCCACGATCCACTTGTTACCCGCAGATGAAGATGGAAAGGGGCCGAGAAGATCCATCCCACTTTGTTGAAAGGGCAGGGTTGGGGGCAGTATCGGGTTCAGTAGCCCAGCTGGCCTGATTGGCGGCGTCTTGCGTCGCTGGCTCTCACGGCACATTTTTACGTAATGGGCAACGTCGGCAGGCAGTCGCGATCAGTAGTACTTCTCCTGGATTTGATGCAACGTGCTCGCAAAACCGAGGTGCCCTGCTGTTGGCTCGTCGTGCAACGCATGAATTTCCTGTCTGAGCTTTTTAGGCACGACAAGAAGCTGCGCTGTCTTTTTGGGAGTGAAGTTCTTTTTACGATGATGTCATTGCTTAAGGCGAACGACAACAACTGACGCCTAAACACAGCAGGAAGAGAAGCGGTCTTGCCTTCCAAGTAATCTGCTAGGTCTTTCAGCTGAGGATCTGATCGCTGTTCTTGTGCAAAGCTGCTGGCGCTTACTGGTCCAAGAAAGGCATCGTCGTCATCGTCCTTCGGAGGAACGTCAACGGGAGCGCGGGATAAGCAGTCTGCGTCTAAATGCTTGCGGCCCGACTTATATACTACTGTAACGTCAAATTCTTGAAGTCTTGGGCTCCATCGGGGGCCGGAGGGGTCTTTCAAATCAGCCAGCCAGCAGAGCGCGTGGTGGTTGCTTACCACCTTGAATCGTCAACCCTATAGGTATGGACGGAACTTAGAAATGGCCGAGATGATCGTGAGGCACTCCTTCTCGGTCGTCGAGTAATTGATTTCGGCTTTAGTGAGGGACCTGCTAGCATAGGCGATTACCTTCTCCAGTCCGGCACTCTTCTGGACGAGAACGGCTCCTAGGCCCAAACAACTTGCGTCGGTGTGAATTTCGGTCTTCGCATTTTCATCAAAGTGGCCAAAGACAGGAGGAGACTGTAGGCGATGCTTAAGTTCCTCGAAGGCTGCTCCTTGCGGCGCTTCTCATTTAAAAGGTATGTCAGCCTTTGTAAGCTTCGTCAACGGTTCGGCGATGCGCGAAAAATTTCTGACAAATCGTCGATAATAAGTGCACAGCCCAAGAAACCTGCGCACGGCTTGTCAGCAGGCGGTGGAAATTGTGCGATTGCAGCTGTTTTCTCTGGGTCTGGCGGAACACCATCCTTGCTAACGATGTGACCTAGGAACCGCAGTTCCTCGTAGGCGAAGTGGCACTTCTCTAGTTTTAACATTAGTCCCGATGATTTGATGGCTTCCAACGCTGTCTGCAGCCGTTTCAGGTGGTCTTCAAAGTTTGACGAGAAGACAACGACATCATGTAAGTATACCAGGCAAATCTGCCACTTCAAGCCCGCCAGCACAGTGTCCATTACTCGTTGAAATGTCGCTGGTGCGGAGCAGAGGCCAAATGGCATAACCTTGAACTCGAAAAGGCCGTCCAGTGTGATGAATGCAGTCTTCTCGCAATCTCTTTCGTCGACCTCAATTTGCCAATATCCGCTCTTCAGGTCCATCGATGAGAAGTACCTTGCATTGCAGAGCCGGTCCAGTGTGTCGTCAATGCGGGGAAGTGGGTAGACATCCTTTCTGAAATTCCACCTGTACTTGCATGGCAGGCTTTTTAATGCTGACTGACTATCACGCGTTGTGCTGGCTTGCCAACATGAAGGCCTTGTCTGGCTGCCTCTCACTAGGTGGAGCTTACGTCACCATCATTTGCAAGTATTAACACACGTGCTTTGACACAGATTTTCTGTCATGGGCCCCTGTTAGTGACAATGATGACGCCTTCCTATACTCCATCATGTCACGGCCGGTCTCGAGGGAGAGAGCGCGCACTCTTTCTTACGGCCTTCTCAATCGCCGCGGGAACAATGGGAACGTTTCTCCTTGAGTTACGTTCTCCACCACCGCAAGGGGCGCGACCTGCTCATTGTTCGCTCCGCGTCTGCTTCAGCGGCGGCGGGTGGCTTTTGCCTAGTTTCGCGCTGTTGCTCGCGGGTTTCGTGGTGAGTGCAGCCCCGAAATTAAAGAGCACAGAAGGCAGATGCTGCAGTGGCATGTCGTCAACGTACCACACGTGAACGGATATAAACAACACTGTCGTTCAGCAAACGTTCGACAAGCATGGTATACATTGCAGCACGGTAGCTACTTTTGTCCATTTTAATCCGAATTTTCTCCAAGCCTGTACAAGAATAGGAACGAAAAGAAAACTGAATGAGCAGTGATCACATCGAAGTTTCTTCAAGGCTAACATGACAGCAACTCATCTGCAACAGCAAAACCATCTTTCAGCACTAGATGCGAAATCATTAGCACCGAAGATGAAAATAATTTCATAAAAATGTAATGTAAATTGCAAAATGCTTGCATGATATAAAGTATTAGTATAACAGTCAAAGTAAACGTTGTAGGGTTGAGTTTTAAATGTTATTACAATTCATATATTATGCAATGTGTGGTATTATAAACATTATTTTAGTTTTGGAAATAAACTTGTTTTAATGAAATTTTTACATGATATTATGCTTATTATGAAAACAAAAAATGGTTTGATATTCATGACACCACTAGTGCTCGAAGTGGTAAAAAGAGGCCAATAAATGATGAAGGTGATACTCGATGCAATGACTTACAAATGAGTTCACCTGCTATATCGAAAGTATGCAAGAAACTTCTAAAGCGTTAAAGAAGGAAACTCTCACTGAAGACACATTTCAAGCCTTATACAGCGACCCATTGAGGCTCTCTCGATCTTCGGAAAAGTAAAGTTAATGTGCGGAAGGGAATGACATATGTTAGATGCGAGGGTCGTAACAGCTAGCATGACTACATTGTCAAGACGGACGTTTCATCTGAGAGCAAAATCAAGGCACTGAAGGAAGTGATGGCATCACCTACCATCCCATTTCCCACTGTCACATATTTCGGTTCACCTTACGTCGCTGGATATATCGATTAGTTAATCAACTTCGGGTGTGACGCTTGCGCTATTCTTCTTGAAACTGGTGAAAGAAGCAGCCCCATGTAGTACGCTCTACTACGAGGACAATGTTCTAGTGGACTGCATTATCCGAAACCAGAGCTTGTTGCCCTATTGGACAAGCTTTTCTTTTTTTTTTTTTTTTTCGAAAAAGCTGCCGTGCACCTATTATACAGAAATGTTCTCGAAGTACTTAAGATCCTGATTCAGTCAGCATTTCAGAATTCAACACTGAGTTGCCCGAAAGGAATTGACAACAGCTATGTTATTAAGTCCGCTTCTTTGATATTTGAAACATTTCTCAGAATTCTTCTTCTCAATTAATTATACCAGGAAAGTGACACGAGAGGCCAACTCCTTATGTGCACAAGCCATGCAAGAAGATTTTGAGACTGAATTTTCTAGACGCAGGTCGCGTTTTGATGAATTGATGAACATATAGTGCAATGTGTAACTTTGAAGGACAATTTTTTTATTGTTTACCGCTCTTTTCGATTCTGCTTAACTGTTTATGCCTATTTCCTTGATTAAAAGTAGTCTCGAGACTATACATCTTCGGTCTTTCAACTGACTGATATGCTTTGAACGAAGCTAGAATAGCCCACTCCACTAGACAAGTGAAATTTTTACTATATGAGTAAATTCTTGTTCTTTACTCTGAATCTGAGACGTGCCATGAATTTTTGCCTGCGCCTTTTCTGATCTAAACGAAAGCGGTAGCGGTTGACAGAATCTCCACCCAACAGTTCACCATGCACTCACGTCAGGTCGCTCTACACCTGCTTACAACATTCAAAGGCACATTGCATAGCCTGGTACATTTATTTTTGTACAAAACTTAGGGGTAAAAAATGTTGAAGCGTACCCGAAGCTTCATTCGACCGTGCACGGCCGCACTGACGAAGGAGAGCGCGCGTGCACGGATTGTTGACTGTATTTTATTCCTCGTACACAATAAATGTTCGATGTTGATGACGGACTTTGTATAAAACATAAGGGGCGAAATGTCAGGACCTGCCGGTTGCAACTGACGCGGGCGAAGCTAAAAGCGAGCGCGCGTTTCCCTTGCGCGTGAACGGCTGTAGCGGAGGAGCAGCAGTGGGGCGGTGGCGACCCCACCAAGGCGCGGCGGGCGGTGGAAACAGACCCCATTGGAGAGGCCGTAAGAGAAGAGAAGCGCTCTCTCCCTCGAGACCGGCCGTAATCATATATCTTTCAGCACTATGGAAGCTATTGGGGACGAGGATGTACCGTGGTGCCACCTATTGGCAGCGCCATGTGACGCAGTAAGTGGGACAGTGCGCGTTGAACTGCTGTTGTGTGGTGCTTTCCTAGGCAGTTGCGCGTTAATGAGGAATTTATTTTTCTTTCATTCCAACTCTATTCGGCAAGAAGGCATTGCACAGAGCCCGTGAGCTGTTGAAGCGTACCCCGGTGAGTTTGAACATCTGCTATGACGCCGCACACCTGCAGTATTGCTGCTGTTGGTAAAGAAAGTGAACATGTGGCAGATCCAGTCAAAAATAAGCGGTCATAAAACACGGTAATCATTTTTAGAAAATTACATGCTGCACCGCTACATCACTGCTCGGTAATCATATTTCTCTGCTAAAGGAACAGAGCTCTCAGTTGGTGACATATGTGGTGCACTTCACACAGTGCCGGCAGAAGCGGCGCCATTCGGCTGATCCTTGAATAGTCTAGGTTTACAGTGGAGATGACGCGAAGGAATCATTTAAAGCATCTGTGCAGAGGTGTGTTCCTTCTTGCACACTGACCGCGATTATTGCCACTTGAGCTTCGGGTGGGTGTTTGTCTTTCCGCGCAGTTTTGTTGATCCTTAAGTGAGCAGATCATGATATGCATGGTTATTTGTTTTCCGGGTCATTTTAAGTTACTACTGAAGTTGCATAATGCAAGTCACAAGACGTTCTGCTGCGTATAGCAGCAAAATACGTTTAGTTTTGAGCATCAATGCCTTCACTGAAAAGAAATCTGACATGTCCCCACTTTAGGATGAACATTCCTTGCTCTGGGTAGATACTGCTTGGCAAAGAAGCCAGTGTAGGCTCTATCCCGCCAGCAATCAGACTTCGTTAGCTTCACAAGTAATAAGCGCACGAACATAAACTTTAATTAGCGGCAGTCCTTCGTCCGCAACGCATGGAACTCTCCAACTGCACATAGATGAAATCTTGCTCAATGAAATGCATGTTGCACACACAAGGATGAAGACTCACTTCTTTACCTATTGGCAACTTGTTTAACCAAGGTTCCTTCAGCTTATTTTTCGGGTAGAAATGACAGTGTGCACCAGGTTCCGGCTCGTATAGAGAGCAGTAACAGACCATGTCAGCAGCTTAAATAAACTGAAGCAACGGCGCAAGATGAAAGTGTGTGATGCTGGCACATGTCAAAAAGCAAAACTGCAGAGAAAACCACGAAATTTAGCTTCTAAAATCCACAAATTCAATTCAGTGCCTGCTTTAGCAGCAGTAAGCGGAGTCATGTGATCCCACTTGCTCCCCTAGGTCGCAGGTCGACACTGGCACTGTCCGCTCCAATGGTAGAGCCTCGCGCTTGATAAAGTTCTTCAGCCAATCATGAAAGTGCATTAAGCAGCTTCCTCTATGCAGCGTCATCTGCAGTCTGCTCATGGCATATGCAGATATGGTTACAAAAGAGCATAAATAGACGCTTTTATGCACTGAATCCTTAAAAGAACATTAGGAAGTTTTAGAATAGCAGTTTATGCTGTTTGCCCCTTCAGCACTTCCTGTTCAGTGTGTGCAAACCACGCCGCGGTGACAAATTCAACCTGATGGCGTCATCTTGTTTTTCGGATTGAAGCCATTTTTGTCAGCGAATCGACTTTCCTTGTTAGGCTTAGGCAAAACAGAATAATCATCCAAAATTTAAAAAAAAAAAAAGGTATTTTTCTCTTATGGATGTTGCTGTAGGTGAGATAAGGCCAAATGAAAGGCCGATGCTGCGTTTATGGTTAATGAATGCACTGAAAAACTCGGTGAAAACCAGTAGTTCACCCTGAAGCAAAATGTCCTGCTTTGAGGCGTGCCAGCAACTCAAGAAATGGCGTAATGAAAGCATACAGTAGAATCGATTTGAAATAGTGTTCTTAATGTGCACTTTCCAACATGTTGTCTAATATACTTGTACTGCCATTTTTTACTGGAGTTATGTTCTGAAGTGTCAGAAAGCCACCTCTGCACTCATCATAGCTTTGGTAGTGCTGAAGGTAACTACTGGAATGGAGTATAGGATGTATCAGTGACAGCACATTCACACACTGAGTACTTGAAAAGCAAGGCTTCTTCATCTTCTGGCACTGTCAAGCTGAGGTCATGTTTGTCCTGCGTACAGAATGATGTCCATGTGAAGCAGAAGTTCACATCAAGCAAAACTGGTTACATCCTTGCTGTACCTACAAACCTCTGCAAAGAAGTTGTACAAACCTTATATAACGAGTCGGCAGCTGAATAATTCCAGTCCTCCCAAACCCTCTGCTGCATTCCAGGCAAATATTACTGGCTCTTGCTGTCTGCACACATTGCACATTATGTGAAAGCTTGCAGGAATTGTTAGGAATGATACGTTCCACCTAACGAGCAGGATTTCTGAACTTCACTGAATCCTTGCTATGGCCCTTCTAGCAAATCACATGGGCCTGCCTAATCTCTTCCCAAAGTCATTATCTAGAAAAAAAAATTACTTGACTTGCCATATCGAGGCAAAAGCCCTGCCAAATGGAACAGTGTGAAATGCCACCAACTTGTCATGGAATGTATCCTTCTGTCACTGGGCACTTGCAAAGTGCTTATTATTAAGAGAGGTGGTGTTGACAGCAGCTGATGCAGGCCATCGTGAGGAAAGAACCGCAGAAACAACAGGGCAGAGTCAAGGAGACAACACGAGGTGGTACTGACAACTAACATTTATTGAAAACACACCTGACTGATATGGATCAGGTGTCCATAATCTGCCAAGAATCATGAAATAGGCAGGTGGAAACATGAACATACAAAGCATCTGCAAACCTAACGGTAACAATCATGACGTGGATGGCATGAAAGCCGTGAAAAAAGAATCAGTCAACCTTAAAGTGGGTAGAAACGTGAGAAATCAAGCCAGCTGCTAACGAACCGATACAGATTGGCACAAGGATGACATGAAAACAGCGCAAAGAAGACACAATAAAAGGAGAACAATCAAAGGTGCATTTTCAAGTTGAAAGACTCAGTAAGGCAGGCTACCCAACCTCACTTTTAAATTCGGCGTCTGAATCCCTGTTCAAAAAGACTGAGCAGAAAGCCTCCCCTTCCCAAGAGTTGGCTAGTCAAAATAAGTTAGTACTTCTTCCATATCTTCACGAGCGTTCTCATGATCTTAAGAAGATTTTAGGCGGACTTTGCAATTTGGTGAGATAGCAGGCATCTAAACCCGTAATCTGTGGCATGAGGCATTCAAAAGAGCATGCTTCATGCGCAGCAGGCGTCATGTCTCCATTCTCCAGGGAGAATTATTGTTTCTGTCTACAGACCCTAGGTTTTCTTTAGGCCTTTCATGCTTTTTGTTGTTGTTCCTGCATGATTGCAATGTGTTTTTGCACCTTTGATTGCTCTCGTTTAATTGTGCCTTCTTTGCATGGATGCCTTCTTTGTATGGTTTTTTGCCATCCTTGTGCCGATTGGTATTGGTTAGTTCGCAGTTGATTTCTCACATTTCCACCCGCTTTAAGGTTGGTCGTGTCTTTTTTCGCGGCTTTCATGTCATCCATATCGTGACTGTTATTTTTACATTTGCAGTTGCTTTGTATGCTCATGTTCCCACCCGCCTACTTTGCGATTGTTAACAGATTATGCGTGTCTGGCACATGTAAGCGAAGCGTGTTTTCAATAAATGTTAGTTGTCAGTGCCGCCCTGTCTTGTCTCCTTGCCTTTGTCCTGTCGTTTGTGTTTTCTTCCTTACAATGGCCCACCAAATGGCCTACAACCATGCTCTATTATGATGCAAGCCACCTGTGCTTCAGTCAGTAAGCTACAAGCACATAAAAACACAGAAACAGCCTTATGGAGTGCTTGGACAAGACCAAAGTTGACATGGCTTTCACGTATGCCGATGCCAAACACAAGACTTGGGACATCATTGTGCCTTGCGTCTCCTGTGCCTACATCAACACAATGCAAGGAACCACCCTAATGAAGCCTTTTGGGCTCGTGTCCATGCGGGGGGAGCCCACAACAGTGCTTGACGTCATGCTACCTGTTACTGAAGAACCTGGATGTTACCACCTACCTGTAGCATGCAAAGGAAGCCCAACTGCCCAGGCTGCGCATTATAAGCAGTCTGGTGGCACGGACTTAGTGCAAAACTTTTGCGCTGCCACTACTTCAGCCTGATCGTTTGTCCAGCAATGCCATCGCAGTGGAATTACGCATGCTCAGACTTTCTAAAGCTGTTTTTGCATTTTCAGCATTTACTTTTTGCCGACATTTCTTTTTGCTGTAAAGCATCGGGTCAGTGCTCATGCTCCTTCAGGAGGGGCAAATGCCACAAAACCTTAAAGTACCTATTACTTAATTGTTCGTATTCAAATGGACTGGTACATGGCTTTATCATCTTGTTTCTAATGCAAGATTTGATTCGGTTAACCTTGCACAACTGCTTCTACACCATTTGAGCTTATACAGTCGATCCCAGATATATAGCCTCTCGAAGGGGACCTCCAAATATAGATCACTATATCGATAATTCAACATATAATACATGCCAACAGATGAGCTCCTCTGTAATCCAGAACCGTGAATATGGTGCCGTGCATGGGCACAGCAGAGTTCGGTAAATCCAAACATTGGTTGTATACTTTCCGATGGGATTTTCAAGGGGAAATTGTGAGAGTTCGATATAGGCGATAATTCGATATATTCGGGATTGACTGTGATTGGGTTTGATGTTCAGCTTTAAATTTAGCGTGGCCGAAAGCAGCAGTGATTTTGTTCCACAATCGCTGGGTATGCTTGTTGCTGCAAAAACTGCCAAGTTAATCTCTTTGCGGGTGCAACGAGCTCAATAGAGTTCATTTCAGTGCCATACCACACTACTCATCTATCTATAGCATTGTCACCAGCAGGCAGGGGTGGAAGTGCTGCTCCAAAACTGCTCCAAACGGCTGCCATAATGTTTTGCTATCCACAACACAGGAACAATGGCATTGCACTGGTGGCAGCAATGTAACACATCTGCATTGGCTACAGATAAAATCTCCGAAAGGTATGGGAGCATGGAGCACATTAAATATTTGTTCACAAGTAAATTTAGTATGAGCCATAAGCAATTAGAGGGAATTTAAAAGAAAAAAAAATGCACAGTTCATATGACATAGCGTATCTTTTGTGTTTTTTAATCACCACTGGAAAGAGAGGTGAGAGCAGCAAGCGAAGCAGATAGCGCAGACTGCTGCAAACTGTTGGAAAGCTTATCCATGACAAAAATTACACGAGTTGTTAATGAGAAAGCATTACTTTGCTATGTTCACAGATTTCTGTTCGCAGACCGCATCCGCAGACCATGTCCGCAAAATCGTGTTCGCAGCAGTTGCGAGTAATTGAGAAGTGGTAGAGGTTAATGAGCGGTGTCAATTGATAGAGGGTGATGTAATATTGTGTCTGAAAAAATAATTAGGCCAATAAGTTAATTAGATGATTAATTAGAGGCAAAACATGTAAAAGTAAAGGCAAAAATGGTCTCATTAGCCAATGGCTTGGCACCACATTTGAATGTATAAAATACTGAAATAGTTAAGTCAGTCAATTAGGGTGACATCATGATTTATCAAATACTAAATAGTTAATTAAATCAGTCAGTTAAGGTGACATCAAGGATGTGACGTCACGCAACCGGAAGTCAAACCGAAAAAAGGGCATAGGAAGGGATTGGTGCGCAATTTGAAAGTACCAAAGACTAAATAGTTCATTAAGTCAGTCAATTAGGGTGACGCCAAGGATGTGACGTCACGTAACCGGAAGTAAAGCCAAAAAAGGGCATAAGAAGGGGTCTATGCACAATTTGAAAGTACCAAAGACAAATGGGTAAACACGAAGTGAAGTATTGTGACATCAAGTATGTGACGTCACGCAACTGGAAGTAAAGCCGAAAAAGGGCATAGGAAGGGATTGGGGCGTAATTTGAGAGTACCAAAGACTAAAAAGTGAATTAAGCAACTAGAAGCAACCAACAGCAGCATCCGTGCTTTCACATTACTCCAATGCAGATTCTGCAGTTCTCTTTAATTTTCTTTTGCTGTGAAAACTACCAGGTACTTCACCATTGAGCCTGTTGTCAATGGACAAGCTTACATCAGGAAAAAAGCATACATCTACTTGAAGCTTTATGGTGTGGTGCATCGAAGGTGTCAATCGCTAGAAACCTTCTCAAGGGTGTCTGAAAGCCATATAGGGCCTATCGCCGAGATGTTAAAACTGAAGTCCCAGTGTCGCTCAAGTAAAAACATAAGGAGCACAGGCAGAAGGCAGTGAGAAAGCTGGAGCAAAAGGCTACCCCTCAGTGCCATCTATTCTCCTTGAAGATGCTACTGACCAGCACCCAGAAGTTTATCAGCAGAGGCATAGGACCTGAAAGGATATGCACAAGATAGCAGAAATGTGCTGCTCATTGATGTAAACTCCAAGCTAGTGGCTCTGCTTGAGCACATCAAAGTGTTGGTAGGTTCCAAATTTGAATTTCTCAAGTCAAAATAGGCAAAAGCTTTAGGTCAAATAAGGTGTTCAATTATAAAGTGCACAAGCAAGCATTCCATTTGCTGCTAGTTTGTTTCTTGTTGTTTTAAACATGTTACATATTTTGACCCTTTGTCTTGCTTTGTCAGAGCCTACCCGGAAAAGCATCGAATGCTGCATAAAAAGCAACAAAATTGGGGATTTTGTGTGTCAGAAATAGAAAACTGAAATTATCAAAGGAGTTGACTCTAGAAAAGTGCTCCAAAATACAATCAGCCTTTTGTCTGCCTACGTAAGGCAAATCAAAGCTGTCCACCAGAAACATATTAATGCTACTCCACAGCCACCATAAAGAATGTGAATTCCGATGTGGAATGATCCAGAAATCATGAACCTCTCAAAGCCTGCAAAGCTCGAGTTTTCAGAGCAAGCACTTCATGCATAAAAGCTTTTCTCTTGACTAAAAAAAAAAATAAAAAATTGCATGCAAATTTATGAACAGTTCCACAAGAGACACTAGTGTGATTTAAGACTTGATCCCTTACATTTGTTGCAATAATGTAGTGTGATGTATGCAATAAAAAGTGCTGCGTGGTTAAACTGCTCACACAGATATGATACTGCTTACATAGATAGCTGCATAAAAGGATATCAAGTTGCTAGTAATTGTGACACATCATTCAAGACCGTGTTTTAAATGCTGCCAGGGTTTGCAGGACAGTTAAAGTTTATAGGAACTGTGTGGTAATGCCATGTTCGGAACCTTTGTTACTGTCACCTTGTGGACTGGCTCATCAAACCAATTGTTGCAGTTGTCATCCGCTTAGCAGCAAGTTTCATTTTGTGAACTATAACTTGGACCTTTGATTCTCTTCTGTCAGTGAGTGAATGGGATTATAGATACTCTCTGTCCTATGGACAAGATAAGGACAATGGCATGATTTCACTGCTTGTGCCCAGAAGCCATACTCTTCTCAGCACCAACGGTAAGGTAGGAGACCTGATCATGCCAGCCATTGCCGGCTCTGTGGCTCTGTGCAGGCCAAGGGTCTTCTGCGAGCATGTGTCCAGGACCCAGACCCATGCATCTTCTTTGAGCCCAAGATCCTATATCGTCTGGCCGTGGAGCAGGTGCCCCTTAAAGACTACACCCTGCCACTTGGAAAGGCGCAGGTCCTGCAGGAAGGGGATGACATCACCCTCGTTGGATGGGGCACGCAGGTAGCACCCGGCAGGCTACTCCGTCTGTTTGCACATTGACATTGTAGGCCATACACTGAGACTAAAACAATGACGCAAAGCAGCGAGGTAGATAATGGAGGGATAGCATTCCCTTTGCCATCTTTCATTCTTTCTTAACCTCTTGAATTTTGATTCCAGTTTATCCTTGACCTTATGTGCCCAGTACGAGGCTGTCTTGTTGTTAACTGGGCATTGTTTGTGGGAGCAGCACCGTTTATTCATAATAACCTATGATGAAGCAAGAAAAGTGTTAACGACTAAAGCATGCAATTTGTAAACTGCCATCCATATAAACAAAAAGCTAACAAAAGTAACAATTTTGAGCTCGGGGTGTGCTTTCACACATTCAGGTTGGATTGACTGCAACAAAACATTTGGCAAAGACAGAAAATAGTGCTCTGTGGGCTCTGATACTCTTGGCTATTTGCAAAAATCATTTCTGTCAATTTCTTTATTTTATTGTTATTATTATTTTTTTTTTTTTTTGTAATTTGTAACTTTTTTTTTTCCAACTTTCATCAGTGCTTTGTCACGGTTGTAGTTCAGCACTCACAACCAGGGCAGCACTGTTTGTAAGTAAGCGTGTTCAACATTTAACCATTTATTTAGTTTAAAATGCTGTATATCGTGCTCCATCATTCAGCCCAAGGACTGATGTGAACTATTCTTTTTTATTAGATGACATTCATAATCATAACAGGAAAAAAGACTGCTAGTGAGTTAGGTAAAGGGTTCGTATACACTACTTCAAAGCTTCATGCATCAAAATGGCATATTTGTGACAAGAGTTTAATGCAGCGCGTCTCGTAGCCTGAGTTGCTTTAGGACGTTAAGCCCCATATACCAAACCAGAAGTTACATCTCCCCATCGATTTTCGCCTCTCTTGTGAGGTTTTCCAGTCATATGTAGCATTATATTGTCAATATGTAATGTAGCTTATCATAGCAGTATTATATCTCTGTCTTTCATTTGCTGACAGCACTGTGTAGCATAGTTATAAGTAGCATAAGTAGTAGTTAGCAGTAGCATACAGTTATAAATTCTTTTAACATTTTCATTGATTAGTGAGAGGTTTGGTTTAGTTTGTGGGGTTTAACGTCCCAAAGCGACTCAGGCTATGAGAGGTGTCTCTATAGCAAGGTAAAGCAGTTGTCAGCTACAGGAAAGGCAAAAGGCTAGGAATTGTGCAGTTTATTTCTTTGTTACATTTTGTAATGACCTTTTGCTCTGCTGAATGGATGAGCACAGCGCAGGTGGGAGAACAGCTGTGTTTATCCAAAAATGGCATTTCATGTCAAAAACACGTGTGGCAGTATGTTTTTCTTCAGTAAAGGGCTCGAGTGCAATGGCCGTCGCTTATGTTGAGCTAACGCAAACGTCTTTGTGTCATGCCAGGTGCACGTGTTGCGGGAAGTGGCACAGATGGTTCAGGACAAGCTGAATGCATCTTGCGAGCTCATTGACCTCTGCACGTTGATGCCATGGGACAAGGAGACTGTGGCCAATGTAGGTGGCTCATTTACCTGTTGATATGTACTACATTCTTCACTCCTTCATTTATGCGCTTATGACGGCAACTTAAATGCTGCAATGGGTGGTGAATTCGAAGTGGCAATCAACAGTAGTCGAAGCTAGGTCCTATTGTGCTCAGGCTGAGAATTGGGCAAAAAATCGGGATCAGAAGGGTACGGGTGCAGCTGATTGGCTGCTCATGGCTCTTAATACAATGCAAAAGATGTGGATGACGTAGGGAAACATGTATATGGCACTTTGTGTCTTCTTTGTGCCGATCAATAATGCTTTTCTCTTTTCTTTGTTTATCGCGACCTTTTGGTTAGTCAGACACGTTACAGTGTCATTTGCAACTCTTCACGAAAGAAGCGGGAAAACAATTGGTGCAGCATATGTTGCAGCTCATTTCATGCCTTTCGTTTTGTGGGCAGCCTTATCAGCGCGGTGAAATTGGTGCGTATGAAAGTTCACTCTGTTCGTTGCGCGCGGCAACCACGCTTGTGGCGAGTGTTTTGACTTTGTCCCCACTCCGCCGAGGTGGATTCCGTTAGCTATCCAAAGCGCGGCGCATCACTTTATCCGGCGGCGGGCATGAGGCGCTTATCAGCGAGAACGGTTCCTGCCGTGTCGCGGAGGTCAGGTTTATCTTGCGCCGTGCGTGACAAGCCGTGCAGTCGCACGAGATGCTCTTCGCAGTCGGCTGGGTGCACCCGCTTAGCATGCGGCAACCGTGCCGTGCGGGCTGACCCGCTGAACATCCACTAGGGGGGGCATTGCCGATTCGGCCGGCAACGATACGGCGCTGCCCCGCTGCACGCTTACGGCGCAGCGACCACCGTGAGGCGCTCATTATGATTTCTTAGCACATTCGTAACACATATTGCGGCACGCATTTCTTTTCGTGAATTTTCAGCCCACTGCATTTCTCAGGCTTCGGGCGCGCCGCATGAAAAGCACGTAGCTCGACTTTTCCTACATGGCTACGCCATCACCAATTAGTTTGATTTTTTTTTTTTTTTGCAACTTATGTCCTAGTGTTTGTTTGGTTTCTTTGTTTACAAAAAAAAAAAAAAATGGTATCTCACCTTGATTACAGTCTGTACGCAAGACTGGCAGACTTTTGGTAGCTCACGAGGCGCCTCTGACTGCAGGCTTGGGAGCGGAGATCGCTGCCGCAATTCAGGTTTGTTGCACTCGTGGTTGCCCTCCACTACGGCACCCCTTTCTCTTTCCAATTTCACTTCCACATGGCGCGGTTCAGGTGTCCACATAACAAGTGTGACACTGCACCTTCCCTTTCGTGTGAACTAATTTATATATATATATATAGCGAAAAGTGCTTAACTCTTCATTCATTCTTCGTCGACGTTTCGACCGGGGTCCGGTCCTTCTAAAGACTGTGGTTACATTGCTTGAGTTTAAATTTTAAATGTTTGAAAATTGTACGGACGCAGGAATGCGCGAAAAGAGGGAAAAAAGAAAACATGAGTAAGGTGCGGGCGGACAAAGCAAGAAAATGCGGGGAGCTATGGAAAAAAAAAAGGAAGGAGGAGAGATGCCCAAGGTTTCGTCTTCGTCCGGGAGAGAAGGGGCAAGCAGATCAGCAGACGAAGAAAAAAAAAAGGCCGAAGAAAGGGAAAGCATAATGGGAGTGAAGGATTGGGGGACAAGTGGACAAAATGCGAGTTACACACTACAGAGTTACAAACACAAGTCTACGAGTTAAAGGCAAACGTTGGGGATATTTTTTGTTTTGTTGGTTTGACAAAAGTTAGTCTTGGGATGTTTTAAGGATAAAAAATATTAAATGTAAAGCGGAAGGAAAAACAACGCGCCGATGGTGGGACAGCGCGTTGTTTGGGATGAGACAACCGCTTCGGGAGGCTGTTGTGAAATAAGTCAAATTTCCTGGACCGCTAGCGTGTGGTTTGAGTCGTGACACCATTAAAAGCTTAGCTATCGATAGATACAATGCAAAAGGCAGTTGTTGTGCGGTGTATTGTCACATTTTGATGTAACGGCTGTATGCATTATTTTGAAAACAAAACTAGCAAGGGACAAGACACAGAAAAGAAGTAGGACATTCCCTGCATGGTTTTATGCTTTCAAAATAATATCTTACCGACTAGCTTTTCATCACTCACTCCTCATATGCATTAAATGCAGCTTTATCATTGGGGATATGTTTTGCTCCAGAGAAGGCAGTGATCCCAGATGTTTGCTTCATGAATGAGTGTCACATGTGCATGAAATGTGGATGTCATTTTCCATTGTGCTGTCAGCAGAAAAATGCCTTTGTGCAAGTGACAATAGCTTTATGCAGTGAGCATTTTCATTCACAAAGTGCACACTGCAACTAGTATGCTTGTAACTTGCTTTGCGTGTTTCCAAACATTTTGGTGCTCAACAAGGTGGCTAATGTGCAGGAGCTGGGCATTAATAGTGCGCTTGCAAATATTAGTATCTTTTTTGACTCTCTATTTAATGCATGCAGGCACGTAAATGAGTGTTCTAAACTCTTGGCATATGCAGGAGGAGTGTTTTCTGAGTCTTGAAGCACCAGTGCAGAGGGTGACTGGTTTTGACACCCCATTTCCACACATCTTCGAGCCATTCTACCTGCCAGACAAGTGGCGCTGCTTTGATGCAATCAAGAAGATTATGAACTATTAGCTGGTATTAAATGCCACATGTATCTTGTTGCTCAGTGCTTCAAGATCTCTTTAAACAGAAGTTGATGCACCACTGATTATCAAGCTTGTGTATAGAAAATAAAAGAGCATCATTATGAGCAGCATTTTCACATGTTGGTTGCACTGAATTGAACTCTTCCAATGAACTTGCTTGACAGCCTGTGAACCACCACCCTGCATGTGCTGGAGCTGTAAAAACATCTCGACAATGTTATGTTAACTTAGTAAAATGAAATTAAAGAATGGGATTGTATTGGTATGTGTTGCTACTCCATTTGTTGTGTTTAAAAGGTGTTTGATGACAAATTGCTAGTGATGTTTATGGCTTGACAGTAAAAGGTCACTTGTACTATTCCAACAATTACATGGTGACCTTGCAAAAGTAAATCGAATACAATGAGTCCAATTTATGTGCACCAATTTTCCACAACATGCTACAAGCTACACTTGCTCCCCATCACCGCAAGGTGACAGTCCTCATTGCATTGACCAACACACATTTTATGAATATACTGAGCTAGAAGTAAAGAAGAGCACCACAACAGGATGTTAAAGAATAGCAGATAAAATTTCCACTGGCTTGTCGTGACCAGTTCCTGATAGATGCTCCTCTGTTCATTGTTTAAAACCGGAAGATTTGTGACTGTACTTGTTAGGCTACAGCTGTAAACTAGCCAATGCAAGCAGCACTATGAATGACAAGGCTATCCGAATGGTGTTAGAAACGGTAGGGGCACACCTGTGTCACAGCTTTTGCCACGGCCGCCTGCAGCCGGTCAACGTGAATGAACGGAGAAAGGAATGCACACTAGCGCCTACTACTACGTAACATACTGCCGAAAGCGAAGGCCTATCCCCAGCACTCAGTCATGCGCGGCCTAACTGGCAAGTAGGCAAAGCAAGGTCGTCGCACGGTTAAGCGCATTAGCGAACAACCCGAATTCCGGTCGGGGCACAGGTGCGCCACGCCGGGAGGCGCCTGCGGCGGCGAACGAAAGCGACAACCCGTCGGCGCGGCGCGACGGAAGGAAAAACGCCGCCGCCGCCAGCAGACGCCCCCGATAAGCGAGTGGCGGCGCGCACCGGTGGCTTCCCGATAAGGCCGCTATCAGCGGTGAAATCCGTTGTGTAAGCCCGTCGTCGGGCGCGGAGTGCGCGAGCGACTGGGTGCCGCTCTCGACCCGCTCGCGCGCGCGCGCGAGCACACACACACACACACACACACACGGTTTTGAGCCGAACACACCGCATTGGTTTTATGCTTTGTTACAGAAAAAAAAAAAAGAAAAAGGAGGAGAAGGAGCTGCCGCCGGTTGCAGCGGCCGTCGGCCTCGCGGTCCGGAGCGGCCGGCCTTGCCCTTATCTCCGGCTGCCGGGCGGCCTTGCCCAGGGAAACAGAGCGGCCCAGTTGGACATGGCAAAAAACAGGGCGGCCTTGGGACCCCGCTCAGCTGTTGCATTCCGGCGCGCGCGTCAAGTCCGACTGACCACCGCAGAGTTCGTCACGTGACAGGGCCCCCGTGGAAGACCCGGGTCGGTCTGTCCGGGCCCAAGACCGCCCTGTCCGGCGGCGCATATTACCGCTCACACACACAGGCACACCGCACCGGTCTCATCAGAGGGGTCCGGCCGCCAGGCCGGGGGTGCCGAGTCCTGGTCCCAGCGTAGGGCCCAGGCCGAGCAGCCAGCAGGGTTGTGCGAACCCGCACAGCCGCGGCGGCTGTTGCTGCACCAGCAGTGCGCGGCACGCCAGCTCCTGGATGAGCTGCAGTGTCTGGCGCCGCTCGTGGCCCATCAGGCAAACGGTGGAGCCGTCGACGACGCGGTACAGGGTCGCCAGGAACGAGTAGCGCAACCGCTCGTGCGCCAGGTGGTTGGCCAGGAAGCTGTGTAGCTTGGCGCGCTGCGCCCCGATCTCCGGGAAGTCGATGAAGAACCGCGAGCACATATAGCGCTCCAGAGCCCGCGTCGAGTCCGTGGCGTGGAAGCCACGCGCCAGGAGGTGGCAATACTTGAGCAAGCCACCGCCGCGGATCTCCTCTGGGTTGCGCGTGGCGATGAGCCGCCGCCGAAGGTGCTCGAGCGCCTGGCCGAAGTTGCCGTACACGGATTCAGCCAACACGCTTGGGAAGAAGTCTTGTGTGCAGCGGGGCAGCAGTGCTTCGGCCGAGCCGGCGCACTGGTGGAGCAGCAGAAGCGGGTCGACCACGATCTGGAACGAGTCGACGCTGAACTCGAACTGGCGTCTCATGCGGTGCACGAACTTGAGCTCCACGTTGCGGCCCAGGCTATTGGAGAGCGAAACAAGGGACCAGCGGTCCTCATCGGTGGCCACCTTGACCAGCTTGTGCAGGTAGGCCTCTTTAAGGGCGCACGCGCTGATGCGCTTGACGCCGGCCGGCAGCAGCTCCGCTAGTGCATCCAGCACGGCTGTTTTGACGCGCTCGAAGCCACCGGCGCCGCTGCTGCCCAGCTCGCAGCCGAAGATCACGTCCAGGTCATTGTACTCAGCCGACGTGTCCGGCTCGAGTACGTAAGACGCGGCGCCGCCGTTCAGCCGCACGTCCCGCACGGGCACGCCCTGGCGGCCCAGCTGCGACCGCACACGCTGCACCAGATCCCGCAGCCGAGTCTCAAGCGCCGGGAAGTTGCCGCGCCCCTGTACCGACACAGGCTCCTCGAGGAGCTCCTGCAGCCGCACCACCTGGTCGTAGCCCAGCACCGAGAACCGGGCCTCCTCGACACTGCGCCAGCGGAGAGGACGTGTCATGAAGGCGGCTACTGACAGCCGGCCATATGTCGTAAACAAAAATGTACTTGCCTCATGATTCCGAACGCTGGTAGGGCTCGGGATCACCGGTATCGCTTCACTGCAGCTGGCCGACCGAATACCACTTCCCAGGAGCGCGACTGCAGGCAGGCAGTTTCAGCGGCAGGCGGTCCGACGGCGGCTGAACGGACTCCTCGGCGGCTGCTCGTGTGGCCACTGCGGCCAACCGCCAGGCGGCGGGTCGCCTCGTTGCCCAGGAAACGCGCTGCGCATGCGTTCGACCGCTGCCGTGACGCAAGTGCACCGCACGTAATAGCAGCAGCAGCGGCGCGCGTGCAGCGCTGAAACAGACAACTGCGTCAACGACGCCGCGGCAGGCGCCACTGTTTTTTGTTTTTGTTTTCGCGCTGTCCCCCAGCGAACGCCTTGAGCGCTTCTTGCTCACCCGTCCGCGAGCCTGCGTCGTGTGCGTCGCGCTGCTCGAGCACGGAGACAGCCTGCGACAAACGGCGCTCGAAAATTGCCGTTTGAGTAGCCGGAACAAGCAGTTTGCAAATGCCGTGCGGAACTATAGCTAGTGCGCAGTTCCGATCATTGCGTGGGCGTCGTGTTGACGCTGCAGCTGGAGCACCAATCGATATGCGTGGCTCTTCCAGCGTACACGCACGAACACCGGGCTGTGACGTCGGTTACAACCCGGCTGACGTGGGCGGCACTCTGCGCGTCCATTGAGGAATCCGTTGCTATTTAGGGAATCGGGATCGTTCGGCCTCTGACGTCACAACCTTTGTCTCCGCGATTCGGTCAACCCAACTGCGCAACCGCTTGCTGGCATTGTGACCGTAATACTTGCGGAACTTTGACCCTACTTTCGTCTTAAAGGCGGGAAAGAGCATGCGGTGGAAGTGTTGTGATAACACAAACATATGTTTCGCGGGTATCGATCTGATGTTGCCCAACTCGAGACAAAATGGCAGTTTGTCAAAGACAGTCTGCGCATTTCATGCTTCGAAAGTACTGTACGTACTTTCGAGGAACCTATACTGTTTACAAGAAATGCTCCTTCCTAATGCCTCCCACCGCTATCACAATGGAAGACTCAATAACAACAGTCGCGAGGTTATGACAGGAGAAAGAAATGAGCAAGGCAGAGGATGATGAATCACCCACACAATCTTTATACATGCATCTTTTACAAGCAACTGAGCACATCTTGTTAAAAAAAAAACGCTTCAGGTTTGGTAAGCTGCGTAGCAGATGCTAACAGCAAAATTTTCTATAAAATATACCTGTACAAAAGTTAAACGAGCTCCTCTCCTCTCTGGAGAGACATTTGGTCCACATACACACTACAGAGCTGAAAGCATACTGATTTGCCGTCGTGAATATCCAGACTGCACATTTTATATCAAAACAGTTCCAGAAAGCAGAAGCATTCATGTGCTGAAGAGCACAAAATGCCCTCAGTGGAACTCCAATTTCTGTCATCACCTCCGATATAAACACCTCATTGATAAAAAATAACACCTACAACAATCTTCTGTTTCAACATTTCACTTCACTCAATCCAGGAAAATCCGTTGGCCAGAGAAGGGCACATATTCTTGACTCCGAGACATGTTGTAAGGCAACTTCACATTTCAACATTGGGGTAAGTTACTGGTTTATAAAAACACAGCAGTAAAATCTGCATCAAGGTGATGTAGCACCATGCAGTGAAACAAGCTTGCTATTCCAGGTCTGATGGAAGTTCCTGTCTTCGTGGGCCGTTGAGCTGTTGGGAAAGATAAAACAAAGTTGTGATGTGTGCACGAATACTCAGCAGTGACTGCACAGTGGCTACAGCTTCAGAAACTGTTCGTTGATCACATAATGTAAAGAAACAAAAAGAAACGAGGAAAGCAATGACACGGTTGGGCGTAAGTGCCTACTTTATGACATTCATGCAAGAGGGGCATGTCATGCGGTTTTATGGAAGTGCTGTTGCCATTAGAGCACCTACTGTCGAACATGCTCACAGCACAAAGGTGAGGCATATCCAACAATTCGGTAGGCTGCATGACATTTAATTAAGGCAAACAATACATTATAAATAAAAGAACCATGCGTTGCATATGAGCAATGCAGCAAGACAATGCAGAATAAACAAAAAGATAGTATTGCATTTGCTTGAATAATAAACAATGAATGCAGCAGCTATTTCAACAAAAATTATTAGCAATTTGTTACATCATCTAATAAATTCTAATTGTATCCCAAATTTTGAAAAGTTTTGAAACAAAAAGTGTTTATATGCAAGTAAATGTACTCCAGCATCAATTTTAACCAGCAGTTGCAGAAAAAGTCGCATATACTGCTGCCTTTCGATTTTTGTAGCGATATCGATTTACTGATAAACAGTAAAGATGTCGGCAACAGTGCAAACCCTTACTTTTGACAAGCTTGGCTTACTTTCACAGTTTCAGTGAGCAAGTTTCAAATAAAGAGAGCAGGTATTTTGTGATTTCACATGAAGGATTAGACACATTTAGCAATCTTAAAATGATTCCACTTGCAATGAAAGTAATATGGCCTGACATTTGCAAACCTTTAATGATATTTAAGTAGTTATGTATGATGAAACATTCTGAATGTATAAAGTAAAATTCTCTTTAATTTCATTTAAAAAGAATAAATCTTACTATGTTGAAAAAAAAAAAAAAAAAGGCTGCCTTAGTTTCAGTAGCAAAATCACAAAGCATGACAAGCAGGCCTATAGTTAAAGGTCAATAGAGAGCTTGGCTGGGGAGCACTTGCCCATACTCTATGCTACATTTTTATGCTGCTCTTGAGAACTGAAGGCTTTTCTTTCGCACTGCTTTACACATTTTGGGCACATAAAGGCCAGTTTCTAAGACACACTGAACACTGATTCGCAGTAAAAGGCTCCAGGATAGACACATAAAAGTTGTTAAGATGTGAAGAGCGTGAACTGGCGACATCTTTTACCATGGCTATGCACCATCACAAGAGACAATGAATACCTTGGAGATGGCTTGAAAGCTTGTTTGACACAACTGTGCGTATTAAAGTGCACACTGGAAACTGGTCACATTTCTTTAATATAATGCTATACTAGTTCAATAATAATTATAAAGAACTTTTTGTTCCATTCCGCAACACTGCCTCTGCACAGATCAGAAGTGGTGTGATCTCAGTGTCACAGTTGAAGCCAATAATTTGTGATAAAAAAAAAACAATTAAAAATCACATTAATAACTACACATTGATTAATAACTACACATTAAGAATATTCAACTGAAGCCATTGTTCCCATTGTTCAGGCATCACAAAAGTATGCAGAACTGCACTGATCCAGAAGTCTTCGATATGCTTATCTTATGGAATAAAGGCATTTGTGTCACACTTAGTATGACAACATAATTATATATATCAGCCTAGTGAAGTCTTGAGAGTCTATCATATTTGCTATTGCCCCCATCTCTAATATCATCTAAATACCCTTTCCTAATTCAAAATTAAAGGAATATTGTGTATAAGCATTTGGTTAACATCTGTCAGGCTTTGTTACAAAAGCTGAATACAATCAATCCTTTTGGTGACATGCCCATTGAGAAGGAAGATGGCACATACATATGCAGTGCACTGCAACTACCATTCCTGAAGAAACACCTCAATCAATTAAAACTATCAAGATATGTTTGATGATGAGAGGTACTACATATTATTTCTTGCATAGCTATGTCCAATAATATTCAGCATCAGAACTCAATCTCTAATGCTACATTTCTGGATGCAATTATTTGCTGCAATTACATAATTAACAATGCAGAACTTGACATGTACTATGACCAGAAAATTGGCATAACCTTAAATATAAAGGAGCAGAACAGCATATTTAGCCCTTTTAAACATTTATACCGAATGATCATAAAAATATGGTGCTTCAAAAAAACTTGCACTCAATTTTGACACCAATATACAAATATACATCACATAGGATAAGTATGATCACTCCTGATCAAAATAGTTTCTGGGCAGACTAGCAAATTAAATGTGATAAGACACCTCTATTAATGGCAGCACACACACCATGAAATCGTGCTCAAGCACAAATCGTGGCAAATCCAGCTGGTCAGGTGCAATTTCATGGTATAGGTCATCTAGCTTGGGCACCAGGCACAGCCGATGCCTCAAATCAGGGGCACGAAACGTGCAGAACCACCACGCCGCCACCTGAAGGCAAGAAAAAAAAAAAAAAGATAGGCATAAGATCACTTTAGTGCATTCGTTGCGAAAGTCCATGCTCAATAAGAGTACAGATTGGTTATGCGACCTATTATAAAGTATTCAAACAACTACAATGAAGGAAGAAAAATTTCTTGCAACTATAGCTATACCCATGCATTTTTCCCCAGTGGTCAAGCCACTATTTTTGTTTTTGCTGCAATGAACAACTGGTTCACATTAGATGCCAATAAGTAAATAAGCCATTAATTCTGCTGATAAATTTTTATTCAAAGGGGTCACAGAAATCCTTAGCCAGTTTCTGCAGAACTCGCAAAATTTGTAGAGTGAGAAGATACCACGAATGAAGAAACTTGCGGCAACACTGCTTCGAAATCGAGCGTCGTATTCCGCCCATGAGGCTGAGCGCACAACCTGACGCGGTACCCCGTACGTGGCGCACTCGCTCACCAACAAACAGCTTCCGCAACAGAAAAAAAAAAAAGAAAGAAAAAAAAAAAAGCAAACAGCCGGCCTAGTTTTCCACAGCTTGCCGCGCCGCTGGCGCCGTCTCTTGAGAGTGAGCGCAACTAACTCATGCAAGAAAAGCAAACTTCTGAAATCCTGTCGCTAGCATAGCTCTTATTTCCTACTCCCACTCACTCTCCGCCGCCGCAGTTTAGGTGCTTCCAATTGCTAAAAATAAAATATTGTATGACTCGAAAATCGCGTCTAAAGAGATAAACAGTTTCTTTTATTTATTTATTTTTCGCTATGCGCATTTCCCAAAACGTTGATTAGTTTAGCTTCATTTCCCCCAATGTTGTGCATTCTCGAAAATAAAGCTGCCCTTAGAAATGCAGTTAGCAGTCGGAAGATGTGCTCAATGTGGAATGGAGTTAAAAAAAAAAAAATGATCAATGCGTATACACAAGGGTTGGGCGTCATTTCCACTATTTCTTTACTCAGTCGGATCTGTCCTATCATTGTTACAATATTAGGTTATGACCATGCAGGCGTTTTGACGATACTGGCGGTCGAGAACCCGTGATATTGCGTTTCAAAAAATGTTAACTTGCACCTTTACCGCCCGGCTCGATTGGAGCGGTCGAACTTGCTCCTGCATTGGTCCCCCTAATTACAGTGCTTGAGCCTGGCTCCATTGGAGGGGGTTCTCTAGTGATTCGAGCTATGGTGGAAAGAGAAAACATTTGGGGGAGAGAGAGAGAGAAAGCGGTTGGCGGTCCAAGCCATGAAATGATATCCTGGACTAAGGAAATCACCCACACAATTCCGTTAACCAATTAAAGTTTACTCTCTCTCTCTCTCTCTTTCTGGGTTTCCCTTACGGCGCGGTTGAGGTGTCCACAGAAAAACAAGTAAGACAGTTACCGCGCCTTTCCCTTCCTATAAATCAATGTTGTTTTTTTGTCAACGGCTCTTACTCAAACATTTTTTTTTTCAACGGCTCTTACTAAAACTGCGAAGTTGCGGAAACAATAGAGAGAAATGTTATGAGGCCCCCTATTCCCCGCCCCCGGCACGCAGGCCTATGGGACGGAGGCCGAGGCCTCTACGACTAAAGACAGGCGAAGCGACAGCGGATAGCTTGCTGCTGGTTGCCGGGAGACTCGCTCCGCAGTAGCAGTTCCCAGGCTTCTCTACTATTTACGTTTTCCTTGGCGCCAGGGGAATCAAGGCATTGCCAGATCATATGATCCAGAGTACCCCTTTCTCCGCAGGTTTCGCATTTATCATCCGCCTTTTCCTCCACTTGCGTGTGGAAAAGCCAGACGGGACTTGGGAAATTCCCAGCTTGCAGGCGCCGTGTTGCGCCAAGCGACGGCCTCCTTGTTAGCGTTCGGTCCGGTGGTGGCTACTTTGCAGCTACTTTGGTCATCTGATCAGAAGAGAGGAGTCGCTGGAGAAAGATTTGATGTTGGGAAAGGTTAAGGGTCACCGGAGAAGGGGTAGGCAGCGAACGCGATGGTTAGATGGCATCTTCGAGGCACTGCAGATGAAGTTATGTGATGTTAGGAAGATAGTGAGAGACCGGAAAGCGAAAGCGTGGCGTGATATGGTCCATAGGGTCACGAAGAGTCGGACACGACTGAACTGAACCGGTGGGGGCAGGGACCTTCTGCTAAGTCTGTAGTGTTCTAAGATTTCCTTATACGTTTGCAACCTCTCGTCCACCCATCGCAATCAGGCGGCTCTACGGCTGCCCGGAAGTAGAGAGCTCGGGCTAGCTCGTGCGCCGCCTCGTTGCCGGGGACAGAATCGTGCGCGGGAGTCCAAATAATTCGAATCCTTCTTTCAAGTTTTCCTTTCTCTAAAATTTTGGCTGCCTCCTTCGAGACCCTCCCTTTTCCAAAGTTCCAGACTTGTGTTTTGCTGTCACTAATAACTATGCTGGCTTCCGTTCCAACGCAAGCGAGTGCTATTGCAACTTCAGCCGTGTCCATTTCGGCTTCTAACGGACGCGGCGGTTGCGGGTACGCCGCGGCCGTTGACGACCGCAGCCACCGCTGCCCCCGACTTCCCGCTAGCCGCGTCCACGTAGGCGACCTCGCCCGGCTTCATTTTCCCCGCTTTCTTTGCGAGCGTCTCGGCCCTCTTTCGTCTCCTCTCCTTGTTGTACGTAGGGTGCATGTTTTTAGGTGGGGTGGGGGGGCACTATTATATATTCGCGACACTTTCGTGGAATGTCCACTTTGTCGCTTGTTCCTCTATCTGACTGCAGTCCCACCCAGCCGAGGATGGTTCTGCCCGTGGTGGTTCTGCTCAATTTCTAGTTGCGCCATGCGCACAGCCTCCGCTAGTTCCGTACAATTGTTGTTCACCCCCATTTCGAGGAGGCGTTCAGTCGAGGTCGAGATGGGTAGTCCCAGAGCCCTCTTCGCGCATCGTCTGACGAGTGCGTCTATTCTCCGTTTTTCGCCTGATCTGATGTTTAGGAATGGTGTGGCGTAACATATGCGGCTAGTGATGATGTAAGCCTGCACTAGTTTTAGGAGGCTTCGTTCCTTAAGGCCCCGACGCTTGAGTGTGATTCTCCTGAACAGACTCGTGACTTGCGTGGCGTACGCGTTCAGTTTCTTTACCGGTGTATCGTTGTACCCATCTGCTTGTAGAAACAACCCCAGAATCCTAATTTTTCGACTTTCGGCACTGTTTGGCCGTCTACCGTTACGCTGATTGTGTTGACTAGGGGCGCGCCATGTACCGTCACGACTGGTCATGACGTCACCAGGCGATGAATCGCCTGTTGACGTCATGATCAGTCGTGACGGTACATGGCGCGCCCCTAGTCGGACACACCCAGCATTCCATTGAACCAAAAACCTAGGCGGTGTTGATTTAACGCACCAAAGTTGGGGAGGGGTGAAGGGTGGCTGATCCTGGCCCTGGAGGGGCTGGGACAGGTAGGTCACTGCCGCTTGCGGCGGGGGCTAGCCTGCCACCGAATTTTATCTGTTGTAGGACCCGCCACCGCTTCGGTGGTGGACGACGGCTGTTGCGGCGCGCGTCTTTCTCTCCCTCTTCTTTTTTTCTTTGTTGTCTATTTTCTCTTCTGTCCGCACGAGGCAGCAGAGGTGGCTCAGCTACAGAGCCAGTAGCAGGCCCGTGCATTTTCTTTTCCTTCTTTCAACAGCCACAACAAGAACAGTTACAAAGTTCGCCGTCCTATAATTCGTTTACAGGAAATTAAAGGCGCAGTATCTAGCTGTTACTCGCGGAATCCCGCTATCCTGACGGTAGACAAAGGTAATTATGACGGCTCTCTCTCCTCTCTCAAAACCAGCAATTAAAATTAGACGCGACAGCGCCTTTAACATCGCCTTTTCAATACGCAAGTTCATTTTATTTTTTGCTTGTTTCAATTTTGTTGATAGAAAGGCGAAGTACCGGTCGCACTTCCTGGACATCTAAGCTTCCTATTTACGGCGCGCAATGTCGTCGGTTCGAACCGCTGTTTAAAACTAACCTCCAATTTGACTAGCAGACTGATGTCAAAAAGATTAAATGGTATAAGACTACCCTGAGCGCTCCATAAGAAACGGTTACGTCATAATTTTGATATAAAATCACAGGCGCATTTTTGCCGGCACGTTTGGAACGATGTCGTTGCCCCCAACAATTCTGGGGAACGGCAACATTTTTTCGGCACGAGCCCCAGCGCCGCGTAAACATCCATCATAACAACTGTTTCCGTACTGTAGCGATCGTGGAGAACCACGCATCCCTCCGAAGCGCCGCGCGCCGCGGAGGATGAAGGGGACAAAAGTATTCCTTCTCTTCCGGGGTTGAGTAACCCAAACGGGTTGCTCGGTAGCGCCGCGTTTCCCTCTTCCCTCGCCGGGCGCAGGAGCGCACCGCTAGGCGTCGCAGACGCGACGCTCATTGGCCGAAAAAGGACAAAGGGCAAGATGCGCCGAGATCGGCGGGAACCGGCTACCGCCGAGGAGAGACGACAGCGAGCCGCGACAACGGAAGGACGCAAGGTAAATACCTCCCCGCTATACTTCTTTGTTGTCGCCATCTTGCCCTTCGAAGTGTCAGGCCCCATCCAAAAGGATAGGGTCGCCAGCAAGACCTTCACCAGCGTTCTTTTTGGGAAAACCCAATAAACATCTGGTTCCGGGCAAAGTCCTGTTCTGTGTTGTGTCGTACTTCGCATTACCACTTTGCGGCCGTGAGAACGGCTGCCCGTGGTGTGTGATCGCGGGAGCTCTGTGTTTGCGGCCTAGACCTCAGAAGAGGCTCGACGGCTTAGTAAGAACCCCCACAACTGGCGCCCCAACGTGGTTCTCTCGTGCAGAAGCACTTGAGCTACTCGCTCCCGCCGGACACAATGCCAGACCAGCAGAGTAATCTGCCTGATCTGATGTGGCTCGTAGAGCTCAGCCCCGGGTACAGGGAAAGCCCGGCCCACGGCTCGCTCGCCGCCAGCGCGACTCTACAGACGGGACAATTCGCCGCTGCAGGAGCAGCCAGCGAAACACGACGCCCGCAGGCAGATTCCGGCAGACGCCGCGAAATGCCACCCTCAAGAGTTGGCGCGCCCTTGCACTACGCGCGAACGGATTGGGGAGAAGCACCAGGCACGCCATGTCCGCCCTCGCAGCTACCAAACGGCAGCACAGGGGCCGCGCCAACCCCGCCGACGATCTCGCCACTCGTCGCGGCACCCGAGAGCGAGGCAGCGGCAAACGCCGAGAACCTCGCAGGAGTCCTCGCCAACGCATTCCAGCAAGCGCTGCAGTCCTTGCAACCCACCCCGCGGATCGGAACACCGATCCCAAAGTACAGCGGCTACGGCGATCAAATGAGCGCCAACAGCTTTCTCCTGGCGCTAGACCAGTACGGCCAAGTCAACGGCTGCAGCGAGACCCACATGCTGCGAAGGGTGATACCAGTGGCACTGGTTGACCAAGCCGCTCGGTGGCACCGTTTGGTAGGTCACACAGCGAGCACTATGGCTGAATTCCGCAGTATGTTTAGGGAGGAATTCCTTCCTCACGACTACCAGCAGCGAATGCGGCGAGAATTGGAACTCCGAACCCAAGCTCCCGACGAGTCGCTCGTCGAATACGTCAGGGCGATGCAGGAGCTTTACGATTACGCCGATCCCAACGCTTCGAACACGGAGCAAGTGGAACGAGTAATCCGACAAAGCCACCCCACCTTTGCTCTTTACCTGCGGGGAAGTCGCTGCAGGAACCTGAATGAGCTTGCCATGGAAGCACGTCGGGTGCAAGCCGAAATTTCAGCTGCCCGTGCGTACCGGCCCCCGCCACCCCCATCGGATTGTCTGGAGCCCAGCTGCGCCTGGAATGGCAGTGCGCGTTCAAGGAGTGAAAACGCTCGAACGTCACGTGTTTCAGGTGAGGGCGCTTTCCCGGAAATCGCGCTCTTGATCCCTACTCAAACGGGTCGAGGATCATCGAAGCTGCGCGTGAGGTAAAGTGGTCACCTCACGCCAACCGCCCGACAGAGATTACCAAACACGGTCAAACGATCGAGCGCTGGTGACGCGGGCGGACGGGCAGCGTAGCATGGTGGTGGCACCGGCTCAACAAGCTCTCACGGACGGCCGTACGCGAGAGCACCCTCGTCTGCCTCATCCTAGAGCCCGGAATCCCGGGCCATGCTTCTCTTGTGGCCAAGTTGGTCACTTGGCTCGTGCCTGCCCTGCAAGTCAGGGAAACGAGGTAGGCCGCCGGTAGCAGCGCCGGCGGCCGAAGCTGATCCGAGCGACGGAGCTGCAATAGTGGCACCCTCACTTCTCAGGATCGGAACACCGACCACTACCAGGGCTCCGTTCATAGACCTTGCGATAGCAGGGACTACGTTCCGAGCACTGCTTGACACTGGTGCTAGCACTTCTCTAATCGGAGACGAAGTCGTTTCCCGCCTTCGACAGAGAGGCATTCGGGTGCGAAAACGCAGCCTGCCCCTCCAGCAGTTGTGGGGGTTCTTACTAAGCCGTCGAGCCTCTTCTGAGGTCTAGGCCGCAAACACAGAGCTCCCGCGATCACACACCACGGGCAGCCGTTCTCACGGCCGCAAAGTGGTAATGCGAAGTACGACACAACACAGAACAGGACTTTGCCCGGAACCAGATGTTTATTGGGTTTTCCCAAAAAGAACGCTGGTGAAGGTCTTGCTGGCGACCCTATCCTTTTGGATGGGGCCTGACACTTCGAAGGGCAAGATGGCGACAACAAAGAAGTATAGCGGGGAGGTATTTACCTTGCGTCCTTCCGTTGTCGCGGCTCGCTGTCGTCTCTCCTCGGCGGTAGCCGGTTCCCGCCGATCTCGGCGCATCTTGCCCTTTGTCCTTTTTCGGCCAATGAGCGTCGCGTCTGCGACGCCTAGCGGTGCGCTCCTGCGCCCGGCGAGGGAAGAGGGAAACGCGGCGCTACCGAGCAACCCGTTTGGGTTACTCAACCCCGGAAGAGAAGGAATACTTTTGTCCCCTTCATCCTCCGCGGCGCGCGGCGCTTCGGAGGGATGCGTGGTTCTCCACGATCGCTACAGTACAAGGATACGAAAAGAAAGCGTCCCCTATTCTGCGCCCGTACTTTGTCTGCACAATGATATTCTTTAAAATAATTTAAAAAAAAACTTTTCTTCTCTCCTCTTTCTGCCATTTACCAATTACAAATCACCGACCAGTTTGTACTGCACGACATGCTAGGCCACCGCAGTACTTATACACGAATTACACTGCACGGCGAACTACCGACTATATGTTACTGTAGTACCCGCGACTATACCCATACAAGAATTACACTACACGAAATACTACGCCGTAGTACATAATGCGCCTGCTTACTACTGTATTCGTATATGCGTGAGATAATGAAGGCCAAATTAGGGATCGATTAGTGATGAGGGGAGTAGCAAAGTGAATGTATGCGAACGAGGAACCGCAAGGGGTGCGTCATACCACTAAAGACGGAACTGAAGTGTCGCCCAAATTTTTCTTCATGTTTTTCTTTTAAATACACCGTTACCGTAGATGAGGTATCAGTAAATTATAAGCGTCTTTTTTTTCTTCGCTGCGTCAGATAATAATGCTTTATATTGATCTGCACAAGCCTAATTAATACTCTGTCATTAAGACAAATTATGGAGGGTACTTGAGACTGCCTACGTGCTGTGAAGGCGAAAGCATGGATGTCTCACCGGGAGTTTGTCGTCAAATGGAATCAGCTAGCCACCAACTTGACTAGCGGCCGTACGCAATTTGCAACGTCGTGAAATCGGATGGCACCACCAGAACGCTGTTCGACGAATGGTGGCGTCACAAGTATTAAGTTACAGTCGAGGAAAGGCGTGCCACTAAACGTGCAGTATACATATTGCTACGAGTGGAAATCACGCACCGATGGGTAACACCACTCTGAAATCGCTGGGCACCGCTTAGCCGCACAACTCAACCCTGAGCGTAGTTTTCGTCCACACACCCAGACACTTCTTTCTTCACTTGCTGAATGCGAGCATGGTGACACCACATAACATTACCCCCGCCGCAGAAGCACAGTCCCGGTGCGTTCTAGGTAAACGAAGCAGGACGTGAAATAGCTTGAGTCCTGTCACATATGCACAATGTCGGAAGCTTGTGATAAAGAAGACTTCGGGTTCAAAGGTTCGATTTCGTATGTGACGTCGGTGACTCGGCGCAAGATACGGTAGGGGCCGGTGCAGCGTGGCAGAAGTTTTTCGCAAAGCCCACCCGGCGTGATGGGAGCCACAGCAGAACGAGAGAGCCTGGGGCGTAGTGCACATCGCGATGGCGACTGTTATAACGGGATTGCTGGGAGCCTTGGGAGGCAAAGAGCCTGTCGCGAGCAATGTGGCGAGCATCTTTAGCGCGGGAGATGGCATCACGAGCGTAAGTACTAGTGGCGGCATCAGTAGTGGGTAGCGATGTATCAAAGGGGAGTAATGGGTGTCGGCCAAAGAGCAGATAAAAGGGAGAGTATAGCCAGCGGTATCATGACGAGAAGAGCAAATGTTACAAAGGGTAGATTACTGTCCCAATCCCGATGGTCGCCGGATACATACATTGATAACATATCTGTGAGCCTACGGTTGAGGCGTTCTGTCAGGCCGTTGGTCTGAGGATGATAGGCGGTGGTAAATTTGCACACACGAAGTAGCTCGTCAACCACTCTGGAGAGGAAGCAGCGGCCACGACCCGTAAGTAGTTCACAAGGGGCACCGCGTGTTGTAGTATCACGTCGTGGAGGAGGAAATCAGCGACGTCTGTAGCGCAGCTGGTTGGGATCGCGCGGGTAATGGCGTAACGCGTAGCATAGTCGGTCGCTACGGCGATCAATTTGTTGCCCGACGCAGAGACCGGGAAGGGTCCAAGCAAATCAACACCAACACGGAAAAACGGGTCAGTCGGGATTGATATTGGCTGTAGGTGTCCTGATGGCAATGCGGATGGTTTTTTCTGACGCTGGCACAGCTCACATGCGGCCACATAATGTTGAACTGAGCGATAGAGGCCCGGCCAGTAAAAACGTCGGCGCACGCTATCATACGTGCGGGACAGGCCAAGATGTCCAGCGGTGGGAGCATTATGAAATTGTTCCAGGATGGTGGAGCGCAGATGTTTTGGAACTACGAGCAAGCTAGAGCTCAGCGCCATCAGGTCGCATATTGCGGCGGTATAATGCGCCCCCTTGGAGTACGAACATGGCGAGGGCAGGATGAGACTGGCCGGTAGTCAGACGGTCGATGATAGACCGCAGCGCGGAGTCCAAGCGCTGTTCGTCGGCTACCATCAACACCTCCTAGAAAGCTGTCTAGGAGGTGTTGCTACCGTGGGGAAAGGCTGATAAAGACAGGACGCATGTGTCACAGGCCGTAGAGCTGGGAGGGTCGATCGGGTGGCGGGACAAGCAGTCTGTATCTTGGTGAAGCCGACCAGACTTATAGGGAAAAGGTGTATTCTTGCAATCTTAACGCCCAGCGTCCCAAACGTCCAGTAGGGTCTTTGAGTAAAGATAGCCAGCGCAAGGCATGGTGGTCTGTGATACCAGTAACGAAGTGTCTAAAGGTACGTCCGACGTACCCATTCGATTCTCGTAAAGATCATACGGTGGACGTCGATATACAGGCTCATGGCTATATGCACGTCGAACGCGTATGTTCGCATTCCGCTTGCTACGCTATGATATCAGTTAGCCGCGACTCCCGATGAGGTGCTACTAAGAGTTCATCCATTCTAACATATAGATCACGCTCTCCACTAAGGATTGTGTACGGCAATTAAGCATCGCTTGTCACGCACATAGCTGCAGGCAATGCGACGTACTGCACCAGCTCCGCCAGTTGGCACCGAGACACGCACATTCACAAGTTTTCGCTTCGAACTAAACCATCGCCTTGACCTGTCCGTAATGCAAGCGAGCTATTCCTAGCATTTACGCTGTCTTAGATACTGCATCGACCTCCGAAGATCGAACGCCGGCACAACACACACAGCTCGCCGTGCAGAACATTCGGCCGTACTAAGTGCGATGCATGCTGGGTATAATCCGCCATGATGTTGTCGCTGGCAGCAGACGACGCAGCGCGTCACTCACACTCGTTTGCATGGTCGCGTAGTGCGCGCAGACGATGCTGGCGCGATCAGACAGGCCGACTGCGGGTTCTTCACAATTCCAAAAGTATACGTATGCACGAGTGCGGGAAGGCAAAGGATCCCTCTAGCGTTGCCGACTCGAATATTGGCTCGCATGGGCCAACACTCGGAGACCGACGCTACTCCGGGAAAGTATCAAACTACTCGCCAGAACTAGAAGTCATGAATGTCGGCGATGTGGCGATGTAGACGGGCGGCCACAGGTCCAGACGAATAGTACAGCCAGTCGTCTGCGCCTAGCGTGAACAGGTCCGCGCCGCACTGCTTTGCCTTTCTTCATAGCGCGCCCGATTTTTCGGCCACAGCGTCGACGCGTACGTTCCTCACTGATATCTTGCAAGATCTTGCACGCACGTAAGGACAGCGCATGAAAAGCCGCTTGTTTGCTCGGTGGACTGTCGAAAATGACAAGGCACTCGCTCCATTCAGCCTGGCTGTGCTTCCCGCCGTCTGCTGCCAGCGACAACATCATGGCGGATTATACCCAGCATGCTTCGCTTCATGCAAGCTCCCACAAGCGTCATGTTTGTAAACAAAGGTGGCGCTGCGATCAGCAACGACATGTGTGTAGGCAAAAGCGCGGCGTGTCTACACTGCGCAAAGCGACGCTGCCTTCGAAACCAGTTCGCGCGTGCGAATATATTGAAACGTAAGCTTCGCTTATACGTATAAATAGCTTGGTTTATGCTTGGAGAGTACTTCCGCACATTATCAGCCGATTACAGCTAGAATTACTTGGCGAAGAGCGCTGAATTGGCTTCATTCTCCGTGGCCTCAACAGCGCGCGGCTGCGGTACGTAGGCGACGGCCGTGAGTGATTAAGTTAAATAAAAACGAGAAAGCGCAATGTATAAGAAAGACTAATAGTCAACCCTGTTCAACTCCCAGACCTATTCCTAGCGCATGCAAGGAGGACGACAATATGAATGACCGGAAGTGTTTTTCATATGACGAATCTATTGACTGCCTTTCTGTAATTGCTTCAAGCACTCACTCTAAAGAACAATATTATCGGCAACTATATATAGTAAACTAGAAATCACATTTCTAGCTCACTTTACCGGCAACTTAAGTCATAGAATTTCGTATCTAAAAAGAAGAACTCAATCTTTTAGATCTTTTTAACATGTTGGCAAAGTGCACTGCCAACTTGTTTTCGCCTGCCCGATAAAAAAGACGTTGACGTCTATCTCATCTTACAGATGTAGCAAGGTCATTCATAGGTTAATATGTACATGAATGCCAGTACGAAAGCTCTCATTTTGTTCTCTTTGATCTATAGGAGAGAAGCATGAGTGCAGATGAAACGCTCCACGATCGCTTGCAGCGAAATTTGCGTGATCTGCTGAGCTTTTTTTAATATACATGGAAATTTTTTATTCGAATGCGCATCATCTTATTCTGCTTATTTTGCACCCCTCATAGTCGATTCCTCTTTGGGACATTGAACTCCATGTACCATATATACTTAAATATCCTGCTCGATCAGAGCTACGTGGATATTTAATTCGTTCGTCATGATCTTATAATGACCTCCAAAAATAAAATTTAGAAATGAGAAATAATGCTGCGGGACTGCCCGGATCATAACAATGTTTACTATAGAACCGGTGATGAAGAGACTGGTTGAAACTCGTGAAAGTACAAACAGAGAAAAGTTATATACTTTACAGGTCCGGGCCTGTTATAGCCAGCAATATCGTACTGCAGTGACCGCGCTCAAAGTAATTGCAATTACCTTCACAGCAACGTTTGTGTCCTTTCTGTGTGAACATATGCACGGGCAGCACTGTAAGTGAATAGAACTCACAGTGCAGCTTCCCTGCGGGATCATACGCACACGGCATATATCGCGTCTGAACTTCTTACAACTTAATAACATGTCAAAATGGGCACGAGCTGCAGGCGTTTGTTCTTGCGCTATTCGCCGTGTCGCCGAAAAGCAATCATGATAATTAAGGGTTGCAAACGAACTGATCTAGTTTCGGTGAAGAACTGCAACGCATATATATGTTAGCCGCGAAGGCAATCCGTCACCGAAGAGTCTACTTGTCGCGCTCAATGCCGCTGCCCTTCGCTCTCATCTTTATTCTACCGCAAGAAACATGTTAAAACAAGTGCCATTTTGCTTTTTGTGCCTCGTGGCGCAATCAACCACACCACACCACAGAAATATTGGGAATTATGCCCGAAAACACAGCAAGCGCCGCGCATCCAATGCAGACGACCCGCGCTTTTGCCTACACCACGAAAGTCACTGCTGTCGCCAGCGCCACCGCATCTCCGCTGACGTCACGGGCTGACGCTTGTCTATATGTCATTATGCTCGTTCCTCACATGAAGACAGAAATAGGATGTTTCTAGTCAAATCCTTCCTTTAGATTCTACCTCAGAGCCGTGGAAAAAAGACATACTAGAGGCGTATATGCGCTGCTACAGCGGCAAGCTGCACGTCGACTCGTCGAGGCGAAGACCCGCTTCACCGCAATGCATGAGTGCGTAACCGGAAAGCCAGAAGCGGAATGATCTATTTCCCTACAAAGAGCAATGTTTTTTGGCATTTAGGGGAAGTCTAGACAAATACTTAGCCTGCATCTCTTTCTCGTCGTTGAAGTTTGCGTACATGTAGTTTAAACGCCCGCATGCTCGAGGTTAGCGTGACCCGACTGAACGGCCGCACTTTGAAACGAGCGCGGGAGATATGCATGCGTCACCGCGGACTTCGGGTTGCAGATGCTGATTCTTGGAATTGTGCAGAGTGTGTCATGCAAGCGATTGTAGCTACAACCACGGATCCGTGTTCTCACGGCTGGTCTATCCTGATGAGCATAAATGCTCCGCTGTGGACGTATCAATGATCGAAGAGAGGACGGATTTTCGTAATACTGGGCGCGAAATCGATAGCTACCAGTGCTCAGTGTTTCAGGTGTGGTCAGTAGCTAAATGTTCGAACAGTTCGCCTTTCAAGTCCGCGGTCAGCGCTGGTCCGGCTGCGCGATTTTCCACGGTACACCGCTGTCTTGCTAGAAAACCTATCCTAGGCGGCGGTTGACATTCAGCTGCTTTGTGGGCCCCGTAATGTAAAGCAACGCCTTCAGAAAGGCACTGTTCAAAAATGTCTTCTCTTTAACACTTTCACTACAGGCTTTCCAACAAACAAGGCAGGTGGACGCTGGTAAAACACTTGAGTACTCCAGTTAAAACCAAACACCCGCGCGTCTTTAGAGATCTGTAGAATCGCCTTCACACATTTTAAATTTTTGCTAGCATTTGGAAAAGGTCATTTTCCGATCGCTGGGACATTAGACCCGCATGACAGCGCTGTCATGTGAATAAGGACCACACCAGACCGAAAGCTTATAAGCGTTGTGTTGATTTTTGTGGTGCATAAGCAACTAATGCTGCCATGCACCAAGAATATGGTTTAATGTATTTATTTTGTGTGTAATGACTAGTGTTCTTTAGGATGTGGCTTGTTAAGGAACATTGCTTCATTTTAGGAAACCAAAAATGCAGGGAATTTGGACTAGTGCAGTCTCTTATAGGATCATGCTGGGATAGAAAGGGATGTTGCAAAATTGTACAAAATGTTTTCCTCTTATTTTCTCGAGTCTGGCACACATGTGAGTAAGATAAGCTTATTGTTAGTTCATATCCACACTCCTTGCATATTGATTTGTCATCTTTCATAAGTATGAAGCTGCGTGTCAGGTGTGGGTGGGTCTTTTGTGAACATGACCTAAAATGTACTCCATGATATGTTTTTGATGACTGCATGATTTCCATTCCTCAATGACAGGTTTGACAAAGTTTAATTTGTTGTTTATTTCAATGTTTCAAAAATCCTGCCATTTCGCTCAATTTTCTTTGTACAAGTTTCTTGGTATCTTCATGCAGCATAATCACCCTCTGTAATTTAGCGTTGTGGTAAGGTAACCTGGTCATTTCTTTTCATCACCTTTCAAGACAGCTGTCCCGCTTTCATAAAGTGTAGGACTTCTGACGACAGGAACTCCTTGGAAGTCATAGAAATAAACGAGACCCATAATCATGAGCTATCTAAGGTATGCATATATATGTCCATCGCTCAGTGGAATGGTGCCAGCACGCTGTTAGAACAGGTCTTGCGGTAACAACAACCATTGTCTGAGGTGGTCCTTTAATGGGCATTGAAGTGCCATGTAACTGCAGGTACCGACAGAACTCTTGCTTATGCTATGTGATGATGCCGCTCTGGTATGCCTATAGGTATACATTTCAGAATCTGCGGTGCACCACTTGACGATTTGCCACCAATGTTAGTGCAAAAATGTCTTTTTCATGCATATTAGCCACCATGGTTAACAGACAGACCCTGAGCACAAGCCAAAAATACCACGAGCCAATTGTCACGAGGCCACATGACATGGCAGGAGCTGTTACTCCTGCCATGTCATGTTACTCCTAGGCCATGGAAGCATGTTTGTACAGTTTAGTTAACGCGAGGCTTACAGAGGTCAACGTCAGGTTGTCTCACATAACAGGGCAGCCTACGACAATATGCTAATGAGTATATGTGAGATAACAGAGACATGAATTAAGGAATTAGTGATTAAGTTTGTAGCAAAGGGCATGTAAATGAATGGGAATCCACAGTGGGCTGTGCAGACAAAAGCCATTAATACTGGTGCATCACACCCTTACAGGTGGAGATTAGGTGCCTCCCTAAAAAAAAAAAACCACAAGCCCCATCTGCTCAAGGCTTGTCATTTTCTCCATTCTTCCAGGTGAGGAAGATGTGAAAATGATAGCATCGAGAATGCCCGAGACCACCGTTAACAAGCATGCTGATCTGAACAGCGTAAAAAATAATTCACAAAAGGTGGGTGACTAGTAATGCTGGCAACAGTTGAAGCTAAGTGGAAAGGCATGAAATTGAAATCCAACGAATGCAGATATGTTGCGAGACGACCAGTCTGTGGTGTGCAACATCTGTCTCTGTTAGTTTCATAAAGTGATTGGCCAAAGCAGATGGGGCTTGTGGTTTTTTTTTTTTTTTTTTTTTTTGTGCGAAGTGCAGTGTAGTAGCATAGATGCAGCCTTGCTCATTAACAATTGGAGTGCAGTGAGTGCATTGTTTTGTTTTTGTAAGATGTTCATTGCTTCCATGCAAATATTATGAGCAATTTCTTCCTAGAGAATGTTTACTGACATGTGAATATAATGTGCAATAAAGCTATTTGCTATTTACTTTTTCTTGTATACATTAGTTCTGTGAAGGAAACCACAGGCCAGAAGGAAATGTAATGGCGTGTATTTTATTACTTGACCCCGTTGTGCTGGCTCGGTAGTTAAAGTGCTTGACTGCTGAACCGATTGATGCAGATTTGATTCCAGCAACAGCAGAGGCATTTCAATAGAGGCAAAACAATAGGCTGTCATGCACTGTGTGGTGTCAGTGCATGTAAAAGAACCCCACTTGGTCGAAATTATACAGGAGCCCTCAACTGTAGCGTCCCTCATAGTTGTTTTAGGATGCTAAAGCAGATATTATATATCACTCTGATTAAAATGCTATTCATGGTCAGTTAATCACAATGTTGTACAATGTTACTTTAGTCTTCATGAAGAATATCACACTGGCTCCACATGGCTTTCTGTCGACCCTTGATATGTGTCACAATCACACACCTGATTATGTATTTATCTAAGGGCACCAGGGCAT
Source organism: Amblyomma maculatum (assembly GCF_055883805.1). NCBI lineage: Eukaryota > Metazoa > Arthropoda > Arachnida > Ixodida > Ixodidae > Amblyomma > Amblyomma maculatum. Next base: position 322,963,627 of record NC_139344.1, on the reverse strand, counting down.
GCATGGAGGGGACCATTACTTTCCATTTGTCAACTGAAATGCATGATCCACATCATTCCTGTAATTCAACTACCTGCTATTTGAACTGTCTAGCAGTGATGCAAGTTTCAAAGAACTGCAATTAGCAAATTAATCCAAGCGGGAAACCATGCCAAGAACTGCTTCAGTTTCATCTTCAACAACTGTTTGAGAACTACAATTAGCCAAATGTTGCGTAACAAAGGCATGAAATTGAAATCCAACGAATGCAGATATGTTGCGAGACGACCAGTCTGTGGTGTGCAACATCTGTCTCTGTTAGTTTCATAAAGTGATTGGCATAAAGGTTACAAAATCTAAAAAACAACACATCCTATATGTGGCATGTAGGGTTTCACATCCTAAAATGACATATGTAGCTATAAAGAATACTGCAGTAGAGAGCTCTAGATAAACTGACTGCCTGGTCTTTGTACTTTGCGTTGACATCTCGCAGGAAACAAACGTGTTTGCATTTAGCCTCCACCAAAGTGTGGCTGCCATCACTGGGATTAAATATCACGACCTTGGGGCAAGTAGCTGAACGGGTCGCTGAGATGTCGCAGTTTGTACGTACATGCTATACACATCAACCTTTACAGGGCCCATATTCCGAGTTAGCGTCGCTATCTCCCTGACCTCGAGTCACCTGATTGGTGGAAACGCCGGAACATGATTTTGCTACCTCTTCCGGTTCCGTAGTGGCACCGCCCGGTTCCGGCGTTTTGACCAATCAGATGACTCGAGGTCACGTGAGATAGCAACACTTCGATAACAATACGGAATACGGGCCCTGCATTCCAGCTGTCACATGCATGGCAGATATTCATGTTCAGCTTTGGACTGAGAAGTTTAAAAGTGAACCATTTGTGTTTGTCTAGTACCAAAAAGCAAAAGAAATTAAGATAAAAACTAAAAAAAAAAGAACATAATACATTGAAAAAGCACTAGGCATTAACACATAAACCGTATTCGTTCCTTTATTAATGATAAAGTGGCCTTCAACAATAGTACAAAGCCTGAACATTTAGGAAGATGCTGTCCCAGGCAGCTAATATTTCCCAGAAGCCTGAACCATTTCACCTGCAATAATTTCTCGACAGTGTGGGCTGGGCACTTATTTTTCTGTCTACTCCAACATGCAAAAACTGTATCATGTGCATTCCCAACAACTTTGTGCAAGGCAAGGTTAAAGTATTGCCATTTAATTTTTTTTCGAGGCTTCAAAACGCACTAATGTAAACAATAGGCGTGTACTTTGTAGAAACACCACATTTTCCGAGTTTTGAGCTCTGTAGTGCAGACTGATAACAAATTGTCAATGACTTATTGTTGTCTGACTGTTGCACAGCGCGTGTGAATCTCTTTGCATCACGTTTTTGGGCTTACCACTGCACCTAATAAACACTGACATGCACTCGGAACATCGGCGATCATAAATGGACACGCTGATGTCTGTCTGGACATCGGCGCGCGCTACGGCACTCTCGTAGTCTCACACAGCACTTTCGTTACGACGTAGCACGGTCATCATAGCATCTCATGGAAAGCACAAACCGGCGCCTACGCCTTCCTTCGCACAACAAACAAGGATGACGCGATGCTTGGGCTAGAGACACGTCGGCGGTACCCAGCTTTTTCAGCGCCGCTTGTATGTATGCAGAACTTGCAGCACCGCAAAGCACATATAAACCTCAATACGAGCAGAAATTAGCGACGCGTTACGTGACGCATCTCATCGCAGATTGAAGTGAGGAAACTTTTGAAGAATCAAAACTAAATAACTACCATCGTAGACGATAATCCACATGATAACGAGGACCAAATGAGCGGGCGTGCGGGCTGCGGGTTGGCCGTCAACACCACGATTACATGCGCTTGCGCTCTGGTCGTGCTTGCCACCCTGCCGCTGTCCAACTCAAGTAAATCTATCATCATGCCATCACGTAGTCTATCACCCATTCTAGGCACTATTCTTGCCACTGTACTGTTCTTCGTAATTTCACATTTCACGTATGCTTGGATCCACTGTGCTTGGACTACTTGGACCTAGCCGATACTAGCATACCTCGTATCAACTTCGATTTGGCTACATTTGGCTATCGCCTCGGCGGCCGCTTTTCGGTGGAGGCGAAAAGCAAAGCGCCCGTGTGCTGTGCGATGTCAGTGCACGTTAAAGAACCCCAGGTGGTCGAAATTTCCGGAGTCCTCCACTACGGCGTCTCTCATAGCCTGAGTTGCTTTGGGACGTTAAACCCCACAAACCAACCAACCAACCATTTTTCCTTCCTCCATGACTACAACTACAACACTACGATCTACACATCCGGCTTTTCCGATGTATCCCAAGTCCAAAAGGCCCATCCCCATCCATCTACCTTGCGTATCCCGGGGAAAAATGCATAGGGCCCATCGGATGTTAAACTTGAACCCCGCCAACTGGGTCCATCCGCCGTACCTCTGAAAAATATTTCCCGGATCCGTCCGACATATCCCGAAGAAAAATGCACCGACTCCACCGAACGGACCCGATCAGTCGTCTTAAAGGTACGTCCGGTGGACCCGGTGCATTTTTCGGACGTACCTTTAAGACCACTGTTCGGGTCCGTCCAACGTACCTTTAGCCACAGCCTAACAGTAAAGGGTCATCCAAATAAATAAGAGCGGAATTTTGCAATACCTAGCCCAAACAATTAAGAGCTAGACACTCCCTTTCTGTGACAGAGTAATTTTGTTCTGCCGCAGGTAGTAGGCGGCTGGCATACGCAATCACTCTGGTGCAGCCTTGGTGTCGCTGAGCAAGGATAGCTCCAATGCCGTGACCACTGGCTTCAGTGCGGAGTTCGGTAGGGGCCAAAGGGTTGAAATGGGCCAAGACGGGTGGATTGGTGAGAGCAGTAAGTTCGGAGAAAGCTGCAGCTTGGACAGGGCCCCAAGAGAAAGGTGCATTTTTTTTCAGTAGGGCGGTGAGAGGGCGAGCAAGGGCTGCGAAGTTCTGGACGAAACGACGGAAATAAGAATGCAAGCCAAGAAAACTTCGAACATCACTAGATGAACGTGGTGTGGGAAAAGTACGAACGGCACGAATCTCATCGGGGTCAGGCTGGACACCAGCAGCATTCACTTCACTAAGTAACCAAGAACTTTGATTTCCCAATGGCCGAAACTGCATTTCCTGGAGTTGAGTTGAAGGCCGGCGCAGCGGAATAGCTCGAGAATGGTAGAAAGGCGAGAGAGATTGCTGTCAAAAGTGGACGAGAAAACAATGACGTCATCTAAGTAACAAAGACAAGTGGTCCACTTGAATCCGCGCAGCAACGAGTCCATCATCTGTTCGAAAGTTGCAGGGGCGTTACATAGGCCAAAAGGCATGGCTTTAAATTGGTAGAGGCCATCAGGAGTGATAAATGCTGTTTTTTCGCGGTCTCGTTCATCGACGGAGATTTGCCAGTAGCCAGAGCGAAGGTCGATGGAGGAAAAGTAGCTGGCTCCATGTAAGCAATCAAGTGCATCGTCGATGAGCGGAGGAGGGTAGACGTCTTTTCTGCTCAACTTGTTAAGGTGGCGATAGTCGACGCAGAATCTCCAGCTAGTTTTCCGAGAAGCGGCCGGCATAGGACGGTGAAGAATTACGACGAGAAAGAGGAGAGCGGGAACGTCGGGTTTGCGGGGAAGGCGACCGGATGGAAACACGAGCAGGTGGAACAGAATCTGCAAGGGACGGGTCAGGTTGGGGCGAGGAACGGCGCGGTGTAGAGGCGTGATTCCGTTCTCTCAACGGTAGGGTCCTCTGAGCAGCGTCACCTGGCGACAGATAGCGGAAATATTGCAAAAATGAATTAGAGCGCGTTTAAAGCCTGCCGTTCTCGCTGCCTCAGTGGCGCAATGGATTAGTATTACGTACCTGAGCTCTTAGCGAATGAAATATTTGTTCGAATCATGAGTTTCATTTTTTTCCAAAACTTCTTTTTTTTTTTTTAATTGCAACATTAAAATAAGCTACTAATATCTTTCCTGGAGGCAGTTCCCCTTTAGGTTGCATCATGTGATGTTTTTAATTCTTAATAGCCACAATACCTGCCGTGAACGCAGCCACGAGACAACACAATTGCAACGCTTAAACGATTTAATTACATAATCATTTCCTGCCTTTAGTGAGTGTATGTTACCTTTAGGTTGCGTTCAGACACCCCTCTCGGTAACAATCACCGTTTAAACCGCTCAGAGGTAACCAGTGATGAGAAAGAAGTTGCGGGACCCTACCGTTGAGGAGACGGAATTACGCGGTGTAGAGGCTCCACTACGATTGACATAGTAGAATGGGCGTGACTGCATGTACCAGCGGTTGCGGCAATGACGGGAGATATGACCAACACGGGAACAGTTGAAGCAAATGGGGCGATCATCAGCAGTACGCCAGTCATTATGATTACGGTAGCGGTATCGAAGCATAAAGCATAAAGCGATCACAGGAGGGTCGAGTTGGAGACGATGTGTTTGGGACGTGGCCAGTAGAGATGCCCATGTTAGCGATCTCCTGGCGAACAACTGCCTGGATGAAGGATACCGTAGGCAGGGTGTTGTCTGTCAGCTGAGATGAGGAAACAGCGGGAGCCATGGCCTTGAGTTCGCGGTGGACGGCTGATGGAGAGTAGGCAGGTTAGTACAGGACGAGGTAGCAGCTGTGTTCGGCAGGCGGTCAAACCGGTGACATATGCGTTTTTCTTTTGCCTGCTCAAAGCGCCAGCACACTTGGAGAGCAGAGTCCACAGTGTAACGGTCCTTGCATAAGAGTAGGTAAAAAGAGTCGTCGGCTATACCCTAGTATGTGGCCCACTTTATCTTCCTCACTCGTGGCCGAGTCGACTTTTCGGCACAGGAATAGGACGTCTTGTATGTAAGAAATATATGACTCTGACGATGTTTGGGCGCGAGATGCCAGGTCTTTCTTGGCAGCAAGGCGGCGTCCAATGGGTTTGCCGAAGAGGTCGTGAATCTTCTGTTTGCATACGTCCCAAGATGTCAGTTTGTCTTCGTGCGTTTCAAACCAAACGCGCGCGGTGCCGGTCAAATAAAATATATTTGCTAGCATGAGCTTTGCGTCCCAGCGATTGTGTTTGCTCACTCGTTCGTAGAGGGCCAACCAGTCGTCCACATCAACGTCGTCGGTCCCGCATGGCATCAACGGTAGGGAGCTTCGGAATAGAGTGCCCCTACCGCTTAGTGGAATAGGGTAATAGAGCAGCAACAATGCGCACGTGCCAAGTGCTGAGATGAACAGGCCAGGGGTGCAGTAATTATACTGGCATTAAAATTTTTGACCTCATAACTTGGTCTGATTGTTTGTTTTCATTCATGTAACCAAAGCCTTAAGAGTGGCCTATTTTCAGTCACAGAAGAACAGTGTGTGGCCATTACTGCAGAACTGAGTTTAGCCAACTATGGTGGACTCCACTCTGACATCATAGCTTAAGGATAGAGAAAGATTATCCGGATGTTGATATGGTAGCATTACATAAATGTTAGAAGAAACAGACATTAAGAACATTCAACATGAAAAAAAAAAAAAGAAACAAATCAAGGCAGTAATGTTTCAGTTCTTGACAGCATCGCCAACTTTCTGAAACCATGTTCATAGATGAACTACCACTTTTATTATTTGCTGCGCATCTTTTAGCTCTCCCAAGCCCTCTGCATCATTGCATGCAATTGCTTGCAGCAGTCATTTCATACTAACGTCACTTCATACGTGGTGTGCTATAGTGTATATTGATTTATCAATGTCATTCGCCTAGAATAATCACCATGCCAACATGTTTCAAAGAATATTATGAGCAAACGTAAAGTTAATGCTAGTTCCCTATGAGACAGAACTCATTGGTTTAGTAGTTTGTGACTTAAGTTGGAAGGCTTCTGTAAGATCAGGCAACATGCATTCGTCCTAGTGAGTTGTGCTTTTCAAGTGACCCCTAAAAAACTGGCGCATGTGTGCACAGATTTTGCAATGGTTTGCTCAAAAAGCAGCAGTCGCAGGACAGTCAAAAGTGTACACTGCTCACTTCTCGTCTTGCCACCATGCATGGGTGTTCTTCCGCTGTGCAAGTTGGAACACCATGCTGATCTTAAATCCGAGTTTTGAAGAAAGCCTTATGTTATGTTTGAGATTTACAACAAAAGGTTTCTGTCGGGAAAACAAGCAGGAGATGATGATGATGGAGTACTCAGAATAAAATTTTTGGGACAGTTAAGATCCTTGTGGACTTTAGCTCATTAGCGTGTAGTGCACTGGTGCATCGCTTGATTTCTGCCTTATCTCCCACATACGCACATGTAGGTTACTTTGAGAGCAGCAGATGGCAGCACATGCCACCTCTACAACGCAGTCAGTGTATATGTGCAGTTACTTCAAGCGGGACTTTATACAACTGCAATTGCTGATGCAGCTTCAGCTGTATGATCGCATCTGCGTGATCTAGAGCATGCCTGAAGGGTTCACAGGAGCTGCCCAAGTTAGAAGTCACTAAAATCCACCATGTTATGGGGTCTTCTGAAGTCGCATAATCCATCGGCCAGTCAGTGTCTGGCTATGTTACCTGCCAATCGACTACCACCTGGCAGAGGCATACTTGTAATTTTTTATCCATAATGCTGGTGCCGGATTTTGTCACAGCAGGGTGTTAACATTGTTGCGCTATAGTGTAACAAAGACATGATAGAATCACAATAGCTGCACGTTTATGTGTTCAGATCACTAGTGGACAGATTTAGTCAAGGAGACAAATATTCTAACGTTCCTCAGTGCCTGGCCATGCCACCTGCCAGCTAGCTAGCACCTGCGAGAGGCATGCTCATGAGTTTTCGGTCACAAATTTGATGCTGGGTTTCAAGCTGCCATGATAAACGACATATCTTTAATGATGCCGCATTAAAATGAGGCTTATGCTGCATTTTAAAATGATAAGTGTTCAAGGCACGCTTCCCCAGAAAATCTAGCGGCAGCGTTGCTGGTGTCGGCATTTTCAGCATCGTTGTTGTAAGTAAAAACCGCGGGCATGCCTCTGGAAAGTAGTAGTTAATTGGGAGATCACACGGCCATGCACTGACTGGTTGTTGGGTTGTGAAGCGTCACAAGCACACATGACTTGATTGAGCTAGCAGGCACTGCCAACTCGAGCTTCGCCTTCAAGATAGGAGAATGAGATTGGACCCTTGAATCCTTAGTTGCTGCATCGAGGCCACATTGGCCCATTCGCATGACTTGGTTAGAGCAGGGTGTTCTACTGATGTCGGGTGCTCTTTCATACAATGTGGTAGCTTGCAACTATATGCTAATGAGCATGTGTAAGTTGATAAAGGCACAAATAAAAATACAAGTAAATAAGAGAGTATCAAAGTGGATGTACTATTCTGTTCAACAAAATATTAAGATGAAGCTCGGGAATATTTGTGAACATCCTGAGGCCCTTGAAGAAAAAGTATGCATAATAAACTCACTAAAAGAAAGCCTTGAAGCCATTCTTGCCATTGTAGACCATCTAGATTGCGAAGCAATATTGTGTCTAGTCTCGTCTGGATAACTTAGAAAACAGAGCCAGACAAAAAAAAACTTGAATTTTCAAGATATTCCCAATAAAGAAGCACTCGCTATGCTCTCTTCTACAGTTGGCCGCCAATTCCTGACCGAACTTGTGGAATACGCCCACCTTGTATGAACTTTTTCGTTCCCATGATTGTCAAGTCTTTGTTCAAGTATAGAAACTCAGACCTGCTGTCTCAAAGAGAACTAAAACCATTAAGGTTTCCTTCAACAAGATCTTTAACTGACCACATGGTATGTGAGAAAAAGCTTACAGACTTTGCCAGATTTTTGCCACAATCATCCACTTATCGTTTGAGGTACAAGAAGTTGCTTGCAAATCTGATAGCATCAGGAAACTGACTCTACCAAGGCCTATCACAAGTGGTCCTTTAGATTTGGATATTGCAGTCCCACAGGGACATGCGAGGGGACATGGGGCGCAATTCTTGAATTCTAGTGTACCGGTTTTACTGGCTAATGTAAACACGACCCCCTTAATCCGTTACTGATAAAAGCAAAGCACATATATTTGCACTATCCGAGGCCTGGGTGCACCATAACATTATAGCAGTGAAGTATTTCCAAGTTAGCGCATTTCACGTGGTTTATTGCTGTGATTGCACTACCCACGTTGCTACCGCCCCGCTTTCCTACTCATCCATGTTTGTTTCAGAGCTTTATGATGCCCTACACATAGTATCAACACATCATCCTACGAAAAAAAAAAAAAAAAAAAAAAAATTCTCTTAGGAGATTTCAATTTTGCTAACATTTTGTGATCATTGCAAGTTCTCCTAAATCCCTTTTCAATCTAGAGTAGTGACTTCTTACATCCTTGTTCTACTTTTTCCTTCAGTCATCCCGGCAACAAACTCACAAGCATGTTGTGTTGCTCTAATAGGGAAACAAACCTACTGTTTTGCGCACACTCTTTCTTTAGGGGCGAAATTCTGCGGCGATGATCTGGCATGATGCCTTGACTAACCGTGCAACATGCAGATTTCTCTCTCCGCATGCTACTCATGCGAGTTACAGCTGTTTCCTCTTGGGTGCGGTAGGAGTAATCATATTCCTGACAGCAACCCAGTGCATCAATTATGTTTATTGGTGGGCAGTTTTGTGATGTCCAAAGTGGCCCAAAAGTGGGGTTTGGTCATGGTCTTGTTTACACCTTGCTTCCCTCGGGTGATACCATTCACCTGCCACTGGCTTGTGTGTGATCAACTGAAACTTCATACAGCTGACAAGAATTCTATAATGGAGGTGAAATACTGATGAAATAAGGCATGGCTCTACAGCAGTTATTAGGAAGTGATAGGAATGATACATAGTCTGCAGCAACGAGAGAGAGCATGCCGGCAGACCTCCAATATATTATGCGCATTTACGTGGCACGCATGAACCGGGAGCCCATGCAACTGCAAATTCGAAGGTGGCCGACACCATCCCCTATACAAAGCTCTGCCCTAACTGTGATAGCAGTGCAGCTGTGCAGATATAATGTCCAATCACTTCGGTTCAGTCATGTGCACAGCATTCATAAAACGCCCACCAGAGACATCGTGATGCACTCCATCGTCTAACGGAGAGATGCAGACCTGGCAACAGTGATGACGGGCTTGTAAGAAAGTCTGTTCTCCAAATTAGGACAACACGCACCACCATAGCCTCCTTTATACTCTCTGTGCCTGTCAATGCACCACGTGAACAATACAGCGGCGCCATCGGGTAAAGTTGCGCGGCGCTGATGTTCCCGTCGCTGAGGGTGCCACTGACGTAGGTGTTGAGACGCACGGGTACGAATGTCGGCGCGAGGGCGGGAGCGCTGTTATTCGCTCGCGGGATAACTGCCCCTAAGCCTGAATTGTGCATATTCAGCATATTTACTTGTAAGGCAGACATCTTCTAAGCATAACAAGTGATCATGATACTTGTTAGGCAATGACACCAACGCTATGACATTTTATGTGAGGCAGTTTCAAGAAATTGCGCATGGCTTGAAAAACTGCATGACTGCTGCGCTAGCGCCAATGGTAATAGAAAAATTACAATGCTAGTCTACACTGCGGTAAAACAAAATTTAAGAAGGGCACCAGCATTTATTTACACATTTCACAACAGCAGCTGTGCAACAAGAGTACCAGAAGTGGCGTGATGAATAGTTGCCACTAGTAGGGAAAAATGTTCACGATGACTGCTAACACTGATAGGGCACTTCAGAAGCCAGCTTGATTTGCAGATGATTGGAACAACTGCATTGCAGTATGCCATTGAGATCTGTAAGGAGAACAATTTCGGTATCAGCTGTTACTTTCAATAATTCAACGCGCCATACAAATGTTTTTTTTTTTTAACTTGACAAACAAGGAAGACAAATACACGCGTTGCATCTTTCTGTTTCGCTCACTCCAAAGTAATTGTCACAATAGGTAAAGCTTGTGTTTTTATTTTATCACAGAATTGCACATTTAGCAAAACAAAAATACTGCGCTGGAGCACATGTAACATACCACACAGACGAGCTAACCAGGGAGGAAGTTAGCATCGCAGTCCAGAAAATACACGTGCATGTTTATTATTTTTATTACCTTACTGACGCGTAATAAACACATTTTCTGGTGCTGTCATTATTTTTCACACGCCTCAGTGCGTTTGAGTACGAGTTTTGTGGTTTCCGATGCTAAAGAGGGACAGTGATTAGGTTGACAAGGAAAACTAATAAGGCTTTGCACGATTTAGTTTCATTCACTTAAAAGTAGTCATCATCAGAATAGGTAAAGCTTGTGTTTGTTTTATCACAAAATTTTGTAATTAGCGTATACTGCGAAAAAAAAAAAAAAAAAAAAAAAAACTGCGCAGAAGCACATCCAACACGCTACGCAGACGAGCTAGGCAGGGAAGCAATTAGCATTTCAGTCCAGAAAGCACACGTGCACATCTAACATTACTATTGCAGTATTGACGCTTAATAAACACAGTTTTTGTTGCTGTCACTATTTTTTACAAACCTCAAAGCAGCTGAACACTACACAGCGATCGCCGGAAGCACAAAGCAAAGCTGGCACTTACCAGTTGGTGCAATGCTGTATTCCTGCAGCACCCGAAGGCAGATAAAAGTAGAAGCACAACCTTGCACACTGCAAAAACAGTCCTCTAAACAGCGAGAGAGCGACAGCGCGTGGCTATCCGGACCGCTTTGCAACACAGCGCACCCAGCACTCGCCTGGCGAGGGTGATTCTATGTCATTGTAGCCATCCAGGCAGCCAGCGGCGTAACTTTTCAACGGAGAAGGAGCGGCGGCGATGGCCGCGGAGTTGCCAGGCACAGAGAGTATAAAGGAGGCTATGGCACCACCCACACGCGGCTTAATCTTTGAGCCGGGATGTTGAGGTGGAGACTAGGTGCCCTTCCAAAGGTGTGAGCAAGTTGCTGGCGCTGTGCGCTGTTTAACAGACACAAGTGCACCAAGTCGGTCAGGTAGCTAGCGCAACCGTGCCTTCATGAACAAAATGGTGACACTGTTACTGATGCCGTCGGAACACGGCACCATGCCACCGAGTTCTGGGTGGATCATACAGCGAGAGCAGGTCGTCGAAGTCGTTGGTCAATCTAGCACGAGCCTTCTCCGTGAACAACCGGGGATACTTTTGCTGATGTTGATGACACGTGACACCATCATGTTCCAAGTGTTTCGTGAACTCGTAGATGTCGTGCTGGTTTTTCTCAGGCCAGCACTGCTGTCTCGATGTCCAAATGAGTAAAATGTCGTGCTGATTTTTCTCAGGCCAGCACTGCTGTCTCGATGTCCAAATGAGTAAAAAAACTAACACTCTCTAATTTGAGCGACAAGTGTTCAGTCCCGTACAGTGAGTGACATCATGAAATGCATTTTCACACTTCGCCCAAATCAAACTGTGGCGAGATTTGACCAGAGACTTTCGATCAGCAGCCTTGCACCAAAGTGAATAAAACACGGCGTAAACAAAGAAGCAAAATGTGCCAGAAAGATGCGACCAGCATACGAGCTCAGCGGAAACAAGCACAGCAAACCAAATATGAAGACTAAAAAAAAAAGAGCACACTAGTGCCATAGATTTGTTCGAAGGTGCCCTTTTCATTTTCCCTTGGCATACCATGCAATTATTCACTCACAACAAAAAAATATGCTGATCAAAACAGCCCAAAATACCCATTCTGCAAATCATGAGCGTGCTCAAAAAAAATAATTACAAGGGTTCAACGCTGCTGAACCAAATATTGAGCGAAAGCATTAGCTGTGGGTGACCGAGCGTTCCTCTTCCTCTTTTCCTTCTTCCTCAGCCCACATATAAAGCCTCGCCTTAACCAGCCCATATGAACGTGCCTTAGTGGCCTATAGGGGTAACGTGAATGCCAGTGTCCTAGCAGGCTGATTCTGTCATAACCGTCCCATGTAAAACGAGAGACCCAAGTTGGCAGCTCCTGCCAGCCCGTGGTCACGTGGGGTGTGACTTCACAGCGTCATGTGGGTAAGACGTAACTGTGGCCGGGTCACACAAAGGCTTGAAAGTGCGAGTAGTATTGCTTTCGCAATAAAAACAAATTCCTTTCACTGCGGTGCCCCAGTGTGAGTGAGAAGGCGCAGGAATGCGCATAAAAAAGTTTCCTTCATTTGCAGATGAAGCAGACGTATGCAAGTCAGCAGGAGAGCAAATCAGCCTGCCCACTTAATTAAGTGGAGCCATTTGGAGAGGGCGCAGTTCACTGGCGTCCGCAGCTCCACACTGCGAAACATGGGTCCCCTACACCTTTGAATTATTTTAACCACATAAGGAAAATAAAACCGCAGCAGACACAGGACGGAGGCTGGAGACAACACAGGGCGGTTGTTTAACCACATGTCCAGGGCCCGTATTCAGAGTTTGCGTCGTTATCGAAAGTGCCGCTATCTCCCCGACCTCGAGTCATCTGATTGGTGGAAACGCCGGAACATGATGTTGCCGCCTCTTCCGGTTTCGTAGTGGCAACACCCGGTTCCGGCGTTTCGACCAATCAGATTACTCGAGGTCATGCGAGATAGCGACACTTCGATGACGACGCTAACTCGGAATACGGGCCCAGATCTGGTTTTGCTAATATCCTAGAATACCTGGTTTAAGCGACCACTTACTGTCAGCTTTGGAAATTAGTCACCAAAGCTAAAACAAGTAATACCATTAAAAGCATAGGCAACTATGGCAGAGCTAAGTTTAATTAACAAAGAGCTAGTCGCCTTCATAGACTTATTTACAACGCATCTTTCGGACCAAAGCAAGAATAGGAACTTGAGTATTTTCAAATCGAAAATTAACAAACTGACTGAAAGTAATGACAGCGAAACCTAATAAAGGCTGGTGCAATACCAACTTGCACAGGTTATCCATAGGAAAGAGCCATCTACATTGTGTGGCAAAACTGGCTCCTTCAGAGGACTGCTGGGCAGCAGATAAACAAGCTAAGAGAACTTATGCTATGGCACTAAAGGAAACTAATAATCACTTCATGAAAACCACTCTATGATGCATGGTCTGCGATAACATTAAAAAATTTGGTGCATTGTTAATCTTTTATTGTAAAACTTCCATAACGCTAACTGATTCTATTGGAGTTTTTGCCACTGAGACTGAATGCCCAACAATTTTTAACTGTACTCTGGAACAATTTTGAACTTCACAATGGTTTATTGCTACCCAACTTTCCCTCCTGCAATATTTGCCTATAGAAGCCATTGTTGTTGTTGTAGTATTGAAAAAATAATTGAGTCTTCGAAGGTATCTGCAAGTCTAAGCATTGAACTTATTAGCGCCACGCTTTTTAAGGGCACAAAAACATATTCTTCGCCGTTATTGCTACTAATATTTGAACATTCCATTGATGCAGGCGAAATTCTCAATGGAGAGCTGGGAAGGTAGTTCCACTCCATAAGTCAGGTAGTACTGTTCCCCCATATAACTACCACCCAATATGTATCACTATCTAGTAGCCTAAGTAAAATCTTAGAGCACATTCTATACTCTGCAATGTTCAATGTTCTTTAACCAGATTCATTTTTCTCACATGCTCAGCATGGCTTGCAAAAAAAAAAGAAAAGAGAAGAAACGTTCCTTTAAAACACACCTTATTATGTTTACACATAAGCTCCATCCAATACTTGACTGCCGATTACATTTTCTTAGATTTTTCCAAGGCGTTTGATAATGTTTTCCACAATCTTGTACCTTTAAATTTAGGATAACTTAACCTCGATACTAAAATTCTAACGTGGCTGGAAGACTTCATTTGTTGTCGTTCTCAGTTTGTAACTTGTAACATTCATACTTCATCTAGTAGCTCTGTCCACTTTGGAGTGCTTCAAGGATCGGTCTTGGGTCCCCTCCTTTTCTTAATCTAGTACATTAGTCCCCAGCATATCACCTCCAACATTCTTCTGTTTGCTGCTGACTGTGTAGTGCTTCAGAAGACACTAACAACCAAGAAGTTTAACATTTTACAGTCTTATCTATGACACTTGACAGCAATAAATGGTCTGGCGTGTATCCTGTACTGAAGCACGTCCAGCAATCAACCGACTTAAAGGGACACTAAAGACACCCAAAGATACTATGAAAATCTAATAAACTACATTTGGAGACACTGTCGCCACATATCCGGCAGCAAAAAATCGAACAATTGCTGAGATATTGCGATAAGAAGTTGAGGTTTTTTCTTGTTCCCGCCGGTCGAATTCAAACTGTTTCCTCCGACTACGTGATCGGAGTAGAGTGATGCACACTATGACGTAAGCGGAGACTCCGCGATTGCTAGCGAGCCGGCGCGGCCCGCGGCGTCGACCGGTTAGCATTTTTCAGGGGCCAACATGGCAACAGCGTACTCGCAATGACGGCCACAGCCGAAATAAATAAAACGATGAAGAGAGTAATTTACCGAGCGATGGGCCCATAAAGGGGAAAAAAAAAAACAAAAAAAAATAGAGCGCTTGTAACGCACACTACTTTACATGTTTCTCAAGCTTTTGTGCTCCTTCTTACACTGCGTATAAACAAACTGAGCCCTCGGTCATCGCAATTCTTCCCGAAATGTTTACATACAAATAAGATTTAGTTACCAGCAAAATAGTGTTCTCGCTGCTGCGCTTGCCAGTTTTGAAGCTTCATCACACTTTTTTCCTTTAAGGTTTGTGCTACAGCTCCGTGTTCAGCGAACATTACGTCCACAGTAGCAGAGCATGACCGAAGAGCCGGCGCCGCTAAATTTGCCAGCGCTGTGAAATTCCACATGTTAAAATGGTTCCAGTGCACAATATAGTGCGCATAGGCATCCAGAACATTAGCTGCAAGTCGTGAGAGCAGGCAGCATGCTCCGATGGTCAAGAAGTTGTAATTTTTAGACCGGCAGCAGAAACATGTTCTATTGTAAATGCGGCCATGACATAAAGTGCAGAAATATTTCCGAAGTTCCTGTGGCGTGGCGTAGCCGAGAGGTTAGCGCCGAACGTTACTGAGCAAGCAGTGGCGAGTTCGAATCCAACTGTTATTGGAGTTTTTTTTTTTCTACAAATCAATTTTTTTTTTTACCTTTTGTAATGTATTTGTGGTACATGATTATTTTTAGTTTTTACTTTTTACCCGAGGCCCTTTTTTTTCGCCGGACGACCAGCGCAATATATCGACGCTCTCCTTGGTATGAGTGGCAAGTATGCCTCTTTTGTTTACGATGCCTGCAAATAGCACGCTGAAGGTCTTGTTGCCGCAGGATGTTGGTCAGATGTGCCATGATTTAGTGAACAACTGAATGATAATGTGTTTTTCCTTCGGTATTAGCATATGTATGCTTTTCGTGGTGTACGTAGCTGCAGTCGAGCGGTCAGGTCAGGGTTAACGGGAGCTCGCAGTCGAAGCCGCGACGGCGGCGATATGTTGGCTCAGAGGTGTGAACGAAGGAGCGAGTCGGCGGCAGCGGATTCCGCTCGCTCGCGCCTCCGAATGCTCAAATGTGAACGAGCCAGGCACATCTGCTGCTCCAAGCTCGTAATTCAGGCGCTGCAGGTCCAAACTTGAAACTATCCGAGTGCGCACGAAATGCCTGAGCCGAAACATAACCAAAACTGAAGTGGGCGCCTGTGGCGCCTCTAAGTATATTTTTGTATTTGCCTAGCAACGCTTATGTTGTCTTTTCACAGTTGTTTACGTATGATAAAAGCGTGTTATTATATTCGAGACAAAACCTATGACCGCATTCAAACGGGCAACGTAATTCGCATTTGTCAGCCTCCGGGATCCCTAGCGCGTCACGTGATTTGTAGTTGTGAGTTTTGGCTGTGGCGGTGATACCTGTATTTCTGTTCTTCCTCTTTACTACCTTGTAACAGCTCTGTTTTCAGTAAGAGTGGATTTTTTGTAATCAGGAATTGGCATTCTATCGATGCAAGCTCACTTCAGTTTTCTCTTTAGTGTCCCTTTAATGCTATGCATGAATTAGTAACGTCTTGCCACTACCTTGAAGTATGTGTCACGTCAGATCTTCCTTGGTCCCTTCATACCTACCTACCTACGGATACCTATGAGATAATTTTTCTTCCATTTGCGTATCATTATAAAATTGCTTCTATACATAACTTTAGCCTGCCCTAAACTTTTAACAGACCGCTTCACTAAGAGACGAGCCAAGCTAACAAACTCACTTGAACTTGTTCAGAATAATTCGATTAACTACGACCTAACTGCCCCCATTTTTGCTAAGAAGCAAACCCCAGTCATTTGCTTCTCGCCGCCACTTGTCTCTGCTTATTTCAATACTTCCCTAGCACCTACCTGCACAGTGGACTAATCACTAATCCTTCCTATTATTCTCATCCCATTAACCACATTACCTCTAGTGAAACTAAATGCTCCTTAATTTTATTTAAGTTTTATTCCATGCACATCTCAGAATTCAAACTGTCTTCCCAGACTAATAGCTGCCATTAAAGATAACCAGCGTCCCATAGATAACACTGAATAATTAGGAACCTAACAGTTCATGCTTTATTCATTTTGCTGCATTTCTAGTTTTTATCGTGTTACATATTTATTCATTTCTCTCTGCAATGCCAATGGCCTCGAAAGCACTAAGAAATGAAAAGAATTCTTATTTTACATTACAAAAGAAAGCTGCAAATTTCTGGAACTCACCCGCGTCCACCATCCGGGGTGCACGAGGTAGAGACAGTAGAGGTTCTGCCGGTGCTTGGGGTCCAGCAGTTCAAGCACATCTTTGAGAAGCGCCTCCAACTCGGGTGGCTCTTGAGCAACTGTGTGCAGGTACACAGCCACAAACGGCTGTGACACTGAGTCCAGGCTGAGCAGGATTTGTAGAAGTACCTAACAAAAAGAGAACAGACCAGAATGACAATGCTGCTAGTGCACCTGGAGAGCGTGTATGTACGTGCCATCAATAACTTCTACAGTTGTCCCATGCACTTAGGTGACTGTAAGCAAATATCATGGAAGAATCTATGACACAGTAAGTGACATTGCAGATTGTTTAGTGCAACATTTGGATGCTGTACATGTGCTATGAAGGATGCCACAGAGGAGGGCTCCAGACTAATTTCTATCACATAAAGTTCCTTAAGGTGCACTATTAGAATGCTGTCATAATCAACAGACAATAATACGGTTTCAGTACTAAGCCTTAACAAGCTATTACACCAAGTTCAAATACAGTTGAACCTCACTATAATGAACACAGATATAGCGAATTATCGGATAAAACGAACTAAAATCAAAATTTGGTTGGTTTGTGGTTTATTTTTACGGGAGTTCTTTCTATATAACAAAAGAAAAAATTCAAAATTTGACGCTATATTGGTTATAACGAAGGAGATTTTTTTTTGCATTATAACGGTAAAAAACGCGTAAAGGAGCCGGAAAAATTTCAAGAAATGCAATTTTTCAACCAATCGAATCGCCCGCCGCAGAAGCATGTTTAAATTGCCCGCGAGTTCGCGTGCTGCGCCATTAAGTGGCGGCGGCAAAAAAAAAAAAATAGTTGTGATATAACTCTGGTTAACCCTAGTTGAATTGCGATAGCAACGACGAAAGCTTCTTTTGCCTTCTACATTATTCCCCTATCATGGCCAATCAGTGTAAGGTGCTACATTATTAGGGACCCTTGGGCTCATCCTTTAAGAGTATGACGAGAGATACCAGTCTTCTTCCTCTTCTTCTCCTCCTCCTCGGCTGTTCAAGGTCAAGAGTGGCCTCCGCTGAGACTACGCGACGGCTCGAAACCTGGCGCAGTATTGCTATCGCAATAAAAACTACCACCAGCGACTTATGGCCTCCAAGATCACACCCCCGCGCATGGTGATCTCGGAGGTCATGAACGGCCACGGCCGAAGTTGAATGCCGCCGCCGAAGTGCGTTTAAATCACCAGCGAGTTCGCATGCCGCGAAATCTAATGGCAGAGACAAAAACTAGCACCAACAGTTCATGGCCTCCAAGATCACCACGCGCGGTGATCTCGGAGGTCATAAACGGCCATAGCCCGACTCGAGCGGCGGCAGCTCGAGTCCGGCCATGCAATGGCTGACAGGTGTCTGACTGGCATGTCATCACCATTACCTCGTCATGGCGTGAACCCCTCCCGTGCCTCTGCCACTGCGGCCGACACGTGCACGCGTACTACGCTCTCCGAGAGACTGTTGGCTTCGTCGTGGAAATTGTGCGCAGAGGCAACATCCCTTCTTAGCATTCATTTTTGGTCTCCAAAACGCAAGAAAAAGCGAGATTTCATGCTTATACTAAGCTTTTAATTAAAAAAATTGTGCATTTTCGCACCTTTGTGTTGTCCATATTAGTGAACATTTTGTTTCATTTTACTAGCAAACTTATTTACAGAAATTTGGACGCTCACTTTTATAATGAATATCGGATGTAACGAACAATTTTTGCGCTCCGTACTAGTTCGTTATAACGAGGTTCGACTGGCCTTCCAGGCCTTTAAAAGCCTTCATTCCTGATAGCAAAAAAAAAATTACTGGGGGCACCATTTAAGGAATGTATGCATGGTTAATTCGACAGAATTATATTAACCAGTGTTATCAATGTTATTTTGCAGTGACTAGTAATTGTAATCAGTGTTACTTAGTAATTGCTGCCCATATATTTGGGTGTTATCTTGGTCTTGATCTCAGAGGTTCTGTGCCTCCACTTTTATGACGTTTCATAGCTTGGGGCTTCTATGCTTTCGCACTAACACTGAGGCGAAAGAAAACTTGGTCCTTAGAAAGGACAATGACAGCCAAATACCAAGGTTCACTCCTGATTCAAATCCTACAGATTGATGACATCAAATGCTTCAAGAGCAGGTGGAAATTTCCTATCTTGTTATCACCTGCTCTTGGTTCAAGCCTCGGAACCTGCGTCCCACGAAGACGAACACTGGACGCCCTCTTCGGTCTCGCCCGGCCTCGTAGAAAAAGCGTGCCTCTCGCACTGCACGCAAGTCCTCCTGGCGGGCCTTCCGTAGTAGCCGAGTGTATCTGCATAAAGCAAGGAGAGCCTTAGGTTGAGGCCAGAGGAGAACAATCACTGTGGGAGAAAAATAAAATAATAAAAATAAAAATAAACAGGGCTCTTTTCTATTTTGCACTCCACACAGCTAAACAGTAATGACACAATGGTATCATCACTGTTCTAGTTATTTTCGCTAAAGATATCTAAAATATGACTGAATTATGAGAACACAAAGCAAGATAGAAAATAAAGGCAAACACAGCATTTTTTTTTTACCGCAGTATAGGGTAGCCCCAAAATAAAGTAGGCAAGGAACCGTAAAGCTCATTTTGAGAAACCCTGCCAGAGTAAAGCACTGTGCGATATGGTAAACTAGCACAGTTTTCATAGCTGATTGATGCGGTTAGCAGCTGCACTGCACCTCATCTCTGGCCAACTGAATGCGCAAACTTCCAGGCTTTTTTGGAGCACCTAATAGGAGGTAGTACAGACTGTGCCCACCACTGCATCACAACATTCTGCGCACAAAAAGAAATGCACTAATGTAGCCACTGACGGCATGCCTGCCACTAGAAAGCAAACAAGCAGATTGCACTGACCGATGGGACCGTTGGATTTCCCGTGTCATGGGGTCCAAAACTGAGCGTCCAGCCTGCCGGTCAACATCACCTTGCATGCGGGCAAAGGCTGTGCGACCCACACACACTGAGCCCTCCATGAGAGGCCCTGGGTCCAGCTCTTTCTCATCACTGGTCTCATCTGCAAAAAGACAACCATCATGGTCATCATCATGACCACTATTCAGAAAACCAGTCGATTTCCTAGATATTACAGTGGATTTCATACGTTTACTTGCATAGTTTACTTACAAGGCAAGTGTGAATAACTAGTGCGTGAGAGAACCTCCGACTAACTAAAAGGAAAAGAAGTGGCATTCGAAGAAGAAAGAATATGCAAGAAATGTAGAATATGCAGAAGAAAGATATGCAAGTATTAGCTAGCCATTTTTAAGCAGCATGATCAGAATATCATGTCTTCAAGCTGTCTCGCATTAAATGAAATACCACAAGACACAGTGAGGTACTCGTGCTATGGCAGTATTCTGTAAAATGCTGCCTGCTCTGGTGACTAAAGACGCAAGGCCTACACTCTAGCATATTCTCCCATGAAGCAAAATGTCACATTCCCTTCGAGGCATTACTGCACTCTTGTGCAATGACAGTGTTTTGCCTGATGCTGTTTACCTTATTCTCTCTCACAGCAGGCTGCATTGTACAAAGGAAATGCTGAAATTGTAAAGGGGAACCTTTTGTACTCATGGAAGCAAAATCAGGCAAAGAAACACTTGGGATTTTCTGAGATGGCAAAGAGTAATAAAATAAGTTCTGTGAAGCCCTCACTTACTATATCGGTTGATTTTTCACTGCTTAGTTTTTCATTTTAAAAACTATGATGCATACTTCACTGCAGTCTCTTCAGGTGGCTTGTACAGCAATGCAGACATTATATACATTACACAGCTTAGTGATTAGACAATAAACAAAACTTCATCGAAAGCACTTGCAGTGTGTTGTTGTGTGTTCCGTTGTTAGCATTCTTTCGCGCTGTTTTACATCACTTAGCCCCGATCCAACTAGCCCAGACAAAAGTACCGATTTAACTAATTAACATATCTTTTAATTACTTTAAGGGGCTCTATTATATTATGAAGTTGAAGGCGCATCAGAGGTAAGTCTTCTTTTAAAATTTTCTTACTCGACTATGTGGCTTGAAACATGAACTACTTTCGCAGGTAATCATCCATAAGGGGCTCTATTATATTATGAAGTTGAAGGCCATCAACATCAGAGGTAAGCCTTCTTTTAAAATTTTCTTACTCGACTATGTGGCTTAAAACATGAACTACTTTCGCACGTAACCATCCACAAGTGGCTCATTTGGTATTGACCAATACACTAAATTTCCCGGAGGTCCAAAATCTGTGATTAATGTCAGAAATAGGCATCTAAAGGCTTGCTGAGGTGATTTTGCATACTGCACATCTAAAAAATGGCACCGCCTGCACTTTTTATGAATCAAATACAGGTGCTTTTTTGAGTATTTGATGATGTAGATGGATTTACAAAGATTTCGACGGAAATACCGCACCCCACTATGCCATTCTTAAAATCTGCAATGCATGAAAGACTGAATGAGCTTTTCACAGCCTATTTTTGAGCTTTTATATTTCGAGCCACATAGCCGATTAAAAAAATTTAAGATAAGGACTCGCCTTTCATAGCTTTCAGTTTTGCAATATAATATTGCCCCTTAAAACAAAGTATAAAAAGTTGATTACCTAATTTTAATTATTAATCTAACTATTCAACTCTATACTGTAAATAATGTCCGCTTTGCCACACAGCCCACCCACACAGACCATGCTAAGCTATCTCCAATAATTTTCAACATATCCAATCTGTGAACAGTAAAACAAAATAATAACAACAATCTAAGAACTGTTAAGCTCCACAGTAAAGTTTTTGGTTCGGATGTTGATGGGTGACTGGATGGTGGAGCAAGCCAGTAAGTTGGTGGAGCAACTTGGTAAACAACCGGAGAACTTTATACAAAAGAATAAGAGGTACAAGAGCTATATTCACAAAGGAAAACTAGCCGTGGTCGGCCGCGCCGACCGCTAAACAAAGCGACAAGAGACTCCGCGTCCCCGCAGTCGAGCTGGCACCTCTTGCCCCAGCTCCAAAGCAACCACTAGCTACTCCCGGCGCTCGCCAGCGCAAGCGTCCTAACGCAAGGAGTAGCTCCAGCAAAAAGACACTCGGGGCCCGTCCCGCGCTCCAGAGATGAGCCCAGAGCGTGCCCCTTTCCACACGTAAAAACATAAAAACACAGTAACTGTAGCTCTTTCCCGCGTATGTGGGCCACTCGTCGCAGCCTGTCCGACCGTTTCGCCTACTGACAGTCGTGTACTAGCAAGCTACACGTTATGCAGCGGGACGAAAGCCAGACCCCTCTCGCGGGATTTATGGCCTCCAGCCGTTCTCACCCACGCGACGGGACCGCGGGGGGCCGCGTTAATGAGGTCCCGCTTGAGGGAAGTGGAGGGTCTCTCCCGTCTCCCGTAACAAAGGGACACGTGTGGCGGGGGTCCGAACGAGGAGCCTGCTCTCTTGAACTAATGGTCTCCTTCTAGGAAGTAAGTGTTTTTAAAGAGACCAGACGCGCAGTTCACACTACGGCATCCCGCCGAGACATTCCTTCCCAGCCAAGTATGCCAAAAAAATCCAAACGGCAACGTGCCGGACCTTACATCCACCTTTAAGGGCTTGACAAGATAGCGTCAAGGGCTCTTGCCTGAACCTCCCCTTGTGGATCACTGTTTAAGTACATGCACTTCGTAACTCAATCACTAATCTCTTAATCTGCGCCTCTGATATCTCACAAATACTCTCTAGCATACAGTCGTAAGCTACCATATTATGTGACGGGCCACCCGACATAGATATAGTACTATGATAAACCAAGGTGTATGAACGTGACTGTATGGCTTAGGGATAATGTGTCCGAATGGGATCCAAGGGTCCCATCTCAAAGGAAGAGACCAAGATGGCAGCACCTGAAACTTCCTGCAAGAGGCACACCAGTGATTTTTGTTCATAATGCCAACAACATTGATGCTGGATTTTCTGAGGAAAGGGCCTTTAGTGCTCCTGCGTTAAGATCGCTGAGTGTTCCAGTAACGATTGCAGCTAAAACCAACTAAGAATTGCTAGACAATATCAGATGATGATTACATGGGAGCACATCTAGAAACTGATGACAGAACTGAAAACATGCAATCAAAATGTTTGTGCAAAGAATTACATGCAAGACAGTCCTTTCACACAGAAAAAATTCTAGGGGCACTTTGGACCACTAAAGTGCGATAAGGCGAAAACCTTAATAGCGTGGTGGTCTACAACCTTTCTCTACCAGCACCTCTTTCTCTCTTCTTTCACGCCCACCTTTTTCCCTTCCTTTACGATGCGGTTCAGGTGTCTGCGGAGAAGCGTGACAGATACTGTGCCTTTTCTTTCCCATAAACCAAGTCAAAATGCCGCTGATTCCTGCTTTATTGCCTCTACTTCTGTATGCTGGAGTGGTATTCGAGGAAGCACCAAATGAAATGCGCAGTACGAACACCTGGACCAAACGCCTGGTGGGGTCGGCTTCGTATATACGTGAATCGCCTGGTGATGTTATCGGTCATGACTGGATGTGACATCATGACGACGTCAGTTACGGTTATCAGACATGACCGCATGTGACGTCATAGTTGCATCACAGCTAGTCATGACGTCACGTCCGTTCACGGACGATGACGTCATAGTCTATCATGAGTGCTGACGTCACCATCGTTAACTGTCACTGTCCTAATCAGGAACTATTGCTGTCATCATCATTGTCACTATCATCAGCTACCGCTAACTTAAAGGGGTCATGCCATGCTCATCCAATATATTGCAGTTTTGTAGTCTGGCAGATAATATGGGACCTTATTATTTTATTTCCAAAACTTTAGCACCCTAGACGCATTCTTTATTTCCAAATAAGTGACTGAAGTTGAGACCGCGAAGCTCCTCCTACCGACAGTGATTACCATGCTGAGACTATTGGTGATGTCACAGACTGACTTCGCGGCGTCTGCTGCTATGCCGGCGCCGATAAGCAGCCGATAAGCTGAGTGTATTCAGCATGTTCCTGAAAACAAAACACAGATTGTAGTGAAGCACGATTTAGTTCTTGTCCACGCGTCCACATCCAGCGCGACCGCTGCCATCGTCCGTGGCAGTACTACTCCCTCCTCCTCCCCATTGTAAACACCGCCACGCTGGCCGTGCCTTTCAAGCCTTCCGCTAGCCGTCCGCACCACCTATACAGTAGATCCCTTACGCCTGTGTCAGAATTTATGCTAAAATTTGTTTTCTCGTAATAATTTTAGGCCCTGCAAAAAAGAAAATTTAAAAAATGCTTTTTGAGAAATGCTGACCCATACGATGGGAGCTTTGCTTACAGCCGCATAGCAGCTTCCGCTGGTGCGGTGCTCGTGTTCTTGTACGCTAGCTCCGCTGCTAAGACGTCGCCGAAAATAATTATTTCCTTCACTACCAAACAATGGAGTTGAGAGGAAGTTTCATGATTGAGTGGCCCTTTTAATAAAACATCGATGATTATTTACAAAGTGCCGTCCGCTGTGGCTTTGATGCAAAGCAATATAGGCCTAGCAACAATTGGGGAGAAGCAGACGGCTAGAGTGCTGTCGTCAGCCACGCTCGCGGGCGGCACCATTGCTGTAAGCTTGCGGCATCCTGTGCTGTAAGCCTCATGGGCTTATCATTTACTTTCATAATGTGGCTGGGACCAGACTTGGGCCTGACAACGAGCAGCGTAAATGATGCTGCTTAGACAGGACGGTGTATTGGGAGCTGGAACTTTATAAGATGCAATAAACAGTTTATATTTCAAAATTGGTGTCATGACCCCTTTATGTTCGTTATTGACAGCTCTAAAGGTAAACAGAATCCCGCGGAGTCTCGCAGTATACCGTGAAAACTCGCGAAGAGGTATGACAATCCTCGCGGACGCATGCATGCTCGGACAGACAGACATAAGCCTATAAACTAGAGAAAGTCACTGACAACTTGTAGAAGTGGCACCAAAACAAGAAAAGGCCAGAATTGGCCAGGTACTTCAGGACAATGCCACGACTGCAAAATGTGTGCAGAAATGCACACACCTGATGGGCTAAGCCGGTAACGGCACAAAACTGCTAAGCTGCAACATATTGCTACCACTGGCCCGATTCCTGGGCAGCTTGCAAGTTTAAAACATAGAGGCATGCTGCTTAGCAATGACCTAGTATGCCAGCATTAAGGCAGATGAGCAGAACGTGCCAGAGTGCTGATCTTGCAAATAGACCAGTATCATATCTCATCAACAGCAGGATTTTTCACAAAGGAGAAAGATAAAAGGTAAACTTTCATACGGTGTTCCAGCACAACATGAGAGGTCCAAAGCAAACAGACCTAAGCACGCCATCAGGCTACATGGCAGTGGCCCTGCTCACCTCCAAAGGGCTTGTCCACAATGCGGATGCCCCTTTCGGGCAGCAAGGGCTCGCCTCGAGGACCGCCTACATCTTTTGGCAGCTGGTGCTGTGCTTGAAGCTCCTCCGAGCTGGTGCGGGGGAAGTACAGTGGCAGCAGCTGTTCGTACGTGCCCACTTCAGTGCCTTCCACGGCAAGGACAATCAGATCTACAGTGTCTCCATGTTTTTCAAGAAAGCGACGAACTGTTCCTGTGATACACGAGATATGAAGCAGCAGGACGAAACAAAGATAAGTAAATGTGAACAAAGAACATTTACTCAGCAAGGTGCTTTACCGGCTCCAAATCCAAGTGCTCAAAGCCAACAACAGCACTGCATGCTGTGTGCTATGATTAGGCAACAGCGCAAAAGGACAGAGACAAGTGGAAGGAGGAACACAACGACGTTGTGTTCCTCCTTCCACTTGTCTCTGTCCTTTTGCGCTGTTGCCTAAACATGGATGATCACCAACTAGCCCAAACCTCCGTTCTGCTGTGTGCTATGAGGCATGTCATAGCAGATGACCCCCGGTTACTTTACACACTACCCAGTTTGTGAACATATCAAACAAAATGTCTACCAATAAGAATATCCACATTTTTCCTCCTCCAAGATATAGTTATTTGTCAATTAGCTGGAAAGTTAGTTGCCTATGTGTTGTGTGGGCTTGACTGCCATGGACGCCACGTGGCCCGCCGAACGGCGGCATGCAGGAAGAGACAGACAACCGTATACCACGACAGCCAAATGCAGACTGAGCTTTTAATTCAGGAGAGAAGATGCAGGACGGGAAAAAGAGTACGGTGGCACCGCCACAGCGTAAACCTTGGTTCCGAAACCGAAAGAGGACGATACCACACTATGCACAAGCGCACTCACAAAACAAAGAACTAAGCAGTCTTTCTGAGCAATGCAGGAATGCCTATATATTTGTTGGGCAAAGAACAACATTGTTATGCAAGGAATTTCTGCATCCTTTTAGCTTTTGGGGATGGAACAAGCACAACCAGGCATCTACCAAGTTATTGCTGAGAAAGCTGGTATGCAGGAATTTGCATTAGTTCTATGACAGCTGCCAGAATCCCCTTGTCCAAGCAATAACTAAACCAGGAAAACTCGTGACCAAGAATTTTTTAACAAGCTGTTAGCCGCGACTTATATAACGTAATCATTTACCTGTACATTGCTATGCTTCCTCCAGATAAGCATTATTCGTTTTCTTCAAGCGCAGCTATCACCAATTTAGAGGATTCTTAGAGAATGACATGCCTTGTGCTTACGCTTTTGATATAGTAAATGGCAAGCATACAGAAGGAAACTTGGGGGCTACGTAATCCATACACGCTCGGCGTAGTTTTCATCAGGTATAGATTATATGCATTACAGGATATAATTTGTATTCATCAAATGCTGAAAACTACAACTAAAATAACTTCTGAACAGCTGCCAACCTTTAGAATGTTGAAGTTTACCAAAATTAACACAAAAATAAAAAATAAAAGAAACCAAGATTAACATTATTTACAAATATGCTCAGGACATATCACCTCAAATTATATTTTTGTTCAGTTCACCAAGATTGTTTACTATATTATAAATGAGCAGTGCAAACACTGATGAGAAACTAGCTTAACTTGAGACCTGGTTTCCTTCCAAATAAATGCTATTAATGTTGCAAGCATCAGTTTTTGCAGATTATGCCAAAGATTAATATCGATCAACAATATGTGAAGTCCTTTGTCAGAAAAAACAAGATAAAAAAAAAAAAAACACATCAGAACCGCAAACATGGCTGTTCTTGCTTTGCTGGACACTAATGGACGTTGTCCTAGAGGCTATGTCGGTGGCGCAGTGGTTACTGCGCTCGACTACTGTTCCCAAGGACGCGGGATCGAATCCCGGCCTCGGCGTCCGCTTTTTGATGGAGGCGAGGAGCAAGGTGCCCATGTGCTGTGCGATGTCAGTGCACGTTAAATAATCCTAAGTGGTCGAAATTTCCGGAGTCCTCCACTACGGCGTCTCTCATAGCCTGAGTCGCTTTGGGACGTTAAACCCCACAAACCAACGAACCAACATCCAATGAAGTGAGGAAGCTTATGCGAACAGAACACACATTTCATTACAAACTGCAGTCGACTAAACTGCAGCAGACTGAAGAACTTTCCGCAGTTAAAGTGCACTCACTTAGGGCTATGTGAGCTCCTTCTGCTGGTGGATAAGATCTGCGCATGGAGTGGATTGGGCACAGCCCAAGGGTGCGCAGCCCATGCTCAGGGAGCATCTGCAGCACTCGCCAGTAGCTGGAGTGAAGGGCAGTCTCTGCTGCAGTGTGAAACTTCGTGTTGTACTTGGGCCCCACCGTATGGATCACAAATCGCGCTGGGAGGTTGTAGCCCTTGCTCAGCTTGGCCTCTCCCGTGCGGCATGCTGCAGCAGAGATTAGCACTCCCTTTGAGCACTTGTATGCATTTGAACGGACATACTAGTGTAACGTAGGAAAGCATGCGACGCACTGCATGACTCTGGAATATATATTTAGAGCAATGTCTAGAGACTTGTCCACAGCACTGTGAGGACAAGCATTGCCAGTGAAGGTCAGTATCTGCATTCAATATTGCTTCCTCCATATCCCAAGTACTGAATCTTACACGAGTGTGCTCAGATCTGTGCTTTAAGTAAACACCATACACTTATCTATGCACACAGTGCACGAAAACTTCCAAATGACACGGTTCAAGAACACAAGCTATCAAACGTCCGTAGGGCATGCTCAACTATTAGGAATACAATTAATGTTGCAGGCATTTTTTTTTTTTTTTTTTTTCAAATGATTGACCAGAAACATCCTCTCACCTTCTCTCTCTCTTCCCCCCCCCCCTTTTTTTTTTTTTCGGCTCACGTCGCGATTGCAATTACTTGAAAATGAGAAATTAGGAACAAGTTTACGAGGGGGCATGCTTACACTGAATCTCGTTGAGCAAATCGCGCTTCATCTGTGATCCAGCTTTCGCTACGAGTCGCTGGCTGAGCGGGCTCTTGTCTGTAAGGTTTTCGTTCGTGGAGTTGACAATGGCGTGAGCATTCAGACACGTCATATCGCCGACCCTGAATGCATAAAGAAACATTAGCTGTCAAAAGTGTGTGTATACACAAAGCATGCAGGAGCGGACTAGTGCACAAGTTTAATGTTATGGCGCTCGATAGGCAAATATATTTACCACAAAGCAATTTTTCGGTTAAGTTCTTCGTTGATGGGGAATGGTGCTTTCTGGTGGATGCAGTCGCCGCTGGAGCCTTGTCCATCCTCTTCGGGCACAGGCTCACGAGGAGCTATTTGGTGCCATCGTTTGAGAATCGCAATGTCCACAGTGTCCAAAGGAGAGCCGAGCGGGTCCATTACTCAGCAGACTCTGGCAGCAGAATGAACAGTTTTAAGGGACGCGAAATAAACGAGCACAAAAAAGGGGGCGTTCTGCGTTGTTGACCAGCAGAAAAGTGACCAGCCGTCTAGCTGACTAGACACACACACAACGGACAACGCAGCTGAGAATGTCACGCACGTGACATCGAAGGCTACTGCTGCTGCTTCGCGAAGCTAACCCGCGCACGAGACTAGTCTGTCGCGCATTTTTTGGCGAGAATGCCACGGCAGGGACACAAACAGTTATCGCAAAGGGCGCTGTGGAAGCCGATAGGCCGATACACCGATAGAATAGCAACAGCAACTTGGTCGCAACCGAACCTCCGAGCCGCAAGTTCCGCACGTAGCCAATCGCTCACAGTTGTCGCCGTGGTCCCGTAGTTTTGACCCCCTACCTTGCGAAATGCGAAAGCGAAACCGTAACTGTCGTAAACTAGACAGAACATCGATGTAGTGTTACGTACCTTTATTAAATTAAAAAAAAATTTTCTGCCTCAAGCGGAGACTCGTTTTGCCGTAAAAGGGTAAAAGCAAGACCGCAAACCGCTCACATAGCTTGATGCCCCTTTGTCTTGCATCAAGTTTGACAACGTGTTAGACGGTTAGACGGTTAGGAATAGTTAGGATGCAAAACTAGCATTGTATCTGAAAGCCGTCCACGCAGAACGAAATCCAGCTCGATGCGAACATAGACAAGCCAATCCAGCATCCACAACACGCAATGTAGTATGTACAAACGTTGGTGTGTACACCGGTGTTGATCAATAACGGTAGGCGAGCGCATGTTTGTACTCTCTTGCGAGGAACAGGACTTGCCAGTCAAGCAAGAAAGCGATGGACACCTGCGTGATTCAGGTAACAAATGTCGCGCCAACAGCCACTGTGGAGCAAATGTCCACGTTGTTCGGCTTTCTGGGTAAAATCCTAGAGCTGAAGATGTATCCTTCGGACGAATTCTTGGTGCACCCTGTCGCTAAGGTATGCTACATACAGTTCGAAGAGTCCTGGAGCGTCGGTGTGGCCCAGCATCTGACGAACACAGTCTTCGTGGACAGAGCCCTCATTGTTGTGCCAGTTGCAGATGGCAAACTTCCCGACGAAAGCAAAGCGATGGCACTAACGGCTTCAGTGACACCACCCGTCGAAGAACCGCGCGTCAGCACTGGCTTGATCAATCAGCTTGCCATGGGAGCTGGCGGCATTCAGGTTATCACAACACAAGACCCCACGCTGGCCGCCCTTGGCTTGCCTCCATACCCGCCTCTACCAGCTACGATGGACCCCGCCAAAGTGGAAGAGATCCGACGCACTGTTTACGTCGGCAACTTGGATTCGTCAGCTACCACCGAGCAGCTGCTCAAATTTTTCAGTCAGATGGGTGAGGTTAAATACGTGCGCATGGCCGGTGGCGAGAGCCAGCCAACGCGGTTCGCCTTCGTCGAGTTTACCGAGCAAAGCAGTGTAGGACGCGCGCTGCAGTTCAATGGCATCGAGTTCTGCGGCCGCTCGCTGAAAATAAACCACTCCAACAACGCTATCGTCAAGCCGCAGGCAAAGAGCTCGGAGGCGGCGCACAAGGAGATCGAAGAGGCCATGCGGCGGGTGCGCGAGGCCCAGTCCCTCATCACGGCCGCTATCGAGCCCGAGATGGTCAAGCAGCCGATCGCAGGCTCCCCGTTGCAGCTGGGCGCGGCGGTGGTGACCAAACGCAGGAGCCGCTCTAAGAGCCGTTCGAGGCGTCGCAGTAGCCGTTCTAGGAGCCACAGCAGCCGCCGCCGGAGCCGGTCTAGCAGTCGCCGGCGGTCCATCAGCAGACACCGGAGGTCTCACCGGCGCTCGCGTAGCAGGCACCGTTCGCCCCGCCGCCGGCGGCGCTCCTCCAGCAGCCGGCGGTCGTCCCGATCCAGACGCCACTCCAGGTCCAGGTCCCCCGGGAGGAAGCTGAGGCTCAAGGACCCAGACAGGCGCCGCGATTCGCGGGAGAGGCGCCGCCGCAAGCGGTCGCACACGCCTCGTAAGTCCAGACGAGGATCATCGCCCCTGACGCCGCCGCGCCGTAGCGGAAAGAAGCGGCACAAGTCACGCAGTCCTAAACGCTCCAAGAGCCGTAAATCTGCAAATGAGGACCTCAAGGCGACTGTTGCAAGGGACTACGATGAAGAAGAGAAGGGTTATGAGCCTGCACGTGAAACCAGCCCAGCCAGCTCTCCCCCGTCAGGGGACATGGATCTCGCCAGTGATTGAACCAATAAAGAACATTTGTTTTATTCCCACACATCGCTTCTTTGCTACCGTTGCGACAGGAGAAGTAGGGTTTCACTGTCTGTTCCAGCTGCCACCAAGGGACCCTGCAGGTCGAGGCTGTTCAATGGTCTCCCTTGAGGACGAACAAGGGCATCCATCTCCACTTCACCGCGGGGAGGTCCTGCAAGAAAAAAGGAGACATGCTCATGCACACAGTAGTAATGAATGGAAGGTGATACAACACTAAGCTAGAATATGCAAAGAATGATTATCTCCATGCTGCAGCATTTGTGCCTTGAATAACCGAGCAATGAACCTAGTAACATGCACTGCTATATAAAGAGCCATGGAAGGCAAACTGCACCAATTTTTCAAATAGCGTGATAGCGCTGCTGTGCCTGGATTTGGCAAAACTTGCTATGGAACCTTAAGAGATTATGAAAAGATATCTACTAAATCTACACAATCCACACAAATAAGCAGCATTCCATCGGTTGTCTTAGTGCAAAAATATTTAAGCTATTTTTACTGTATTGTCAGACAACTCAAGAAAAGTGGCTTTTGCACCTCAAAGCACCTCCCGTGTAGTAAATGGCATCGGTAGGCTTTCATGACATCGTGTTCAATCAATCCCCTTGGATCTGCTAGCATTACAATGAAAGGTGTGGCAGATGAATGGGCTTCACCACAGGATTAACAGCACCATTATGAAAATTGGTTGATGCCGTTGGCTAAAGGACCTCCTTTGAGGGACATCTGCTGTCATTTTTTCTCGAGTTGTATCACATGAAAACATCAAATATATTGGCAATTAAAAATGATGTGTGTCGCTTTATAGCTGTTTTCAAAATCTGACCATTTTACGCGTTGTGGAGAAAACACGTCTATGGTCACCAGAATCAAGACAAAAAGTTTTAGTGACAACAATTTCATTCGTCGAGCTAGAATGTATTGAATCGTTTTTTGTGCAGCGCATTACTCCTGGAGCAAAGCTGCGATTTTATCCTAAAACAAGTTCGGCAAGAAAAAAGGTGTCTTAAATTAAATGTTGCACAGAGTTATTGAGTAAAAATAATGCATTACAAACTTTTAGTGTGCAATCAGCAGGGCTCCACACTTGCAACTTTTTAAAATGGCAAAAACCACATTTTCCACCTCTAGTGATATAAGAATTTTTTTTTCTGAGAAATCTACTACACATAGTATTTCAAAACTAAGGTCCATTCCTTTGTGTCGAGACATTTGCCCACCATATATAAAATTTCACTGAAAACAAAAATGGTCGTGGGACCTCAATTACCGTTCTTATCTGCACACACCCATATATATATATACTATATATATATATTTTTTTGCACCTGGTTCCAAAATGCACCCAAAGCTACTGGTGTCTTAGTGTCAGCATACAAGAGCAACTAGAGTGACCCTTCTTGACACGTGTTCTTATCACAGTACTATTTATCTGGACATGAGTCTAAATGAATTGTTACATACTCTCCAGGAAGAGACAGGGAGGCCAGTTGATATTACATGAAGGACTAAAAGGCGCCTAAAATGTATGACCATAGTAGGTGCAAGGCAAGTGTTCAGGTACATCAAAGCTAAATAGTGGGATACTATGATGTGAAAGACTGCACAGTTTTAACAAATACTTGAGGGTGTTTTCCAGTGCGGGCACTCATTTGGTCCCTTGACAAAGCAAATCTTGTCACTGTGTAGATCTGACACCAGTGATGACACAGCCCGCACAGCCTTTGAAATACAAAAAACAGCGCAAAAAATGGGGACAAAGGAACACAAAATGACAGGACGGGTGCTCGTCCATCCCGTCGTTTTGTCTTCCTTTGTCCCCGCTTTTGCACTGGTCTCTTTATGTACTAAGTATGAACCAACTGGCCCAAAGAGCTATTTTGATCAAACATATTTGAAGCACAGAAAATGAAAAGGGAACGGGTTGCTGTAATATACTAATTTTTCACGCTGGTCTTAAAAAGGCCTTCAACGCTTTTTTTAAAGGTGCACTGAAGCTACACCAGCAGTGAAGTGAAAGTGATTACCTGGGTGTTGGCATGATGGTAAGCAATGTTACTGGTTCCAAATTCCATTGCTCCACCTTTTGACAAATTTTAGGTCAAGCATCGTCTTTCAGTGCCTTATTGGAGAAATGGGATTTAGGATCTCTCCACGTTTAAGCGAGGTTAGTTAAGGCAACCTAGATATGACCCACCGGGTGTAGCCCATCGAAGCAAGGAGCCATCGTGGGCACAAAACAGCAGGCTGCCCTCGGGATGGAAGACCATGTCAGCAAGAGCACCCTGCGTGGGTGCCGCCAGGGTAATGGTGGCCAGGCGTGTTTGGCGCAAGTCCCACAGGGAAAGCTGCCCACTGGCTGCACCACAGGCCACCAGGTGTCCCTGGGTCTGGTGCTGTGCCAGGCATGTCACCTGTTGGCCAGACCTGCATGCACAACAGCACCATTCGACAAAGCCCACAAAAGTTGGAAAGTCAGTGTGGTGTTGTAATTATAAACTTTACATGTAATCTTGGTGTGGCAGTGGCAGTTCCATGGTGGCCATACTGAACAATCCATTATGTAAATCAACAAGGTTGCTTGCTCAACTAGCACACTTGGCAACCTGTCGGAAACATTCTGGAGCTAGCTAAAGCGGTACCAGAAATAATTCACACATTTGCACTTAAAGGCCCACTGTCCACCCTCCGGTCGAAAATATTTTCTTCCCCGTTGACTGCGAGACTTCACCCCTAGAACGCAAGGCCGCAAAATGCTTTTGGAAAGAGAAACTAATAACGCAGTTACAGCCACCGCAATCACCCGATTCTGTCATGCTTCTCTCCTTCCGTTCCCTCGCAAAGGTCTTTCACTCTCCTGCCCGAGGTCGTCTAGCCTCCGCAAGACAAATTCCCCTTCCTCCTCCGCGTTTGGCGGGAGGTGGGGCGTGGCACTCTGCGAGCGAAAAAAAAAAAAAAAAAAACTGCCGAGGGAGCGTGCGCCGCTGGATTCTGGTCGTGGCGAGGGAAATGCGCGCAGCGAGCGATAGACACCCATCCTTCTCCCGTCAGTCAACGAGACGGACCAATGGACGTCGTTCGCGGTATGTACGTCATTACTGTGACTCGTCGGGCCAGCGCAGGAAACGGGGAAGCTGGCTTCCCGGAGGAGAGCATGAGAGAGCTTTGAATTGTATTTTCGATGCTTTGCGGCGCGCATGTCACTGTAGCATTTTGCACAGACCATCTCCGGTACCTGGTCGAAACACTGGGCTCCTTTGCTTAAAAAAGCCTTCCCTGGACAGTGGCCCTTTAAGAGTAAAAATCTGAGTTTAGAATAATATCGTGACACACTTGCAACAATCTGTACCTGGTGAGTACAAAGTATGTAGATCCACACTGACCATGTTCTGAGGCTGCTCACCCAGGTCAAATTTTGGAGCTAGCTAAAGGGGCACCAAGGATACTCCTCCAATCTGCCCTCAGAAAGTGGAAACGAGTTCAGGATAATATTGTTAGACACTTGCAATATTCTGTACTTGATGAATTTAAGTTAAGTAGATCTACAATGATGATGTTTCATTTGTGCGCAAAACCTTTCTCTTTCACGTGAAAGGCACCTAAAATAGAGCCCTTGTACATATGTCGAAAATGCTCTTTGATTTCTTAACTGGCGACATGTACAGTTTTTGCGAGCACCAAAGGCATTAGCAAGGTACAGCTGTACATCAATTGCTGTTATTTGATCACATATGAGAAAAGAAAAATTGAGAAATTTTCTCATAGTATTTAAAGAGCCTGCAACATTAGAGTCAGTTGCAAGTCAAGAATGCAACGGCAAATACCCCTCAAAGGAGGCTCTCCAGCTAATGGCACCTGTTCTCAATGCTGGACCCCCTCTAAAGGGAGGGACATCAGCCTTTGTTCAGGTCTACCTTGGCTTGCAGTTTCTATCTCTTCTTTGGGACTGAACGCCGGCCACCAATAAGATGCCCTTTGTTACCTCAGTTGCTACGAGGTCTCTATGTCAACGCCATTGGTTAGAGGGCTTTTTTTTTCAGGAATATCATCGCTGCAATCTTGACTTGTAAGTGGGTATATTTTTAACTGATTTTAAATGCTTTAACTCAAAGCCGATATTCAGCAAACATGCTTTGAGTGAGCTTAAGTGCTTTGTTAACTTCTTTCATACTTCAGTGGAGCCAAGAGCAGAAATAATTTTGTGCACAAAGCATAAAACAATTATAAGTGAAAAAAAAAAAAAAAAAAAAAAAAACATAATAAATAGCTGGCCATTTTGTCCTCAAAACTGCATTAAAGTTGATAATAACCTATGCAGGTACTAATTAACATTTATTTGAAAACTGTTAAGAATTATTAATATGTTCTTGCACTCGAATGATCACTACTAGATTCGGTTACTACGGCTTTTATAACCTTATAATGACTAGTGATTGCCTCAACCATTTTATTATGGCCAGCACTGCTGTGATTGATTTAGGTATGTCAAATACAATTTCAGATGCCCAACTCTTCACAGCAAGTCCACATACAAAAGCAGAGAAGGAGAGAGAAAGAAAGCATTTTAATGAGAGGAAAGGTGTAGGAGAACTGAGATACAACAGTGGCATCTGCCTGTACTGAAATGTGTAACAAATGGCTGTGTCATGAGACCGATGCCTCTACGAGGGCTAAAAGCTCACCAGGCAAGGTCTTGAGCTGGCCGTTTGTCAGGAGAAGCCAAGTCCCAGAGTTGCAGGTGCCCAGCCAGATTTCCCACAATCACATGCTCCTGCCGCACATAGGACAGGCATGTTGGGCACCCACTGTTGGCACCATCTACAAGAAAAACAAGGCCAGCATGCTATACACTGTAGCCATACAACTAGATGTGTTGGAAGAGGTGCATGCTATTTGCAGATCGTCTACTTAGACTGAGTCCATTATAGATTTTGGGATTACTTTTGCTATTGAGTTCATTTTAACGATGAACAGGGCCGTGTTGGGGATGCACCTCTGGGGTACACCGTCCTCTCGAACAAAACTGTTGGAGAAGACTGTGCCTAGGTGGATTCTGAACATGCGGTTTCCCAGGAAGCCACTCAAGCAGTTCAGCACATTGCCACAGATACCAAATTCTGCTAGGTCATGGAGGATGCCGAATCTCCACGTGGTATCGTGCGCCCCCTCAAAATCGGAGAAAACTCCGATACAGTGTTGGTTGTGATGAATGCTTCCCGGACACGTTCTCGAGACAGACAAGGTGATCGGTAGTTAAACAGGCATTTTTATACCACAATGATTTATATGTCTAAAAGTTACCGGGATTCAAGTATGAAGGTAAGTCTTGTGTTTATAATACTACTTTCAAATGATTCTGCTATGCAACTAGTAAGTGCTATTGGCCTGTAACTGTTGGGACTACTTGATTGCTTGCCAGGTTTGAGGAAGGGTACTACAACGGCTTCTTCCCATGCCTCCGGTATCTTTTCAGTTACCCATATTTCGTTAAAGAATTTCAGCAGTGTTTCGATAACAGCTCCAGAAAGGTGGTCAAGCATAGCATAGTGTACATTGTCTGGGCCCGTGCTGTTTGTTTTTTCGAGAGGATAATGCTCTATTTAGTAATAAGTTGATTGTAATCTTCATGTATGCCTGATCTGAAAGGAAGTTTTTGTTTTCCTGCAGTAGCATTGTGCTTTGTGTAATTGGACGAGCTTGACACTTTGGAAGAATGCTCACCAAAATGTTGGCCTGTTCTTCTAATGCTGCTTGTATGCCGGGTGCTGTGAGCATTGGAAATGTGAAACAAGTAAAACTCCCTGTGAATTTCCACACCTATCCCCACATTTTCTTTGATGTTAGTGAACTGTTGTCACGAAATCGGCGCACATTTTCACTAAGCCGGCACGGCGCGAGGCCCGCGCGGCGTCGCATGGAAAGCTCGAGAAAAACCTCCTTCCCCGCGCGAGAGAGCGTGTAGCTTTGTACACGTTGCCGTCGCCCTCTTTCTCATCACCCGGCGATGACATGGACTCATCAGTCTGGAATACGCCAGAAAGTTCCAGAATGTTCTACGGGCTGTGGCCAATGACGACGCGTGGCTCGACGGGAGGAAGAGAGAGTGCTATAACCAGCGAAGCTAAGTGTGTGCGTGCGCTAGCTCTGGCGTGTGCTAATAGACAGACACGGCACGCCCTATTTAAAGAGACCGCGTCACTTGTGTAGTCAGTCAGTCAGTGGTTGTGGCATGTTCGCTAGTTCTTCGGCTGGACTCCCGGGGATCACCCGCTGCTGGCAAGCCCACGGACCTGCAATGGAGCGGCGCTCGTCTCGTATGGCGGCCACATCGTGACTCTTGAGGCGTCGGACTGCAACAGTGCCCGGTGAACAATTTGGTGTTTGTTTATGTACCTCTCTCGTGTTTGATCTGTTGTAAAGCCTCTGTGTTATTGAATCATTCTGTAGTTGCATGCTTAGCGTTTGTATTCTGTGAACCTCTCGTCTGTGCAATTTTAGTGTTTGTGTATTCCTCTGTATCGTCTCTTGCTGTGTATAAAGTTTGTTTTGTTTGTTACCTCTGACTCCGAACCTTACTCTGGCTTGAACCGGTGACAGCTGGGCACCAAACGGCCACCCCCTTCTGTCACTACAAGGTAGTTGAATTCCGGCTGAGCTTGCCACGCAGGTCGAGGGCATCTCCTCTGCGACCGGAACAGCTACCCCCACTCACTCTAAGGGTGTCTGGGAGTGTGCGCACTGTTAAGGATGCATCGTTAATAATCCCCCTAATTATTAACGGGTGACAACTGTTTATGGGGGAGACATACTTTTGCCATGAACTTTTCTCCGCAGTGCGTCTGATGTGCCGTGCTCCGGCTCTAACCCTTTTAAAAATACCGTTAAAACCTGCATATAATATGAGGTGTAATTTCGGGATCACAAAAACAGTGGAGGAAGGGGGGAGGGCTTTTCATCTGCATATATAATGCGAGCAAGGGAAGGTCAGTAAAAGAATTTATTTGCGCTACATTTCGCAGTTTCCCCGTGAGGCATACGTGCTCTGCGCTTTCGCGTCCAATGCAGTCCCGCACCAGGCATCAAATAGTGTCATGAATCTTCATGTGTCAGTGCTGGTTCACGCTCCCCTTTTTGTGCCGACATGCTTGATCAGAGAATTCCATGCACCGTGAGGAGAAGAGCAGCTCAAATTTGCCCCAGCAATCGTGAAAGCCACATGATGCTCAGTTTGTTCTAAAACCAGTAAGCCACTTCCAACTCTGATGTGGGACAGCAGCGCACGAGCTACTGGCTAGCCGCACTCGCGCCTCTGAGTCTAGCACTGCGCACAGGTGCAGGGCGTACGCGTCCAGGAAGTGGTCTAGGATTCACGACTTTTGCGATCGTCATCGTCCAGCATATCGTCTGCCGAGAGTCCCTTGCTTAAGACACCTTTTTCTTTTGTACCTCTAAATTCGTTTGGTATCCCGCATTTCTCGAAGGCGCGACCAAAGCACTCCTTGTGGATGATGGTCAAGTGTTCGTGATTCAGCTATAGCGCATGACCAGCCTGGCTGGAGAGACCTGTTAGAAATCCGTGCAACGTGCCAAGTGATCCTTTCACGAGGTGCGATTGACTTCCAGTCGTGTGTGCGTCGTGTGCACCATGGTCGCAAGGATCACGAGGTGAGCATAGTGAAACTGAAACCATCGAAACAGTCAGCCGACATCACCACTAGATAGCACTTCCTGTGGATGGAAGCAAGGCTGGAACTGCGAATTTAGGCTTGAATTTGTTCGGATCATGAGGCAGAAGCTGACATAATAAAACTGGGAAAAAACCTCATATTATATGCGGGTTTTTACGCTAACTAAGTTTTCTGCAGTGGGGTACCTGCGAAAGATGCCCCACACTTTTGTTTCTGTGCTTTTTGACTAATTTACAATCTTTTGTCCACCAAACTTTGTGTTTCTTGAGCGAGTTCTGAAGACGGCTATTATTGCTGATCTTATTATAGATGCTGTAAAATTTTTGTTTAATTTGTCTATTGTGAGGTCTTCAGAATATTCTTCTAAAGTGGTATTCATGCTAAAAACTGGTCAATTGGGGAGGTGAAATTTCTTGCGCCGTAGCTTCGTAGGAACGAAGGGTGTAGTGGATGATAACATTAAAACTATAGATAGATTATCACCCACACCCCTTGGGGTCATCTAAAGCATCCCAATTAATATCATTAAATAGAGATGGCGATGTCAAAGCTAAGTCAAGGCAACTCATTTTTCCGGAGCTAGGACACCCATATGTAGCCTTTTCTGTGTTCAATAAACACGTCATTTGAGAGTAAAAAATCTAGGTTTGACCTCTTGAGTCTGTATGTTAACTTCCCCAAAAGGGAAAGCGGGTGTTAAGATCCCCAACCATCACATATGGCACCGTTAACTGTTTAATGAGGTCTTCTAAATCATGGATGGCGACTGTGAGGTGTGGTGGTACTATTTACATGAAGCACATTGTAATTATTTTATGGTTATGATATTTACAGCTATTGCTTGAAAGCATTGCTCAGAGGTATTTTTCTGGCAGGGATGTCACCTTGTGTTATTGCAAAGCCTCCTAACAGTCTGGTAGCCTGGATTCTATCTGCTTGTAAAGTGTCATATTTTTCAAGGATGTTTGTGTGCTGAGGTCCAAGATTTCTTTTTTGAAGGAAAAGGGCTGTTGGTGCCATTGTTTTGAGTATATATGTGATGTCAGTACAATTTCTGTGTAGACCTCTACAGTTCCACTGTACGAGATAAGCCTTTGTGATAAGCTAGTGATCAGGAAAAGTTATGTATTCTCAAGAGGGGTTACTTGGGATTTCCCTTTTCTGTAGAGCGTTTTGCTGCTGCTGCAGCGGCGGCGAGCTGAGAGTTGCATCCACCGCCACTCTAGTAGTATTGGACATCTGCGGAGATGTCGTAGGTGTGCAGGTTTTGGATGCTGGCAAGCTTTTGCTGACATCCATATCTTCTACTAAGGTGGACGTGGAAGAAGAGTCTCGGCTGCAATGGCCCATAGCTTTCACACAAGTCTTTTTCGTTGACACCACTGTACCAGGCCCATCTCCAGCGGTAGAGTCTGTCGGATCAGCAGTTGCCTTCTTAGCAGGGTGGGGCGACAGTGCCACTTCAGCAGAGCTGTTCTGGGTGTCTGTCACAGAGGAAGCCGCTACTGAAGGTGGCGACTGAGGGCCTCCAGCGATAAAGTGATCATCTTGTGAAATTTTTAGCCCCTGTGGACTGGGCCACTGGCTTCTGTGGACGAGGTGAGGACCTAGATGTCAATACCAGGTCCATTGGATCGACCTTTGTGCCGACTGAAACTGAAGGCGGTGACAGTCCCCGTGTTACTGCTTCAGAATATGTGCCCTTAAGGAAAGTCGCTGTTTTGCCTCAGGGTACGACAGGTTATCATTTCTTTTTCTGCTTTCCAGACCGGGTACAACCTGGTGTATGCGCCATGTGTACCGCTGTAGTTGCTGCATTTTGATGTGCGCTCACATCTGTTGTTGGTGTGTTTGTTTTTTCCGAAGGTGACACAAGTGGGTTTGCCTTGGCAAGCCAAGGAGCTGTGTCCGAAGCGCTGGGACTTGAGACACCACCTGGGGTTCGGAATGTAGGGGCAGACTTTACAATTTAGGTAGGAGGCATGGATGGACTCCGGTAGAGTTGTGTCATTGACAGTTAGGACAATGTGTTTTGTTCTGATTTCTGTGTTTTTTCTTCTAATGGTTACTCGGCGGGCTGCAATCACTCCTTGCTTGGCAAGTTCTTCAAGTTTTCCATCGTTACATTGTAACAACTCATATTCAGAAATGACAACCTTTGTCTGACTGAGAGTGCGGTGAGGAGTCGCCTGTGCATTGAGTTCGCCAAAATTTTGTGGGGATAGCAGTTTGTTACTCTGTTCTTTGGTATATATTTCTACAAGAAGATCTCCAGTTCTTTGTTTCTTGGCTTTATAGCTTTGGCCAATGCAATTCTTGATGGTTTTGGTCATGACGAAGGCAACAGGTTTGCTATTAGTTCATCAGTCAGGGAGTTGATTACGAAAGACTTAGGGAAGGTTTTTCCTGTCTTCTGAGGCATCAGTTTTTTTCATATTGGTGCGGCCCTCTTTTAAGGGCCGATCAGGTTTTTTTTAAAGATTTATTCATATGGCATGCATAGACTGAGGGTTCCTATATTACATTGCTTCCGATTCACCCATATATGCAAGGGAAGGTCCCGGAGCCACTCGCCTAATAGACAGACAAGGAACCCATCAGCCGATTCTTAACCACGGCCTCGACCGCCATGGTTCGTGGTTTCTTCCCTCCATCTTTCAACCTATTGCCACGGTACGAATGACAGCTTCAGAATGGCAGCTAGGGGTCCGTGGTGGCACCAAGCACCAACACCTCGTTACACATGGTGCCCCTGCGAGGTTTACTTATATAAAGCTCATCCTTAAGAGTAATAAATAGTAATATCTTACCAATAACCCTTGTAGGCTCAGGGCGACCGGGAGTGAGCTGGCACAGTCTGCCATCCTCACCAACACTGCCAAGTTTGGCTGGGCCACGGGCGGCAATAGCAGTGCATGGATATCCGGGATGTAGGTGACTCCATCGCTGCTGCTCTTGCAACTACATGAGGGAAGAAAGATATGTGAACAAGCTGGTGCAGGTCTACAGCTTCAGAGCACAAGACATGGACAAAAAATAACTCACAGGACACACACACACACACGCGTGCACACACACACACACACACACACACACACACACACACACACACACACACACACACACACACACACACACACACACACACACACACACACACACACACACACACACACACACACACACACACACACACACACACACACACTGTAAAACAATACAAAACTATCGTCCTTGTGCTCATGTGTTTGCAGTGCTATGATTTGTTGGGGGCCACAGAAGAAAAATAATAGCAAATAGCAAGTGAAGTGTCAAGATCACAAAAGCATCTGAAACACACCTTTTGGCCATACAAACCATGGGATGAAAAGGCGACTAAATGTTCAATAGTCATAAGGAAACATTCTTTTGAGTAGCTCATTATATAAAATGAAGGCACTAACTACACTTTACGGTGGGCCCATTACTGACTAAAAAAAATTAAAAAAAAATGGAAGTGGCCCACAGACCTCATTGCTACTGCAGCGGTAGAGCCGTACTTCACCAGAAGAGAGTGCAGCTGCTAGAATGTCCCCACCTGCGAACTAAGAAATGTACAAATGAATTGCACCAGGAAGATGACAATTTCTGCAACTTTATGAGCAGATATATGTATGCATTATGAGGCTAGGCTATGCTGTAATACTCCACACCAATAATGCTCATGGTGGCACACACCGGCAGCATAGATTTTACGACAAATGCCACTGCCAATTATGTTGGGAAACATTTCTGGCAGACACTGACGTCAAGCTATAGACAACCAATTAGCTCCATGGCCTGGCTCACTCTAGACTTTGCAGGCATAGCAGTCAAAGCATGCGTCCATGTACATACTATGATGCAATCTGCTACTAACCGTCCAGCAACTCACCAGCTCCGCAAAGTAGTATTTATTCATTTGTGTTTTTTTTTATTTTTTTATCATGATGCTGGTACATCAGCATTCCCAAGTTTGATATTAGGCCCGGTTCATTTCTACAAAGCAATGATCGAGGTTTGAGGGATTCGCACTTACACAGAGGTCACCTGTACTGGCAAGCAGTTCAACCGTGTGGAGACGACGCATGCCGGCATCGGGGGAATCATCAGTCGGTCTGGTAGAACACGCCCACAGGGACAGAGAGTTTGGCTACAGGTATAGAAGTTGTGTGGTTTGAGAACTACGCATTTCCCGGCTATCAAACAGTCATGCACAGAAACACAGGATCAAGGAGCTGGAATTTGGTCGGTTAACAGAGGTATTTACCTTGTCATCCCAGCTGCCGGAGACCAAAGAGTACTCATGCCTGCGGCTTTCCGGCCTAAAACGTACGCGATTGACTTTCTGGCCGACGTATTTAACATTTACTTGCACCATTTCGGCAACGCATGCGGTTTAGTAGACACGAACCTACGCACGATTGCGCGCCGGTAGCACTTCTTTCTGTTCAATGTTTCCGGGTTGTCCTGCATACACGTGCTAAGTTGGCTGTCAGATTAAAATTTAAAAATGCACGTAGCTATTTGCAACCGTCTTGTCTAGATTTAAATTATTGAAAACTATATCAGTATACTACAGCACTTAGTTAAAAAAACAAAATTACCCCATTAACAATTTAGCTAGTGCAGCCTGTCCTCTCGCGGCATTTATTTAGAAACATATGGCTTTGACATTTCTGAACTACTAAAGAGCTTAAATGGCCCAATAAGTGTGGCAGGCTTCTTGCCTCCTCGAGCGTGGCGTGTGTGTGTGCGTCGTTGGCGTCATCACGGAGGTGGTCGGTAAACGCGGCCCGGCAAAGCCCGGCCCGGAACGAAGACAAGCGAAAGGCGGTTGACATCACCGACTGAGGGGCAGCAGCGACGACCGACCAGCTCGCCCGTCCTCAAGGCTGACGGTGCGAAACTGAACCTCCGCTTCTTAGAAGAATAGACACCACCCAGAAGTGCCAAGCCCCTGCTTCATTTCCCGCAAAAACCGGCATCGTCACCGTGGTCCTGGCTTCGTGAGGACAAACGCTAAACGCCGAGAGATGGCCGGGTCGGCGTTGCGCAGGCTCATGGCCGAGTACAAGCAGCTGACTCTAAACCCACCTGAGGGCATCATAGCAGGGCCTGTGAGCGAGGAGAACTTCTTCGAATGGGAAGCCCTCATCACGGGACCGGAGGGTACCTGTTTTGAAGGCGGTGTTTTCCCGGCAAAGCTCACTTTTCCCCCGGACTATCCACTGAGTCCACCCAAGATGCAGTTTACATGCGAAATGTATCACCCCAATATCTACGCAGACGGCCGTGTCTGCATCTCGATTCTGCACGCGCCAGGCGAGGACCCCATGGGCTATGAGTCGAGTGCCGAGCGCTGGAGTCCCGTGCAAAGCGTCGAGAAGATCCTGCTTTCAGTGGTCTCCATGCTGGCAGAGCCTAATGACGAAAGTGGCGCCAACGTGGACGCGGCCAAGATGTGGCGCGAGGACAGACAGCAGTTCAATCGCATTGCCGACCGTCTGGTGCGCAAGTCGCTCGGTATGCTTGCCTCCTGAAAACTGCTCGACGAATAAATTCCCCCAAACCAGAGAAAAGATCAAATGCACAACTATTCTTTTATTTTAGCACAAATCAGATTAAAAAAAAAAAAAAGCAACACATGTTCAAAAGCGCACTACTTCCTCTTTTTGAGCTCCTCAAATCTGCGCGTCAAGTCGTCAAAATCGAGGTCGTCTTCCTTGGACGACGGCTTCGGTAGGCTGCCCGCGGGGACTGAAGGTAGCTCCGGCAGGCCGCTCACTGCACTGTATGGGGGTAGACCGTCAGCAAAGCCGACAGTATGCGGGTTGATGGCAGGGTATGCGCTAGCGACAGG
Source organism: Amblyomma maculatum (assembly GCF_055883805.1). Classification (NCBI taxonomy): domain Eukaryota; kingdom Metazoa; phylum Arthropoda; class Arachnida; order Ixodida; family Ixodidae; genus Amblyomma; species Amblyomma maculatum. The sequence continues at coordinate 322,919,121 of NC_139344.1, read as the reverse complement.
CGGCGCCAATGGAATAGGCGGGGGTCCAGGCATATTCATCGGCGCGGCTCCGAAGTCGGTCCCCGGAGGATGCGCCAGCGGCGGCGCCTTGTAGTCCGGCCCCATTGGTCCTGCACCGGGCGGAGGGGTGTAGTCGACATCCTGGGGTGCACTGCCAGGCACGAACTGCGGAAAAGAGTCTGCGACGAAGCCGGGCGGCCTAGCTGTAGCGCCCAAGTCGATCAGTAGCGGTGGCGGCGATGATTGATCGCTGGGTTCCTCCATGACAGATTTGTCCGGCTCGTAGGGCACATCGTGGCTTTTCGCGATCTCTGTGAGGTACTGTTCGACCAGCAGCCGCGGTGGAGCCTGAACGCTCAACTTCTGCATTAATTTTTCGCTCACCGTTGACAGCCCGTTATCGCGAGCAGCCTGAGCGTACGGTTTTCCGTACTTGATAGCCAGTTGATCGGCGACGGCTTTCAACTCGACAACGTCGGCCTGCAGTCGCGGTGCCACCCAAATTAGGCTGGACACAGCTTCCGCCAGACCTTCGTCCAGCGTCTTCATCTGCTGCAGGAGACCGAAACGTGCCAGCAGTAGGTCACAGTAGACTTCAACGAGTTCCATGGCTTCGACAAGGTAATCCTCACGGATTATATGCTCCACGCGTATCCGTGCCCTCTCAGTTTTCCCGTTCGCAAGGTGTTCTGCGATCTCTTTCCGCGCCTTCTGTGCTAGCTCCGTCTTCTTGCGCTCAAGCAGTTTCAAACGGTTGATCGTCAGCCTCAAGTTGGTCTTCAACTTGGCGTAGTTGGGACCCGCAGAAAACATATCTGCGCAGCTATCACGGACGCAAAGCGACAGCGCACACAGTTCTTAAAACACTGACAACGCTTCGTACCTGCCAGTGAATGGATGACGGCTGTCAGCTTCCTGAATGAGGGCAAACTAATGCAGCTTCCTGAATGCGAGCAAATTAATGAGCTCCAGAATATTTCTAGATAACAGCAGAACCACAGTGACAGGCTACCCCGCCCCTACGGCTACAGAAACTTGCAGTTGTATTGCGACACGAATGACTGGATAGACTTGACTGGACTTGACCGCTGGTGACCGTCGGCTTTGGATTGCCTAGGCTTTCGGCTGACTTCGGATAAGCTTTCGGTGTGCGGAGTGCGCAGACGACCAAAGGGCGAACTTTAACAATTTAACTTTGGGATTATTGTCATTTTGTGCAGTTGCACGCTAAGTGTGGTGCGCGTACACACAGAAGAACTTCTCCAAAACAACGTATGACATGGGCAAAAAGAAATGGAGCGAAACTGGCAAGCCAAACGGCGACATTTGCGAGTTTCTGAACGAGTTGGCAGACTACGAAAAGAACATTACGCGTAACATTTACAAGAGTAACGCTTACCGCAAAGCCGCCGTTACGCTTGAGAAGCTGGATAAGAGAGTTACAAGCGCTGAAGAAGCTAAAGCGCTTCCAGGGATCGGCGCGAAAATCTCCCAGAAGATAGGAGAGTTTCTACGAACGGGAAAAGTCTCGAAGCTCGAGAAGGTACGCAGCGACGAGAGCGCAAGTGCTGTCCAAGAGCTCACGCGGGTGTCAGGCATAGGACCAGCGCACGCGAAGTCTCTATACGACAGAGGCATTCGCAGCATTGACGAGCTGCGTCAGAACCAGGACGCGCTGACACAACACCAGAAGATCGGGCTGCGTTACTTGGAAGATTTCGAGAAGCGTATTCCCCGGGAAGAAGTGTCCCTGTTGGAGGCCCGAATCGTCGGCGAACTGAATAAATTTGACGAGGACTACCAGGCGGTAGCATGCGGCAGCTACCGCAGAGGTCTGCCCACGAGCGGCGACATCGACGTGTTAGTGTGCCACAAGAACTATCGATCTACGGATAAGAGACCGCCGAAACTACTGGCGCGCCTTGTAGAGCAGCTGCGTCAAGCGGGCCTCGTCACTGACATCATGTCTTTGGGAGAGACGAAGTTTGCGGGCGTGTGCCAGCTCGATGCGTCGCGGCCTCATCGACGCATTGACATACGCGTGCTTCCACAGGATCAGTTCTTCTGCGGCTTGCTCTACTTTACAGGCAGCGACTTGTTTAACCAAAGCATGCGCGCGCATGCCATCCAGCAGAACATGACACTGAGCGAGTACGCGCTGCGTCCAATCGGTTGTACTGGCGTCCCAGGAGAGCCCCTACCCATAAGCAGTGAGCGCGACGTGTTTGATTGGTTGGGCTTGCCGTACTGGGAACCAGACAAGCGCAATGGACCCCTTCAACCATAAACAAAGCGCAGAACAAAGGTAGAATGGCACATCAGTCGAATTTATTCAGTGAACTTGCAACTTGAAGGCTTCTTCCTAGGCTTGCAAGATCAGTTCCAACCACTGACGCAATGCCTCTCCCAGGACTAGTGGCATCGATGCAAGATCCCGGAGGATGATGTAGAAGGGGAATGGAAAACTCTCCATGTAGCTGCGAAGCTTCACTTGCCCTGAGGGTCTGAACTCAGGCTGACGGATTTCGAGAATGGAGTCCTGCAAAGGCGTGCAAAAAGCAAAAAATAAGTCTGAAGCAGAAAAGCTAAAAGTTGACCTAAAATACACCACTAATAGAGCACTAAAGTTTTAAATAAACTTGTAGGGGTTTTGATGGAAGTATGTTATGTTATATGGGGTTTTATGGCGCATAAGCAACTGCGGCTATCATGCGCCAAACGCAGGGTTGGATGATCAGGTGGCTATAGTAATGTTGCTCATATTTGGTTTAAAACATTGGCTTCCTTCAAAAATCTGTAAACAAGTGAAAAATCAACGTGTGCTTCTTTGTCTAAAAGCAATGCAGGATGAAATGCAATGTGTTCTCTGTAAAATACAGTAAAATATTTTTTTCTATGTTCCTCGAGATGTGAGCGTGAGATTATTAAATATAATTTTATATGTCTGTAAATAGACAATAAAAGTCACCATTTTATATATAATGGTATACAATGAAATTCTGCTCTGTTGCATTGTACATATAAATAACAGTACTGAGAACTAAAGTTCCTGGAGAAAAACAATTGCTTTCTGTACCAGCAGTGTTACGTTTAGATGCAGTTTTACCAACAAGAAGGTACCAGTATTTATTCCAATCGGCAATTCAGAGCAGCTCTCCGAACTTGTTGAAGAACAAGATATCTGTTGGCGTCCACTCGGAACTTTGTGTCTGATATCAAATGGCCTACTGAAACATGCTCTTCTGTTAACAAAAAAACTTCCTTTGTATCGCCGATAGAATACGCCACAAGTTTTTACCTACCACCTGGCATAAGCTCTGCTATGTGCACTTTTAACTGCATTAAAATGTTGCATTATGGGGACTAAAGTTTACACATACTCTCTTCCTCTTTAAGGCAAAGAACCCAATTTCATAACGGGCAATGTTTGTAGACTGGATCTCATGTGAAACTTTCCATTAAGCCCATATATAAAAATCTGGTGTCCGGACTGGTCAACAGCTTGGTGTTGGTGGGCTGCTGAGATAATTGTGGCATTACAGCTCAAGCATCAGTAGCTGATTAACTCACTGCCACTGTCTGCTAACCTCCATAAACAGGCCATCAGAGTGGATTTCTACTCTGGCTTGAGACAGTGACACAGACAAGGGTCAAGAAATAAACGTTTTCTCTATCTTATCGAACTGAAGTATGTCGTGCTTCCCTCCCCTGAAAACTCTATGACAACCTGAGCTTACATCAACAAACTAGAGCAGTGCAAATGTAAAATATTTTAGGTTTGGTTTGGTTTAATGTCCCAAAGAGACTCAGGCCATGACAGACGCTGTGGTGGAGGGCGCCAGAATTTTTGACCACCTGGGGTTCGTTAATGTGCACTATCACACAGCACACAGGCGCCTTGCTTTTTGCCACCATCGAGAAGAGGCCACCACGGCCAGGATTCGATCCTGCATCCTTGCGTACAGCAGTCGAGTACCCTAACTACTGTAAAATTATTTATTTATACAAAGTGCATGCGAATTGAATCATTTTTCAAAGAATATCAATACAAGAAGTTAAAGCGCTTTTACATGAAATACTGCTATGGAAAAAAAAAAACGCATTGTAAACATACTTCCTTCCATCGTCAGCATATAATTTATTACGACCATAAGGCCGACAAGGGGTAATAGTAACAATACCAAATGCTATTTTTGCACATTTAAACTCTCTACAATCAACAGCTGCATTCAGCAAAAACAATCATCATCAGCTAGACTATACCCACTGCAGGGCTAACGCCTCTCCCACATTCCTCCAATTAACCTCGTCCTGTGCTAGCTATGCTTTTCTTCCCTTGGAGTGCAGATTGTTACCCTAAGTGACCATTGGTTATCCTCTCTTTGCACTACATGTTCTGCCTAAGCCCATTTCTTCTTCCTGACTTCCACTAGAATGTCAGTAACTTGTGAATTATTTCTCTGACCCACTCTGCACGCTTCCCATCTCTTGCGTTACCGCTATCATTTTTCGTCCCATAGCCCTCTGCGTTGTCCTCAACTTAAGTAGAACCTTTTTGGTTAGCCATAACAAAAAAAAAAAAAAAAATTGACTTAATGCTCATACCACTAAGGAGCTTGCTAAATGCTGTCATGAAGCACTGTAAGGTGGCCAGATACTTTCTCACTGGAAGAGTGCCATAAGTGGTTGATTATTAGAGAGGCAAGGTGCAAGTCACTTCTGGCAAAATGCACCAAGACAGCTCATGAAACGAACATAAAAACAGAAACCTGGGTCGAAACACAAGTGGGACCATGCCTTCTACGCTCCATTAGAATGCCTGAAAGCAAAGCACAGTTGAGGAGTACAGTAAAGTCTCGTTAATTCGGCCTTTAAGGGAGAGGGTAGCACAATTCTCCCTCTCCCAATGGGTCTGAAAATTATCCAATGGGTCTGAAAAAGATGCCAAAAACCGTTCCATCACAGAAATTTTACCTAATAAACACCTGTATGAGGGTTGTCCGCATTTCAGATGAAACCCAAGTGAGAACTATGGTTTTTCCCAGTCAGTAGTCAAGTATTTTATTTTAAGCACAATGTCAGGAACGTTGAAAGAAAAAGTGCTCCAAAATAGTAAATGCCTCCACCACGCTTTTTGCGACGCAGTGCGATGCAGTAACCATGGTGCCTCTTCACAAAACAGTTCTGGCAAGACGTCTGGCAATGGCACAAGCTCGAGATATTAGAAGTTGTATTTATATAAACTTTGAAGCCATTTTCTATGCTGAAAAAAGAAAAACAAAATGTGCTTCTACTGCACAAACAAAGTTGTGTTGTGTTTTATGGTGCATAAGCAACTCAGGCTATCATGCGCCACGCACAAGGTATATTATGGGGTTTCTTTTTTCTTTTTTTTTTTGAAGGAATGAAGTGTTAAGATGTCATAGCTTGTTCAGAAAAAATATTCCTTTCGAAGAAACTATATGAAATGTCTACAATTGCATTCTCTCCTAGAAGAAGTGATGGATGGAATGGTATCTGTTCGGTGTAAAGTTGAGTAAAATGCTTTTTCCATAGCTTTTCGAGTTTTTTACATGAAATTAAAATGTGGTTTATCATCAGTCCTTGTCCACAGTCTTCACATATTGGTTCATCTTCTTTCTTGAGAATAAAACTATGAGTATGATGCATGTGTTCAATTCGAAGGCGACCTAATATTACCTCCATGAAGTGTTTCTGGTGACTGCACGGCTTCCATTCTTCAACAACTGGTTTCACGACGTGTAGTTTGTTGTTTATTTAATTTTTCCATGAGGCTTGCCATTTTTCTCTGAGTTTTCTTTGTATGAATTTCAAAACATCTTTGTGTGGTACATTTATTTTTCCTATTTTTGCTTTTCGAGCAGCTGCTGCACATTCATCAGCTGTCTCATTACCTACGATTCCGACATGGCTAGGTACCCAGCAGAATTTACTTTTGTAACCTCGTGTTTCGGCTGTTGTTATGCAATGTATTATTTTTCCAACTAATGGTTCTGTTGCATGTTTAGAGTGTAATGCAGTGATTAAGCTGAGGGAGTCAGTGTAGATTATACTCTTTTCAATATTGCATTTTATTATTTTTTCTACAGCTATAGATATGGCATAACTTTCTGCAGTGAACACTGATGCACAATTGGGCAACCTAACTGCTTTCTGGCGATTGTTTTCTACGACACCACTAGCAACATATGAGGTCGTTTTGAAACCATCGGTATAAAATGTTTTGTGGTCTTTATATTTTTCCTCTAAGGTCAAGAATTCTTGTAATATGTGTTCTTGTGGAGTTCGCTGTTTGTCAAACTGTTAAAGTAAGGTCGCATACTGAGAGAAATTTATACCAAGGTGGTAATGGATCAGGACATGGTGCAATATCGGGGAAGTGTATAGAGTATTTTTATTTCTTGGCATATCTGTTCAAAGCGGAGAAGGAGGGGTCTGACTGCTTGCGGTTTGTTGTTAAACAGGGTTCTGGATAGGCACTTTGCAACTATAGGGTGGCAAAGATGTGTTGGTAGCGAACAGATCTTAAGAATGTATGAACAAGTTAGCATGGCTCTTCTGTCCTCAAGAGATGGTTTGTTGGTTTCTACATACAGACTTCTCACAAGCAACGTCCTGTATGCCCCGGTCAAAAGACGCAAACCTAGGTTGTGGACTGGGTCTAGTCGTTTTAGTTATGAGGGCCTTGCAGACCCGTAAACTATGCAACCATAGTCCAAGTTCGATCGTACAACAGAATGATAAATTTGCAGAAGGCATGTCCTGTCGGATCCCCAGTGTTTAAGTGACAGCACTTTAAATATATTCAAAGATTGGGAGGTTTTCTTTTTAAAAGTGTTTATGTGGGGGAGGAAAGCCAGCTTTCTATCGAAAGTAATGCCTAAAAAATTATGTTCATGGTTTACTGGTAGAGCAATGTCACTGAGGTAAACTGTAGGGTCCACTTGCAAACTCTGTCTAAGTGAGAATAAAACGGCTACTGCTTTCTGTGCAGAGAACCTGAAACCATTTCTATCTGGTCAAGTCGCTAGTTTATTTACTGTTAATTGAATTTGTCTCTCACATATTGATACATTAGAGGATGTACACGCTATTTGCAGGTCATCGACATAGACTGAATGCATGATGGTCGTTGGGATTATTTTCACTATGGAGTTAATTTTTACTATAAACAGCGTTGTACTCAAGATGCACCCCTGAGGGACACCATTCTCCTGAGTGAAATGTTTTGACAGAGTAGCACCGAGATGAAATTGGAATGAATGGTTGGACAAAAACTCTTTCAAGCATTTTAACATTCTGCCGCGAATACCGAGGTCTCCCAGGTCACGTAGGATTCCATACCTCCACGTCGCGTCATAAGCTTTTTTTTTTCATCAAAAGCCACTCGTCCGTAGTATCATGTAGCAGGTTTAATGCAACGGTGCAAGTTGGTGCAATTTGCACAGCATTTCCACCAATGCATCTCTTTACAGCAGCAATGACTGCTGGTGCTGATAGTCACCAATGTAACTATTTCAGAAAATATGAAATTGCAATCGACGTAGCCACACCCTTTAAGGTGGATCAGACCGATCCCTAGGCATTGCAATGGCCTCTCCGATGTGGGAGCTGGTATTAGTGACTTGAAACACACGATTCCAGCCTAGCACATGAAGCCACATGGTGTTCAATATGCAGGTTGCAATTTGGCTACCAAACGCACTTTCCAATACGCAACTGACAGCAGCATACCCTTCGACGCCCTTCGTGCAGCAGTGCGTGGACGTTCTGGCATTGAGCCAAAGGAGTGACTATACAGCAATTCAATAAAAATGAGCCAGTGTACACACTTAGTTCGTCTCTCCTTTTCAAGTATGGTGCTGGGATTGGTACTCAGTTCTTAAATGGCCAGCCTCTCTCACAGTAGGTTACGATCAAAAATAGCTCTCCATTCTGAGCTTGATGGCGGACATTATCTAGTGGATTTTCCACTACTAGATATACTAGATCCCTCAACACACCACCAATAGGACTTCCAGGCTATTTAATGACTTTCGAGGCTGGTGAGTCACGGGGTGCTTGCGACAGTGTGCAGTCCACAGCTAAGTTTCCCAGGTACATATTTGATGGAGTACTGATAGTGCGTCAGCTTGATTCACATTCACTGTACTTAGGTTGGCAACATTTCTAGGTCTTTGCTGGGGAGCGCCCTGCTTTTTGAGGCCCGTGCGGGGGTGCTGCGCATGAAGAAATGGCAAGCGTGGATCGAGGGCAAGGACAACGCGGATGTCTTGTGCGCGGGCGGGAGACAAAGATGATCGAACATATTGTGTTGACTTGCCAAGTGCTCGTGCCATGTCAGCCTAGCGGGTCAACTTTGCCGCAGGTGCTGGGGTTCACGTCTGGACAGCCGCAAGGAGACGTTGCGGTGGACAGTGATGCGACACAGCAGGATGAAAGGGCTGTGGTTGTGGAGACAACCAAACGACGCCTTGAGAACTGGATAAGGCATACTAGATAAATAGTGTTGGTGGCATTGCGCCAGGGCGGGACAGACTCCGTCACAGTAGGGAATTGACTTGGCTAGGACCTTTCTGGTCCACCTGGTAAAAAAGGGAAGCCACAGTACCAATCCAATCCAATCCAATGCTTGCAAGGAAGGCTACAAGGGGAAGATGATCTGTCTTAATCCAAATACTTAGATGGCAAGATACTGCTTGGATCTAGACACTGCCCCTGTGACAGCCAAAAACTACTCTGACTGTGGCATCACTCTGTAAGTGAGGGAGATAAGAGCATAGGCCACATGTCGAATTCGGCCACCAGGCTGTGAGAGCTTGCATCAGCACGGACTATAACGGGATAAAGTGGATGGTACTTTGCTATACAGTCGTGCCTCGTTAATATGACCCCCGTTAATATGGACGACTCGAATTATGGACAATATTTGTGAGGATCAAACTTTTTCAATGTATTTGCACCTCGTTAATATGGAAACTCGCTGTCTGGACAATGGACAAGGGAAAAATGCACAGATACCATTGGGGCTTGTGCAGTCTTGTCGCGTTAATGTGCACAGAAATGAGAACCAATTCTCTACTTCCCAGTCCAGAATGTTTCATTTGTGCACGTTGAGTACATGCCACTTCAACATATTTAGCAAGTGCAAATCACTAAGTAACGCCCTTTTTCTTTTCTGGCTTCATGCGTTGGAGTGAAGTTGCTAGCCAGTACACATTACCATTTTTCGTATTGTATGAATGCCTGGGAAGAAAATTCTCTTGACAGCTTGTTCAAAGTAGAAAGCCAAATTAAGCAGTTTTTAGCCAACTGAATGCTGATATCATGTAGAAGCAGTTTGTGGGATGTCAACAGTTGCAACAGAACTTGTAATTTATCCATGAGACGTCATAAAGCACATCTATACTGCTAGACTCGTCAAGATACGCTACTTTAGTTTCAGCATAAAAGTGAGCGAGATAATGGGATTGTAGTTCCCCATATTATGACTAGTTTCAACTTCAGTGCCCACCACTATCAACAAAACTGGACAGTAATTATAGCTTGTTATTTTTCAATCTTTTCTTCGGGATTCGTTATTATGGGCGACTCGGATTATAGTAGACAGTTTTGATCGGGAACCAAAGTGTCCATATTAACGAGGCATGACTGTATATATGTTTGTGAGAGGAGCAACAACTTGATGTGAGCAGGAGCCTTCTCTTGGCTGTGAGCCCAAATAAAGGTTGTTCAAGAGCAAATAAATGGATGCAGCGAAGTCATACAAGTTTAGAATAAAATAGGCCATATGACTGCCAATCCCACTGACATTGATTTACTATAGAGGTCTTCGACAGCTTTGACCTTACCTAGGTCAGCTGAAATTTCCTGCATGTCCATGCGGACTCCCAACAAACCTGACCAAAGACACTCAGAACTGACACTCTTTTCACTGAGTGACCCCAGCTTGGGTCAAGCTAACCAAGACGTCAGCTAGGCATTGGTCATTCTCATGGTGGTCCCTACTAAAGACTAATACATTGTTAATCATACTGAAATGAAGGGTAGAAAGGGTGCTGTTGTGATGCTGAAGGGATGATAAATGCAATTAGTTCATTTGGGGCTTAGTTTGACGTGGCGGAAGTTGGATTTGGTACCAAGATTGGATAAGGCTTGCAAAATGAAGCCAGTGCCCCATTGAATGGGCACCACAATGCATCAAAAGCGCACCAGCATTCCATCGAGCAACACTGGCAATGCAGGATGGCAGTAGTGTCAAAACTGACCAATGACGTCACCACCTGGCAGGATACCTAAGTGGAGCATTGAGAAATAACCTGGGCTTTTTAGATGGGATTGGATAGTCGCCTGTTGAGTGTTTTCTTCAGCGCACCTGCCCCCTCCAAAGCAGCAACACAACATGGTACATACAAGGTACAAGGTGCACTCGCTGTACAAGAAGCCATCTATGTCCCTCAAGTATTTAGTTGCTTCCAGTATTCACTGAATCATGGGTCTCATTCACATCAATACAGGAAAGAGGTCCAGCTGGCTCAGTTCAGAAACATTTGGCCTGGCCACTTGGACTACCTGCTCCATTGTCGTCCTACTTTATAGTATCGAAGGGAATGCATGAATATAACCCCTGAAGTGGCAGTGTGTACAGTTATATACAACAAATTTGGCACCATTCTGTGCTGCTGTTCTTGTTTTAAATGAACTGAGGAGCAACGTGAGCATTAAAAAATGCCTTGTGAATGGACAACTGGCGCTATCTAGTCAATGTGCCTCTAAGCAAAAGTGAAAACAGTCAGCATAGATTCCTCCGGCTGCTATGGGTCTGCACGTTAGTACACTGCAAATCTTTTTTTGAGGTATAACATGTCATATTAGAAATGGTGTTGATATCAGCTTATCGCTTAAGGCTATAGCTTTTCGCAAGCGAGAAGGTTTCGCAGTTTATTAAAAATATGGCTCTGTCCTGCAGCAAAAAATGCGTATGTACAATTGTACACTACACTTCAAGGCTGCCTTCTCACATAATGCTGTTTTGTTTTATTTGATTTAAGTGGCAGTGCACAACTTAAACATACATTTTTGCATTCTAGGTGTTGGAGACACCAGAAGGCATTGACTACATAAGCTCAAGTGTTTTTGACCAGAATAGCCAATGGGAACATCTCAAATGAGAACGTCTCAAACAATGAATTCGAAGAATCTGCTGAAATTGTGGGTAGTAAGGCCCTCTCTTCATTGCACAAAAGCAATTTTAAACATTTCCTCTTATTTATTTTTTCATTACTTCATTTCTTTTTAGTGTGGTTCAAATGAAGATTCTTTGCAAATAGGTGACAGCATCAGTAGCAGCGATGATGAAGAGAATGAGCAGCCGCTGCCAAACAAAGAAATAAAACCCCGGTAAAATGAATTAGGAAGAAATTCTCAAAGGATTAACTCTGTGTGCAGCTGCAACTTTAACCCAGGATCATCTACTCTTGAGCTGCTCAACTACTTTGAGAAATACTTCTCGCAGAATTTTTAAGACCTAGCATGTTTCACTAATATTTGTATGTTGCAAAGGATTGGAATTGAGCTAGATGCTACATCGGAAGAAATCAGTTTTCATTGGCATAATGATATGCATGGCAGTCTTGAAACTTCTAAGGATTCGAATGTATTGGCAAGACCAAGAATACCGAGTACTGCTGATGCAATGACATCCAAACAATTTTTCAAGCTTCGAGCAGGAATACATGACAGTGGCTTCGATGCTAAGCAGAATCCTGCCCAAGAACAAGCTTTGAAAAGTGGCACCACTAATTGATGCTGTCAGAAGTTTTGAAGCCTTAAATTGGTGTCAGAAGTGTCTTGAATTAGAACCTATCGCAGCAAACAGTACTGATAAACAAATGGTGCCCTTTACAGGAAGGGTCTCCGCTAATTATTTCATGCAAAGTAAGCAAAATCCAAGGAATTGAATATTTGTCGGCTACAATAGATTCAATGGCAACACAGGCCGCTTCATTTGAGCACCACTTCCCATAAAGGTGCCGAAACATTGGTTGAGTTTCAATGTCTCAAGCCTGCTGTTGCAAATGCAGTCTTTTCCTCTGCCGAAATGGCGCAAAAGCTAGCTACTAAGAATTTTAAACCAAAAATTAGCAGCTATTAAGGCAGCCAAGCTGAGAGGCAATGAGAATGCACAATTAAATATTTCTGTAAAGTTAAGACTGACTGGAACTAGCTGTGCCTTGTTAGGTGGTCATCAACCACCTCTGTGGCCTTGAGACACCATGTGTGCAAATGTACACATCATGGAAATTTTTTATTAGCTCAATAAACACGTTCTTATTGATGCCATCAGAGACAAAATTTGAAAGAATCAAAATTTCCTTCACGTTTTTCTTAATCCACACCCGAAAGAGATAACAGACTATCTTGAATAGCAAACTGAGTACCCTCCCTTTCTGTTTACTGAATGAATCAAAACTAGTTTTCAAATAAGTGGCATGGAGTTTGCCTAAGACATGGCAGAGTTAGTTTTCTTTTAAAAACAATTTCATAAACATGGTCCTCTTCAATGCTGCACTGCATGCTGCCACTATGTCACAAGGATGAAGGGTTCAGCGCTGTGAAGTAGTCCATTCATGTGGTAGCATTAATATGCTCATACATGACCTCTAAGATTTAGTGGTAGGGAAGGCGTCAGTAAAACTTAGCAAACCTTGCCCTGATGTTTTGTTTCGAAGGCCAGAGTTCATAAGTAGTTCTCGCAACTCTCAGATAGTGAATTGTGGTACTAGTATACACAGCCGTATTGCAGTGCCTGTGTTAGTGCATTGCTGCCTTGCACGACTATTTAATTATTTAAAGTATTTAATTTGTATTCAATTTGGTTTCAAGCTACACTATTTATATTCAACTAGGCTTTCAAATGCGATTTGCACACCTATGAACATTGTCAATAACATTTGGTAGGCTGTTTTTGCACCATTACAGGAACCTTGTGCGAAGCTTTAATCGCTTTGAAATGTTTCCTACTGAAAGTCCAAAGAAAGTTCTCCCTATATAATAAATCTGTAACTGGCTGAGCGCGCAGTGCACAAAGCGGAACTTGGCTACTTAGTAAATCGACTACCGATAGGCATGCCAGAACACATTCAAAAGAAACCTCACTTGCCTTGCCTCCTAGGCTATCCAGCACGACGAACACCATGAGTAGCCCTTGCGAATGAGCGTTGCGAACTATAGAGGCGATGTCCCCTTCACTGCAAATGCCTCGGCCATCTGAGATGATCAGCAGCAAGCGCGCCGTATCCGGACCTGGAGGTGACAAGTCCATAGCTGCCCTCAGAAGAGGAGCCACTCTGGTGCGTGTCTGCTGGAAGCTCAGTGACCCTGCCACTTTGGCACCAGACTCGCGTGTCCACGGCTGGCCCAATGGATGCAGTACCTGCACTTGCTCACCAAAGCTCACCACACCCAACTCTCCAGCCTCCAACAGGCTCAAGGCTTGAGCCAGCAGTGCCAGTGACTGCAGAGCCAGAGGCCCACAAGGACCCATGCTGAGTGAGTCATCGATGGCGAGCATCACTCGGTACTGCCTCTGCGAGGGCTGCACCCTACGCAGCCAAATCTTGTCCTTACGCAGCTGACTCGCCAGGTATGCTATCACACGTCGCATGGAGAGTCGTTTTCCAGACCTGAAGTCCCCTCGCAGCCGCGATGCCTTAGTTGGTTCCAGCACAAGCCGTAACTGCTCGCAGAGTTCCATCACCAGTGGAGCCACGTCACGCTCCGCCTTTTCCCAGGCTGCCCATGCTTCAGACTTGAGGTCAACACGGGCCACTTCCCACTCCGCTGGCAAGTGTTCCTCTTTGTCTGCTTCCGCCCCTGCCACAAGGTTGGTGTGCGTGTGGAAAGTGGCATCAGGGCCACGCTCCACGTATGCTGTCTCCACAATGGTGCCTGGGTTTTTCTTCGTTTCCGTCTCTTTTGGGCTGGCCACATTTGTGTATGTAGCTGGTGGTTTCTGCGAAGAATCTTCTACTGCTTCTTCTTCTTCTTCTTTATCTTCTTCCATCAACCGATCTGGCATCCTTTCCTCAGCCGGGTTCTCCACTGCAGCCTGTGCTTGTTGCTCCATGGTGGCTGTGTCAAGTGCAACTTGATCATGTGCCTCTTCACTGGTGATGTGCTTGAAAAGTTCAGCCTTTTCTCTATCTTCTGGCTGTGAGCCTTGCTCTGTGGTGTGCAGCCTCTGTGGTTTGACGCCATCTGGCTCTGCTGTGGTACGGTTTTCGGACGTTTTGAAGGGCAGTGGCTCGTCTTCAGTGTGGCTCTCATGACTTGGGCCTGATCCACAAAGGCCTCTTGTTTGCCCACCTGTGCAAGCAAGCAAAAATAAAATTGAGCACATCTGGCTTCATTGCACAAAGGAGTAGCCACAGGTAAGGACATGCACAATACAATAATTTTTTTCAAGCACTAGAAGACAAGATGCCAGTAAAGCTCACATGTACAGCAGACAAAGTAGACAAAGAAAAAAGGGGGCTAGATAATTACCATTTAGAGGAAAAGGAAAAGTGCATCTCTCTCAGCAGTAGAGAAAGGGAATGAAAAAGGGAATGAAAGGCCCAAAAAATGGAGGCACCGTAGGGAAATGTTATTCCTTCTGGCTCCACTGGAATATGGCTGCCCTCGACTATATATTCTGGGGATGAAAGAAGGACGCCCCACCTCCAGAGCTAGAGTAAATCTTCCTTCCAGATGGCTGGGAGACCCTCGTGCGCAGCTCAGACCAGGGCATATACAAGACCGGGTCCTCAAGTCACCAGTAAGCTTGACCTGCTGGCCATCTAGTAGGGCAATGGTACTTCGCCTTATACAGCTATCCGGCTAAATAAAGGCTTCTTTGCTCTCTCCTTTGCAGCCAAATGCCCCAGCCACTATGCCAGCAGAAAGAATGAGTCGAAAGAACCATAGGCACAGCTCATTCAGTTCACCTGGCTGGCGTCCCTGGCCTGCGAGGATATTTAGCTTCTGGTTCACAGCCATTTATTTGGTGAGAGGAAGTTTTGTCAAATCTCACACTTTACAGCAACTTAACTTCTGCATTTCTTTATTACAAACAACTTGTTTAGTTTGCTTCACTAACAACATGCTTCTCACTCCGTGCATTTGTTCAATAGCAGTTTATTTGTTAGTGCACAGATCCGTGGTGTGTGAATACTGAAATTTTCAAATACGATTTGAATATGAATATGGGAAAGATAAATTCCTTCAAAAATTAAATATCTGATCAGTGAAGAAAAGGAAAACAAAAAACAAGAAAATTAAGAGGTGGCAAAATGGTACTACTTCGTATTGGAAGGAGCTGCATGAAACCAGGTGGAGCTGTCATAATGCTGCCGAATATAGTAAGCTCTCGTTAATATCATGTTCAAGGGACCAGAAAAAGAAATGTCCGATTACCAAAAGCTCGAATTTCGGAATCTGTCTGAAAAAAACTGCCGAAAACCATGATTCACAGTAATTTTAACTGATGACACAATGGTTGCCTGCATATGAGATGAAACCGAAGCGAGAGTACTGTTGTTTTTTCTTTCCTGGTTTCATCAGGTGTTTCGCTTTGCTCACGCTATCGGGGAAGCCCTCTTCTCGAAAGAGAAGTCCCTTACTGTTCACAATAAAGCCCTGTTGCATTTTGAGGATGCTTCACTGCATAGCCCAGGCGATCAAGCATTACGTTAAAGCACACATGCTGTGACACAGCGATGATTAGAAAATATTCGGTGTATATTCTGTAAATTTTGCGAATATACATGTGAGTCTTTCAAATATGAATATGAACCGAATAGCAAGCATATTCGATTCATATTAGAAATTTCAAATACTTGCACACCCCTATTTTGTATTTGTCTGTCTAATGGGAACAAGTTTAAGGGTTAGATGCAGTCCAATCTCGTTGATACGATCCCACTTAATATGTTTTTTTGGCATCACAACATATTGTTCTTTTTGTTCTGGCTGATGCCCTATGCATTTTTGTACAGTTAATACACTCATATTTGCACGTGTGCTTGGATAATAATATGATCGTGAAAATATACGAAAAACTTGCATGGTAATGCAAAAGCATTTCTCTTACTTCTGCCAATTAGTACGTTGCTATATATTAGTTTCTTTTTGCCTTTGCCATTTCTGACACGTTGCTTGCTTTAAATCAGGGTAATTGAGGCTCGAGCCTCATTTTGCTGCTCATTGCCGCATGAGACAGCTGTGGTCTGGCTTTTTGTGTCAACCTTGCTAACTGGTGCGACACATCTGATAATGGAAGATTCATTGTTTTTGTTTTTAATTTTGAATGCGCAGATTTGGAAATGTTTTCTTTGCCCGCAATAACCTATATTCTCGGAAGGGGTTTTTTAAATTTTTGTTAATTTTAATTTCATTTCTTACTTACTGCCACGGTTGCCTTTTCCATCAGCGGTCTTCGGCAATCTTACGTTACACAAGGGACATTACAAGCATGTTCAAAGGCAGTCAGCATAGTGTAGTTTCTTGCGCACTCGGCACAGGAGTGGAAGGATGGTGGTTTGATTCCTAGTAGTGACATGATTTTTTACTTCAGTGTCAGTTCATGTGGACAATTTTGTCAAAATAGTCTAGTCTACTCCACCCATGAGCCAAGAAAGGCTTTTGCCCTAAGGAATGCAGGGCTAAACTGTCAACTTTTGAACTGTTGCACCAATCTTGATAAAACTTTCAGGGATGGCTTATCTTCCTCTTATTAGAATATATTCTCAGTTTAATTATCTTAGCACAAATAAAAAAAAGCTTTGTAGCTGTCATAATGAGTCATTAACATTTGGTTCGGTTTGGTCCGTGGGGTTTAACGTCCCAAAGCGACTCAGGCTATGAGAGATTCTGTAGTGGAGAGCTCCGGAAATTTTGGCCATTGGGGTTCTTTAAATTGCACCATTACCGCACAGCACATGGGCATTTGCTTTTTGCCTCCATCAAAAAGCGGCCGCCACGGCAGGGATTCATTCCCATAAGGTAATTAACCCTTTCGCTGTCAAGAACGTATCAGTACATTTCCGCACTTCTCTTCCATAGTGTCACCAACGTACCGGTATGTTCTCTATCGTGTGTTCAAACTATCGCGCCTAAGCACGAAGCGGTGCGCTTGGACAGGCTGCGCCACCTGTCAAATTTTTCTAAAGGTTCGTATTTTCGCCCCGCATTGTGTTGGTACGTATATAGTAAGTATGGAGCGACCGCGTCCACTCCCGCCACCTTCTTTGCTGGGGGGCGCGGTTGCTCCTTGCACGCTACTCTATCGCGCTAAGCGATCATGCGGCGCGTGCGCGCATTACAGGTACACTGTATTACGGGTTCAAGGGTTGTTCTTCCATCTGCCGCAGGTTTGCAGGCTTTCATTTTTATTCTGTTGGCGTGCCTGCTACGACGCATCACGTTCAAGGGCTCGGGCCGTTGCTTCTCCAATCGGACGAACATGACTCGATCGCTGCTTTCGCTCTCTCTTCTTGCCGCGCCCTTGCTTACGGCTAGCAGTAGCAAAGGAGGTTGTTTTAGCCTCTTTCCATCTCCCTGTGTCATCTTGATTTCAGAATGTGCCATTTCTCTCCTTGTGCGGGCCACTGAAAGTGCGCCCTCCATGCATGCGGTTACTTTCGGATGGCTGACTGCGCGGGACCTTCGACTGCGGACTGGAGCGATGGCTCTTTTGATTATAAATAAGAGCCGAGCTTGGATTCGGACTCTCAAGAAGCATCAAGCAGTTTTTTTCTTACATTATCCTCATTTATCTAATCTATAATTCGGCTGATAATGATAATGTTAATTAACAACACCTGCAGAACACTGAAATCTGCATATTCCGTTGACTATGTTATTTGTATAGCAATCATAATCAAAAATAAATCGCTATGCTCGTTCCCCGATATGCTTGTTCCTTGAAACCAAGCCGACACTGGGGGTGCGTCACGGCCAGAAACGCCCGACAGCGAAAGGGTTAAGTGTGTCAGCTTAGGAAAACTATCAATTCAAAAATCATGAAGATGTACAAGCTGTTTGTGCTTAGATAACCGCTAGGCCGATTGCCGGTTCATTGACACTTTTGTAAAAATCTGAGCATATTAATACTGAAATTAATTTTTTATGCTGTCAATATATGTGACATATTTGATATGTAGGACAGGTATTCGGTTCTGAAATGTTCAGCGCCGATGCTGAAGAAAGAGAACGACAATCATGTTCACCACTTGCCGGTCAGGAAAGAAAACGACAACGCTCACTCTGACGCTCGTGCGTGTGCTGACACAAGCGCTACGACTGATCGCTGAACGTTCCCTTGACTGTTCACGGCATAGTGCCCTGTGCAAGGCCGTTTATTACAGATACTTTTTTTCCTCAGAGAATAGTTATGAATTCAAAAATCAGTTTATCTTGTTCCCAACAAAATAGTCCAGAAAGCACCTTGAAAGCAGCCTTTGGCAAAAAAGTTTCGAAACGGTAGTTTTCCTGATGGTTGCGCTCTTGCAAAAAGTGTAAACTGAGAAAAATGAGTTTAAAGATTTCAGAACACGCTATTCAAATTTAGGGCCTAAATTGGCCTGGTGCATACATTCGGCCGTCCCTTTCAAAACGGCAGTGCTCCGTAAAGACTATGTCAAGTTACCTTTTTTTTTTTTTTTTTAAACAGCTGTTTAGTGCCCTTGTCTGCGCCTGTGAAATGTTTTCCTTTTGGTTGCTGGGCATGCCTCTTCATCTAGGCTCCATATTCTATCTTTTGGGGGTCCACATGTATCCCTTGCCCCATTATAACGGCCGCACGTAATTATCCTGCGAAATTACACGCATTGTTCGTTTCCCGCAGTGACACTGCCGCAGGTTTCCCTCTCTCCTCCTGACCTACCCGGGACACCTTCTCTCCCCAGTCCAAAATGAGGAGCGCGCCTTTCTCGACCAGACATGGGCATCTTCATGAGGGCGTCTTCACCTTCACCTCATGAGGATTTGACTCGGTGAGGTGAGGGTGAGGAAGAATTGGCGCTGAAAAATCCGCGAGGACGAGATTGAGGGAAAGCATAGGCGGTGTGGCGAGTGTAAAGAAGGGAAAAATACAGAGTTTGAGGGGTGAGGGCAAATGTTGGATGCGCAACGCTTGCTGCATTTTCGAGCATAATTCCCAATATTCCTGCAAGCTGTGGTGCAGTTGGTTGCACCACAAGGCGCAAAAAGAAAATGTCACTTGTTTCCACATGTTTCTTGCAGTCGGATAAAGACGAGAGCGAAGGGCGGCGGCGTTGCGCGCGACAAGTAGACCCTTCGGCGACGAATTGCACTTCTGCATTGAAACTTGATCAGTTCATCTGCAACCCTTAATTTTCGTGGTTGCTTTTCGGCCGCACAATGAAGAGCCCAACAATAAATGCTTGCAACTGGTGCATGTTTTGATGCTATCAAATCATAAGAAGTTTTGACGTGATATTCCGTGTGCATATGATCTTAATCGAAGGAAGGAAAGCTGTGCTGTGACATCCCATTCACCTGCAGTACTGCCCGTGTATATGTTTTTATAGAAAAGGACATAAAAGCTGCTGCGAAGGTAACTGCAGTTTTATATACCTTGAGCGGTCATTCCGGCGCGATACTGCCTAAATGGCCCGGACTTGTGAAGTAGCTTTTCTCTGTTTTCACTTTTGCAAGTTTCAACAAGTGACACTTCATCACCGGTCCTAGAAAGCGAGTATCGTTAGGATCCTGGCAAAGTTACACAGTGTTATTTCTCCGATTATTTAAGGTCATTAAGAAACTGACGAACAAATCAGATATCCACGTATAACTTAGCTCTGATCGAGCCGGATTGTAAGGGTATATATGGCATATAGAGTTTAATGTTCCAAAGTGGATTCGGCTATGAGGGGTGCAAGATAAGCAGAATAAGATGACATGCATCTCAATAAATATGAATAAAAATGTTCCAAGTATATTAAAAAAAAAAAAGGTTAGCAGATCGCTTAAATTTTGCAGTAAGCGATCATAGAGAATGTTGTATCTGCACCCATGTACACTCCTGTAGAGCAAAGAGAACAAAATGAGAGCATTCATAGAAGAGCCGCACCTCTCTCTCTCTCTCTTTTTTTTGTGAGCGTCTTTCACAATATTAACCAGTGAATGACGACGCATCTGTACAATGACACACACAGACGTGAAACGTCTTTTTTATCAAACAGGATAGAACAGCTTGGCAGTGCATTTTAGGTGACTGTTACAAAAAAAACTGAAAGACTGAGTTCTTATTCGATGAAATTCTGTCAGTTAGGTTGCAGGTACAGTGAGTTAGAAATACGATTTCTAGTCCCCTATAGTTGACGGTAATATTGTTCTTAGAGTGAATTAGGTGCCTGGAGCAGAAGAAAGCTCATCAAAAGAACAGTCATATGAAAACACTCCCAGTCATTCAGATGGTCCGAGTGTTGAACAGTGTTGACTATTAGTTTTTCTTATACATCACGCTTTCTCGTTTTCATTTAACTTAATCAGTTACTACAGTCGCCCACTGTAGCCGCGCGCTGTTGAGGCTACGGCGAAGGAAGCCAATGCAGCTCTTCACCGGGTAATTTAGCAGTAATCGGCTCCAAAAGTGCTGAACTATACCCTTCAGGCATAAACCAAACCATTTCTATGCATAAGTGAATCTTATGCTTCAGAATATTCGCATGCGCGAACTGGTTTTGAGGGCAGTGTCGCTTGGCGCAGTGTAGGCACGCTGCGTTTTTGCCTACACCCCATGTTGCAGCCGATCGCAGCACCATCTTTGTTTACAAAAATGATGCTTGTGTATAAGAAAATGTACGTGGCAGCACTGAAGGCACGGCTGACCACACACTTTTCCCTCCACTGGTCCTGTGTTGTACAGAAAACAAAATGTAATAGAATGGGGCACAGGTGCACTAGCTAGGTAGGCTTCAAAGGGAAAGGAAACGCACTACAAACGGCGAAGCAGGAACGAAAGCCACAAAATTGCTCTGGCGCTCATGGTGAATAAAAGTCTAAAAACGACCCTATGTAGGGAGTCACCGAGAGCGATGTCGCTGTTTCCAGCCTCAGGGAACACGATGGGACTGGCGAAGTACTTGGGACCTCCGCTTCACACTGGTAACGTTTAATTGCCATTCAGGGAAACACAGGTCCAGAAAAAAAAAAAGCATGTCAGAAAGAGAGGGGACACGCAGAAGAAACATTAAACATAAAAGACCGAGGTGAGGTGATCTTATCTGCTGTGACTCTGCCATGCGTCAGATAAAAAGTTTTCCCGTCCGGAGTAACTTAAATGAGAAATAGATGCATCAGAAGGTGTTTTTTGACTGTCTGGGCAGCAAGGCTTTACACAAAGCTTTCATAAGCTGGGTAAATTCCAATTTGCAACAAAGCCGACGGAAAATAAACAGAGCAGTGAATTTGTGCTGATAAAAGTCGCGATAAAATAAATCGCAGTTCAACATCTGATGTAATCTTTGTCATGTGCTTGCAGAAACAAGCAGGATTTTCTTATTTCTTTTACCATTTTTTGCTTTGCTGTGAATTAGCAAAAGCCATCTGTTTGCAGACTGTGTTCAGCCGAGAAGGCTATCCGGAAGAAACTGTCACAGATAATGGGCCTCAGTTTAGTTCGCAAATGTTTGAAACATTCTAGAGAGAGGGGTATTGCGCATCGTTGTTCTTCTCTGTACTATCCACAGAGAAACGGCGCGATTGAACGTTTTAATCGCGTGCTGAAAGATTTCATGCAGGTTGCCCAATTGGAGCAACGGCCCCTCCAGGCTGCTGTGGTTGACTATCTCTGCATACATAGGTCGATGCCACATGCGACAACGGGTGTGTCACCAGCTAAGTTGTTCCACGGGTGCCAGCCAAGGACAAGACTCAATACAGTGGGTTTGCCGACAAGAAAGGGTGGCCATGCCGGTTCGAATAAAAATGTTCCTGCTAGGGTTAGGACGAAGCAGATGTATGCAAAACAGTATACAGACAGGAGGCGAGGTGCGAAAAGACCAGCCTTTAGAGTAGGGGACTTCGTTCGTGTACGCAAGACAGCAGACGGTGGGAAAGCGTCGGTAAACTACACGGGACCTTTCAAGATTGTCGGCAGAAAAGGCAAAAATAACTTTTTGATGAGCGCAGGTCGTTGCTGGAACGCGTCTAAACTAGTTCGGGTTCCCTACAATCAATCGCAGACAATAGAACAATGGGCATGGGAATTGCCTCATCACTGCTCGGGTACCGCTGGGCCTGAAAGCCGCGCAGACGCTGAACAGGGTGAATTGTTGCGATTGCCGGAAACAAGGGCTGAAGTTAATGAAGAAGTGGTTGCTCCTTTAGAGGATTCGGGGAGCAACCTTTGCGTCGCAGCACTAGGGTACGCCGACCTGTAGAAAGATTTGGGTTTTCTTTACCTGAACAATAAGTGTTTAGTTTGTGTTATTTTGGTTGTTGCAAATTACTATGTTGTATTTTTCAAGCGGGAGGCGATGTTGTATCCTTATTTCTTGTTTCAGTTTCGTTTCTTTCAGTGTACATATCGTCATCGTCATTCAATATGATTCCCTATATAAGTGGCTTCACTGTGACGAATAAAGGAGGGTTTTTGCATACTGCGCTTGCGTGGTCCCGTGTCATGCGTCTGGTCTGAATCAGACACCACACCATCATATCGTGCATTAAATATGTGCTGCAAGTAATTACAACAGATTCTCTTTTTTCGTAATTTCTATAGCATTAAGTTTTACTTTTTCTGTTTTCTCAAGACAGTTTTCTTCAGAGGCGTTTTAATATCATTGGGGAAGTAATAGAGTGTAAGCATTGAGCACAGTGTCATGAAAGAGTTGTTTTATTTCCAGTTCCTTCATTTTCAGTATACAAAGTCCAGTGTGTTCGCATTTCGTGTTAACCTGTTGAAATCCTGTTCCGGAGTAAGGTTCTTTAATATTCTTTATTCGATTTAAAGCATCCGTTCTGTACTTAAAATAGGTTTCATGCACTGTAATGCCCGATTATCGTAATTCCGTACGTTATGACAGACTCAGGCACAATGGGGTATGACAGTACTCAACCAGGTTCTATAAATCTTTGCTGAATGCGGGTTCGGGTTTGGCTTCACCTATGATAGAGATGCCAACACAAGGATGCCGTTTAGTTCTTAGATATATATATATTGCTGTCCGCAAAATCCAAGCCTGCTGGAGGTATCGGCCTCGCTAAAAAAGACTGGTGGTATTTTAAACCACCAGTCAGCTCATTTCAAGCTTATGCCGCTCCTGACAAATCCTGCCAAGATGAAATGACACATGGCGTGGGTGTCTGGCTGCAAATACTGATCAATGCAAGATTTCCCTGTGATGTGGTCACCTCTGTTTAAGAGATCCTTGCCAGTGATGCTAGAGGTTAGAGAAGCACCGCCGCAGTGAAGAAGCTAGCGCAAGGTACAAGACCCATTGCTGTTGCCATCAAATCTCCCACCGCTTAAAAAATGTGGCAGAGAAAGGTGACATAGTCATTACTGCACTAAAAAAAAATAGCTGGCATGTGCAATACGGTTGCAGGGAAAGCACAAGCATGAATGCAGCATCAAGCAAGTAGGCAGGTTCGTCCCGTTTACCGGATACCGGAGTCGTTTACCGGATACCGCTGTCCTGTGTCAAAAGCTACATAGGACAAATTGGATGTTGCAGAAACGTCACACTTTGGGAGCACCACACAGGAGTAGGCGCACTGGCAGGGCATAGGAAACTGGCCGTCCATTGTTACCAATGCCATGGTTCTGTTTCACAGAACTGAGGCGTGCGCCTTGGTTATTTGAAATGACAATCTTCAAGAAGTTCGCATCCAAACTCAGCGGAAAAGAACATGAAGCATTTGCTTTAAGATGAAGTTCGCCTCTTGTGTTAGCAACTGAAATCTCAGTTGTCTTATCCAATAATTTAAGGAGTCTAACGATCTTGACAGAAAGCTTTCTTACACACGCCAGCGAGCCAATGTTCTTACTTTGTCATTACTTTGCCAAGATCAGCTTCACTGTAGAAGTGGACCATGTTTATGGCAGCCTTCAAGGCTCATTATCGAAAACATGGTTTCCTTAGCTTAGTACATCACAATATAAAACGAAAAAGTGATTGTTCAATGCTGCAGAAATAGAGCAACTATTGAACTGGAATTTGACACAAAGCAGAGTTTAGATTCGAGGAAAGCTACAATACATCACACCCGATGATAGAGGTCTGCACGGGCCAGGCCCGACCCGCTATGGCATGTTTTTCACCTATCAAGATGGGAGGGTGACATTAAAAACCAGCGCTGCAGGGCACTTGGACCTCGAGTAAGACCCGCCGCTCCAGATCCACGCAGGCACTTTCGTTGGATTTGTTTAAAACAGGCAGTAATATCCCTACATTTTTTTAACATACAGATGAGCAGCTTATATTAATTGCTTTTATGCATGCCGCCAAGGTGAGAGTCACACCAGAGAGCACCTGTCTCACATACTGTTAAAGCATCTGCCAGGTCCGAACAAGAGGAAGACTTTGGGGAAGAAAACATCTACAGTTTGCGTGGTACCTACTCTAATGCGCAACACTACCCTTCAGCGCCTCACACTCACAAGACTAACTCAATATTAATAAGGCAGACGGTCGAGATTAAATTAAACCTAATTCCGCGTAGTCATGGTATGTCCTTGGATCTCTAGCTGGCAGGCTGAAATTATGAAAGCACTTTTTGATTCTGCTCAGCCGTTTCTGTGGAAGGAAAGAGGCCTCCTCTCCTCTGCGGATACCTCGTGTTGTCGTGCAAGCAGTTCTTCGCTTCTCATGTGAGCGAGAAGCCTGCTTTCATGTAGCATCCTTTCCCTTTTTCTGCCTAGTGCCAAACACACGCATACACCATGTGTATGCATACTTTTACTAGGCTGGGAAAATGTTTCACTGGGCACGGTACAGTGTGTAGCACGCTTCCCCTGGTGGCGTAAACAGCCCCGCATTGGTATTAGGACCCACTCAACGACCCCGGTCATACATTGTGGGGACTCCTAAGGGGTTTCCCCAACGTAATCAGATGCATCTTGTCCCAGTGTCCAGAGTTCCCCTATTACTGGAGATGGACCAGAGGTGGAACCACCAGGTAGCCAGTATACAAGAGGCTACAGGTGATTTTTCCTTCAATGACTTCTCCGTCTTTACCTCAATCACAATAGCAGCATTCAGGTTTACCTCTGGCTTGAAGACCGATTTGGAGGCACAAGAGACTGGACTTGCAATACTGCTATGTGAACTGTCCCTCCCCCTTTCTCAAAACAAGGGGGAGAGTATGTCGCGAGGTTGTGCCACTGCACCGCTTGCTATATAAGAGAGTGCAAATAAAGCCCGGGAGTCTGTGCCTGCAGACCAGCTTGGTGTGTGGCTCGTTACTGCATGGTGCGTGCTGCGAATACATGCCTCGCGGCAGTTTGCAGGCGATTTCACCTATAATTTGGCATCTTAAAAGAATTCATATTCAATTCGATTTGCGCTGCTGATTATTCAAATTAGAACTTTATTAATTTTTATTATTTGAATTTGCTTTACACCCGACATTTTGCTATTCACACAGCTCTAACACAGACCCTTACCATTATGAAGTTTCTCCTGAACACTGAATTCTTGCTCGCAGGGGGGTGGGGGGGAGGCTGTGCAGAGGCAGAGAAGGGACAATGGGGTCTTGCTTTACTTGAAGACGCTGTCTGCCTTTCCACTTAGACCGAATCAAAATTTAAAGCAAAAATCTGCTGAACTATGCATGTCCACTGAAAGTCACATTATAACATCGAAGTTGTGTACACTGTGTGATATCTTCACGACCACACAAAGGTAAGGTCATGAGGATATCCCCTAAAAGATGATCTTTTAATAATGGACACATGGACATCTCATGGGTGTACAAAAATGACGTTTGATATTGAGACCTTTTGTGAAGATCCTATGGATATTGCTGGTTGTGTGGGAATGGCTTCTTTGAAATAACCATTTGACTAACTGTGAAAAATCCCCACTGTCATGCAGTTCCCCTTTTAAAAGAAAATAAGTACTGTTCAGGTTTCCATCACATATATTTTACTTTCACATGAACTCTTTGTGACAGTTTTTTGAGGGTCATCTGGTAATTCAAACTTCAGATAAACTAGGTGTTTTTCTCACTCCCCTGAAGTCCTAAAAAAAAAGGTTTTATTGTGCATCCTCATAAAGGGCCTAATAGAAAAAAAAAGCTGCTTACCATGACCTACAGTTGAGTCTTCCTGCTCGGCTTCTTCACGTGATGATCCCTGCTCTGCATTACTAGCATTTAACCCAGTCCCAGTATTTTCAGCTTCTGTAGACGCATCACCTGGAAAAAAAAAAAAGAAGAGTGAGACATGCTGCTCTGATGTCTGTAAGTAAGGACGCATCATATCTTCTTGATCATCCCATCACCTGAAAGGCAACAACAGTAATGGCTGCTGTGCTGGCCATTGTGTGCAGCACCAATTAGTACTATTGCGCTCAATATGACATGCAGTCAGCGAGCGTGTGGCCGCAGCACTATCTGGAAGCATGGTGGGGCCGACAAGTGGCACGCCTGAAAACCAAGTGGAAAGGATTCTGCTGTTCCAGCAGCCAGGTGCGTCCCCTGCGTCATCTGAGCACATTATTTATCACAGGAGCCGGTGTGTTTAGTTTTACACAGGTGAGACGTCATGCCAGGGCTGATGGTTTTGCAGGGAAAACCAGGTGCTAGCAAAATGAACAAAGTAAAGTCAAGTGCAACATGCGCCTAGCATTCGGTACACAAGCTCCGGCGATGCTTTAACACTATGCCACTGCCAAGACTAGGTGGCACAGGGAGAAGGATTAATGCTGGAACAGAAAACCTTCCCCTTTCCTTTTCGTCAATTCACATGAACAGCTGAACACCAGGCCAGGAAAACCTTGTATTCATTGAAAAACTGGAGGGTAGTCGGATGCTCTACCACAAGGCCACCGCTTCAGTTTACCATGCTTCTGGGAAGTGCTGTGGCCACATTTCTTGGGGTTGCAAGCCACATTGAGAGCATTCGTGTGGGTGGCATTAATCCTCTCATTTGAGATAACTAAGAGACTCAGCGTGCGTGGAAGCAGTTGGGCTTGTAGAGGATGAGCGCTGCTGCGGTGGTTTCACAAGGAACATTTCAATCATTCTCAATTTATGCTTGGAAACTGTGTACCACAGGCTAG
Organism: Amblyomma maculatum; assembly: GCF_055883805.1. Taxonomy (NCBI): domain Eukaryota; kingdom Metazoa; phylum Arthropoda; class Arachnida; order Ixodida; family Ixodidae; genus Amblyomma; species Amblyomma maculatum. Next base: position 322,891,807 of record NC_139344.1, on the reverse strand, counting down.
ACAACAAGAATATGTGAGACAGAAACATTGCCGGCCTCGGATGCCGCTTTTCGATGGAGACGAAAAACAAGGCGCCTGTGTGCTGTGAGATGTCAGTGCACGTTAAAGAACCCCAGGTGGTTGAAACAAACCAACCAAATCAACCAACCAGAAACGTGCCTGAAGCTGACCAATGCAATCACACCACATAACGGGGCAATTTTGTTTTAACGCGGTAGCGTTAAGGGTCCCGTGTCGCAGCAAAGTCGGTGTCGTCGGCGGCGGCCGCCATCCCGCGTCGGCCGTGAGCGAAAAATCTCAGAAGCATTTAATAAATAAAAGTGAGCAGGAAAAATCGCCGACCTGAGGAATCGAACGTGGGCCTCTGGGGTGCGAGACGAGCCGCTAACCACTCAGCCATGCCAGCTAGGTGGTTTGAAATGGACAAAGGCGCGTCTATTGATTGCGGTGTTGTCTCAGAAATGTCCCTTAGAGAAGTGTAATGTGACGTATAATAATAATTATGAGTACGTAAATTACAGAATTACAGAACACGCAGTTAAGCGAGTGGCAAATTACTTTTCCCCTGTACTTCCTCTTCGCTTGGCGTGCACGTAGCGCCATCATGCGTGTGGTGCAAGACGGGGCATGTCCTCCAAGATCTTCATCGCACCGGCTCGGATCGGCAACAATGTTGCCGACGAACTACGACTGCAACGTGAGGCCCGCGCGTTTCAGCAAGGTGGCTGGCAGAGCTTCTAGGTCCCAGAATCATGTTTCAGAACAAGTAATTACCAAGCAGTCGTGCTTTGGACAAGTTAATGAGTGTTGTATCATGTGAATTACGTCTTTGTGTTACTCAAAAGCGCGACAAGCAAATGAGTAGACGGTGTGAACGGGGCGCGATAACGCTATCGCGTTCCATTCTTAAAGGCAAAGCTTAAGCGTCCTCCAAATTTTTGTGCCTTTGGTTTGCATCTTCAGTCTGCAAAACCTAATAGGTCCATCAAGCGGCCTAGAGCATAATCAGTACGTGAGGGCCAACTAGGCCACATGGTGTCATAAATTCACCGCTTGGGGTGGCCTTCCATAAGCGGCACTATATCTTCAGGCATTGCAAAGGAGTAGGTAGCAGTTGGACACAAATGCACTGCGGCTCAAGTTGCTGTTCTTGTGTCTGTTTCATGAGCCACCTTGCTGTGTTTGCCAGCTGTGTCTTAGAGTTGTGGTGGCGCGTTTAGCGCCGCGTGCTACGAGGTGAAGTGCTGTGGCAGCGCGTTCAGCGTCACACGCTAAGAGGAAGAAAAAGGAATAGTCACGCAGCGGCTGCAATAAATCAGTTTTGGCTTGTGGCTCTTGTGGAAGCTTCTTCTTCTACATTGGTGACCCGGATGTGATTCAACCACACAATCTTCTGATCCGGAGTCAGAACAACGGTATAGTGCTTTCAGCTGTGAGCTGCTCACGGCATACCTCACAGTGAAGTTCTTCCGTTTTTTTCGTGGAAGGCCTCCATTTCGTGATCTTCACAGACCACAAACCACTCATGAGTGCCTTTTCATCATCCAAGACCACCTACTCGCCCAGGAAAATTCAGCATTTGGCTTTCCTAGCTGAATTTTCTATCGACATACTACACATCAAGGGCGCCCATAACATTCCTGCCGACACCCTCAGCCGTGTATCCGCCTTACAAGCCCCATCTTTCACATTGCAAGATCTGGCTCATTGTCAACAGCAGGATGAAGAACTTCAAGCACACTGTTCATCACATTCATCATCCTTGCACTTGTGACCTGTACATTTTCCTGGCGTTCATCCTGGCGTCGACATTATTTTCGACGTTAACCTTGTTACTGGACGCACACGCATATTCCTGTGCCTTTACGCCGCATCCTTTTCAACGATATTCACTACCTTTCTCATCCTTGTATCCGTGCCTCTCAGCGCCTGGCTGCGGAATGTTTTGTCTGGCTTGGCTTCAATGCTGACGTTGAACACTGGGCTCGGCTGTACCTTGCTTGTCAACACTGCAAGATTCATCGTCACACTACCACAGCTCTGGGAGGTTTTCAGCCGCTGGACATTGCCACCATCGCGTGGTTAACTATAATTGATTGTTTTACGCGCAGACCAGAAGCTACCCCGCCTGACATCACCGCTGAAATGGTTGCCTCCGCACTCATCTCCACGTCGATCATCAGTTTAGGCGTGCCAGCAGAGATCAACACCGACAGAGGCTGCCAGTTCAAGTCTGCATTCTTTGCCAGTTTGACCCAGCTCCTCGGTATCACCCACCTCAAAACTACAGCTTACCATCCACAGGCCAACCAAGGGCTTGGTCGAGAGGCTATACCGCCAGCTGAAGGTTTTGCTCATGCCATACGACCTTTCAGAGCACTGGGCCACTTCCTTGCCAATCGCCTCTTTAGGAATTCGTACGGCCATCAAGGAAGACCTCGGGTGTGCCTCTTCTCATCTCATCTATGGCACATCGTTTGTGTCTACTGGCCAAATTCATGTGCCCCCCTGCCAAGAGCACCGTCTGGCCTCCTGCCATACCTTACGTTGAATGGCTAACTATTCTCCTGTCTCGTATCTTTGCCCCTCCTACACAAGCTCGCCAGTACAAGTCGACCTTTCTCCACCGAGATTTGAAAGACAGTGCCTACGTTTTTCGTACGCATAGATCATACCCGCCGCCCACTTCAGGCACCCTATACTGGATCCCATCTCGTCCATCGCACGAGGCAACAAAACTTATACCTTGCGTGTCAACAGTCGTGACACCGCTGTCTCCCCCAACTGCCTAAAAGCCTGCACATAAAGCCTGCACATATCTACAACACCGTGCTACCTTCATCAGCTGTCCTCTCGCTTCTTTCTTTGTTTTTTTTTTTCCAACAAGGTATCTTCCTGCCCCTCTTTATCATGACGGAAGACTGTTCACTGGGATGACTCAGTCTCCTGAGGGGGAGGCACTGTGGTGGTGCGTTTAGCGCCGTGCGCTAGGAGGTGAAGTGTTATGGTGGCACGTTCAACTTCGCGCGCTGAAAAGAAGAAAAATGAACAGACGCGCAGCGGCTGCAATAAATCGGTTTTGGCTCGCGACTTTTATGAAAGCACCTTCCTCTTCCACAGAGTAATTAACCACTGACCTCACTCCAATAAGGAGGTATCCAGCCAACAATGCTTAATGCTTTGTGACAGCAATCTGTAAGCTCCTTTGCAATGCGAGCATTATATAAAATGGCAATGCTAGACCTGTTTTCACTGAATGCAATTGTTATTCAAAGAACTGTGAACAAAGTATTCGTCCATAAAGTAAAATTTATTACAGTTGTTGATTAATTTTTCGATTGCCTGATTACTTCGACTCTGCCATGGCACCATCATGCACGCCATAAAGTCAATGTATAATGCCTACCAATATTTCAGACGTTTGAAACTTTTCTTGGTCAATCTTTCGAACATTTTCTCTTGATCGCAGGTCAAAAGCTGCGAAAAAATTCCACATCACAGCCATTTTAGCCTTCTGCAACCTTGAACCCTCGTTGCATGCATCCTACACACCCACTATACTCTCGATAGCAGGCACCGCTAGCTATCGGGAGTTAATGGATCTGTTACTCCCTGAAATCGGGCAGCCTGTTATGGTGGCCATACGAAAATGTGTCTGCAAAATGTGGAAGAAAAAGGTGAAAACAAAACACGACACGACGTTACATGAAGATGAGACTGGTAGCCATGAATGTGTATGTAATGACAAGTGGTATATAAATGTAATCTGAGTCATTATGGGTTAGTCATGAGTTGAGTCATAGTCACTTGTCATGAGTCAATCAGATCAGAGATCCAGTGTGCACGACTATGAAGTCCATGACTTGTTTAAAGGATTATAGACACCAAAATTTGGTGGCATTTTTCTTCTTGTTAATGATGCATAAGTCATTCTTGTATATCGATCCGCAAGCAGTTTTTGCCTACGACCGCTAAATAATATATAACTGAATTTTCTTTTCTCACCAGTTTCAGTTTCGATATCTGAGAGATGGCTGACGTCACAAAAAAAGCGATATAATCGCTCACTGTTCACTTTCAGTCATTACTGTTTTTCAGGCAAGCTGTCTTAATCATTAAAATGAATTCAAATGACATAGCAATGATTGTATCACTGTACTTTCATCCCTCGCATGGCCTAGACTTGACTGTAACGTCGCAGCCACCGCTCGGCTGTTGAAACTGAAACAGGTGAGAAAAAAAATGCGATTATAAATTATTCAGCACTAGCAGGCGAATGCGACGTGGTGATCCGTGCACAATAATGTCTTATGCATCATCAGAAATGATAAAACACGAACCTAAAAATTAGGTCTCTATTAAGTCAAAGTCATGACCATGAATAGTGTCTTGTCACGATACCCAAAAGTGCTGAAGAGGTATCGAAGACGTCTAGGAGCTACTAAGAGCAGCTAATGCACATGCTTTCACATCTCTCCAATGCATATCTCTACAGTGCTCTCAAAGTTTTGATGATAGAGTTCATTATGTTTCTAGATTTCTTCAACATCATTGATCACCAAGAACAACTTTATTCGAGTGTGCATTTATCTTACACTTTAACAGCTGCTAATTATATTTGTACCCATTTGTTTTGGCGCAGTGTTTGTACTGTTGCTGAATCTGAGATAATGCGTTCCAACTCCAAATGGTTACTGCAGCTTGTGAGACAGTATTGCTTTTTTTTTTTTAAACCGACGCACATTGCTCCTGCGGAAACAGCTACCATCATCGATTTTTTTTTTTTCTCGCGAGAGAAAAAAAAAAAAAAGTCGCTCACATAGAGTCATGTGGGAGCAGCGAGGCTTCGCCCAAGCTGGTCTGCCAGTATCCCGCGCCTCTTTCTATTTGAACATTGAGCCGCTCTGACTGTAGCACGAGGTGATGTTCTAGATTACAGTGATAGGAAAATGGGAATGCGGCATGTCCCTCAGATGAGGGACCACTGCCTTTGTGCGGCGTGGGGGAAGAGGAGATTAAAGGCCAGTGATGAAGAGTGCTTTTTTCCCTATCGTCGCTGCCGCACTGAGCAGACCGGCTGTGATGAGTTGATTAACACAGGAACTGACCAGCTCTTCAAATTATATGGTAAATAAAGTGACGTCTTTGCTGTGAATTCATTTTTTCAGATTGCTTGGTTTTCTGGATTCTTTTCAGCCCTTTGAGAGTCTGAAAAATCAGTTGGCGACTGAAGAAAGACTTCCAAAAGAAAATCATCCATCTGGCCCTGGACATAGCTGAATCCCAAGGGATTTCAGCCAGCTGAAAGAGGAGGAAGATTCCTTGATGGGTCCAAATAAAGTTATTCATCCTCATCATGGCGACTATAGTCTTACTGAATTCATTTTTCTTATTTAATTGCCTAGTGGTTCTCATGAGAATAGTAAATTACACTGCTTGTTATAAAAACAGAATTAAATATGCAAAAGCTCTGTTTCTTTTCATAGCTACATTTTGTAAAAAAACATTTGCCTCTACTTCCAGCTGACCGTACAGATAACTGCAGTCAGTATAAGCGATTAGTCTCAAAATGCATTCAATTTCTAGCATTCCCAGCTATGCTTTTCGTACATCTCTAACTTTCCTTCCTTTCACTTCCTTGTGTTCCATTTATTCCTGTCGCACACTGCCCTTTAATAATGCCGAGTGCAAAATTACACAAGTAATGCCAAGATGCAATAACTGCAGCAAAGGTAATAAACCAGCTCTGTTAAAAGCATCGGTCAATCATACTCAAAACATTCAAAGAGGTACCATAGCCTATCCCGATTCAGCATAGTAGTGTCAGCTATGTTAAAACACCTACAGGCACCAGGAATGCTGCTTACCACTTCTGACTACATCACACCAATAAAGATAAGAGACAAAGAAGCCATGACAGTAACCTGCTGCATCCTGCACGTCTAGAGGAGGAGCAGCCTGCTCTTCCGATGTTCCTTCCTCCTCTGCATCACCAGCAGCCTCCTCCTCACCACCAGCAACCTCCTTGTCAAGATCAGCATCGGAGACAGCAGCCTCTTCCTCACTGGGTAGCTCAGAAGGGTGTTCCTCTTGGTTGTCACTGGCACCATCTTCAGCATCAGATCCCAGGTCCATACCCTCAGGAAGCTCCATGGGTTCTGGTTCCTGTACAGATTAAACATATCACAAAGATATGCGCTGCGTTCGGCTCTGGACCATCTTGACAGCCGTCCTTTCACAGAGGAGAAAATCCTCGGCCCATGGCCACGGAAGGCGTCTAACGGCAAAGCCTTCAAAGCACTTATGTATTTTATGAGAGACACAAACTTGATTGAGAAACTGTGACTGTGCTCCTCGCCGCCTTACCTTTCCTATCATTCTCTTCTATCTTTCTCCTTTAAACTCCTCATTCCCCTTCCCCAGTGCAGGGTAGCAAACCGGAAGCCTTCCTGGTTAACCTCTCTGCCTTCTCTCTCTTTCTCTCTCTCTACAGATTAAACAACCTTATCATCATGCAGCCTCACTGTCCTCACTTTAAACCTGCACACAATCATATACTGATGTTTACGGTACCACATGCTTAATAAAATTTCTGATCATGAAAAAAGTGCTACAAGGGTAAAACTCATCAAGTGACAATGATTGGCACGTTTTCCTAGCTCATTTTGTGTAAAATAGAAGTACAGAGTGACACTCACTTGGTGGAAAAGGTAGTGGTTCTGAGAATACCTAGAGCAGTGAATGGCAGTTTTCCCAACAAAATATTCTTTACAACTTGCCCACTGCCTGTGGGAGGGTTCCTGGTACTAGTGTAATGCAAATGGTAACAAAGCGCATGATATGCTAAAGGTGTTCATTGTTAAGAAGCCACATTAGACTTCATTCAAGGAGAGCTTGAAGATACTTTTTTTTGTCTTATCGGTTTGGTTTCGTTTGACGTCCCAAAGCGACTCAGGTTATGAGAGACGCCACGGTGGAGGGATCTGGAATTTTTACCAGCTGAGGTTTCTTTAGCGTGCACTGACATTGCACAGCACATGGGCACTTTGTTTTTCACCTCCATTAATAGTGGCCGCCACGGCTGGGATTCAATCCCGCACCCTTGGACACAGCAGTCGAGTACCCTAACCACTACATGCTGCGGTGGCGCCAGGCATAAGAGACTCTTTTCCCTCCGTCGTTCTTTCACTTTTCTCTTTTCCATGCATCTGGGTCGCACCACGCTTTCTTGCCATGACCCCTCCAATGCTTTTCTTAACTCGCGCATCACTCCTTTTGTAAAAGAGTGAGCAGAAGTGCTCATTTTGATTGTGTCTTCATTCAAGTTTGCGCGCAATGGCAGTACCGCATTTCTTGCGTGGCAGTGAATTGTGAAACCACAACGCGTCATTGGAACAGACAAGCACTAAGCACTCTGTCAACCTTACTGCAAGTCTTGTTATCCAAACAATCGGTCTTGTTCCGAGACGCCTCACATTCTTTGCGGGAATGAACGAAAAGGGAAAGAAAGCACACCACATGGAGCGTGATTGTAGAGATTAGAGCGACTAGGCACTGTGATAACAAGCGCATACGCAGTTCCGCTGTGGCAGTCGCACTGCATGCGGTATGCTAAAACTAATCCAAGTGTGCAGCGGACTTAGTGGGCTGCTTTTTGTTCACTGATGAATAAGATGTTCTTGAAAGAGAAGCTACCTATATATGGCCTATATTTTGACCTAAAAAAATACTTTTTTGGTTATACAGTCGAACCCCGTTAAAAGAGACATTATCGACTCAAATTGTTGGCATCCCTATGTCTCCCATTAATTACCTTTTTTTTTAATAGACATCGTATGTAGAGGACAAGTTAGCCTTGACTGTTGGTACTCAGTCTCGCTTTTAACAGACATTTTAACATTAGATGTGGCCCCATCAATCTCCAGGTTCAGTTGCAGCCACGGTGAAAACAAACAAGAGAGACACCCGCGCTATCATTATTAATTACCATCTCAGCAAACAAAGAGTAGGTCAGTCAGCTATGAAATGATTAAAAGAAGCACCTGCGGTGGGAATGCGACATAGAGAAGCTTTTTCAGGCTTGCCCCGAATAGAATAAGCACGACTGCACATTGGAGCATCTGCACGAGCCTACCGGGAGCAGGCGTTGGGTTCTTCAATTAGTGCAGCTTTGTAACAAGAAACACGATAGATGTTCTGTCCGCTAGTCTAAAGAACACAGCAGAAATTGTCTATTACGTAACATTCTAGTATAAACAACAAATCTATCCGGTAAATGCGAAGAAAGTGATCAGCTAGTGATGTAAATAAGCCATTGCGCCAAAAAAACGAGATATAGCCAAGCCAAGACCAAACAAACAAAAAAAAAAATGACATAAAAACAGAAGTCGGTCTGCTTTGGCGAGGATAAACTGTTCTGGTTGCTATTCAATTATTTTCAACTGCAATCAGAAAGCCTCATTTGCTTTTTATTTTTCGTCAGAGTAGCAATTACTCACAGCCTCTGTTACCATTTGTCAAACAAACATAAATTTCTGAGCGATATTTCTGCTGGCGATGTTTTATAGTTTTGGCTGCTTTTAGCACCTTGGTAGTAAGCTGGCTATTTTATGTTTTCGTGGCCCTTTTTAGACCTGAGTTCTTGCAACTTTAAGCTTTAAGCGTAAGCTTTGTTGAACGTGAGATCCCTCTCAGCAAACAGACATTGCTGTAGTGACTCATCACTCAGTCCGCACACAAATCTGTCACATAACATGACGTCCAAAGGAAGCATGGTGGTGTTAGCAGAAGCTGCATCTTTTTCCTGCCCGGTAGCTGTCCTGACTGTGGTCAGCATCCCAAAATTGCAGCGAGCTGCAAGCTTCTTGAGTGCTGTTACGTAGGTGCTCACAGTTTCACCTTCCAGTTGATCTCGTTGCCGGAAGCAGGCTCGGCCATAAACCTCTGATGGCCTCGGGTCGTAGTGCTTTTGCAGTGCTGCAACGATGTCATCTTAAGGCACTTCCGCTGGTCTGCTTGGCTGCACAAGGGCGCAGACAGTGTCGTAGGCCTGCTCCCCACACAGCGTTAGCAGGTTGGTCCTCTTCAAGGCTGGGTCTGTGATGATGTTAGCTTCTTCAAAGTAGAACTGAAGGCATCCAACCCACGATGACCACGATGAGCCATTGAATTCCAGTCTCTGGTTCAGAAACCCTTGCGTAGCCATGGCTTGTCAATAGCGTTACGTAGCGCGAGTTGAATTCATATTTTTGTCGCCACCGTCGTGTTTGCACGTCGTCAATGTAGTGAAGACATAAGCGGTGCTTTTATCTGTGTTCATTAAGCACTCAAGATGGTGCGACCAGTGTCGGCCCAGGCGAAAGCCGTACTGGCCGGCCAAAGAACGAAGGGAACGGAGGCCGAAGAATGGGGATGGGATTCGCTTCCCCAAACTAGGGTGAGGGCCCCTGCTATGGGGAGTGGCGCAGACAGGGGAAAGTTCTCAAGGCGACGCACGGAGAGGGGAGCAAGGGTCTGTCCATTAAGGCGCACTGCTCTAGTCACAGAAAGGAAACACAGCACTTTGAATACAACAATCGAACAATTACACCGATCATTTGATATATCCAACTCCGCACCACGCACTGGAAGGTTCGCCTTCCCCAAAGACGATCGCATTACCCTCGGCCGTTTTACTCGTGACGTTTTCAAGCCATGTGCGGAAGGAACAAGAGGGAACTGGTATGGCGATGGACGGTCTAGAGCAGCGCAGCGCTTTTTTCCCCAAAGGCGTTCACATCTGCGGTGATCATTTGTCGCATGGCAGCACATGACGTTTGCAAGCCATTTGCATGAAGGAATGAGAGGAAACCGGGTTGGCAACCACATGCAGCTGTAGTGTTGGGGAGAGGGGAAACCACACGATAGAGCGAAGCACAACGGTTTGCCCATTCTTTCCTTCCTCCATGGTTGTGCGAAAGCACAGAAGGAAAAACTCTGCCGAGCTTTCTCCCATTCCATCCCATTTTCCGGTCTTCATTTGCAGCAGTATGCACCACGCATGTGCCGACAAGTCAGCTCAGCATGTGGCAGACATAAAGTTAATACAAAGACTCTAGAGGGAAAGCTGCCCGTTCACCCAATGCATTCGAGGGGTGACCGCGTGATTGCCGCCATTATCACACTTCATTGGTTGCCAGATGAATTTTACTTGCTAAATCTGGCACATGAAGATGGTTTGAAGCTGGCAACTTGGATCGTGGGAAGATGGCGGCGTGCAGCTAACCGACGGCGGGCGGCTACTGTTCAGTAGGTGCTGTAAACAACGGCAAAATCGTCGCGTGTGGAGCATTTCTTGTGATATGTTGCGTCGCGTACCTACTGTAACATCACATAGGTGTCCTGATTCTTCTGAGTTGTTATCGCAAGGCCGGCTATCCCTGCGATTGTTTCGTGCTTCGTATGCATTTCGTCCGTCGAGCGCACATGCATCTCCTCTGTGCCCGATCACCTGAAAATATGTCAGAAATTTGCTTTGGCGCAAGACGACGACCACAGTATATTAAAAAAAAAAAAAAAAAAAAACAGTGACGAATTCCACAGCAACGGCCCTTGGTCTATCCGGGATAGCTAGTGCTGCATACAGTAAATGTCAAAGGGTGCTCGTGTGTGTTTACTGTTGATCTGCTACGTCTGCTCGCAAACATGATTTCCAATTGTTCTACATCATTACTTTATGGCCAAGAAGGTGCCTGAAAGATTATATAATATGCTTGAAACTTGAAAACAATGTATAGAAATTTCCTACAGTTGTGTTATCGGCAGCAGTTTTTAAAACTTTTGTTCAAACCTTTGTTCATTTTTGACGCAGTGAGCAGAAACTGTGCTGGCCACAATGATAAATTTGATGATGGCGGCGAACCAGTGAGAAGCTCGTTTCCCTGCCCAGCTTTCCCTCTAGAGTCTTTGTATTAACTCTATGGTGGCAGACAACATCGGACGCTTTCTCCAGTGAGTGTTGTGAACCTTCTGTGGGCAATTTCCTAATTGGAGTTGCATAATTCTCCTCCCTACTCCGGTCCCTCCCCCTCCTCTTTTCCTTTACCCCTCCTTATTTCTCCTTTTCTTCTACCCTCTCGCCCACTCCTTTTCCTCCTCCTTCTCTACACTGCACTTGCCCCCAAGCACAACGTGACATGGTTCGGATCCATAGTGAGCGCTACGCTCGTTTCTCGTGTTGTCACAGACGGTGGCGCGGGGTCAGGTGACGACGTTAAGAAACAGGAGAATTTGGATTTCGCAACTAAGCTGGCGGCCATAGGGAGCGTCGAAGAGGATGAGAAGTCCTTGGTGGCAGATGCTTCTGCAATCAAGCTATCTTGGGCACTCTGCCAAGTTCGCTCCTTACCATTGCAGGAGCAAACAACAAAATTATAGTCAAAGATAAACACGCCGCGACATCATCGCTGCATAGTATCTTGGCGCGTTGCCAATAAATCAGCTGTGTGCTGCGAAGGCGCGAAACGAAGGAATGTGCCACCGACTAACCTTTTTTTTTTAATTCTTGGAGGTAAAAATGGAGGTTGATTATGTGAGTGAGTTGACAACGAGTCAAATGTGGTATTTTTCACAGTCGCAAGTGGCACCTCAAGCCGATTTCTGCATATCGAACTCTTTCGCGATCCTCTTCAAGTTCGATATACAGTGCAGTCCACTTATAACGATATTGAGAAAACCGAAAATCCGATTATTATAACTGATTATCGTTATATCTAGACCGACAAAAAAAGAAAAAAAAAACACTCACCCTCGTATTTTTCCGTACATGTAGACTTGCCTACTTACTAGCGACGAGTAAATCGGGTTGAGCAACGCTAATCAACATAAAGAGCACTAAACACTTTATTACAGGATATATCAATACCCATAAAATAACCCAAACATACTTTAAGAAGTCGGAAATTCGCGCTCGCTTGAGCAGCAGCTGAAGCTTGACAATCGCTGTGAGCATCGCTTCCAGTAGCGCGTACGCTGGTGGCAGTCCTTGTTCCGTGCACAAAACCGATTAGCAACTGGATGAACTGCAGGACATCCCCAGCCTTGATGATCGTTAAAGTCATACAGTGTGAATGCCCGTATTTTTTCACGAAGCTTCCAACTTTGAAACCCTACTAGAAATCCCGATGAATCTGCTCTTTCATCTCGAGAGCTGTCGCGCATTCTATGTGGGCAGCGCCATCTTGCACGGACGCACAATCTGCGATGGAGATGAGAATACGGCCGCACCTTTGCGCGGCAACAGACAGCGATTGCGATGATAATAGTGCTCATTTCCTAATCACGTGCAATGGCTCTTGCGGGTTTCGGGTATTCACGTCATTCTCTTCTTAATATTTTATTTTTATAAAACAGGCAGACAAATTTTCGTGGTAAACATCTATCGGGCGGCGATAAAACTATCGCTGTATTCGATTTACCGCCGATAGTCGATCATATTATCTGGTTTATTTTTACATCGGACTAATGGAAAAACTGATAAGTCCCAAGAATTTGATCGTTATAAGCAATATATCGTTATATCTGGTATCCAAGTTCAACTGTAGTGCGAATTTTCGGGGCCTCCGCAACCTATGTAACAAAGAGTCTACACTGTACCTCACATACCTTTCTCTTGCACAGTCATGCTCCGATCTGCAAAGTTGGCTCATATTGCTTAGCTGCATTCCTACAATGTATCTACAACGCTACAGTGCTAGTTTACTTGAGGCATGGAAACCTGCCAATATGTTGCCAACTCCATCCCTATAAATGGAAGGCATATGCGATGTACAAAACTTAGGATGGCTCTGCAACGGTTGAAGGCGATGCACGGAATTCCACTAATCTGAACATGCACACCAACTTCAGGGAAACTGAGAATGCAGTACACGTACCTCTGGGTTTGGGAAATCTGTGTCTGGTGGGGGGAGCTCTTGTGGCTGTTCACATGGACTCTCGTCGTCTTCGGCATCTGTAGGTGGTGGCTGCTCGTTCTGTGGTGCAGCCGAATCGTCCCGCGCACCCAGCTCGAGCTCCTGCTGCTTGCAGGCCTCACCGCTGGCCCCTTCCTCTTCCTTTTCGTTGCCTGCCTCCTCCTCAGGTTCATCGCCCTCCTCCCTGTCCCACAGCTGTGGATGCAGCCAAGTTGTGATTACCAGTGAGAGAAGAAGTTGCATTCATGCACAATGAAATTTGTGCTACAAGTCTATACTTCGTTTTCACAAGCTGTTTGCAGCACTATGAAATCTAAGAGCGATCTGGGCCAATAAGGACAGCAAGCATTATATGACTGTGTTCCTACGTGTCTATAGCTGACGACGGCACAAAAGATTACGAGCACAGCCATGCAGTGTGCACCACCCTCATTGGCACTGATTGCTTTTCACTTTCGTAGTGCTGCAAACAGCTTGTGAAACAGAGTATAATGGCTTAATACCAGGGAGCATTATGGAGTCTCTCATGAAACCGAAATCACAAGCTGTTGGTAATAGTGAAAGTGAGCTTGTACTGATCATTAGGACTTTATTACAATATAGGTAGAGCACTGGCAAACCTTCTTAGGTGACATTCTCATTCATTGTGTAACACTGTGAAAACCCATAATGATCTTTACATTGTGAGAAACACGGAGGCATGTAGGCACATACTTCAACTGACAACCTTTGAACTGCCCTTTATCTTTAATAAAAATATCTCAAATGAAAACCTGCGCACCCATTCAAAAAAAAGAAAGGAGGGGGGGGGGGGGGGGGGGGGGGATACAGTCTTCTGCAGCTTCATAATTACAAAGATCAAACCGGACAAGAATGGACCAACCTAAAAGCCCATTTAAGAAATTCTATGTTATGAAATGCATTGCAAAATAGCTCTGCCCTCTACTTTAAGTGAAATTTCAATATTTTCAGTAGTCTATCAGCTGCACATAAAGGACACAGAGGCTTGTTCTTTGGGTTAGGCATTGCTTGGTACCAGGGGTGTGCGAACATTCAAAATTTAGAATACACACTGAATATGGTTGCTATTCCATTCGTATGAAAAAAAAACTGCTACTATTAGGAATTTCTGAATATTTCAAAATTATCAATTAGACCTAAATTATTTGAATTCATCTCTGTTTCCTCACCACTGTACAGTGAAGCACCCTCAAAACAAGACGGGACCATCCCTTTAGTAAAGAGGGCCATGTGCACAAAGCGAAGCACTCGACAAAACCGGGGAAAAAAACGTCGTACATACTTCAATTTTATCTCAAATGCAGACAAACATAAAGCAAGTGTCCACTAGATAAAATTACCGTGATGCCAATGGATCTCGGCAGTTTTTTTCAGGCCCATTCGATAATTCAAGCTTTAAGTCAATTCGAACATCTTTTCTAGTCCCTTGAAAGCCGCATCACAGTCCTGGAATGCTGCTTGGTTCACAAAACTGCCGCCCGAGTTTCATTTAGGGTCATTTAGGATCAATCAGGCCCTGGAGCTGCCGGCCACCATCATATTTCAGCTGCATTTGCCCCTAAACGCTCGAAATGCCTCGAGATTGTCATATTGGATGTGCTCTCCATTAGGCAATTGCTGGAGAGACTAGGACAACGAACACTAAACGAAGACCTCACCAGGTCAGACATCAGACATACTAATCGAAACTAACTGCGTGGCATAAAAGCTGCTGTGAATGAAATTAATGCCGTTGCAGGGCACACTTAGTGCCCATTTTACGAGGCAAAACGCCTCTACAGTCCGTGTTGAACACCTAGTGCGTGATCCCTATGTTGAAGGTGCGATCACTGATCTTCGTCAGCCGATATCAGTTGGCAGGTCATCAGCAGACACATTTTCTATGCTCTCTTTGCTGCCACACTATGGTGACGGTCAGCGGCGCACCGATATCAGTGTACAGCGTCATTCGAGATCGGAGCAGTCAGGCGTGAGTCAGCCTGCACGGTGGCGCGGTGCCCTGCTGTCCGTGCTGCTGTTTTCTCTTGGGCCCACCCATAGCCTCAGCATGTAGCTGCTACGGCTCCTGTGGCATTGATTTTGGCCTCTAGTTCAAGTTCTTCCTGCCGCTTGTTTAGCAAATATCTCATGAATACGCAAAACAAATGCTTAAGGATAATAGCACATCATTCTGCACTTCTCGAGTGTTTGAAATATTTTCCCATTGATGCACCGATGCCGATGACTGCACCTCGATCAGTGCTAAGGCTGTTTACTAGCTGTACACAAACAAATATTGCTGTTTAGGTGACATACAATGCAAGCTGAGCTCTCTTAATATAACATTGTGAAGAACATGTGTGTGAGTGGGGAGAATTTGATAAAAGACGAAGAAGGAAAACCACGTTTGGAGAAAGAAGAAGAGGAAAACGTGGAGGTTGGCTTGAGGAGCGCGAGGCACGAGCAGGGGAGAACAGGCGAGCAGCGGAGCCGATCGGTTGTGCACGGAGCTCGGAGCGGTGCATCTTCTGCCAGGCCTGACCCGGGGATCCAGACCTGGGGCCTACCGGCCGCATCCTGTCCTGTTCCTCCTGCTGTCCCAGGCAATCGGGCCCGGGAGCACCACAGCTTCAGCTCATCGCCGCTGCTTTAAAGGCAGTTCGTCACAGGCACGGGCGTTCGGCGCCGTGCTGGACCCAGGCACGTCGGGGAGACTTGCCTCATCGGCCGTGGAACGGCAACCCGAGGCCTCGTGCCTCCACTGGGCCCCGTCCAGTGGCCTAGTCTTTCGCTAAGCCTGCCGAGGCACTACGTCAGCGACCCTACAACGCTTGACCAACCGGAGCGTCTACACAGACTTTCCTGCCTACCCAACGAACTGGTGACTGTAGACAATTTTGTGTTTAGTCTTCGTCCTACTTGCTCGTCCTACTCTCGTCCCGTCCATGTGTGTACATAAAATTATTCGTCGTTAAATTGGTCGGTCTGGTCATCTATTTAGATTGCTGTCTCTGAATAACCCACAGAACAAGGTGGCCAGAAGATTTAAAGAAAAGAACCTCACAAACATATCCTTCCTCTGCTGAACTGATAGTAGCTTCACTTGTTTGTCGCAGCACGATAAATATGCTAGCAGCGACGAGAAATGCAATAGTACCTCCGGGGAACACATTAACGCCATGTGCGCCAGCAGCTTCCCATTGATTGCATCTACTTTGACCAAATTGTGACCAACACTTGATAATAAATCGTTTTATTTGGCAGCATGTATTTGGCCTAGCATTTGCAGTAATTAAAACTGCCCATATGTGTTCCGCAAGACTTGAACTACAATCGTCGGCAGCTTTCAGCAATACTTGATAAATTAGGTTACACCAGCGTTTTCACCAGTTGTAACGCGCCGTGTGTCATACGAAATTGAAGATTTCATATCACTGTGACTGGGATTGTACTGTGCCGATGTATTAATTCACTGAAACTACTTAATTCGCTGCCTGCAATCACCGAAATTGATCGAGAATCCAATGGATCTGATTTGTCTACTCGTAGTGGAAGGGGTTCGGCCTTGGCAATTTGGATCTGAAAGCATTAAATGTTCTTTAGAAACGCACCAATATTTCAAATCTAATGCCCAGTTCATTTTCATTGCCAGCTCCATTTCACTGGGAGCAGGGAACCAGCGAGACTTCTCATTCGCACCTCTGTAGCCAGAACAGCATGCCAAAGTGTAAAAAGTGCTCGACATGGTCTGATGTAAACAAATTAATTACTCGAATGCGCAAAAGCACAGTAAATGTCGAATTTTGCTGTCAAGCGAACAGCTTAAGGGCTTCCTTCACCTAACAATAGACTGCAGCTCCTCGAACGACGCGTCCTTTGCTGCTCAACAGTGCCGTGAGCAGTATATGAAGCTCTCCCATAGCGTCATGAAAAAGCTTCGTGACCAGTAAGCATTGAAGGACTCTGGCCATATTAATGACAATTTCCTGTATTTAGCAGCAATATGAGAGTCAACCCGGTTTCATGCAAGTCCTTGGTGTACAAAAAACTGGTACTGTATGGAATCCTGTATAAATTTTATATTAAATTTTTCAGTAGGATGTACATTTCTGTGCAATTCTAGCTAATTTTATTTGAAATTAACACGTGATCTTTAAAATAGGTGACAAACAGTGCTTGCCTTTTTTTAATTTTATTTATTATTTTTTTTTTTTACTGACCAGAATCGATATATTAGAAGGCAATGTTTCCCATGTTTGTATAGTAAAAGCTCGTTAATTCGAACTTCACGGGACCGGGAAAAAAGTTCGAATTATCCGATAATCGAATTATCGAATGGCCTCGAAAAAATTGACCAGAACCATTTGTATTACGGTAAATGTATCGTATTTAGTCGCGTAACGAACTCGCTCGCATAATGAAGCCAACCAGCCCCGATTTGTGCCTACGAATCTGAAAAAAAAAAAAAAGAAAGGCGGCAGTCGTTAGCGCGTTCCTCCGTTTCGCGCCAAGATGCCGCGCAGCGATAACGGCGTGTTTATTTTTTTACTTTAGCTCCGGCAGGGGTGAGGGAAGCGAACTTGGCAAAGTTCCAGCGCTTGTCCGGTTGTGCAAGCCTCCTTTTCAGTACGTTCTCTTTATCATGCTATAAGCGACTGGGGCGGGCGCCTTCTACTACTGCCACTCCAATCATAGGAACGAACGGTGCTAAAAGCCGGCGTCATGATCGCGGCTGACTCGCGTGCGTCCGCTGACGACTGATGGGTGAAAGAATAAATAGCTATCGCAAAAAAAAATAAATAAATAAATAAAAAATAAAAAAAGTTTAACCCATAGTGCCCGTCCGAGGTCATAGCCTTTTATGAGCGTTGGCTGGGACCGCGCCGACAATGCTTATCCCTATTCCCAAATTAACAGGGTTGGAATTAACGAGTATTTAGTTGCGAGCTACGGAGGTTGCGCAGCACAGAGAGCAGGCAGCCACCGCCGCGCGGCCATGCACTGACCCTGCCGCGTCCGCCGTCCCCTATCCCTCCAACGCCGCCGGCCGCCGCGCCGGTCATGGCGCCATTTAACTTTTACCCACTCTTCCATGGTTTTACCTGGTTCCATCTGTTGTCCCCATTCTGGATGTGCGCAGCCTCTAATTATGCCTTCCGATCGCGGAGGTGTTTCTTCACTTTTTTTTTTTCCGCGTGATGTGCGCCAAGCCGCCCAGACGCGGTGGCGCGTGGTTCGAATTATCCGTAGCGGAACCGACTCGCGTTCGAATTAACGGGCTTTTTTATACACAGATCTCTATGCAGCTTGGTCAGACCAAGTAGTGTAGTTCGAATTATCCGAAAATTCGAATTATCGAGGTTCGCATTAACGAGCTTTCACTGCATTTGCAAATTTCAACATTCGCAAGCCCCTACTTGGCACAAACGGGAAATATACCTATACAACTTTTCATGCCCTACATCAGGTGCTCAGTAAAATATGGTCTCCCACAAAACATCAAAAGCACAGACCGGTTAGATGGTGGTTTGGGTGCAGAGGACGATCTCAGACAGACAGACGACTGAGCACAAGGCAATATGAATAGAAAACAAGAAACCTCTTGGTCAAGCTCCTGGTTGGCTTGTACGTCTCCCATTTGGTCTTCAAGTTCTTCCTCATCATCTTTGCCATCGTCGTCGCTCTTTTCCTCAGTGCCTTCATGCTCTTCAGGATCCTGAGCGACTGCGTCAAAGTCCTCGGACATCTCCACCCCCTTCTCTTCCTCCTGCACTCACAAGCAGAGCATGCGTTCTTACTAGACGACCTAAATGCCACAGAAACAAAGCTGCCAGAAGTTTGGTGTGAGAAAAGTGCTAGCAAATAAATGGTAAAGAAAAGAAAAATAATAAATACAGCTGCATGAATTGATTTATTGTTAACCAGTAGGGCTCAAGACACTTTGCAGGAAAGAAGAGATTAAGTTCAAAGACAAAGCAAGCAACAAGTGCAGAATGAAGCTTGATGTTCTTACTGGTGCACCTTCCCCCAAGACCTCACCTTTGGCTGGTTCTCGTCCTGCTTTTCCTGTTCATTTTGGAGGCCCTCTAGCTGGTCTTCGGATTCAATTCGGTCGCTGACATCCTTGGTACCCTGGCCTTCCCCTAGTCCGCCATCCTCTAGTTCCTGAAATTCGGGTGCTCCTTCTCTCTCGATCTCCTCTCGCCACTCTTCAGGGATGCACAGGCCCTGAGGTAAGCAGGAAACAGCTTGAAACATGGACTATTCATTCAATCACGACATGTCTCATAGAAAGGAGGAAAGGAAGACCAACAGTGGGCAATAGTTTCACCAGACTTAGTAACAAGCTACCACAACTAATTAATATCCACTTATGCAACTAGTTCTTTTGACTTTGTACAACGAAAGCTGGGACAGCTGGAATAGCAGTGACATTAAGGATAGCTCATTAGTTAGTGTATTAGTTTAATGTTACATATAGCTGCAATAACTACACTGAGTCATAACAAGAAGGTTTTGCATGGCAACGTCACTGATAGGTTGTGCAGCTAAAGGCATAGTCCTGTCAGAAGGAACACAGTTTCATCTGTGACTGCAAACAACCTGATCCTCTCACTCCTTTAGCCCTTCTAGCAGATTCACAACACCCAGCCCATAAATCCGATAGCATCTTTTGCAATTTACTCTAATTGTTTGATTTCTGCGGCAGTTCATGCATTCTAACACAAAGATGACAGCAGAAGCTTCAGCACACTGGTCATAAAAAATATGACTTCATTCTAACCATATAACAGCAATGAACTGAAGGGTGTCCTCTCTGCACTGCTTCTCACTGCAGCACAGAGCACGTCTAAAACGTGCCATGGCTCTACGTGACAAAGAATTAAGCTTTTCTGCTCACTCCAAATTCCTAAAACACCTCTGGGCACCTGCATACTCTAAGGATACGAAAATGAAAAAATTGAAAATCCGATTTTCAGGCCGATTTTCGGTGCCAAAGAGCCGTGTCCCCCCTTAACAGGAAGAAATATATACAGGACTGAAGATATATACAGGAAGAGACAGTCAAGGAGCCAAACAATGAAGGACCAGCGTTCAAATATGCTTCATCTTCCTCATCGACAATCTACTAGCACAAATGTTTGTCCTCTTTATTCTCTTTAAGTCGTGACATAACCCACAACAGCAAAAAGCCCTGTCTCGGTGCTATAGTGAAGATGTATCAGAAGCACGGCAGCATAGTAGGGTTGTCGCCAAACCACATGAACGACGTCAGTCACAGGGTGGGTGGATGACGTTGAAGAGACAGGACTAATTTCACAATTGGAGAAAGACTTGGTAAGGTTTGGCGTATCGAGACAAAAGCTTTTCAGAGTATCCAATGAGGGAGAGGGACAAGAAAAGAGGATGAGGAACCAGAGCACATCCCGATGCCGGCAGTCGTAAATGCTCTTCTGCTTGACTTGAGATGTACTGAGACAAGCATGAGCAATGAGCAATAAGTATGGGGATCAGTACCGTGTGCTTACACCAATAATGCAATGGAAAGGAATATATTTACAAAAGAAAATTGAAGATATATACAGGATGAGGCAGCCCAGAAGCAAAACAATATGGGCCCAGCGTTCGAACAAACTTCGTCTTCCTCATCAACCACCGCCAACACCATACTTTGTCCTCCCTTTTCCCTAAGGTTAAGGCTGTGACAATAGTAACATAAAAAAAACTAATAATTACCTTCTGGGCAAGGCTGATGAAGACGGAATTAAGCACGTGGAGCAGCTTCAGCTCTGTCCTGTGGTAGGCAAGCTGCACGTTCACCAAGTACTGAGCCATCCCCATGTACTGCCGCAGCAGCGGCAAAAGTCGAGCGCTAGGGAGTAACGATAACAGGGCCGGTTATGAGATGAAAACTCAAACTACAATTTCGAAAAGTGAATTTGTCGATACTGTAGCACCACATTTGCCAAAGAGCGCCAATGAATTTAGTGGCTGAAGGGGATGCCTGAGATTTTATTTACTACAGTGCGAGTGTCCAGCGCTCAGTTTCACCGAACTGCATGCTTCACTGAAATTTTTGACCATGTTGATCGTACAGTCAAGCATCCTCAAAATGCAATGGGGCTGTTTTGTGAAAAGAAACTTCCTTTATGAGAGGAGGCACTTCTTGACAGTGCACAAAGGGAATCACTTGACGACACAAGAAAAAGACGTCGTTATCACTTCAGTTTCATCTCAAATACAGAGAATCATCATGCAGGTGCTCATCACATAAAGTTACTGTGATGCAAATGGTTTTAGGCAGTATTTCAGGCTCATTCTATAATTCAAGCAGTTTTCCTGCATCCTTGTAGGCCAAATTAACGACAGTTTACTGTATTCAGCAATGATATCACAGCTCCACTTAGTTTCATGCAGGTCCTTTCTCTAAAAGAAAAAAAAAAATATAAGAAATCCTGTACAAAATTTATTACTGAGAAAGAAATTACTCCCTAGCTCTCCAATAACCAGCTCCTCTTTCTCTCTTTCCACTTTCACTTCCACCTTTCTTCCCTTATGGCACTGTTCAGGTGTCCGCAGAACAAGTGTGACAGATACTGTGCCTTTCCTTTCCTGTGAACCAATTATTATTATTATTATTATTATTACTACACACTTATGAGCAATTCTAGTTTAACTTTGTTTGCAAATACTAAGTGAATTCTGAAATAAACAAAATGAACATAGTTTGCTATTTTTAATTTTTTTTTTTTTACTGATGAGATAATCTATGTTCGATTCTATATTCGAAGGCATTTTTTTTGCATATTCATATTTGGGAATTTCAATATTCGCACACGTGCACAAATACTGAAATGTAATATGAATACACAAGCTCTGTGCTAAACAAGCTCCAGAAGAATGAAGCAGCTGACGCTGAAACGAGAGGAGCAGTGCAGCACACTTAGAGCGCAGTGAAGTGGACAGCAACAGCCATTGATAGGCGGGGAATCGGAAATTGAAACTGCGCTTGAACTAAGTTTGGATGCATCCTCTCAGCCGGCAGTAGAGATTTTTAGTCCCATCACCACGGTAAATACGCTATTAGCAGTAGCTACAACCTCATGGCAAGTGAGGTTAGACAAGCAAGAGAATGGTGGCAATGGCATCGAATTACCATATTGGCCATACGACTTTAAACACGACAGGATTCGGGTATTCAGTCCTGCTGGTGGCTTGAAACCAAAGTTTTTTTTCTCATCCGACTCTGAAGTCTGGAAGCAAGGTGGTAATCTGACCATTTCGCCCGCACCACTAGCTGGATGCACAGGTACAGACTGACTTCTCATAACATAGTTTTCTTTAGCTATGTCATACAATGAATGCTTTAGCCAATAATAACGTCATGACACTCAAGTAATGGAGCTCACCGAGACCGAAACTGCAAGAGTGAAATAGGGTAATTTTTTAGGCTGCTGAATAGCTATTTGAGCTCATTTTCATGATTACTAGATAACCCTAAAAAAAAAAAAAAAAAAAAAAAAAAAAAAAAAAAAAAACTTAATAAAATGTAAAAACGCTCTGTATCTATTTAAATAAAATGAAGCTGGAAGTACCATAAAAATTATACAGCAGGCGAGAAGCGTAGCCAGGGGGTGTTGTAGTGTCAGAACACTCCCCGCCCCCTCTCTCCTCTTTTTTTTCTTGCATATATACATTTTTTTTTTAAACCAGGGGCATATAACGTACCCTGAAATAAAAATAAATTTTGACTACGACACTGCAACAGACCTTAGACATACTTACAATGTCACATAAAAAATTTTATTACAAGTAGTGAAAATCTGACCTCATTTTTAAGCATATCAGCATAGTCACCATATGAAGCTATTATTAAGGCATCACCTGTCGACTTAAGATCACTAACGACACACTCATCTTTCCGAGATGAAAGAAGACGGCCAAATGATGCACCCACCTTGACCTGCTAGCTTTGATGTTTGTTCCATATCGTGCAAGCTCTTGAACCAAGCGGTTTGCAGCACATCCCACTCGCTCCATGTCAAGTCTGTCAAAGGCCTGGGACAAGCATTCTCTCAGGTGTTGTAATGACTGCTCTGGGGCAGATTCCTGAGGTGTACCAAGCATTGTGTGCAGGGCCTGCACTGCAAGCAGGAGCCTTCGAATCAGTATGTCCCCAGCGGAACTGTCATGCTGCTCAGGTTCTGGAATCTCCACTTGATGCCACTCCCTGCACAACACCACGAGCGGCTCAGCAAGCTTCTGCAGGGTCTTGGCTAGCGGTGGACACAAGGTATGGCTGATCTGCTGGGCATCCTGGCTGAGGCAAGCCAGTTGGTTCACAATTTCTTCAAGCAGCACAGTGCTGGGGTGACCGAGGACATCTGTATGACATGCCAGAGAGCCAATGGTGAGCATCAGTTATTTTTCAGTGATAAATAAAATGTTCTGCCCATTCCGTTTTACAAAACTCCCTCAGGACTTCACTACCCCTTTTCTTGAGAAAAAGAGAGGGGAAAAAAAAAAAAAGAAAAGTTACATTGTATACAGGGTTCTCTCCAAAAACATTTTGAGAGGCGGACATTTGGGGACCGATGGGAGAGGGGGAATGGCTAAGTAAATAGCCTCGCTGCATTTTAATGATACTTCACCGCACAGCCTATAAACTGTGTGGTGATGCATCCTCAAAACACTAAGGTTTCGCTAAACTTGGCGCACAAGAAGAGCGGAGGAAGCACATAGATGTAAGACAGAAAAATATGAGTAGGCGTTAGGCCTTTGATGCGTGCTGCAGTGTCTCAAACGGCGTGACTGGTCACATCAGTCATACAAAGTTGTCCCCGAGTATAGCAAGTCTGAAGCTTGAGAGATGGGCAGTGGTGGGTGGATAGTTGGAGAGGTGGGTGATCGGCAAACCCCATCACCTACTGTCGGGAGAACACTGGTTGAATACATGCTGAAGCAGAACACCAAACACCATTGGTCCCTGCAATTGCTAGCATTTCAAAGAATGCCAAATTAAGGAGAATGACAACTTCAAATGAGTATTTGGCATGATCAGCTGGCAGTCACACACCATACATAATATGTGTTTCCTCTAACATTTGCAAAATTCTTACAGTGTAAGGTGGTCAAAAAAAAAAAAAAAAAAAAAAAAAAAGGAAGAAAAAAAGAAAAAAGAACTTTCAAAAGGAAACTAAGGCACGATGGGTGTGAGAAATCATAGGAACTATGCTTTATCTAAAATGTACCTACATTTAGCAATATTTGATCTAATTTAATCTGTCTCACTGAGAATAATAATCACTAGTTACCTCTTGTGTCACATGTGTACCGATATTAATACTGACCATTCACATTTTTCTTTCTCGTTCTGCACGAGCGAGGGCAACCCTAGCATAAAAATCGTGACCAAGCAACATCTGAGTACATTTAAATAATAGCACAGTCTAGTGGTTAGCCAAGGGAGAGTCGGTAGCTATGGAGACGATGACGTCATATCAATTCTTAAAATAGGAAAAAGTTGCCTTATGATTAGAGAATCGATAATATGAAATTTGAGTGCTTCTCTTGAGGTACCTGAACCATTAGCTATTGCATACAGAGTCATACAGTGACAAACAAAGGCAGCACTTGGCCTTGCCATCGATGGCACACCTCAGCTCAACTGGAGTATTTTGCAGTAGCAGCAGTGGCAAATCCTGCCACTCTCACACCTTTCTTCTTTACTATCATCGTTATGCTCTCGTTTACCTCTGCTGTATCCTGTTTTTCCATTTCTATTTGACCACTTCTGAGGCCAACGTTGCCCAACCAAGGAACAGGCACCTCAGAGTTGGACCCTGAAACTCAGTCCCTGATGACCTGAAGTGTGACAACGATTGTACCCACACAACAGACACAGAGCACATGATGCGCACAGGAAGCTCAATGGAAAAGGAACATCTACTAGTGTCATGTAGCAATGTGTGCGACATCCAATCTGAACCATTTGCATCATTTTATCATGGCAGGCACTTCCTCTTGCTTCATTGTTCTAAGGAACAATGTCCATGCATTTAGTCATTACTATCTGTTTTCTTGTGAAGCAATGAAGCCATGACAAATTTACTGCATTTTGGGTTGATCACGGCCACAAAGTGTAGGACAATAACAAGGGAGCTAATTGCCAAGGACAGCAACGAACACATAGGGAGTTTTTTGTTGACGAATGTGAAATAATAATGCAATCATGGAGATAATTGGCTACAAAGCCAAAGAAAAAACAATAACATGCACATGCCGCTGGTTTTTATCTTTCTTTCTATCTTCGTGATTAGCGAATACGAACCATCAGCATACTACTTCAAGCAACCATACCAGAAGAAGCAAAGTTATACCATAACCTTGCCCTGCTGATTGGACAAGACATTAGAAAAAAGCACGCAGGACATCATGCTTGCCTTCAGTGCGTACAGTCACCGACCGATTTTTCGCAGACTCTGCCATGGCACAGTCACGCGCTTCATAGAGTCAGTGATAACACCGACCAATGCGCAACAACCGGGCCAGTAGTCGCAAGCATGCTTCTATCACTTGACCATACGTTACGGCTTGGGTGTATCAGCGGTGCAGGTCACTGCGGGCCTCTTGCATGTCCATGCGGCCGCCGCGAGGCTGCTTGCACGTGGCAATGAGCGAACATGGACAAAAAAAAATGTTGCGTGCCTGTCTAGTGCCCTGAAAAGCGCCCGCTGCCAATCGACTACAGACATTGAATCTAGTTCGCTTTGCACCATACCATGTGTGCCAAATAGAAACAACCTCCGAGAGAGCTCGCAAGATAGCATAGTTTTTTTTTTAAACCACGATTTCCACTGCTCTCATGGACGGAGACAGCCATCACTGCCATTTTTTCTTTTCTTTCCTTTTTCTTTTTTTTTTTCAGGCGGTATAAAAAAAAAAAGGAAATGTGCCAATGTAAAGTCATGTGGGAGCAGTGGGGTTGCACCTGAATGCTTACTGATGTTGCGCGCCTCTTTCCATTTGAATATCGCGCCGCTCCGACCGTGAGAATAAGGAGACTGACACAGAACAGATTAACCCAGTTTTCAAAACTTCTCAGTAAATTAAGTGAGGTTTCTATTCTGAATTCAACTTTTCTGACTGCCTGGCTTTCAGGACGGTTTTTCAACCCCTCGAGTATCTGAAAAATCGGTCCGTGAATGTACTGTTTTTACCATCATGTCAATAGCCCCATACACACCAAGTTGGGATGATGGGGCATTGCATAGGCATGATTACAACATGGAAAATTTGTTTTCTGCCATGCTCTCGTAGGCTCAAAAGTCAGCTAGGCTATGTGTTGGCCATCACTCCCTATGTTGTCATATATGTCTGTGTCCAGCCCAACCTTTGAAGGCAGGATGCGCCAGTCGTTGTCCACATCTTTGCAGCAATACTAGGTGTGGCTGCAACTTGTCAGCAGCCTCTTTGACCACGTCCTCCGCAGGCTCAGACGGCTTTGGCCAGGCCTTGAGTAGCAACAGCGTCTCCTCCAGCTGGCAGCTGCTCTGGAAGATGGCTGATGACAGCTTACCCTGCCAGTCATGCCAAGGTCCATGAAGGTTAAAATGAGAAACAAAGGGCAGTGAAACACATCTAAATTATAAGAAATAAAATCAGAATGCTTTGAATACAAAGGTCACAATTACATTTCTAGCTCGAAAAAAATTATGGCATCTACCATTTGAAGTAAAAGCAGCTTCACACTGAGCAGTGACTTGGAATGCCCTGTCACACCTATGACACACAACCACAGTCAAGTTTGCTCCAATTGCTGTTTGCCACAAGGTCTCAGTAATTGCTCTCTTTTAGAAAGAGGCCTAAAAATGTTTGCCAGTACACACTCTGCACAGGCAGAAGTATCTTACGCTTGATGTCAGCCTGAGCTTACTCACACACTTACCTTCCAGCAGTCCAGGAAATGTTGTTGCGGAAGCACACTTCTTGAAGATTCTTGCAGAGAAACCGCCAAATGCCTACACACGCAGCAAAAGAACACAGTGAGTAAAAAAAGGAGGCCACATCAATCTGACCTACTTACTGGAGCTTCTCCAGATTGCAGATGGCCTTGTGGGAACAGTTGCGATCTTCCACAGCTAAAGTAGCCAGGTGGCCAGCAAAGCCACAGCATCTCTCCATCACTTGAGGGTCAAACTCCTGGCAAAAATAATGTGCAAGAGACCCGATGTTGCACTAGCAGATATGTTGAGTGCACTCCATAAAAGCCTTGAAAGACCAAGAAAATTACAAAATCTGCTTGCACAAAGTCATCCACGTCCACTCTTAGGGTGAGCAAGTGGTCGCTCTCTTCAGAGGGCCTTTATGTCTAACAGGGTCACTTCGTTGTGC
Source organism: Amblyomma maculatum (assembly GCF_055883805.1). Taxonomy (NCBI): domain Eukaryota; kingdom Metazoa; phylum Arthropoda; class Arachnida; order Ixodida; family Ixodidae; genus Amblyomma; species Amblyomma maculatum. Next base: position 322,864,463 of record NC_139344.1, on the reverse strand, counting down.
AACCAGGTCAGATAACGCTCCAATAAAAGAGGCCACACACTTGCATGTTCACTTTAAGAGTGGAAGACCCTCTACATGTTTGTGAGTTTACAAAATATAGATAGGAATAAGAGCGTGATCAATCACAAAGAATGATCATCCCTGGAAACTACACCACTGGAAGAACAAGTGAAACCGGGCTGAAAGTCGTGAGGTGGAAGTGTAGGAAGCAAAAATAAAAGATGAAAAAGTGCACTTAAGCCTTCTTATGAGCAGATATGGGAAAGTATTGAGAGTCTTGTTGATTCTGCTTGGTGCATTCAGTGCATTCACTTAACACTATGCTAACAGATCTCACATGTATTCCCCCAGATGGCATATGTGCATGGGGGGGGGGGGGGGGGGGGGGGGGGGGGGGGAATGTATTATAAACATAGCTAGTGTAATAAACTGCCCTAAATACAAACTGAACACACCTTGCTGGGAAAACTGGCTGCTAGCGTAGCAACACTGGAAACACAGCGATAGTAGTACCGGTGACACCCAGTCCAGTTCTGGTTCACGGCATCAAGAGCGACTGAAGACAAGCTCTGTTTCACCCCTGACGGAAGCTCCAGTGCTGGGGCTTCAAGCATGCTTCGTGCTGTTGGTCCAAATAGCTGGCCCTTGCGGTGGGACAGACCTGCACATTGTTAGAAGGCCACGACAAAAGCCAAAAATTAGACATCAAAAGTGTTTCTCGGACATATTCGCTTCCAAAACAAACTGCAGAGCTCACCCATGTGTGCCAAGGTCTTGAGCAGGTCGGCCAAAGCCTTGCGTTTGCGCTGCTGGACCATGCGAACTTGCTTCTTGCGCTTCTCCCGCTCAGCTTCTGGCTCTGACTGGCTGCCCCCTGTCTTGGCCTGCATTCAAAACATTTGTTTGCTTTCCACAGCTTGAAAGGCAAGGTTAGCGCAATCTTAGATGTGCTTATTTCTACAGCATAATGCAGCTCACAGAACAAGTGTTTGCTGGTGTGAACCCTTTTAAGAGGGACCTGTTCTGATAAAAAAAGAGAGAAGATTGATAATGAAGAAAGCAAAATCAATTCGGTCAGAAAACAGTAAGAGTGAATTTAATAGTTTATGCATGAATACAATGAACCTGGTAAAGGCAACAAATGAGAAAAGAACCAACTCATGCAAATTGCTCAGGAGGTGCATTTTCTGCAAAATGGTGAGTGCCATGAATGGCCTGGTTCATTGCCTGCAGCTGAGCAAGCCATTGCATGCTGGAGGCCAAACATGAAGGCTCAAGGTGAGTGCTTCATTGAGGATGAACACAGAAAGGAAGAATTTAAAATTCACCAAGATTACAAGTCAATTTCTGTATAGAACTCATTGATTCATAAGGATTAATAATCCCAAAGCAATTAAGGCTATGAGAAATACCTCTGTGGAGGGCTCCAGATAATGTTAACAACCTGGGGTTTGTTAACATGCATTGGAACTGCATAATACACAGGCACCTAGTGTTCCACATCTATCAAAAGACAATACCACAGCCGGGTTTGAAAATGAGCACCTCGGCCCTTAGCTAATTTTGCTATTCCATAAGTTTGAGCAAGTGAAAAGCCTTAAAATATGGTGATTAGTAACTTCTGGATACCTGACGTGCACAGTGTCCTGGTTCCTAAACATAACATGTCTGTAGTTATCAAAATACCAGTTCTTAGTGCTAGGAATGAGACCACGATGATAGTGTGAGACAGTACAAGACATTGTCGCACCTTTCAAATTTCAAGTTCTGGGTGAATGAAAGAATCCTTGTGGACCAACTACTTTCTAATGAAGTTCTAGCTGTAGTTCATAAATGATTACAAAACCAACAAAAGGAGATTTTTCTTTTGTACTTCCGGTGCTGTAGCTGCTACAAAGCACCAATATTGAATTTTACATGAATATGTAATAATGGTAACCTTTCATGGTTTTTCCACATCAGGGACTTGCAGCAGTCAGCAACAATTGCTTCACTGGAGCGTTACTCTCATCCTCTTGTAACCTGAACGTGACAATGATACCATACGGAGGCAAGGGACATAACAACCAAGCCCACGGAGTTCATCTTGTAAATTTGGACTTCAAGGAACAGGGAATAATGTCAGAATCATTCACACGTTTCAACTTACAAATGGCTCCCCAAAAATATAATTTTTTTCTTTTTTTTTTAAATATGCTGTGGTAGGCCTTAGCTTCTGAAAGTGAGCAAAAACTCTGCCAGCTTCGCTTTTATTCAGCTGCTCCTCTATTTTGGCACTGGCTGTTGATGCTTCAAGCACCATCTTACAATGGGGATAATAATTATGCACAGCTTTCTTGAATGCTTTACTGAGTGCATATTAAAGAAAATGTCAAATAGCACTGCTGGAATATATTTTCTACAGTTTCTTTCATGGTGCAATGTGGTAGCGGTGCAGCCTCCTCAAAACCAGTGTCACCATATGTGAAGAGACGCACTACACAAATTGCAAACATCATGCAACAAATGCCCTGCTTCAGCGCATGACGAAGTAAGTGATGCAAACGTGTTGGCGCAGGAATGGCGTGGCATTCTCTGCCGAGATTATGATAAACCAGTGACATGCACAACAGCATACAAAACTGTAAAAAGCTACTCCATAAGAGGCTGGCCAATGCGCAGCCGGGTCGCCATTGCCGCAGACCGGAATAACCCTTAAGAAATGAAAAACACTGGCTGCGCTGTTCGCACTACAGCTGGACCCTAGATAAGAAATGTGAGGAAATTTATTGGTGTGAGCACTAGCACGGTCAGATAAACAAGTGTCCGACACCATAAACTTACACGTCCATTGGCTGGGATCCCAGTGGCAGTGGAAATGTCCAGATTTTCCAATAAACAAGGATTTAAATACTTAGATTTCACCACACACTGGGGTTGAAGAAGGTATTTACTCACTAAGATAGCATCTTCTTGCTCGAACGCCTGCACACTGGCTGCAACTTCAGCAGCCAGGTCATCCAGTTCTTGCGTCAGGCCGATTAACTTCATGTTTCGCATCACTCGGTTCAGAAGCTGACGCATCCTCCAAGTATAGCGGTGTTGCTCATCCTAAATGGAATGAAGCATCAAGGATGACACTTGTGATATCGTAACTACAAAAGGGGGGTGTGCTGACAGAGAAATTTCAAACCAAATCAAGTTCCACTGGACAGAATACAACAATGAAAAAGTAGAAACAACCAAATTCTGAATCCGATATTAAAAACTACACTCAAGATAAAACATTATTTTTGTTGCTGTTGCCAAGCCTGTCCACTACCTGTTTACTTAACGGCACACCAGTGACTTGGTCCGAGCGCACCTGGCCATACAAACCACCACAACAGCACTGCATGCAAAGGCAGCAGAATAGCATGAATGGCACTCTGCCATTCATGCCGTTATATAGCTTCCTGTCCTATCAACTAGCATAATCCTGTAATAGCTATCGCTATAAAAAAAAAGCACGAATGTCGGTTGAAACATTGGCAAAAAAAAAAAGTATTGATGCAATTGCGCATGTACCTACCTGACGTTCTGGCACAGGGCCTAGAAAGTGACCAGACCCGACTTTCAGGCATAGGGAGCTGGGCTCTCCAGGTTCTGTCTCCTTGGTTGGCTTTCCAAATGCACAGTTAGCATCTTGCTCAAGCACTCGCTGCATCCAAAGAAAAGCAAAAGCTCGTTAAAACCAGCCTGGAAATTGCATTACACCTCTCGACATGGCTTCAAGATGAGAGCAAATTTGGAGAAATGAAGAACCTCTCTGACATAGGGAAGAGCTTAGAATTTTGAAACTGAGAAGCAAGAATATTTGAAGCCACAAATCAATTTGTGGACTTCTAGACTGTAAAAAGATCTAAAAAATAAACTTTAACATTAAAATTTGAATTTCCAAACTTTATAAAACCAATTACCTGCATTAGAATCTTGATTACAATAAAACCTTGTTGATATGTTTTTAAAAAATGTGGAAAAAACATATTATCCGGTAAAATGATCTGAACTGCCTGATTTTGAAAAATTTAACAGCTGAATGAGGTACAAAGACAACTAGAATTGAGACTTTCACTGCATAAAAGTGTAGATTAGCATTTATAGATATACAGTATGCTCATCTTTTTTTTTTTTTTTAGCTCCCGGAGAATTCAGTCCGTATTTGCATTGTCCTATGCATGGGAGGTAGTAAAAAATTCGGTTCGTAGGGGGTAATGATGAGTCGGGATCGCTTACTTGGCTGTTTCCGGATGTTTTGCCCCCTTACACCCGTGACATGTGGAGAAGCCATCGCAATAACTAACAGTCGCTGCGTTTTAGCTCATACTGCATCCCCTAGACCGTTCGTATGCAAGCGAATATTTCTAGCTATCAAATGGATCACTCCTTTGCCTCTAAGGCACTGCAAAGAAGCCACTGCGTTGTTTCTCAAAGTCATGTTTCTGCGGGAACAGACGTCTCATATGTTGGCTCGTTAGCCTTCTTTGATGTTTTGGCCTTTTGCACCTAGGCACTGCAGGAAAGCAACTGCGGCGGGTCAGCGACGATGATCAGTTTTCATAGTTGCGAGCGATCGTTAGCATGTGTACGGTTGATCGCAAAACGTATTATACGAGCACAATTTATCAAAATTTCGAACGTAGCAACCGAGAGATCGTGAACGTATCTAGGAACGTATTAACTGGGAGAAAAATAGTGCAACTCAATGAGAGATGTCTCACTGCCCGTAATTTTGAGTGCATAAAACAGTATATTGTATGAATCGGGAATGTATCAATGAGATTATACGGCTTTCAGGGGACCACACGAAACCACCACATAATCTGGGTGTTGTATGATCAGGAACCTAGCAATACTGATGCATTCATATTGTGACCCCACTTCCTACTCTTGCTACCAAAATTAATTATACTTCCTCAAGCCTTTATTTTCATTCTGCGAGAGTTAAAGGGCAGCTGACACACTTTAAGGTGAATAAGGCTCCCTTGCTTAAAAAGGGCAGAAATAATCGCAAATAACAAGGTGTTTTTTTTTTAACCAAGACAAGCAACAGCACATTAGCACTTTGAGCAAATGCAACTGTTGCCCGTGATTGGCTGGGGCTGTCATGACATCATTCGCGGGATCATTCGCATCTGGCTGCGCTGATGGTGTCGCAGTGTGCGCATTGCTTTAGGTGACTTGACAGCTCGATTTAAATTATTATTGATTATTGGAGCACTGTAAAACAGCCTGGACTCTTACTGTACACACTCGAGCCGCCAGTGGCCCCAAAAGATGGCGCAATCAACAATGCTGTCTTACAATAAAATCTTACAGTGCTGCTTTCACACAGCAATGTGCATCTGCAAACCCACTAATAGCCTAAAATGTTTTCATCTATACTCTTGCTGTAGTATGCACACTTGATTAAAACAACCAATTAGAACAAGCAGTACTAGGCTAGAAACCAGTAATGCAGTTTAGCTGCAAACCCACCTGGAAATTTCGAACATGAGAGGCGAGCACCCTGTGGGACTTCTCGATAGCTTGCTTGATGGCCAGGAAGCTGACATCCTTCCAACGAGTAATCTTGACAAATTCCTATCCAAAAGAGTGGCATAGAGTGAAACACCTTAAACAAACACTATAAATGAATGTATATATACCCCGCCGGGGTGGCGCAGTGGTTACGGCACTCGACTACTGTACCCAAGGACGCGGGATCGAATCCCGGCCTCGGCGGCCGCTTTTCGCTGGCGGCGAAAAGAAAGGTGCGTGTGTGCTGTGCGATGTACGTGCAAGTTAAAGAACGTTCCCAGGTGGTCAAAATTTCCGAAGTCCTCCACTACGGCGCCTCTCATAGCCTGAGTTGCTTTGGGGCGTTAAAACCTCCAAACCAAACCAATCAACTAAATGAATGTATATTCCTCACCAGGACTTCCGAGTGCTCTGTGCATGTAGTGTATTAGCAAGAGTGCACTAAGAAAGGAGACACTAGGAGAGAGCTAAGCCACTGCAACCACTAAAGTTACTTACATATTGGAATCTCACTGATTCACAGGAATGGGACGTTGAAATACATTATCTGAGAAACGCCTCCAAACCACATCCGAAATGGCCGTGAATGAAATGTACTTGGCACAGGACTTACTTTTATTACCGTGCTTTGAATGACCCGTCATTATGTACTGAGCTTTCTGCTTCTCAATATACAGAAGCAAGCTTTCCTAAAATTCGCAGAAACAAACAAACAAACAAACAAAAAAAAAAAAAAAAGAAGAAGAATAGAACAGGTCACAGTTTTATCGCTTTGGGAACACAGCTGTAAAGAGTCTAAAATTTGGTTGGCACTCTGCCAGCTTTGCCCAGAGCCTTCACCCCCGCAGGAGGTCACTTCAAAAAATAAACACCGGGAGATTTTATTGGCGGAAAGCATCCTGGCAGGCTGTCATCATCGACTGCTCCTTCTAGCAGCTTATTTTCCTGAATCCTAGAACATTGCTTAAACTTTTCATAAAACTATGCCATACCTGAATTTCTGTACACGCAGGAAAATTCAAAGTAAAAATACTATGTCAATAGGATTTGTGAACTGGACAGTAGCTACCCTGCCCCACCGTTCAGTGAAGAGGCCAAAAGAAGAAGCAAAGTCAGGAACTTCTTATAGAATTCTCCTTATAAATAACTATGGATAACTATTTTTTTTTTTGATGATGCATGTATGCTTTAAAGCTAGACAGCAATGTTACACAACTTTTTCAGCTTCCCAAGCAAATAAGTAAAATAAAAGAAAGGAAGAGGACTCGGTGTCCTAGTCTTCTTGCCATCATTGTCCCTAAACCTGGAGGTTCAGCTGCAGTTTGCACTGCCTATCACAGACTGCTTCAAGCTGAACAGGCATAGTAAAACTAATGCCCCAAATATTGACGGCGTCTGGCAGAAATGGATCAACATCAGAGTCCCATTCTGTTGCCGCACGGCTGTGAAATTCGTGAATACCCACCTTGAGCTTCTTCTCAATGGGCTCCCTATCTGATTGAATGCGAGCACGGACAGAAGGCAGATACTGGCCATAGAAGTGCCACACATTAAACAGCAGGCCTGCCAGGGGTGAACCCGCTTGTTGTGCCTCGAGAACAAAAGGTCGCAGCAGCTGCAAGCGAAACTCAAACTCCCCCAGCTGGCTCTTGTCCAGGAAGAGCACCAGCTCATCCCTGACCTGCTGCTGTAAGTCCCCACTCAGCTGGCCTTTTCCCTGCACCACAACAACAGAAAGTATACAAAGGGGTCAACTTATTGTAAGTGGTGCCAACTCAGTTACTCAATTCACTTGAGGTAGGGCAAATATCCAAAATTCCAAATACAAATAGAATATGCTTGTTATCCAGTTCATATTTGACCCAAGAAATCCATATTATACTTAGGGATGCGCAATTTTAAACATGAATACAATATGAATGTAGGAAAAAAATTCTTTGAAATATCAAATACTAAACATTTGATCGCACACACAGACACGCACAAAAATTAAAAAATTAAATAACAGCAAACATTGCTTATCTTATTTCAAAATTAATATTATTACAAATTAAAATAAACTAGAATTCTGCAAAAAGTGTGCACCCTACCAAAAAATTCAATATGTATAGATTTTAAACACCACTGTGTATAGCAGTTTTTAGTACAGAGAGGACCAGCATGAAACTGAGTGCAGCTGTCAAACTGCTGCTGAATACAGTAAACTCTCGCTAATTCGAATCGAAAGGGACTAGAAAAAAACATCTGAGTTAACCGACAGCTTGAGTTATCGAATGGGCCTGGAGAAACTATCAAAAATCGCTTGAATCTTTATCTGATGAATGCCTGATGAATGCCTGCACGATGGATGTCTGCATTTGAGATGAAAACAAAGTAAGAACATGACAGAGGTGCCAGAGCTTGTCCGGTTGTGCAGGCGTGGTTCTCACTTTATCGTGTCACGTTCGGGGCGGACGCTGTCTACAGCCAGACTGGAACGCGATAATGCAGAAAAAAAAAAGAAAAGCCTTCTGAAGCGAACAGGTGCTTAAAGCCGGCATCATAATCACGTCTGACCACATGCTTTCGTTGATGACTTATGAGTGAAAGAATGGACGACTCGCAAATAATAATAATAATAATAATAATAAATGTTTTTCTCCGCGTAAAGATTCGTTTATTTTTTTTTATTTGGAAACGACATCATAGCCTTTCATGGACGTTGGCTCGGACTGGGCTGACAAAAATACTTATCCATTTCCGAATTAACGGGGGTCTAATTAACGAGTATTTAGTATTTAGTTGCGAGCTTCGAAGCTTGCATGAAAAAGAAGAGCAGGAAGCCGCAGTGGCCGCCAACCCCTACCCTTCGGCGCCACCGGCCGCCGCGCCTGTCATGGCGCCATTTCGAATTAATGAGCTTTCATTGCAGTTGTATTATCATACGGTGCAGCCACTATGCCCTTTAGGCACCGCAAAAGAGGCCACCGCGTTTCTTCCCATGAAGCCATGTTTCCGCGGGAACGGGCGCCTCGTATGTTGGCTCGTTGGCTTTCTTTGATGCTTCGCCCCGTTGTACCTAGGCACTGCAGAAAAGCAACTGTGGTGGATGATCGCCACTATCAGTTTTTCACTTCGTGAGCGCTCGTTATGTCCGGTTGATCGCAAAACGCATATAAAACCACAATTTGTCGAAATTTCAAAAAAAAAAAAAAAAAAAAAAAAAAGAAAAAAAAAAAGAAAAAGGGATATCAAGGTCATTATGACGTGGTTACAATTTTATGTTTGCTTTACGGCTCTTCTAGCATAGCATATAATGGTAGACTTACAATCGTGTAAATATGGTAGCTATAAGCTGCTCTTCTGTGCAAGAATCTAGTCTGTGGCAAGGCGCTGCTTTACTTGGAGCCCAATGTGCTGCTGGAGCACTTTAGCCAAGGATGACTCATGTGTTCGGCATGAAGTTATGCTCCTAAAGCTTTTCTGCTCCATCATTACAGCTTTGTAAGGATGCGGAGGAGGTTCTGGAAGTACCATCAGTTTAAGCGAATGTGCAGCTGCTATTTCTATTATCGCGTCTTTGAACTAGCTCCTTTAGAGAAAGGGCATAGGCCAAGAGCACATAATCACACTGAAAACCTTACAAAGCAAACTGATGGGAGCAGTTTACAGGAACAAATGGGCATAGCAGACATTTTAGAGAAATGAGCATCATTTTGATGTGATTTTATATTATTTCAAGTAAAAGAATGAGTGCTCTTATTATGAGCTCCGGATATAACGAACGCAGTTCGTGTGATAGTCAGGTTTGTTATAAGTAAAGTAACTTTATAATTTCTTTAAATCGGAAGTAATGAGGTTTTACAACCTATCATTTGAGGTGAGCGAATATGCAGAATTTTGAATCGGAATCGAATGTGTTTGTTATTTGATTTGTAAAAAAGTGATATTTGGAATTTTCGATATTAGAAAATTTCTGAATACTACACTGAAAATTTTCTAGTTTGCCGCAGTTTCAGCACAATGCTTGGACACAGACTGTACAATGAGGCATCCTCAAAACGCGATAAGATGGTTTTGTGAAGAGGACCTTCTCGACAGAGTACTCAAACTGAAGCATTTGAAAAAAACGGGAGAAAACATCAAAACATTATTCTCACTTACGCTTCATCTCTAATGCAGACAAACATTGCGCATGTCTTCATCAGATAAAATTACTGTGATTCAAATGGTTTTTGACATTTTTTCAAGATCATTCAATAATTCGAGACTTGGGTTAATCTGGATATTTTTTCGGGTCTCTTGACTGCCAAACTAATGAGAGATTACTCTATAATAGCAGCAATTTGACAGCTCCACCTGTTCTCATGCAGGCCCATCCTATTAAAAAAAAAAAGCAGAATATACAGGATCTTTTACAGCCAAAACTTTATTTCACGAAACCCAATTTAACGAAGATATATCCCGATTACTTTTCAGATGCCCATAGGTTCCAACGCATTGGTTAATTTGAAATGATGAAATGAATTTCATGATCTGTTTCTATTTAACGAACATTTTCTTCAGAAATCAAGGTGAAATTTTGATCTGTTTTGGAGAGAAAGTGTAAAAGCTTATTGACTGTGAGCATGCGGTAACATCGTGGAGCACCTTCGTCCCGCCTTTACCAAACTGCACAGTGCAAAAATGAGATTTATGATTTTAATTTCAATTCGCTAATGACAGGTGATGTGGTAGATGCCCTTTGTTTGCTGCGGTAGATTGCTGGAACACACTAGGGGACCGTGCTGGACATACTTGAAACTTGAGAAGCATCAGTGCAGTCGTTGCTTACAAAACGCACGCAAGCAAAAGATCACCAACATCTTTGGTGAGAGATAAATTTTATTCCCCTGGAGCTCTTTTTGTCGAGGTAAAAATTTTTGTTTTTCATAAGCGCTAGTGGTCTAAGTTGTTAGCAGGGGCCGCAATTTCTTATTCGCAGCAGTTATGCTTTGCCAAAATAGCGCTTGGTAGCTTTCTGGTTGCTGCTACACCTCATAGCCGAATTTATCAAATCAAATGACTGAGAAATGCCCCTCCATATCTAATGAAGTTTCCAATTTAACAAAAAAAATTCATGGCTCCCCTCAACATCGTTAAATCGAGGCTTAACAGGATAAAATGTATACTAGATTTTTCACTAGGGTATTGCTTCCATGCAATTCTAGTTGATTTTATTTTTCAAATACGATGAGAATTTTCATTAGATATTATCAGACATGCGATATTTGAAACCATTTTTTCCCCCTATATTCGCATTCAAAAATTTCGATATTCGCATACCCCTACCTGTTATACTACACTACGAGTTGCCAGTCACCTGTCACGATTCTTCATGCATTTTGTTTTATAAATTCATTTTAAGGGGCACACACCATTATCTTGTCTAATTAGAGAGTAAACGTTTTTGAGTGTGCGGTGTAGAGTCACACTAGGTTTGTTATTCGATATTCAAAGACATTTTGTCTTCACATTCATGAAACACCTGGCTTCTTTCTGGTACTCTACATAACGGTGACTACATACGTTGCTCCCCGATGGCTGCAAGTAAAGCACGAGGACAGAAACAAGAATAAGTAAAATGCTTAAGCATGCTGATAATAAATAGACCTTACAAGAACAATGCTGGCTGCTGACCTGTTTCAAGTAAATAAAATAAAAATGCTGCAGCAAGGAACTAGTTGTGCAACACCTGTGTGACAACTAGCAGTCGTCTCAGTGCTCTATGACACTCTTGCTGACAGTCCGTGCGACAGTAAAGGTGATGCTGACTGAATTGTCAACATTCCTGAACATGTCAAAACATTAGGATAATTTCACTGATGGGTCTACTACATCACACAACATAATGTGCTGACACAGTACGACATCAAGTTAACACAGCCTTCCACAGACTTCTACAACAACAGGTTAGTGCACGCTAACAGATTTCATGAATATTTATTATGTGCAGCATGTGAACTGTACCTGCACCAGGTCAGCTAGAAGTAGGTAGAGGAAAAACCACCAGCGAGCGCTGGTTTCCTGGATTTTCTTATGGGCTCCATCTAGGCACTGAGACCAGTTGCTGAAAAACATAGGAAACGTGAGAGCAAGTCAAAGAAGCAATTTGTGGTAAGATGCCTTAAAGGGAAGCTGCACAATTTTAGATTTCGATGAGTTTCGAGCTGTTGGATGATTATAGCTTGTACTTAAAGCATGTGAATTATCTGGACGTTAGCATTTGAAACAACTGAGCAATTAGCGATTAAAACCACGACGGCTATCAGGCTTCACTGCACTGCACAGCGACGGATGGGGGATGCACGATAATGTCCCTGACAGTACCGGTACGTTTCCTGCACAGAAACACTTAGTTGGAAGGAATAAAAACAAGGCTGCCGAAAACAAAGCCCGAGAAATGTTGATTAGCACGGTCAAAAAAGGCACAGCAGGATGTGGGCGAAGGCAACAAACATCAGAAATATTATCGTCCGTGATGTCATCACTGAGCTTCTGTGCTGTGAGGAGAAGCTCAAGGTTTAATCGTCAATTACGGCATCAGTTTGAATGCTAGCGCAAAAACACCTTGCATCCATTATTTGAATCCTTGAATATAGCAAAATTCTCGAAAAGTGATGCAGCTGCTCTTAAAATAAATGAAGATAGGCACATAAACACCTATTTAAACTCAATTTACAAGCCCAAAAGCTTTTTTTTTTCTGCACTGAAGCATTTGCTTTTAGTATTCTGAAATCTTGTGCTACTATGACCACCACCTTCCCACAGCAACACAGCGTGCAATTCTCAAGGCTTTTGAAACAATTCCACTACATTAGCATCTAAGAAAGCAATCACTAATTGCAAAAATATGAGCAAATTTTTCTTTAAAAAGCTATGAAAGATGCAACGTTAGTCTGTGCAACCTGATTGCACAGCGTGGTAGACATTAAGTCCACGGTGGCTGGTAGTAGTTCCTTCTTATAGGCGTACCAATCCCAGAAATAAATTTCGGGGCACACTTGTTTCCTTAAATGCAGAAATGCAAAGGCGTTAAAAGTTCCATGCCTAGTTTCGTTATGAGCTCGTTCTGCATTTTGTTGTTTTCCCAAAGTCTACAACTTTATTCTTTGTTTTATTTCATTATTATTTTTATTTCCCATTTCATGTTCATTATATTTTATATTTTCTTATTACTATTATCATTATTCAATTTTTTTATAGCTTGTTTCCATCAGTTAATCACAAGGCTCTTGTGAACACGTGACTGAAGCTACTTCCAGGGATCACACTTCGTGGACAACTTCCAGCCTCAGATTTGGCATCTCGTGCATGAGCCATACTTTTTGGTTTGATATCTTAAAGATCTGATACCAAAAGGATTGCTAAGCTTTCATAGTTTTTGGTTCTCCGTTATTACTTTAATAATGCATGCTAATTTGAACCTCTCCTCAGTGTCCCTCCCAAGGCCCACGACACGGTAACGGCACTCAACCTGCCAATGCTCTACATGGACTACATGGGACATTGTAATGTACTCTGCTGATAATGCACAGCACAGGGGTGCGTCTACACTTTGGCTATACCTAGGTTGACTTAAGACTTTTGGCTCAACACGATCAAAGACTAGAAGATTTGAGGCACTGAATTAGCACCCTGGAAGAACTTACTGCAGCTCCATTTTCCGCCATCGTAGCACCAGGTGTGTTACAGCGTTCAGCTCAGGTGCAATGGAGATCTTCCTGTGGGCTCCTTTCTCCCACTCCTGCAGAGAGAGAGAATAACAACTGCTCAAACAAGGAATAAAAGGACAAATCATGTCTCAAGCTTCAGCATGTCAACTCATGGACGTGGAAAAAGGGGAAAAAGCATGCAACATCCACCGATTCGTCTTCAGTGCCGCACACCCTGCAGGCATGCAACATCCCACTGGACCAATGAGTATTACAGTCCATGCTTGCTATGTTACATAAAAATGGAGAATAAAACTGCTTTTCAGAGAGGATAACCGCAAGTGGCGCATTTATTGCACCACGCAAAGAGAGCCAAAGACAGCATGATACAAGCTTATGTTATCGTACCTGAATATCTGAAAATGGCATTATTAAAGCTTTTTTTTTTTTATTTTTCACTGTTTCTTATTCCTCACTATGTTAGGATGATGTGACGGTAGAAGCCCCTGCTACAACCCCGTATGATCTAGTTCTGGGTGACACCAAGAAAGGGCTCGAGGGGTGAACCAAGTGCAATGTGGCATGAAAAAAGATTATGTGTGACGAAGGTTGCTGGTGTTGAGTGAGTGTGGCTGCCGAAGTGTGAAAAGTGGGGCCCATCCGAGAAATGGTGGCCAACTGCCTCCAGACCAGCCTTCAGATTGCTTTGTATTCCAGCTCACCAGCCTACTCTGACATACTCCGTGCAAAGCGACGGCCAAGCCGCTGGTGGCGGAGTTGGAGGTGCAAGTAAATCTGGGAGCGAAGCCGGCTGTGTCGTCTGCTAGCCGTGTGTTTTATGCAGACCTTGAGTCATGAATTCGTTTTCCTGCGGTGTCTGAATCATTGCATAAACAACATACGCTTCCAAAGCACCACGGCACAAACTACGGAGCATCTCCAGCAATATATTTTCCTTGGGTAAATGTTCGAAAGCTATAAAAAATGCACTGGAGATTGTGTTTACTTATCCCAGCTCAGCAAGCAATACGAACGAGAGCGTACTGTTCGAGTTCACTTTGCGTTAACAATTCGCTTGTCATTCCTTTCTTGTCTTATATTTCGGTATGAAAGCACTTCCAACATATCGGCACGTCCGTGAATTTTCTGACGATCATCGTTTAGGTACAGAAAAAAAAATATGTTGGTTACTGCGTAAACCTCTAATAATTCATTTACTTAGTGTAGTGCTGCATATTTCTGTGGCACTTAATTTTTGTAGCCATTAAAGGTACTGAGTGCAAAGTAAAGATGGATATGATGAGCGTCAGGTACGAGATTTAATAAATTGAACACGGTGCTTCAAGCACATGGTACATGCATTTAATGGCCTATAAGCGGTGCTTGCTAAGAGCTGCATCTCTAAGTATTTTGTCCTTTTGCCTAAGCGCACAAGCTTTACGAAGCGTAAAATTTACCAAAGTTGTAAGTGCTTGCTTTAACACGTTTCGCTCATCTCTGACTACATGCCAGGTGTCATCACCATGGTCCAATCCATTGTCATAGCTGATCTCACAGGGGATGCTTTCAACATGGTGGCGCTTAATTAAGCATCATACATTAAGATCAGAACGCGGTTACATTGTCGGACTTCGTCAGCGTCACTAAATCAGTACGTCTACTTTTATTTAGCTAAACCAGTGAGCCTTTGCGACTTATGAGCGTGTGACTGTCTCGCAACACGGAAGTCCTGGGTTCGACTTCCACTCCCACTCAATGTTGACTCGGCCTTCATTTCCGCTCAATTTTAGTTACGGAACTTCCTCGAGAAATTAACATCAATCTGAACGTTGCAAACTGCTTCGGAATTCTCCATTGAGATTTTTAGTTCACAGCCAACGATGACGCCACCGAATGTTCTGCAATACTGGGCACTTAGTGATGTCGCATTAAATGTACTGTGAATTCAACCGACGAAGCAATATGCCTATAGACAAGCGTCATGTTTGTAAATAAAGGTGGCGCTGCAATCGGCAGCGACGTGGGGTGTAGGCAAAAACGCAGCGTGCCTGCACAGCACCAAGCGACGCTGCCTTCGAAACCAGTTTGTGCCTGCGAATATTCTGAACCGTAGGCTTCGCTCGTGTGTAGAAATGGTTTGGTTTATGCCTGGAGAGCAGATCAGCATTTTTGGAGCCGGGTACTGCTAGAATTACCCGGCGAAAAGCTGCATTGACTTCCTTCACCGTGGCCTCAACAGCGCGCGGCTACGGTGCCCGGCTGTAGTGACTGATTAAGTTAAATGAAAATGAGAAAGCGCAATGTATAAGAAAAACTAATATAGTCAACATTGTTCAGCTCCCAGGCCTATTGCTAGCACATGAAAGGAGGACAATGATATGAATGACTGGAAATCTGTTTTTTTTTATATGACGACTCCTTTGATGGACTTTCCGCTGCTCCAAGCGCCTTCATTCTAAACAGCAATTATTACAGCAATTATTACCGGCTACGATGGGGAACTAGAAATCATATTTCTAGCTCTGTGTACCGGCAACTTAGGTGACAGAATTTAATCGTACTATAGTTCTTTGTAACATTCGCCTCATTTCAGTTCAGTTCAGTCGTTCAGTCGTGTCCGACTCTTCGTGACCCTATGGACCATGTCACGCCACGCTTTCCGGCCTCTCACTATCTTCCTAACATCACATAACTTCATCTGCAGTGAGTCGAGGATGCCATCTAACCATCGCGTTCACTGCCTACCCTTCTCCGGCGACCCTCAACCTTTCCCAACATCAAATCTTTCTCCAGTGACTCCTCTCTTCTCATCAGATAACCAAAGTAGCTGAGCTTTAACTTTAGAATTTGACCCTCCAATGAGCAGTCAGGATTTATGGTCGACAATATCGACTGATTTGATCTTCTGGCAGTCCAAGGAACTCTCAAGAGTCTTCGCCAGCACCACAATTCAAACGCGTCAATTCTTCGGCGGTCATCTGCCTACAGTGCGCTTAATTTGTTTTATCCTGGTCTATTAAAAAGGAAGCGTTTCACGTCTGTTTCATCGCACAGACACATCAAGGTCAATCACAGGTTAATATATACATGAATAATTTTAAGAATGCTCTCATTTCGTTTGTTCACTCTATAAAAGAGGTGCATGAGCACAAATGCAGCGCTCTCCACGATCACTTGCAGCGACATTTAAGTGATCTGCTGATCTTTTTTTTTTTTTTTCAGTGTACTTGCAACATGTTTATTCAGTGAAGACTTTTGCCTAGGCTATTTGGTTCACGGCTAAATGGTGAAAGAACAGCGCGAAACAAACGAGGACGAAGAAACACGTGAACACCGGGTCACTGGCCCTGTTTTCACGCGTCAAATGCGCGTCATCTTATACTGCTTATTTTGCACCCCTTGCAGCCGAATCCACTTTGAGACATTGAACTCCATATACCATATATACCATACATAAATATCCTGCCTGATTAGAGCTAGAGTGTACATGGATATTTAATTTGTTCATCAGGTTCCTAATGACATTCAAAAGAAAATTTAATCTGAGAAATAACGCTGCATGACTTTGCTGGGATCCTAATGACGTTTACTCACTTTCTTGACACTCGCAGTGAAAACGGAGAAAACCTACTTCACAAGTCTGTGCCTGCTTCACAACAGCTTTTGTGTCTTTTTCTGTACGGTCACCAACACGGGCAGTACTGCAGGTGAATGGGATGTCACAATACGGCTTTCCTGCCCTCGATTAAAATCATACACACACAGAATATCGCGTCAAATCTTCTTATGACTTGATAGTATATATAAAACAAAGCATGCACAAGCTGCAGGCATTTGCTATTGCTTTCGTCGTGCGGCTGAAAAGCAACCACGAAAATTAAGGGTTGCAAACTACCCGATCAAGTTTCAGTGCAGAAGTGCAACACATTAGCCGCGAAGGCAATCCGTTGCCGAAAGGTCTACTTGTCGCGCTCAAAGCCGCTACCGTTCACTCTCATCTTTATCGAACTGCAAGAAGCATGTGAAAACCGGCGTCATTTTCTTTCTTTTTTTTTTTTTTTTTTGCATCGTGCGCAACCAACCGCACTACAGCTTGCAGGAATATCAGAATTATGCTTGAAAATACAGCAAGCCCCGCGCATCCAATGCAGACGGCGCGGGCTTATGCCTACATCCCGAAAGCCACTGCTGTCGGCAGCGCCACCGCATATCCTCTGACATCACGGGCTGACGCTTGTCTATGGTGCTGGCACAATGTAACAGTGGGTGGCACAGAATGTCTTATATATTGGATTGAGGCGCATCACCATGAGCACATATTAAGATAGCTTGCAATGCAAAGGCAGGGTAAATGAAAAGAAAAATCAGCGATTATTCTGTTAAAGTGACTGGTTAGTCAATGCAGCACACCCACCCTAAAGCAGGGCTCAAAAATGCAGCTAGTCATTTAGCGCTTCTTTGTAGGAGCCACCTGGCACGTGTACGCATTAGTTTCTCCTGTATGGCTGCATCATCATCATCAATGTTTTCGTTTCTACACAATGGCCAACCTTAGCTTTACTCTTCAGGCGGCCGTAGAAAAAAATCGGCAGGAGATGAAAACGTAAATCCCCACCGCGAACATTTACAATCCTCGCAGTGACGCATGAGCAGCCGCAACTCATACCCAGAACGACTTTTGGAAACAATAGCTAGGCAGCTTTCAGTGGTGCACCTACAGACGGCGGAGCACGTGGCGTATAATGGCAGCATCAACCACACACTTACACTCGCCTCATCCGTCCTCTCTTGCGATTGTCTCTATTTTTTGTGCAACATACCTTCCCTTCATCAGCCAGCAGCCGCTGCTGCTTAAAGGTAGCTAACACTGACCAAAACATGCCACGAGATTAGGGTGGAAATGAACAGGTCTTGTCTCATACTGTAAAAAATGAGCACCCCAGTACCTGAAAAATAAGGATTGACTATTTTATTGCGGCACTGAAAATGAAGTGCCAACTTACGTTCGAGTCTGCTTACAATCGTGGAAGTATGGCAGGCCTAAGGGCACGCTTGTATGTGTGTCTTCAATATAAGTAGGGGTTAATATGCATTTGTACGGTGCTCCACATAAAGTGACAGTTATATCTATATGTAACAAACTGCAATGTAACAAAATTTTTGATGTAATGAAGTATTTCAGTTTTCATAACTTTGTGCCCATAGGACACTATGCATTTTTAGCTTCAGTATAACGAAGTAAATTTTACCGCGCTTTCAATGTAAATACATCAAAAAATTTGATGACAGCCATGTCTCCCCATTAATCTTTTTTTTAAACATTGGGCCCTATATAGAGAAACCAACTGAATGGTTGTTTGGTTCACAGAGTTTAATGTCCCAAAGTAACTCGGCTACGAGAGATGCTGTAGCGGAGAGCTTCGGAAATTTGACCCCCCAGGGTTCTTCAATGCGCATTAACATTGTACATACCCGGGTGCCCTGCTTTTCTCCTCCATTGAAAAACAGCTGCAACAAATGGGACTGAACCCACTTCTTTCGGGGTTGGCATTCAAATCTTAGCAGGGGTCCAACCAAATGGTCTTGCACCGTTCACGTTTATTCAGAATTCATCTTAATCATGACTATACGAAAGGATTGCTAGTGTAATGGGTTTGGTTTGCACCGCTTAATGTCCCAAAGCGACTCAGGCTATGAGAGACGCCGTAGTGGAGGACTCCAGAAATTTCGACCACCTGGGGATCTTTAACGTGCACTGACATCGCATAGAAACGCAGCTGCCGGTAGTCCAGTGTAATAATCAAATGCAGCAGAATCTTGATGATGTGATCATGACTAAATCCATAAGATCTCCTGGCCAAAGTATGTTGAGGAGAGATTCAAGTGCACTGAAAACCCTTCCAAACCCTCTGCCATATGCCTTCACCTCGGCTATGCCTAATATGCCTCCCGTCAGCTACAAAAATGTACTACAGATAGCACTAATTCTCATTAATGCGGCCATACCTCTCCCAAAGCCAGAAGTATTTCCAGTCCTTGAAGCACTTTCATCACGGGTGATGACACGGGGAGGTTTAGCACACGGTTGCACACTTGTTTCAGCTGCAAAGACAAGAAATTTAACGAGAGCACATGCATAAATCACAGCCAAAGTAATAAAACCAGAATGCATTCAAAAATACTCTGTGAGCCTGGTAAAAAAAAAAAAAAAAAAGGAGCACAAGTGCTAGAATTAGAAAAAAACTGAGCAATGCAAGATGACGCATGGGTTGCATGGTTTCAAAAATCGTTTATTAATGACAATTTTTACATCAATGTGGAATAATTTTAATCCAAATCGGGAAAGGTCAAATTGGGGGGTCACCATCATGTTTACCATTATAGAATTATACTGGACATCGGTTTTGGTCCAAATCAGCTGAGGTCGAACATCGAGGTTAGCCCACGCTGAATTTGGACGTCGCCATTGTGTTTGCCATAGCTGAATTAGGCTGGCTGGATTTTGGTAGAACTTGACCGAGGTCAAATTTTGGGGGTGGCCCGTGTAAGGCAGAATTATGATGGATATCAAATCAATGCTTTGTACATATGGTGACGCAACCAGGGAGGCACCCCTGCCACGGCGATGGCATATGTGACTAGAGACTGCATTCCTTCGTTAAAGGTCAAATCCCAGTGTTATTTGACCTTCATGAATGGTAGCAGTAGAGATAACATTTTAAAAAGTATTTCATGCTAAGTGCTTTAGGTTTGTGGAACAGCTTCATTTATCACTGAAGATGTGAAATGAAGGATGGCACAAAGGCCTCGACAGTCCACTGTTGCTCATGACTTCCCTGGACCCTAACCCAAATGTCCGTTCAAGTTTGCTGCCATTGGACATTAAACATACTTTCAATACAACACAGAAGAGCCATGCTTGTTTGTAAGCCTAAGTGCATACCTTGGTCAGTCCTGGGTGTCCAGGGAACTGTGCCAGGAGCTCCTGAACTCGTGCCAACAGGTGTTTTAATGGGTCTTCGCAAAGGGACGTCTCTTGTAGATAAGCATCGTGGTATAGGTTGATTTGGTTGTTAACATGGTGACCTTTCCCAGCTGCCGCACCAATCAACGAAGCATCTGGCTGCTCTGAGGCGGTGCCTAAGGCAGCCTTTAGCGATTGGCAAGAAACAAGATGGTAGCCTTGCAGGGTCACATCCAAAGCTGCATCTGCATGAACATTTGTTCACTTATTGGTACCTAAGAAGTATCCGAATGAGTGGAACCGCTTCCTTAGGCATCAGTTTGAAAAAACTAACGTTCAAAAATCGTTTGCAGTTTGCATTAAACTTTTCATCTACGTGAATGGCAGGACTGCACATCACTTGCACTTTAATCATACTCGAACTCTGCAACAACTAAACCGACAGGGAAGGAAATTTTTCATTCTCGCGATAATTTTATTATCGTGAAAATGGGCAAATGAGCACACTCATTACAATCTAGAACCAAAAATTTAATGAAATGAAGATAGCCATTTATTTTGCCATGATTCCTTTTTCTATGCAGACCTTCACTACTCCACAATATCCCAGCTATTCCTGCCTTTTGAACTTTTTAAATGACCGCAGACTCCTCCTGAAGCATGAAAAAACATAGTTAATGCAATACAAAACAGGGAGGCATTTTCTGACAGACTTAACAAAGCACTCGAAGTAAGAAAGGAGCGGCCAGTAAGAAAGTGTCCTCTCTCAGTGGTCAGCGGCACACGTAATTGCTGCCAACAGATGTACTAGCAAAACCCCGTTTAAAAAAAAAAAAAATATATATATATATATATATATATATATATAAAAAAACAAGATTGCTATCACCATTACTCAAAGGGCAAAATGTAAACAGCAAACATGGCACCGATGCTTGCTCATAGAAACGTGTGTGCTCCAGTTGTCAGATGAGTTTTGCCATCGCAATTTTGGTACTTTTGGATTCTTAACTGGCTCATGTGCGAAAAAGATGTTGCAAATCACTAGTTCAAACTTTCGCTAATCTGGGACTGCTTTTTAAGAACTTTTTGCTGTTGGGAGGAAGCACGAACGTTCGCAGGATATGCCAGATTTCTTCACTGCCACGAGAGTTTCATCGTCTGTATGAAAATTCCATGGTATGATACAATTGTCTTCATAAAGTCAATATGTCCATAATAGTGGACACGTAGCCTCATGGGTGGGTCACGCGAGTAAAAAGCAATATGCAACAGGACATAGCTTCTGAGTCATACATTACTGCGCCAATATTTTGATTTGTATGATGAAATGATAAGAACAGTAGGTGTCGTTACGACAGTTCTCTGGACTCTGAATTTTTTAAAGCTTTAAATGGGTAGGGACACGACACCAAATTTTTGCGTTGTAAATAAGTAGAATACAGTGTTAGAAACATAAAATCGCATTGCATGATTATTCATATTATTAGCAGATTCGGTTCGTAGTTGACAAGTCTTTATGTGTCGTCGGAAAACAGAAGACATAACATTAAAATGTCATGTGGACCAAAAACCCGTGATGCCAATGAGTTGGTGCGTCATCTGCTTTTCGTGCGCTCACTCTCTCATGGTGAGGTCACACTGAGAAAACAGTTGATCAACTGTGCCCGGCAACGTTGGCGATCTTGTCAAACATGTCATTGGCGCCCGCAAATATCCGTCACCAACTTGCTCCGAGACAGTTTAGGCAATGCTTTATCACATACCACGAAAACGCACTGCTCTTTGAGGTGCCAATGTCAGGATCCGCTTAGCTGAAATTTCACTCAGACTCCTGCTCTGTTAAAGGGGCTGGGAAAAATGCAATAGTGAAGAGGCCTTCCTTTAGTCTAAACTTGCTTTGGCCATGAAGGAGGGCGTGGAAATGCTCATGGGTTGTCTGCACAGCTCTCGTACACCGTTTTGAGTACCGCTTTTATATGTGCGAATCTGGTTATTGTGGAGAGAAAATTCACAAATTTCAGCGTATGAAAATGACCATGGACTATAGTTTTGAGCATAAAGTGAAATAAAATTGGCAATTGTTTACATCACAGGACGCGCATACAATCACCACTAAGAGCGGGTGTGGCACTGTCCATCGAGCAATGCTGTAAGTGGCCAGCAACAGTCATCGGCGCAGCTTATGCAAATGAAATGACCATCGCCGAACACACACACGCCTTATCGAGCCTATTTTATTATGAGATGGACTTCGTAGTAAAGTGATGACAAAAGATGAACGTTTCAGCGTTGACTGGTTCTGGAGTGCAATCTGGCAAAGCCGACTAGGGCAGGCAGGGATCGAGCAGCTCAGTTCATCATCTGGCGCACCCACGGAAGGCACCACTACTGAAAGCTCTGCATTGTGCAGGCATGCTGCTGTTGCACAAGCACAGCAGTCAGTTCTTATGATAACGTTTATCTTTTCTGGTAATACTATGAAATACTACATCAAACCAGCAGTGTTACACTGCTGTGCCGCCCGACCACACTGGTTTCGGCTATGGCGACCGATGACAACACCATCCACAAACCATGCCATGCAGCCATAAGCCCTGTAACTTATGCGACCCTCATTTAGCTTGACTCGCACTTTTTTCTTTAACGAAAAGAAGCAAAGGATGCTTAAGCAGTAAAAAAAGCAGTTGAAATATAAAGTTTTTACACTCACTGGAATTCAAACAAAAATTCACAAGTAAAACAAAAAAAAATCCGCAGTGTGAAGTTTGCACCCATAAGCTGTTATATGCATTTTTTTTAAATATTGTTGGAACTGAAATCTGTTTGTACCAGACTTACGGGCCTGACACAGACACAGCTGCACCATCAATTAAATATAGTATGCTACTCACCGAGGTGATGCCCATGTTGCTGCAAAATGTTGCGCAGAGCCTCATGACGCAGCATTAAAGCACGCAGACAGTCGACCTTCTCAGCTCCCATGTCTGGATCAGAAAGTAGGCAATGAGCCCGCCACACCTCCAGCGCCTCACTTCCACTGAAGGCAAAAGCTTGTGTATTCACTGGCTCAACATGCTCTGGCTGCTTGGCTCCATCTTCGATCTCTTCAAACTCCTAGAAGAAAGTGAGAAATTGACACTTAACAAGCAAGAGCAATTCCACATGCACGGCCACCAGAAATGCAGTTACGCAAGTTGCACAACTTCCGCCACACAAAACGTAAATGCAGGAGGGGCTTGGAATGCTCAAGACTGCACTTGTTCCTGATGGCTCAGCCAGCCAACTAAAAACATCTGATTCACCTCACAAATCTGCGTGCTCTCATGGCACTATTTTTGGGGGTTGCTCCAAAGTGCCAACTGTGCATGCACACTAGGCATTGTTAGGTCACTACCCTAGTGCCATCGCCCTCAATCCCACGCTTGCTGCAAGGTCTTGCGCTTACCTGAGCAATGCTTTTCATAAGCACATGTGGCCTGGGACTGTCAGCTCACCTGGGCATAGCTGGGAAACAGAGCCTGACGGTGCCGTTCGTCGAGAACCTCTTGACTTTCCTCGCCTGCATGGGTACGGTACTGGAAAAGGCTCTGCTCTCGTTCCTTTTTTTCACGCTCTTCTTCTTCATTCAGCTGCCACGAGGCCAGCAGCTGGCAGAACACAGGACGAGCAACCTGCAGAAAACACAAGCTCTCCCTCTCAAGACACTGTTGACTGCCTGCTGTGCTCTTCTCTGTGCAGAATTTGCCAACCAAATGCAATGCCGTGAGCACAAGGCATACAGATATGGCTGGCATTTTTCAATGCCTGACAGTGAGTAGCTATGGGCGTGCCGTGCGTGTGAGCAGAATGCATCGATGTACTAAGCACTTAAAAGCAACAGCTGTGCAATTGTGCAATCTCATGCAAAAGTGACTCCCCAATTTTCCAACAGCAACAAAGTTGCACACAGTGTTACAAAGATTCAATGCATCCTATCTTTTACTAACGTGACAAAATTAAGGCTCCTGTTCTGCATGCTTCTTGGCACGTGGCAAATTGGAAAGGACATGGCGAGGCACTGATTGGTCGGCTGGTTGTGTGACATCATGAGACATGACATGGCCGAGTTCTCAGGAGGATTTTGTGGCGAGAGCTACACTACGCCAGCCACTTCTTCTCTTCCCAGTGATTGCACTTTCGTTATGGTTGCACCTTGGCCGTGGTCGGTCTGGCCGTCAGCTAGCAACCGCTAAAGAAGAAAAGGAGGAGGAGGTCGGAGAGGCTGTAGCTGGCAGCTGACATGGCCAAGCACTGACTGGACGTAGGGCTTCTTGACATTACGTTTGGCAGGAGCTGCCAACTCGGGCCTCTCCTTTCATATGGGAGGGTTATAGTATCACAATCAGCCTGCCAAAACCTTTGCATTCACATTATCCCTAGGCCATGCAGGCACGCTCATACGGCTCGGTTAAAATGGGGCTTTATATGATGGCTGGTAGCTTACGCTATTGCATCATCACGAAGGTTGGAGTGGAAACGGATGGAAAGAGATGCTGTAGTGGAGGGCTTCAGCCGACCGTGCAACAGACGCTTTCACCTCATCGCACTTTAGTGGTCAAAAGTGCCCCCTATGGCATAAATAAAGCTGAAACCATAGAGTAAACTACCATGTGCAAAGCCATGTCTTTACTTTCAAGCCGAACCTAAGCGTAGCCATGCATATAGCTCTCGCACAACTCCAGGTTTACCCACAAGCTAAACCACAGCTAAATTTTTTTGCTAAGGGCAACACTGGTATTGAACACTCAAACCTTGGTTTCTGAGTCAAGCATGCTACCTATAAGCCATGCAGGCCAGCGCACTGCGAAGGCTTGGTTCGGTCCTAAAGCATGGGTTGGGCCTGGCCTGGCCCAACCCATGAGATGTCATGTTTCCTTGGCCTGAGCCAGGCCAAGGCCTGAAGTTGAAGGCCGAGCCGGGCTCAGGCTTAAAGTTGCAGGCCCAGGTTGGCCCTCGGTCTGTACATAGAGTTCCAATGTCCGGATTTTTTAATGCAATAGCCCCGTTCACTGAAAGTCCGACGTCGGCGGTCGTCCACCGGCGTTGGAGTAGTAAGCGAATAATCATGAGCATAGCGCTGGTAGGCAGCTGATATGGCCATTAACTGGACGTAGGGTTGCCTGAATACGCTTGGCATACGTAGGAGCTGACGCCAAAATGTTACCCCCCTGACCCTACTACCCTTCTCCCTTGAATAGGCCTTTGTGCCAGCTCCATTTATTATTAAAGATTACTCACTCACTCACACTTAGAAGGAGCTGCTAACTCGGGGCTCTCCTTTCACAAGGGAGGGTGATACCAGAATCAGTCTGCCAGGGTCCTTGCATTCACATTACCCCTAGGCCAACGCAGACACTTTCATACAGCTAGGTTAGAGCAGGCTTTACATATGGGCTAGTAGCCTACGCTATTGTTTCATACCCCTAAAGGCAGAGCTTAAGTGTCTCCCATGATTTGAAATCATAATTGTTGAGTGCAGTACATTTAAGGGGTTACAGCAATGACACTGATGAGATAAAGCTACGGCGCGCTCAGAGAAAAAGGCTAAGGGTGTCATAAATTGAATTCTGATTGGCTCCAGCCTGTTTTCTAACTCACCAAATGCTGGCAGGAAAAGCCAATGCGCAGAGTGCCTTTCCAGCAATCGCGTGGCAGTTAGCCGATCTGCCATCGGCAAAGTAATATGCAGAACGATCTCATTAATACAGACCGATTGCTTCAAGCTTGTTGTTTCTGTGATATACTCTCTGAACAGCAACTATGCTGTGGTTTTACCAAAATATTGCTTATGCCCTACCTGAAAGCATGATTAAAGATTACTTCGGGTATCTTCACGGTTTGTAGCCTACGGTTTGTAGCCTTTTCATTGGCCACCACAGAAAGATGAGGTTGGGTCTCACGAAAGCAAAGAGTACAGGTATGGCCCCTAAAAAAACTTGCTAGTCTTCTGTCTCGCGCCTGCCGATGGGTCGCCTCTGTAATGCAAGCAGCGGTGGCGTTGCGTGAGCCGCAGCCGCACATGGCAGGGCTCACTTTCAACTGTGTGCTTTTGCCGGCCTCTGTATTTCTTAATTTTTGCACATGAATAGCATTTTAGAGCACTGGAAAAGGTTGCAGTTGGACATTGCTGTTTATTGCAAATTCATCGCCTAAGCGTTCTTAATGTGGCAAAAGCATTTCAGCACCTTTTTGCTCTCCTGCACTGCACAGGACTGTAAAAGATATATGTGTGCCAGCAGTTTTTTTCGCATTATCATCGTGATGTAGATGCAGTATACATGTGATTATAGCTTACATCTGCGAATACATTTCTCTCCACTGTTTTTTACTATATACCTTCCATCTTTCTTTTATATTCTGCTATATAGCCATTCGCTTTTTTTTCTTAGGGAGCTGCCGATTAGGTATCCTAGGAATAAATGACTGCTATCACGACACGCACCTACATTGTGCTTCCTTTCCTACTTGTTAAACCGTCACCCCTACTACTACTCCAATACTACTTTTCTCTGCAAACGAAATGATTACAACAGTAATAAAAGTATACGGAGCAGTACAAAAACGTATAGAAGGAGGTTATTTTTATTAGACAAAACACAAACCCAACCTAGTTTCTTTTTCTTCCTTCTTGCACAAGCCCTGTTTCGAGTGAACATCTGTTTAAAGAAATTTAGTGTCGACGTGCGAAATTTGACTAAGCAACATTCTCATACTGTTAATTCCACCCTTCACATCTGAGCAAGCAGTATAACAAAAATCAACGTCGTTTGCAATTTCTCTTGTCTCACAGTGATATATAACTGTACAGTACATGAAATTTCAGTGCATACTGCAGAACACTGTTAACAGGTCATTACGTATGTTTGGGCGTGCCACGTGCATGCCGCATGTCCTGGCATGCAGACTGCTATTCAAAAAAAAAAAATAAATAAAGAGAGAGAGAGAGAGCAAAGTGCAGAAAGAATTCTATTCTCCATTCTACCTCCAAACGTGGTAACTGCAAAATCCCAGTAAGCAAATTATTATTATTATTTTTTTTTAAGGTGGTTCTTTCTTAGTCCCCACTGTATTAACTGGAGGTGCACGCCTTACACAAGAAAGGATTTCGTTATTTGTGATCTAGTCACTCCGAAATTATTTGAAAAGCATTGACCATCACGCACCATATTGAGAATTATTCTGAATAAATACCTGGTACCATCAAACACTAAGGAAAGCTCAAAATCCCATGTGGACTGATTATAGAGCAAGCAAGTTACCTTCTTCCAGGTCCCTCCTATATTCGCGGAGACAGTGAATTCAGGAAGAGCCTGAAGTAGAATCGAAATATTGAACACTTGGATATTATAACCTCAGAAAGCTCCGAAATAGGCATATGCGCCAACGAGCTAAGCCTTTTTCAGCTCAAATCGTCCTAGCGGTCCATGTAAAGGTAACTTTAATAATAAATCAAGTTCTCTTGGATCACTGGAATCGACTACTATATCCAGTGCCATTGGAACACCTCATTAATTCCTTTAGGCTAAAAGGTAACTGGGTTTGGGCCCACTGTGGAGGAGGGGCGCGCAGCGGGGTTTACGGAGCTTCTCCCAAACGCACACCCCTGGAAAAGCTGAGCGCCAGGCCGGGGGACGCTTGTACCCATTTTTACCGGTGGGTGTCCGGCGGTGGGTTTCGAACTAACCACCTCCCGCAGCCGAGACGGGCGCTCTAACCACTAGGCCACGGCTGCGGTAAGCCTTGACCGCCTAGTAAAGAGCAGAGACATTAGTCTGCCAACCAAGATCCGTATAACTCGTGCTATGGTCTTTCCAGTTGTGATGTATGGATGCGAGAGTTGGACTGTGAAAAAGGCTGACCGCCGAAGAATTGACGCGTTTGAATTGTGGTGCTGGCGAAGACTCTTGAGAGTTCCTTGGACTGCCAGAAGATCAAATCAGTCGATATTGTCGACCATAAACCCTGACTGCTCATTGGAGGGTCAAATTTTAAAGTTAAAGCTCAGCTACTTTGGTCATCTGATGAGAAGAGAGGAGTCGCTGGAGAAAGATTTGATGTTGGGAAAGGTTGAGGGTCGCCGGAGAAGGGGTAGGCAGCGAACGCGTTGGTTAGATGGCATCCTCGAGGCACTGCAGATGAAGTTATGTGATGTTAGGAAGATAGTGAGAGACCGGAAAGCGTGGCGTGACATGGTCCATAGGGTCACGAAGAGTCGGACACGACTGAACGACTAAACTGAACTGAAAAGGTAAAGCAAATATTTGAAAAACACTGGCAGGTGTACGAATGAATGGCATTGAGAGCACAAAAAAAATCCTGATTTAAGGCATCACTGCGAAGTAATTTAGCGCCACAATACATTTTACGAAAGAAGGTGTACGCATGCATGTTTCATTAATGAGTATATACAGTATTAACAAAGGAATGCAAGAAATACTTAGTCAGTCATATCCTTCAAGCTTTTTAATTGGAGAAAACTGAGTTCTTGTGTTGGTGGTCCATTTGCAAACTGACGTTCCTGAAACCCAAGGTCAATATATCTAGAACTTGGGATCCCCATTCACTTCCTAGCTGGTTGCAGCATTTCTTTTTAAATGCAGTAGGCACTTCATACCTCTGCATTAATCCTTCCTCTTTTCCTTAACTGTGCTTCTTTGGCCCTCCTTTTTTTTTTTCCTTTATCGATTTCATTTTTCTCATTCTTGTGACCCTTTTGCTCAACTTTGCTGCAGTGCTTTTTTTTTTTTTTTTTTTTAAACCCCCGCTCTGAGCCCCCTGGCTTCTTCGTGTGTTTCTTTTCTACCCGGAGACAGGTTTTTTCCCCGGTGTCCGTCCATTCATTCATTCACCCTTCATGTCGTAAGGTGTGGTTTTAATTTTCCAAGGCAGCTGTTTACCATTTAAAGCAGATGACGTGCTGCAGTCAGCACTGTTTGTATGTGAACGAAAATTTCTTTTCTGCTGGGCTAACTGCAGAAAGGGCTATGTGTTCAACTTTCGCTTTGTTGTCGACAGTAATGCAACTTGAGAAAACTATGCATAGCAAGCATGGTTTAGAGACGTCTTGTTCCGACAATTAAAAGGCACACAATACCGGCAACGTTGACCACCCACAGTACTGCCGGTGCGGAGCAACATTACGGCGGCAAGGCGGCCGACTGTGCTCAGATTGCGTTCAGCGCCAGCGCTGCATGCGTTACAAGAGCAGAAACTCCTCTCCATAGGGAGGAGCACGGAGACGGAAGACTAGCAAGTCTTTCTAGAAACCATAGTACGGGCATATTTTTATTGCCATGGATCTAATTTATTAGTATGCTGTCGCCGACTAACGCTATTTATTCACAGAGCCCAGAAAACAAAACAAAATCAACAATGAAATATTCCAGAATGGTCTTCAGTACCCCTGGTTTATTGACCTAATTATTTACATTTTTCCCCGCCGTGGTGGCCCAGTGGTTAAGGTGCTTGTCTACTGAGTTGCGGTACTATGGTTTAATCATGGTCGCATTGCTATTGACGCCGAGAGCACAATACCCATGTACTATGCAATGTGGGCGCCAGTTAAAGAAATGACAAGTGGTTTAAATGATTGAAGCCCTCCATTATGGCATCACTCATAGCCTGAGTTGCCCTAGGAAGTGTGCAGTCGTTTTGCTTTTCGTCACTATTAGAAAGCTACCAGTTTGGCAATTAAATCAACCCGTGGAAGCGTGGTCCTTAAAAAATGCAATCCCACTGGCTCCAAGGCTGCTTTAAAATTTAGACATAGTGGACTGTAACATATGACCAACTAAACATCTTGAGCAAATGCAACGTAGTTTATTTGTCAATATTTAGAGGGAACCCCCAAGGCGGAGTAGA
Organism: Amblyomma maculatum; assembly: GCF_055883805.1. Taxonomy (NCBI): domain Eukaryota; kingdom Metazoa; phylum Arthropoda; class Arachnida; order Ixodida; family Ixodidae; genus Amblyomma; species Amblyomma maculatum. The sequence continues at coordinate 322,834,385 of NC_139344.1, read as the reverse complement.
TTTGCAATAAGGGAGTAATAACTCATTGAAATCCATCCAAGCACAGCCATACGGCTACAAAGGAAAGCTATACAGCTTTCTCAGAGAAAAAAAAAATTTCGTCCTGGTTCGGGGATCGAACTCGGGACAGCCATCTTTCCAGGGCAGTCGCTCTACCAACTGAGCTAACCAAGGCAGTCAGGAGACTAGATGGTAAGACAAGAGCAAATTGATCAATAACTAAAATGGGAATGGTGTGGGTCAAATATAGTAGAGTAGGGGTTCCTGAGATAGCTGCACAGTTTTCCTTTGCAGCCGTATGGTTGCGCTTGGGTGGATGTCAATGAGTAATTACTCTTTTATTCTCTAAATATTCTCTAACACGAGGTCTTTTTGTTGATAACAGAACAATAAACTTCTACTAAACAACAATTCTAGCATAGCAAAGAAAGCATTGAGGGCTCATCACAATGATTCCAAAGCAATGGTTTTTACATCAAGCAGCTACCGAGAAAACTTGTCACAAATATCCACTGAAATATGTGTCACAAATATCCACTTATAAACAATATGAGATCATTAGGGTGGTTCTTCATAGGACTCAATGTAAAAAAAAAAAAAAAAAGAAAAAAGAGTTAAACGAGGTGTTCCACGAGACTTCAGTACAAGTGCACTTCGTAACCATTTCCACGCAAAACTGAAATTAAGCATCTGATCTCAGGTGTGTGCGTGCGTGCGCACGCACGTGTTATACAGCACTCTCCCATGGCACTGCTTACAACTAAGCCTTTGTCATCATACACTCGTAAAAGAGCACAGCATGCAGTTACGAGTCTTCAACACACCTTGGGCCAGTCCACTGCACCACTGTGGTCCCGTTGTCGCCCAGTGACCAGCTCGTAAAGTGCAGAACGAAGCAGGATGAAGCGCTCGCCTTTGCTTGTGAGAAGGGCCAGCAGCTGCTGACATGAGAGCACCTCTGACAGACGGTGAGGAGGCAGGGCAGTCGGAAAAGCCAGTGCCTGCTCTAGAAGATGCAAACCCTGTGTAGGGCCATTTGAAGCCTGGAACTTGGAGGTTGACAGCACAGCAAGCATCCGAACACCATGTATCACCTGAAAGTAAATGAATGGTGGCATTCAGACTACACAGAAGCAATGCAATGAAGCTGATACTAAAGCCTCAATTTTTCAAATCTAGATGAGGGCCCGACAAGTGATTGGGTCACATTTAACTCCAATATAATAAAGAGCGTTATATAATGTACTAGCTTAGTGTGAGTACCCCTTCCACCATGCATTACGGATATCCCTTATCTCTTTATCAGGGATATACCAAATGGTCCAAAAAACATGGGGAAAAAAGAAAAAAGAAGTGAAACATGCAATGTTTGTAAACTATGAACTTCTTTTCACAGGCAAAATGTGGTTAATTGAGTTTGCCCACGCTCTTAAATTTTAAGATACTACAAAATGCTCACACGGTTAATAGCGTCATGTGCATTCAAACATGTCAACGACGTCTTCACTGCTAAAAAGCAGAAGTCAACATTGTAACACAAATGCATCGACTGCATTTCTTACATTCCCACACCCTGCAATTTTTGGTCATTTTTGTCATGGTACAGAAGCCCAAATACAATAAAACTGTGTAGTCATATTGAATATTTTAAGCTGATGCTGGTACATTCAGAGACGGTCATTCTGTTTACTTTCTTCCTGAGTGTTCCATCTCGTAGTGTTCGCTACTGTCATCCCCTACGAAAACAAAATGTTATTGCTTTGTGCAGTGGGTGAATTTGTTGACGGTATCACCTGCTGCTGTGCTGCACTGCCTCACGATTCTGGCTGGGATTACAGTCTAATCAGAGAATTATAGTGTCACATCACGCTGCACCATAACTCTCTTGCAGACGGAATGTAGGGTGCACTGAAGTTTGCGATTTTCAAAGACAATTTTTTTTGAAGAAATGTTCTTTTTTAAGCCCACGGATTTTGTTTATTTGGACCATCTCCCAGGTCCTGCCAAGACCGAAAAATCGGTTGGCGACCGTAGAGCAGTTTCCAAAACAGCCTTATGAACACAAAGATTTGTTGCGAGAGAATTGGCTGCAGAAAAGTTGAGCTTCACCTGACCTGCACTAGACCCAAAAGAAATGGGTAGCAGAGGTCTCTGAAGGAAGAGTGCTCCAGACGCAGCTGACTGCACAAGGCCTCCAGTGTCTTCAGCCATGGCCAGATGTCAGCAGGTGCCTCCCGTGCATCCTTCGAGGCAGAGCAGAGGCTCTCCAGCACAGACTCCACTCGCTCGGCACTGGCAAGTGTGCGCGCACACTGGCGCATCTGCCGTGCAACCTCTTCGTACTGCATTGAGACAAACACAGCACAGCAGTGTCAGGCAGGAAAAGGTAATAAAGCTGCGCTGGCATAGTCTATCACAACAATTATTTTCTTTTTGACTCGGGTGAACATTAAGCACTCCTGGCCAGACCACATCAGCGGAGTCAAGTTGCTATCGACATTTGAACTACTATATAATAAAGCACTTGTATTCCATCAACAGTAGGAATCTGCAAATATTTAAACTTCAAATATGAATCGAATATGTTTATTTGAATTGTATTCAAAAATCTCATATTCGAAATTTCCAAATATTCGAAAATTATCGAACACATCGAAAACTTTCCAATTCATTGCAGATCTTGCACCTCACTGCCATGCTTTACCGTGTTGATAGTGGAGTGAAGCATCCTTATAACGTGACGGGGCCGTTTTGCAAAGAGCGTCTTCCCGACAGTGCGCGCAAAGCGAAGCACATAACGAAACCAGGAAAAAAAGCTTCGTGCTTTTTTCAGTTTCATCCTAAATGCAAACAATCATTGTGCATGTGTTCATCAGCTACAATTACTGTGATGTAAATGGTTTTCCATAGTTTTTTCAGGCTCATTTGATAATTCGAACTTTTGGTTAATTCGAACATTTTTTTCTGGTCCCTCGAAGGTCGAATTAATGAGAACTTACTGTATTCAGCAGCGATATGACTGCTCCACTAAGCTTTATGCATGTCCTTCCTGTAAAAACACCGGTATACGAAATTTTTCATAAGAATTATACTGCATTTTTCAGTAGGGTACATACTGCTGTCCAATTCTAGTTTAATGTTATCAGCAAATATACCATGTGAATTCTGAGATAAACAAGATGAAAAATACGTACTATTTCTAATGTTCTAATTTTTTTTCCCCACTGATCCAACATTCAATATTCGAAGGCATTATCCGCCCTATTCGTATGAAAAAATTTCAATATTTGCACACCCCTAGTTAACAGAAATGTTCATGTATACGTAACTGCATTATCCTTAACATACCAACAGTCACCTTCCTTTCTATAACTGCGAAAAAGTGACTTGAGGTAACTAAAGAAACACTCTCTCATGGGAAAGCCATTTAGTGACAGGACTGGCTAGTAGTTTAATTCATTCGAATTAATGACATTACTCTATATGACCGAAATAATCAGAAGATGACAAGTTAAGGTAACCAGCAAGTACAGCAGGAGACTTGGTCAGTTGGACAACAGTGTGGCAGAGGCCGACAGGCCATTGCCCTTGGCCAATTATAATGAGGATCAGTGGTTCACTAAGTACTTGCCTTTGAGTCTGGGGCTCTGTGGGCTTTCCTTGAGGCTAGCTGCTTCACTAATGCCTTAAGCTGCTGCTGGCGGCATCTCTCCAGCACCAGTGCAGGATGCGTCTCCTGCTCTTGATCGTTCCCTGTGCGTGCTGCGTGTGTCCAGTTTCGCAAGTGCCGCTCTGCTTCCAGGTCTGATAGCTATAAAATATTACGAGAGAAAAATAAAAACAAGGCTCTGCCTAAAGCACTGCAAATGGAAACAAACCCTGTGCTCCTTGGCTGTGGCAGCGAACTGAAAAAGATCTGTGTGCGATGAAGTTGCTTTCACTCACCTCTTGCTCAGCGTACGCCAGCTTCAGAGTTGCTTTGTAAACTGGGTCAACAGGATCCCACGGGACAAGAAGCTGCATTGCACATAGACCAACCCGAGCTGCAGCCAGTCCAAGGGACCACAGCCAATCTCTGTTACAGGAGCCTAAAAGTGAAGGCAAAGGTTCCAAGGGGATATAAAAAGAAGGAGGGATGCTTAGTCACCTGAAAAGTGAAATGTCACATCATCATCACATCACTTTATTACCTTAAAGACCCCTGGTTCGGGGGTATTACATAAGGGGTGGGTACATGTATGAAGATTATATACAAAATCTTCATATGTGACAGCGTTACAAGCAACGTTGCTGCTACAAGATCCTGTCCTTGCAGCCCAACATGCTTCCAATGTATCACTAATCACTCTCAGCCATGTTACGTGATCAGTGTCTCCCAACTGCCTGCACATCTGCATACTCAGCCTTGTCACATCTCATAACATCATACGCCTCTGAGACATGTTACCTGCAAGACAGCTATGTCTCATGTGGTGTCGTAGCATCGCTCGAATACCACCTGACCAATAAAGTATTCGGCCATGTCGCCTGACGACTTGGCTGAAATTCCCCAATTGGTAAAAAGGTAGACGACATGCCAAGGTTGCAAGACAAGAAAAAGTGCCGGATGGTAGGCAAGGTGTATGATATCACAATACCATGCAAATTCTCTTGAAATGGTGATTTTTCCTGTGAACAGAACCCTTAATGCTTCAATGAATATTACTGAATTATTGAAAAGAAAAGAGCCAGAGGTGTTGTAGCTTTAGTTCAGCAATGTAGCCCTGTATTCTGCTGGGGAACTACCTACCTTACAGTTGTGCATTCCTTCACCCTTGCCGTAAACTCCTTCTTTTAAGGTATGAAAGAGCACTGAACAAAGGCTGACAGAGAGCCTCAGTTCACAAGCTACGCCAACGTTTTGACAAAGGGACTTGGCCCAGATTAAGACAAGTCCCCATGTTGAAACGCTGGCTCAGCTCGAACTGAGGTCTCCCATCAACCATTGTTCAGTGCTCTTTAATACTGTGTAGCCACCTTCTTTCTTCATTCTACCCTGGACCCTTCCAAAGGTAGCCACTCGGTAGGATCCTCCCATGGAAGCCACAGTCAGGCTGCGCAATCCTCCACTCTCAGCCCATCCTACTAACACCATCTGTTGCCTCTCTTCCTCTTGCAATTCCCTTTCCATCTAGCAGTGGAGAACCAATTCCCCTCTCCCCTTTACCAACTGCCCACTAAACAAATCCTACAATTCCTTTTGCTGTCAAACAAAGAAACTTGCTATAAAAAAAAAAAAATTACACTATGCATGATAGGTTCAAACAAACAAACTCGCTATACAAACAAAAACATTGCACCATGCACGAGAGCTTCAGAATCAGGAAACTTCAGTGTGAGTTTTTCCATTAAAGACTACCACGAGCTTGATCAAACCTAAACCACAAGTATGCTGGCGTGATATGAAATATTACTCCCATATAGTTGAGGATTCGACGGAAACCCCTCTGACGAGGGAAAATCAGCATATTATTTATGTTTTGTTTTTCTTTTTCCTCTGAAACTTCGGCGAGCGCTGTTTTCTTCAATATATTACTCCTATAATTTTTCAAGCCAGAGTGAAGAGTCCATCTAATTCACATTTAGCCTGACCATTATATTAACCCTTTCGCTGTTGGGTGTATCTGGCCGTGATGAACCCTTAGTGTCGGCTTGGTGTCACGGAACGAGCATAGAGATTTATTTTTGATTACGACTGCTATACAAATAATGTAGTCAACAGAGTATGCACATTTCAGTGTTTAGCAGGTGTGCTAATTAACAGCATCATCATCATCATCAGCCTAACTATAAATGAGATAAATGAGGATAAGCAAAAAAAAACACTGTTCGATACTTCTTAGAGTCCAAATCAGAGCTCAGAAGAGCCATCGCTCCAGTACACAGTCGAAGGTCCCGCGCAGTCAGCCATCCGAAAGTAACCGCGCACACGAAGGCCGCACTTTTGGTGGCCCCCACAACAAAGAGAAATGGCACGTGAAATCAAGATGACAGAGGGAGATAGAAAGAGGCTAAAGCAACCTCCTTTGCTGCTGCTAGCCACAAGCAAGAGCGCGGCGAGAGAGAGTGAAAGCAGCGATCGAGTCTTGTATCGGTCTATTGGAGAGGCAACGGCACGCGCCCCTGAACTTGATGCGCCATAGCAGACATGCCAAAAAAAATAAAAATAAAAACCTGCAAACCTGTGGCAGATGGCAGAACAACCCTTGAGCCGGTAACCACACACGCACGAGCTGCATGAATGAGCAGCATGAGAAAGTAGTGCGAGCAGAGCGACCACGTCCCCCAGCAAAGGAACGCATGTTAACTCCATACTCCTCAATATACGTACCATAACAGCGCAAGGCAAAAATACAAATTTGTAGAAAGATTTGACAGATGGCATGCCAGTCCACTCAAGTTACCGACATTCTAATGGAAATTAAGAAGAAGAAATGGACATGGGCAGGACATGTAGTGCGAAGAGAGGATAACCGATGGTCGCTGAGGGTAACAAACTGGATTCCAAGGGAAGGAAAGCGTAGCAGGGGGCGGCAGAGTTAGGTGGGCGGATGAGATTAAGAAGTTCGCAGGGGTCAAGTGGATGCAGCTAGCACAGAACCGGGTTAAGTGGAGAAATATGGGAGAGGCCTTCGCCCTGCAGTGGGTATAGTCAGGCTGATGATGATGATGCCAGTCTAAGCACACCAGCTCTGCCGCTACGGAACCGGAAGAGGTGCCAATATCGTGTTCAGACGTTTCCACCAATCAGATGACTCAAGGTCACGTGAGATATCAACACTCTCGATAATGACGTAAACTCGGAGTACAGGCCCTAGTGTTTAGTTTTGGAAAATTCCGTTGCATGGTGCAAAATGTAAAACTTACCAGTAAAACTTACCAGATTACCAGTGGAAAAAATTCTCAAAGCACAGAAATTATAGAAGCAAAAAGGCACAAAAAGACAAAAAGGCAAGTTCTCCTGAGTAAACCAAGGAATGTTGCCAGTTGACTTTAAGATGGCTCCCAGCAGATGGTAAGCAGGAAATGGAAAGAGATGGGCCTTTACAGCATTGGTGCAGCAGACTTACATCCCACAAAACTTTCTTAAAAACCTTGTTCTCTTTACACTTCGGCACATACATATATGACGAACACTAACACCATGGGACGGGGACAAAAGAAGGTCTCGTATGACTACTTTCACAAAGAATGGGGGAACGTAGCCTGGGAAGGATTCCTTTTGGCTGAAAAAAAAAGCTTTAATTGGTGAGAAGCTGACTCACAGATTTCCACAAATCGTACATTGCTAAGCAAAGGAGAAGACAGAGGTGCATCTTGGCAGCCGGCACACCAGAGCCTTGAGTGTCTGTCCCCCTTGCACTACATTTTGAGTGCCTGCTGGCCAGTTTCACTACTCTGAGAAGAAGGAAACAGGAAGCTTTCCACCAAGAATAAGTCCTAGGCTAGCATAAACATACCGAAAATCGGCACTTTTCGATTTTAACCCACTCAATATTTTTTCTTAGTGCCAGATCTTTATCAGTGTTATTCGGTTAAAACTGGAAAGTACATGACCTAGTTATGACACACCAGAACTTAATGTCAACTACTTCAGTGTTCACAGCACTGGAAATGGCCAGTGTAAGCAATAACGAGTAAATGCTATATGCGAATTCAAACTAGAGATACGTCGAGCATGCCTAAACTACAGCATTTTCACAATGACAAAAAATTGATGCAATGATGCCTATTATTCTTGCCCTTATACAATATCAAAATAGGTAATGATGGCAAAGCTTTCCCACTGTTACAAATAAACTCACCACCGTTCAAGTCCAGCTGCTCTAGCTGCAGAGCAGCATCCTTAACGAGTGACCTCTCTTCTTCAGGAAGTTCAAGGACTTCCCACCACTTCTTATAGACAAATGCCCCTGGGAAGCCAGGTAATGCAGAACTCAGCCGGGAGAACCACTTGGCCAAAGCAGCTGAGTAATTCAGCCTGAAAGGAAACCATTACAAACATTCACAAACTTGGTCTGAATGCCATATGGGATGGCAGCATGTATGAGAAAATGAAAATAAATAATGTGTAGCTACAAGCGACCCACACTATTCACAGCACTGCAAAGCACAATATTGGAGACGCCATTTTAAAGCACGAGTGAAGATCTTTGCTCAAGCCTTACACAACAACGCAGATTAAATCGCAAGATTATGAGTGGTCAGCTCCTTCGTGGCAAAGAGAAAGTTGCACGCCATATTGAAGTGAGTATGATTGTGTGCACAGCTAGGCCCTTGAATGCAGTGCAACAATGGATGAACACACGGTGAAAAACCAGCTGCACAGTGCTGGATGCAGGTAACCAAACAAAAACTACGCAGCATTGTTTCAATCTGGTGCCTTTCATGACACTGTATTCAGACAGCACTAAGTAATACTCACACTGCCGATGTGTGTTTTGCTGTGCAGCAATGTGTGTCAACTACCACATTTTTTGGTCGCATAAGTCGCTTTTTTTTCTTTTTCTGAGAATTTCGTAGTGCGTATTCAGCAGTGCGACTTATGTGTGGAAGAAATTCGGGCTACAGCAGCCTTGCTTTGTGTCTGTGTGCTGTGCGATGTCAGCGCATGTTAAGAGATCCAGGTGGTCTAAATTAATCCAGAGCCCGCAAATATGACATCATGCAGAGCCCATTTGTCACTTCAGGAAATTAAACCAGACATTTTACAATTTTTACATGGCAATGACAATAAATGTTTTTCACCACCACCACCATGCGTGCTTCAAATCTCTCGCATCTTGTCTTATTCCTCACTAACCATATCGCCGCTGTAAGGCGAAAAGGTTACGATGCGGAATTTCAGCTGTGTGCAATTGCATTTGCCAAAGAGCATGGGTACTGGGCTCCAGGAAGGCAGTTTGCAGTTAGCGAAAAAAATTATCCAGAACTGGCGCAAAGCTGCCACAGTGCGCCGGATAATGAAGTGGACCATGAAGGCCAGGCAAGTGCCTAGTTGGCGTTGCATATTTCCCCTAGCTGCTATGACTCCTCCTCCTTTCGTTCCTCTTTTATCTCCAATGCTTTTGATTAAACACTGCCAGTAAGTAAATAGTATACCATTTCTATGTATCAAAATAAAAATTTTGGAAAGCACTTTTCTGACTTGTTCAGACTTTGGGCTCTACATGCACCTGTGTGAGCACTGCGTATCATGGGATATGTGCAATAAGCGGGGGTAAGCTAATCTTCAAAGTGTTTTCTACTAAGTGAACAGGTGCATCTTATACACCGGTGCAACTTATCTGTGTTTTTTTTTTTTTCTGGACAAATTGCCAATTGGAGGGCAGTGCAACTTATAAGCCGGAAAATGCGGTAAGCTTTTAGTGTCCATTCACTAGACTTCTTCCCTTAACCAATCTGCCGACAGAGCACATTAGCCAGCAAAATAGCTCATTCAAACTCATTTAAAAGATGAATTTACAGAAAGAACTGAAAGCATTTGTGTACAGGACTTTGGTAGTTAACACTGTTATCCACTTAAAATATGTCATCGCATCTTTTCTTCACTCCACCCCACGGTACCTACCAGAAAGGCGTAGGTCCAGTCAGTTCACTTAGCAGAACCGTCAGCAGCTGCAGCTCGGAGCACTTGCTTTTGCGGCTGCCCAAATCAAGCTGGGATGATGCGGCTGTCTCAGCTATGAAGCAGCACGCAGCTGTTACAATGGGGCTCAGGTAGACCTCGTGACCCTGAATCAAAACACAAGAACAAGCTTCAGTGTGCCAGAGATCAGGACGCCAGGCATAAAAGTTCGCATTCCATGTCAGGCCACCAGGCAATGGACTGAAGAAGCACTGGTACTAGGGTAAGTGAACAACGTTCTGCAACACATTATGCATAAGTCTGCCATAAAACTTTGAAGCACTGGTACTAGGGTAAGTGAACAACGTTCTGCAACACATTATGCATAAGTCTGCCATAAAACTTTGCGTCTCTGCCCCATGCCAGCTAGGTTTGGCATTCCTCATTCACACATTTCTGCCATCATAGTAGCAAGCCTTTGGTGCTAGAGCAATGAACACAATTCTGGGTCACATAAAAGTTCACACACTGCTTTAGGTCATCTTTCAAGACATACTGTTCCAACAACTTTCTGTTGATACTGGCGATGACACTCTACTGACATGTGTTGCATCTACTGCCGCCATTTATGCTAGCTTATTTCTGCACACCAAGAAGGATTAAATGCCAATACCAGACAGTGGATAAGGAAGTTACAAGTGCAAACTCTCCCTCACTCCATTGATGTTTCTGACTTGCAATGAAATGAAGGCCCAATATGCTTGCCTGCAGGCATCCAGTCCTGTTGCCTTGTGAGCCATGTGCCAGTGTCTGCTCAAGCACGTGTGGTGCATCCCACAGGGAACACAGGTGTTCCGTCCACCAGGCTGCCATCTCACCCTGCATGTCACACAGACTTCATCTTAGCAGTGAGAGATTTGTCGAACGCATGCCACAGCTAATGGTCAACCTTTCACACAAGATGCTCATCGTGTGTACACAATGGAAGTCAATACATCCCACTAATGTCTAATACAACTCACGTCTGCAGCGACCACAACACGGAATTATCGCGTTAAAAAAATTATCGGCACACAGGATTATTGGAGTGCAGTGGTCTTAAATATCAACAAAAAAGACACTGAGCTCACATGAGGACTGTTAAGAATTTAGCTGGGCTGTGGACACCAACGTCGGCCCAAAACTGAGTAACAACTAATGAGAACTAACGGCCTAAAATATTGTGATAGTTAGTAAAATATCAATCCAGATTTCAGGGAACTGGAAGAATTGTCTCAGTTATTCAACATAAAATTATTAAAGAGGTCATGAGACAAAATTTGGAATATAAACAGTTTATTAAATCTCATTCATGATGTGCTAAGCAACTAAACCTAAAAGCTCCAGCTCTTTTTAAAACTAGTATTTTCGTTTCTTCGTGAACAGCTTGCTGATCTGGCAACTGGCACCACCAGTGACGACATAGGCTGACACCGTATCGTCTGCTGCATGTTCTGTGCACGAGCAGCATCAACAGCGATTAAGCGAAGCCACGGTAATGTCAGCCAGACATCAGTCATGCCGCGCACCAAGGTTACCGCAAACTGAGCTTGTCGCCGATCACTTTTAGCACTTTTAACCTTGGGAATCTGTGGGTGGGATTCAGGTGCACATCTGCGCCAGAGTACAAAAGGCGCATGAGCTGACCCGCTCGAACAGCATACACATTGTACACTGAAACAAGTCTCAAAAGCAACACATGAATTGCGCAATGTATATTGTGCTGTCCGACGGCGCTTTTGTACAATCATTGGGTACCGCCTGACAGCGCAGCAGCGTAAAATGTAAAGGGCACGGCGCACTACATCGAGGCACCCAATACCCCAGCCATCCCATTTTAGCAGCATCGTTTACGCTGCTCGTTGACAGACCCAAGTCTGGCCCTAGCTGCATCATGAAAGTAGACGATAAGCTCATGAGGCTTACAGCACCGGGCAACGGCGCATGCGAGCGCGAAGTATGACGGCACTCTGGCTGTGTGCTTCTCCCTAATCATCGCTAGGCCTAACTTACTTTGCACCAAAGCCACAGCAGAATGCACTTTTGTCAAGATTAGCGAGGCGTTTTATAGAAAATAGACCATTTGATTATGAAACTTCTTTACTCTCAACCCCACTGTTTCGTAGTAAAGGAAATAATTATTTTCGCCGACGTCTTAGCAGCGGAGCTAGCATAGAAGAACACGGGCACCGCACTGGCTGAGCAACTCCCACCGTATGGGTCAGCAATTTGCAAGAAGCATTCATTTTTTAAATTCCTTTTTCGAGGATCATTATTACGAGAAAAACAAATTTTAGCATGCTTTTCCGACACTGGCACGCCCATAAGCCTCCCTCAGAACTCTTGCCTGATCCCTCTAAAGAAGCTTAGGACAAGCTAAGGTCCAGCGATGACCCTGGCATTCAGTTCAAGGCCGTCGAATGGGCCGGCGTTGCCAAAAGTCTCCACAGCCTGCGGCACGCTAGCTGACCTCCCCTATTCCTCCCACTTATTGTGAATAAAGTTTTATCAGCCTCAGTTAACACTGGCGCAAGCGACCCACTGTATCGCTGGCGCGGAAGGCACGACTGGCGCGGCATTGTTTACGCAGTGGGGGCAGTGCTGCAATCGGACGATGGCAGCGGTCGCGCTGAAGGTGGATGCCTGAGCAAGAACTAAATCGCGCTTCACTACAGCCAGTGTTCTGTTTTCAGAAACATGCTGAGTACACTTATTGGGAATCATGTTAGCAAGCTTGAACACAGTACAATGTATCGACAGCTTATCGGCACCGGCACAGCAGCAGACGATGCGGTGGCCGGTGTCGCTCTGTGACGTCACCAAACATTTCAAAATGACGATCGCTGTCGGTGGGAGGCGCTTTGCGGTGTCAACTTCAGTAACTTATTTCGAAATAAGGAGTGCGCTTAGGGCACTCCAATTTCGGAAATAGAATAATAAGGTCCAGTATTATCTGCCAGACTACAAAACTGTAATATATTGGATGACCGTGGCATCTACGTCCTCAATTTTTCCTCCTCAGTCACTGTTACTGCTATAGGCAATCGTCCCTTCTTTTTTATTTAAAGTTCATTTCAGCATATCAATGCAGTTTTTGGCAAGTCTGATTTCATCTCCAGCTGTCTAACTATATAAAAAAAAATATAACAGAGAACAGGTCTACAAGAAATTCTTTGCTATCACACAAAAGCTCATGCTCAAACATTCACATTAACTCTCATAATCGTCTTGTAACTTTTCTTTTGCTTCTAGCCATATTTTAGTCATTGATATCCCTTTCTTACTCATTTTACTTGACCACAGTACCGTAAAACAAATTTCATAATATTATTTTGTCTAAACAAGTCGAACCAAGATGTATCAAACCCGGATATATCATATTGTGGTCCAGCATAAAAGAGACAAAGGACCAATGAAAGAGAAGACGACATGGGCACTATTGTCGGACTTAATAAATTATTATATCCTTTTGGAAATTCTGTGCAAAAGTACAGGAGCAGTGCTCGCAATTATCAAAGTTCTGCTCAGCAAAACATTGAATATATCGAGCAGTACACTGCGACCCTGCAAAGTGCTTTTCTCCTATGGTATTGAGACATTTGAATATTCGAAGTCTTTTCTTTTGTCTATATGTATTCGATTTATAATCACACATTTCACTGTCTGCATACCTCCTTGTGCACTCGACCTGTGTTGAGCTGGTGCATCAATTACATGGTCTGTCTAATTGAGGTTTCACAGACATGGGAATAATACTTTAAAATGCCTTAGGTTTCAAACAGCATTTTCTTGCATTACTTAAGCAAGTAAAAAAAAAATGTAGATATAAATTTGGCCACAAAAAAGTTACTGCAAGTTGTGCTCACAATTGCAACGCTGCCCTTTCAAAAAAAAAAAAAAAAAAGATTATCATGGCCGAGAGAGCAATGTCTTCAAAAAAAGAAAGAAATATTATTAATAAGACCGAAAGCTTTGAAGTGAGTACCTGGGAGTGATACTTGAGGGTCAGTGTCATGGCAACAGCATGCAGTGGGTGTCGAAGTGCTGGCGATGTAATGTCAATAGTGCTTTTGCAGCTCTCCAGGGATGCTCTGAGCACATTGCCCTCTTCGACTAACTGTAATAGACACCTGAGAGCAGGAACAGGAGCCAGCACATTAACTGACTTGTCTGACGTGTCCTCTTCAGAGTCTTCTTGCTCTGGAGTGAGTGCAGATTCCAGGCTGTCCAGCTCTTTCAGTCCTAAAGGAAACAAGAGAATTAAAGGTGCCCTTTGTAATATTTTTTGTGGCCACTCTGGTCCCATGCTTTCTAGGCTGTTGTGGTTCATGACGTCAGAACACTGCACTCAGCAACTATTATGGGTTTTCTTTCCCTCAATTATGGGTTTTCTTTCCCTGGGGTAGGGGCATAAGAGCAATGCCCAAACAAAATATAAAGCCATTCTTTTTTTGATTGCATCTTTGAGCATAGATGTCAGTTCACTTCAGGCAAAGCTTTCAGTAGTTTTCATCTTTCTTTAATTTAACAAGACACTAAGCGTTCAAACTGCACTCTAGCAATCCTCTCAGCTCCTATGAATACCTTCAGGAACTTCCAGAGCACCTGAATGTATGTAGCGTCCAATCTTTGTTGACCCACTTCATTGTGAAAAGTGACCAGGCCTTAAATATTTACAGCAGGCTGTAAAACCGGATAGTCATAAATATTTTTACTAAATATGAACATCTCATTAGAGGCAATACGTGTATGTGCATACTGCTCACACTTGCTAATTCAAACATGAAGGGGATAAAAATTTGCTCAGATTGTACCAAGTCGGAACTAAAAACACCCTTTGGTTGAGACTAAAGTTTGGCTTGAATAAAACAGCACTTTCAACTAGTTCGGTTCCAATCAACAAGGCTCTAAAGGTGCTTTCTTCTTTTCTTTCCAGTAACGTCTGGCATGTAGAGGCAAAGACAAGCACACAGCAGCTTCCAAGCACTTTCCGAAAGCCTGTGAAGAACACAAGTGCCAAAGCGTTTTAAAGCAGTGCAATAAAAAAAAAAAACTAACTGGACAACAAATGCTATGTTTTCATTATAATTACAAACATTACTCCCCGAATTTATTGCCAGCCAATATAACAATATAAAAACCAATATAAATTCACAGTATTATGACCACAGGGGTATATGCACTGACATCATACAATACACAGGCTCCTTGCTTTCCGCTTTGTTTGAAAAGCGCCTGCTGCAGCCGGGATCAGACTCGCGTCCTTGAGAGCAGCTCAAGGAAAGGTGTTTGAGAAAGATAAACAAACCTCTCTCGGAGTGCCCCTGATGAATTTCCAACATGGATGTCTCCAGCACTTCAAGAATTTGCAGCACTTTGTCAAGGGGCACAGGTAACCCGCCACCAAGCGTCTCATTCCCACACAAGGTGTCCCAGGCAAAACGAGCCAGCCTGTAATCAAAGAACACCCACCTTAAAAACAAGGCAGTGATGTTACTCGTGAAATATAATTTAGAGTAATTTTTAGAGAACTAAAATTTTCAATTTGGAGCACTTTGGGACCATCGCTTCAGGAGCAGTTTGGAGCAGAGAAATATGTGACGTGAAGCCCATTGGAGCATTTAAACATTGATTCAGAACACCCCGAGACCATGCAGCTTTATGCTTTCAAATCATTTAGTCTGGTAAACAGTTTTGGTAAAGTTTGAGTATGATCAAAAGGTGTGCTACACCACTGGGCGCATTATTATTGGCGGAGTTGCATCTGACAGGCATTCGTTCAATTTTATGTTTTATGCTGTAGAACTGTGGAGGAGGCACCTTTGTGAATTGTGTCACACAATGTTTTCTTGAAAACATATAATTCATGGTAGCTATATTGTGCAGCTATTCACGTGCCTTTGCAATGATCAAAAATTTAAAGAGCCTTATTATGTCCCCTCCACACTAACTACCTTCCTGGTTTTTAAAAGCAAAAGCCTTCTACTACCCTCCGTAAATTTTTCACCATGTGCGCATTTGACCTGGAACTGAGGAGAAACCATGAGGCAGCAATGACGTCACTCAGCAGCCATCGCCAGCGGCACCACCACTGCCGCCAAAACCTAGGTAACCACAAGCTCGCCTCTGCCTAGCCACGTGACAACCATGACCTCACTCAACCGCAGCTACGCTGGAGCTGTGGCGCGTGCATCTTTCTAGATAGCCTCCGCTGCTGTTGAAAATAAAGAAGAAGCACCGCGCTGGCCCGAGCTAGCGCACTCCCGCATAAGCTTTTATAATTGGTATAGGCCAGACGGCTGATTGCGTTCTTCTTTGATTCCGGCATATCTGTTGGTGCCAAAACCCTGGAGCAAACCAGGGACTTTTACATGCTCGTTAAATGCTTTTAGCCGGTTCCAATAGATCGAAACAGCTCTAGACAAATTAACGACAGCAGTCATCATAGATGATCCTCGTAAACTGTCTGCATCTCAGAGATTGCAAAGACTATAGGCCGTATACTATCATCTAGTGGACGTAGCTCACAGAGATGCTGCCACAAAGAGAACAATAGATGCAAGTCTAGTGATACGTGCCGCTGCTTCCACTTTGGTTACTTAGGTTTAACAGGGTGAAACCATTGGCTAAATTTTTTATTTACATCAACCAGTTCTTTCATGTTTTCTGGTACATTTGTGCTTACCTCACTAAGAAGTAACTATCAGACTCGGTTACCTCCTTGTAACTATGAGTTAAGCTGGCTGAAGCATAATTTTCTACAGTTTTGTTTAGAGCGAACATAATTCCTGAACACTGCAGTGCTGCAAAACTTTCTAACGGCCATCATGCTCCGATGACAACATCCGAAAGCGGTCACTAAGCAGCACCAACAGCATGAAGTGCAAGCCTATCAGGCAAGTTTTTTGCAGACGAGATTGAGGCATGACTGCAGTGCGGTGTCACTGTTGTAAAAAGTGCCATTACTTTCTCAAAGTGACTATGACAATAATGCCTGAATGTTCTGATAAAGCACTTGCAGGAGAAAACAAACGAGTCCATGCATTGCTAATCCTTTTTAAGACTTGTTAGCGGCACATTCCACAATGCGGACTTCTTCTTCATGAGAGACATAGCTTTGACACAATTACCATTATGCTCAGCACATATAAATTTAAATATGCTTTTTAGAGTGTGTACGTAAATATGAGAAATGTCAGGTCATCCAGTGCTCACCTTGAAGCCTTTTCATGTGCACTGGCGGCTATTTCACTGCATAGCGTACGGGGCTGACCAAGTTGTTTCACCACATGCTTCCTGACCTTGTGCAAAGGCGGCAGCTCAGTGATGAGTGCATGATTCATGCTGGCCACAATGCAGGAGAGTTCTTGGTAGCAGCGAGTTATGGTTTCCTTGACTTGTTCCTTTCTGCAGATGTCTGCTGCGCCCTTCTCGAAAGAAAGCAGGCGCAACATGTGCTTGCAGAGCCAGCTCCAATGTTGTGCAACCATTGAACTCTGCGATGCGCGATTGCCAAAAGAGGTGTCCGTGCTAGACAACCAGAGGTGCTCGAGGTGCTGCTGTACCAGTCGTGCCTAGAAAAAAAAAAAAAAATTATTCAAGTTTACATCCTACTAGGTGAAACATAAAGGTTGCAGCCTATCCTATGCCAGTAATTAAGATTGATGCCAACTGTGCATTCCTAACATTTTTCGCAAACACTACCTCTAGAGGTTTTGCTCACAAGTTATAACTTCTTCCCTTCATCTTCTGTAGCCACACAGCTATGACATTCAGTGCTCTGCTTGCAGTACTGATGTTTTTACTCCACACACATGGATCGGACAAGGCGAGGCAAACTGTGAGTGATAGTGAAATTTTTCGCAAAGAAATGCGATTGGCAGTGAAAGGTACAAAAACCTTGTGCACTATCGTGGTGCTACGATGGAGTAACAGAGTATTGCAGTTCGCACTGATGTCGACTGATTAGATCATGCAAGAACTATAGGGATGTGGAATGTGAGGCTTTACGCTAGTTTAGTATGAATCGCAGAATTATTTATAATGTCAGAACTAAGATGTTTTAGCCAAATATCGTAATTATTCGTTCAGTGCATTTCACCAAAAGCATGCAAAATTTCATGCTGTACGCCTTAAAAATAAAAAGTGTCCAGCTCCGACTGCCCCCTCCCATTTAAAATCTACCTCAGGACATAAAAAGTGACAACACTTAAATGATTGTTCTTAATGCACTAAACGCAGTGGGAAGTGTGTTGCATATATGCACTACACAGCTTTTTTCAGTTTCTGACGTAATCTGTGAACCTCCTCTGGAAGCATCAAGGCTCTCCTGCCCTTCCAAACTTCCAACCTGAATCCCTTTCTGTCGCATGCACGGAGCAGGGCCGCATCTGGGCAGGCGTAGAATATTTCCTACGAAAACCTGCATCACCTACCTCTCTGTAGAAATTGGTGTCGCTGCAAGCAGAATGCAGAAGGTAGGCCCGCAAGGAGCTTAGCATCTGTTCGAGCAGAGAACCCAGCTGAAGAGATCTAAGCATCTCGCTCTTTGTAAGGCAGGGAAGCCTTGCCTCCAGGCACCCAAGGCGCAAGGACAATTGGACCCTGAACAGTGACAAGAAACAAACCGGCGTGAACAATGGCTTGAAAGCTGTGTTCAAAAAAGCACCAACCTCAAAGCAGTGACTTCCACCAGAGACCGCTGCACTGGCTCCAGTGCAATACGCGACAGAAGGCCAGGAAACTGATGCAGGTCTAGAGGTACATCCTCAGGCAGCAGCAGTGTACCTAAATGGATGGAAATTTCATTTTGTACATTTTGCAATGCGATCTACAACCAGCTTTTAGCTCTGGCGATCATTACAAGCATTGGCATTGTGAGTCGAAAACTAGCAGAGAATATGGCCGAACAATGATTGATCAGCAGGTTGTGTGATATGCCGAGACCACACAGCATGGTAAGTCGGCAAGCACTGTCAACTCTGGCAGTTATCCTTGCATTGAGACAGTGAGACGAGATTAAACCTACCAAGACCCTTGGATCTTGAGTCATACAAGCTATCCCTAGGGCACGCAGGCATGTTAGTATGGCATTAAGTGAGGCTTTATATGTAGGTCCGCTGGTCTTTTACATAATGTGGTAACTTATGATTGCATGACAATGAATATGTGTGAAATATTAGAGGCCCAGCTTAAGGAACTAGTGGTTAAATGAGTAGCAAAGTGCATCTACGCAAACGAGGATCCGCAAGGGGAGCAAGAGATGGCAGCCATTACAGCTATCTCATCATACCTTTAAACACGGAGCTTAACTCTTTCCCTACCGCGCCCATTGAGCATAGTTAGCCCGCTAACGATGACTTCGCGCGCCGATTTTGAGCCCTTCCACGTTGCTCACGGACAAGCTATGCTATCTAGTGTGTAGTCGGATAACTTAAGTTTAGATTTTGATGCTGTTTACATTTTTCCCGTGAAGTGTCTAATTTTGAGCGCGCTCTGAACATGCGGAAACGTCTAGGTAGCATGCGAGAATGGCGGCATCCGCGTCTACGCCGCACACTTCGAAACTTCCCAAATCTGACAACCACGCACTATCTACAACCAATTTTATCGATGACCCAAGCAGAAGCGACTCTGAATTTACTGCTAATTATCGTCAGAATTCAGTTCCGAGCCCGCTGACGACGGAAACCAGTCAGGAACACCGGCGGCCGCACTCCGACCCGCTAACAATGACTTTACGCGCAAATTTCGATTATTTCCGCGTCGATAATGATGATGATGATGCCCCATCTAACGTGTAGAGTAACTGAAGTTGAGATTTTATTGCTGTTTACATTTTGTACCGCGAGGTGGCTATTTTTTATTGCGCTCCGAGCATGCGGCAGCGTCGGAGTCGCATGCGGGAACAGCGGCATCCGCGTCGACGACGCGCGCTTCGAAACGTGAAAAATATGACGATTCCGCACTGTCTACGACCAATTTTATCAATGACCCAAGCAGTAGTTACTCTGAAGATGCTGCCTTATTGTCAGAATTCAGTTCTTACCCCGATGATGATGGAAACCAGCCCGGAACGTCGGCGGCCACACTTTGTTGCCCTGTTTTGCATGCGTCTGGGACCGCTCTGGATTAGTTCACATACTCTGAATGTTTTGTTTGTGTTTCTGGTGTCATTTATCTCATTCCCAGGATGCCAAAATCATTTGGGCACGATATTTTGCCTCCCGCAAAACAGGGAGTGGCGTTCTGCCCAAGAAGGAAACCGAGCATCCGTTTCGGCATGGCGCTCTGCAGCGGCCCTTGTTGATTGCTCATTTTGCATCAAGAACACTATTCAATACTGAACTTTTATTTTTTTACAGGGAGTGGCCAATATAATGCTCTGCATTTTGTATATCTCGAAATATTTAAAAAATTTTCTTGTTTCATTTACAAGTGCATTTCGTCAAGTTTTGCGAAATTTTTTTCTAAAATCTGGTTTTGAGGAAATTATATTGTGTGTTCTAACCAAAAACTTCATATTCAAAGTTAAATGCCTAAAAGCGAATCTATTTAGCTTTCGTTTCGTGTATTGTATAAAATTTTAGACATGATAGCTTTTACAGAAAAAAAAAAATATACTCAAACCTACAGAAAACAGCCATTTTGCCCACGGTAGGGAAATAGTTAACAGCAGCAGGTTCCTCGACTCTTTACGATTGCAGTCAAACCCATTTATAACAATACCGGTTTTAACAACATATCGGATATAACAACGGGAAGCCGCTGCACAGTCAGGTTTGCCATGTGTTCTATGATCAAATAAATTGCTTATTACAATGGTGTCATATTATATTGTTGGTTATAACAAGCAAATATGGTCACAGAAAGTCAACAAGAATGTGGAAATGCAGAGACCACAAAAGCGCGCGCGTACGTGGAAGCACCGACAATTCCTATGCAGTGACAAAAAAAAAATCTGGACATAGCGCGTCAAGCCAGTGCGTTGGTCGGGTGCACCGGGGAAGCTTGCATGCCGTGGAGACGCGGGTGAGGATAGAACGCTTCCTCACATGGAGGAGGAGGGAAGGCGTAAGGCGCTACTAGGCACGGTCATTCTGAGGGAGAGCTATGAGCACTCCCCCTAGAGACAGCCTGCGGCCTAGCAACTCTTGTCCTCTCAGCCTCTGAACAGTGGAGCAGTCCATTCTGAGGGTGCACTAACCGTGGTGCGCCGCACTATCCTCCTCTATTTGCTTTGTCCAGGTCCCCGCTTTACGGTTGCACACGTTTTGTGGCAGGTGTCAAGCAGCATTCATGCACGTCTTTCTAGCGTGGTCCTCCTAGTGTGCCATCATCGTTGCCACGATCCTGCTGGCGATGAATTTTCCATGAACAGCAATAAAGGATACTCCTTCAGGAAGAGCAACACAGCCGGCGCAGAAGAGGAATCAAACAGCTGTTTTTCACGGGAAAGCATGAATGACGCGTAAACTTTTCCGCGAGTAGCTGGTCGAGTTTGATCAGTGGATGCAGCATGAAGGCAGGAAGAAGGCATTGGTACTTGACAATTGCACTGCGCACCAAACAGCTCAGAAGCTCTCACATGTGGCAGTTTTTTCCTCCCACCTAGCATCACTGCAGGCTTGCAGCCTATGGATGCAGGTGTGATTGCTTGCTTCAAGGCACTGTATCGCTGACGTGTTTTGAGCAGGTTCACGCTGAACCTCGACATTTCTGTCCAAGAACGCCGCCCGGCGCCAGACTTGAAGACCTCGCTCCTGATGGCAGTGCAGTTCATTTTTGGAGCATGGACAGAAGTAAGCTCCTCCACCATCATGAACTGCTTCAGGAAGAAGGGCTTCGCTGGGGATGCTGGCAACGCAGAAAGTCACGAAGCTCCTGCCAACACAGTGATGACTGAACTTTAGCTCATAGTAAACGGTAGTGACAGCGATGCATCGGGAGTTTAGGAATTTTTACATGCCGACGATACAGTCGAAACAGATGAAAAGCTGATAGACGAGGCTATCATCGCAGCAGTCACTGGCACAGAGGACAGCGGTGACAGTAGCGACGACGACAATGAACCGGAACTCGTGCAGGTTGCGTCTCACCAGGAGGCTCTGAGAATTATCGACTCCCTGCGGGACTTTGTTTTTGCTAAGAACCTTCCACTCCACTATGTTCAGCAGTTGGATAACTTGAAGAAAGAGACAATGCTTACGGATTATGGGTTCCTTCCCGCTACGAAATAAAAAGTGTAAGCCACCTCGTCCTCATTAAATGTGTAGTTTATAATGTTTTCTTTTTTTTTTTCTTTTTGGCCTGACCGGGTTATAACAATATTTCCATGGCACTTCAATATTGTTATAAGTGGGTTTGACTCTACAAAAAGAAATAAACAACAACTTTCTTGCAAGCAGACAGAGACAATGAGTCTCAATTACTTGAGAACCCGATGAGGAAACAAAGCATTCATATGGTAAACAGGAAGAGACATAAAACGAGATGCCCCTGTGTCAGCATAGTGTCTTCTGACCATGTTCTCAATCTGCACTAACCAGCCTTACTACAAACACTGGGGTCATTGAAACGAAGTAAGAAGGCAAATCTGAGCAAGCTCCTCCAAAATGAGTCAATTCACAATGCCTTGCAAAATCACTTGCTGTAAAATTGCACAGGTTTTTTTTTTTTTTTATAATTCGGCAGCCTCTGCCTTTTCGATCCAGACGAGCCAGGCTGCAGCAGAACTTCGCTTTTGAAAAAAAAAAAAAAAAATAATACTAAGTGCAAACTGCTGTGAAACTGCAGTTTATATCTAAAGTGTAGTGCTAAAAGCCCCATGCTCAAGCCTTGCGGGCTTCCCAGAGCATTCAAATTCCCCCCTGCACTTCGCCAGGTCTTGCGGCACAATGAAGCTACCCCCGTGAAATTGCTGCAAGTGCCCTCTAAGATCCAGCAGTGAATGTAGAGCAGAGCCAATTTTCGTTGGTTTCCAGAATACAGAGAGGATTTCGAAGCCTCTGACTCTTGAAGAATAATGGTTAAAGTGATGACAGCTTCTAAATGCTATCCTAGTAGGTACCCAGTCCTAAGTAACCAAAGTACATGTGATTTCATTCCGAATTAATGAAGATTTGCTCCGCCACAGGCCTATGTACAATTTTGAACAGAGTGAGGGAGTGGATTGAACTATCCAATTTCCAGATTAATGATGTTATATACTGCACTGACGCAATTTCTTAGTGCCTTTAAGGAGCCTTCAGCGAGACCGACAAAGTTGAAGTTTAAGACATTTCAATGTCTGCTTCAAATCCTTGTACTAATCCATAAATGCATTGTTCCGAAGTAAATGCCTGTACAACCTGCAGTGACATAGCCAGGGAGGCCAGCAGGTTTCATGAGCGTTGCCAGGGTTTCCAGCATGGGCTCCACATGCTGTTTGACAATGCCAAGCTGCTGCTGAGACCCGAGGGCATCGCGTAAGTGCCTCAACCAGTACAGTCGTTGGCACCAGTCGCCATAACTGGCTCGTTCCAGAAACAGCAGGCATGCCACATCCACCATCCGCTCAGGCTCCACTTGCAGCTGCAGCGGCGAGGGCAGCGCTCCCCTGCGAACACCAAAAGCCAAGTTCCTCAACAACCACTCTGTTGTGCCATAGATTCACTCATGTTCAGAGAGACATGCACATTGTCCTCAGAGCTTCCATTATGAAGTAGAGAGAGCTTGATAGAAGTGAAAATACATTAATCGTTTTATCACTATAAATCACAGCAACAAGGCAGCATCAGGCAAAGCGGGGGCCACTCGCCAGAACACGGATTCGTTACCGCTGCACAGTGTCATGTTCATGGCAAACAAAAGGCAAATGAAGCTTGTACTATGTCTAAAGGTGCCCACATCACCGCATTTCAGTGATAAAACGCATCCTATTTTATGACTGCTTCCAGATTTAATGAGTTGCTAGGCTTAACGAGTTCACCTCGTTTGGCTGCCATGGAGACCAGACATCAGAAAAGGCGGAAGGTTCAAGTAAGTTTCCAGGCTCATCCTTAACTGGATAAGATTCGCCGACTTCGTCTAGACTGAAGAAAACAGTTTATACCACTGATATTTTTAAATTGGTTTTGTATGATAACACTTTTGGTGAATAAAATAGCGTTGTTAGCTTTTACACATTTAAATGCATCTTCATGGCTTACTGTAGGGGCGCTGCAATCAATGAATGCAAGAATGGCTTCGCTGCAGGGGGAAAGCCCCTTTTCTAAAGCTGCACCGGGAAACTATATATTTAGGTCCCCCAATCATTGGGGCCCTTATTCTAAACTCCCTATTCATTCATGGCGGTAGTGACACCCTCATGTGAGCAATAAACATCATAGATGTGCAGTGAGGTGAAAGCAATGCAGCTCTTTGCAAATAAAAAAAGAGCCAGAATAGGTGTGGTTGCTGCTAACTATGCCAGTATGCACCATAGCATGAAAAGCAGTGTCAACATGAGGCATAAATAGAGGAACGGTGCTTGCCTCTCATTTGTGCTACCTAGCCCTTTTAGGCACCACAGACACTCTTCCCACACCCAACTGGCTTAATTTCGAACCATTCTGCCACCAGCCATTTGATGTACTTACGGCAGAGCAGGTCTTGAAAAACTTGTTTATGCAAGCAAAATGTAATTCAGAAATGTCGAACTTAAGGCCCGCTGTGTAGTCGTTTATTTCTTTAGCATAAAGAATGACAGTCATCTTGAACATCGCCTTGAACGAGCGTTGAATGCTTATCCAACGTGGTGCGCACTCACGATGATTGATGAAAAATGATATAAATCAAACTGCTGGTGAAATGTGTCAAAGAAATGCTCATACCGATCATTACCCAAACAAATCCCTGAAATGAGCAAGTGGAGAAAGTTCTCCCATCACTTATCGATGCTCCCCAATAATGCCGCTGTTCCAACTAGTGCCCCGATTGGAGCAAAGGTTCTTCCATCAAGTATTGACACTCCCATTCCACAAAAAATTTACAACAACCTGTTCCCTCGTATGTGTTCTCTACCAGAGGTGAGTACCAAGAGAGTGAGAAAGTGAAAAAGAAAAAAAAAGGACATAGTGTTGAACTTGAGCTCATGGCTAAGCTTCTATATTGCATGAGAAGTTGGATGTCTCAATCAGTCAGTGGTGTGCAAAGGGGAAATAATTAAGACAACAGAAGAGTGACTTCTTCGATAAGCCCAGTTACTAAGTGAACCTTGGTCCTCACGTCGAATGACTTCACTACATGTGCTGTCTGGAATTCCTTGCTCACATCAGAGGCACCCTTCATCCCATCAGCTGGTGAATGCATTCTGCTTTACACCAGTTCATCAGGCATATATGTCAGCATTCTATATTTTAATTATCTCGGCCAATGAATTAGAAAAAAAAAAAAAAAAAAGGAGAAGACACTTATCATGACAAGCTGAGTGAATTCCACAAAAGTTTTAATTCATTCCTGTTAACTGCCACCAACTAACTCCAGTTCTAGGCTAGAACTAGAATATGCATTAGGTACCTGAGGACATCGGATGTAGACGTTAGCACAGCACACAGGGGTAGACTGTCGCTCCAAATCTGGGCGATAGTACTGTGTTTTTCTAGGCACCAGAGTGGCTGCGAGGACACCAAGGAGAGAAGCAGCTGCTCATCCATGGGACGCCTGAGGCCCTGCTCCCAAGGCACATCCCGGAGCGACTTGCAAATCACCTGTAAGGGCACAGGCTTCTTTTTTTTTTTTTTCTTCCTGTGTCGATGGCTGCTCTAACAACCAACACAGTTGCTACTTTGCATTCTGACTGCTCTTCCCCCATGCTGAGAAAGTAGTCTTAACATTTTATTATAGCCCTGTGTTCACTGATTCAGTTACATGTTTATAATGCATAGAGAAAAATGTAAAGCCCGAATGCGTAGCAGACAAAAAAGCCAAAAAGGCATACTTTGACAGAAAGTAAGTATGTGCAAACAGTGATAAGCCTAAAAATATGATGAAGCAAATGAATTTGGACTTAATGAACCAGCAGCTGACATAGGCATCCATACTCTTTCTGCTATCAGAACTGAACTGTGTACATCAAATTAGCATGTCTTTGGCATCAGGTCTTGGATCCAACAACCTGACTGAAAGCAAATGGCACTAGTAAAACCTCTCTATAGTAAAGTTGCTAAGACCTGCCAAAATCTTCACTAAAAAAGTTATTGATGGCATGGTTTGAAGGATACTGTCTGGTAATTACATGGCTAATTGCTAAACAGTGTTGGTATAAAAAACGAATGCCCAGAAATACCTCCTATGTGATACTGTGTGATAATTACTTACGTTCAGTTATGATATCTATAAGGGTGTGCGAATATTGAACTTTTCGAATCACGAATCAAATATACATGCGGAGAAAAAAATGCCTTCAAATACTGAATAAAATACAATATATTGCTCACTGAACAAATGAAAAACAGAAAAATAAAGGATAGCAAACATTGCTTGTGTTGTTTATTTCAGAAGTGCACATGGTATTCGCAAACAAAATTTTACTTGAAATGCACGGAAGTATATACCATATATAAATTACAGAATGAATTTCATCAGGATTTGCTGTATTGGTTTATTGCACAGGATGGATCGGCATGAAGTCATATCGCTGTCAAATGCATTACGTTCTCATTAATCTGGCCTTCACTTTTAGTTATTTAATTCGAAATAACCAAAAGTTCACATTATCAAACGGGTCTGAAGTAAACTGCAGAAAAAACGTTTGCATCACAGAAATTTTATCTGATGAACATCTGCATAATGGTTGTCTGCATTTGAAATAAAACTCAAATGAGAAAGTTTTTTTCCCTGTTTTGTCAAGCACTTCCCTTACCGCACACTGTATATAAAGTTAAAGAATTGCTCCAAAGTCATAAAGGCGTCCGCTATAAGCGCCCTTGTCGTGGTTTGAGGATGTTTCACCATAAAGTGTCCCGCTGAAGCATTGCAGTGAAGCACACAGTTTCAGCTTAGTGGAAGCAGCATGCAGATATATATATATATATATATATATACACACTTAACATTAGAACAACAAAACACAACTCCAAACTGGAAACAGTGATGCACCAAGGAGCATCCGACATGGCCTGACAGGACGATGTACGTGCCCAATCGCAGAAGTGGGATGGCATAAGTTAAGGAAAGCGAAAGTGAAACTAAGCGACTGAGCTTTATTTTGGAGACTGGACTTAAGGATTGTCATCATACCTGCTGTAGCGTGCACGAAGTGTGTAGGCGCCACTGTTCCATGCAACTGAGGTTCGAGGATTTCTATTGCGGTAATCGCTGGCTGCGCAAGTTGTATCTCTTTGCAATACCCCATCCGAACTAACCAGTGCGGGCCTGCACATGTTTGATCTGATATGTCTACATGCAAGAGGAAAACGACATGAGAATTATTTTTTTCCCCAGTTTCGTCAAGTGCTTTGTTTTGTGCCAGGAAGGACCTCTTTTCAAAAGGGAAGACCCCTCTTCACAAACTGAATCAGTTGCATTTTGAGGATGCTTCACTGCAGTGTCCACACCATCAAGCATGGTGGTGAAACACGTGCAGTGCGTTGAAACTGCAGCGAATGAAAAAAATGTTGCAGTATTTAGTCATTTTCAAGTGTTCGGACAATTCGAATATCAGTTTTTTGAAGAAGAATATAAATCAAATGACAAACATATTGTTAAGGGACATATTGTTCATTCGTATTTGAAATTTCAAATACTATTCACACACCCTTATTATTTATACAATACTGCAGACAATTCACTGAAATCACACACAAAAAAACAACAACACAATATAGCTCGGCTTGGTTAGACCTCATGGTTCAAAGATTTAATTAGCTGATTTCGACCAGTTATTACGTGTGGAAAAAAATAAACCTTGTCCCTGTTTTAGCGAATATAGGGGGGCTAGAGAACTAGGGTGCTGTTGGAGAGTTTGTCTGGTTGATGACGGTACTAAATATAATGATGGATCTAGACCAAGTTTGTTATGTATAAATGCTAACCTAAACTTTCTTTTGCGATGCTCAAGTAGCTCAAATAATGCAAAGAGAAGTACTAAAGACAAAATATATCATCTGTATTTGGTTTCAGGAATCACCTGCAAAAACTAGTTTTTAGAGTTGGAACTAGAAGAAAACCAGCCACTACTAACAGCCGGAAATTACAGAGAAAGGAGCCCAATCGGACCTTCAAATGTTGGTAGTGATATTTTAATGGCTTTTTTGTGAGCAACGCAAATGCCGACCTAATGATTTTACAGCTTTGCGGACATCTCGGACAATTCATTTTGCCCTATTTTCTATACTTTTTAAGTGCATCCAACATGCGTGTTCTTGCACGCCGAGCATGCTTGTTCCTTTGATGGCTACGCAGTGGGTCTGCAGTTCTCGAATGCCCATTCCAATGTTACATCCAGTAAGTTGCTCAACTCTGCGGCATGGCACCAGGTGTACGCATCATCTGCTAAGCAACTAAAACGCTTGTAACAACGAAGCTACTTTCCTGACAAGCCTAGACCTTGTTACAATTAATTTTAGGATTCCCCAATCATGTTAACAGGTACTGAAGCCAAAGCAGATTTCATTGTAGCTGACCTTGAAACCTCCCCTGTCAGATAAATGAGAAAATTCAGCTTAAAACAAGAGATTGGCTGCTTTCCTCAAAACTGCACTAAAATCTTCGCTTCCTAGTGGGGCTAGCTTCAAGACAGACTCAAAGCATACACATAACACGGATTTCATGACAGACATCACCACTGACCATCAAATGGATTCGTTACAAGGTGCATATTTTTTCTACCTGAACCTCCTGTGCATCCCATGTGGGCTGGTAGGTGTCTGTCAGGCTGGACAGCACAGCATCCTCAGGGAGCCTGCCAGCCTCCAGCCGTTGAACACAGAGAGCAGCTGCCTTGCACAAGGTGGAAAGGGAGGCTTTGCCGCTGCTGTGCACTGCAAGCGATGCCAAAGAAGGAACGATAATACACAGCCTATGCGTCAATAAATGACGAGTTTATCCATCAACTGCCAGCGCCATTCTGCTTGCCCCCCTTACCGGATGCCTTGGCCAATGCTGTGTGGGACTCGAGAAATAGGCCAGTGGCTTGCGGGAGTGCAAGACCTGCTGATGCCAAAAGGCTGTGGCCATCCCACCGGTCAATGCAGCCATCACCATCCTGGAAACAAGCAAACAATCGACAGAATAAGAGTATTTTTGCGGGCGAGTTGGTTCATTGCAAATCAAAATGGTTTTGATCTACAGAATAAGCACTGCCTGTAGGGGCACGTCTTGACAGCAATCACATAAAACGTCATATGAAAAAATAAAAGCTCAATGAGAGCTACTTTACCACTCCAGGCAAGAAGATCTCCACAATACGATTCCTCATGGCCCTTGAGATCTCTCCATTCTTAGGATCCATGGTCATGATAAGTCTAAAAGAACAAAAAGAAAAAGAAATTGAGGGCTTTCAGTATGTCAGCATTGGAATACACCAGCACTAAATAGGTTTCGTTGGTTTGGTTTACAGGGCTTAAGATCTCAAAGTGCCTCAGGCTATGAGAGACATCGTAGTAGAGGGATCCGAAATTTCCCACCATCTAAGGCTCCTTGATGTGTACTGATATTGCACAGTACATTGGCAATTTTCGCGAAATCGACACCACACTGCAGTGGTGCCACAAATTAACCTAAGCAGATTTTCAGTGTGCGGAACAGTTTGCTGGCTCCTTTGTATCAGCATTTTATCAATGCATTCAAATGTTACACACTCGAACCTGGATATATCGAACTCGAAGGAAATTGCAAAATAGTTCGATATATCGGCTTGAGACACCACTTGCAATCATGAAAAATGATGCCGTATTTGTCGCGTAATCAACCCACTCACATAATGAACCTAAACCCCACTTTTGCCCCAACAATTAAAAAAAAAAAAAAAAGCGTTCGGTTGCATGTCTTTCCATTTTGGCCGTCGCATCCACAAGTCATTTATTGGCAGCACGCCAAGATGCTGTGCAGCGATAATGTCACGGCGTGTTTATCTTTTGACTATACTTTCGATAGATCCTGCGATGGCAGGAAGCAAACTTGACAGAGTGCCCGTGATGGCTTGATTGCCCAAGTCTGCTTCGATTTATCACGCCGCGCTTGGGGCAGGTGTAGTCCACTGCCACAAAATCATTGGAAAGCGTGATAGCTGCATACGCCATAGCATACGCTACGTGCAGAGCATCACAACACACTGGAGAAAGCGTCTGCACGAGCTGAGCTGACTTGTTCGCACCTGCGTAGTGCGTGCTGCTGCGAACAAAAACCGGGAAAGAGAGAGGAAGGGGAGAGATAGAACTCAGCAGAAGAGTGGACACACCCTTGCGCATCGCTCTATCGCGTTTTTCCCCTCTCCCGAATACCACGGCTGCATTGGTTTCCTCTTGTTCCTTCACGCACATGGCTTGCAAACGTCATGTGTTGGCGCGCGGCAAACGATTACCACAGATGCGCGCTCCTTTGTGTAAAGGACATGAAGCTGCCCTAAACCAGCCGTCGCCAAACTGTGCCCTCTCATTCCTTCCGCGTGTGGCTTGAAAATGTCATGTGGCAAACAGCCGAAGGTGATGTGATAGTCTTTGGGGAAGGTGCACCGTCCAATGCGTGGTGCGGAGTTTGATATATCGAACAACCGGTGAAATTGAGTTCGATATACGATGCAGATTTTCCTACTTTTACATGGGATTTTCAAGGGGATATTCGGTGAGTTCAATATAACCAAAATTCGAATTATCCGGGTTCGACTGCAATTTTCCTGTCAAAATATTGGCGATTTGCATGCCATTGACTCCATACTGCGGTAGCGCTGTTGTAATATGAATCAAGAACTTACAATGCAGATTTATGCTGCGTGTTGCTGGTGCTGCATATCAAGCCCTTTCAGATATTCTCTCAGGAGCATCGCGGCAAAAAGAAAGGCGGGCAGCACTGGTATGTGCCTTTTTGAAGTCCAGGCATGTTTTGATGTCCTCCAGCAGCAGCAGAAAACAATTATGGGGGACACTTATGCTCCGCCTTTATGGGTATGACGCGATAGTGTAGGTAGGCTGCCAGCAAACATATTAAGCCCCGTTTTAACCAAGCCGTAACAATGTGCCTCTGTGGTCTAGGGGTAATGTGAATGGAATAGTCCTCGCAGGTTGATTCTGGTATCAACCTCTCATATGAAAGGAGAGGCCCGGGTTGGCAGCTCCTGCCAAACGTAATGTCAGGCAAACTTATGTCCAATTAGTGCTTGGCCATGTCAGCTGCCAGTTTTTTTTTTTTTTTTTTTTTTTTTTTTTTTTTTTTTTTTTTTTTTTTTCCAGTGATTTTTTGCTCACAATGCCAAAGCCATTCGATGGCCGCTGAAGCCAGATTTTGGGCAAACATGACTTTTTATGCTATTATGTTGAAAGATGCACTCCCTTTTAAGAAAACTGCACTTACCGCTACTCTATTTAAGCTCATGAAACCCACACCAAATACAACCATTTTAAATTGAACGGCATGGGTGTGGCCTAGCCTAGTGTAGCCTCCTCTGAGACGTGTGCCTACCCCAAAAACAACTGGGCACTAAAATACTGCAGTTTACAGGCATATTTCCTCCCTTTCGTAACCTTCGCTTTCACGGGAAGTAGCGTATTTGCCTTTAGAGAGCAATAGCACTTTGTCTACGGTGTCCACCCCATAAGGTGCGACTAAGTAGAATTCAAAATGACGACACAGTGGGACCTACCTGAAATCTGGGTGAGGCCTGATGATACGCAGAGCTTCACCAACCACACCCTGCTCCGTGAGGGGAAGCACCCCACCAGGTTCCAGCAGACCATTCAGTCGATCTAGCACAGACGCCCTGTAGAAATATAGTTGGAGAAATTAAAATTGTTCCTTCAGAATACATAACTAAATTGTTGCAGCCTCATCAAATACAGCTTTGAAAAACACACAGAAAAAAAAAAAAAGTGCAATAAGTCTTGGCTGTTGTAGCACGTTGTGCTCTACTGGTAGTGCAAAATGGAAGAGTTGGGAGCGAGCAGATCTGACTACCGTACTGAACTACCTATACTAATATAAAACCTCAGTGGAGAATGCATTAACATCTATGAAACTTAAAAGTTGACTGGACTTAACAGAGAAAAGCTGATGTTCCTGCCTTAATATCTGTTTAGACAGGGTAGTGAGACAGCAACACATTTTTGAAAATTAGGCAGACTTTCTTGTATACAGTTTTTTCTTCCAGCAAATATTTTCGATGTATGGACGTTTCTTTATTGAAAGAGATCATGTCCATTGTGCACTTGTATTCCCAGCTACCTTTGCAGAAGGGAGTCACACATTTCTAATAATAATAATAATAAAAAAAAAAAAAAGATACCAACTCTAAATGAGTGGGCTGTGAGACACAAATGTAAAAGGAAGTTTAGCTCTAAAAACTTGGCTACCATGTTCTGGTTGCAATCTGCTCTAAATTAGAGGACCACACATGTCCGCGAGATAAATGAAATCAGTAGAACTGCCATTTACAACCATCACAGAAGTCAGAATATAACACTTATGTACTGTTCATTCATGGTTTTGAATCGATGACAACTTGTTAAGGTTTTCAAAAATTGACAGTGTCCTCACATGAAATAGAAAGACCTACTGAACAAAATGATTGTCCAAAGCCAGCAATAAGTGAGAGCAAATGGTGCTACGCTGGCTGCCCAGCGTAGCACCATTTCCCAGTCACAGTACTGGATTCCAAAAAAACTGCTGTCTTGCCGTGTTCCTGGTTCCAGATATTTTAACATTTTTTTCTCCTGAGACTGGTAATAAATAGCTAGCTGTAGCTAAGGCATACAGGCAAGAAATAGTGCTACCAAATAGGCAAAATCAAATTTCAGAATATGTATTCAGCACACTTTAATTGGCAATTTCTAATTTAAGGAGATATGTCTCCTTCAGCAAATGTCTTGCTCAACGAGCAGGCAAACTGTGTGCCTTTCGGCATGTTGCAGGCCTAGCGTCCTAGAGTTCATAAGTCTCAAGTTACCGAACTGATGGACTTTGGCATAGGCGACTTTTAGCCTGTAAGAGGCAATGCACGGCAGAAGATT
The DNA here is from genome assembly GCF_055883805.1 of Amblyomma maculatum. Lineage (NCBI taxonomy): Eukaryota > Metazoa > Arthropoda > Arachnida > Ixodida > Ixodidae > Amblyomma > Amblyomma maculatum. Next base: position 322,801,559 of record NC_139344.1, on the reverse strand, counting down.
TGTGCTCGATGCCACAATATCTGCACCAGTGCAGGCGGCATGGTGACCTGCCTTTACTGCGACAACAAAAAAGCTCCCCAAAGAAGCGCACACTCCCACAAGGTGGCTTCACAGCGGCTTTAAGAGAAGGTATGCGGAGGCCATCTTGTAGGGGTGTAATTTCATGTGTAGGAGCATTTCATTTAGTTTTCCCTTTCCCTAGTAGCTGCACAAACACCCTGTCAGTGCCATGGCACAAGGTTGCTGTGGTTTGCGGTCGCTACAAAGATTCATTTTAACGAAAGAGCACTGCTATGTCGCACTCGAGCTGTAAGATACTGATAGCATTAAAGAGGAATAATGAAACAGGAACAAATGATTTATTTGAGCACTGCCTTTTATACTGAGCCCATGACGATGATGATGAAGTCACGTGGTTTGCCAACAACATATCAGACAAGCAGAACAGTCAAGTCTAAAGCAGATTTTCTTACACTGAACTCTATGCATACAAGCCAATGGCCTCGCACTGTTCATCTTACCTAAAAATTAGTCTTAACTGAGTGCATCTTAACTGGGGCCTACGGTATACATAGCACCCTTGCACCAAATTACATAAATCAAACATTGCTCGTAAAACATCAAACAATAAAAATAAAGACTGGCAAAAAGTTTCCAAATTCAATACTCAGTTGCAGGCACAAGTATACTAGCAATAGTAAAACAAGATGCTCGCCAACAGTAATATTGAATCTTATTAGCTCAATCCCACTCACGTGCAGAGGTTGACATTTTTCAACATGAGCCAGTGGCCTTTCAGCAGGCTGGTCACCAGTACACTGTCTTGCCACTCGAAGCTCCCATTGACTGAACTGGGAAGACTGGCATCTTTTTCAAGTTGTTCGAGCTCTTCCAGTACAGATTCCCATCCTGCAATTATGTGATGAACTTGCATATTACATATTTAGCACGCTCAGTTCACCACAAAGAAGGTAAAAAAGCACAAAGAGGACAGAAAAGAAAACATCCACAGAGCAGCGCTTTTGTGCAAATGCCTTCCAACCTTTCCTTTATTTTTGCACAGCTTTACCACTCAGCCACACAATATGTTTTGTTTATAAAGTTGATTCCGGATATATCGAATGTGAAGGGAAGTGAGTTTGATATACCGATATAATTCAACACACTAGATTCATATTGTTATGTGGCGACAAGCAAGAGAACGACACAACATGGTGACATGGTGATGGATGATTTAATGGCTGGCCTAGCATCAGGGCTCCTCTCGCATGCACCACTGCCGATCTTCTTCACAACACTTCCCAGGGCCACCGAGCGATCATCCCGATTGGTTAGTTGAAGTCGATGCTGACGTGACGGTGTAGATGTTCAAGAAAAGATAGAAGAGAATGATGTGCTTGCCACCACCATGACGATGATGGTTGGGTGATACACCTCCCCTGGAGCTCTTCAGTCATACGCCACCGAAGCATCCATGGGACCGATGGCTCGAGGTCGCGTTGGGCGGCTGGGCGGGGTGGGGGTTGCATGTTCGTCTTTCAGTTCTTCAGGTTCGTCGGGTCTTTGCTCTGGTTTGATCTCTGGTCAGTACATGTGTGCTCCTTGTCTTCAGATCCGGGCTGAGGGCTGGGCGGCGGTAGTTGGTTGGGTCTGAGCAGGAAGGGCTGGGGCGAAGCTGCGCTGCGTTATCCCAGGGCTCTCAGTCGATGGTCCAGACGTAAAGATGGCGTCGATATTCCAAGACGAAGATGAGGATGACATATGCCGCACCTCCAACCAAAATGTTACGTGGCGACAAGCAAGAGAATGGCACAACATGGTGACATGGTGAAGAATGATTTAATGGCTGGCCTAGCACGAGGGCTCCTCTTGCGCCACTGCCGATCTTTTTCGCAACAATATTAATTCAAGCTTCAAGGGCCTCGAGATTTGTTTCAATTATCAGTTCACCTTCACATGATACAATACTTAATGTGATTTATTATGTAAGTATCTATGCATAAAATTATAATTTTGGAACTATCTCTCTATGCAAATGAAGCTAAAAGCATCAGCACAACATGAAATACAGGTGTTCTCAATAGTGATGCAGAACTATCAACAGTACTGTCGATACTATCGATAGTTGGGTCACTATCAAACTATCGATGGCCAAAAAAACTATCGATAGTACTATCGATAGTACTAATTACAGTACTATCAATAGTACCATCGATGGTACTATTGATAGTACTATCGATAGTAATTTTGATAGTTTGTCAATAGTTTATTTCAATGGCGCTATCGATAGTCCAATCGATAGTGCTATCGGTAGAATAAAATCAACCATGTGAGCTCATTGCAGCAAAACTTGGTTCCCTGAGTGCATGGTATGCTGGCGGTGGTAAATATCACAGGACTTTCCATTATCACAGTCTACGCATCACCGAGGTCTACAGATGTGCAGTCGAGTTGAAAAAACAGTAGCACTAGTGACGTGTTTCCGGAGCAGATGACAACAACACTCGGCACTGCGGTTACGACCGCGCCGATAACAAAATTGCCAATCCTGCTCGCAAAACACGGTGCAGAGCCAGCCGCGCCAGCCGCGCAGTGCAATTTGCGCCCCTGTGATGGCGACGTCATTTTGTTAATCTTATTGTCAACACATCTGTACCCTAGGTATGGTTGCTGGATAGCGTTAAGTGTCGCAAATTTCCTAGTTGTGCAGCTAGCAACGAACCGAGATGTACCGTTTGGCGTGTCTGCTTCTGAGCCGAAATCGGTTGAAATGAACAATTCAGCGGGTACGCTTGCTGATTATAAAAAACTTTTATTGCCGAGATCCGTGCTCTCTGTAGCATAGCTGCTGCTTTCAAAACAGTAGCAACTGCCTGTTGTGCCAGGTAAGCTTGTATAGAATGTTCACCGTCTGGACGCACGGTAGACTAATAATTGCCAACTCTTCGGAACTCATAAGAGCAGCATTGTTAAAAACCGATTCTATTCTAGTTTCTCCGTCGACATTTTAGCCTGTGTTGCTCTGGGGCGGTTCAAAATTACGTGATTCCTCAAAAATAAGTAATCGATATTCAGAATGCAGTTCGAGTAATTTTTTTGCTGGATGAGGCTGGCGGCATCCTAACGCATGCTACTTCGATTCTGGTGTAGAATGAAAAAAAAAAAAATGCTGATAAGAAAATTTTGATACAATCAGTAGTGGTGCGTGCGAGGCTGTTTTTCTTTTTATTTCTTCTTAGAGCATCAGTGCTCTAAGAAGGCGGTGTGGGAGAGATCTGTGTAAGAAACGACATGAGAAGCATACGTACGTTAAAAGTCATACCGTGGTCGTCTTACACAAGAGAGAGAGAGTAAACTTTAATTGGTTAACGGAACTGCGTGGGTGATTTGCTTAGTCCAGGATACCATTGGCTTGGTTGGGCTGCCTCCCGTGCCCTGGTGAGCAGGCTGCGCTGGTCAGAGACCCGTGTAGACCAGCTCTGCCTCCAATTTCGCTTGGCTGAGTGCTCGAGTTTTATATTTCTCTAATTGCTATTTGTAGTTCAATATCATGTGCAGGATGTCCGAGACTTCACCGCATGCAGTGCATGTATTATTTTTGAATTTTTCGGGCCATAATTTATGGTACTTTGCTGGGTTTCGGAATGTCCTAGCCTGTATGTTCCTCCAGACTAGTGCCTCCTGTCTGCTGAAACCTTTGTGTGGTTCTGCGTATCGTTTTCTTCCTAACTTAAAGTATTGTATTAGTTCCCCATACGTGAGAGGGGTTGAAGTCTCTGGGGCAGCCGGCGCAGTTGCCCGGAAAGTATGCCCTCGGGCTATCCTGCCAGCTGCATCGTTGCTGTCGATTCCCTCGTGTGCCGTATCCACAGGATTGCGTGCTTCAAGTTGCACGTCATTTTTCTTGCTCCATTATTTGGTGTGCCTCGAGCTTCATTACTTGCAAAGTCAAGACGAGCAACTTTGTTACAGCTCGCAACAAACTGCTGTCTTTGTTTTTTGTTTCTATCATATATAGCGGCATTCTCCGCCGATGTACCAAATGCATAAAAAGCAGTTATTAGCACTCTGGAAATTAAACAAGTAACAAGTGTGCGGACCTGCGCTGCTTCAAAATTATATTTGCATTTTATGATTTAATAATCAAAAACATCAAGCACCAAATCTGTTGGTTGTGTTTAACAGGTTACTTTTGACTATGAATTTATTTATGGACATAAGCATTTTCATTGCGGAATTAAATTATTTATTTCATTCGCCTAAACTTGATCATAAATTACACAAAGTGAGTACTGCTCATACTAGGTTATAGCAAATGTTTTGGCAGTACTATCGCTGGCCAAAAAGTGCTTAATTATTGACAGCACTATCGATAGCATGCAGTCGATAGTACTATGATTGCAGTATCGACAGTACTATCGACTGCACTATCAATTGCACTATCGATAGATTTTTTTACACTATCAATAGTTTCAAAAAAAAACTATCGATACTATCGATAGTCAAATTACCTATACAGTCCAGCCCACTTATAACAGCCGCAGATATAACGAGTGCTCGCTTAGTACGAACGAGGGCGGTGCTACCGTCAAAATATATATTGGGGCAATGGCACAGTGTCTCACATAGAACGAACTGTTGTGGTCTCAACACTCGATTAGAGCGAACGCGAAGCTGTCGGGCCCCCGTAGTTGACCGAGCCGGCGGTGTTTGGCGCGGTTTCGTTCGACTGCGAACCCGCGGCAGGCGAATTTCGCGCACTTTATGTTCCCCTGATACGACGCGAACACAGAGCGCACAAAGCGTCCCCCGGCACTCCTTTGCGGGTAAAATAAAGTAAAAAAAGAAAAAACGCGCGTTGAAAAATGAAAACGAAAAAGCGCGCGCGCGGTGACGAAAGAGAAAGTGGCGCCACCCGCGTCGCTGTGATGCATCCACGTGATCTGCGTCAGCCAATCCGGAAAGTCAGGCACCTGCTCTACCGGCTCAAACCGGTTCTCCATTTGTTGCTCCGTTGCCACCCCGTGCTATGGGCATTGCACCGTCGATTCTTTCTGTGCGATGGCACTGCGTTGACATCGTTGCCGCATCCGTGCCTTTCCCAGATCGGGGAGTTGAAGGCTGCCTCAACGCGCGAGCCCAAGGGCTTGACTTGCGCCTGGTGCGATGGAGGACTGTACGCCGACCTCTTCAGGTGCTAAAAGGAAAGCTGTCGACATTGCAACGAAGATGGCCATTGTTAATGAACTTGCTCAAGGTGCAAAAAACTGCGAACTGGTCAAGAAGTACGGACTGTCGAAATCGACCATTTCAACCATTGCTAAGGGCAAGGAAAAGATTCTTGGTGCTACCGTGAATGCCGACCCGACGACTAGAAAGCGCCTTCGGAAGGCGACCTACGCGGACGTTGAGGACGCACTGCTTAAGTGGTTCGCTAACGCCCGGTCTCGCAACGTTCCGATCAGTGGACCGCTGATGCTCTCCAAGGCTAAAGACTTCGCCTTCCTTTTGGACTTTCCCGATTTCAGCCCAGGCAATGGATGACTCCACTGGTTTAAGGCTCGCCACGGATTGTTTTCAAGGCGGTCGTCGGCGAAGCCGCGTCTGTGAACAACGAGGACATATTACCGATGAACATATTACCGCGCTGGAAAAATTATAAACGGCAGTGATGCGATCAGCTTTGAAGAAGCAGACATGCATCACGGACTTTTTCAAAAATAAAGTTAACTTTCGTCTCGCTTGCTCTTTTTGCCCGTATTATAGGTGGTCCACTTACTACGAACTTTGGATACAATGAACAAATGCCGCGTGACGATCAAGTTCGTTATAAAAAGGCTGGACTGTAGTTCCGCATCCCTAGTTCCCAACCAACAGTTTCCAACTGGTTTTCCGGAAGAAAAAAGGTTATCAGTAATGAAGTAGAAAAAAATGTCCGGAATTACCCAAAGGTCTAATCATTGAAGTTATTTTATGAAAATAAAAAACAACTGGGTTGTCTCCTTTTTCAGTGAAAACTGCACGGCGTGATGTTTTGTGATTCTGTCATCCTTTAAGTACATCATGTCCACTGCCGGGAATACCAAAGCAGAACTGCTCCAATATACATAGTAAGTGGCCTCCATCTGCTCTACCTGCTACACCACCCACTCCACCTGTGCCCTAGCCGTGAAAGTCTGCAACTCTCTGCACGTGCACATTTTCTATTATTGTGCTGTCACGCCAAAAGCGATGATTGACCTTGGACACCAGGCAACTAACACACGTGGGAACTGGGAAGCCTGTTTGAGCCAACACTTTTTCTTACCACTTCCAAATCATGCATGTGGTGTCGAGACTATGAAATAGCTTTGCAACTGAAATTACATAAACTTAAACACAAAGTTATTGATTTTAAAACTATGTTTTTATAATAAATCATTTGAGTAATCTTTACATTCAGTTGGTGTATTTTATTATGTCTGGGAACAAGGATGGCAATGACAGCTCGACGGCGGCAGACGAGGATGGAACGCGATCGTGAACGAATTCGCTGTATAGCGATGCTGAATTTACATAGAGCTTGATTTCGATCGTCTTGATCACGATTGAAAAGGCCTGTGTGACAAGGTATAAGGCCATATTTGCACTTTGCACTTCACCCACATAATCAAAAACGATCAACCAAACCACGAGTCCAGAAGAGTTGAGAGGCACAAAAGGACCATATGCTGCAGCATGTTTCACACAATCCTAGAACTGGCTGTCCATCGTTGCAAATGTGAAGGACAATACTTTTAGCCCTTTCAGTACAGGAAGGCAGCAAAGCACACATACCTCTGCAGTCAAGAATGTTGCCAAGCACTTTACGAAGGTGCCCTATGCCTCTGAGCACATCATCAGGCTGTGCTGCATCCACTGGAACAGACTGACACAACTGGTAACGCAGATTCAGTAGTTCCTCCATATCATGGCTGACTAGACTCTCAGATGCCTGCTTCAAGAGACTGTCCAGCTGACTGTTCACTGCTGCAAGCAAGTGCTTGAACTTCTTCACTAGGTCCACCTGCAAACAACAACATGCAGAATGGACAAGTCAAACTCAACATGTTAGATGAAGGCTGCATTACAAATGTGTTTGATAATATAGTTCAAAAACATGAACATGCTGGTATCCCCAAGTACCAAATGTAGAAACATTAGCAGAGAACACGTGGAGGAGAGAGGAAGAAGCAGAAGCTGGTGAGCCTTGAACTTTCGGTTTTCCCAGCTGAGAATGAAAGCGTGGTTGCGTACTCAGTATGTAACAATATTATGTGTGCCGTGGATAAGAGTAACAGATTACAGTTAAAATAAAAACAAGCATACAAAAGCGTACACAACAATGAATACACATAAAAAGGTAAAAAAAAGCACCAACTCTACAAAGCAAGATTACTAGTTTGCTTTATAAAGGATACAAGGTACGTACTGCAGCATCGTAATGAAAACTTTTATTTGTTATTAATAGAAGACTATGCTGAAAATGACCAATGCAGATAGGCTGGGCTGGTATGAATATATGGTTTCTAGAGTTTCACCTTCACACAGCCGGAGGAGGAAAACACTGCAGCAGCGCTCTAGTAGGAAGCATGGTAGCCACAAAAAGGCGCTTAGCGAGTGGTGGGCTACAGCTGTCAACAGACGGGCGATGTTAGGCAACAACTGTCTCGTATGCGTCCAAGTTATGTATTCATGTGTGAGGGGGATGGCAATGCAGATAGCAATAAGACAACTGTGCGTGCAATATCTTTTTTTTTTTTACGTCGGCCGGACAGATTGCAAAGGTGCCCACCCACTTCAAAAGGTATGATCACTAATCCATCATCATCAGTGGATTCCCGCTAAGATGAACTCGCTTAAAGGGCTAACGAAATTCGATTATAAATTATTCAGCAGTCGTAGGCGAATGTGACGTGGTGATCCGTATACAGTAATGTCCTAGGCATCATTACAAATGATAAAGCACGAACCAAAAATGAGGTGTCTATAGTCCTTTAAGAAATATTCTTGGGTAACAGGAACAACTTTAGATAGCTGGTTGGTCTCCCATAGGACTGAAAGTAACAAAATCCGCTTAAAGGGAGACGCGCATGAAAAAAAAAGTCAATTTTCATTATAAAATTGTTTTTTGTGTTTACTTGTGTTCTTATCTTTAACCCTTCCTGTTTCATGTCCATCAACTGCAGCCTTGAATTTAGAAGAGAGGTGATAAAAATCTGCTATGTTAGCATGTGAGGTGATGCATCAATAGGCAGAACCTAGCTGCTTTTATGAAGGCTACGAACTTCAAACACGGCGCCTACCACTTTTGTGGTATTGCAGACAGGCAGAAAGAGCTTTTTGCATTTTGTGAGCCCTACAGCAGTTTCAAAAAAATATATATATAAACAAGTTTTTTCTCTGTCCCCAAAAGCTGCACCACCACACTCAAAAATGCCGCCACCATTGGCTCAAAGCTGCTGTACAGTGTGTTGTCGGGTTGCCGCGCTGTGGTTAATTCAGAAACACACAGGTTTTGAGGAACTTTTGAAGAAACTAGGTATCCTAGTTCTCAGAAACTGATGAATAGAGCATGTGACAGTCTGCGAGTCTCAAGTACGTCGACTAAAGAAACTCATGAGGCCATGTCCTATCGTTGCCACACGATGAAGAAAGCTAGCACAGAGGAAGCATTTCGGAGATAAGGTGAGGAACCTACACACGCTGCAGAAGAATTCTAAATGAAAGAGTAATATCTTTTTTAAATGTTAAAAATTTATAGATAGAACACCTTATTCTCATTGTGTAAAGTGCATCCCAATGAAGGAAATTACATATTGTTCACTACTGTGATATTTATATTGACGTCAAAAAGGTGCACAAATACACCCCTGTATTTCAAATGAATGACTTTCAAAAATTCAACTAAACAAGATAAACAGGAATTACCACCAATTTGAAAAATTGACCAGTTGCGAAATTTTCAGCCACCTGGCCCCAATATTAACAAAATGTTTCTTTGTGGAGCAGGTCCCCTCAAAAGAATTTTTGCAGAGGCCACGAGCCACAGCAGCCTCGCGTAATGGTACTGCCCCCCCCCCCCCCCCCCCGTTTTTTAAAAATGCGAGGAAGGTGCCCTAGGGAGAACGCTTTCTTGGGGAGATGCATCATTTCCAATGAGGAGAAGCCAGCGCCCTCTCAACACGGCGCACGAATTACGTTGCCTCAGGTAGCCATGAAGTCGTGGGGAAGTTGCATTGCAGGAGTGCGTTTTCCCAGAAAGAAGCTTCCTTTTGCAGTGTGGAGAAGCCAAGGCCCTTTCACCCCGGCGCGCGCGTCACGTCCGTCACGTTCTCACTGGCAGCCAAAGTGCGGGGAAGCTGCCTTACAGGAGAACGCGTTCTTGGGGATAAGCTTCCTTTTGCAGTGAGAAGAAGCCAAGGCCCTCTCACCCCGGAGCGCGCGCTACGCCCGTCACGTTCTAACCGGCAGCCAAAGCGCGGGGAAGCTGCCCAGCGGGAGAAGGCGTTCTTGGGGAGAAGCTTCCTTTTTGCCGTGCGGAGAAGCCAGGGCCCTCTCACCCCCGGCGCGCGCGTCACACCCGTCACGATCTCGCTGGAAGCCAAGTGCGCGGAAGCTGCCTAACAGGAGAACGCGTTCTTGGGGAGAAGCTTCCTTTTGCAGTGCAGAGAAGCCAAGGACCTCTCACCCCGGCGCGCCCGTCACGTTCTCACTAGCAGCCAAAGTGCGCGGAAGCTGCCTTACAGAAGAACGTGTTCTTGGGGAGAAGCATCCCTTTGCGGTGCTGAGAAGCCAAGGACCTTTCACCCCGGCGCGCGCGTCGCTCCCGTCACGTTCTCAATGGCAGCCAAAGTTCGCGGAAGCTGCCTTACAGGAGAACGCGTTCTTGGGGAGAAGCTTCCTTTTGCAATGCGGAGAAGCCAAGGCCCTCTCACCCCGGCACGCGCGTAACGTTCTCAGTGGCAGTCAAAGTGCGGGGAAGCCGCCTTAAGGGAGAATGCATTCTTGGTGAGCTTTCTTTTGTAGTGCGGAGGCCCTCTCACCCCGGCGCCCGCGTCACGCACGCCACTGAGCCGCTTTGGTATACAGTTCCATATAAAAAAAATATACCGTAGGGAAATACAAATTAGAAGCCCTCCTCAAGAAAGCACACAAAACCGCTCTCCATCTCCCCCTCATGCACAAACCTCAAAACTCCTACAACTAGGACTCCAAAATACCATATATGAGCTTGTTGAAGCTCACAGACAATATCAATACCTACGGCTCACTAGAACCGCTGCACGTAGACACATACTTGATAGACTGCGTATCTGAATACGCGCCAACTACCCCCAGATCCTCCTCCTCCTTAAACCTATATGCAACAAACCTCCAAATCAAACCCCTTCCACGCCACACATATCCTGATTACCACACCGCACGCAAAGCGGCCCGCGCACGCGCCCTTCACAAATACTACGGTTCCGAGGACGACGCCGTATCGGTGGAAGCGGCTTGCGTGGGCACGTGCTCTGCAGTGGCGGTTGTGGGCAACCCTGTGTGCCCACTAATCTCTGTCCCCCGTCCACCCACCTCCATTCCAGAATCAGCAGAGGCTGCTGCCATCGCCCACTGAAGCTTGGTAATTCTTTCCGATTGCAAAACTGCAATACTAAATTTCGCCAGACAGGATCCATGAGACCGCCTACTTCATGCTAGGATCGATTTCTCCAGAACAATCCCGCCAAATGGAACTGATCTGGGTGCCAGCGCTCACTGGAAATCCTGGCAACGAGGCCGCCAATGTGCCCGCCCGAGAAATAAACCAGGCTGCGGCGGACTCGGGCCTGACTCGAGAGAGCGCATGCATACCTTCAGCGAGCTGACGCAGGCCTATCGAGCCGAGTGTCAGCTGGCGAAAACAGCTTCCCATTTTTCAAGCGAAGATGTGCTCAGGCCTGCCGGAGGTGGATCCTCCGAGCAGTCTCAGAAGATTATGTGATCTAATGTGGCAGGCTCGCCGTACAGTTGGCAGTACGGGTTTACGTTACTTGATAATGTAATTTTGTTAGGAAAGATATTGGAATCAATTCCAGGGATTTGGCAGCGAATACGTTTCCAAAAGCAGGCTCACAAGGCCGGCGGCAATGCTGATGTCACTGTAAACGGGGAACTTAATGCTACACTTTACCTAACTTTACAGCATACTCCACCGCAGGACATGTGCTATGCGGAGAAGCAGTTTTATTGTGCAATTTCAGAGTACATTCAAGAATGTCACGTGGTCGAAATATACACGGAGCCCTCCGAAGTTCCTCCGTTATGACTAGTGTTCCTCTCTCGTCTTTAACCGCCTCTTTCCTCCTTTCCGTCAGGGTGCTGTTGCGGTGTCCGCCGTAAATTGAGACAGGCGCTTTTCTTTTCCTCAAAACCAGATTAAAAATAACTATTTATTCACCAATATCAGGAGCCGAAATGACATCGGGAAAGCTTCATGAGAAGGCGCAGAAATAAAACTCCATTGCGCCTTCAGGCTACAAGCTCTGTTCCAAAGCCAAGCAGACGAACAAGCTTTACAGGACAGTTGTCGATCGAGGAAACCATGCTTAATTCGCAACATATTTTTCACGGCTGAACGGGAAAGCTTTACAGCCCACGAACGCAACGCTCCGAACCCGCTCTCTGTCACGCGAAAAATGCGGCCGAGGTGCGCCGACATCATAATGCCAGCACTCGGTGCTTTCCCACGTCGAATATATGCACCTACATCACACGCCGTACTACGAAAATCGGAACGGTGAGGATCGAGAAAACGCGACCGCTAGAATGCCGCTTTCGAGCGAGGACGACCACCGCTCCGGTACCGGCAAAAAAATGAAGCCATTATTTTTTCTCTCTCTCGACACGCTTCCCACAACCACCCCCGCCGCAACACGTAGGCCCCCTAACCACCGCCGTCAGGGGACGCTCCCTGGCCATTCCTCAGCGCCTCCCAACATCCCTCAGCATCTCATCCCAACCTCCTCGCCGCGAGACTCTCCATCCTCCGCGCGCGCCTTTGGGAGGGTCGCTCATGGCGGCGGTGACGGCGCCAGCGAGGGGAGGACGGCGGCGAACCCCGACGTGAGCGTGGCGCCCGGCAACGGAAGCTCGGCGTGCTCGGGCCCGTGGGCCGGGCCCTGGGCTGGCGGCGCGGCGGCCGAAGCGGCGTTGCTGCTGGCGCTGGCCGCGCTCGGCATGGGCACCAACTGCCTGCTCATGGGCCAGGTAGCGGCCCGACGCCGGGGCTGGGCGCAGGGTCTGCTCTTTCACCAGGGGCTGGTCGACTGCACAAGGGCCGGTCTGCTGTTGCCGTTAGGCCTAGCGCTGCTCTTGTGTCAGCGCGCCCCGCCGCGCTGCCCCGTCCTCGAGTCGGCCTTCCTGCTACTTGTCACAGTCTCCACGGTGAACCTGCTCACTTGGGTGCTCAGCGACGGCGGTCCGGACTCGCCGCAGTGCCTCGCGCTCGCGCTCTTCCTCGTCTGGTTCGCGTCGGTTACCGTCCAGCTGGGACCGACGTTCCTGGCGGGCGCCCGCGCCGCGCACCTCTGCCCAGTGCAGCCGGGCCCCCACTACGTGCTCGGCTTGCTCTGGGTGAGCGTCAATGCGCTCTGTGTGCTCCTCACAGCCATGCACCTGCGGCGGCTGCACAGGGACCTGTGCCGCTCCAAGGTGGAGGCCGCTCGTGTCGCCTCGCTCGTCACCGCTATGATGGTGTCGGCGCCCGGTGACCGGACCATGCAGGTGCTCTTTCCTTCGTCACATGTTGCGCTATGGTAATGACAGTGAGGATATCACAAGGTTTAACTTGTTTTAAGCTGCCCTTGCAGGTGCTCGCTGCCTCTCTTCTCCACAGGACTACGTGGAGCGCCAGGAGCGTTGGGGCCTGAGGAGGCTGCGAGCTTTTGGCCTGCTGCTCGCTGCCTACATGCTCTTCTGGGGACCCCTGTTTGTGGTGACACTGGTGCAGCCCAAAGCACCCCTGCCACACCAGGTTGCCATGCACGTCGCCTTTGTGCATGCTACAGTCAACCCTGCACTGCTTCTTGTGCTGGACACTGACCCACGAGGCTCACCCAGTGCATCACCCTTGCAGCTGCCCGTTGACCAGCTGATGCCTTTGTGAGTGCACTGAGTGTGTCTACTTGGCTTTGGGGAGGTCTCTCAGCTGCCTTTTCTCACTCCCTCACCATGTGTGCTGCATTTCACTCACCAATCGCGCAAGCTATCACAGCATGTAGGCACTAATAGGGATGCCATTGTGTCATCGCATTTGCTACACTGCTGCACAAGGTACGCAATTGTTGCTTCCAGCAGGAGGAAGCAGCAGCAGCTATAAACGGGGATGGTTTACAGAAGCCACGTTATTCTTTTTCTGCCCCATCTGCCATTTTGGTTTCTTACTATCTATATGCAGATGCCCTCAAACAACCTAACACTTGCCCATTCTGGATAGCACTACTTTCAGTGTTCACTGATGCTAAGCAAGTCACTCCTGCAACGCCATTCTAATATGCTACTTCACTGCCAATGATTTTCACACTTTCCTTATAGCTTAGTGCTCTCAGTCCGGAGCTCAACCTGTAGGTGACAGCACCGAACCTCGTCCTGTGCCTTTCATCACAGATCCCCAATTCGCCCACCTTGCTACTCTATTTGACCACCACTCTGCTACTGCCTGATGGCAGCCAAAGAAATTTAAATAGGTGCAGCTAGTCTTGAAAATTTATGACATACTTCTAAACAATCAATCGTGTTTGCTGCTGTGAGTGGAAATACACCACTTAACATTTGCAAGTAGTTTGGAAACCTCATGCACTACTTACAAAGAAGGAGGAAACTGTCATAAAGCTCATGACTGAAACGCCCTTGCTTTCCATATACTCAGTGCTTCTGCACATTGTACTGCTTTGCATGGTACTGGTACTAATAGGCACATTTTTGCTGCATTTCACTTACCTGATGACACTTTCATTTTCTGCTGACCTTAATCTCAGTGGCATGTGATCCGTATCCAACAAAAGGATAGTCAGGGCTGGACACGATACTTAAAGAAGTCCCTTCGATACCGATACTCGATACCTTGAAAAATTGTATTTCTGATACCGATATAAGATACCGAACCGCAATCGATTTCCGATACTGCATCTTCGATACTTCGATACATCTCTGAAATCCCAATGTGATAAAGGCGGTGATATTAATATCGAAGCTGGAAAATTTTACCATGCTTTCTAGAACTTGTAGTGGTACCTATATCGCAATTTTTGTTTCTCTTAAAGAATTTTAAAAAATTCGACAGCACGAACTTATTGAAGCTCCGCTGTCTGAGCAGCTAGCATTGTCAGAACTGCACATTGAATTGAAGCCATGGTTCTTTAGGCTAGTGTTCTTCATACGAACCACCCTGTGAGCACTTGGCTACATGCAATTAAATCTGGAACTTCTGTTGTGGCTTTCCATTTCATATACCACACATTAATTACCCGACGGCCCCCTCCGTTTTCTATTTGCTGTAAGGATCAGTGCTGCGTGCGCTTGGGGAACTGAGCAGGTATTTTGATATTAGTGCGATAGCAGACTTTCAAAGCTCGTATTCTGTGTTAAAAGTTAAAGGATAACAAAAATAAAATGGCTGAACGTTTTTATTAGTTCCGAAATAGCCCCGCGATGTGGGCGTTCTGTAAATGAGGCAAATAAGAAACACCTCTCTACATAATTAGTTGAGCACGCCGCACTGTTACATTTGATGAAGGGACCCCCTTTACCAGAAGAGTGAAGCATAGCCGCGTCGACTCGAGGATCTTGAAGGTAGTTAACAAAGTCAAAATTCACTATCGTCTCTTGATCACTTAGTCTGGTTTAGATAAAAGAAAGAATTGTTCCTTTTAAGAGAAAGTGGCTAATACGACACCAATCAATTCGCATATTCCAAAACACTTTAATAGTTTATTTAGAAACAAGGGTGTCTTCAGAAGTTTTATCCACGTTTCGCTGAAAAGATTTTGGCAAAACATTTCTTTGACCATGGATTTGTTATTCAAATTTATGTGCTAGAAAAGTGCAGTTACATAGCTTTTACGTCATGTATTTCTTAATATTTTAGACGTAATAGTTTTTACAGAAAAGAAAAGCCTAGTGGAAGCCTCTTCCTGGCGCAGTTACAAAGAAAGGTGTTTGTTTCCAATAAAACGCTGTAAACTACAAGAATGGCGACTGCATCATGCCCGACTGAGGCCTTACATGCTGATGTTCTTGCCGCCAAGCAAAGTCGACACGCGAAGCTCAAGGGTCTGGACAGCTAGGGTCGTGCATAAGTTGCTGAGTTCGCCAGCACACTGAGCATGCTGCTTGACAAGAATCGCATGCCTCAGAGACGGATAAGGAGGCGAATTGCAAAGGGTGGGAGAGCAGCTAGGGATGAAGTGCGCGTGGTCCCTACTCCCTGTTTGTCTTCTTTGGTGTTTCTTTGTCGATTTTGTTCTTTGTTTCTGCATGTCTGTTAACTGCTTAGCGGCTTCGTGGTACGCACTCGGTGCTCTAAAGTAAACAACCTCATGCGCACCTACTTGCAATTGGACCCTTCAGTTTTAAAGAAGGGAAATATGCATACATGAAGGCTAAGGATACGGGGCGTCTGAAGGAAACTTCGAGCAAGAGGGAAATCAGGATGCACTGCAAGCAAAGATGTCTCCCGGCTTGTACTAGTGCCTGAGTGAGCGCTGCCAACCAAATGTCTGACACTCAGTGGCTTCAATATTTTGAGAAGTATCGAGTATCATTAAAATACACGATACACCAAAAATGTATTTTCAATACCTATACTCCGATACTTTCATTTTCAGCCCTCAATACCTGATACCGATACACAATATGCAGATAGTATCGAAGATACATGTATCTTCGATACTGCCCATGACTAAGGATAGTATATAACCCATCGTAGTATGCAGCATGTTTTGCTGTTCCTATACTAAATATTTGATTGCCTTTATGCTATGCGCATATGCAGCTGAACAATGCATGATTGCTATTAGCTTTCTGCATAAAATTTTGAGCACACAGTTTTTAACCACAATTTAAAAAAAAAAACGGTTTGCATGAGAAAAAACAGGGATGGAGAGAATGAGCTACCAGACATGAACTACCAACTAGCTCAAACTTCCACTTTATTCTTAACAAGCTACTAGGTACTCACTTAAATCCAATGTAAATTTGCTTTCGGTAATATTTTGGGGTGTGTGTAAAACTTTGAACACAAATTGAATGCGAACGAGAAATGAAAAACTCCTTGAATACTAAACATCGCTTCAGAAGAGTATGAAAAAAACATTCAGAAAACTGATAAATTTGTTGGGAAGCGATGAAGACAGCGATTACGCTGAAGTGAGCAGTTCGTCTGACAACGAAGAGGACAGCTTTGACGCGAGCATTGCCAGTCATGTAAACTTAATTGTGCTAATCTGACTTAGTATGTGGTGCAGTTGTTCTGCTGACATCGAGTAGTTGATTTTTACTACAATATCATTCGAAATCAATAATAAAAAAACAGGCACTTTTGGCCTGAAAACGTTTTTTAAAATATGAAACCCTTAAAGGGCAACTCCGGGGGTTTTTTGACATTCGAATATTGTAATAAAAATTTTACTGTAGATTCTCCTCTCCGTCCTCACGCCTTCTACAAAATTTGGGCGCTGTACGATAATCCGTTCGCGCGCAACACGACTTTAAAATATGCTGTTTTCATGGTTTAAGTTGAGACTATTTCTGCCGGCAACACTGAGTTTCTGACGTCACAAACAGTATACCGGCGTTACTGTCCACTTCCCGCATGATTATAAAATTGTGAGGCTTATATTGAACTACCTCAGACATTTTATGCAATGCTTCATGATTTCCATACTTTATTTTCACCATCCAACGCACGTACGAGTGTTTCTCTAATACTGAGTGTGACGTCACCATTTCGTCACCTAGGACGTCATTTCTGGCCGTGAAAGCAGTTTCGGTTTCGATTTGCTGTTTTTTCTTTTTAAAAATACTTCTAATTTGAATTTCGAAAAATGGTTTTTTGTGTTCAAGTCAGGATGTGCCGAGGAATGCAATTCAACCAAAAACACAGAATGATGGAAAAACCACCGGAGTTGACCTTTAAGGGGTATACACGTTTATGCAATTCTAAGTATTTTGTCAGCAAATACTATATTTATTCTGAAATAAACAAGACAAATAATGTTTGGTATTTTTCAATATTCAATTTTTTTTTCCTGACCAGATATTCAATTCAATATTCAAAGGCATTTTTTTGCATATTAGTACTGGAAATTTTCAATATTTGCACATCCTCAATAATTTACTTTTTGACTATTACAGTTAGGTGCCTGGTTGCAGTTAGAGACTTGCAGCTGGCCTTGATCATATCAGTTTCTAGAATTTTAAAAATGCAATTTCCCTTGATGCTGTGACATAACAAAATTTGGTGATCTCATGTCCAAAGATTTGTGCCTTAAAAAAGACTGCACTCTATGTCATGCCTCAATAAACTTGTCCCACGACCTCATCTTGTATATGGCATATATGGCACATAGTCATACACTATTCTCTGTCTTAGCCTTAAGTGAATCGAAGTAGCAAGCAGCAATGAATACCACAGCGCAAGCAAGACAAAAGTCACTAGGCACCATTGACGGATATCCTTGGGCTCATTACAAAGTGCGGGTTTTTCAAAAGAATGCATCTTTGGGAGCGAGATAGCCAAATTTTATTACGCCACCAGAACCAAGAGGAATTGCACTTCTGAAATTTTAAAAATTGATATGCTTATCGCTGACAGCCAGCTTCAAGTCTCTCAATGCAACTAGACACCTAACTGCAACTGTCAAAAAGTTCACTATCAGAAATTAGTTGCCCAGCTTACTAGTTAACATCACTGACATTTTTTCTGGTGTCCTCCAGCACTGGATTTATAGTGCTGCAAAAGCCATATCTATGCCTACAAAAGCCTGTTTATAAAAATTAGTGGCTGGATTCCTTGGAACTCCAGCACAAAGAAGGGAACACCAGGTTTCCATAGCAGAAGACAATACTCCAGAAACTGCCATCACAATACCTTTTGGCCCCTTTAAATCCCTTTTCATGCCGTTTGCTTTTTAAACGCTTTATTGACACCTTTCTTCATGGTCTGCCTATTACCTTTGCTTACCTTGAAAATTTTCTTGTGGTCAACACCTCTGTCAGCAAGCAGTAGCAGCATCTCTGTATTCTGTTTCATCGACTTTATATATAAGGTATCGGCATCAACAGCACAAAGATTATGTTCGGTGTGTCGTCTTTTGATTTTCTTGGACATCATGTTGACGCAAGTGACATACTCATGTCCAAGGTGCAAGAGACTGTGTATTTCCCAGCACCCATGTATCTCTTACCAAATGATGACAGTTCCTACGCCTTGTAAACTACTATACCACCATTTTACCTGTATTTGTGACCCTTTGCTAAAACCCTTTGAAGGCTTACACATCCTAAGCTGGTAGGATGAATTCTTCAGCCTCATGACAAGACACTTCCAGTACTTCCAGCAGAGCTATCCTTCAGCAGCACACTGATGGTGCCTGACAGCCTCTCGCTTTCTTTTCCAAGTGCATGAGCCCAACTTACACCTGTCGCAGTGTGTTTGGCTGAGAGTTGCTAGCCATGTCTCTCGCAGTCAAAATGTCCAGCAAACCACTATTTTCAAAATCCCTGACTTTTCCAGGTTTTCCTGGAAATAAAGGTGGAAGCAGGCTTGAGCATTTTGGAGCAGCTTTGGGATATAGACAGATGGCATTGAAGGGTATGCCATCCTTCAGCTTTACTTCACTGCCTCTTGACAATAGTTCATCATTCTTTGCTTGAGCAATGCTGGGGCTCATTTTCAATATCTTGGCAGTTGGCCATATGCCTTTCCAACACTCTTGAGAAGCTTCCTACTGACTGACAGCTTTGGCGTAGCAACCCATAACGCTTCAAGTATGATTTTTTCTGATGTAGGCCTGACGTGCTTGTCATGTACAAAGTGGCTCGATGTTGAAGTACTGGCTTGTTTTCGTAGTGAAGTACTGCCTTGCTTTCATAGGCTGAAGGTAGTTTACGCTACCTGTTGCGCTTGCTGCTCTCGCTACTCTCTCCACTGACGATTTAAAAGGCTGGAAGGAGGTGCTACGTCACATGCATAGTGCATTTTTTTTTTCGCAATTAACTATCTCCAATCACCTGTGGCCCACACTAAATTTACATGTGAACAAATATTTATGGTCCATGCTTTCTTCCCTTACAAAAATTTCATCTGTATTAAGCCCAGTGCAAGATGCCTTATATCTTTGCCCCTGGTGCTGTGACATTGTTCCCGTGTTTTGCTAAATTTGATGGCAGAACATCAAGGCAGCCAGCTTGGAGCAGTTTCGAAGCAATATTCCATTTTGGAGCAAGATAGAGCAGGGAAAGCAGTTTGGAGCAGAATGGAGCAATTGGAGCAGTGCTTCCACCCCTGTTGATTATTTCAGTTCAATTTCCCTGAAGAGTGAAGAGGCTCAAAAATGCAGCTGCTGATGACAATGAGCATAGACAAATCATTCACAACAAAAAAATTAGTTTCCTCATTAAGCTACCAGTCTTTCACACTACCCTTCAGATGTCATCAATTTCATCACCGTCTCCTCTGACAAAGTTGCACTAAGGACCTTAATTAGGCCTTCCTTTATCCTAAACTCTTTTTGCTTAAGTCCTTTTTTTAAAGTCCTTTTTTGGAGTTCCTTTATCCTAAAAATAACACTAAAACAAACATTAAATGTTTGCAAAACAGAGCAAGACTTCGCAAAACAAAATTAAACGATGCAAAACTTAGCTAAATGGCCGGTCACTTTGTCATTGTTGAACTGCTACTACTGGTGGCTATGAGATGACAGTGCTGTTAAAAAAGCACAAGCAAAGTAACTTAGCTAAATGAGTGGCAAATTATGCTCCTGCATGTATATCTCTGCTTAAAAAAGCTAAACCGCTGCTTATTTTATTTTAACGCAAAGCAGAATACTTATGGGTACATTAATGATGCTGAATGAGCTAGAAGGTCATGCTTTCACTATCTTTACAGATTACAAGTCCTTTAACCCTGCAATGGATCATCTCGTCAGCCTCGACAGGCCGCGAGAATTGGGCATGCATGTCGGAATATGCCAATACTGCTGCTCTCAGTTGTGTAGGTGCCATCGCTATACTTTACCTGTCCCTCTTCATAGCCATTCCAATTCTCAGCGAACTGACTCCGAGAGGATGCAGCTGCGAGCACCTCCCACCCCACTTAGCTCGCAGGCATTCAACAGCAAGGCACTTCCTTCAATGTCTCTTCCATGGCACTTCCAAGAGCACTTCTGCCTACTTCTTTTCACAAGCACACCTTTCATGGCCTGCACAAGTTGGCTCACCCTGGAACCTACACGGCACAAAAGCCTCGCTTTGTGTGGCCGTGCGTAAATGATAACATCTGTGACTGGGTGCACCCATGTGTCCCTTGCAGTTTTTTTTTCAGTTGGAATTACACCATGATGTGCACACTAAGCTGTTAAAATTCCAGATATGGGGTAAAGCACTGTCATGAGGTGTCACTCACCACACACCATGTGGGAACACTGCCAGAATTGCAGCAGAACCGCCGAGTTTGTGCCCCGCCGGGGTGGTGCAGTGGTAAGACGCCCGACTACTGTGCCGGAGTTCCCGGGATCGAATCCCGGCCTCGGCGGCTGCGTTTCGATGGAGGCGAAACGAAGTGGCGTCCGTGTGCTGTGCGATGTCAGCGCACGTTAAAGATCCCCAGGTGGTCGAAATTACTCCGTAGCCCTCCACTACTTCCCCCTTTCTCTCTATCCACTTTCAGTCCCGCCTCCCACCCTTCCTTTACGGCGCGGTTCAGGTGTCCACAGAGCAAGTGTGACAGATACTGCGCCTTTCCCTTCCTATGAACAAACCAAACCGCCGAGTTTGTGCTGCATCGGTTTCTATTGGAGCTAAATTGGGACTGGTTTACTGAAAACTTAACAGCTTAAAAAACACGCACCCGGAAATGTAGATGCTGGGTTCTCCAGTATTTTGGTGCATAATGCAAATGTGACGTGTGTGAGTTTTTTTTGTTTTTTTCTTTTGTTTTTTTCCCAGGGAGACCACACTGTGATGGCCTACAGGTGTACCTGCCAAACGCTACGTGACAATCCTCCAGAGACAAGGCAGAGCTTGCAGCGTGCACCCAGCTCACCTGCTCGAAGCTGCCGAGAAGTTCCAAGGCATCAGTGGATGTGCCAATAGGAAGAATAGCCAGGGGATGACCGCTCAACCTGGACAGGCTGCGCACCAGTGTCGTCTTCCCACTTCCAGACGAACCGACCAGCAATGCAGCCAAGCTGTTCTCAAGGCACTTTGCCAGCCCCTGGGCACCACAGGAAGGACGGCGACAAAGTGCACTGGTGCTCACTCGTCTGTGGCTGACTTACCTCCATTGCAGACGCTTGAACATGGAGAAGCCGCAAGTCCTGGTTGGCCCCAGCACCTGATGTGGGACCCTGGCAGGCAGCCTTCCGAGGCAATACAGCACTGCCTACGCTCAACCAGTGAGGGGTGACATGTACCTGAGGTGCTTGCTCTGGGGGTGCCTCACCAAACACCTCTCGGTAGATGTCCAACACCTGTTCAGCCCAATGAGGAGGTCTCAGTTAGGAATCAATTGTCATTGCCCCGTTAAATCTAGTAGTAGGCTGACTGCCAGTTCTACAACTGTTCCCAATCTGAGCCCTGGAACACAACTACTGCAATGACTTATAAGCATGCCACGTGCTCGACTTCAAGAGGAAAAGCTATGCTTGGAGTGGGTATTAACTAATTATTTCCTTGCTTGTAGCCTGCCTCATTTTTTTTAACCAGATTCCCCAAGCCAACAAGAAAAATTGAATTAGGCTTCCTAAGTGAGACTACATGAGACGGGTTTTAATGCGGAGTGTAATCATTTGCTTGACCTCAATGCACATGTTTTATGCAGACTCCAAAAAGGACTTTGCAAACATCTCCACTGCAGTCATACATGTAAACGAAGTATACTATAATAAGTTGAACCTCATTATAAGAGACACGATGTAACAGACAGTAGGGAATAAGAGAGATTTTTCACCCACAAGGTTGGTCACATCTTTCCCATCAAGCAGACCTCTTTTGTAACAAAAGCTGGGTATGAAGCACATTTGGTAATAAAAGACATCTCCAAATTTGGTATATAAGCCTGCTTGTAATGGATATATTTACTTCAAATATGGGAGTTCCCCACAAATCAGTGTCCGTGCTTTAGGGAGACCAGGAAAAATATGGATCACTCAAGTGGTATTAAATGGATGGCTCAGTGCAGTACATCGGCGATGGTCTGTTCAAATGTGACTGCTGCTATTTAAAGGGCTTTTAGCATCCCAACAAGGAGGAGGTATAGACAAACCGCAGAAGCATGTGGCAGAAGCAAATGTATTGCACTTCGCACAGCGCATTTTTCTGCTCTCGCCCCTCTTGTGAAAAGAAGCTGCAAAATTGGAAAATGGGCCCCAAACCAGTTCATGTAGCCCACATGTTGTGCCTCAGCAAGCAGACATCACATGACCAATGCTGCCACTCTGTAGAGTATGCCTTCAGTGTTGCATTAAAAGCTGACTTGGTTAATTAATGGTGGGACACAAAGATAGTCCATTCACACATGAAACCCTAAGCCCCATCCCCCTACTCCTCAAATAGTGGCAGTTGTAGTTGCCTAGTCAATGTGGTTGCATGCCACTAGTAAGCAGGTGTGCTCTTTGTCATCGGCAGTGTCGTTGTTGGCTCCTGCCATTATAATTAAGTGCCTGGTTTGCTGCAAAAGCAAGTCTGCTCTGTGAAAGAAGTGTTAAGTTTTTTCAATTTGATACTTTGCTAATCGTAAAACACCATTTATCAAAATATTTCTTCAGTTTCATCCAGTTATTAGGGCTAACTGTAGTTTTCTGCAACAAATTGACATAAGGTAGCTTGGTAGCATATACGCAACTGCAGTGCATTGACAGCCATGAACAGTTCTTAGAAATGCTACTCCAAGCACACAAAATTAAACAGCGCTTTTACCGCTAATAGACTAGCGCTATACGCTTGCAGCCTTGCACTGTGAATGCCTTACTGGGAGGCCACATCAAAGAAAAAAAATCAACTGCTCTCCAGTACGTGTCTGTTATAAAGGGGTTCAACTTGGTGAAGCAAATTTGCCAAGTCACATTTTGCATGCATTCCAAACAAATTTTCAAGAAAAGAGCACATAACCCATGAAAAATGTCAACACCCATTACTGCCAAAGCTTAAAGAGACACAGTGAACATAAATTGCAGTAGTGTGGAAAAATGAACTATCCTGGCACGAACTGTTTTGATAGTGTACAGCTGCAAAAGCCAGCTATTCTATTCTATGTAAGTCAGTGAATACAAAAGCCTTTCCAGGCTAATCATTGCTGACAAAAGCAAAAAAAAAAGCAATCTAAAATGTTTAAAATTCTACTTGATGACAACGATGGTCATTACAAACCAGAATGCCAGAAAACAGTGCCAGCATTCTACAATCTCATCCACAGCATGGAATTGGTTGAGAGAGGACTGTTATCTTCATTCATGCATTGTTTTAGAGCACAGTGTTCACTTCAATGGCAAAAGTTCTTAGCACCAACCCTGCTTCGATCTTCGCGGGTGCGCATGCGTGCAGCATAGACTAGCCCGACGTGGGCTCCCGGCTCTGGGGGGCCTCTCTCCATGAGGCAGGCCCAGCGAGAAATGTCCCGCAGGTTGAACTCCCAGGGGCTTCCAGAAAGAGCCCAGAGCCTCTGGTGCTGCACCTGGTCAGCAAGCTAGAAACACGATGAGGAAGGGGGAATTAGAGACTCCTGCCTGGGAAGCAAACTCATCAACCATGATCAGGCGAGATTATGTAACAGCATTACATGTGGAGCATGCTTATCAGGGTCAAAAGTGACAGCAATATAAAAAATTGCTAGTTTCCCAATTATGCCTTCTTGCTGCACGTGACTTTTATGCAGAAATTCTACACTGTACATAGCGCCGATAAATGACGCTGCACAATGTTTCAGTAAGGAATCCCCAGATCTCCTGCCGACTATAGCATCTGCACTGCAAGCGAAATTATTTCTTAATAGAGGCGTAGGCTGCACGCATACGCAGAATTCTGAATACTTCAGGACTAGCATTTGATATTCGATTCAATTCAGTCAAACACTGCACTGTCACTATTCGAAACATTCAAAGCCATAAAGTTATTAATTAAATTATTACCTTGTAGCTCACTAAACTGGCAGCAAAACATTGGAGCATTTTGGAGCGCAAGTTACCTTGCTATTTCCCCATGAAAGTGACAGCCAGCTCGCAGCAAAAGCTCACACACAATAATGCACTGGCAGCTGCTAGCAGTGATCCTCCCGTTTTAGATCCCCGTATGCCTCTACGCCTGTGCACAAAAGTAGCATGGCTAGTGGGGGGTTAGAAGAGGGGGCGAAGATGTGGCCTGCATGAGCTGATGCAGTTGTTTCAAGGCTCAATTTCTTTCAGTATACGAAGAAACTGTGAATCTTAGGTTATCGTAGTCAAGGAAGAATGTGCAACAAAAGCATAAGGCTCAAAGCCAAGTCATGCAACTATACTGCCTACAGGGCAGCATGTGTGCTGTGGCCCTTAGCAGCACTTCAGTTTTCAAGATTTCACATCCTGAAATAGCATCTGGATGGCTAAGGCCGATCAAAGGGCTTGCAGTCTGGCAAAATCAGTATGTGGGGACAAAGCAGCTGCATGTCTTCCTGAAAACAATGTTTCAGGCAGCATTCCACAACCGACACTGTATCCTCATGTGTCAAGAGAAAGCGTGGAAGGGATGGGGGTCCCACTTGCATTGGAGGTGAAGTTACAACTCTTGTTTCCATTTTTCGAGCCATCTTGCTGCATTTTGCCAGCAAGGCCTCGCATGACTATCAAATGATTGCTGATGTCACTCCTGTAAGGCCCTTAAATAACGGCACAGAATTAGAAACTCCGATTACAGTGGCAACTGTGGAGGCATCTACTATGGCATTAGCTTTCCTGCCCAAAACTCACTGGCACACACATAAGAAAGTACAGGAGGTATTCACTGAGGCTGTACTACCAGACGGCGCGAGCATCGTCACGCCTTGCCCACCATGCGCATAGTACCAGATTCGGTGTCAGGTGCCTCTCGTACATTAAATGTGATCCGTACAATTTTATCAAGAGTTTAAATACTTCCACATCCACTTTTCTTTGTGGAGCCCTTTGTGCACATGGAGTCTGCAGCGGTATTTTTCTGCTTCGGGACAGAACAACACTGCCTGTTCGTCTTGCAACTAAGCATCAACCCGTGCAACAGCTCAACAGCAAAAGTTGCCAGCTGCGTATTGCATGCAATAAGACTTGCAGCTCATCAAATCGGTTAAGGGGGGACACTGGTCTTAGAGCTATTTTCATTATTTTAAAGCCAATCCTGATAAAATCATACCCTCTTGTTCAGATTTTTATGCTGATTTCAAAAATGTAACTTGTTTTTCTCTATGTCAGTTAATTCCCGAGATAATAATATTAATTATTCATTTAATTAGTACTTCCGCGCAAAAAAAACGCCTCTATAAAACATCATTTTTAATGCATGGCGGTACAGTACAATGACCAAAGAGTGCAATGATCAAAGCAGTTTTTCCATTTTACCCTTATTAGCAATTTTGCTGCACTTTGAAAGTTGTCCTTCAAGACGTGCCTATCATGCTTCAATTAACTTGGCAAAATAAAAAATTTTTGAAGCTTGAATAAAGAATTCTGTTTCGATCATTGCATTCACTGCACCTTCAGCTTTATGTAGAAAAAGGAATTACATCTCTATCTGTCCTAGATGCAGAGATATCGACGAACTAAACCAGCCAAGTGTCCAAAATTTGAGTTTTGAGAAAATGGGAAAAAACAAACTAGGCACAATTTATTCAAAATTTCGAAAAGATATATGCATATTTACACTTGCAGACAGCTAATATGCACCAGGCATGTAATCTGACTGCTTGGGCTGACTAGAATGCCGCTTTTTCAGTGCCCGATGCATGTTTTCCGCAGAGGCACGCTTGCGTACTGATTCGGCTGTTCGGCGCCTGTCCTTCTCAGCCATCCTCCTGATATTCTGGACGCCAGGGTTCATATTTAGCTCACTCAGTATTTTTGAGCATGCTTGTAGGTTTCCTGCATTGAAGCGGACAACAGCCTCTGCAACAGCTGCTTGAACGGAGAACAGTGACGCATGGCGCTCCTTTGGTGCGAGTGACCATATTAGGGAGTGCAAGCTTTCATTACTGTTCTGGGTTTTTCCCTGCTGGCACCGCTCCAGCAGCTTTGGGTCTGCCAAACGCTCATAAATAGGCAAAAGTGCTTTGCACACATGTGGTGGCAAACTGTATCTGTGCTTGGGAGCAGGCTCTCCCTTGGCTGCAGCAGCATTCTGGCGGCACCACGAGTTTGCGCCTGTCGGGCAGAGGGTGTGATTTGACACGGTATCATTGGAGGTTACGTGATGATAGGTAGCCATCACTGCCTTATGCATTGCCCCAACATCTCCAGCATGGGACTTCAGGGCCCAGCTGTAATACGATGTCAACTTGGTGACAAGGTCGCCTGTCAGCTTTCCTTTGCCACTCAAGCTCTCTTTTGCATCACCTTTATGCTTGGCAATTGCATTGCATAGGGCCGTTCCCATCCGCTTCTGCACATGGTTTGTGCAATCTTCTTTGCTGATTTCGATGTAGCCGTACACAGCTGATTCTTGCAATGCAAGAAATGTGCGGCTATCGCCGTCTGAGAGCATGGTCGTGTACCTAAGGCCATGTTTCTCCAGTGACCTTTCGAACAAAACAAGTCCGGCCTGAACTTCCATTTCACCGGACTTTTTGTCCGTGTTCTTTTGGCACAAGTGGCTTTCTTTCCACGCCTCATAGGACGGGTCACCTTCTTTGGGCCCACGCTCACACCCAGCACAAAAGTTACTGAAAACTACATAGTCAAGTACCAGTCCAGTAAAAAGTTCTACTACGGCGCCGACACCGATGTGGGATGAATGACCCCGGGTCATCCATGAACCATCGAAAGAGACAGAAATGTTCCCGGGGTTGTCAAGGTTCAACTCGTTATAGAGTTGCCGAACAGAACGGGCGCTGTCTTTCAACACTCCTTCGGCTGCGCGTGTTGCTGCGGGCGTCAGCTTACTCTTTACGTAGTCCTGCCACGTTTTCGTGTGCAGGCCACGATGAGATATGTTCATCGCCGCAAACACATCATTCAGCGCCGTTTGCCTATGTCCGGTACTTTGCATCGCGCGTGCAGCAAGGATATTCACGGCAAACGGATTTATCTTCTGGCTGCCTTGCACGCGCGGCGAACTCCATGCCGATGAAATGTCCCCGCAAATCACGCACGCGAGAGAGAGTTTAACGGCTAGACCATATTCACGATTTCCTTTTGAAATATGGACATCCCCGCCACACACTTTACATTTCACAGCAGACAACAGTTCGTTCAGCGACTCCAAACTCACAACAGTGAACGTCGTATCGTCCGCACGGCAACCGCCGGTCGCGTCAAGAAGACGGGCGTCAGAAGTGGCGATGAAATCCGCTTTCCTCTTCGTCGCTGCGGTTGAACCCAGCTCCTGCAGCATTCCTTCGGCTTTTCTTTTCTTTTCAATCAAGTCCGAAGGCTGCAGCATCGTCGTGTCGTGGCGGACGCGTCCGCTGGGCATAGGCGCCGCCGAGCTCGCTAGGCCTATTTCGGCCGCGGGGACTTCTTGACTTGCCGCTGGCTCCTGCACATCCTCGGAGCTTTCGGGTGCCGCAGGACGGTTGTTGTTGTTGTTGTTGTTCTCCTCTAATGTGATGGCACATACCCACATAGGGGGATCGGCCAAGAATTGGGGTACAGAGATATTAGATTTTGAGATGTATAACTACATCGGAAAAAAAAAAATAATAATAAATGCTAGGGAATAGAGAAGGAAATGTAGATATGATAAACCAAAATATATAATAGTAAATACTAACGCACGCAGTAAGAGAATAGTAAGATTTATATGTACAGAATAAAACTTCAAATCATATTAGTCAGGTAGACGTTTTGTTTCTATTAAGAAGTTTTGAATGGCGTTGAAAACATACCTGTGGCTGTACCCAAGCATGGTGGCACCGAACGATAATAAAATTTGGCTGCTCAAATTAAGACCCAGCTGTTGTAACGGCTTCTCTAAGTACCGTTTTCTCATCATGGTAAAACGGCGGCAAAATATCAAGAAATGGTCTATTGTTTCCGGTTCCCCGCAGAATGCGCAGACAGGAGAAAGCGCCAAACCAGACCTGTGCATATAGAAATTTAGGGGCGGAATACGACAGCGTAGCCTTGTTAGAGAGACCTCAGTCTGCCTCGATTGACATGATTTCCTATTCCACGAATACTTGAGGTGCAGGTAGTCATCCGAGGATAAAATAGATCCAGACTGCGTGCTTAATAAGGCACGCCGCCGAAATCTTGCTGCTGTTATGTACGCTGTTGCCGGGAGGATGGGCAATACAGGGCCGTTCAGAGAATCTTTGGCTAGTCTGTCTGCAATCTCATTGGCTGTCACATTGCTGTGTCCTGGTACCCACACTATATGTATGAGCCTCAAATGTGAGGGGAGCAATGAAAGAAAGGTGTTTAAAATTTGCGAATCCATATTCGAAGAAAGTGACAAGCACAAAGAATAAGAGTCTGTAATTACAGCCACTGTTGAGTATGTTGTGTCTAGTTTGCGCAGAGCAAGCACCACCGCCAGCAACTCCGCCTGGAAAATTGGAGTAAAATCCGGAAGACGGACTGAAAAAGCCCAGTCTAAAAGCGGACAGTATATTCCAACGCCGGCTTTTTCATTAAATTGAGAAGCATCCGTTGCTATTGTTATGCTAACTGGAAGACTTTGTAAATGATCTTCTAATAATCCATTTAAAATGTGAGGTGCTAAGTGTTTCCGAAGGACGGTTCCGAAAGTTGTCGCCGCGCGCACTCTTCTTCTTTTTGCCGAATTTGTGGCGCGAGCGGAATTTACTGAGGGGCATCGTCTCGCCTCGGTCTCGACTCAGAACAAAATGGCGTCTCGGACGCTTTCAACGGCTGCTGGCCCGCCGCAAGCAGACGACGTGCGATAGAATCAGCCAATCGGATGGCTCAGTTGCAGTCACGTGCGCTCAGCAGCGAATCAGATGCCGCGTTTTCGTTTTTCTTTGTGGTTATTTTTCTCAGTGGCCATTGAAGGCAGACAAGCGCTAGCGGCGGGAAATTGAAACCCAGAAAGCGCTCTTTCAAACGAGCCTAACATGGCCGAGATCGGTCCGGCGGAACGGCAGTTGCGCGCAACGAAAAATGTGCCGTTTTATCGTCTGCTGCTGCGCAAATTCAGCCCGCGCGATGATTTCAATTCGTTATTATGCTGAAAATACTGACTTCTGGAAGAAGAAAATTGGTGAACTTGTAGATTAATAGCCACAGATTCCAAAAATGCCATTTTCAGAAAATCGGTTTTTTGGTCATTTTTTGGTCCCAAAGACCCGTGTCCCCCCTTAACTGTTAGCTGCCACTGATGCAGGACACAGCTTGAAGAGGCAGCGCATTATTAATTGCCCCAATTCCAAAACTAGCATAGCCGCAAAACGGGTTTCTAGTGACGGTAGTTAGCAAAGTGCCGATCAAAGCTTTAACAAGCACTGTTCCAGCAGTAAAGTAAGGCGTCTCATTTGTTTATTAGAGTAACAGAAGGTCGAGCAAATACTGTCACGTGCTTGCAGCGCACACGGCACACCCAGTGAGAAAGTTTTGCAAATTTAGTGTAGGCAACGTAGCACATAACCTGGAACTTAGGTTTGCAACAACACGATGGCCAGCAATAGCCCATAATACCGCTGTAACACATCATTGAAAGTCGACAGGGGCGACAGTTTGTGCTAGATTAGCAAACAGACATGTTGCAATTTCCTCACCTCTAAAAACGGCATGCCGGCCATCGACACCCTCACGCACGTATGGCTCTCGCTTGCTTGCCAAAAAACAAACACTTTCATGAATTTGTGCATTTTTATTTCTTCACCTGTTGCAAAACTTAAGACCGCACTTCATAAGACAGGCCCCGATGTTAGTGAATTCAACGCAAGGCAGTGATCCTATAGTAAGCGTCACACCACGACAAAGGCACCGCAGTCGTGCGAGCCGATGTTTCTACAATGTTGAGCCTTTTATCGGGACTGCCATTTTTATTGTTCCACGCAGTCCACGGATGTATCCACCCACTTGAGCACTTTTTGCTAACGCATGCAGACATTTCGAGAAGACGCGGAAGGAGCACCCCACGGATCATGAGTTATATATGCTGCGGCTGGTTGCAGCGCCTGCCTGCACACACGACCACACACAAGGCGAGTGCTGTGCCGGCCGCTAGCGCCCCTTGCGAATGACATCACGTGAATACCTCCTATACATCCACAGGTTTCGTTCAGAATGTTTGGTGCCTTTTGTTTACCACATATGCTGCATCAATTTCGGTGTCATCGTTCTGCAACTGTATGCAACAGTTCCCGGAGGCTGTCAGGAAACCCCATATAAAGCACTCACCTCCTGGTTGAAAAGCACCATGCAGCGGAGTGTGTCTTCGGGCAGTGCAGGATGCAGGTGCCGCGCTAGTGTGAGCAGATCATCCCTGCTGAGGGGCTCCAGGCCCAGCTGGACAAAGCGGTTGAGGAATGAGCGGGGCAGGCCACGCCGTGCTCCCCCTTGCCTGTGTGGATTTTGGCAGCCGAAAAACCTTGAACGGCCCACCGTAAAGCTGCGATTCAGCTCAGGCACAAACACTTCTCCCCGGTGATCGAGACAGGCATTGAGCCCTTCAAGGACACTCTGGGACGCCAGGTTGAGCTGCAACCAATGCAATAGCTTGAAGTTAACAGAACAACAATTTGCAATATGGCACAAATAGCTTTGCATGGAAGTATAAGTACAGCTTTCATACCATTGTTCAGCATGCACAAATTTACTGCAGGGAAATTGGGACCACAATGCGTTCGAAATCAAATCATTTCTATAAGGAAATGCTGGTTTGCTATTCCACAGGCCTTCGACAAGCTTTGTAACAAACCAACAGACAGTGGTAGAAAAGATACAATTGGAAGGCAACTTTAGTTTGCTTGGCTGCAAGGACCATGGTCAGTTGGCATACATGACATGCTGAATGAAATAGAACTAGCTCAGAAAAAACACAAGTTTTCAATAAGTGTCTCAAACACCCCTGTGGCATCAAATGTTGATGTCTGAGACGGAATGTCACTGCAAAACAAAGTGCATGTACACCCCTGTGCAAAAGTGGAAAGTCCGTGTGAACCACTGAAGTTATTACATTTCTATATAAGAAGATGCACCTAACAAATCTGCTTGGCCAAGATGTCAAGCATATCAAAGAGGATACCCTATGAATAAATAAGAAATAACTGCTTCACCGCCAGAAAAAGCTGGTGTGCAGTTTCGTCAAAACACGTGGTCTCTCCACTTTTGCACAAGGGTGTCCACCAAACGAAATTTTGTGGTTCCATCGCCCCTATTACTGCCCATGGGTTTTACACAGAAAAGATCCATGCTAGTATTAACACACTGAAATATCCATAGCAGTCTTGAAAACAAATTACGTTCAGGAAAAATGACTTCAGGGACATGTATGTGCTTCTGTATCTAGAGTGTCAGTGCACTGTTCAGCGAGCAAGATTTATCTGCATGAACATGCATTTTCCCATTCAAAACAAGTTCAAAGAAAACTCGAATCATGGAATTATGAAAGCATAGAGAAACCAAACAAGGATGATAAAATCTCCAGTTAACTTCGTAAGAATAAAATTTCACAACATAGAAATTTGGCTCTTGGAATACAAAGGATCCTTCAAAACATCTCACAAACCACTGAAGGGGAAAAACCTCTATTTGAGGTGAAAGTGGTCAGTTATGTGAGTGGTGAGGACTTGAACATATAGTTTTCATTTCACTGCCATTTCACTCCTTGATTACATAGCCAGCCCACGATGCGTTTGGTTGCTGCTGCCACCGCTGCGGCCTCTTGGGAAAGTCCTCCAGCACAGTGAAATCCTCCAGTTAGAACCAAATGAAATGGGTGCATGCTGCACCTTGCGACATTTATTCAGCAAATGCAAGCATATGTGTACAAATGGGAAGTGAGGTAATCGGGCTCACAGGTGTGCAGACTTTTCCTGTCCTTATAACGAGCATTTTGGGAACAGAAACATGTAATTGTAATGTGTCCCTTTGGAGCACAAGCAGCATGTTGCATTCTGCACCAATTTTAGGCAAGGTTGCGAGAGCTGCACTTAGCCTTCCATCTGCATTGAGCAGATACTCGAGCCATCGAGTAGACGTGCCCAGAACCATGTTTGCAAACCTTGGTCATACTTGCCCAGTAGGCACAGAACATCATTGCATTTTCATTTGCCATACACTCTACACCAGCCATTTGGACCGTGCCTGCTTTCACGTGCGCGTTCCAGTCTGTGCCTCGGAACATACACTACTCAACTGTTCGAGCTCACAGCACAAGTTTTCCTGGGTTTTGCTTCGAGCCAGTAATGAAATTTTGTTACTAAAAGATACTCTGTTACACTGAAGCTAAAAATACATGATTTTTTATGGAGTCAAAGATGTGAAAACCAAAATACTTTGCTACATAGAGAGTTACGCTACATTTAGATTAGTTACATCCGTGCAGACCATGACTCCAGTTTGGAAGGAAACGCCATACATAAATAGAGAAAAACATATTATGTGTTTTGCATGCAGAGTACACTCACTTCATCCAGCAGGACCCAGTGACCCTCGCGCAGGGCTCGCAGCAGTGGCCCATCTCTCCAGGCAAACTGCCCCACTCCTTGGCCTTCCACAGGCAGGTCAGCACCAAACAGGTCAGAAATGTCCTAACATTCAAAAACGGCCAGAATTTAGGTTAAACGGTCATCACGCCTGCACCTGAAATCTGCCAACTTAGTTGATCTGCAGTATCATGCAATGACTCCAATACAATGCAGTGCCGCTAACTGTTTGAGCAAAGCCAAAGACGTGACTTAACATCACAACTGTCCAGTTATAGAAAGAAGGCAGCACCAAACGGGTAGATGCGCCCCTTAAGACAAGAGGGTCTTATAAAATGCTTTCATTAATGAAGTAACAAATATGATGCTCCAAATATGCCAGTTAGCTTCATACAGAGCAATTCCTTGTAGACATACATACTATATTATGTAACTTTTTGACATGAGCATTCACAAAATGCCTTGTTAGGAAGTCGCCAAAATGCATGCCTTTGTGACATCAAAGAACAAAATACAGGAGAAAAAAATGCAGATATCAAATTTTTGGTTGTCAAGTAAATGTGAATAATAAAAATTGGGCCCAAACAAACCTAATCGAATACAGAGCAATCCACTTATAACGACACCAGATATAACAATATGTAGCTTATACAGGTCAAATTCTTGGATTTATGAGTTTTCCCATTGAAACCATATATACCGATAGATTATCGGCGGTATATCGAATAAAATGATAGCTTCATCACCGACGGGTAGATATGTGCCCCGAAAATTTGTCTGAATATTTGATAAAAAATAAAATACTAAGAACAGAATGACATGAAAACTCTACACTAGTGGCAAAAACGGAAATCTGTGAGGGCCATTGAGTGCGGTTAGGAAATGAGCACTCTCAAAATCGAAAATCGCTGCCTGCAGATAGGTAAAAGGGTGTGGCCGTAGCGTCATCGCCATCGCCGATTGTGCGTTCGTGGAAGACGGCACAGATCACGATGACAGCGCAATAGCTTTTGAGAGGAAACAGCAGTCCAGCAGATTCATTTAAATTTCTGGCAGGGTCAAGGTTGGAAGCCTCGCAAAAAAATACTCTCGCACTCTACATTTGCATTTGCATTCTACGATTTTAATGATAATTAAGGCTGGGAATGTCCTGCAGTTCATCCAGTCGCTGATCGGTTCCATGCATGCAAAAAGGACTGCTGCCAGCGTACGCGCTACTGGAAGCGATGCTCACATCGACTGTCAAGCTAAAACTACTGCTCAAGCATGTGCGAATTTCTGACATTTTTTAAGCATGCTTAAGTTATTTTGTAATGAAGTGTTTAGTGCTGTTTACTATGATTTACATTGTTCCACCCGATTCACTCATTGCTGGTAAGTAGGCAAGCCTACATGCATGGACAAATGTGACTGTGTGCTTTTTGTTTGTTTTTCCTTTTCTTTGCCAGTTCAGATATGATGATCGTTTATAACAATTGAAATTTCTAGTTTCTTTTTAATACCGTAATAAGCGGACTGCACTGTGCTTTCGAATACTTTCAGATATTGGTAGAAGTAACTCAAACTACAGACAAATATTTTTCCACAATGCACAGCAGTGAAAAGAAACAGGTACTGCAAACAATTTTATTTTTGCTCATCCTCAGCATATTTACTATACACTTAATCCCAGATATATTAACGCCTCCTCGATAATTTTGCGTGCATGGAGCCGGGTTGGTCGAGCATGCTTGGATGGGTGCTAGAACCGCTAACGCTGTAAAGTCGTGACAAGGTGTGGTAAGACGTGTCCACTTGAAAGTGGCCTTTGGTTTGACATGCCGTTTTCAAAGCGACACTGCTGTCTTAAGAGAAAAGTTGGCGCTCGGTGCACCAGTCATCGTGTGCAGTGTAGTCAGTCTCGCTAACTGAAGTCTTGTGGTGGCACTCGCGTGGTCTGCTTCGTTGCTGAAGGTGATGCAGAAATCAACCGTGCAATATTTTAGCTTAGTTATTATTGCGTTCAAGATTTAGCAGCAGCAGAATCGGACCTCTTATGATTGCTGATAGCTTTTTCTAAAGCATTGTCTGCTGCAGCTTCGATGCTAGCCCAACTCCAATGGCACTTATGCTGCGAGATGCAAACAGTGCAGGCTCTGGTGTGCTGATCTGGCCCTAGCGAGTATGCTCTTCGTTTCAATGCCTGGAGCAACTTGCTGCTCAGCACACATGCGTTTCGCAGGTTAGTGCACTGTGGCAAGCAATGTGCTGCTAGTATATGGATGGGCAGTATGTCTATCATGGGTACATCACATTCACGCTTCTGGGTTACAATGAAGCTCATCTGTTGGCACATTTATTGTATCAAATTTTCGATATATCGGACTGTTTCATGATCTCTTTCGAGTTCAATTATCCAAGTTTAACAGTGAGACCACCGAAACGGAGTGACGCGTGCCATCGACATGCAAGCAAAAACGCTTGCGATTTCTGCCGCGGCGACACAGAAACCTTGTTTTGAGCTGCCGCGGTGGCTCGAGCGGCGAGAGGGACGCAGTTCCAACAAGTTTGAAATTTTTCGCTCTGTCGCTGCCGCTCGTCGCCGAGATCGCTTGATCGCTTGCATGTGAGCGAGCTGGCCTTTACGCATTTTTTTTTTTTTTTTCAAATTCTCGGATGCAAAAGTGGAGGGTGGGTTCATTATGCGAGTGGGTTGATTACGCGACAAATACGGTATCATTTTTTCGCATCGTAACTGCCGTCACAAGCCGATTTCTGTATATCGAATTATCAATATATCGAACTATTTCGCGATCTCCTTCAAGTTCGATATATCCGGGTTCGACTGTATTTAGAAGGAGCAAGTCTCGAACTTGCGTTGCAAGTGCAAGACACTGCCATTGGAGACACCATGCTTTGGAGCCAGTTTTGATAAACTAGAATTTCGCAATTTCTGAATTTGTAAAAGGTTCGAATGATTTCAATATCAAAAGTGTGATGCGAATTAAATCGAATAACAAGGGCTACTCAAAACTCTCTAGTTTCGAATATTCACACACCCCTAATAAAATTATTGTTATGCCTATAAAAGAAGTTGAGTTACAGGGTATTGTAGTTGCCACTTCATAAGCAGCAATACAGTACACCCCTGTTGAAATGAATTTTCGGGTAACATTAATAATGTGAGACCATTAGTTGTTACAGCTTAGCCTACAGCTTAGCCTGTTTTATGCGTAGCTAAATTGTTTTATGCGTATCTTAGTTAAGACAAACTTTCACAGTGACTTGGAACCATGGTGACCATGAGCAGCTGCACTACCAAGGAAAAAAATCATATCACGTGCTTTAAGGCTAGTCCCACAACATGGCTTTTATCCACCTTCACGTAATACCGCAGAGAAGACACCTCTCAAGAGAATGCTTTTGTGGGTGAAAAGCTTTCTTGCCAGCGAAGAAAGGGCAGGGTTCTAGATTTGACATCAGATCTTGGTGGCGCGCGTGTCACATAATGCATGCTGCCTCACACAGACTAAAAAATGCGCAGGTGCAAAGTGCGCCAGCCTGAGGTTGACCTGGCATAAAACTCGGAAGGGGGGGGGGGGGGGGGGGCACAACAGGTGTTATCGCACTGCAGAGATGGCCAAATAATTTGTCACTACTTCCTGCACTGCCTGTAGCATATGAAAAGGTGCGTGGGGTACTTGCTTGTGGAGTCAGTAAAGGCAGTGCTGCAGGAACAGGGAAATGAGAGAGGCACATGGCTTCCTCACTTAACACCTTCAGAGTGCTTGGAAAAGGATGGAAACCAAATGTCAGAAAAACACAAACATAACTAGCAGCTGCTGTGGGATAGAGTGACAAAGATGAAACGGTGAAAAGGAAAACTAGGCAAAAGCCATTTTCAAGTAGAAAAATGTGAGCTGGCTTCATGCTCTGTCTTCAGTTAACTTCATGAGTTAAGAAATAAATGCTTTATTTGCAGTTATCCTCTGTCCCGAAAGTTATTTTATGTTCCCATGTAACATACATTTGGAAACACCCAGAAATGCCAGTACTCGCATATCTTTTTCCCTTATAGGGCATTTCTCATACAGCAAACAAATTTTTCAGTTCTTTCAAGTTTGTCTTGAAGGCAGTCAGGGCAACAATTTTGCTTTTATTGCATTTTGATGTCAAGAGAAACCAAAAGCTTGAATTTTAGCAAGTTGTTTATGGCAACATTTTTAAATCTTCTGACAAAAAAAGGATCAGAATAACAAAATATATGCACAACGGATTTTATGAGATAATATGACATATTTAGACTTCGCAAGTACATGTTCCTTGAAGATTTTGAAATCACAACTTCCTTAATAAAGATTGATAGATTCCAAGTCCCTCTTTCCTCCTTAACAAATGTTTAGCACTACACAAAATGTCCAAGAACTGTGAGAGCTACAACTCAGTATGTTGAGACCCATTCCCAAAGCTGACTGTTGCACGGCACTTAAACGACAGTGTTGTTAACGACAAAGAATGTTGACCCTTTCATTGCTGTACTCCTGCTATGTGTTGTGGACTAATGGAAGGGTGTGAAAAATGTTGCAGAGATGTCCTGCTTTTTTGACTTTGACGGTTCATCTCCTCTTGTCTCCCCTTGTGAAAGGGACACCTCTGCATCTCAGCAGTGTTGCTCGACTGTTTTTAAACATTTTGCAGGCAACAGGTATCTTTGTGTAAATGCAGTGTAAAGAAAGAATGTTGTGTGCCAAAGAAAAGCAAGTTTATATTGTTCCTTACATGAGTGTTCATTGAACTGCTTGTACTGTGTAATATATTTTGTGCACAATGTGCATTTTTATCCCAGAAATGCAGTGTTTCTCAACAATAAATATGTTCCTGCATTTACAGTGTGAATTCATTTGATTGACAGACTGAATGTGCTGTAGAAAAATATACAGTAAAGACGCGCGCATAATAAGAGATTTTTTTTCCCCTATATTATGACGTCAGATTGCCGTCTCATATTATATGTGGATCTGAAAACATTGCAGCCTAAATTCACAGTTTGGGCCTCATTATTAATCAGTGATATCAGCATTAGGCTTCCAGCAAGAGGAGGCACTATCTAGTGGTGGCGTCACCTG
The DNA here is from genome assembly GCF_055883805.1 of Amblyomma maculatum. Lineage (NCBI taxonomy): Eukaryota > Metazoa > Arthropoda > Arachnida > Ixodida > Ixodidae > Amblyomma > Amblyomma maculatum. The sequence goes on along the minus strand of NC_139344.1, from coordinate 322,763,402 downwards.
ACTGCTTCAATAGCTTTGGTTTCCCCATGCTAACACTGCGACGTCCACGATTCTCGCGACCATGGTGCCTGCGACACACATGCGACGCACATGCACCGGAAGCGCACCGAGCACACCGAGCATGGGTCTCTCACGAGCCTCTCCAGACATGCTGCCAAGCCATAGAGTCAAATTGTGAACGCTTGACCAGTATTCCCAAGGAGCGCTTCGATCGTGCTTTCCAGAAATGTTTGATACCAAATGCGTTTAGAAATACCGAAAAAGATTTTATACAGAAAGCTGCCTCCAACAAGGGATTCTCGGTAGGTGATACACGTACCAGATGACAACGGTTAACAACACTTCTGAGACGCGCACGCTGCGTGCCTGCGCATGGTGCTAGATGCAAACAGGCACGAGCGTGGCACATAATGGCCAGCTGCTCGTGCAGTGCCCTGCCGTGTCCGAGCTGGAGGTAATCTACTGGTTCTAGAACAGCTAGAGGACTATGTGGGTTCCACTGTTGGTGGAACGAATGTGAGGTACTCTGCGCCTCACGGTGCGTGAAATTCTCCGATCAAGCATGTAACCTTGAGGAGGAGAGCGAGCCAGCATCGACACATGGGTGGGGGGGGGCAGTCGATTTGTACGCGCTATTCTATCGCGCTAAGTGATCATGCAGCGTGCGCGTTTTGTGGTGCGTGCGTGCACGAGTTTATGTGTTCAAGGTTTATTCGGCCATCTGCCGCAGGTTTGCAGGTTTTTATTTTTAATCTGTTGGCGTGTCTGCTACGACGTGTCCTGTTCAGGGGCTCGTGCCATTGCCTCTCCAAAAGGTCGACGCATGACTCGATTGCTGCTTTCACTCTCTCTTGCCGCGCCCTTGCTTGCGGGCCTAGCAGCAGCAAAGGAGGTTGTTTTAGCCTCTTTCCACCTCGCTCCGTCATCTCGATTTCATACGCCATTTCTCTCCGTTGTGCGGGCCACCGGATGTGCACCCTCCATGAGCACGGTTACTTTCGGATGGTTCTTTTCATTATAAATCCGAGCCGAGCCTCGGAATCGGACTCTCAAGAAGTATCGAGATGTTTTTTTCGAATATTATCCTCATTTATCTAATTTATAATCAGGCTGATGATGTTAATTCGGAATAACTGCAGAACACTGGAATGCGCATATTCCGATGACTATGTTATTTGTATAGCAATCATAATCAAAAATGAATCGCTATGCTTGTTTAATGATACACTCGTTCCCTAAAAGCAAGCCAACACTGGGAGTGCGTCACGGTCAGGAACGCCCGACAGCGAAAGGGTTAAAGATACCAATATCTTATGTTGGCATGCTTGATGTCTCCAGAAACTCCATGCCATTTCAATATTGCAGCATCAGCTCCTGCTTCTAAGCCCAAAAGAAAAACAATAAAAAGCACTACTTCCGTAAGACAGCATAAAACAGTTTTGTCAGCAAAAGAAAGTGTTTAGCATCCTGATACAAGTTGCATGTTTTGCAAAGCAGAGACATAAAAATATCCCCACTGAAGCTTATTATACGGTTGTTGATGGAAATGCACTTTCATCAGCCCACTAAAATGCCACTGTACCCTTCACCATCTGCCAGTAAGTTGACAAAATGAACCACCAGAGACTGTTTCTGGATTAAGGCCTTCATTGCCTATGTTAGAGCATTACTGCAGGCACAACGCACGCTTATATGCACAAAGCAGCAGGAAAAATGTGCTAACTATACAAAAGTTTGAATTATCGAATGGTCCTAAAAGGCTGCTGAAAATTGTTCGCATCACAGTAATTTTATCTAGTCACCACCTGGAATATGGCTGTCTGTACACAAGAGATGAACACTAAGGGACAATAACAACTTTTCACAAAGTTTTATCATATCGTTCGTATTGCTCATATAAAAAATGCCAAAGAATTGCTCCAAAAACACGAGTGTCGCTATGACCCTTCAGGTTCAGACCCAAGCAAATGAAAGTACAGTCAGCCTTCACTACACGCTGTGCTATTTCTCTGAAGGAAGAAGGGCACAGTTATTAAGAGCCCAAGTGTTTATTATGCATTAGGCTGCAGTGAAAGAACAGAATGATCCCCAGGATAAGCCATAGCCCTAAAGCAGAATCAGAATGTGGGGTTATGGTGCTGTGGTATTGTACACACAACACATAAACTACACGTTCATTCACAATAGAGCTAAGGGTCTTCGAGGTTAACAGGCGTTCAGACTTTGCGCTATGTACGAATCGTTGGTACGGATCGTAAGCGTAAACGCACAAAAACGCAGTGAGTCTGTTCACACTGCTGTTGCATTGAGTGTAAGGTGTGCAACGCCTGCTGCCAGCGTGGGCGTAAATGTCGGTGGATCCGCGACTTTTATGACTAGCACAGATACATCTGTTACTGCACAACCAATGCGCACAGCCATTTTGGTTTTCCCTTTCCGGTCACGGGTCTTCCAATCCTCCCAGATTTTGCGCGCAAACTGGCTAGCAGACGACATCATCCGACGCTCCTACACTGCTGCAGTGTCTCGGCCCGCCGGTGTTATTTTTGCTGTGCTGGTGATTGTGTCTACCCGCAGCTTGATGATATGCAGTGCGGAATCTTCTTCGCCTCTCATAACAGAAGTTTAGCAGAGGCTGGTTCTCTATGACCAGCGGTGAAAATCGCACAGAAACAGATGCAAAACGATGCCTGGCTGCAAATTGCCAGCGTGCCGAGTCGAGGCAGTAAGTATTTTTTAATTTTATTCATGTGCGGACAAACAGTGAGGTTATGGCGCCGGGCCAGTGTTAAAAATGATGACGGTGGTGTCCCAGTGCATTCTCTCAGCCCATTGACTTCGTAGAAAAGTGAGGGAACAGTTGGCCTGCAGCGAAAAGCTGATGCGGGATGGGGTTGTGGTCGGGCCGCAGAACGGAGCTGACGTGAACCTATAGATGTTTGAAAGAAGCTCATCGTAAAATAGAAAAATAAAATGGCGTCTTCAGAAGGAGGGCGAGCTAAAGGGATGCGTTCCACGCACGCTTTCATGTCTGTTGCATGCCCTGGCTCATTGTTTGGAGTTGGTAGTACGACATTTTGGGTCATCGCCCCAAATTGTCTCCAAGATCACTCCGGGCACTGGCAAACTGGATATCACAAGCAGGGATGCAAATGGACTGCTCGCCAGAGCTAAGTAAGAGCAGGGGTTGCTGAAAAGAAAGATGCCGCCTTGCTTTCACCGAGTATTGCAGAACCCCCGTGAGTGGCAACATCAAACGTTAGCCAAAAGATTATTGGGGAAGCGCAAGGACAGAAGCTGGCATGTAAGACCACTATCACATTGCCTGCAGCGGACAGGCACACACTATCGAAGATCTGACGAACTCACTTTCTTCTATTAGGCCACCGTCTGCGTAGGTTTAGCGCACAGATGATGGTAAGCTCATTTTGAGTTTGAAGAGCCTCGACCTCTGCTAGCAGCCGCTTGCAAATCGGCACTATGTTGAGAACACTATGTTGAGAAAGGCGAGACCCAGTTGGAACAAAGTGGTGACTGGCCAGTCATAAAGAGCGTATCTTAACGAATGGCCCACTGTGAACATAAGTGGCTGCAAGCTATGCAAACAGGACGTCTAGCAGCTATGCGAAATGCAAAAAATGCCGGATGCGACTGTGGTGTGAACACGGCTTTAGACTGTGCGACACAACATGGACGAGGATAAGGAATGCATGGAGCACATTTTTATGACAGAGGCTGCACACTGATAGCTCGCTGTACCACCACCAGCAAATGGCCAGTGGAGATAGAAAACCAGTCAAGTTGGACCCTTATGACTCTGAACTCTCAGTGTCTTACAGACGGGCAATCAGACTCCATTTTGGCCAGGTTTCAAGCAAATGAACAAAGTTGCTGTGGTCCACTACACGTGCTGTTGGTCCCTTGGAAACAGCCAGGGAACCGGGAGGAGAAATTATTGCCGTGAACCATTAAAATCTCTATTCGCTGTTGTTTTTAACAGCCGCCAGAATGCGGCTTTATCACTGTGATTGTAGCACACAGATCAATTATGTACTTTTTGTTTGTTCATGCTTGTTGTCACAAGACGAGGCCGTATCATTTTCTTTGTTACATAAGCTACTTAGAGATGCATCATGAAAGATTCCATCCGTGTATGTGCGCTTTTACCCCATTTGCGGTTATATCTAGACCTTTCTTTGCCGCCTTTAAATTCAGCACTGATGAGTGAAACGGGCATTCATAGATCGACAACCACCGAGCAAGCTTGCTGCTACCACCACCGTCGTTTGCTTAGTTCTTTTGCAGATGCAAACTCAGCGAATTTCAAGCCTCCTCATTTGTCACCAATGACACTGTCACAACCACGTGACACTATGTACCTCACTGATGCCCAGGTCAGTGGCGACCTCTCTGCTCACTTTCTGCACGTGACCTCATGTGCAAACAAAAACCCAGTACATCTAGAGTCTTGGTTTGGGCCTGTTGGTCAGAATGCATAATAATAAGAGGCAGCACGAACGGACAAGGATGAACACAAGACAACAGGACTAGACTCAGTGCTGTTGTCTTGTGTTCGTCCTTTTCTGTTTGTGCTGCCTCTTATTATTATGCCCAGTATGTCAATTGGAGTGACCCGGCGGGGACGCAAGGCCGAATGCGCAGAATTGAAAGGAGGGCAACTTGCAATGGGTCTCGGAAGAGCTCTCCTAAAGACAGTGACAATCATGCAGATCGGCCACCCACTTCTTGCTTACAAAGGCCGCATGGGGCTCAGCAGCAGACACACACAAGTGTTGCTTAAGAAGCATAGCCCCCCCATTTCAAAAGATATTCAATATTTGACTTGATATCTGAAGCACATTTTTTCCTCTCCTGTTTGTAATCCATTCATATTCAAAAACGTTCAATACTGGCACACACTTACTTTGTGCTTAATGTCAACAAAAGCGAGAGCTGCAGTGTACACAAGCCGAACAGGGATTGGTGGCGGCTGCAGGGGTCAGTTGCTGTTTGCCTTCCATGAGACAGTGAGATTGCTAGAGAGCTAGGAACAGCCAGACAGCTTCACCTACCGTCTGCTCAGAGAGGTTGATGCGGGTAAGCTGATTTCCTGTTGCCCTGGCCAGTGCAGTCACCAGGCTGGTCTTACCCACGCCAGGTGGGCCTTCCAGTAGAACTGGCTTTTCCAACTGTAGGGCTCGTACCAACCGCAGCGCATTGGCACGAGGGGTGCGGGCCTGCAGGCTGTAGTGGGCCTGAGACAGGGGGCATGATCCCAGAGGGCCTGCACAACAAGCTCTCGTGTGGGTACAAAACAGGTGCAGGCAACAAGAAAACCCAAGACACCTCGCAAGACGGATAACCAAGGACGCAAGTGCAAGTGGTCACCAAGATCTAAACACTATAAGATTACATCTCGTAAATTTGAATCCCCTTAATTCGAAAGTCCGGTGAATTCGAACTAGAAGCATAGTCCTGACCAACTTCCGTGACAGCCTATGGCATCGGACGCTCATTAATTCAGGTATGGATGAGCTCACTCCAGCTAATTCGGACAAGGAGCCACACCTCGATGTGGCTCCCAGATCGAGGTGTGGCTCCCAAACTAGGTGACCACCCAAACAGACCTCCCCAAATCTGAATAGCATGGAAAAGTTGCGTCTGTGCAGCTCAAACATGCATGTCGTGGCAGGCACAATGACGATCTGAAATCCCCAGTTACAAGTACATAGCCTAGCAGCAGTTTTAGTTACACATCTCTTAAATTCATGCCATCCTGCCATTGCCATTTGGCGTCCATCGGCCAGTCATGCTGTTTCAGACAGACATTTCTTTGCATGGCACTAGCCCTTTAGTTTTATTTTGGGATAGGGTCACGCGTGCTGCTGCCTGCACATATTTCTCTCTCTTGCATCCACATGCTTCATCCGCTCTTCTGAGAACACTGAACCCATTGTGTTTTTGCACAGGCGTTCATTACATTAAACTATTATTGCAATACAAATGGTTTTTGCCACTTCTTTTTTTTTTTTTTTGAGCATTCAATCATTTGAATTTTTGGATATTTCTAACATTTTTCCTTGTCCCCCGAAGGCCTAATTAACAATATTTTACTGCATACCAGTAAGGCATTCCTGGCGTTAAATAAGAAAGCAGGAATTGTACATTAGTACTTAGTTTACAAACATTTGATAATGATAGCTGTCAGTGAAAAAAAAAAAAAAAGAACGTTTAGTATCTCATTCTGACTTATCGCTCATATGAAAAAAAGATAAGGGTTTACTGAATGCTGTCATAAGGGTTAAAGATGACTACCTCCTTTAGTGGAAAAGTGACATCTGCGGTCAATTAACGGTGAGGCAAGGCGCTAGCAAAATTCAACAAGACAGGTAGCAAAACAGACAGAAGAACAGCAACATTAGCCACGTCATTCCTTCCAAGCTCCCTCTTCACACCTGAATACAAAGCGTCAGTTGTGGAATACTGTCCAAGACACTGCGCTCACAATACACAGCCCACTTAACTCTCACACATCGATTTCACTGGGCCTAGGATTCGTGATGGACCTCAACCACGTAAATGCTGCCACTAGCTGCGGAAGTGCAAAAAATAAACCACCCCATTAGGTGTCCCAGCGCACTCGCTTCACTGTACATGATGCGGTTGCGTGGGTTGGCTTCTTTAAACCCAACGCTTCTGCCAGGATTTTTTTTTTTTTTCCACTGTGGCCTAGGATGCGAAGTTTGTTAGCTTCTGACAAAAGCTGAGAGTGATCAAAGTGGCTGCCATAAAACAACTGTAGCAGTGCATAATGGCCCCAACTCCTTGCACTGACCTCTGCAGGCAAGGTGACTTGCGTGCATGTATGTACGGTGATTTAAAACTATGATTGAATGACTGATCCTAGTCAGGCTCACAGCCAGTTCTCGATTGCTTTGTGGCTAGACACACCAATGTGTCTCTGCATTTTGTTTTCCAACCAGCGAGGGTGCAGCAGCAGCCGTGCAACGGTGGCTCTCGATGGCGGCTCTCGACGGCCGTCAACACATTGCCTAGTGGGCTTCTGTTGTGTGCCAGTGGTTTCTTCATTGAGGAAATAGTAAGCAAAGTCATATGACAAATGCAAGGTATGACTGTTTGAATATGTCATACTGTTTCACTGCCATTTTAGACCAACCAGAAATTCGTAATTTCCGAGACTTCAGCAGCCCACAAAACACACCTTCACTATTCAAAGTATTCTCAAAATAGTTTGAATGGTAAAGTGCAGTGAAAATTGAACTGAATAGCAAATACTATTCAGAAAACTATTTTAATATACAGATATTCGTTCACCCCTAATCATAAGAGGTCCAATTCTGAATACAGTGAACTCTCACTAATTCAGCCTTTAAGGAACTAGAAAAAATGTCCAAATTGAATGAACCTCAAATTATCGAATGGGTCTGAAAAAGTTGCCCAAAACTGTTTGTATCACAGCAGCCTTATATAATGAAAACCTGTATAATAAATTTCTGCATTTGAAAAGAACATTTTTTCATGGTTTCGTCAAGTGCTTCACTTTGTGCACACTTCGGAAAGACCCTACAAAAGGATAGCCCCTCTTCAGTCTTCACAAAACGGCCCCATCACGTTTTCAGGATGCTTCACTGCACAGCCCATGTGTTGAAGCATTGCAGTGAAGTGCACAGTGCAGAGGAAGCTGCGGTGAAATAGTGTACAGTGAAATCTTGTTGACGCGATTTTTTGAAGTAATACGATTTTGTTTTTGATCCCAGCCGACACACTACAGAGGTAATGCATCTTCATATGGCGAAGACAATCATCTTTCTAAGTGAGTTGGGATATTACGATCTCAAAAACATAAAGAATTCTAGTGGTTTCAAATTTCCCTCCAAGAGACAGCGAAAAAGTGCAAGTCAGAACAAGGAGGGGAAAGGGGGGGGGGGGGGGGGGGGGAGGGTATGTTAAGTAACAGTAACGCATTGAAATGATCGTGGCCAATGTTTCCGTACTATTTTCTTGCCTAATGAACCTCTCCTATTGTTTTTTCATGGCTGAAAATTGCTATTTTTCCTTTTTTCTTCAATTTACTGGAGCAGGTGCCTTACTTCCCCACTCTCGCTGACGCATTCTGCAGTACAGACCTTGGCAGCGTGCCAAGAAGCTGTGCGCCAATAACATATTTGGGTATTTATCTTTTCAAGAGATCTCCTGAGAAGCGGCTCCTGGGGAGATGCTCTGGGCGAAGTTGGCAGAGTGCCAGGTTTTAGACACTCTTAAGGCGCAATATAGTCCGACGCAATGCCCGCGCGCGCATGTGCTAGCATACGTTGCGTTACGCTGGCGAAAACACTCCATCGATAGTTCCGCAAGCTCCAGCGCCCAACGTAACCGGCAGCGGCATAAGCAACGTGAATTGAACTCGCTTCAGACAGCTTGGTGGATAGGTTTACCGAAGCCAGCGCCCACTGATTTATTGCGCCGAGAATTCCCGCCTGGGTGGCGGCTGTGTGAACCTTGAACCACACTTGAGCGCCCATGAGTGCAATGTAAACTGACAACCCCCACCTGCAGCGTGCCGCCGCCGAGTCAGCGCCGCGGTCGCTGACGCCGTGCTGTCCGTCAGTGTTTACCTTGTTTTGGTTGTGGTGTTTTCGTTTGGAATGGGCCTAGAGCGCAGCGAATACAGCGTCCATGTTTTAGCGCAAGAGAATGCGATCACGGGATACCGAGCAGCAGTGCGCAGTGCATCGACAATGAGAGCGGGCGTGTGAAGAAATTTGCGAAGCATTGATACGGTGTGTCAGCAAGTAGAATGGACACTTGAAAATTGTGTGCGAAGTGCGTGTGCGAAACGAAGAAGTATATTTGTAGTCGAGTGGTTAATTGTTAATATAGCCATTGTTCTTTTTTGTATTTTATTTGTGTGTCCAGTCTTTTCTTTCACATCTCTTTTTTTTTTCGTTCTATTGCCAACACTTGTGTGCTTGAGACGAAGCGACTCTACTTTTGAGTCCAGCAGCACAAATAGAACGCGTGTGAGCAGACAGACAAGGCGGAGCTGCGGTCTCTTGACAGGTGAGCTGTTCACTGCTGCTGTGTTCGGTTTCATTTGTATGCTAGCCGGCCGAAGCGAGTTGCCCACTTGCTGCACGCACTGTTAAACCGTAACTTTTGATCTTTTCTTTTTTGTCTGTCGTATCTATCTGTGGTTGAAGAATGCTATAAGTTGTAGAAGAAGCTCAGAGATCACTTTACCCGCGAACGGTTGAGGCAGCGAACGGGATGCATACAGCCCGCGGGTCGGCGATCTTTCTGCAAATGCTCCGAAGAGAGCCGCTGAGTATAAAGGGGATATATTTCGTATGGCGTAGCGAAACCGGCGTAGTGTGACTGACCGCGAGCGATGCATTCGCGCGCGCGTGCAAAACCCATCGGACTATATAAGCGCCTTTATCAGCTTTGCGGGTGCAGAGGTAAGTAACGATGCGGCTCGTTCTACACGTTTCAGAAAAGCTTGTTTCTGGACAATGAGAAACTAAACTTAAAGCCCAATATGACAGGCTTTTCAAAGCGCAGAAATAGAAGTAAGTTCCACTTACGTCCTTTCGGGGCCTGTTTTAGATAACAGGGAAGGTTTTTTGATAATACATTTCAGTTTCTAATTCCCATGAAAATCGTACCAACTATAGCCGAAAATTTTCAGAAATTTTGAATATGTTTTCTTAATACGAAAACAAATAGAACAACAAACATATTCGATTCATATTGTTACGGAGATGTACTTCAGCACTGCGATGGGTACAGAAATATTATATTTCTAATATTTGCACACCCCTAGCAATAATACGGTATATTCAGGCTTAATAAATCCAGGATCAACTATAGCAACAAAGATGTCAAATATTTATTATTGGCCTCTCGTTATGCAAACATTTAAAACCGACCACTTTGTACGCTGTTTGCATAATTCCAACCTGAAGAAAGGTCACGTACCTGATGGCAGAAGGAATGGACCCAGGCGCAACCCAGTGGCATCCTGAAGCACAGTCACATCAACTTCCTGGAGGGCTTCCCAGGCGTCGGCTGGGATTCCACTGTCTGCCAGCAAACACCTTAGCTGATTTTCCAGCATCTCAAGAGCCCGCTTTCGTAGGGAAGCTACTGCACTGCTCTCTTCAGTGCTTGTTGTGCCTGACAATAAAGATTGACACTTAAGACCAGCAATCAGAAAAGTTGCTTGCAAAAGCAAATAAATAATGATGCCAGAAAAAAGCATCTTGACAGCAGTGCTTGCTGTCTTTTTTGTTTATAGCATGAAAGATGTATATAAGCTTGCAAGGGCAACACCTCCAATACAGTGACTAGTAATTTGAAACAAAAAATGTCAGCCAAAGAAACGTTTATGTGAGCATAGTTTTGGCCGTGCAGTACTTCCCCCGGGGAGCTTAGACGATGACTGCCTGTAACCATCTTTACGACCATGAACGAGATAGCATTAGCTTTTTTATTCGTGCCGACTGATTTTCTGAAAAAATGTCCAAAAATCCAGGCAGTCCACAAAGGCAAATTCACACTAAAACATCCTTTATTTACCGAGCAACGTCAAAAAAACCGGTCACTTTGTTTCTCCGGGAAAACCGCATAGCGATCAGAGCGGCGCAATGTTAAAAAAAAATGCCGAACACTGGCAAACCAGTTCAGGCGGAGCCTCACTGCTCCTACATGACTACAGCAGTGCCCCCAGTGGTGGCTGTCTCGGTGAGAGCTGTGGAATTCATCTGCTGCGTGCATTCGTTTAAAAAAAGAATTATTCTGTCTTGTCAAGCAACCACCTGGACGGGCAAGGCATTGTGGAGTTGGAATGTGAATTAGAACACAAAGCTCAATCGGATTATTTTAAGACAGTGCAAACACATATTCTTATCTGTAAGTGTTCTAGTGCTGTTTTAAAATAATGTTCAATCAACTGGCCCAACAAGCCACTTTGCTCTCTCGGATGTCGTGCTTAGTTGCGACTCCAGGCATATTGGAAAATCAAGTAAAACCAGCATCTGTTGTCAGTGCCTTCACAGCCCACAGAGCTGTGAAGGCACAAAAGGGAGGGACCCGCTAAAGACTACAGTTCTTTTTTTTTCTTCGAATTCTTGGCAGAAAAAGAGGAGGGGAGGGTTCATTACTGAGTAATGGCGATTTCCACTGGTCGCTACGGAGCACGTTTTCTTGCTCCGGAACGACGATTTCGATTTCCACTGGTAGACCAAGATAGGTTGCGCGTATTCCGTTGGTCGTTTGGGGCAGCTCAGGACGCTCCAGCTCGATCCGCCGACCGAAGTCGGATCTCGCCGGAAGTCCTAGTCACTGACGCGGTCACTTCCGGATGCTGCTGGATTCTTTTGGCTGTTTTTGACCATTTCAGCGACATCGGCAGAGGATGCTGGGCGTCACCGTTTCTTGCGCGAATATGTCGAAGTGCGTCTATTGAAAAACGTCTGCAGCGTTAAAAAAATGAGAAAGCAAGTTGTTGAGGGCCGCACTCCTGGCTATTTATCAACCGCAAACATTTTGGCGCTGGGATGCGAAAACTACTTTCGAAACTGGCTCAGCTTTACTTCCGCCGCGCGTTCTACACGTTCCGCTGGTCGACCAAGGCTGATTCGCTCTGTAGCTCTTTAGTTCGGCTCGGGCGCCCAGCTCCGATCGACCAGTGGAAATCGCCATAAATATGGTAGTCACATGACAAAACAACGCTCGCGCTGACTGCCCATCTTCCATGGTGCGGGGTCTCTGTCCTCACCCTACCTCTGTCAGATGCTGGCGCGACGGAGGTGATGGGAGAGGGGAAAAACCGGCTGTGAAAAAGAAGCCTGATGGGCTTGTGACAGCTTGCAGCAAGTTGCGACTTGTGGGAGGAATGAGCAGCTAGCAGCGCCTGCTATCAAGAGTATAAGGGGTATGCGAGATGCATGCAACGCAGGTTCAAGGTTGCAGAAAAAGGAAAAGGGAGCGATGCTATGGCAATTTTTCATAGCTATCAAGGTCGGTGCAACAGGCTGCATTACTAGGAACAAAATGGGTGCAGAAACCTAGTGCCAGCAACATCAACTCAATGATGACGAACGATGCAAAGAGCCCCTGCGAACTGAGTGCCAGCAACATCAACTCAATGATGACGAACGATGCAAAGAGCCCCTGCGAACTGAGATGCCAAATATTAAACCACTAAAAATAAGATCACACCAAGGATCTAGAAAGCAAACATAATGCAGTCAAACCCGGATATATCGAACTCGAAGGGGATCGCAAAATAGTTAAATATATCGATAATTCGATACACAATCGGCTTGAGACGCCACTTGCGATCGTGAAAAATGATACTGTATTTGTTGCGTAATCAACCGACCCGCCACTTTTGCCTCCAAGAATATGAAAGAAAATATATATACTTTTGATAGATCCTGCGGGGGCAGGGAGCGAATTTGGCAGAGTGCCCGTGAAAGCTGGTTCGATTTATCCCGTCGCGCTTGGGGAGGGCATGGTCCACTGCCACAAAATCATTGGAAGCATGATAGCTGTAAATGCCGTTTGAAGAAAGCAATGCTAAATGTCAGTGTCATGATCGCAGCTAACCGCGTGCTTTCGTTGATTCATAGATGTAAGAATAAACGACTCTTGCAAAAACAAACAGCCTGCAGCCCCCATGGCTTGCGCTGCGCCGCACGTTGAGCACTACAAGGACGACTCTCGCAAAAGAAAAAAAAAAAGATTGCAGCTTCTTAACGTCCGCAGTCGTCATAGCATACGCTACGCCACGAGTTCAGCACAACGGCAACAATGAACGACTCTCGCAAAAAAGAAAAAAAAAAAAAACCCTGCCACTTTGCGTTTGCAGCCACCACTCGCAGAGCGTTCACAACACACACTGAAGAGTGTCTGCCACGGGCTATGGTAGCTGCAGGGAGTAGTGTGACGGCCGGGGCCGAAGGGGCTGCTCAGAGTAGCGATGACGACAGATGGCGCTACAGGACGCAGGTGTGTTGGTGGCAGTGCGTTTCGCGCCATTGCAGGCAGGGTTCTGTGCTTTCACCTAGCCCCTTTACTTTCTGTCAGCTAAATCATGTTCGTGTGTTCTGCATGTACAGTTACCTTTTAACGCTATAGGCCCCATTCACCGAAAACAGTGACCGGCGTTGTGAGCGAAAATTGCCAAGCATGGCTGGCACTGGCAGTCGACATGGTCGCACACTGACTGAGCGTAGGCCGTAGGGTTGCCTTATATTACGTTTGGCAGGCACCTCAGGCTGCTCCTTCTATGAGGGAGGTTATATTTGAATCAGCCTGTCAGGTCACTTGTATCCACGCTCCCCCTAGGCCAAGCAGGCACGTTAATACGGCTTGGCTGAAGCGGGTCTTTTATGCGAGCTGGAGCGCCACTTCTCCTCGAAGTGGCGCTCTACTACACAATCTGAAGTGAGCTCAGCTCTCTTTATATTTCGAGCCCACAGTTCTCGCCGCACTGCTTACATTGGTGCTCGAAAAAAGGGAAGCTTTCAGTGAACAGGAATTGTATCCACTTTTGCATCCCGGCACAAAGTATGTTTGTGCTTTCGAAGCCATGACAAGCAATTCCCATATACTAATACAGTCAAGCCCACTTATAACGGCCCCACTTAAGACGAACTTTCGCTTATAACGAACGAGACCGGAGCGACCGCCAAAATATACATTACTTCAATGGCACAAGATCGCACATATAACGAACGTCCATGAGCGCTGCCGATCGGTTACAGCGAACGGATGGCGTAAACCCGGCGCCCCGATACGAGATAACGATGGGCTCCCATCTCTTTTGGTCTGTTTTCGCAATCCTCCTCGCAAGCGAGCTACCCTTTGCTCGCCGACGCGCGCTGCCTACGAGTGTCGGCGCGTGGTGTGGCCTCCAAGGCCACGCTGCCGCCCCTCCTCGCAACTCCGCTCCCCTCTCCTCTCGCCATTCCCTCGTCTTCGCCTGTCTCCACGGCGCCGGCCGCCGGCATAGTCTTCGAAGTTTCGTCGTTTCGTTTCCTGGCTGTTCCATTGAGCGGCCGTGCCAGGGGTGCGGGGCGCCAGAAGGCAGGCCTCTCCATACGCTAGCGGTTGTACTAGTTGTACTGTTTCCACGGGCAGACTGAATGCGCAGCGGCGCATTCAGTACGGCGGTGACGGTTCGTGGCCTCCGAGATTTGCGGAGGTAATCTCGGAGGCCATGGGCGGTTGAAAGCAACTACGGTAGGGGCCAACAGGTGGCAGTACTGACGCTCAGGGATGCCTCTCATTGGTCTCCCCGCTGCATACCATGCCCCGCTGTGTGTCCGTTCCATTCCGTTCCATTCCTTAGGCACTTCCTCGCTTGCCTCGCGTGATTGTCGCACGTGCGCACGTGCTCCGTCAGTTGCGGCGCTTTGTTGTCATTTTCGTGTGTGTGGTGCACGGTGTAAGAATAATTTAGGTGCTGACACTCGCCGCTCCCCGTAGAGAGAAGGCGCGGGCAGATTGTGTTCGCAGATGACCTTGAATCAGCGGTAGTTTTCGCCGCAAGGTACAGATGGCGCTGTAGTATGGGAGCCCAGGGGCCCGCGCTGCCCGCTCGCGTTCGTTCGGAAATTTTCGCGCCACGCGCGGGGTGTACTTGCTGAAACTCGTGTGTGTGTGTGTGTGAAGGCTTCTCCGGGTTCTCTAAAAGTGTTTGGTTGTGCCTGTGAGTCCAGTGAGTGCATTGTTCGGCTGATTGGTATTCTGCTGGGATTCACTCAACGTATACCACGCCGCGGCATGTGACGCCGAGGGCAATTAGTTGCTCTCAGCCTTGCTGCGCTTCAAAATGGGCAAGAAGTGCTTTGTACCGAATTGCAAGTCGGGTTATCGGACTTGTACGGAGCGTGTGTCGCTTTTCAAGGCTCCGCGTGAACCCGAACGTTTAGAAAAGTGGCGACGGGCGATTCCGAGAGCAGATAGAGTTTTGCAGCCTACCGACCACGTGTGCGCAAAGCACTTCCCGAATGAAGTGATCTCTGCAACATATCACGCGGAATACAAGGGGAACGTCCTTCTACACGCACAAAAAAAACCGGTGCTCTCACCCGACGCTGTGCCTGGCATTTTCCCGAACTGCCCAGGATACTTGACTGTGCAGCAAAAAACGAGACAACCTCCGCGGAAACGGCAGGCTCTGCCGCCGACTTCTCACAAGCCTAAGAAGCAAGGACAGCCAGAAGCGTCGAATGCTTCTGAAGAGCTACACCTGGCCGTTGAAGATACACCAAGTTTATTGCTGGTTGACACAACGAGTTCAAAACATTCTGATGCCGAATCAACAGACGCGCCTTGTAAGAGGCCACGCTTGGATTTCAACAGCGTCGCGCCCCCTCCACGTGAAGAAGAGGATACTTTTCAATACGATACTGACACCGACGCACCTAGTCATACAGCTGAAAAGGTAATTTCCTGTTTTAAATTCAGGTGGCATTCCTTCAGCCGCCTCATCTAAGCTCACTAGGCGCAACAAATCATGATATTGTTCAACAGTTACTGAGCGGAAATTATCGTAAATACGATACGATTCTTCCCTTCAGTATATTTATTTGATTATAATTAATTAGCCAGGATCTCATTGGACATCTAATAGCACAGTGTGCTAGTAATCGCATAAGCTTTGCTCACTATTAGGTGGCATCCGGAAAGTGAACATTTATTTATTTAATTTCAGCGCCGTTCAGGCGTTAAAGAAGAGGTTGGTAACAGGAAAATTTTAGATTAATAAGAAATAATAAAATAGCAAGAAACATGTAACACCGACTTGTTTAAGAGAAGTAAGGACATAATATAGGTGACGTAAACGAAACTTTGGCTTAGTTGGGATGGCAGAAACATTCCTGATTCTATCATATCTTTTCATTCAGCAACAAGTTTCTTCCTCATCTGAAAAAACTACGCAGCAAGAGAGAAGTCATGGACCAACGCAAGAGCAGCGACCCACCGAGTCCCTGTTCCTCCAGGACGGAGGACAGCAAATGACAATTTCCGCTCTGTCATGCTGTGCATCCAGCCTTAAACTCCCAAGTGAAGCCTGGGCAGTCCAAGTTTCTGAGAGATTTGGAGTTAAATCTGTTGTTTTCAGTGAGCTAGAATTGCCGAAAGAGAGTAACCAGGCGCCTTTTCATAGAAAAGTACTAGAATTAACCACATCACATAATGACTCCTTGTCAGTGAAATGTTTTGTTTATGGCCGTATTGTTAACGTACATACCATAAGTTCTGGTTTGCCCATGAATTCTCTAGCTGATATAGAGTGTGCAGTGCGGGTCTTTCATGAAATGCATGTGTGTGCAGGTGGTCCCAGTGGTGAAATGTACAATAATATACGCCCCGAGTGCGCATATATTGACAAATGTGGAACCTGGCGGCACAACAGTTGCCTACTAGTGACAGAGAGTACAAGTTGCAATGCATGTGCTAAGTTAAAAGATGTACTTCGTATTCATGCTGCACGAAAGAAAAAGAATTCTCAACTGAAACACATTCGCATTCCGGCCAGTCCATCGAAAAAAACGCGCATTGAAATGTTGCGGCGCGCCAGGATTGCCTGCTACAAGTCAAAAGTGCGGCTTCAAAAACAAAAACATAATCTTGAACAAGAATTGGCTAACTGCAAATCAAAACTACTAGAAATCAGTAATGAAACACTCGAACGCCTTTCCAGAGAAGCAAACCTTCCTGAAGCGCAAAAGCTGGTGTTGAAAGAGTGTGTAGCTGCAGGCAAAGCTCGCTCAAAAAACGGTAGAAGATACTCAGATGACTGGATCTTGCTCTGCCTTCTCCTCCATATTAGGTCACCTGCAGGATACAGATTCTTGATGGAGAGTGAAATTCTCGCCTTGCCTTCAGTACGAACAATACACCGCTACATCTCATTGGTGGGCTTTAAAACAGGCTTTGATAGTAAGTTCTTCATAGCCTTAAAAAGGAAACTTGAAAAGAAAGATGACTTCAAGCGGCACGGTATTATCATCTTTGATGAGATGCAAGTCCGTAAAAGCAAGGCTGTCAACTCAAAGACAATGACCTACGTCGGTCTGGCATCAGAGACGGAAAACAGTAGCGAGCTTGCAGACCATGCACTTGTTTTTATGTTCTGCCCTTTTGGTGAAAGTTATGCTCAGCCAATAGGTGTTTTTGCAGCAAAAGGTGCCACGAGGGGTACTATTCTTGCACAGTTGCTCCTTCAGGCAATTTTACTTATGGAGGAAGCTGGAGCAAAAATTCATGGGTTTGTTTGTGATGGAGCTTCGACAAACAGGACTATGTGGCGAACACTGGGTATAAGTGGGTCACTAGAAGCCTGCCAGAACTCCTTCACACATCCAAGCGACCCCACACGAAAAGTTTTTGCATTTTCTGATGCTCCACACCTCTTTAAATGCATCAGAAACCGTCTTTTGCAACAAAGGTACCTGAAAAAGGAGGGACGTTGGATTAGGTGGGAGGACTATGCAGCAGTTTATAAAGAAGACCAAGCGAATGTTGGAGCTCTGAAGGTGTGTCCAAAAATAACACATTCCCACATTTATCCAAGCAACTGTGAAAAGATGCGGGTAAAGCTTGCCACGCAAGTGTTCAGTCGCTCGATGGCAGCAGGTATTGAATTTTACAGAAACCGTGGTGTGCGCAGTCTGGGAGACACTGAAGCCACGCAAGAATTCACATTGTTTCTTAATAATCTTTTCGATGCCTTGAACCGACGCTTTCCTCATGAAGGTGTCACAAAGCAGGGCTCTGACCTAGGCATTCTGTCACGTGGGGTAGAATGGTTGGATAACTGGGAAAAAGAGCTGCAGAGTGGAAATATCACGAAAGATATGTTCCTGACAAAAAGCACCTCTGAAGGGCTCCGAGTTACCTTGAGATCAACTAAAGAGCTTTGTGAGGTTCTTTTGCATCAGTACGAGTTCAGATATGTTCTTACAAATAAAATGAACCAAGATCCGATCGAAAGATTCTTTGGCAAGATAAGACTTGCTGGAAGCCAGAATGACCATCCTTCAATGCCAACATTTTTGCAACTGTACAATACAATGTCCATTTACAGCCTTCTGAGGCCTCCCAAGTTTGGGAATTGCTGCGTGGTCGATGAGAAGCCATTACTAGACGCATCAGACTTCAGAGCCCTGATCGAACTAGGCAGTGCAAGCAACTCTTCGCCTGGCTTCATTGATCAGCTAAAAGAAAAGCTTGATAAACTGATTCTTGTTGAGGACTGGGAATGTGAGGATGTTATCACAGTAAACGGAAAAGATACAGCGCAAGTCGTTGACTGCATTCTTTACTATGTGGTTGGATTCTTGAGCCGAAAGTTGATGAAAGCCACAACGTGCCATTGTTGCCGGTCTGCTTTTACCATTCCGGAAAACAGCTCTGCTGAAGCATCCCTGACCAACACAAAGAGCAGGGGTGGACTGTTGCACCCCAACGTGAATCTCTTTGAGCTGTTAAGAGCAGCTGAGGAGCACTTTGCAAAAAATGCCGACAGTCAGTCTGTATACTGGGAAACAGTGGAGCATGTGCTTGACACAAAGACCTTGACTTTTCCATGTGCTCAGCATAAAGAAGAGGTCATCGCACAAATTCTGCACTATTTCTTAACCATGAGAATGAGGCAGCACTGCAAAGCTGCAACCATGAACTTGAAAAAACAAGCTCAAGAGAAAAAAAAGCTTGCAAAACTTTGTTCATCCTGAATCCTGTTTCCAAGTTTAGAGAATGTCCTAATTTTTGTTAGATTTTTTGTGAATGTATGTTTTAAACAGTTTTTGCCATGTAATGTATACTTTTGTGAATGAATAAAGCATATGTTCAGCCCCCCTTTCAGCATACCATTCCTAATATTCTACACAAATGTAAGAGCACTGTACACACCACCAGACCTACTTCAGGTCGGACATTTTTTTTTCTGATATAAGAGCGCGCATTGCTCTCTTGAAATGACAGAGTAGGATAGAAAAATTATGCCCATTCATGGGCAACTAGCACAAAATATACTGCTTTGAGAGTTGCGATGGATTTAACCGTGTGACATGCCCTTCATCAAGCTGTACTGCACACGGCTTGCTGTACTGGCGCAAAGTATAACCGCCATCGCCTTAAGACTGAGCAGAAGTCTGCGTAGGGGTCGCGTGTCGAGAGAAGTTTGTAACCAAGAACATGTGTAAGCTAGAGGTGCAACGGTTCAAGGTGCTTTGAGGACGTTTATTTTGTAAAGGGGAAGATGAGCAGCGGCGGCAGCCGCACCACCAGCGCACAGCGCGAGATCACTGGGTTGACGACCGAAGCTCGGAACGGCATTTTGGCTAGCTGTCCTTAGGCTATTTCCCTGAAAATCCTGCTACAATTTATTTATTTTGGCTTTAATTAGCTAACATTGGCGGGCGCAACTAGAAAATACGATTGATATACTGTCTTCAACGTATGCTAGCTATCAGAGCTATTACAAAAACGCCGTCGAGAAATCAGTTGCACATTCATTTAGATAATCAGTCTTGTTACTGCAGAATCCCGGTGTATTCATGCCTGTGCATACTTTTCTATATACCCCGATATCGAGCGCGACAAACGAGCAACGCTTAGCATCCATAACCTACGCAACGCGAATCCGAGAGCCTCCACCTACTAGCGCCACCTGTCGCCGGGAAACGGAAACAGCGCCGGCGGCGAACACAACCAGGACGGCACGCCGGCTGCAGTGTCATCACCTAAATTATTCTTACACCGTGGTGTGGTGTGAGCGCTTCGTCTGTCGGGCCTGAGTCATATAATTCGGGATGGCGGACGGGAATTGCCTGCCTCCAGCGGTCACGAAACGAAAAGCGCTGGACATGGCAACGAAGCGAGCAATTGTGACGGAACTGTCTCAAGGTGCTAAAAATTGCGAGCTGATGAAGAAGTACAACGTGTCGAAATCAACCATCTCGACAATTCTGAAGAATAAGGAAAAGATCGCCAGCTCCAACGCCAACACAGCGGACAGAAAGCGCCTGCGGAAGGCCACCTATGCGGACGTAGAGGATGCACTGCTGAAGTGGTTCGTCGACGCACGGGCTCGCAACATTCCGATAAGTGGACCAATGATGCTGGGCAAAGCCAAAGACTTCGCATTCCTACTAGATTTTCCCGACTTCTGCCCAGGCAATGGCTGGCTACATCGGTTCAAAGTGCAGCATGGGATTGTTTTTAAATCGATTGTCGGTGAGGCGCGTTCGGTAAGTGACCAGGACGCTGCCAATTGGCTTGCAACAAACCGAGCCATTATTGCAAGCTACGCGGAGCAGGATGTGTATAACGCAGATGAAACTGCATTATTTTATCAGATGCTTCCAGACAAGACGCACTCCATGAAAGGGGAGTCATGCGCTGGCGGTAAACACAGTAAAGTGCGCGTTACAGTTCTTCTGTGCACTAATATGAATGGCAGCGACCGGCGCATGCCGTTTGTAATCGGAAAATTCCAGAAGCCACGTTGCTTTCGGAACCATGTACCCGTGCGCTACAGGCACAATACTAAGTCCTGGATGACACGGGATTTATTCGCAGAGTGGCTGGGCGAGTTTGACAGCGACATGCAGAGGCAAAGCAGGCGCGTGCTGCTGTTGCTCGACAATTGCTCAGCGCACCACGTGCAAACGTCTCTGACGGCAGTGACTGTACTTTTCCTGCCGCCCAATACCACTTCTAAAGTGCAGCCTCTTGATTTGGGCATAATACGCTCCTTTAAGGCATCGTATAGGCGCTGCATTGTGCAGCACTTGCTCATCACCGTAGACCGTCCGGCCGCTAACTTGCCGCTCCGAGTTTCATTGTATTCAGCCCTTGAGATGGTGAAGGCGGCCTGGGCGGAGATGACGACCGCTTGCGTGCGAAACTGTTTCCGCAAGGCCGGCTTCGTCGACGCAGTACCGGACGTCGGGCCTGATGCCTCCGATGATGATGATTCCGGCGGCGATTTGTGGCAGCGCGTCGTCGACTCCAACATGGGAGGCCCTGGCATTGGTTGGCAGGATTTTATTTCTGCGGATGAAGACGCGGATATTGCGGAACCGTGCACGGACGAAGGCATCGTTTTTTGAAGTGCGGGCCGAGAGCGATGCGGAAGAATCAGATGAAGATGAAACGTCTGAGCCAGCACCCGTAAGCACATCTGTAGCAATGGGCTATATAGAGGGCCTCAGACAACTTGTCTATGCCAAGGAACTCGGCAAAGAGCACGCTAGTGCTTTAAATAAACTGGAGACCGCCCTCATCGCATCTGCACTGCAGAAACAGACGAGCATCACAGACTTTTTTGCTAAGAAATAAATTTCGTATTTTGACCGCCAACTTTTTTTTCTTTCTCTTTTTTAGTTTGTGGTCCAGTTACTACGAACTTCGGGATATAACGAACGGACGCCGCGTGACGCTCAGGTTCGTTATAAGCGGGCTCGACTGTACATCACTGTAATAAATAAAAATTCCAGCATCACAGAAACGCGAGAACATGAGACACGGAGTGAAACACAACCCACGTGGGCGCAACAGCAAGCGAAGGCAACTGCGCCTGGCTGGCCTGGCCGCACGTCATCTGTGGCCATCAGTGGCACACCAGCCGCATTGCAGTGCCTTCAGCAACTCCGCGAATTTTCATCGCGGTTTCGCACTCTCCCGAGCAAGGCGCGCATACCCTCGCCCGTCACTCTACCCCCCTACAGCTACCATACATGAACTGAGCTGGCTTGTCCGCGCATGCGTAGTGCGTGCTGCTGAGAATGAAGACCGGGAAAGAGAAAGGAAGGGGAGAAATAAAGCTCAGCAGAAGAGTGGGCACACCCTTGCTCTTCGCTCTATCATGCTTTTCCCCTCTCTCAAACAACACGCTGCATTGATTCCCTCTCATTTCTTCACGCACATGGCTTGCAAATGTCACGTGCTGGCACGCGGCAGCTATCACCGCAGATGCAGGCGCCTTTGGGAAAAGGGCGCGTTTTTTCCCTCTCCCAAACACCCCGCTGCATTGATTCCCTCGCATTTCTTCACGCACATGGCTTGCAAATGTCACGTGCTAGCGCGTGGCAGCTATCACCGCAGATGCGGGCGCCTTTGTGGAAAGTGTGCGGCGCTGCCCTAGACCAACTGTCGCCGAACTGTGCCCACTCATTCCTTCCGCACGTGGCTTGAAAACGTCACGCGGCAAACAGCCGAGGGTGATGTGATCATCTTTGGGGAAGGCGCACCGACCAATGCGTGGTGCGGAGTTCTATGTATCGAACGACCGGTGAAATTGAGTTCGATATACAACGCAGCTTTCCTATACTTTTGCATGGGATCTTCAAGGGGATATTGAGTTCTATACAACCAAAATTCAAATTATCCGGGTTCGACTGTATTCACACGCATAAATGACTGCATTATGTTCTTTTCTAAAAAAAAAAAATGTGCCACCATTTGTAATAATATTTTAACTTCTTTTTAGCTAACTCTCTCGATCATTAGCATCTGCTATGCAGGTGCTTGAGGTTCAGAGCGGAGCTTTTTTTCAAGCGGGGTGGATGCGACAGCAGCCCCAGTTCAACATCGCGCCTGCCTTTTGCAAGCGTCTGCGTGCAATGTGTGTTATCTGCGTCAATCTTTCAGTATTTCATTGTGCTGGCTGTGGTAAAGGTTTACAGCAAGACGAAGAAGGTGCACACTCGTTCAGAAAATAGTTGCCACTGCGTGCACTCATTTTAGGTTTTGCAACAATGCTGTGTCAGTGCTCGGCTTCCCAGACGCATCCCAAAAGTGGCATCTTGTTAAACGGATACACGAGCCGCGTCTCACGGCATCGCTTTTCACTGCACTATGAAGGTGAGGTTTTATTCCCCCGAAAACACGTGTCCCATTTTTGAAAGCCTTTGGTCCGCATCCCTTTGCTGTGTGTTTTGCTTACTGCGCTGCATTAACACACCAGCGATAGCTGAATCTGCTTTAGCAGGTATAACTGGGAGGTGCTTATTTTCAGCGGGACCTTTTTCGTAAATATATTAAATGCTGAAGTTGCTATAAATTTGTAGCCTCACACTGAATCCTCTCAGTGACAAATGAAGCATGAGCAACACAATGAAACTGCACACAGCAAGGCGATATTTTAGTTGTAGGGTCAATTTTGTTGCGCAGTCAATTTTCACTGCGCAGATGCATTAACTTCTAAGCAGTAACAATCTCTGTTTGAATTTCTTACCTAAGCTCTTAAAGTACGTGTTTCAATGCTAACGTTACCATTATCCCGTTCGTGTTTCTTTAACACTGACGGTAATTTGCTTGTTACCAAGTGTCTGGCGCTTTTAAAAGCTCGCCGCGTCTTGCTTGCAGATGCTAGGCTTAGGTCAATTTGTTATCACGAGGATTAAATAAAGACCATGACAGACAAATGAAGGGTGGTCACCTTCCTACAGTTCAAGATTTGTATTGTCTCGACACGTCTATGCATATAACGTGAGTTAATAAAGCCTGGCTATCGATGTAACCCAGCTTCACTCATTTAAACCATTAGCAAAATCACTCAAGCCATGTGATTCATATTCATGTGCTTGCAGTTGAAGGCCCCCCCTTATATTCAGAGAGGCGACTGCAGAAATAAGCCACAAAATGCGTTTAAGTGACGCGCCACGAAAGACAAGGTCAACAACGACGGAGCCAGAACGATGCTATGTGGAGGCGATTGAGGATGCCGTAACATTTCAGTTAACGTAAAATGTGACAGTGAAAATTCCTGTCATCTAAAGTTGCTGAACAATTACGATGTCCATTTTTCTGCTTTGTTCAAACACGGTACTGCCTCCATCATCGTTGACCTTGTTTTTAGTTCGAAAGTAAAATATAAATCAAATTCCCCATCAATGGTATGCCACTGTAATGACGTGTTTTCATGACGTCACAATGTCACGTGATTGTGTTGTATCACA
Source organism: Amblyomma maculatum (assembly GCF_055883805.1). Classification (NCBI taxonomy): domain Eukaryota; kingdom Metazoa; phylum Arthropoda; class Arachnida; order Ixodida; family Ixodidae; genus Amblyomma; species Amblyomma maculatum. Next base: position 322,739,394 of record NC_139344.1, on the reverse strand, counting down.
GTTTGCAGAGGTCGCCACGAAACTAAAGTCTCGCTCGGTTGTTACGCAGTTGTCTATGAGGCTTTCGCTACCATGGGATCCTTCTACCATGGGGCTTTGTCAAAGTCCAAATAATCAGGCAGGTCTGGAAAATCAGGACGTCGGAAAAATCAGTCGGCGGCTGTACGAAACAAACTGCAGACTTGGGATAAGTGGATGTGTGGATCACCTATTGTAAGAGCCAGAAATATGAAATACTTGAATTTAGAAACAAGAAAAAAAATTACAAGGGTTTAATGCTGCTGAACAAAATATTGAGCGAGGAGGAGGAGAAAAGACTTACAGTCGAACCCGGATATATCGAACTCGAAGGGGATCGCGAAATACAGTAGAATCTCGGTGATACGAAATTCAAAGGGAGACGAAAATTTTCGTATCACCCGAAATTTCGTATCACTAAAAAACGAGCAAAATCCGTTTTCAAGCCTTCCAACAGGTACGAAATATTTATTTTCGTTGAGAGAAATCGCGTGTATCGTTCTGCACCTTTTTTTCCGCGAGATCTGATAACAGAGAGTTTTGAAAACTGAAAAATTGGGCCGCTGTCTTCTCCCACACAGACTCGGAGGTCACGGCGCGCCGCAGAACATCGATGGCGTGCATCGTTTCTGCTGCGTCGGCGTTGGGTCATCAACGCTTTGGTCGTCGTCATCTTTGTCACTGCATGGAATGCCAGGCTGTGATGACGCTTCCTCCGCAATATCTTCAACCGTGCGGAGACCACAGGTGGCGAGGTCGTCGTCCGCGGTGACGAAATCGTCGACGCAACAGTCGACGTCAAGTTGATTCCAGACATCGATGGGAATCGGGTCTGGCACTTGCGAGGCAGTAGCCACAAAGGATTTGAAAACCCCACACTTCGCGAAACAATTGGCGATGGTCGTAGGAACGACGTGATCCCAGGCAATTGCAAGAAAATGCACAGTGTCCAGAAGAGTGATCTGGAGATTCGCGTCCTTCCCTTTCAATCTTCGCGAGGAGGCGGCGCACCAACAAAGCTTTAAAATGGTGCTTAACATTCCTTATAATCCCAGCATCCAGTGGTTGCAAATGACTTGTTGCGTTCGGGGGCAGGAACACCACCTTAACACTCTGTAGTGTCATTTGTTCTGCATGGGCGGTGCACTGGTCCAGCAGCAAAACTATTTTTCTGTTGTGGCAAGACATCTTGCGGTCGAGGTACGTCAATTCCATAAACAAAGAAGACGTCATCCATGCTTTTTTGTTCGCCTTCTAGACGACGGGCAATCGACCGGCTGCCTTAAAGCATCGGGGCTTTTGATATTTGCCAATGACTGTCAGTGGCATCTTTTCCGATCCGTCGGCGTTGCAACAAAACAAAACTGTAATGCGCTGTTTGCTTTTTTGTCCGCCCCGGCAGGCATCGCCTTTAAAGCACAAACTTTTTTCGGGCTGGAGATTGTAAAACAGCCCTGCTTCATCTACATTAAAAACATCACGTGCCTCATATCCCGCTATGTAAGACGGCAGTGTGGTTGTCATCCAGTCTTCCACGGCGGAGGCGTCGACCTTTTTTCCTTCGCCACAAACGGTCTTGTATGAAAGATTATGACGCACCTTCAACCGGTGAATCCATCCACCGGAGGCCTGAAAGTCGTCAATTCCAAGTGTGAGTGCGATGTCCGCTGCCTTCTCACGAAGCACTTTTCCGTCGATGTTGACGCCGGCCGCCGTGACCTCTCTGAACCACGTTAGAAGAACCTCTTCCAACTTCACATGGTGGGCAGTTTTGGCTTCTTTAGAATTCATTGCGAAGTGCTGCACATTCTGCATAATTTGGTCGCGCTGGCCAACGATCGTTGACAACGTTAACAGCGGCAGGCCTAGCTCCTTGGCCATGTCAGTGCGCCTTTTCTTGGGCTCTTTGTCCACCTTATTTAAAATTTCCAATTTGTCTTTAAAGGTCAGCGCCTTTCTCTTCCGTGACATTGCAGTATGATGTATCTTTTCGCGTTGCCTAGATGATCACAAAACGACGCGCTATCAACGCGTTGTCAGCCTCAACAAACGAGAAAACGAAGCAACGTGTTGCCGCTGCAGCGGAGACTCCGGAAAGCGGAAGAGCGTGGCCTGCGGGGCGGCGGAGAAATGTGGAGAGGGCCGCAAGGCCGTGCGCACAACACCAATAGCAGAAAGCAACAGCAAAATAAAAAACTAAATGCGGGGGGAGGGGAGAGAAAGAGAGAGGGATGGGGGGGGGGGGGGGGCAACATATCGCTCCTTCTTCGCCAACTTCGCTGCTGCCGCGGGTTGCCAAGCCGGTTTTTTCCCGCTGTATTTTATTTTTCTTCTTTCGCACGCATGTGCGTGATCCGTGCTATCAGTGCTGCGCCGCTGCGCACGCTTTTCTCGCTGTGAGTGTGTGCGTGGGCGTCGACTGGTCGTGATACCGATGTTCGTATCACCCGTAGCGAAAAGAAAAAGTGTTCAGAACATCCGATGTTTTGCCCACTGAATGCAATGCAATTCGGCCGGGGAATTTTATGAATTCGTATCACACCGAATTTCATATCAGCCGAGTTCGTATCACCGAGATTCTACTTAGTTCGATATATCGATAATTCGATATACAAAAATTGGCTTGTGACGGCACTTACGATGCGAAAAAACGATACCGTATTTGTCGCGTAATCAACCCACTCGCATAATAACTCGCCCTCCCCTTTTGCACCCAAGAAATTGGAAAAAAATAACAAAAAATGCGTAAAGGCCAGCTCGCTCACGTGCAAGCGATTGAGCGATCTCAGCGACGAGCAGCAGCGCAAGAGCGAAAAATTTCGAACTTGTTGGAACTGCGTCCTTCTCGCCGCTCGAGCCACCGCGGTAGCTCAAAACAAGGTTTCTGTGTGTCGCCGCGGCAGAAATCGCGAAATCGCGAGCGTTTTCGCTTGCATGTCGATGGCGCGCGTCACTCCGTTTCGGTGGTCTCATCCACAGCTCATTTCTTGGCAGCGTGCCAAGATGCTGCGCAGCGATAACGTCCGGGCGCGTTTATCTTTTGATAGCTCCTGCGGTGGTGGGGAGCGAACTTGGCAGAGTGCCCGTGATGGCTTGATTGCACAAGCCACGCCGCGCTTGGGGCGGGCGTCATGATCACAGCAGCTGACCGCGTGCTTTCGTTGATTCATACATGCAGAATAAACAACTCCCGCAAAAAAAAAAAAATAAATAAAAAGAAAGAAACTGCCGCCGCTTAACGTCCGAACAGCACAACGATAAGAAAGGATGACTCTCAAAAGACAGCTGCCGCTTCTTAACCTGTCAGCCGCCGCGCGCAGAGGGTTCGTAACACACGCTGGAGAAAGCACGTCTGTCTGAAAACGCGCTGAGCTGGCTTGGCGCATGTGTAGCGCATGCTGAAAGGGAGAGATAGCTCGGCAAAAGAATGGGCACACCCACGCATGTGTTGCTGCAAACGTCATGTGTTGGCGCGCGGGAAATGATAACTGCAGATGCGCGCGCCTTTGGGGAATGGGCACGGCGCTGCCCAGACCAGCCATCGCCGAACTGTTCCTTCTCATTCCTTCCGCGCATGGCTTGAAAACGTCACGCGGCAAATGGCCAAGAGTGATGCGATCGTCTTTGGGGAAGGCACACTTTCCAGTGCGTAGCGCGGAGTTCGATATATCAAACGCACGGTGAAATTAAGTTCAATATATGACGCGGCTTTCCTATACTTTTACATGGGATTTTCAAGGGGATATTTCGTGAGTTCGATATAACCAAAATTCGATATATCCGGGTTCGATATAACCAAAATTCGATATATCCGGGTTCGATATAACCGGGTTCGACTGTATTTACGATATGATTTGGGAAGGGAGGTCATTTGGTTGTGAAGCTGAGTGGCAGACTCTATTCCGGGACGGCATTGGCCGCCACCGCTGCCCGAGCTCTCTGGACCAGGACACGCTGGGCCTCCAGGTCCAAGCTGGACAGGGCCGCCTCCCAGCCCTCCCTAGTTGGCTGTTTTATAGCTTTTATTTTTGTATTTTGCTGGCAGGCCCACACCATGTGGTATAGGTCAGCATACTGCCCGCAGAATTTGCACCTACCCGTGAATGTCGGGTCCATGGCAGGATTTAGAAAACACTCGGTTTGGAGCCGTCTAAGGCGACACTCCTCAGATCTGTCGAGACCTTTGGCGGGTCCCGGGAGTGCCCTCCTGCAGAGGCTTAAATAGTTTGTTATGTCCGCATAAGTTATGAGCGGGATTGGTATGGTTGCCTCGGTAGAACCGGAGGATTGAGCGGAACCCCGGCGGAGGAACGCTCGGGCAGCCGCATGAGCGGTCTCGTTGCCCTCCACCCCTTGGTGGCCGGGCACCCATATAACCTGTTTTCACTAGTAGCCAAATCTGAATTCTTCATATGTGCCAATAATATTCTGCGGGTGGGTGGCGCTATCCTACCCTGCACGTAATTTCGACAGGCCTGTTGCGAGTCCAAAAGCATTAGCTGCGGGTGACCCGAGCGTTCTTCTTCTTCTCTTTTTCTTCTTCCTCAGCCCACATATAAAGCCCCGCTTTAACCAAGCCGTATGAACGTGCCTTAGTGACCTATAGGGGTAACGTGAATGCTAGGGTCCTAGCAGGCTGATTCTGACATAACCGTCCCATGTGAAACAAGAGACCCAAGTTGGCAGCTCCTGCCAGCCCGTGTGTCACGTGGGGTGTGACGTCACAGCGTCACGTGGGTAAGACGGAACTGCGGCCGGGTCACGCGAAGGCTTGAAAGTGCAAGTAGTATTGCTTTCGCAACAAAAGATCTCACATGCTATTACAGTATTAGTTTTCTCTACAAAGCTAAACTTTGAAAAACATGAAAGAGATAAGGCCATACATGTGCCTGCACTCTACTCAAAAACCAGCAGGTCATAAAGAGTGGCCCACCTGTGCCTAGGCCATCCAGAAAGGTCATCACAGCTCCATGAGCATAGGCAGCTGCTGGGCTCAACGCAGCCCCCATGGTGGCACGCTTGATGAGCTCGGTCCAAGCCAAGATGTCCCGCGCTGTGGCTACGCAGCGCTGCCCCAGGTCATCTGAGCGCAGCCAGTCGAGGAATGCTGCCATAGCAGCACCCAGAGTCAGGGGGCCCAGATGTACTGCGGTCTTCAGGTTGTGGTCTGCTATGGCTGCAAGGTCAGCTGACAAAGCTGTTGCGGGGCACCAGATTTCTGTGAAGCGGTTTCGCAATGCCGGTGACAGCTGCAGGCAAAATAAAATTTTAGCTGGCCTCTGCATCTTAATTAAATGGGCTGAGCAAGTGATAGTGCACAATATGTTAATCAATACCAGAAGCACTACAGAAAGCCATTCATGGCTGTGCAGTGAAATGAAGATATAGTAACCTCTTATTAATGAGCACCTGAGACTCTGAAAGAATATTTAGGGCCACAATAAAGGGAAAAAGAAAATTAAGAAATGTGAACACAGTATTCATCAGAAGCGTTGTCAAATGTTTTCCTAAGCGGAAAGGTGACACGTCTTTTTTAGAAAATCCCAAATAAAATTCCCGAAGGCCCTCTGCATTCAGACTGCTTGCGAGGGTCTTTGCAAGACTAACAAAAGCATCGATGACACTTATTTTTTCAAAAACAGGCAAACAGCGTGCCGCTATGTCAACGCATCCTGCAGTGTGCCCACACTGTTCGTACGCCTCTAAGCTGCGCCGAGATACGCAGCGCTCAGAGAAAGTCTATTAAGGGGGGACATGGGTCTTAAAATTGGTTTTGTTATTTATAACCCAAATGTGATGAAACCTCACAGAATTGTTCAGTTTTTTCTACTGATCCCAAATGTGCAAAAATCTCTCTTCTAAGGCAATTGGTTCTAAAGGTATTAGAGAATTATTGCTATTGTCTGCTCAAACAACAGGAAAAAAATGCTCATCAGAAATGAATTTTTAATATACAGATAGATACTATAAAGCGTAAGGAATGCAATGTTGGAAGCAGTTTTAAAATTGAGCTAATAATAGAGATTTAGCAGCCCACTGAACTTTGCACTCACAGGCATGGCAATTGTGTAAAGATTTCAAGATAGGATATAAACATTTTAGAAGTGAAAATGAAAAATGTGCTTCCAACATTGCATTAATTATACTTTACAGTATCTACCTGTATATTAAAAATTAATTTCCAATGAGCATTTTTTCTTCTATTGTTTGAGCAGACAATAGCAATAATTCTCTAATACCTTTAGAACTAATCGCCCTAGGAGAGAAATTTTTGCATATTTGAAATCGGCAGAAAAACTGAATAATTCTGTGAGGTTTCATCACATTTGGGCAGCAAATAACAAAGTTAGTTTTAAGATCCATGTCCCCCCTTAAATGCCTACAGACTCACTGTGTACGGCCAAATAAAGTATCTAGTGTATTAGAATAGTTTCATGCAGCGCTCCTCTGGATGGAGGTATGCCGTCGGCATGGGTTACCGTGAGGCACGAGGAAATGTTCTCTTGCATCGTCAGACTTGCCACTGTGTAAAGGCGCTGGATGCACCTATCCTTAGAGGGAAGGCTTAAATTGAGTCCTTCTGAGGCAAGTGCTTGCACTAAAGATAGCAGACTACAGAGAATGCATGCCCCTACGCTATGACAGTGAATGCGAGAAGTCCTCTTCGTGACGAAGACTATGCCCGTGTGTCAAAATACTTTGCAGTGCCATCTTTCGTGCGGTACATAAAATGACTCCTATTCTCTCCTTTTAAATTCACTACTCGAGGTTGATGTCAGGTTGACCTTAAGCTGTCACATGCTTCGAAGTTTCTTCCCTGCGACACCGTGGCTATTAGAGCCAACACCAATGTGGCACTCGCCTCGTTCACAGCTATTTGCTTAGACGTGTGAATCAATTAACTCATTATTTGCTTCCATATTCAAAACTTTCAGATATTCTCCCAACCCTATTTAAAAGACGCTCAGCGACCTGTTTTGCTATCGCTCCCACAAAGTGCAGTCTGGAATGGTTGCAACCTGTTCCACCAGGTGATATTTTCTAGGGCGTGTGTGCTTTTAGACAAGTAAAAAAACTAGCAGGGTAAGCTCAAAGTAACAAATTAGGACTCGGGTAGCAATTACTAACAGCAAAATAAAAGGGCATTACCTAGCCACCTATCAATATCATACATGCTGCAATTCTTATCTCTTAGCAGCTCGTGCATATTGCTGCAAACTACTCAAACCTTTCTTTGTTCTTTTTCAACAGCCACGAATATGCAGCCTTATCACTGTGATTCTAGCGTATGAATCGATTCCGTATTCTTTTTTGTTCATGCTTGTTGTCGCGAGGTGCAGCTTTATTATTTTCTTTGTCGCACAAGATGCGCCGAGACGTATCCTGAAGGATTCCAGCCACTCACGTGTGTTTCTACATTGTTTCAAGTTATGCAGGTTCCAGCTTTATCTAGATATTTCTTCACTGCCTTCAAATTGGGCGTTGGCGGGTGCGACAGGCATTAGTAATTCGACAACCAGCGAGCATGTTTGCTGCCATAACTGCCGCTAAGTTAGTGAGTTATTTTGAGGGCTCAAGTCATCCCAATAAAGAGCTAATTTCAGTGCTGCTATGCTTGTGTATTCTTTTGTGAACCCGGCATTGTCACAGCCACATGACAGTATTCACCTCCCGTTTGCCAAAGTCTCCTCCGGGATTCATGGTGGCCAACAGGCGAAACCCTGGGCGAGCAACCAGCTCGCGCCCACTCTCTGGCAGAAGCAGGGTCCGCTCGGGTTCAAGCAGGCTGTTGAGCCGCTCGAGCACAGCATCTTCCGCCAAGGAGATCTCGTCAATCAGGAAAGGCGCACCAGCCAGCATTGCCTCCACCAGAGGACCGTCCACCCACTGGAAAAGGGGACCTCCAGGCTCCCTGCCCGGGCGAAGGCTTCCCAGCAGGTCACCTGCCTCTGAATGCAGGTGGCAGCTCACACTGCGGAGTGGCTGCTGAGCTTCGAGTGCAGACAGCAGCTGGCACACTGTTGTCTTGCCACACCTGCCAGCATGGGCAAGCAGAAGAGCAGGGGTAGACCTTATTTACAACCATATTTTAAGAGAGAGTTTTGAAATTGCACAAAAATAAAGTCACCTCCACTCTCCACAAGGCCTCCAACTGGTCACAAAAAACCCACACAGCACCGGAACAAAAAGAATTTGAAGGACAGTAAAGCTCTAACTGAACTTTAATTGCTGAAATCCAACGAGAAATACTGTCAAATTTTTTTGTGGCCCACGTCGGATTTTTACATGAAGGAAATGCTAAACAGTCGGCCTTTTCTGCATTTCGCTTTCCTTCACATTTATTTTATCTACTTTGACCCAGTCCTGTGCCAGCCGAATCCATCTGATATCCACAAACTTCCCAATCTCACCCCCCCCTGTCTCTCTAAATTTATCCCACCCCTCTGCTACTAAAGTGCAGGTCAAGCCAATTTTTGTTTTTCAAACTTGCCAGCCTGAAATTTATTGCATGAAATGTTCTTATCAGCCTACTCATGTCTATGGCAGCTGCACGCAAGGTGGCTGCATTTCAGATGTCAGAATGGGTTGTTTCCCCTTACAACGACATCTTAGACTAGACTCCACAATACGCACACTAACGTCAAATTTTTAGTGCTTTTTTTTTTTAAGCAAATACAGATCGCCAGATTTGGTACATATATTTAATGCATCATTCAAAAACAACCTCACATATTTAAAATTTATGTTCATGCCTAGACAAGAATAAAAACTGGCAAAGGGGGCACTCAAGCTCAGCACTTCCCCCATCCTTGGCTTCCATTGTGGAATCTCATTTGCTTACATGAACTTTGCTACTCACTCAATCATTACCGTAAAAAACCCACATATAAAACGAGTTTTTTCTTCCCACTTTCATCATTTCAGATTTCCGCCTCGTATTATATGCGGACCCAAACAAATATCAGCCTTCATTGGCAGTTCTAGCTTCATTATTATTCAGCGTTATCAGCATCAGGCTTCCAGCGAAAAGAGCTGCTATATAGCGGTGTTGTTGGCTGACTTCTTCGATGGGTTCGTTAGAGTGAAATTCACTGTAGTTTCGTTTTCCTCACACTGACCACGCGACACTCACGTCCGCGATGCCCGCGGCCGGAAGGAGATCGATCGCACCTCGCATGATGTAGAGGAGGATCACTCAACATTTTGAAGAAGTCTATAAAGGGCCTCTCCAGCCATGCTGGCCATGCCCTACAGCCCGATAGCGGACGCTTGACAAGCATTCGCATGGAGCGCGTAGGTCGCGCTTTCGACAAATGCAGGATACTGAACGCATTTAGAGTACCGAAAACAGTTTCTACAAAAAGATGTCTCCAGCAAGGAACTATCAGCAGATATAGTACCAAACAATGACGATCGCTAAAACCCCGAATCTGAGAACAATTCCTGTCCACACATGCCGCATGCCTGCACACGGTGCTAGACGCGAACAGGCACAAGCACGGTGGCTCACGATGGCCAGCAGCTCATGTGCTGCCGTCCAGCATCTGAGATGGAATTGGCCTACTCGCTTTAGAACAGCCAGAGGACTTTGTGACTTCCATGATTAATTGCGGGGGCAAATAAGAGCTGCTCTTCTCGTGGTAGGCAAAATTCTCTGATTAAGCGTGTCGACATGAGAATGGGAGCGAACCAGTACATGAAGGTCCGTGAATTATTCGATGACTGGTGGCCTGGTGCAGGGTTTGGTTGGACGCGAAAGCACATGTGTGTACGATTTGCAGGACAACCATGAAATGTAATACAGTAGAACCTCGGTGATACGAATCTCATGGGGTCGCAAAAAATTCGTACCATCCGAACATTCGTATCATCAAAACGAATGAAAATAAGTATGCAGAAGCATAGGAAAGGCAGTCACGCATATCTGTTCACGTCCGAGAAGGTTTATTACGGGCGCGGTCACAGCTTGTCACTCGCGGCGCACATAGCACGACAGTCGATCACGACGCGCGGGTCGCGGGCCTCCGCGGACTTCTCGCGGAGCGTACTGCACGACAAGAGACGGCAACGTGCCAGCCACGCGGCGCCGTAGACTTCTCGCGATGTGTACAGCGCGACTAGCGGTTGCGAAGTCTACAATGTGTGGCCCGTGCGCGCCCGCCGCTTGCGTTGCCGACTGCAAACCTTTCGTGGCGTGGAAAACGATCGCGATGCCGGCGATGGGCAGTCCACCCATCGCAGACAAAAAATAGCGACGTCGGCGCGGTGCGGAACACGCGTCACCGCAAACTGCTCGTGATGCATACATACAGCACTGCTGGTGATCACGGAGTCAACGAAGTGCAGGCAGTGCGTAGCACTCAAGGTTGCGGTCACAGTTCGTTCATTCGTATCATCCATAGTGGTGTGGGAGAGTGTTCGGACCATCCGAAATTTTGCACATTGTACACAATGCACTCTGGCCGAAGAATTTCGCGAATTCGTATCATCCCAAAATTCACATCAACCGGATTCGTATCACCGAGATTTTACTGCACAAATAAATACTTTTGCTGGTTTTTCTTCGCTCGCATTATATGCTGATGAAAACTTTTTCTTTCCCTTGTTCCTATTCCGAAATTGCACTTCGTATTATATGCGGGTTCGTATTATACGCAAATTTCTTATACTTTTTATTTTGTGCCCTTATTATCTTACAAATACCCTTACATACAGTTGTAAGTTACCATATTATGTGTAAGCCACTGGACATAGGTGTAAAGCCCCAAATAAACAAGCCATGTAAGCATGCCTGTGTGAGCCTAGGGGCAGCCATGTCTGACTCGGAATGCAAGCATAATGAAGGTTTCAATTTCCCTCCTCCTCCCATCTGAACTGGAGTCGGAGGCCCTTGCCAAATTGGCCCGTGTGACACTGTTGCCTGATATCGCACAACCCTACAAACAATCAGCCCCTACCGTGTCAGCTGACCGCTACCATCATGCATTTTTGCGCACAAAGCCAATGCCAACAATGCTGTAACACCGATGCTGGATTTTCTGGTGAATTAGGCCTTTTAACGCTAGCGTGTTGAAATGAATGAATATTGGATATACAAGATGGACAGCTCACCCAGTGTCTCCAACCAGTAGCACAGGCTCATCAAACAGCAGTGCTCTCTGGAGGAGATAAGCCATGCGCCGAGCATCTGCGGTCCACACAAGATGTTCAAAGCCCGAAGGGGGTACTGCACAAGGTGGTTTGGAGAACAGCTGCTCAGGGTCCACCTTCCGCTTGAATTTTTTGCTGAGCACTTCTGCCACCAGCTGTGCCTCTTGAGACCGGCGGACTCGTCCTGCCAGGAGGGCGTATCCTGCCAACGGGAGAACAATGTATTTGTTTAAATTCTTGCGGCCACGGTACATTTTGCAACACAACAAAAGCGATCATTCACTTCTCCTAAAATGCCAAATGCCTTGATCCCATAGTGTAGGACTCGCCCTGTTACTAGCGTTGCTACTGCTGCAGCAATAGATGCCTCCTTGGTCTCAGCACTTTTTTTTTTTTTGTTGTTCTAGAAGGTACGGCCCACTGCAATTGGCATGCATTTCCAGTGATCACAACAAGAGGTTGGGATCAGCGATTCCAACACAAGTGCTGCTATTTGTGAGGAGGCTCCACTGCTACTGCATCTCACGTAGCGGGATTCGGGCTTTCAGTGGTTGCTTTTTGCACGGCTGCCACACGCTCTCCTGTTGTTTTCCTTCTTTCTCCTGCCTCAGGCGGTGAAAAGGTGTCCGGACGACTTGTCACTGTCGCTTGGCCAAAGCTCCCCCCCGTCCCAATGGCTTTTCTCATTGGCGCCTTTTGGCAGGAACACGGCATAGCTTCGACCAGCCCGAGCAGGGCCTAGAGGGAGACCCCTCCGAGACATCACAAGGTGCGTACGCTATTGTGCTTGTCTGCTGGCCTTTGGCCGCACAGACCAGTGTGTGCTCGAGCTCGCCTGCTCCGGGTCATACCTTAGAGTGGAGCTCGAGCCTGTCGGTTGGGGTCCAGCGATCCCCGACAGGTGTACCTTGTATTGGTTGCAGACTCTCTCTCAAAGAGGCCCTTGGGCCACCGCGAAAGAGAGATCATAGCCCGCCACTGCGTGCTTGTGGCGCGCATTCCTCGTCATTTCATGTGTGCAGCGGAGCCTTGCTATTCGTGCACTCCAGGGATGCAGTGGCCGAGTGTTTGTACGTATTGCTGGAGGAAAGCGCTCAATAAACGTCTCCTTTGTGAATTTGGAGGCTTGTGTCATTACAGCGATCGCTCACCTCCCTGCGGAGGTTGAGTGAGCGCTGCGGTGATTTTGTGTGCATGTGGTAACAACTGATCGGGGCATCGGCTCGTGCGCCATTCAAAACTGCAGGTGGTTGGTGGCCCATGTCCACGTGGAACCACAGCGTGTGAAGTAGGCTGCGGAAGGCTTCACTATAGGGAACCGAAGCTCAAGTTGTGCCACACAACAGCAGCGCCGCATTGCTTGCGTGGCGGCAAAATTTAAAATGCAGGGACGTCACCGGAACAGATGCTTTTCCAGCTTTCTGTGCATGCGCGGCGATCAAGTTGCAGCAGGCAATTTTTTGGCGATACAGAAACACTTCCGCTGATGGAAAACGGAAGTACTAAATAGCGTTGTGTCATGGGCAGCCACAACACCAAGCGAAGCGCTAAAGGACGAGACTCACGTGCGCACCTATGCAGATCCCTTTTTCAACTTTTCCGCAAGACCTGGGCCTGTTTGCAAGAAACTATCTTAATACAGTCTTAGTTAAGTCCAGACTTAACTGAATCGAAAGGATAGGCCGCTAGCATGGCTGCTTAAGACTGGAGTCTAGACTGGGCTTAAGTCCTGAATTGAATAAGTCACTTGCACGATTACGACCCTAGTGCCATCTTAGTTAAAACAGAAGGACGCCAGGTACCTAAGTAGAGAAATTAGGGAAATACAGGGATGCGCTGGCCCTGTCCCCGCTGTAAGATGTAAGCATTCCGTCAGTCTTGCGTTGCATAAAATACGTGCCATTGCTTTTTGCTGCTTAAGATTGTGTTCCGTGGTAAAATGCCCCAAGTGGCTGCTGAGGGCGTTCAGGGAAACCACCCTGCTGAATACGAGCCGAAACGAAGCGTTCGGAACCCGAGCCGTCTTAAAGAAGTCTGGACTTAGGTCGGACTTTATCGTGCAAGCCGGCCCTGTTTTCCATCCGAACGGTCTTGTTCTGAGACGTCTCACATTCTTTGTGGAAAGAAAAAAAACCTAGTTCCACCTCCTGCGTAAACTCGGAAATGTTGCCAGTTGACAAAGACAGCTTAGAGAGGTATCGAAAGAGTACAATGGTTTAATACTACGCATAGAAAATGGAGATGGAAGATTCTTTCCCATCTCTCTCCCTGCATATGACTTGTTTTGCAGATTTTGTGCTTTCTCCCTGTTTTGGGAAAGCTCTGAAAGCATGCAATGTGCCCTAATAAAGGACACCTGCCTTTCAATTTCTAAGAAGACACAGAAAATATGGAGGAACGAGGCCTTTTTGTTGGAAAATATACCGTACTCAGAAGCTTTTACAGATATCCGCAAATTGACCAATAGCGAAAATATGTCGCAACCGCAATATCGAAAGCGCACCTGTGGCTGGATCGACACTGTACTAACACAGAGCATCGCATTCGCCTTACAGGTTTCATGAGTGCACACCAAATATTATCATAAATGAAGCATAACCATTTTAATAAGAAGAGAAATAAAATGAACTGTTAGTACACCGGTTTTCACTAAGTTTGGCTTTCACCTGCATCCGGAGTCAGCGAGCCGGTTATGAGGAGGACGCGTGCCTATACATTACCATGTTTTTGAGTCTGCTAGCCTTCGTGCCCGTGAGCAAGCACCTCTTTCGGACTGTATACTTTTTCTTCGTCTGGAAGATTTGCTTTGGCAACGTCGTAATAAAAAAAAACGCATATATATCCAATCCTACAGCCCAAAAGAATGGTCAACGAGTGAGACGCTTCATTTCACTGTGCTGATAATACTTTTGCATATTTTAAGCATTTCTTTCAAACATTTTTTGATAATACTTTCGCATATACGACAATATAATTACATAGCGGACTTACCTCAGGATGCACTTCCTACACTGTTTTCGCACAAGTGGCAAACGCATTTCGTGATCAATGGCGACTCATCACAGTCTGTCATCTGCTTTACAGTGCAAATGTGAATAAAAAGTTTCCTGCCTTTAATTAAGTTTCCTTTTTGAAAATCCGCGGCAGGCTGCCCAGTCATCAAGACGGAATAGGGAACCCAAGCTCAAGTTTCGCCGCGCGACGGCTGCGCCGCATTCCTGGCGTGGAGGCGAAATGTGAAACGATGGGGCTTCGTCGGAGCAGACGCTCCGCTAGCTTCCTGTGCACGCGCAGCAATCGCACTGCGCCTAGCAGTTATTTGGCGATACAAACACACTTCCGCTGATGCGAAACGGATATACTAAGTAGCATTGTGTCATGGGAAGCCACAATAGTAGACGAAGCACCAAAAGACGAGGCTCACGTGTGAAACTTTGCAGATTCCTTTGGAAGTGTGTCCGCAAGACCTGTTTTCCAACCGCATGACAGCAATCTGAGAAGTCTCGCGTTCTTTGCGGAAATGAAAAGAGCCAATTTCCCCTTTCTTCGTAAACTCAGAAATGTTGACAGTTGACAAATACGGCTTGGAGAGGTATAAAAAAAGTACAGTGGTTTAACACCATGCATAAAAAGTGAAGAGGATGGAAGATTATCCTGCTTTTTGCTCCCCGCGTGTCTAGTTTTGCCGATTTTCTGTGCTCTCTCCCTGCTTTGTGAGTGCTCTAAAAGCAACCAAATCAACAGATGCGACGTCCGCGATCGAGACTGATGTGTGAATGTGCCCTAAGTGTCCACAGCTGCCTTTTCATTTTTAGATTGACTAAGAAAATATCTAGGAACGAGGCCTTTTTTTTTTTTTCGGGGGTGGGGGCGGCATTGGAAAACATGCCTTGCCGAGACGGTTCTACAAATTTTCGCAAATTGGCCAATAAGTGAACAAATTATTATTATTATTATTATTATTATTATTATTATTATTATTATTATTATTAACGAAGATATGTCGGAAGTGCAGTATAAAAGTGATCCTAGCTATGGCTCGACTGACACTACTCGCACCGAGTACCCCATTCGCGTACAAGGTTCGTGAGTGCAAACCAAATATATTATCATAAATGAAGCACAAGCATTTAATAAGAGCCGAAATAAAACACTTGTAGTACAAGCTTGGATTTCACCTGCCTTCCGAGCCAGCAAGCCGGTCATGTCACGTGCAGCGCACGGAGCACGCATGTGCTTATGAGATGGCTAGCGTTCTTTTCTTTGAAGAAACCCCTCCTTCCGACTACAATAAACCCTCGTTAACACGAACTCGCATATCCCAAAAAATCAGGTAAGTCGAACATTTTCCACACTGCGCTTTCACCTCCCACAGGTGCTATGTATTCGCTCCCGTTATCTTGAAGCATTTTTTGGGCGTAATGCGGATATCTTGAAATTTTGAACGCAAGGACCGAAAGCAAAGCTCATTACCAAAAGGTGATAGGGGCTCTGAGCGAGCGCTTTGTTCTTATACTAGGTGCTGAACGTCATGTTCGAAGAGTGAATACAAAATTCCCGCGAACGCAGCCGTTTTTCACCTTAGGAGCAGTCACGTGAGCGCTGATCGCGTGCGAGGGCTGATGGGTCTCATCAGGCATGGTTCGGTCAGCTGCCCTCCGCATGTGCATACCAACAAGAGCGATTTAGTGATTGTGTGGTTCCGTTTCGTCATGCTATGTGCACGAAGCATTGGCTGATTTTTATTGTGTATGTGGAGTCTGCAACGTTTGCTCCGCAACAATGTTGAATACAGCGGCGGCAAGCAACGGCTTATGCGACGCGTTTAGCAGCTTGAAGTAAGACTAACCGGCCAAGAAGACGCACACAGAAAAAATCGACACAGAAAGAAAGAGGCTGGTTTCTTTCCAGCCTCTTTCTTTCTGTGTCGATTTTTCCTGTGTGCGTCTTCTTGGCCGGTTAGTCTTACTTCATGCAATGCACCAACTAGCCCAACAACGTGTTTTACTGAGTTTAGCAGCTCGAGGGCTCTTTTGTCAGGCGGATTGCCAAAGGGAAGCGGGCAAGCATTACTCAGTTCTTCCTTCAAGAACTTTTAAAGTTAAGCTTTTCCTGAGAATCCTTTTGCGTTTATTACAAAAGCTCCCTTTGTGCAGTGGAGCTTCGACGGGCCGAGGGCCGCCAAAGCATTTTCACTCGTCGCTGCCGCGCTCAGGTTCTGTGTTTGTAGAAAATTTCGCATATCACCTAGAAGCAGCTCGCTAGGCAGCCAATTGCAGAAGGCTTTGGGCTACTCAATTTACGTCCTGGCTTTTTTTTTTTTTTTTCTTTTTTTGTTCGAGTGAAATTGGTTTTCCTAGTCCGGTTTGAGCGAAGAACCTGCAGACAATCACTTCGTCTGATCCGTGCATATATGAGTGCATCGAGAAAATTCAGTAAAAGCTTGGTAGGGTAGTAAAGGAAAATCAAAAGACCAGTGTGGCTAGATATTGTTAATTTTCAAAAGGAGCAAGAGGAAGTCGTTGCTTGCATCGCAGTGTAGTAGCGCACCGCTGAGCTGTGACCTTTTTTTATTTTTTTACACGCGATGCATTACAAAAAAAATTCATCACTGTTTTACCATACATCCTGCTGTTTATTGTTAGAAACGGGATATAGCGTAATTATACTCCCCCTGATCGAACGATGAGGCAGCGATAACAAAGCAATGCTGTAAACGCACCTCTGTTGCAGAGTTCCGTTGCTCCGTGCGGTGTGCACTAGCCGCAACGACAGGCATTGGCAGCGGAGTCACGCAGCTGATCGCCAGGGATTGTCGCCAAGAATTTTTGGCATTTTGCTTAACTCGAAACTCCGCTTATCTCGAAATTTTTCCAGGATTTTACAACTTCGAGTTAACGAGGGTTTGCTGTATATACTTATTCTTCTACTGCAAGATTTCCTTTGATAACGTCGTAATAATAAAAAACAAATCTGTATATAGATCGCATGCTACAGGCCAAAACGATGGCCAACGAACGGGCCACTTTATTTCTTAGTACTGATGATACTTTAGCAGTTTTTAAACATATTATATACGACAATATAATTACATCGAAGACTTACCTCGAGATGCACTTTCTATGTTTTTGCTAACGTGGGACGCATTCACAATCAATATTTACTCATCCTTGTCTGATGTCTGCTTTACAGTGCAGACGTGAATAAAAAGTTTGCCGCTTATAAATTAAGTATCCTTCATGAACATACGCGCCAGGTTGCCCAATCAAGACGGAATGCAGGTGGCATTTCGCGGTGCGCCTGCGGGGGCGCGTCAAGGTGCGTGCTCGTGAGCGAGAAAGCGCACAGCGCACGCCGTGAAGGCAGCGAGCTGAACCGGCGGCGTCGAGTGTGTGCTGTTCTGTTCGCGTGACAAAGCAGCGCGAGACGTCTGCACGTGCACGGAAGCGAGCGAGCAAAAGGAGAAAACTTTCACGGGATGCCTAGGTGGTGCCGCTGCGTGTATCCCCAGTTTCTATTTTTCTGTCAGAGATGGCGCTCCCTGTCAGGGGCAGCAGCGCCGCTCGACGATGCTTTGGAAGCCTATACAGGCAGCATGTCGCGATGCGCCTGCACCAGCTCATGCACGTGCAAGAGAAAGCGTGTGACGCATGCCTTAAAGGCAGCGGGTTGAGCCGGCAGCGTCCCAGTTCGTGCTTTTCTGTCACAGATGATGTTGCCCATCAGGAGTCACAGCGCCACTCAGCGATGCTTTGGGAGCGTATTTGGAGCAGTTCTGCTTCAATATTCCCTGCTGTTAACATGCAGAACATCATGACTGAATAAGAAATATCATCCTTTTCACACTGTTGATATCCGAAAGCAGATGATCATTGCATATTTTCCTTATCAATTAAATTTTCTACAGTGCAAAACGTTCATTTTGTGTTTTCTGTAGCCATTCAATAATTAAACCTCCAGATTTTTTTTTTTGCCTCCCCTTCCTTGAAGTCCTGATAATGCAGTTACTCTGTTGGGAAATCAGTGCATTTCTGATAAATATTTTAACCACGCATAAAGTTGGAGCCTGTTGGACAAGTAAACATAATACTGCCTTCCACCCATACTTTATGTTGTGCTAGCTTGTAGTGTATTCACAGAAAAAATGTTTCCAAATAGCATTTGTATGCACAGATGTACCCATAAAGCAAACCACATTGAGTCTTGAATAGCGTTAAAGTGCAATTCTGATAATTCAAAATAATATCTCGTCCCATGAAGTTTTAGGTAATGAATCTACTGTTGAAAGAAAAAATAGCATACGTGAATGCCTGAGATCCCGAGTCAATTCATACAAGCCGAACATAGAGGTCAACATATACTATGCATCTATGCTTCTGCTGATGCAGCTAACCTTCTTTTTTCCCCTTGCAGCCACAGCTTCACCATTAATCATTTGCTTTAAATTCTATACCTGTTTGTGTCATTACTACCATAAGAGGTTATTTAACTCATTCAAAACAATGGACAGTCATACAATATTGAAAAAGTGAAAGAAAGCTGCAAATAAGGTTAGATAAACAGCCAAACATTAAAACTCGCACCTTCATTAGCCAGGAATTGGTCCCAGTCAAAGAAGGTACCAGGGTCAGGGGTTCGACGGTATCGTTCAGCCCAACGGAAAAGGTCACGAAGGGTCATGTAACCATGGCGGCCAGCAAAAACACCTGTCTCACGCCGGCGCAGCTGAAGTTCAGTCATAACGGCCACCATCTTAACGCTGAGGGAACGTGGTAAAGAACACCGCTTCTCAAGGATGTCTTCCAGCTCCCCTGGTGGCAGTTCCTCAAAGTGCAGCTCGAGAAACCGATTGCGAAAGGCACGTGACAGAGCCTGCAGAAAAACAACAAGCAAGTTTAGTGTGAGCTAAATGTCATTAAAGACCAGATTTTAGGTGAGTGCCTATATGTATGTGTGTGTGTGTGTGTGTATATATATATATATATTTTTTTTTTTTTTTTTTTTTTTTTCTTCTGAGTGTTATAGCTACACCATTACAGCTGGGTTTGATGTATTCGGGTTCAACCGTAATGCCTATCTTTCTTCACATAGTACCTAAAACATAATTTTAACTGCCTATTTTGGTGCTAAAAACATACCTTTCTCTTGCATAAAACCCAGCCTCTAGTTACAACCCATAATGCGCTATAAAAGTATTATTATAAGCAGTTCAAGTGAGTGTAAGTTGTACTAAGCAAATTTCAGGTGTAAGATTTCAGATTAATTAAATTCAAAGGTACATTTTCAGCACTCACTTTTCGACCACCATAACGGCCTGGAGGATTTTGGGTGGCAAAAAGCATGAAGTGCGGGTGGGCTCGCACTACTTCTTGTGTTTCAGGAACAAACAACTCCCTGTTGTCATCAAGTACCTGTAAGAAAAAATATGGGCATAACCATGCCTTTACCAATATTATCTGTATGCATAACTGCCCGCAGACAGCAGATAGCAAGCATGCAAAAAAACACTGAGAACCAAATTAATTTGGCGAACTAGTGCCTAAGAAAGGCAGCTGCACTTGGTTTATATATATTCGACTCTGTCCATCATCATCATCATCATCATCATCATCAGCCTGATTATACCCACTGCAGGGCGAAGGCCTCTCCCATATCTCTCCACTTAACCCGGTTCTGTGCTAGCTGCATCCATTTGACCCCTGCGAACTTCTTAATCTCATCCGCCCACCTAACTTTCTGCCGCCCCCTGCTACGCTTTCCTTCCCTTGGAATCCAGTTTGTTACCCTCAGCGACCATCGGTTATCCTCTCTTCGCACTACATGTCCTGCCCATGTCCATTTCTTCTTCTTAATTTCCACTAGAATGTCGTTAACTTGAGTTATTTCTCTCACCCACTCTGCACGCTT
The DNA here is from genome assembly GCF_055883805.1 of Amblyomma maculatum. Lineage (NCBI taxonomy): Eukaryota > Metazoa > Arthropoda > Arachnida > Ixodida > Ixodidae > Amblyomma > Amblyomma maculatum. The sequence goes on along the minus strand of NC_139344.1, from coordinate 322,719,318 downwards.
TCTATCTCTTAATGTTACCCCTACCATTTTTCGTTCCATAGCCCTCTGGGTTGTCCTCAACTTAAGTAGAACTCTCTTGGTTAGCCTCCACGTTTCAGCCCCATAGGTGAGTACAGGCAAGATGCAACTGTTGTATACTTTCCTCTTGAGCGATACCGGTAAGCTGCTAGTCATAATCTGCGAGTGCTTGCCAAATGCACTCTGTCCAATGAGTCTATAAATCCTAAACTTAAATTATAATCCTGGGCCTAACCTTAAAAGAACACTGCTTCAATGATGATGCAATTCCAAAGCTTCAAGGAACCTCGCAGCAAATTATGCGACTCATCCGCCGCATTACTAACCGCCAGTCCGGCTTGAGGGAAGAGAATACCCTTCGCTTAGTACAAGCCTTTGTGATCAGTCGCATAGCCTATATATGCCCTTATTTACATCTAAACTCAAGAAAGTGGAGGCCGTAATAAGAAAATGCATCAAACAAGCAGTTGAACTTCCCATTCCCACAGCAACAGATAAAGTCTTTGGCTTCTGTGTTCATAACACCCTAAGTGAAATTATTGAAGCGGTCACCATCTCACAATACAAACAGCTATCAGGCAGATGAACAGGCAGATACGTTCTGTCTACACTAGGCATAAATTACGAATGACAAGGCAGACTGGCAACTGACCTTCCCAAACATATACGGGTGATTTTGGTCATCCCCCCGATACCTCGGAACATGCACCCAGATTTCCATGCAGGACGTCGTGAAGAGAAAGCCAAATCTTTGGCCAAACGTTTTCTTAATGATACATCTGTGGTGTATGTCAGTGCAGCAGATTCCTCGGCTGGAAAGATGGTAGCTGTGGTTGCCACAGAACATGGTAAAGTCATAACTGGGGCACTATACGTACTCAATACACACATGTTGGAGAAGAAGCAGTCATTGCTGTAGCCATTGCGGGATTCTCGGTAGAAACCATAGTCAGCGACTCAAAACTGGCGATACGTAATTACACATTGGGAAGAATCACCCGACAAGCAGCGCGTATTGTGCAAAATTGTCAGCCCTCATGGTGCATTTGCTTAATCTGGACGCCTGCTCATGCCTCCCTTGCTGGTTATGAGGCGGCTCATAACCTAGCTCGAGAATTGTACCTCCGAGCTGGGTCGTGCAGCCCACTTACTATAAATTCCGGCAAGGACAGGTTGTTTTCTTATGGAGAAATCCTGCTGAATTACAGGTTTGCCAGACTCAGATTCCCCCCTGCAGACAAAATGCTCTCCAAACGCCAGGCCAAAGCATGGCGTAAACTTCGAAGGAATACCTATCCAGATCTCCAATTATGTTGCCTATATTTGGAAAGACACTATTCAGACAAATGCAAAAATTGTGATGCCAAAGACGAACTAAATCATATGACCTGCAAATGCCCAAAGTCCCTACCTGCGAGCCACTTCATACGCAGCTCTGATCACTGGGAGGCTCTACTGCTCAGCCCCGACCAGCGGACACAGATAAAGCTCATCCAGCTAGCTGAAAATGCCCCCACTGCCCAAGAGATAGCAGCCGTCGTTTAAGTAGAGGGCAGCCATTCGGGTCACTCGTCTGTATCCGTTAGAAATAAAGTTCCCCTACCACCACCCAAAAGCAGCAACGGCAAGCATGAAATGAGACTAGAGGTGTGCACCCAAAACGTCTGCATGCCGCTGTTGAGTGTTCTCAGCTGCTGAGTGTTCTCGCTACGACTCCGCAGCCGATACAAACTGATTAGTACGCTGTCCTAGTTTTTTAATGCAAAACCATCACCAGCCCCTTTGCATGCAACTCTGTCCATTACCATTGATGGTCACTATGGTTCCGAAAGATGAACTATCACATCGTTGTCAGGCATAGCACAGCTCGGTAACATGAGGCATGCAACTGAGCACAATATACAGGAGGAGCAGATGGTATGATATTTGGGCAAAGCCGCCACAACAACTCTTCAATGGCAAGAGCACTGAGAGGCCACTCTTGCGTCGAGATCGAAGGTGACGCCAATGAATCTTCTACATCTACTGCAGCTGCACCAGCTGTGTGCCGCAGCCAGCAGCTGGCGGCGAATTTTCCACTGCCTACAAGAAATCATCACTACACCGCCACTGGTCAAAACCGGCACAAAGTTTTTATGCGGAGCAGGCCACTTATCGGGAGATATAGGCCAGTGATAGTACAATCAGAAAGTTTCGTGATAAATTAGAAGTCTTCTGATCAAATTGGCAGAGATGGCAGGCATGCACTCATTAGTAGCGGTAAGTGTATGCCAAATAGTAACTCTCGAATTGAATCAAGAAATATCCTGAATATTGAAATTAATATTGAATAGTTCAAGTATCGAACACTGTTCAGCAGAGCCGAACATATGCACCACCTTCAAGGGACCCTCATTCAGCCTTCAAGGGAGCTTTATTTGGCCTCCGAGAGACCAGGAGAATTGTCTGAATGATTAGAAAGTTCGAATTATCAAATGCTTGTAAAAAAACTGCTAAGAACTGTTTGCCAAGATTCAGATTTTAGCCATACATGTCAAAAGAGCCATCTATGTTGATAGCTCCAGCCAATTCGGCCATGTCATCTAGGGCGAAATCCAGCGACGGTTCCTTTCGTCGCTCCTAATTGGCTGCCTGTCTTCATGTCCAGCATGATGCAAAACTTCCGGAGGTGGCGGCTCGTTTTTCGCCTACGTCATGGGGCGTGGCCACCACTCTGAAGGAACCGTTTTCCCGGCCGGCGAAAGAACCTCGACAAATTGGTTCGCTTCGAGAGGGAACCGCTCTGCGCTCACTGTTCGTAAACATTGTGCCGCACATGCATCCTCATGGCCGTACTCGAACGGCAGCCCACACTGCAGCCGCTTGAGTCCGAACATGCTATCACAAGACTCGGCAGAGCACACACACACACACACACACAGAAAAAAAAAAAACAAGACGCTTTCTACATATCTGAGGAGTGTTTGCAACAACACTTTAGGCTCATGAATTAAGACTCTGTTTTTTATATATTACCCGGCTTTAACAGATCTCAAAATACAGCACAGAAAACAAAATAATCCGTCAACTCCTACGAATTTGGCTAAGACTGTGTGCCGATTGTGAAGGGAAGTCAGAACGAAGGGGTACGCCGGGCTAGTCGGAAGCGAAGGTGCTCTACGCGCTTCGATTCCTACTTTGCGATCGGGAACTGTCAATCAACAGCAGTGCGACCATTTGCCTCTTGCAGTGCCAGAGAGAAATAATGCGCGCCCGGTTTTTGTTTTTTTTCCCTTATACATCAGCAGATAAGGAGCAGACAGTGGCTGACTGGAACGAGTGCGGTCGGATTCCTTGTGTCATCGCCTGCGTTCTACATTGTGGGGATTCACAATCCCCTTCCTCCATTATAACGCCCGCGCGTAATTAACACGCGTGATTACGCGCGCTGGCAGAGAGGTTGGCGGAGGTGAGGGCACGCTGGCCACCCCCCGCCGCCTCCCGGGACTGCAGCGACGCTGCCGCGGGCTTCCCTCTTTCCTGCCGGCGTAGCCGGAGACCTCCTCTCCCGTTCCGTGTCGAGGAGCGCGACTGCAGCAACTCGCTCGGGGTTCTTCGGCGAATGGGCGCGCAGCGCGCGGTTCATGATTTCCGCCGAGGAGACCACCGCCGTCACCGAGAATCGCCCGCTGACCGTAGGCTCTTACCGCAACGGGATGCGAGCGAGAAGCAGTGTCAGGTGAGAAGACTCCTCCTCTCACCTCCTTGGCGCGCTTCCCCATTAGGTGGTTGTTATTGCACCCCCGTACGCGGCTTTCGCTCGCTACACGGCGGTTGTTCTTAATTGCTATTCTCTTGCCGTGTACTCGAGCAGTGCAATAAACTCTTGTTCGAGTACGCAACTCGGTGTTTGTCCCCTCTGGCCCGAACCCGCCGCAGTGGCGATTTCTCGCACCGCGGGTTGGGGGTCACAGCCCTGTCTGCTAGGACTGGCACGTCGGGGCTAGAAGGCGACTGTAGCGTCTAGCCCCCCCGTGGCGCATTCTCTACGAGAACGAACACCCCCATATTTTGGCGCCCAACGTGGGGCCAGAGGTGTGACAAACCGAGTGTCTGTGCATCGGGTTTCCGACACATAGACTAGCCATGGCAGTGAGCAGGACTGACTTTTCAGTCTCTTCTAATACTGCAGTGGTGATTGCACAACGGCAAGCAAGCAAAACCACCTTAACTGTTCTTATTGCGAGAGATCAGGAGCTGACGCTAGCCACTGTGACCTTGTAATTTTCTGCGAGAGCAGGATGTCACACACGACTCCACCGCTCTGTAGCAGGGTGACGCGCGGACGCTGGTGTGATGGGCATTCTCTCGTAGTGTTTTGACTTACCATGCTCTACGGGAGAACTGGAAACGTTGTAGCGTATGTACTTTAGCACGCGCACGTTGAAGGCATGAGAAGTGTTATTACTATCCTTTCTGCCGCGCCCGTTAGCCAGTTCGTCGCGATGGCTCGCAGCCTCAGAGAAGGGCCGGCCTACCCGGCTTCTCTGAGTTTAAGTGCTGACCGTTTTAATTCCATCAGAGCAGTGGGGAGCCTAGTCAGCCTTAAGGGAGCTTTAGGAACGCGGTAGGATCCTGTTTTTTCTTTTATTTTGTCGACCAGTGTTCGACGGGCTCCGGGAGCCGAGCGGCGCGGCCGCGGCGCACATAAGGGCACGCTGGTATTGCTGCCTGTGCGGGCGATACACAGCTTGTATTGCTGTGAGCGCGTTGGATCCCTGCCGTCAGTACTACAGCACCTTGCGCAATCCTTTCCCCACGCGAAGGATACACTGAGTCCTTCGAGGTTGGTCACGCTGAGACGAGCTATATCGCACATGTGCATCGCTGAGCATGCGAACGGCCCCAAGACTTTTCTTCAGGTTGTGTCATTTCGCTGCCTAGTGATGTGCATGGTGACGTTGTCGAATGGGTAGAACTTGCTCTATAAGTTTGCAACAACGCCACGGTTGCTGCGTTGGGCACACGCCGACGCGCGACAGAGCTGCAAGCAAAGATGGCGGCGCTAGACTTTACACAAAGCGCACCGCAATCCGAGCCCCGCTGCGTGGCCCGAGGAGGACGCACTCCCCCACCAGTAGGCAGCTGCAGCGAGAGGCAAGGCTTGGGATTTCGAGCATCGCGCCTCGTTACGACTTGCGCCCACAGCAGACGTACTCTGACCAATGCGCAGGGAGTAATTTCTTGTGCTGAATATAGATGGGACGCTCTGTTAATATTCAGCGCATTTTGCTTCCAGAGCAAGCACGCGCCTTCTCTTGGAAAAGATCGAGCGGGGGTAGATTTGAAAAAGAAAAAAAATGTAACTAGGGAAAAGACAGCATTGCAGCCAGCAAGGAGGGGAGCCGGCGGAGGCCACGACGACCACTGCAGCATCGAGGAGCAGGCCGTCCAAGGAGTGGCGTTCCCGCAGCCAGAGCCTGCTGTCACCGTCAACCGGGCCAAGACAAACGGTTTCCGGTCGGCTACGGAGCGAGCCAGCCGGAGTTCGTGGAACGGGCCCCTGCGTCCAGCACGACGAAAACTGCAGCAAAGAGCCCGCCTTGGCGCCGTTCGGTGCTCGCGGCCGTGACTTCACCAGCGGGAGCAGCTTGGCGCCCCGCTGCCCTCGCCATCAGCGGCGTCAACGACGGAGGGAAAAGAGGCCGGCCGGGAGCGAGCGGACGACCCGATGAGGGGGGCCTGCAACACGCTACGCAACGCAAAGACGCAGTTCCTGCCCGTCCCCCGGCAGGCTTCCCTGGCTGACCGACGATGAATGCAGCACCACGCCTGCAGCCATCGACACTTCCAAGGCTGGCCCGGTGACGGTGAAGAAGCGGGACCTGCGGCCGCCGCACGTGTGTCCCCAGCTCCAAGGTCGTCTCCTGTGGTCGTCGGCCTTGCCTCCCCCTCCGACACCCGTGGCTGTGAGCTGTCTGCAACTTTTTATATATCGGCACTTTTCTTTGGGTTTAAACGGTTTTCTTTGTGTTTAAAAGTTAAATGGCGTTTAGCCGGCCCCCTCGATATATCCCTCGGTGAACGTGACTACTTTTAGCCGTACGGCGGTTTTAAGGAGGGGGGGATGTGGGGATTCACAATCCCCTTCCTCCATTATAACGCCCGCGCGTAATTAACACGCGTGATTACGCGCGCTGGCAGAGAGGTTGGCGGAGGTGAGGGCACGCTGGCCACCCCCCGCCGCCTCCCGGGACTGCAGCGACGCTGCCGCGGGCTTCCCTCTTTCCTGCCGGCGTAGCCGGGAGACCTCCTCTCCCGTTCCGTGTCGAGGAGCGCGACTGCAGCAACTCGCTCGGGGTTCTTCGGCGAATGGGCGCGCAGCGCGCGGTTCATGATTTCCGCCGAGGAGACCACCGCCGTCACCGAGAATCGCCCGCTGACCGTAGGCTCTTACCGCAACGGGATGCGAGCGAGAAGCAGTGTCAGGTGAGAAGACTCCTCCTCTCACCTCCTTGGCGCGCTTCCCCATTAGGTGGTTGTTATTGCACCCCCGTACGCGGCTTTCGCTCGCTACACGGCGGTTGTTCTTAATTGCTATTCTCTTGCCGTGTACTCGAGCAGTGCAATAAACTCTTGTTCGAGTACGCAACTCGGTGTTTGTCCCCTCTGGCCCGAACCCGCCGCAGTGGCGATTTCTCGCACCGCGGGTTGGGGGTCACAGCCCTGTCTGCTAGGGCTGGCACGTCGGGGCTAGAAGGCGACCGTAGCGTCTAGCCTCCCCGTGGCGCATTCTCTACGAGAACGAACACCCCCATAACATTTACAGCTATTCATGGAAAGTTCACACACACTTACGACACTTGAGCAGCCGATAAGGTTGAGGACGCTGCCTTGCTGCATAGGCAGGCGGTCATGCTGGCGCGGTGCCCGTATCAATCAGCTCGCTCATACCCGCGACGGCGGCAGCAACTTTTCGGCCATGGAGCTAGCGTAATAATGACTGCATCACTACGGGCGTTGTAGATCTAGTTCTTAAAATATCTGCCATTCTATGCGAAAGACGGAACTTCGCTGTGCGCAAGAAAGCAGACGACAACGCCCGCCACATGTGCGACACCATCTAGCGGCGGAAAAGGTACTCATGAGCCAAGAAACCTGCTCGGCAGTTGTTAACAGGAAGTTTCCAACAATATTTAAGTCTGTTAGTATTAAGTTTGCATTACTATGCCATTATCAGGTTTATTTTGTGCTTAACATCACTTCGGTACATGTATTTGGTCCCAGATAAAGCCGCACGCTCGTGGCGGACACGCCTACGTTTGTGCCATTGCCGATTGGCCGCTGCCTTTCCTGTCCTCCTCGCGAGGTAGCGCCCGCTGTATTGCTGACGTCAAATTGGAGTCATCCTGAAAGGGGACGGTTTCCAAAAGGAACCTCTGCTGGATATGGCCCCTGGTCTCGTGATGTCACACAAGCTCACCTGGCCATGCCATCTGCCAACTACCAGGTGTCAAAGGCATGCTCATGATTGTTCGTTCACAATGACAACTATGCCAACGCCAGGTTTTCTGTAGAACGGGACCTCTAAATGCTATTACGTTAATATGGTAATACAAAATGTGCAACAAAAGTGCTGCTTATTTCCACCATGTATTTCTGTCATGTACTCTATGATGAGGCCCCTACTGCCAATAGGCTACCACATGCATGTGACATAAATAGCAACGGTTGAAGTAGATCGGGAATTCGGTGGGCGGTTGCATTTTAATAGAGGTGAAATGCAAGGCGCCCATGTACAGGGTCATCCACTCTTAGGACAAACACGCGAAGATGTGGTCGCTCTCTTCGAAAAGTCGTTGCATCTGACACGGGCACACATTGAAGCAAAGTGGGGCTGACTTTGAGAGACCTAGAGGTGGTGCTTCGTATGGGCTGCCATTCAGGACTCTCGGTGGCTCCGAAGAAAGCGACCATGTGTTCGAGCGTTCACACAAAGAGTGGACGACCCTCGCACTATGTGATGACAGAGCAAGTTAAAGAGCACCAGGTGGTCAAAATCATATAGAGCCCTCCACTACAACACCCTCATAACCTGAGTTGATTTGGGATGTCAAGCCTCATAATGCCACGACACCACCGTTACTACCTTTCTTCCTTGTTTTTGCATGTTTACAATGAACTGATGCCTAATAAAAAAATGTGGTTTTAAAATCACTAAACTGCACCATTTGGCCCTACTTGGTTTAACCTGTTTAGACGCTCTATGCACAACTGTGCACAAAGTGAACTACTCCGAGCTGAGTTCACTGCACTTGTCAATGATTTCTTAGTTTCAGGGTGGCATAGCTAAGACTCTGCGTGCCTCAAAAATGGAGAGAGAAAATAAGACCAGGTAAAACCATGGAAGAATGGGTAAAGCCAAAAAAATGTTGTGACCGGCATAGCCGTCCGTGGCCATACTTTCTGTTCCATGTGATCTGTGAGACTTAAAACTAAATGCTCACATTCTACTTTTGTAAATTTGGAAATACAAATATAATTCTTACTGCCGGCACAGTCACAGCCAATACCCAAGTAAAGCTATGGTGTCGGATGAGCGCTGTTAATCTTGCACCAGCTAAGCCCCGTCCAGGTATGGTTGGTACTAAGTAGAGGTGTGCAAATATTCAAATTTTCTAATACAAATCAAATATGAATATGCAAAAAAATTGCCTTCAAATATCTAATCAAATATCTGATCAGTAAAAAAACTATCGAAAATTCAAAATTAGCACAGCACCGTTTGTCTTGTTTATTTCAAAATTCACTTGGTATTTGCAAATAAAATTAAACTAGAATTTCACAGAAATGTACATCCTGCTGAAATCCAGTCTAAGTTTCATACAGGATTTCATATAGTACCAGTTTTTCTACAAGAAATACTTGCATGTAACAGGGCAGAGCTGTCATATCACTGCTGAATACAGCAAGATCTAATTAATTTGACCTCAGGGAAACAGAAAAATTTCCAAATTAACTGCAAGCTCAAACTATCCAATGAAGCTGGAAAAAGCTGCCAAAAAACCGTTAGCATCCCAGTAATTTCATCTGATCAACACCTGTACGATGGGTGCCAGCTGAAGTAAGAACAACGTTTTCCTCTTGTTTTGACAAGTGCTTCCCTTTGCGCATACTGTCGGGAAGACCCTCTTCACAAAAGGGAAAGCCCCGTCATGTTTTGAGGATGCCTCACTGCACAGCCCAAGCAGTCAAGCATTGCGGTGAAACGTGCAGTGTGGGCAAAGTGATTAGAAAATTTTTCGTGTAATCAGAAATTTTTGAATATGACTCAAATAACAAGCATATTCGATTCGTACTGAAAATTTCGAACACTCACACACCTGTAACTATAAGCGATCGTATTGCAGAGTTGATCGTGCACAACGGCAAGCGTGACGAAACATGAACGGCCTCTTCTCCCAAATTAAGCTGACTTAGTTTTGCACCAATCCGCGGTAAAGAAACTATTAGCCGCACTTAAGCCAGCTAACTGATAGCAATCGTATGGCATTTGACATGATCATTGGTGGTACTGGGCATTTTCCACGCATGGTTCTTCCACTACTATGAACAGTAGTTGATGTGCACTCATCAACTACTGTTCAGTGCTTCATGCGGTGAAGCCTCACACGTGATACAGGCTATCTGTGAGAGGGCAACACGGCTGTACAGCGCCGCACAGTCTATGATGGGGAGGCCCTTACAATTTTAAAGTCACGCTTTGACGCTCCCGACAGTGAGCACGCAAGAAAGCACTGATGAAAATGAAAAATACAGTCATTGTCGCACTTTTCTCACCTAAAAACCAGGTGACCATTGCTCAATTTTTCGACAAATAAATTTGGTTTGGTTTGGTTTGTGGGGATTAACCCTTTAAGCCACCAATTTATTTTCCGAAAAACGTACCAAAATCGGCAATTTTTTTTTTTAAGTGACCATAACTTTCTCTGTGTAATTATGGTTCTGAAAATATATTACTTCAATGGTTTGTGGTTAAAATTAACACTAAAAGTTAAAAAGAAAAAACTTCACGAGGGTGGCTTTCCCACAGTGCATGCGCATTGTGAAATGACTCTTTTGAGTTTTCAATTAGGCGCCAAAGGCGCAAAAAGCGTTTTTCATGGTCTACCATCTCCCTCTAGTGTTCAAAATCACAACCAATGCAACTGACGACCGTAACTCGTCTTTCGAGATGGCAGCACTGCAATATCGGGCCAGACGAGTGTAACTCATCAATGGCGATTTTGGTATGATCTGCCATGACGAGTACAGCTTGGGGTTGGTGGTTAAAGGGTTAACGTCCCAAAGCGACTCGGGCTATGAGAGACGCCATAGAGGAGGACTCCGGAAATTTCAACCACCTGGGGTTCTTTAACATGCACTGACATCGTACAGCACACGGGCGCCTGGCTTTTCGCCACCATCGAAAAGCGGCCACCGAGGCCGAGATGCGATCCCGCATCCTTGGGAGCAGTAATCGAGCGCCGTAACGACTGCGCCACCCCGGCAGGGCCAAAATAAATTTACTGTAATGCAAGTGACTCTTGCGAGTTTTTTCAAGGTCATTTTATAGTTAGAACTTCAGATACTCATAATTTGTTCTTCCAGTACTCCGAAGTTTGAATTGAGGAACTTTTACTGTATGCTACTTTCAATGAAAACACAAAATCGGCATCTGAGAAGGTTAAAAAAGCAATCTGAAGTCCTCACTTTGAGCTAAAAATCACTCTTTGCACACCCTACAGTTTATTACCATACAACACCCTGAAATTAAAATGCACGTGAAATCAGTTTACATCAAGCCTTCAACAAGAAAACAAGCAAAAAAGTAAGCAAGCAAAGCGACTGCCACCTCACACCAGCAGCTATGGGTCACATACTTAAAGCACCACCCTGAAGCTATTACTGTCAGCCAAGCACAGGATTATTGGAAGATTTTAACTTTGGGCGCATGATATCTGTGGCATACAGCTAGTTGTGTAGCTGCATATTGTAATTTTCTCATGATAAGCAGCTAAATGTGGATGGGGGCCTTCTTCACTTGAAAAAAATTGCAGCTCATAACATGTGACAGGGTTTCTGCCAATAATAAATTTGCAATTTCAAGCTAGTTGGAGTGGCACAGCTGCAGGCTGAGAATGATGCACTTACTCGGTTCAGGGCTTCCAGAATCTCCGAGCATGCCAGGTTGAGCTCATCCAGGATTATCCAGTGACCCTGGCGCATGGCTTGCACTAGGACACCCTCTCTGTAAACTAATCGACCAGTGCCAGGCTCTGCTCCATAGCTCCCCAGGTACTCCTGCCAAAAGAGTACCACACACAACTTTCTTCTAGAAATTTTACTCCGTGTCACCTCCACAAATTCACATGAGGTGCTCAGCAGGGCTCTGAAGCTTGGCCCAAGTTTTTCTTCATTTTCGTCTCAGTATTTGAGCACAGTTTTAAGCTCCAATACCACACCATGTATTCCTACTTCTCAATTCCCAAAAATCACCTCATAAAATGCTCTCAAAATGTTGTTGGACCACATCTTTCAACTCTTTGCCACGAACACATCAGCATTCTCGCAGAAGTTTCTCCAGGTGGCAAAAAAAAAAAAAGGCACTTAGAACAATGCCCAAAAGCAGCAGAGCATTTGTCAGTTCCAGAGCCACACAGCATTCCATGCCACAAGAAAACTGCAACAGGATGTGTATCGACTAAGGCACTGTTCACAAGCAAGCAGAAATTTTTGGCTCTATTTGTATAACATAACGCCACTAAACAATACCTTGGACCTCAAATGCTCTCCTTATTGTGGTTTTAGGTCAACAGAAAATGTAATGTAACTACAGTCGAAACGAATTCTAAGAAAGTCACAAAAAATTTCAATCAGTAAGATGAGCATGAAGGGGTGAGACAATCTGTTCATCTTATCAGAAGTGCCCCTAGATATGATATTGAGCATGACAGGTGTGTCCAAATATATCTAGACTACTGTCTGTATCAATATTCTAGATTAAAACAATCAATAAAATTGCCTTTCAGAGAGAGGAACTGTTGATAGAAAATTTATTGCACTACTTATTAGGTGAGGTGAACAAACCGAGTGTGAAATTAGCTCATGTTATCCTACTTCAACATAGCAATGGTCTAGCTCTTTTTTGCCACATCTTGCTCGTATCCCTGAGTGGCTGCTACTTTTTTTTATTTTTTGCTCTCAATCTCGCCTTGCATGCTTCAAAGGTGTCCAGAAGGATTGCCATTGTCTCTCTTATCCCTCTTCCTGCAGCCTAGCTGTTAACCACTTAGCAGTCAGTCAGACCTCATGCCTGCTAGAAGGCTCAACGTTAGGGTAGACAAGAAAGACCAAGTCGTTTCCGTCGCCAAGCGAGAAACAAATTGGCGGCATAGCAAGACCGAGGCATGGCAGCGGCAGAGTCTCTCAGTCACGTAGACCATACCACAAAGACTAAGTAGTGCCTTATGGCCTGTACATCCCCAATGCCACTGCCATCAATCGCGTCCTAAGCACTTGGAAATTTGCATCAGCCTAGTGCATCAGAGTCAAGAATTTATAGTCTGTAGAAGAAGATTTAATTTACGACGTCGAGGGCGGCGAGGAAGTGAGGAGATCAAAACCAGCACAATCTGCGCGATAGCAATTCCACAGACTGCTTCTTTTTCGTCACCGTCCAGCAAAGTGGTCCATCTACTTCTTCACAACGCCCCCCAGAGGAAAAAGAGCCATCCTGGCGACTTAAGGGGACGAAGATACAATGGTGTCGCAGAACGGCTTAAGGCAGTGTACATGTACAGTCTCACGGCCATAGCGCCAGAAATCGGAAGATGGCGTAAGCGGCTCAACAATGTAGTTCACTGGTGAAGTGCGGTTCAATGTAACTTGTAAATGTCTCGCCGAGCCGCTGTGTTCGATAGTGCAGGCGTTGTTCGGCGCGGAGCTTGCGTACAGCAGGATGACCAAACAACGGTTATAAGATTCGCCTTGAAGGAGTCCCAAGTCATGATATCGGATTCGTGGTTACGATAACACAAGGTGGCAACTCCAGTCAAATAAAAGATGACGTTCGTTAACTTCATGGCGTCATCACGCCACTTATTGTATGAACTCACTCGCTTGTATGAAGCAAGCCAGTCATCACAGTCAGTGCCATCAGTCCCACTGAAGAACGCAGGGTCTCGCTGGCGTAAGAAGCCAGAGCAGACGACCAGCGGGGTCATCAGGGCGGCCGGTGGGTGTTAGTCTTCGGACATACGAGGTGCCAGTAGCGTGCTGGGCCTCCAGCGTGAGGCAAGGGTATCAAGCTGCACCTCCACCAAATGTAGAAGAAGGTTTAAGACGTTGAGGACGGCATCGAGGTCGAAGAGGAAGCGGGGTGATCAAGACCAGCATGATCTGCGCGATAGCAATTTCACAGACTGCTTCCTTTTCGTCAGCGTCCAGCGAAAGGGTCCATGTTCTTCTTCACATCATATATAAACTAGGCTTTGACGTGCAGATTTCATTTCTTCTATGATGATATGAATTTCAGGTGATGAAAATATTTTTCACAAGAATGAGGAATTTGTGTCGAGATTTCACTGTACGCCCACTTTCCCAAGCAAATGCAAAAGGTCAGCACGCAATGCTTTAAAGAAGAGAGCATAATTTATTTTGCTCGCTCGTAATTCCCTTTTACTATGGCTCACCTCAAGGTCCGTGTGCTCATGGTTGTTGACCCGGACGCAGACGTGTCCCGTGCGGGCTGCTAGCCAGCGCACAAGGCTGGTCTTTCCCGCTGATGTCTCTCCTTGAAGGAGTACAGGGTGGCGGCCACAGGCGGCTGCTCGGGCCATGTCACGCAGGTTGTTCCGCACTGTGGCAGTCAGCACATAGCCTGGGGGGTCCTGTGGCTCCAGAGGTCCTGTGGGCACCCAATAACCTTCAATCTGCACTGCGTTCACACCACGTGGTGACTGTGGTGCCCGAGGCACCTTGGAGCCCAGCAGAGTCTTGCGAATCATTGACTCTACAGCAGCATGGGAGCTGCGATCCAGAGATGTCAGAAAGCTGAGGCAGAAACCCTGCGCAGAAGTGAGAAACAGGAGCTCAACCACAAAAGCGTACTTTATGCTTGTCCATTAGCACTTGGCATGTTGGAAAGCAAAAGCAAGAAGGTATAACCCCATGCAAGCTGCAGCTCGTTTAGGCTCGTCACCAGACAGTCACAATGTGAACACCCAGTAACTACACTGAAGCAATCATACAGATCGCAAATGCATGAAGCCTTCGAGACAAAAGCTCTACAACTATGCTTTTTTATATGGTTATCAACAGGCCTAAAGCTTATGAGTATCAACAGCGTCTCATTTTTTCTCCTCAGCCTTGAATTTGAAGTAAGTGCTTACAGTCGTGGCATCCAAATGTATGACATTCTCCAAAATGAGATTATCAAAGCGGCATACTTTGAAGCTAAGCTTACCATTCCTCCCCAGGCCCCCTATTGTAATCTGCTGTGCGGCCATCAGCCGAAAGCTTCCGTACTAAACTATGAAGCTAGTATGGCAAGGAAATATACTGCAGAAACCTGCATATTAATACGAGATTTTCTTCCCAATTTTTGTCATGTCGTATATTTCCGCCTCGTATTATATGCGGATCCGAACATATTTACTCCTAAATTCGCAGTTTCGGCAGCGCTATCAGCATCAGGCTTCCAACCAGAGAAAGCACTGCCTAGCGGTGGCACCTACTGTTTCGGTGGTTTCAGTTTCACCACACTAATCCCGCGATCCTCACGACCACGGTGGCCGCGACACACACACGACTAGAAGGAAGTTGTTTGCACTTCACATGATGTAGGGATGGCGGAAAGATTGTTCGGCACGTTGCGCACACACACACTCACAGGCCTCCCCAGCCATGCTGGCCATGCCCAACAGCCGAATCACAGGTGCTTCACCAGTATTCCCAAGGAGCGCGTCATTTTCACTTTCGAGCAAATGGGGAATACCGAGTGCATTTAAGGTACCGATGAGAGTTTGTATTGAAAAATGTCTCCAGCAAGAGACTTTCAGCAGACGATACACGATGATCGCGAAAATCCCGAATTTGAGAACGTTTCCTGGGCGCACATGCCATGCGCCTGCGCGCGGCACGGAGCATGATGGCCGGCTGCTCGTTCATCGCCGTCCAAGCTGGAAGTGGCCTACTAGTTTTAGAAAAACGTGAAATTCTCTGATCAAGCATGTCGGCGCAAGAAAAAAAGTGAATCAGCACCGGCACATGATGGTTCATGGCATTATTTGACGCTCGACACCTGGTGCAGGGTGGCATTGGACGCAAAAGCCCGGAGCGCATAGGCTTCGTGGGGCAACTGCGAAATGTAGTGCAAATAAATACTTTGCTGCTCTTTCCTTTCTCGCATTATACGCAGGCGAAAACTTTCTTCTGTTTTTGATATCCCGAAATTACATCCCATATTTATATGCGGGTTCATATTATACACGGGTTTTTACGCTATGGTGACACAAATGTAGATGAAGAAATAAGCACAATAACAGCAGCCCAGTACAGTAGAACCTCGGTGATACGAATCTCATGGGGTCGTGAAAACATTCGTTTCATCCGAACATTCGTATCACCAAAACGAACGAAATTAAATATGCAGAAGCATAGGAAAGGCAGTCGCACAGATCTATTTACGTCCAAAAAAATTAATTACGGTCGCGCGATCAGAGCTCGCCACTAGCAGCGCACACAGCGCGACAGGCAATCGTAACGTCGACGACGCGCGGGCTGTGTGCCTCCGCGAACTTCTCGCGGTGCGTACAGCACTAAAAGAGATGGCAACATGCCAGCCGCGCAGCACTGCAAACTGCTCGCGGTGCGTATAGTGCGACTAGCGGTCACGAAGCCTACCATTAGCGGC
Source organism: Amblyomma maculatum (assembly GCF_055883805.1). Classification (NCBI taxonomy): domain Eukaryota; kingdom Metazoa; phylum Arthropoda; class Arachnida; order Ixodida; family Ixodidae; genus Amblyomma; species Amblyomma maculatum. The sequence continues at coordinate 322,703,366 of NC_139344.1, read as the reverse complement.
CCGTGTGCGCCCACCGCCGCGTGCGCCGCCGACTGCTACTCATGGCCGCGCACCGCTGCAAACCTTTCGCGGTGTGGAACGATCGCAATGCCAGTGATGTGCGGCCCGCCTACCTCCGCGTACTTCTCGCGCTGCACGGCCCCGCAAACTGCTCGCGGATCGCGATCGCGAAGCCAGCGATGTCCGGTCCGTGCGCACCCGCTGCGTACGCCGCCGCCAGTTACGGCGGTTGCTATGTCTGTGGTTTGTGGGCCACGCGCCGCTGAACGCTTTTCGCGCCGTGAGCCGGACAGAAAATTGCGACGTCGGAGGAGTGCGGACCACGCGTCACCGCAAACTGCTCAAGATGCATACATACAGCGCGGCTGGCGATCGCAGAGTCAACGATGTGCAGGCAGTGCATAGTGCTCAAGGTTGTAGTTGTAGTTCGCGCGTTGTATCATTCGTAGTGGCACAGGAGAGTGTTCGGGCCATCCGAAATTTTGCACATTGTAGACAATGCACTATAGTTGGGGAATTTCGTGAATTCGTAAAATTCGTATCAACCGGATTCGTATCACTGAGATTTTACTGTAATTTGATTTTCATGCCCCCCCCGCCCCCTTTCTGAGTAATGTTTTGAGTTATGGGGCCAGCAAAATTTTCCCCATGCCATTTGTCATCGTATCACAACAAGACCACAAGAATTGGAACTTCATATTGACAGCTTCTAAACAGGATGCCATGGTAGCTATCACTAGCTATCACTGACCGCTTTACAAGGTTGTTATAAAACAGCAGCTAAAGCACGGACCTGGTAGAGAGAGTGTGGCCAACTGCCACAGGGGTCGGAAGCTGCATGGCGCAGTGCACGGCAAAGGGTTCGCAGGCTGTAGTGGGGACGGTTGCCCGTGCCATCAGCCAGGCTCTCTTGTGCGGCTTTCCTCAAGCTCAGGTAGAGAGACACGCAGGATTTCAGCAGTGGTGCACCACAACCAGACAAGTAGGCACCCACCACCAGCTTCAGGTCGCTCTCTTCCAAGGGCTCCTCCAAATAAACCTCTGTAAAGCTGCCATTCCCATTATGATTTTCTTCTCGCATTCAGAAAAAGTAAACTTGTTGCATCCAAATAAAAAAAACAATACAGCCGAACCCAGATATATCAAATTGTTGCCAATATCAAACTACCTGAATGTCCTCTTGGAACTTCCAGGCATATTAAGTATAGCACTGTTATTCACATTTATAAAATCCAGTGGACAGGACATGCAATTTGTCAAATTGCACGCCACGCCTTTGCAAAGGGTGTTTCTCCTGACGGTGCTCTCATGATAACTTTGTGTGCATGGAGCCAAGTCGGCTGATCATCCTTGGCCATCTGCTGGCAGCAGAAACGTTGCAAAACAGTATGATCAGATGAACGTCAAGTCTGCTTGAAAGCGGCTTTCGGTTTGGTACGCTTGTTTTAAATATGATGGTGCTGTCATGTGGAGAAGCCACAGTTCAGTGCACCAATCATCGCACGTTGAAACCACCCCTAGCTGACTGAGGGCAGCGGCGGCAGCAGTACAGTACATTAACACAAAGACGCATAATAGATAGCAAGCTGACGACATTGATTTTTACAGATCCTAAGAAGCATAAAAAAGTTAAATCAGTGCATAAAGTCTTAAGAAAATGAAATGTACTCATAACTGCAATGTGAACAGTAAGAAGCACCAGAAACACAGTGAACTTAATGGTGCCGGATAACATTAAAATAATGGAATTATTTTTTTTTAAAGCTGGGGGTACCCTTTAGCCATTATGCGAGTATAAAACTGCACTGAAAAGAGAAGCACAGGTATCAAAACTGCTAAAAAAAAAAATTTTCCCTTCACTCACCGGCTTCGAATCCCTGCAGGCAGATCTTTCTTGCCTACATCTGTGGCAGGGTTCATACAAGCAAACAGCCGAAATTCAGGGTGCCTTTCAACTGGTTCATGGTCACTGCAAAAAAGACAGACATTACTTCCTAGTATGTATATATATAACCTCATTCAGAAGGAAAGTTATGCAGTAAAGTCCAGCCAAGTGAGTGGCCTTGTGAAGCCCCGAACACTACTAAACTAATTTACATAGCATTTCAAGTGATCAAGTACAGGTGCATAAATGACGCAGGTGATGCCCCACAGCAAGCTGAGACATTTAAGCACCTTCCTTATCCTCAATACCAAGAAATGGTGTTCAGACTGCAAAATCCTCTCTTAGCATTCCGGATAGGAAAGGAACACCTCAATTTGTTACCGGGCACGCCACCTAGTCATATACTATGCGCATTTCCTTTCCTCCATTCAAAGAGGGGGTCTAGATTGCGAATAAGACTAGACTGGAATCAAGACCGACTTCACTGCTTCGTGCAAGCGGGCCCAGGTTTGTGATACGATGATCATGCATAAGAGGTATCGTATCGCCAAGAAAGCTGCCATGCACAGTACCCTCTTTCAAACAGAACCGGTGAGCTCCCATCCAAAACAGGGGCCAAGCTCTCCAAGGACTCCCCTTCAGCCAGGTTGATCTCATCCAAAAGGACCCAGGAGCCCTGCTTCAGAGCATGTACCAGGGAACCCTACACAAGAGGCAACAAAGCATAATTCCCATTATCAGTATGTTGAACCACACTAGCAACCTAAGGGCAACATAATTTTCAACACAGCTAAAAAAAACAAGCATATAATCTAAATAATACCTATAGCAGCCTAAATAAGCAACTTTCAGCCAACTCCATGTGATCTACGATAGCAACCCTCTGGTACAATGGGTACCCCGAAATTCCCGAATAAACGTGAGACAAGAAGTTTCTAAGATACCGGTAAATTCAAAAATGATGAAGCGGGCACAGGCGCGGGGTAGAATGCTCATGCCAGGCCCACTGGTCGTATATCTCATCATCATGCCATCATATCATCCTGTTTCCATCATGCCAACATGTTACATCGCCTGCACCATGTAGCATCTTGGTGGTGGTGCAGGCATATGCCATACCTTTTCATTCTGTCCCTAGAACAAAGCCTTTAAGTTGTCTTGGTCACCGGCCGTGGCTACCAGAACTCTATAGCCCAGCTCTATACCAGTTCAACTTGACCCAACTTGACCCAACTAGACCAACCGCTGACCTCAGCCTCGTCCCTAGCCCTAGCCACAACACAAGACAACAAGGAAAAGCTTGGAACAGATCTCACCAAAACCATGACGAAGATTTGATCCCACAACTATTAAAATCTAAGGTAGCACCCCTACCCACGCCAAATGGCATGTCTATGGACCTTGGTCTCTGGCAAATGGTAAGCGCAGCACCTGACGCTCCATGGGGCAAACAGTAATCAATTTTATTGTGACAGCAATACTACGCCAGGTTTCAGCCTGTCGCATAGTCCCGGGAAGGGCCACGTTTGACCTTGAACAGCCGCGAAGAAGACTAAGACGAAGAAGACGAAGATGAAGAAGACGAAGAACGCTCGGTCACCCGCAGCTAATGCTTTTGCTCCACATTCGGTTCAGCAGCATTGAACCCTTCTCGTTCATATGTGGGCTGGTAGCTTACGCCCTCGCGTCATACTTTTAAAGGATGTGCTTAAGTGTCCCCAATAATGTAGCGCCTTACACTGATAAGGCGTGATAGGGGATTAATGTAGCAGGCAAAAGAAGCTCCCGTTGCTATCGCAATTCCACTAGGTTTAACCAGAGTTAAACCACAACTAATTTTTTTCCAGTCATTGTGGTGGCTAGCACTTCATCTTCCTTTCTTCTGCCTGCTCATTGTCACTTCACGCATCATATTTCAAGCAGTCAATTGGGACAATCACCCAGTAGTGCTGGGTCATGTTACAAATACAATGGCAACAAAGTGGACAGCAGCGAGGGCTCAAAAGTATATACTATCTTCATCGTGCCATAAGTAACTGTGATATTTTCAGTGAGTTTCATGCTTTCTTTCTAGGAAATTTGACCACAGTGGTAATTAGACTCAATTTATTGGTTACGCACACAAGGTTTGAGCTTCGGAGCATGTCTCCTCTGTTTTAAAGTTTGTGAAGCGTCAGTATAAAATAATTTTTCTGAAATATCTGGATTTCAAGAACCAAAAGAGACAATCATCAAGAGCGGCAAGAAATCTATTTGGGATCCAGCAAACTAGAAATACTTTTACTTTTGTTTCCTCCATGGCCACCATCTCTGCTTCCTTTTGCCTGACCTTTTGGACGATTACTGTCTGCCTGAACAAGAAGAGGTCTTCAAACATTCAAACCATAGCCTCCCTGAAGAGGCTTATCTGGCGGCTCCCAAAAATGTTAAACTTTCTAGCAGTTTCACCTTCTTTTCTTTTTTTCTTATGGCAAGTTGGCAGGCCCCGTCTCCAGTCCTTTTCTGACATGCCTGTGACTTTCTGCCTACAGCTGTGTGTTGATCAATAATACTCGCTGAGGGGCTTGCTGGTGCACATTCCCTTGAAAAGATATAGTGCCAAAAACGAACAGCACGCACATAGGATGCACCTGTCCTGTCTCTCTATCTGTGTGTTGTCTGCTTTGGGCGCCACATCTTTTCAAGGAAAATTTTGTTGCATCGCGTGAATCCCATGCAGGCATATTGAGTGGTTCTTAATGAATACATGAAATTTTCAATAACACAGCTGCTTCTGCGTGCTCCCAATCTGGAGATATGCTTGAGCACTTCAGGCAACTTAATTCATTGTACTAGTTCCTCCACTGGCACACCGTTTTACTGCTAATTCCCCCACTGTCCGTTATTTCACATAAATTTGACGTACAAGTTAGCAGAACGCTTAAGCTCCCCCTGTGTGCGTATTACACGAAAAAGTTAATGGCTTCCATCTCCACCGCTCCTTGTAGACCTTCGTTCAAGTACAAGCACTTTGCTACTCGCTTAATCCCAAATCCCTTAATCTGTGCCTCTATTATATCACACATACTAAATAGCATAGTCATAAGCTATCATATTACACGAAAGACCACCCGACATGAGTATAAAGCCCTGCTTTAACAAAAACCATGCAATCGTGCCTGCGTGGCACAAGTGTAGCCCGTCCAACTCTCGGGATCCAAGGGTCCCAGTTCAACTCCCATCTCACAAGGCCTACCCGAGTTGGCAACTTCGGCAAACTTGATGTCCTGTCCCCTTGTGACGTCATACAACCCACTGACAAACCGGTACCTGGCCATGTGATTTGACAACTACCACCTACCTGCATGCCAGCGATTTTTAGCTCAAAATGTCAATGCCAATGCTCGATTTTCTGTGAAATCTGGCCCTTCACTCTGTTATATCAACAGCTCCATCTAGTCTAATTCCAAAAAGCAAGAATATATCTCAACTAGGAGGACCTCAGAGGGAACAGTGGAAGAGGATGGGCAAGACCCAAAATGACAACCCCACTAGAGCAAGGCCATGGGTTGTCCACTTGATCTTTCTCTTCCACAGGGCATAAATCTTTCTAGATACACTTCCTGCTCCTCTTGCCCAGGATTCCCAGGTTTTCAAAAATTCAAGATATTTAAGGGTTGCAGGGGAATGTGTGAATGCTGCTTACCTCAACAAAGGCAAACGTGAGCTTATTTTCAGCCTGGCGCACTTGAACTTCAGCTTTGCGCAGCTGCTCACCAAATGCTTGCCAGCGCTCCAGCTGATCCTTGTTGCTGCCACAGCCTAACATTCACGAAAAGGAACAAGTAATCAGTTCATGAACATATAATAACTAGCTTGCGAACAACAATAGGGGTTCCATGATGATGAACTCTGAAGTTTTGCAGTGCCGGCCGAAACAAGTTTTTATGAGTGGGTTATAGAAACACATACCTTCTTCCAGTTCTGGTTTGCTAGCATGGGAGTTGCAATGACATTAATTTATGCTGTGCATACACTTATGCATTATGTGCATAATTTATGCTGTGCATACAAAAAGCAACAAACCTCTGATGTGCTTCCAAATCAGTAAAACAAAAACACTGACAATGGACCTTAACAATATTTCAGTAAACGAAATTAAACATTAAACACTGCAGCAACTTCAACACCAAGCTTAATATAAGCCTGTACATTACCATAAATGACTTGAGATTTACACAGTGCGGGCAAAGCAACTAAAGAAAAGAAAATTTCACAATAAGTTCTGCCTTTAAGATAAAACCTAAGATGATAAGGTTAAGATGATACTAGCATACTTTTTTCAAGAGCAGATATAGTAAATATTGAAAGACAAGCAAGTAACTGGCTAAAGAAAACTTTTGATATGTCTGAATGATAATAAATTAGCACTTAACAAGAACGAAACAAGATATATTAAGTTCAGACCAAGAAAACAAATGCATTAAAGAAATCTCTATTCATTTTGGCGATGAACACATAGAGAGCATTCAATCCCACAAGTTCATTGGAGTAATTTTTCGAGAGCACCTCACATGTTGCATATATCACGATTCTTAGATAGTATCTCCATAAAGATCACCTATACAACCACTTATAGCAAGGATAAGATGCATACAAACTATAGAGCACAAGAATTATCATACCATATTCCTGACTTCTTGATTAAACATGACCAAGCTATTAATATCATTCCAGAAATGTCACTGCAAGCATTTAAAAAAACATAAATGCATACATTCTGCACACAAAAGTGAGCGTTTTTATTCTTTCTTTTCTTCAGAGTGCCAAGTGACACACTCAACATAGGCTCTTTATAAATGTGTTTAGATGATCAATGTCTATTTCCCTGTATTTATGAATAAGTGACATTATATAGCTGCATTGTTAATATCTGGTTTCGCTATCAGTCCTATTATACGAGGGTCATCCCAAATTAAGGTCTCCAGTTCTTTTATAAATCTAAAAAAATGCTTACTTCAGGCAATTTACAAATCACTTAAAAGGCAGACCATTCTACTTTTCCATGTAATCACCGTTGCAGTCTATGCATTTTTGCAGACGCTGGGGAAGTTTTTGTATGCCATGTCATACAAGCTCACCGCCATGCATCCCAAAACACAGTTGCCATGACTTTGCCGCTCGCTTGAATTTTCGCGGCTTGGGTGAAGAAAAATGCCGCCACTCCCGTTATTCTTGGTCTCAGGTGTGACGTGAAACGCCCAGGTTTTGTCACCCGTGACAATGTCATCTAAAAAGGTGGCCTTTCAATCTCCATAACATGGAAGACATTCGCGAGATGAGTCAATGCGTTGCCGTTGCTGGTCGTCTGAGAGCATTCGTGGAACCGATCTTGCACACACCTTGCTATATTTCAACTTTGCTGTCAAAATCCTATGAGCATAGTTCTGCTAAGAACGCCAGGAACCAATGTGCAGAGTTCGTCGAGTGTGATCCTCTGATTTTGCCGCACCATTTCATCGACCTTCGCGACTGTCTCATCAGAAATTGACGGTATCCCGCTTCTTTCTTCGTCGTGGATTTCAGTGCGACCAGTGGCGAACTCCATACACCACTCGCGGACATTTTTAACATCCATGCACAACTCTCCATACAATTCCGTAAATTGGACATGAATTTCGATTGCTTGAACTCATTTTGCATTCAAAAATCGAATAACTGCGCGAACGTCGCACTTGGCCGTAAAGAAAAACGGGAGCTGCATTTCAAATGGCTGCCATGCCAAGACTGATTAGTCCCTTTCACGCTGAGTCATGGCTTGTTTGGAAGACAGGAAATAATGAACACAGCAGTATGGCAAGCAGCCATGCAAATAGTTTCCCTGTGGCCGCAGCTCTTTGGAGACCTTACTTTTGGGATAACCCTTGTATTATTTTGCTGTAATGTTACTGTGGAAAAGTGCCGAAACCTTGCTGCTTTGTATGCTGCTGCACTGTTGAATGATGTGTGCACGTGGGGGGAAAGGGGCCGGCACTCAGACAGGCATTTATTGCCTTTATTTCTGCCTCCTAGGCACCTGCTGCCTGAATAAAATACTTTGGTTTTGACTTTGAAGGATATGAGGCAACAGCATTAATGGTTCTTGCCTGTGGTGCCTCTTTCAGATCCTCGTTCGTGTACATGCTTGGTTTTGACTTTGAAGGATATGAGGCAACAGCATTAATGGTTCTTGCCTGTGGTGCCTCTTTCAGATCCTCGTTCGTGTACATGCGCTTCACTAGTCGCTTAATCACTAATCCTTAATTTGTGCCTTTATAATCTCACACATGCTCATTAGCTATTATATTAAGTACAAAACCAACCAATGTAGATATGAAGCCCAGCTTAAAGCCATACAAACATGGCTGCATGGTTTAAGAGTAGCTAATTAGCTATGTCATGCGGTCTCGTCACACAAACAACAACAGATCAGCACCCAGCAATGCCACCAGCCCACTACCACCTGCCACGTGCATACCCATTTTTTCGCTCACAACACCAATGCTAACACCAACATCAGGACCAGATTTTCGGAAGAACAAGGCCTTAAACGCTGTCGCTTCAAAAATGCGACACTAAGAAGTTAAGGCACCTAGCTGTGGCATATTTGTCTTATCGTTAAGCTAGCTTCAACAAATTAGATTTCCCAGCAGCAAATTTCAGCAAAATAGTTTTACATGTCATATTTTCAGCATTCACAGCAACTCTTTTGAGAGATGCCCAGACATTTTCTCTTCTACCTACAGTATTCAACGAATCTCATATGTCAGCACACTTTATTCTTAACTCGGACTATCTTTCTTGCAATTATGTAATCAGCAGATATAAAAACAACTATGTATATGATATTGGCATTGCACAAACAATTGTGACTACTTGAACCCAAATATATCGAACTCAAAAGAGGTCTCAAAATAATTTGATACTGCCGCAGTGTGATGATGGCAGCCCGCCAAACATCAAGACAGCAAAAAGCTTCCGAAGACATTAGGCTGACATCAACCCACAAATAAAACAATAACACGGAAGCTTCAGCAGCAAGAAGCACTCTCAGCAATCGTGGAAGAACAGAATGCCCGCTATTCCCTACCATATTCAGTTTAAATGTGACCAAGAACTTTAGCATGCTATTCGTTCACAACAACCCCGAACAGCCCACAACCTATTGCGCGTGGCTAGAAACATTCCAGATATATCTGATAGCATCACCTGACAAAAACAAAGTGATGATCTGCACGCTGATCCCTTCAACCATGAACAAGCAAATCTGACATGACAAAGCTTTGCAGCAATATGTTGATAATTAAACAAAACTTGTATCTGGGCTGATGGTGCATAGCTTTGGAAGGGGAAAACAAGCGCACTGAAAACATAACAAACAGCAACAAAGTGTCCTGTTTTTTCTTCGTTCTTTGTGTGTTTTTCAGTGCGCTTTTGACTATAGCGGCCTCCTATACTGTGTGCATGCAACTCACAGCATGCCATCAGCCTGCTGCGCTTCTCACAGTCGTTTAATCAAACTGCATCAGATCACATTTTTTTGTAAGCCCACTGTGTGGCAAATTGCGTTGCACTAAATTTGATGACAAAGTATTGAGGCAGCCGGTTTGGTGCAATTTTGGATCATTATTGTGCTTTGGAGCAGGATGGAGCAAGAAAAGCGATTTGGAGCAGCACTTCCACCCTTGAGTCTGTAAACTATCATAAGGGTTAAAGCAAACAGCAAGGAAGTTCAGCGTGAATTGTAACTTTAAAAAAAAGCATTCTTACTTGAAAGCTTTGAAAGTGCAGACTTCTGACTGTGAGACATCAGCGTGAATAAGGCAGGCCACTGACGCTGAGCAAAACAAGTCTGAAAGAAAATCCCACAAAAAATCTCTGGTTTTGCATCTCACAACAATGTGTGGAACATTACATGCCATGGCTCAAGTACAAAGCAACACTTGCACTGCTGCTTTTGCCTTCCAAAAAGTAACGATGAAACTAACAAGGAAGTGAAAATGGTTTCTGTGGTTTGGTTTGTAGAGGTTTAATGTCCCAAAGTGAATGCTATGAGAATGTGCAAAATGATTTGCTTTTCCTTTAATGCAAACCATTACTAAAACTCGAAGTAACCCCTGTGCTACACATGCAAAATAAATTGAAATAAGTGCCTAATGGCTTAAGTTCTAACACCATCTGCTTGGTGCCACAATAATTTATCAGCATTTGTCTTAAAGCCAAGTGCGTTTAAATTACAGTAAACTCTATTAAACTTGAAGGCACAAAAAAAACAAAAGCTTTCAACATAAAAGTTTTGAGACAAAAAAAAAAAGATTCCTGTGTACTTATTGTGCATAGTAAAAACGTAGGCCACCTGTGGATGCAAACTAACTGAATAATACTCGGTTTCAATGTAAGGGGGGTGCTCTGTAGCAGAATGCGTAATAGCAAACATAGCTGAGAAGAAACATGCGAGCTTTGGTCCTATGATTGCATCCGCAAAGCAGCACTGGCAGCAGCAGCAGTCTCCACAGTGGTGCACAGTAGCCGAGGGTACCGCTAACAGAAGGAAGAGGGAGGGTTTTGCCCTAGGAAAAGGGACCTGCTCTACTCCAAACTTTGAGACCAGCAAAAGAGGTGGCATGCGTCAGCACTGGCAATCAGTGGCAAAATTGCACCCAGCACAAGGCAGCACAAACCATCACGGTGTCCAATGTGCCATGCCACCACAGACTTATGTCCTCTATATGGGGTTTTAAGTGGACTGATTTCACAATGATCTTTCAAGATAAGCGGTCACAAACACATGGTGCCTATCACGTAAAATAAAAATATTTTGGCCCAACCAATATTTCAAGAATGCATGTCTGAGTATTGTCACAACAGTTTACGGTATCGATGCTACTGAGCTGTTAATGTATCAGCAGTGCAATCATTCTATGTAACTTACAGATCAGTCAGCCGCCTAGGCTTTACTATTATGGACGTACTATATATATTGAAATTTCCTAATATATATATAGAATATAAATATTAGAAATATGCCTTCGCATAGTAGATATGTGATCAGTGAAAGAAAGAATAGAAAAATCAAGAACAGTAAATATTGTTCATCTAGTTTATTTCAGAATGCGCATGGTATTTGCAAACGAACTAGAATTGCACAGAAGCGTGTACCCTACTGAAAGTTAGGCTATAAATTTTATACGGGAGTCAAAATACCTGCTTACAGTACAGGATGTACCTGCAAGAAACCGAATGGAGCTGTAATAGCGTTACTGAATATAGTAAACACTCATTCATTTGGCCTTGAAGGGACCAAAAACAAATGTTGAAGTTAACCAAGAGTTCATATAATCAAATGGGCCTGAAAAAAACCGCAAAAACTGTTTGCATCACAATAACTTTATCTGATGAGCACCTGCACAATGCTTGTCTGCATTTGAGATGAGACCAAAGTGAGAAAGACATTTTTTCCCGGCTTAGTCAAGTGCTTTGCTTTGCACCACTATTGGGAGCATAGAACAACCGCTCCAAAATCATAAAGGCCTCCACAGCCATTTCTTTCTTTTTTCTTTTTTTTTGCAGCGTGATGCAATAGCGATGGTTCCTTTTCCCAAAACCACCCCATTGAGCTTTCAGGGTGCTTCACCGTACAGTCCAAGCAGTGGAACATTGCTCTGAAGAGACGGCAGCAGCGTATGAATGCACGCAAGGCATATATGCGTTAGAGCAATGTGATGCCATCCCAAGTGAAGCATCCAAAACGACGCGATTGCCAATATGCGTGCCCGATCGCAGCCACGGAATGGCACAAAGTTAAGAAAAGCAAAATCAAACTATGTGAATGAGCTTTAGTTTAGAAATTAAGGACTTCCGATAATCATTATTCCTTATACAGCGCACACCAAGTGCGTGGCTAACACTTTTCCGTGGAATTCAGGTTCAGGGAGGCCTATTTAAGTGTTTCAACACTCGTACCCTGGCGCAAACCCCTGTCCGGATTAACCAGTGTGAGGCCTGCCCATGTCCAAATCAACGAGTGTCTGACCTCACACTGCTGTCACCCAGGACCGCGCCCTTAGTTTGAATGATCAAAACTTTCAAATTAACGGATCTCAAATTAACGAGGTTTTACTGTATCTGAGGACTTTAAACGGCAGCATTCGCATATTCAAAAATTTTCAGTGTATCCAGTAATCATCAAATATTTGGAAAACTCTGAACATCAGATTTTCAAATCGAATAACAAACATATTCGATTTATGTTCAAAATTCCGAATATTTGCACGCCTCTATTTATAGACCTTATGCAAAAGTGCTGCCATCTAGCGACCAGTGAGTGCTTTTCTGAAGCAGCAGGCGGAATAGTATAGGGAGTTGCGTGGCCGCAGGTTTAATGCTCGTTGTCACCGATAATACTGACATATTGTTGTGTCCTTTGCTGTACGCAAAATAATAATAATAAGGTTACGTCAAAAAAAAAGCTGGAAGTTAAATCCACCGAGTTTTGTTTTCTTTTTCGATTGATCTTGAGTTAATCTGCTGTCCCATGGTTCTCGCGCTGTAGGTGCACTTTCGTTGCACGGTGCACCTAAATTGTTAAATGGTATGTTATTTAGCCAGCTTTTAAAGATTTTATATTTCTACTCGGTGCCAAGGGAGACAAAATATACTGCCCACAGTGCGTTATATTTTTCTGTATAAGGATTTCACATAGCCTTTTCGCGTAAGATATCGCCAAGAGTGTTGCTCCTGATTTACTTATTGCGCCAACTCACCCCCGAATTTACTCCTGTATGCGTACAAGCTGTTCACAGATTTTCGAAATAAGCATACATCCAAGTACCTAGATAGAAAATGTTGCTGTACTTCGAAGGTGCCAGACTGGTTTTCTTTTTCTAATTCAAATTCAAAATTTTAAATCCACGATATAAAGCTTGAATATGCGTCCACGCTTGACATTGCGTAGAGGCAGACCTCTGCGATGAGACTACGCAGGCTAAGGTATTGATTTTCTATCGATAATGTATCTGCTAATGCATTAATTTTCACGAAACAGAGCCACGATGTGACAGGGACAGCAGCTCTCTAAGTAGGATGAGCACGCACGGGATCACTTTGTTAACCTGTTTTGTTTTGCTGGCAAATTTCCGTCGTTAGCAATTGTTGTTTAGCTGTTTACACACACGAGATAACCTGCCATTAAAGGTTTAGAGAGGGCATAGGAACAGTAGTGTGCGCGCTGTGAATGCTTCCACGTCCATCGCAGCGCTGTGTTAGGCACCGATCCTATATTAATTAAAAAAAATTGCATCAAACTCCTTTGAGTACGCGTATTCGCACAACATACTATGGAACGTCAATGGTCGAGGCTGAACGCAAGGCGCAATAACATGTTGAACCTGGCCCGCGATGGACTCGAAAACCTACTGCGGTGGCAGACATCACAAACATGTTTTACACGCGGAAGCAATATCAACCATTCATGGACAAGTATTTGAGCAGTGTATTAAGGAATCTGCCGGAGTAGAAAGGGAAATTAGAAGTGGCAATGCGGGGTTTGCCGTTCTAGCTATGCTGATGTTGGCATTCGCAAGAAGTTTTTAGCAGCACAGTACGGCTTGGTGAAGTAAAGTGGGAATGTAGGCAGCATTTTGCTGTCATTTGGTAAAAAGAATGACAGTCACTGACCATGTCAAAATGAAAAAAGGCGCTTGAAAACCCGTACATGATCAAGAATGCGAGCAAATAGCATGAAAGCAACAGCACTATACAGACGCAGCTAGTGTGACCGCAGCAGCCACAGCAGCACAGCGCGGCCAACTCACTCAACTCTTCAACATCGCGTCACGCAATGTTCGACAGATGGCAGCAATTTTGCATAAGGTCTATTAAGTAATGAAAGGATAGAACTGGAATTTGTGGACAGTGCTGATTAAACAATATTTGCCTTTACAATTAATTACGGCAAACTAAAAGCTTAGCTCTTTCCAATTTTACAGGTACAGTTGCCGGCCAATTTTTTGGACCCTCAAGGTGCCGAAAAGACCCCGGAAAACCAGGCAGTCTACAAAAGCGAATTCATACAGCTCTCTCAGAAGTCGAGCCACAGCTAGACTCTAGCGCCAGCAGTGCGCGCTTTCTAAAGAATGAGCTACCGCCGCTTGAGTCCGGCCATAGCCATGTTTAGTTGGGACACTCTGTTTATTGCAAAATGAATTAAAACCAGTGTCTGTTGTCAGTTGGCAGCGGGCACTTTTTGGGGCACTAAATATATGCACAATTTTCTTCCCCTCTTCCGTGCTTACACATCACCGTCTGCAAGCGGACTCACTTGAGGCGATTAGTGCCACTGGCTCTCTAGCTCGCAGCTACACGCAAACCATGACGTGTCGTCAAGTTATAGAAGCATGACCGCGCTGACTGGACCGTCCAGCGTGGGGCGGAGCTTCGTCGCCGCCCCACCTCTGTCAGGTGCCGGTACAATGGAGGCGACCGGAGGAAAAAACCGATGGCGAGAATAAGGCCTGAAGGGCGTGTGACAACTTGGAGCAAGTTGAAACTTGCAGGAGTCTGACTAGCAGTGGCTGCTATTGAGAATGCATGCAACGTCGGTTCAAGGTTGCAAAAAAACAAAATGAAAATGGCAGCGATGTTGTGGCAATCTTTCACAGCTTCTGAATCGAGAAAAAAAACTTCAAAAAATCAAATGAGAAAAGTTTCAAACCTCCACAATTTTGGTTTCAATTTCAAACCTCCACACGAAAAATCGCCCAGCGAGAGTAGATGAAACAAGAAAGTAGGAGTGAAAAAACACACACACAAAAAAAAAAAAAAAGAAGCTTGAAGCACAAGCATGATAACTCACAGTGATATGGCAGAGAAATTTGGCATTCTGCGCCTGCGAGAATGTGGCACAAAACAGCTCCTCGAACTCTTGCCGTAGCGGAGCTAAAAGCAGCTTGATATCAACAGGCTTGAATCCACCTAGCAAGTCACTGCTGTCACTCTGCTGACTCATGTTGAGTACCACTAAAGGGTGGCCTGCAACACAAACACACAACCAGAGAGATTCATATTACACTACAGCTAGAACAAAATACACACAAGACGCCCCTACCTGTAAGCTGAGCAAGATGCTGAACTGTCGCTGTCTTTCCAACACCTGTCTCGCCAACAAGCAGCACAGGTTCCTCGTTAGCCACTGCAGCTGCCAACTGCTCAATCAACACCAGGGCATGCCGGGTCCCAGCAAATGTGCTAGTGGCTGTTGAAGACCGCCCTTTGGCTTTGGCCTTCCAGTGAGGCAAGATGATACGGCCCACCTTCACGGATGATGCAGTTTCCTGTATCTCTGGCTTGTTCATGGTGCAAAGAAAAAGAGCCTGCAAGTGTGCCATGTGGTGCATTTAGCCTGTTAGGAAAATATATGCCTAAATTATACAGAGTATGCAACCATGACATCTAAATATATGGCCATAAGGTCAGTAACAGTCCTGAATAAAGAAATAACTATAATCACAGCTGCCATTATTCAGGCACCTTTGCACTAATCACAGTCTTCTGACAACACAAAAGCTGAAGCAAGTGGGGCAATTTTGTGCCATGGCCCGAATATGTGTTAAGTAGGAATGTGCAAATACAGTCGAAAATCGATTTAACGAAGATATTCAGATTGCCCTTCAGAAGTTCATAGGGTCCAATGCTTTTACTAACTCAAAATAATGAAACAAATTTTGTGACCTGTGCCAATTTAACGAGCCTTTCTTCAAGAAAAGAAGACAAAAAGTTTTTTTTTAGTTTTGTAGAGAACGGCCAAAATATTTTATTGCGAGTCAATCACAACGTCGCGAAGCGCCTACGTCCCGCATTTAGCAAACTGCGCAGTGCAAAACGAGATGTATCATTCTAAACTGAACAACAGATGGTGAGTGAAGTGATGGATGCCTTTTATCTGCTACTTCAGTTTGGTAGAACACACGAGGTGATGAAAGACATGCTGCACGCACTTGAAACTTAAGAGAAATCTGTGCGGTTATCACTAAAGCACGCAAGCAAACATCACTGATTTCTTTGCTGGGAGATAAATTTTTAATCTCCTGGGGCTTTTCCTCTCGAGCAAAATTTTTCATATGTACTTATGATGTGGGTTGTTTCCACAGCAGCAATTTCACTTTCGGCGCAGCTACACTGTGCCAAAATTATGAAGTGGTGGCTTTTTTGGTGCATACTGCACCATATAATGAAATATATTAAAGTAAGTGATGAGTATTACCTTACGCAATTTAACGAAGTTCCCAACTTAACGAATTATTTCGCAGCTCCCTTCTACTTCCGCTTTAACTGTATTAAAATTTCAACCATGAATCAAATATGCATATAGAAAATTCGAATATCAATCTGAATATCTGGTCAGTGAAAAAAGAAAAAAACTGAAAAATGTCTGCAAGCATTGTTGGCCTTGTTTATTTCAGAATTCACATGGTATTTACAAATAAATTAGGGAAGAATTGCACAGAAGTGTATACCACACTAAGAAATGCACTGTCAAATGCATGCAGAATTCTGCATACAGGACTTCTGTACAGGAAGAACATGCATGAAACCCAGTGGAGTTGTCACACTGCTGCTCGGTACAGTAAACCTTCAAATCGAATCGAGTTAACCGAAACCTGGCACTCTCAAATGGGCCCGAAGAAACTGTCGAAAACCGTTTGCGTCACAGTAATTCTATCTGATGAACACCTGAATGATAGTTGCCTGCACCCGAGATGAAACCGGTGATAACGTCTTTTTCCTGGTTTCATCACGTACGTGACTTTGCACCCATTGTCAAGAAAGGAAGGCCCTCTTCACAAAAGGGCCCCATCACATTCTGAAGATGCTTCAATGCACAGTCCATGCTGTCAAGCTCTGCTGTGAAGTGTACAGCGCGGTCAAACTGTAGTGAATTTTAAAAATGTTCGGTGCATTTGGTAATGTTTGAATACTCTATAGAAAAAAAAAAAAAAAAAAGGTTTGTCGAATACGAATCAAATAATAAATGTATTTTATTCGCATTCAAAATTTCAAACATTCGGAGAGCCATAGCGTTCGGTGAAGACAGCCAACACAAGGTATGATTGTCTGTAATGACATACCACAAGGTCTGTCGAAACAAACGGCGGAATTTTGTTAGTGCCTGCTCAGTAAATCAATGCAATAAAAAAGCATAGCTTCGGAATTTAAGAGAGTGAAAGAAATGTCCTAATTATCTTAAAGGTATACCGAACAAATATAAAAGAATATTGAGAAAGCACCACAACTGAATTTTTAAGACACGATTACACTAGTACAGACATATAATTCGGGTTAGTTTTAAGCGGATGGCTGTATTTTGGACGTTTTCTGAGCGGCCGCCGGGTCAGAGGCAGCGTGCTCCCGACTGTTAGCCGGTGGGTGTGACATCACAACTTCCCTCAGCAACGTCATGGCCCCACGATCCTGCCGCCGCCACCACCCCCGCACCTGAAGTTGGTTGACCGTCTACACGCAGTGTCGGTTTCCCCGTGTCGCACCGTGAACAATGATGCGAAGTGTGGAATGCTTAACACGAGGGAGGTCGAGGGGGACGCGAAAGGAGGGCGCGTACTGCGGACAATTGTTTGCGCGCAGAGAGGGAACAATGAATTGTGCGCAGGAACACGAGCAGAAAAAAAAATAATAATAATAAAAACAACCATTTCCGTTCCTACGATTTGTGAGTGCCACGGGGGAAAGGAAAAATGAACAGGTGCAACCGGCCGCGATGGGGGTGTTGTGACGTGATATCCGATTTTGTCAGAGCTTTCACAGAAGCCCGCTAGGTGCGGCGATTTGAGAAATATTCATTAAAATACTTACTTTCGGCTCATTTCTGTTCATAAAATGGATTGTTTTGATCACTTCCAATGTGATAGCTACCATCTGCGCTGGAAATCTCGGCGGCAATTTTTTTATTCAGTATACCTTTAATGTAAAATTATCAAACAGAGTGTAGGTCTCGTCAAGCCTGCAAAAAGTCTTCTTGCCTGCACCTGCAGCATCGTGTATGCAATACTGAAATAAAATTCTGATTCAAGTGCGTTCCTTCATTCATACTTACACATACTTTTCAAGTGCTGTAAGCAAGGCTACAGAATATAATGGCAAAGGCCTCCACGGTTTGTTCAATGTGCGACATGGTAAAGCCAAAGCTACTTGCATATGGCATTGCACTTGGTGGGGCTTCACCGCATGTTCTCCCAGTGCGCTGAAACTGCGAGCTTGTCACTGTTATGCATTTGTAGAAGCAACAAGGCCATTTTTGCGACTGTGTTACACTGAAAAAAAAAGGCCCAAAATGCCTTTATGATTTTGGAACGATTCTTCGATATTCCTAACAGTGCGCAAAACAAAGCACTTACGAAACAGAAAAAAAACTGTTACACACATGGTTTTCAACGTTTTCTCAGGGCCACTCAACAAAGTAAAACCTCAATAATTTGAACTCTGTTAATTAGAAATCCTGGACAATTAGAACGTTTTCTGCGGTCCCATAATTTCCAATGTAAATCTGACCATATAAATTGAACTAGCAGCCTGCCCCAGCCCAGTTAATTCGAAAATCTGGGATGCTATGAAGCAGTGCCCGATCCATATTTCGCAGCAAAACCTGCGAAATGACGGCCCTACGGAGTCGCGAGGCAAAGCACATAGCAATGGCGATGATTTATAGGCGACGCGCCCAAGCCAAAGCACTCTAGGTACAAAAATCGATCCATAGTGTGGACTGCCGAAACGCGCGCCTGCAGAGGAGAAGACATGCTTCACTGCAAAGCGGCAGGCATACCGTTTTTGTCACGTGATATCACCCCCACACCATCTCCACGGCGTGTTTCACTCTCTCTTCACACCGTGTCAGCGGCAGCACGTGTTGTGTGCCACGACTGCTCTTCCCCCGTGCCTCCGACACAGCAAGTACGCGCTTCGCAGGTTTTGCCCGCGCCGATATTCTCTTAGGCTGCACCAAAGTGCTGCCTTCGAGATCATACTAGTGAACGAAATGCCAAAGTACAAGACTTGAACACTGCAGCAGAAGTTCTGCTTGATCCAAGAAGCAGGTAAGAACGCTATGAGGCCTACAGCAAGACACATTCTTCGAAGTGGCCACGAGTGAGCCGCATATCAAGATGTGGAATCTGCTCTGCTTCGCTGGCTGCAGAAAGTAAATGCAGCCCACCTTCCTGCTAATGGAATGGTACTATGGGAAAAGGCCAACGACGCGGCCCTGTAACTTGGGCACTAAGACTTCAAATGTAGTAACGAATGGTTTAGGAGTTTTAAAGAATATAATAATTCGACATTTCTGACCATCCGTGGAGAGTGGCAGCGCTAACAAGAGCATTGCCGAGAATTGGAAGAAGCACACTTTCGCGCCGCTGCTTAGCGAATATGGTGCAGATGTCATTTACAACCTTGAAGAGGCTGCACTTTTTTTATAAGATGCTGCCAACAAAAACATTCGCAGTGAAGGACACCACAGTCAAGGGTAGAAACCAGGCCATGGACAGGACTATTGTGCTGTTTGGCACGAATGTAGTAAACACACTGGTTGTTGGGAAGACGGGGAAGCCTCGCTGCTTCGAAGGAAGGTTTATCGGCACCACCTGCTCAAGCGCGTGCTCATTTGCTGCGACAATGGCAAGGAATCTCCATCGACCTCCTCGGAGCCATATGTCTCATGGTGTACGCTTGGAAACAAATAGAGCCCACATTGATCAAGCGGTGTTTTGAACATGCTGGTTTTTTCAGTGAAAGCATTGTTGATGCCAATGCAGACTACCAATGTATGCTCGACAAAGAAGGAGCAGAGTATTGCGAGTCGCGACCGCATCAATGCACTCTGCGCAGAAGATGGTGAGGCCAACGCAGTCGGCTTCCGTTAAAATGAACTTCTGATACGACAAAGCCAGCAAGTGCTCCAAGTCTGCACAGAACCTAAAAGCTGGCCAAGAAGGCACGGAGAGAGAGAGAGAGAGAGAGAGTTGGAAACCTGTGACTTGGAGAGCCCAAGCAGTGCTCCACACCGCTGGGCCAGGTCCTGCCTCTTGGCCGGATCACGGACATTCTGGCAGAGGCAGTCCATTGTGTCCTGGAATACAGCTTCAGCAGCACGCATCCCTTCCAGGGAGAAGCCACGCTGCACCAGCCGTCGGCAGAGCTTCAGCAAGTCCCTGGACACCAGTGTAGTCTCATTAATACTCACGACACAAAGGCAAAGGGCATAACACATGTTTGAAATGAACATGAACAGGCGCTTTTCTTTGTCTCAGTTTCCTGATTGAATGCTCAATCTGTTGAGCAGATTTCTTAATATTTTCCCTATTTTGACCACATTTTGTGGTGCTCCTAGGACACCACTCATATCAAACAGTTTGTTTTTTAAATTTGTCCTTTTAAGTTTGTCATTTTAAATTTCATGTATGAAATTCCCTTCTCAGTCTAAACATATCAACGAATACTAACTGACAATTTGCACCTTGCGAAAAAAACAACAACATTTAAGCATGTCTTGACCCACAGTATGCTTCCAGGAACACAAAAAATACTTAACCAGCCTTGTGCCACATGTTGTTAACGCTCCATGTTTTTGCCATGATTCAGAGAAAAAATAAAAACAACAGAAAAAAATATTCATGGGATATAACAGTGAAATTTTGTGACAGCAGACATAAAATTATTTCTAATATGTTCAAAAATTTCACGCCTACACTGTCAAGCCTAAACATATAAAACCCGGACATTCCGGACTATCAGCTATATCGAACACACATAGTAGTACCCAACTTAGAAAATTATATAATATAGGAAAGTCATGCAGATTATCGAATCTCAATTTCATCAAATGTTCAATACACCAAGCAGCATGCTGTGCCTCTGTAAGTTGATCTTTTCCCCACAACATCTTCGATCACTTATTCCGCACAGATGGTTTGGTTTCGCTGGGTTCGGTTTGGCATGGTTTACGGGGTTTAACAATCCAAAGCAACTTGGAATATTCTGACAACTACAGTTCTTTAATGGAACCATGAAATGCATAAAATGAGGTTAAGCAAAGCAGACCAGCGATAGGTATTCCCTTAAGGCCGATTCACACGACGGACGAACGTCATTCGACGTCACTGGCTGCGCCTCATCCGCGGGCGGCGAACGAGGCGCCGGATGACATCGCGGACCGGAACCGCTGGAGGCCGGAGCCGCACCGCTCCTTGCAGCTCCACCACCGGAGAGGAAAATTGCAGGCAACGACACTCCAAACCAACTACTCTAGATATAGTATAGAGTATATATGAGGGAGAGAGGGCACACCATTTTTAGTTATCTCCACTGTTAATGAATCTAGATCAAAAATTCTCACAATGGAATGAGTAGTAAAGGCCGATTCACAGGACGGTTTTCTATACTCTGCATTGTTGACTAAGGTGCTTCAATGGCCGGGGAGGCAAAAGCATCGATGCACCTTATTGCTCACAATGCAAAAGCTCCCCCATTATGTCAAAAAAGAAACGAAAATACCATTCTTGCCCCACTTAGAAGGTGTAGTTCTGCTAGAAAAAAAGGCAGACAACCTCTATATTTGGACAGGGGAAACACACGCGCCAGTTTTTGACTTGCAAGGGCTGCACCGTCCGCAGACGAGGCGGAGCCAGTGACGTCGGGTCACGTGGTGCCCGTCCGCCTGCAGACTCCAGCGATTCCATTCGTCCTGTGAATCGGCCTTTACTAGTCATTCCATTGCAAGAATTTTTGATCTAGATTCATTAACACTGGAGATAACTAAAAATGGTGTGCCCCCTCTCCTTCATCAACTTAACACTCCAAGACAAAACAAAAATCAGAAAAAAAAAATTAAAATAAACAGAGAGCAGCTCGGAGAACTGCAGGCTGCCTATGAAACAACGTTAGCTGACGTCTGGTTCACAGAATACTGGTTGTCGCACCCGTTTTCCAAAACATAGATTTTCTCCCTGCCAAACATTTATTGGTCACTGCTTTTTCCTACCTGCTCATCTGTGTTGCCTGCTATGATGAAGGAGCTCAAAGCGTGCCTGCTGGGAGTTACTGCCGTGATGGATATCAAGCCCCATAAGTTCACCGTGTACCGAGTGAACGGCGGCCATTACAGCAGCAACTCTTCGGCGGGCTCACCCGATTCGCTAGGCAGCGGTGGAGAGTGGTGGAAACGACCATGTGCGCAAATGCATTGATCTCACTCGCGCATGCCTGAGGGGTTCATGCAGCACATGAGGTGTAACTTTCAAAGTTTTCGGAAGTGTGTTTGTGACATCGCGGTCATTGTGGCCTGTCACGCGCCATGACATCACCACTCTCATGACCCTTTTTTTTTTTTTGAGAACATTACAGTGAAACTCCCCACTTCTCACTGATCAATCAAGCCACAAATTTCAAAAAGCACTGTTTTTTTTTTTAAATAATACATCACTGGTTTCGTTCCTAAGAATTACATTTTAGGGCAAATGCTCAAAAGCATTGATTTTAGACAATGAACATGTTTATCAAAGACCTTCGCAGCCATTTCACAGTCCCTTTAACATTCACTGTCATCACAGAGTACAAGGGTGCCTTAATGTCGTCGCTGCAGCCGGGATCGAAACCGAGTCCTCCAGCTCAGTAGTAAACACCCTAACCACTGCCGAAGGTGCTGCAGAACACAGCTGTACCTTAATTTTAATAAGCGTATTCTACTTACAGTGTGTTGGTAATAGAATAAACTATCTTATGAAAGGTAGTGGCCTGTTTCAAAGTACAGTCTACTAATTCACAATAATTAGGGACCTTAGGGCATCACTATAATACAGTCGAACCCGGATAATTCGAATTTTGGTTATATCGAACTCACGGAATATCCCCTTGAAACTCCCATGTAAAAGTATAGGAAAGCTGCTTTGTATATCAAACTCAATTTTACCGGTCGTTCCATATATCGAACTCTGCAACACGCACTGGACGGTGCGCCTCCCCCAAAGATGATCGCATCACCTCAGCTGTTTGCCGCGTGATGTTTTCAAGCCACGCGCGGAAGGAATGAGAGGGCACAGTTCGGCGATGGCTGGTCTAGGGCAGCGCTGCGCACTTCCCCAAAGGTGCGCGCATGCGCGGTGATCGCTGCCGCGCTAGCACGTAACGTTTGCCAGTCATGTGTGTGAAGGAACGAGAGAGAACCAATGCAGTTGTGGTGTTTGGGAGAGGGAAAAATGCAAAAGAGCGAAGCGCAAGGGTGTGTCCACTTTTCTGCTGAGCTTTAACTCTCCCCTTCCTCCCTCTTTCCCGGTCTTCATTCGCAGCAGCACGCACTACGCATGCGGGGACAAGCCAGCTAAGCCCGTGGCTGACACTTCTCCAGTGTGTGTAGTGAACACTCTGCGCATGGCGGCTGACGTGCGATGAGCTCCTCGTGTCCTCGTGCTGAACGCGTGTAAGCTACGGCGGCCACGGACGCTAAAAAGCGACAAATTTCTTTCTTTTTCTCTCTTTTTTTTTTTTTTTGCGAGAGTCGTTTATTTTTTATTCTTGCCGTTGTGCTGAGCGTATGCTATAGGGGAGAAAACCTGGGCCAGGGGGCGCTGCGCCGCTCTGTCCGTCAGCGCCCTCCATGGAGACCCCGTCAAAACCTCCGCGCAGTGCGGCCGCGTCGTCTGCTCCCCGCCTCATAAAAAGCATGCTGTCGTCTGCTCCGCGCTGCTTTCCAGCACGTCTTTGCGCGCGCGCGCTCGGTTGTTTCTCTCCTCCTCCGGCCGCATTCTGGCCGCCGTCGCGCTCCAACAAAGAAAAAAAAAACTGGAATGAAAAAGTGACGGCGCGCTTTTTCGCAAAACTCGTGAAAGCGTTTTTCTCTGTTCTCTCTTTCATGTTGAAATGATGGTTGTCGGTTTTTTTTTAGCTATCTCGTACCGCTCGTATCTCGCACCTCTGTTTGTAACTGGCGGTGCCGCAGCAGCCATCGCGGAACCAAGTCGGCCTCAAGAAACAGATACCGTATTTACTCGAATCTAACGCGCACCTTTTTTCCGATATATCGTGCCCAAAAATTGGGTGCGCGCTAGAATCGAGTACGACCCTAAATCTCCGATATCATATCGCCATCGGCATTTCAAAATGGCCGCCTGGTATGCACTTCGAGCCTACTAGCTGGTCTAGCTGTCTATGCCTAGCTGCAGTAGCGTCCTTCGTGTGCTCTGGTACATGTGCTTTGGTTAGCCTACCCGTTTTCTGCGATTGACCGACCAGTATGGACGTGCCGAAGATTCGTCGAGTTCATCATGATGCCGCATTTAAACGGAAAGTCATCGTGTGTGCAGAGACGGACGAAAATCGGGCCGCATCACGCGCATTCGGAGTTCCGGAAACATGCGTGCGGGACTGGCGCAAGCAGAAGGAAAAGATTTTCGGCAGCAAGGCTACACGAAAAGGTTTCAGTGGACCGAAGCAGGGCCGGTTCACCGAAATAGAAGAGCGGCTCGCAGAATATGTTCTAGAGCAGCGAGCGGCGCAGCGGCCAGTGACGACGGACCTGCTCAAAGTCCGGGCGATGCAGCTAGCCCTACAAACAGGGCTAACGCGGAGCGACTTTAAAGCGAGCAGGTGCTGGCTGTCTAATTTTATGAAGAGAAAAGGCTTTTCTCTTCGAAGGCGGACAGGGGTATGCCAGAAGTTGCCTGAAGAGTACGAAGAAAAGCTGCACAGTTTTCAGCGGTTCGTTCTAAGTTTGCGCCGCAAGTACGGCTACCACCTCGGCCAGATTGGAAATGCCGATCAGACACCGCTGTACTTTGACATGCCTGCCACCACAACCGTTGAAAAGAAGGGGGCGAAGCAAGTGCGCGTGTTGTCTTCCGGCCACGAAAAAACACGCGTCACCGCAATGCTTTGTTGCACCGCGGATGGACACAAGCTGCCCCCGTATCTCATATTCAGGCGCAAGACGCTCCCGAAAGGAATCGTGTTTTCGAGTGGCGTGATTGTGCGCGCCAATGAAAAAGGTTGGATGACAACGGACTTGGTCGCCGACTGGATCGATAACGTCTGGCGCAAGAGACCCGGCGGCAGTTTGGGCCTGCGTGCGATGCTTGTGCTCGACGCTTTCAAGTGCCATCTCGACCAACGCATCAAGGACAAGCTCGCTGCGTGCAACACCGACCTTGTCGTGATACCAGGTGGCATGACATCGCAGCTCCAGCCGCTCGATGTTTGCTTGAACAAGCCAGTGAAAGATAGGATTCGGGAGCTGTACACCGAATGGCTTGTGAGTGGCTGCCATGAATTCACTCCCAGCAACAGAATGAAGCGTGCATCGCTGCAAGAGTTCACTGGATGGGCGAAAGATGCGTGGTGCACGATACCGTCTGCCATGGTCATCAAGGCCTTTAAAAAATGTGGCATATCAAATGCCATGGACGGCACCGAGGATGAGATGCTTTGGTCCGTCAGCAGTGACAAGGAGTTGTCTGACAGCGACGACGAGTGAACCTTGTGCCGGCATAGTGACAATCTTGGCAAGATAAGCCGTTTCCTTTTGTGTGTGTGTTTTTTAGTGCACCGAGATTAAATCTTTGCTTTTCCAAACGAGACAAAGTTGTATTGCTGTATGAAAGCGTTGGGTGCGCGTTACAATCGGAGCTTTTTTTTTTTTCGGGGGTGGGGGTCACGAAAAACGGGTGCGCGTTACAATCGAGGGCGCGTTAGATTCGTGTAAATACGGTATATGTCATTAATGCCATCACTCGGCGCTTATAAAGGGAAAACACATACGTTAATCGTTCTATCGTCATACGCGGATCCGGGAGCTCAAAACTGCGCATTCGCTAGAGGAGATAACTGAACTAGGGATTGCACAGCGTAGCTGTGGAATTAAGAAGACAAAGGTTTACTTGGAGAGATGTCCCAGTCTGCATGAAAAGTCGTCAGGCATTTCCTCACTCTTCGTCTTGCGGAGAGAGGAAACTGCCGAAAAAATGGCATGCCTCGGCTTCTCGTCAGTGATCCAGGTCGTTAAGAAACCTCTCATTGTTAAAGGTAGATAAGTCATTGATTTCGGATGACAGCACCACAGCAGCGAACTCCCCCTGACCGCTGTCAGCGGGAACCAAAAGGTAAGGCGGCACGCTTTGTGCCTTTGTAGGGAATGCGTCCTAAACGCGCCGAAAGCCGGCACCACGGCGCCGGCAGCATCGCCTAAAACGTCTGTCCCCAAAGAGTTGAAGAGGCCCCTTTCAAGTAAGCAGTCACAAATGGAAAGGAAGCTCCCCAAGCGCCTGAAGCACTCGTTGCTGTGTACACGCGTATCAATTCTCAACGAGAAGGCTGGACCCTTTATTCTCTGAACAACATGGAAGAGACATCAAGAGGTGCCGCCTCAAGTCCTTCAAAATACCTGTCGCTTGCCTCTGCCTTTGAGTACCGAATTTGCGTTCATGTTTTTTTTTTTTTTTTCTGAGCCTGCCAACAAGCACTCTTTGAAAACAATGTCCGCGGCGATCAATTAATCATAATTTCTCACTTTCGAAAGCACCGATAAAAAGCGTGCCTCCCGCCAGCCTCGTCAGCCGGAGCACAGAAAAAAGCAAAAATAAGAAACACCACTGGCAAAGAGCGCCAGCTTAGCGCGCACAGGCGCACGACCATCCCCCCTCTCCTCACTCTCCTTCTCCCGCTCCGCGTGCACGTGCGGCTGCCTGTAGCACGCGCTCCCGAGCGAGCGGGCTGCACAGACTCCGCAGACTCCGCAGACAGCCGCGCGCAGCGCGGGTGCGGATGTGCGTAGGTTTTGTAGTTCCTCTCCGCTCTGCTGGAAACCAAGCGCTGGCGTTGCGGAGCAAACTCCAGCTTTGGTTCCCTATGGCGGCTGCAGGGGTTAAGAAGCAGTAATTTTTTTTTCTTTTACGGGAGTTGTTCTCGTTGGGCTGAACGTGCAGCGCAGCGTAAGCTATGGCGGCTGCAGATGTTAAGAAGTGGCAGATTTTTTTTTTTTTTTGCGAGAGTCGTTCATGCTTGCATCTATGAATCAGCGAAAGCACACGGTTGGCTGTGATCACGGCCCCGGCTTTTAGCATTGTTCGCTTCAAATGGCATTTGCAGCTATCACGCTTGCCAATGATTTTGTAGCAGTCGACTACACGCGCCCCACCCCAAGCGCAGCGTGATAAATCGAACCAGGCTTGTGCAATCAAGCCATCACAAAGGCACTCTGCCAAGTTAACTCGCTGCGCAGCATCTTGGCGTGCTGCCAATAAATGAGCTGTGGATGTGACAGTCGAAACGAAAGAATGCGCCACCGAACGCATTTTTTGGGGGGAGGGGGGGGGGGGGGTTCTTTATGCGAGTAGGTTGACTACGCGACAGATACCATATCATTTTTCACGATTGCAAGTGGTGTCTCAAGCCGATTTCTGTATATCGAATTATCAATATATCGAACTATTTCACAGTCCCCTTCTAGTTCGATATATCCGGGTTCGACTGTATATACACGTTTCCAGATCACTGCATCATTTACCCCACTATCAATGATGCCTCCAGCATAATTGTTCCATAAAATGATCTTAAAAGGGGCTATGAAATGACGAAAATAAACAGAAAAAAAAAAAACAAAACAAAGAAAACAGCATGGGGACTCCGCTCCACCCATGAAAATGTCAGACTTCTGGTTGTCGCGCCCGTTTTCCAGAGTGTGAAATTTCTCCTTCCCATATCACCCACACATTCATCAGTCTCTGCCTTTCCCTTCTTGTCTGCGCTTGCAATGCTTTCAATGTTGTTTCTTGCCTTCCTCGGCCACCGGCTTCTGCAGTTGCTTGACCTCTCGAAATCCTGTGTGACAGCAGCCCGAACGGTCTCGTGTCTTCCCCGGCCACCGACTTCTGCAGTTTCTTGACCTCTCGAAATCCTGTGTGACAGCAGCCCGAACGACCCGGGTTGTTCGCGAGCACAAGCATGCAGGCAAGCAGCTAACTGCTGTTGACAGCGGCGGCCGCCACGAAGAAGAACTTCGCTTCATATCTCTGCCCCATTGTGCGCAAATTAGTGTGCACTGCTGGCAAGCATGGCTTTCCAAAGGCCCCTTTCTTCTCTCCCATGTCCTGTCAGTCCAAAGCAACCTCAGTCTCCTGTGTCTGTAGCTTTGGTACAGTCTTCTGTGGTTTGACCAATGGCAGCTGGCAATGACTCTGCATAGATGCTGGCAGACGAGCATACGAGTTGCAAGCGTGCAAACATGTCGCCGTCGTTTTTAGCCAGAATGAGCGCTTTCAGGGTGGTCACCAACAGGCATCTCTTGTGGTGCATAACAAATAGAATGTACATATCCAGCGTGAGCATGGGTTTACAATTTCAAGAGGTCACTACAAAGTATTTGGATATCAAATTACTGGTGAGCACAAATTACTCGTCCGTGAGTTTTAAGAATTTAGATTAACAAAAGGGTAGTGCAGTGCTTTTTTTTTTTTTCTTTTGTATGCTACATGCATCGTTTAGGAAGTACTAAGCCGCAACGTATGTACACGCGTGTTTTATCTCATGAATGCATCATCCGAGCCAGAACAGACGGTGCAAAACAACAGCAAAGCAGCTCGGCACAAGCAGTTCGGCACCGTAGGGTGTCACTGATTTCTGCAGCTACATGCAAGAATCCCACACAGAAGAGAGCACGCGAGGACCTGTACGTACGCTAGGTAGGCAGTGGAGAAGCTTTGCCGAAATGCTTTTCCGGTGTAGTAAGGAGATCGCCAACTGTTCACGCAGAAGCTTGTTTACAATAAGTAATGCCGGACAAAAAAGAAGTGTTTCCAGAGAGTTCATGTCAATTGGGTGTGGTAGGGTCGCCAAAACTAAGTGAACATGCAGCTGATGGATAGAGCTGACCAGCTGTTTAAATTTCGCAGTGATGCAATCATCAACCTATAGATCTATGTCGATACAGTTATTTGCAATACAGTACTTGGACAAAATTTTGTAGTGGTTTGGCTACATTATTCCCCTATCACGCTCTATCAGTGTAAGGTGCTACATTATTGGGGACACTTAAGCTCATCCTGTAAGAGTATGACGCGAGAGCTTAGGTTACCATTCTTCTTCTTTTTCTTCTCCTCCTCCTCCTCGGCTGTTTACGGTGAAGTGCGGCCTCCGCCGGGACCACACGACAGCTCTAAACCTGGCGCATTACCCTATTCGGGATTGCTGACACATACCAAGTTGCTAGTAGATGTGACAGCTGCGGTACAAGCAAGTTTCTACACACATGCAGTGGCATATCAGCTGACGCCGGTGTGGGTTGGCTCACACGGTCAGCTTCTATGCTTAGCAGAATAGAAAGTTGGGCTATGCTTAGCCCCGCTGCTGCAGTGTCACTGAACTTAGTCTCCTTATTGTAAGAACAACGAAGTGTTTGTTATTGCATGCGTGCACGCAGAGCGAGCAAGGAAGTTCTACGAGGAAGTTCACAAGGAAGAAGTAAAAGAAGAATAAATAGAAGAACAACAAGAAAAAGAAGAAAAAAGATTAAGAAGAAGAAGTAAAAGAAAAAGACGACGACAGATAACTCGGTAGTTGGTAGAGGCGAACGACTACAGCGAGTTGCTAGGACAGAAGGTTTGTTCAAACGTAACGGCGGTATGCCCCGGAGTTTGACGTAAAGACCATGTCATACCACTAAAGTCTTCTACACCCAAATGAGAATAGTCAACAACGAAAGGCAAGGGATGCTCATAGGTGAAGTGATTCCCCTATGGCATAAATAAAGCTGAAACCATAGAGCAAACTACTAGGCACAAAAGCCATGTCCTTACTTTGAAGCCATGCAGATTGCTTTTGTGTAACTCCAGGTTTAACCACAAGCTAATCCACAGCTCATTTTTTTGGGCAGTTTTTGCAGGCATATTCGATAATTCATACTTTCGGCAAATTCAAACATTTGAAGCACTTATGTCACTAGCATTGTCTTGGCAGCTAACAAAACACTCAGTTTACTAAAACAGAATCTGCAGAACACCCTGCCAAATGTCAAATTGTTAAGTTATAAATCACTTGTTAGGTCAAAACTCAATAACACATCACACATTCGGAAACTGCATTAAGAATATCTTACCAATGCATTCAGATCAGTTCAAGATCACTATTTCTAACATGGCTACCAGTAATGAGTAACCAACTCCCATTCTTTTGATTTAAAAAGGTCTTCATGCCCACCTCTGCGAGACTGCACGGCGCACCGGTGAGCCAGGTTCACGAAGGCAATACAGCAAGTCAAGCAGGCGCCCTGCCATAGGCTCCAGCTGAGGCCAGTAATGAATGATCATCTGAAAGAAATTGGGCGGCATGGCTTGAATCAGGCCGGTTAAAAAAAGGCAAAAACTGGCTTCCCTACTCCTTTTCCTCACTAATGTAGAGCTATGTCCACTTTTGAGCCTTGGTTAACTGTTTTTTCAAAAACAGATGCACATGGCCCGTTAAAATTTATTTTGATCCCCCAATTTTCTAATGAATGGCACAAAGGCAGCTTTGACCGAAGCAAGCCACGGCGTAAGGTGTTTTTCATGTAAACAAAATGAGGTTTAACAACTATTTCATGAGCTTGTCACCAAAAGAAGCAGAACACCAGGCCAGAGGAAAGCTTGTACCCATCATATCCCCAGTGATGCCTGGCAGCACTGGTAAATTTCTTATTTGCTCTTTTTTTGCTAATATTTACCAAAACTAAATTTAGTTTTTCAATCTTCTTATCCAAGACATCATTTATTTTAAATTTTTTTTTTTTTTGTCGCTGCTCTCAAAGAATCAAAAACTCACAGAAAAAAAGACAAAAGTGCCTATGCATACTACGCCAGCTTAGTGAAGCAGCATAGGCTCAGCCCTAAGCAATTGCCGATATTCCACCTTCAGCTACATATTCCCAGGAGTCGCCCTGTAAGGGGGAGGGCAGAAGAGTTCAGGATCTCGCTACAGAATAGATATTGAGCTCTAAACGAGGATGGCGACATTACCCTAGAAGCAATGAACAATAATTTCAGAGATATCATTACGGTAGAAGTAGGCGGTAGGATAGTTAGAGAGGATACCGGTAAGCTGTCTAAGGAGACAAAAGATTTGATTAAGAAACGCCAGAGTATGAAAGCTTCCAATCCAACAGACCAGACTGAATTGGCCGAGATATCAAAGCTAATCAATAAGCGCAAGGTGGCCGATATAAGGAAGTATAACATGGAGAAAATTGAGCATGCTGTAAAGAACGGGGGAAGCGTTAAAGCGGTAAAGAAGTTGGGCATAGGTAAAAACCAGATGTATGCGATAAGGGACAAGGAGGGCAACGTCATCACGAATATGGACAAGATAGTCAAAGTAGCTGAGGAGTTCTATACAGATCTCTACAGTAACCAAAGTAGTCAGACACGTAAGGAGATTGGCGGTAGGTAAAAACAGTCAGACGTTCCACCAGTTACGAAGGAAGAGGTCAAGAAAGCATTAGAAACTATGAAAAGGGGGAAATCAGCTGGAGAGGATCTGATAACTACAGATTTGCTGAAGGACGGGGGGGATATTGTGTTAGAAAAGCTTGCCACCCTGTATACGCAGTGCCTGGTGTCATCGACGGTACCAGAACCATGGAAGAATGCAAACATTATCCTCATTCATAAGAAAGGGGACTCTAAGGACCTTAAAAATTACAAACCAATCAGCTTACTGTCTGTTACGTATAAGGTATTTACTAAGGTAGTCACTAATAGAATCAGGACAACCTTAGACTGCAATCAAGCAAAGGATCAAGCAGGTTTTCGGAAACGGTACTCTACTATCGATCATATCCATACCATCAATCAGGTGATAGAAAAATGCACGGAATATAACCAGCCCGTATACATAGCATTCATTGATTACGAAAAAGCATTTGACTCAGTTGAAACCTCGGCGGTGATGCAGCCATTGCGAAATCAGAGGGTACAGGAGCCGTACGTGAAAGTGCTGGAAGATATATATAGTGGCTGCACAGCAACCATAGTTCTGCATAAAGAAAGTAACAAAATTCCCATACAGAAAGGTGTTCGGCAAGGAGACACAATCTCCCCAGTACTATTCACAGCTTGTTTAGAGGAAGTATTCAGAGACTTGGAATGGGAGCAGTTAGGGATAAGGGTAGATGGAGAATACCTCAGTAATCTGCGATTTGCTGATGACATTGCCTTGCTAAGCAACTCGGGGGATGAACTGCAAATAATGATTGATGACCTAGACAGGAAAAGTAGAAAGGTAGGCTTGAAAATCAATATGCAGAAAACTAAGGTAATGCTCAACAGCCTCAGAAAGGAACAGCCGTTTACAGAAGTTAAGGTAGCGAAGTACTGGAAGTAGTAGGCGAATATGTCTACTTAGGACAGGTAGTAACCGCAAATCAGGACAATGAAAAGGAAATAACAAGAAGAATAAGATTGGGATGGAGCGCATTTGGTAAGCACTCACAGATTATGACTAGCAGCTTACTGGTATCGCTAAAGAGGAAAGTATATAACAGTTGCATCTTACCTGTACTCACCTATGGGGCTGAAACGTGAAGGCTAACCAAGAGAGTTCTACTTAAGTTGAGGACAACCCAGAGGGCTATGGAACGAGAAATGGTAGGGGTAACATTAAGAGACAGGAAGCATGCAGAGTGGGTCAGAGAAATAACTCAGGTTACCGACATTCTAGTGGACATTAAGAAGAAGAAATGGGCATGGGCAGGACATGTAGTGCGAAGAGAGGATAACCAATGGTCGCTTAGGGTAACAAACTGGATTCCAAGGGAAGGAAAGCGTAGCAGGGGGCGGCAGAAAGTTAGGTGGGCGGATGAAGTTAAGAAGTTCGCAGGGGTCAAGTGGATGCAGCTAGCACAGAACCGGGTTAAGTGGAGAAATATGGGAGAGGCCTTCGCCCTGCAGTGGGTATAGTCAGGCTGATGATGATGATGATGAGTGGCTGCCGTTTGGAAAAGAAGCTGCTACAGCACAAGACGTAGTAACTTATCTGTTGTTAGCTTTTCTTTCATGTTACGCTTACAAAGCATGTCACGTGAGCTACATGCATGACCCTCAGCATTGTTCCTGCACACTTCGACAACAGCAAGATGACAAAACCCTGCAGCCAGCCATGACAACGTAGACATTCGAAGCACTTTTTTTGCATTCTAATCTTATAATGTTCCGCATCACAACCGACATGAGAACAGTGCTTCTAAGCCTTATTTATGTTATTTGCATTACAATGAGCAAGCCCCTGAATTACAGCAGGGAGGAGAAACTTGCATTCATTTTGCGTGAGATGCCGTTGCACTGCGCTCGGCATAGCGGCTTTTTCAAACGGCACCTCTGCCGCTTCAAAGACATATTAACTTCGATCCAGATTTGATTATGCTTTATAAGAAACGCGAACATTCATGCCATTAGATATGCTTGTTTTGACAACAGCTGCAAAAATGTGCTCGCAGCAGAGCAAAGGCGATTGAAGGCGACGGCGGCCATTGCAACGAGAACCAGTTCTGCATGCTGATTGGCTTACATCCACCAGGGAGCACACTCCAGGGAGAGCAAACGCATTCCAATGGCAAATATGGAGGAAGGGATCTACGCTTGAGCGAAGCGGTTGTAGTCTGCCATTGGAATTCAACATTAAAGGAAATGATGCCAACAACTCACCTGGCGCAGCTCCTGGCGGCCGGGGTGCTGCAGATGGACGTGGGCCCAGAGAGCTTCGGTGGCCAGTGCAGCTAGGTGGCCATCTTCCCGGTAAGTAGCCATCAGCTGGAAGCCAGGCGTTCTGGGCGGAAGCCCTGACACTGTGCCCGACTGCAGCACCGCCAGAAGCAGGCTGGACACATCCGGGGATGCTCGTTCCAGGTCTTCCAGGAGGAGCCAGCAACCCTGAGGGGTTAAAGGACAGGCACAAGCGCAGGCAAACTGGTAAGGGTTTGTTATGGTATGCGATAAACAACACAAACACAGTTCAGCGGTTAAATAACTAGAGAAATCGACTGCACAAGAACCTGTTTGAACCACTGTAATTGACTGTGGTATCTCGCTGCAGTATTTGCAACCTAATTGTGGGCAACGTAACTGTGAAATAGATGCACATTAATTGTGGTCCAGTAGCACAGTACCGGGAGTTGTAGCAGCGACACAAGTGGTGCTGATTAGTGGACAGCGACAGCGTCGACACTTGCAGTACATGGCTAACCTAAACTTGACTACGCAGCATGAAGGAAACAGCGAGACTGGATGCTCCTTTTTTTTGTGTTAAGTAGATTTAGCACAGTGGGATGTGCAGCCAGCCACTGCAGCCACTACCACGATGCACCCCTGCGGAGAACCACTATGGGACCGACAAATCTCCCCAAGGGTGCCACATGGCACCAAGTGTCAAGTGCCTAGACGCACATGCCTTCCGGATGCAGATCTATCAGCTTATCTACAGTAGCTAAGAGGCACACCTATCGTGGGAACGCATTTACTTGCTGTCAAACTGTCAAAAATGGGCACACACTGCAATAATTAAAACAATTAAAAGTAGCAAGGAAATAACATGCTGTCCAAGTCATGTGTTACTAGACCATAGGGGTCTGCGCATCTTCATTGAAGTGCAAATCGTGGGGTTACTTGCTAGTGAGCCTTAGTTGTGAGTATCCTTCTTTCTTCTGGTCCCTAGTCTTTTACGCACTGTTTTTTCTAATATTTTTGTCTCATCTTCCCATCTCAGTGGTGAAGCTTGAACAGCACCTGTCAAATTAGCCTGCACTCAAAAGTCAAAGTTAGAGGAACATAGAATTCCAAAGACCTGGTTTGACATCATGAAATAATGCTTCCATACTAAAACTCAGGAGAAACCTAGAAAAGCTAGTTAAAACTGAAATAGCAACAAAAAAAAAAGGAAAAAACATCCACAAGAAAAAAAAAACATTGGGGTAGGGCTAACAAAGCTATCACGCTCAGAAAACAAAATGGTGCGACAACACAAGAAACATTGGGGTAGGGCTAACAAAGTTATCACGCTCAGAAAAACAAAATGGTGCGACAACAGGAGGCCTCAGATTGCTCGAAGTGCCAATTGAACCTTATATGGCACCATAAAAATGGCGTATCCAACCTCGACCACCACTGTTCTGCACATTGGTTGGGTTTGGTTTATGGGGTTCAAGGTCGAAAAACAACTCGGCTATGAGCAACACCATAGTGGAACGCCACGGAGACTTTTATCATCTGGGGTTCTTTAATGTGCACTGAAATTGCACAGCACGTGGACGCCTTGCTTTTTGCCTCCATTGAAAAGCAGCGCCATGCCCAGGGTTCGATCCCACGTCCTTGGGCACAGCAGTCAAGTGCCCTAACAACCACTGAACCACCGCAGTGGGGCTTTCTGCACATTGGTTGGGTTTGGTTTATGGGGTTCAAAGTCAAAAAATAACTCGGCTATGAGCAATACCATAGTGGAACGCCACGGAGACCTTTATCATCTGGGGTTCTTTAATGTGCACTGAAATTGCACAGCCCGTGGGCCCCTTGCTTTTTGCCTCCATTGTAAAGCAACGCCATGCCCATGATTCGATCCCACGTCCTTGGGCACAGCAGTCAAGTGCCCTAACAAACACTGAACCACCGCGGTGGGGCTTTTGCACATAAGGGCGTAGGAGCAAGGCCAAAAAAATCTGAATTAACCGAAGATAATGTATGAATTAAGTGGCTTTAAAGCGCATTGAAAAAGCAGCCCACTAGATAGAGTTCTAGAACGTCTTTGAATTAACTAACAGTTGAAATTTTCAATGTTTTGAATATTGGGAGTCTACTGCACTAGTTGGATACAGCTGAAGAAAAAAAAAGGGCAGATAGCCCAACTTTAACATTCTAAGCAAACACTGCAGCTTTATGTGGCGCTACTATTGGTATTTCACTTCCACACCCACTTTTGCCGTAATTCACACTGCCATAAGAATAAACATTCCAACTCTTTTTTTCTTTTTATTTCACGAAAAAACGGACATGATAAACAAGAAAGATGATCAACACAGCCCGATACATTTGTCGGCTTTGCATTTTAAAAAAGCCACAACATACTTGGCGCATAGCTCGTGCCAGGGGTCCTTCCCTCCAGGAAAACTGGCCAGCCACCTCCGAGCAAATGTAACCACCCACGAGCGTGTGCACGTCTGCCTGGTCCCCAAGCTGCACGATCACCAAAGGCTGGCCCAGCCGCGAGGCCAGCAGTCGCACCAGACTCGTTTTACCCGACCCCACAGACCCACGCACCAGGCAGGGTTGGCCACGAGCCACACACTCAGCCAGGCAGCGGAGGGCCTGTTCGGCTGATGGCACCAGCCACTCCTGCAAATGATCCACCAGCTGAAAACCCCTTCGTGCTTGTGCCTTGTTAGGGCATCAAGCTTCCTGCATTCAACAGCAAGTAAATGCACAGTGAAGGCTTGTTGATATGAACAGCAAGCAACCAGAAAGCATATGAATTATCCAAGGGTTCAAATCATCAAATCATCCCCCCCACAAGAAAACTGTTAAGAACCGTTCACATCATTGTAAATTTATTTGGTAAAAGACTGAGTAATGGATGCTGGCTCTTGAGTTAAGAAAAGCGTGGCAATGAATATTTTTCACTGTTCCATCAATGCTTCCTTTCATGCATGCTGTCTAAGCAGAACTCCAAAATCGTCAGGATGCTAAGGGGGCCCCTTAAGCATCCTTCACAGTGAGATCTGTCTCAGTTTTCCCACTATCCAACCACACCTTTCTCGAGTAGTGCCATCACATGTAATGAGGATAGTCGAACCATTCTGCACACTGTTCTAACACCTACCTTAGTATGCGTGCTTCTCTCTCTCACATCCCATGTGCTTCCTCCACTCTATGGCTAGAGTAAATATATCTGTCGCATTTTAAGAATACCTCATCAAAGAATTGTTCCAATGACGCATCCTCAAAGCACCACGGGGCCATCTGTGAAAAGGCACTACTGCTACCCCGTCACACTGTGAAAAGGGCCGCAGAAGCCCCTACAATTTTGGAACAATTTTTTAACATTCTAAACAGTGTGTACAAAGGAAAGCACTTATAATGTCGCTGTTACTTCGTTTTCATCTCAAATGTATATACAACCACACTCTAGGCATTCATTAGATATGCAAACAGTTTCTGGGATATTTTATAGCCATTTGATAATTTGACCTAAATTATAATTCAAATTTTTCCTAGGCCCTTAAGTCAAATTATTGAGCTTTTAATGTAAAGACCAAATGTGTACCAATGCGAGAATTTATGCAAAGGAGGATCTGCAAGGGCAGGCACAGACGAGAACCACGAGTGCCACAGCGTCATTCCTTCAAGGGCAAATTTGTTTCCGCCTTAAGTTTTTTCATTGCAAATTGGCTGAATCACAATTGAAACAATCCGGGTGTTAAAGTATGGAAGTCGGGGACATAATTAGGTAGTGTTACCATCAATTCAAAAGCGCGGCCATGCATTTTCAGGCAATTCTCCACTAGAAGAACCGTCTAATAGTTATCAGAATCAATATATCAAAATAACCAGTTTGCATTTCTGCCTGCCTGTTGCATTCTTTCAATGGTTTTTCTTAAATGGCAATACCGTTTACTTTGGCAAGCACAGTTGTATGTGCAACTGTATGCGCTTTAATGATAACTGAATTTACAGCTGATGCCCAAAAAGAATGGCTAGAATACACTCTAAATGACTTGCGACAGCACGAAAATGCTACATTACAGTCGACGACCGACTATTCGGACACCTGATTTTTTTAACATGCTTGCGTATTAATACTTTTTCGCGACATCCCAACATACTCCATACAACTAATGTATAAGAGGTCTTGAAATTTCATATGCATCACAACTGATTGCTCAATATTTCGGACTTCATTCGCAGTCGCTATGGCACCACTGCAAAATATGTATTGTGGAACATCATTCCAGGCTTAAAAGGGGTCGAAAATGCGATTATAAAAAACAAATTTTAAGCTAGGAATACGGGCCCTTCTACACAGTGAGGCGCATAGCTGCAAATGCGGCTAGCCCCGCCGTGTTTCAAGGATGCTGCACTGCATGGCTGACGAGAACTATGCGGTAAAGCATCCTCAAGAAGAGACGGTTCAGCGAACTCGCAGTGGCAGTTTCGCTTTCGCATCTGAACTTCATATCTAAGCCAGCGCGTTTGCCTGCGGGGTGTCGGCAACAGTACTGTCATCAAACACTGGTTGCCACCAGTTGTCTGTGTAAACAATGCGCAGAGAGACCATCGAGCATCAGACTGGGCTACTAATCCCTTCCTCCACCATAGTGACAATCGGAAGTTTACGTAAACTGATTTTCTTCTAAAATATTTGATTTTTCAGACTGCCTGAATTTTCGGACATTTTCGCGGTCCCTAGAGAGACAGAAAATTCGGTTGTCAATTGTATATAAATGAAAAAAAAAAAAAGATTGGTGAAAAAATAACTACCCGAAAAAAAAAAAAACTGCATAGTCATTTTGATGTTTATTGGTCAACCTGGAATACATTTAAGCCATCAATATGACAGTTGACCATCATTTCCAAATGACGGTGCATTTGATCATTTTGATATAATGTACTTAAGTTGTAATTTTGCTGAGGGTGTTCACTAGCGGCACCCTCGTCCATAGCAGCTGAATGCTGGCTTTCCTCATTTGTAGATGGCAAGACTTACATGGTGGAAGGCTGCCACTACAGACTCCTGTGAAGCTGTCCATTGCTGCAGAAGCAGACCGGAAACACTGACCACACCTGGGCTAAGATCTGAGCTAGTCAGTGGCCATCCAGGGTTTTCAGATGTGGGGGGCCATGCCGGAGGTCGCAAGGCCCCAAGAGCAGCTTCCAAGGACAACCTAAAGTTAACAACAAAGCCTTAATGAGTAAAAACACTGCCGCTCCTTAAAGGGAAGCTAGAATACTTTCCGGAGAAAACAAATACAGAGAAGCATTCGAGTGCATGAACCTTGTAGATTAAGCTTACAAGTGATTCTGAGTTGCCATTTAAAGGTACGACGCAATCGACTGTTAAAGCGGTGATTACTGTCAGGCTTCTCCTTATAGCACCAAAGCATTGTGAAAAAGCAGATGATGACGTCATTGTTGAAGTTTCAAACTCCAATTGCTTTCATTTTCTGTAAGTCCCCTGATGAAGCCAAACAACGCTTTGCAGCATTTATCCTTGATGGCGTTTGGTTTTCTTCCTCAAAACAAATGTTTATGCATCGGAAATGTATTGCCTCTACAGATGACATTATCATCAGGCTGCCTACTCGTCGCTGTGCTTTATTCAGCAATTATGTCTTAGATTTAAACATTAGCACGAAACAACACAAGTTATCTATATGTTTAACTCATTCAAAATCTCTTCGGCTTCCCTTTATACGAAAGAGGCAAAAAAAAAACTGCATAGTCATTTTGATGTTTATTGGTTTATAGTACCTTCCAAATCACAATTCGGTAAACTATTCTCTCTTAACATACATAGCCGTGATTACAGCAGAATCTGGATATGAATCTCACGCTGTCACAAAAAAATTATCAGCTGAAATCTGATATCACCCAAAATGAACAAAATCCACATGTAGAAAAATGACAAATTCTTTCGTACAGATGTTTATGAGCAAAAGATTTTCTTTTCCATCACAGCCATGCAGCCACCGCTTACTACTCGCAGTGCACAAAGCACAACTGGCGATCACACCAACAATTCACTGCTCCACATGCATAAAGTACAACTAGCGATCATGGTGTCGGCACTACATGGACAGCGCTTCAGCTTGAGTGCTCTTGAGGCAGGCGCATCATTCGTAGTGATGGGGGAGAGTGTGTGGAACATATCAAATTCTATGCAAGCACTTCAGCCAGAGAATCTTTATTAGCCACGTTCATATCAGCTGAGATTCACCTGCACATCCCTTGTTGGCCGCTTAGAGTTTCATGTCTGTAGGCCTGCTATTCATCTTTAATAAAACTCACACATACAGATTTCACTTTACAAGGTCAAAACAGAGTTACATCCCTTTCAATCGCTTCAACAGACATAGGGTGACTGGAATGTGGTCCACTCACTGCAGGTCTGTTTGCATCACTTCATCTCCTGGGAGCAGCCGCTGTAGCAGCAGTTGCTGATCAGCCTCACTAAGGGATAGAAGCAGTGTCATGCACTGCACTGCGTACCTGAAAAAATACAACCACATAAAGAATTACTAACTGCAAAAGATTCTCATTCTTTCTTTTTCTATTCCATAGCTCTGCTCTAATCTTCAGCATTAATTATTAAACAAAAATAAAAAATTTTATATAAAAAAAATTGTAATTTTACTGCAATAACTGTCCTTCAAGTTGTTTGAAGTTGCTCGAAACCGAACAACAGTGGACTGTGACATCAGTTCATTTTGATAAGTTATCAAATAACCACTCGCTCTACATGTTTGCAGCAAGATGATGCGTTAGACAAGCAGTCCACTATTCTTCATCTGAAGAAGCACAAAAGAGGACATTGTACAGAGAAAGCTCCTCTCTTGTTGTCTTCCCTTTGTGTGTGTCCTGTTTCACCCTTCCTTCTAGTGTCTAGTGGTAGGCAATATTTTGACACAAAGGAATGAGCCTGTTTTTGCAAGATACACCGTAGTTTTCCTAGAAAAAGACTATATCACTAGAGGTGGAAAACACCGCATTTGCCATTTCAAAAAGTTCCAAGCATGGAATCCTGCTGCTTGTGCACTAATATTTTGTTACACCTTAATTTTTACTAAATAAATGAATGCAACATTTACTCTTAGGAAAGCCATTAAACATGTCTTTGTTGGCGCAGTTGTTTTAGTAAAAAAATCACACACAGTGCTTCAGGACAGTTGCTGTCAATAAAACTTTTTTCTTTTTGTTATCCAGGATATTATCCTTCGCAATGGTATTCATCATAAACCATAAGTCATTAGCGCTTTGCGTTCACTGCATTGTACTGGTATAGTTAGAAGAATGGGCATGTGAGAGTCACAAAAACCGTGCTGGAAATAGATTGGTAGCCACTGGTGCCAAGCAACATCAAAAAAAAAAAAAAAAGAGAGAGAGAGAAAATGTAGAACATTTAGCATATTCTGATTATTTTTCTTGCAGTTTTTATTCTGATATTCACACCCTTTTCAATTCTTTTTGTTTATTTTTCAACAAGTTCAAAGAGACATTTTTTGATCTCGACATACAGAACTTACTTGTATGCATTTGAAAGAATATCTAATTAGCTACATTTAAGTTCATATTATAACAGTATAGTGCAACTATATTGTTTACTAAATCAACCCCCCCCCCCCCCCCCCTTCAAAAAAAAGCTTACAGATACACAAGCCATATTTTCAAAAGTAAAAGAAGGAAATCATACTATAATTCTGTGTTGAACCAAACTGTGCCTGCTAAACTGCTAGATACACAGAGTCATTCAGAAAATGCCCAGTACATTTAGAGGGGCATGAAAAGCAATCAATCTACTCAACAACAACAATGGAAACAAAAGTTACAGATGAGCACCTGCTGATAGTGTTGGATGGGGCAACCACATCTGCCCAAACTGAAATATTATGAAATGACACCATGCTCTCGCTGATACCTACACAGACTAGTATCCATGCTAGAAACTTGAGTGAACATTGTCACTTCTGAGCTGGTTAAGTGCGGATGAGGATGCCGACTTGGGTACCATTTTGCCACATTCACCCCATGTTGATAGGTTTTGAGCAAGGTTCAAAAATAGTCATATGAATTAAATAAAACAGATTCCTAAACTGAAGTACACCGTTTCTGCATCATACTGAATGGTGCTACTAATACAGAAGTAGCCTAGATTGCTCAAAATGGGGCATTTTCTGCCACCATTCAAACTGAACAGTGCATTAAGTGCATTAAGATAAAAATTTCAGCATCTACTCTTATATCAGAAAGAGCATTCGTTTGGTACCAGTAATTCAAGTCTTAACAGTGGCCCTGAACCATTGTAATTCTTTGTACTGTCAATCCCCGTATTTTCCACTAGTTTTCTGGGTCAACATTATCTGCTATTTGTCTAACTTTTTACATTAATGAAGCCAACCTGCAACCACTCAGCATAAGCAAAGCACACACTGACATGTCAGAGACCTGGTTA
This sequence comes from Amblyomma maculatum, assembly GCF_055883805.1. NCBI lineage: Eukaryota > Metazoa > Arthropoda > Arachnida > Ixodida > Ixodidae > Amblyomma > Amblyomma maculatum. The sequence goes on along the minus strand of NC_139344.1, from coordinate 322,661,236 downwards.
GAAAGTGTAGAAAATACTGCAGGTCCTACAGCAACCAGCCTCATACTTTTAATTAATGATAAAGGAACAATAAGCGCACAAACCATTGAACAGAGACTGATGAATGGCTAAGGTAAGCCAGCACAGGGCTCCAGTCCCAGCGGCAAGTAAGTTGGCCAGGTTGCTGATGTAGCAGTTGCCAGCAACAACGTAGAATGTTCAAAGGCACAGATCTGACACAAGGCCTCTTGGCTGGTGGCGCACCATCCTCCATGCCAAGCTGGCTCTTCCTCAAGAGCTCTGGTAGGCTGCAGTTGTGTTTAAGGTAGGCATCTGCAAACAACATGGCTGCCGGGTACCTTGAAACAAGACGCCCCAAGGCAACACACATGTGCTCTTTTTCGTGCGAGCGAAGAGCTGAACGCATCAGAAGCTCTGTCAACAAAGGCAGACACATCTGCGCAACCAAATCTGTGCAGCTGCGCTGGTGGAGTAATGATGCCAGGCGATCTAGGAGTGATGCCCTGGATGAAGGGCTCCAGCTCTGCAAGGAAAGCAGCATGTCTCTTTACTAACACAATACCAACAATAGCAATTTTGAGAGCACTCAATCAGCCCAGGATACAACCACCACAACATGTATGATTGGTAGCTATATGCAGAACAAAAAAAATTGCATACTTCACGCATGCAGGAAATACAGCAGCACATCAGCTATTTACATCATTTCTTCCTGCTACTGAATGCACTTATAGCCCTTTCGCTGTCACGAACGTACCGGTATGTTTTTGTGCTTCCTCCCCATAGCGTCACCAACGTACCGGTACGCTCTCTATCGTGCGTTCAAAACTCCGTGCCTGAGCACGAAACTAGCGCGCTTAGACAGGCTGCGCCACCTGTAATATCTTTCTACAAGTTCGTATTTTCGCCCCGCGTTGTGTTGTACGTATATACTAAAGAGTATGGAGTGACCGCGCCCACTCTGCCACCTTCTTTGCTGGTGGCGTGGTCGCTCCGCACGCACTACTCTATCTCGCTAAGTGATCAAGCGCCGTGCGCGTTTAGTGGCGCGTGCGTTACGGGCTCAAGGATTGTTCTGCTATCTACCGCAGGTTTGCAGGTTTTTATTTTCATTATGTTGGCGTGTCTGCTACGAAGCGTCATGTTCAGAGGCTTGCACCGTTGCCTCTCCAATTGGTCGACGCATGACTCGATCACTGCTTTCACTCTCTCTTGCCGCGCCCTTGCTTGCGGCTAGCAGCAGCAAAGAAGGTTGCTTTAGCCTCTTTTAATCTCTCTCTGTCATCTTTATTTCACGTGCCATTTCTCTCCGTTGTTCAGGCCACCGAAAGTGAGCTCTCTATGCGCGCGGTTACTTTCGGATGGCTGAGCGCGCGGGACCTTCAACTGCGGACTGGAGCGATGGCTATTTTGATTATAATGACAAGCAGAGCTTGGATTCGGACTCTCAAGAAGTATCGAGCAGTTTTTTTCTTATATTATCCTCATTTATCTAATTTATAAACAGGCTAATAATGATGATGATGTTAATTAACAACACCTGCAGAACACTGAAATGTACAGATTCCGTTGACTATATTATTTGTATAGCAATCATATTAAAATATAAATCACTATGCTCATTCCCTGAAACCAAGCCGACACTGGGGGTGTGCCACGGCCAGAAACGCCAGATAGCGATAGGGTTAAGTAAACTGTGAATTGGGCCTAAAGTTGGGCATTTTGTATTTTGCCTTCATTGAAATACAACAGATGCGGAAGGAACTGAACTCCACAAGCTTATGGCAAGAAAGAACCTAGCGCAAAAACTCAGTAAAAAAAATGAATTTTGTTTTGTTCTGTCAAAATACCAATTACATTTTAAGCAAACTGCAAAAAAGTAAGTTTTCCACTAAACACCACTCCAAAAATACAACCAAAGTTGTAAGACCTTTAGTATCTTATCCAAATGAAAGTTTTCAGAAATAATTGCCTAATTTTGTAGCATTATAGTTATTTTTCTTCTTTAATTTTAATTTTAAATTCACTGCATTTTTTTTTTCACACTATCTAATCAGTGTTTCTGTTGGTATTAATAACTAAAACACTCACAAAATTGAAGCAAGATGCTTGGAAGACATTGGATGAGTATGTCAGCCTACCAACACTAAAGTTTGGCATGAATGATACTGAGTGTTGAGATGCCAACAGGACAGGTTTATTCCAGGCGAACACTGGCACGAGCAAAAGACACGTGCCAGCCACAGCGAGCATCACGCGAGCATGCAGCAGCGCAGCCAAGCTAACCGGCCTAGCCTGTGCATGTGGCTAGTGCCTACAACACTGTATGGCATTTTAACAAAGGAAACAGAGAGATGCATGACATCCTGAAGCAGACTACAATCAATGCTAATCTGCACACACAGAAAGCCTGCCTGACATGTGACCAGCAACATATCTGGAAAACTAATCCGTCTGCTGATGCCCAAAAAAACAAAAGAAATAAGCAAAACCAAAACAAGGGTGCTGAGTTGAAAATATGATGACCTTTAACCCTACTAAACACTGCTTCATGGCATTAGCAGTTACTCATTATCTTCTGTGTCGTTTCTTTTTTTTTTTTTTGAAACTCAATTTAGCCCTGCCCATTTACTTTAAAGCAACAATCCTAACATTACTCTGTAAAAAGAAAAAAAATATATATTACCGAGACTCTGTACGCTTATTATTACATAGCTAGCTGTGCAATAAACCAGAATAAGTAAAATCATGCAATTCTGTTTTTAGTGCTGCATATTATCCTAAAAGGATGCTGATATAATATCTATTGACTTTGGCAATTCCAGTATTATACAATGAATATGATGGTGTCAAGATTATTCTGGTCCACTGCACAGCCCATGCCTACATAAAAAACCTTGTGAAAAAATGCCTTGTGAGAACAAAAAAAAATCCTAATATCCGTGAAATCTGCCCTAGTAGTATGTGCACAATCAGTTATAACAGTAAATATTCCACTCCAGCAGTCACCATCTATGCACACACATTCACTCACAGTATAACATAATCCACTCCAGAAGTCACCATCTACGCACACATTCACTCACAGTAGAACATAGTATATTCCAGCTGTCACCGTATACAGTAAAGATCAGTGTCCTGCGTAAATTATAGAAGAAGGCGTCTGACAAACAAGTCTGGTTTGTCACGTGATACCTATATTTTTGCTGCACCCCAGAGATCTAGTAGACTGAACCACTCCAAAGTAGTAAGCCCATATTTCGCCAAGACCAAACTTTACCAGAATTCATACTTTCCCCTCACAACACATCAGTGGAACCGTTTGCCTCAATTTATTGTTGAATGCACCAATGGAAATATGTTTGCTGAACTGTTATTGCAGAACATGTAACCCCTCTCCTGCTTGGGCAGCGCTGCTGCCTGCAGTATTTGGAAATAAAATAAAATAAATAAAAAAAATAAGCCTCCCTTCTGCATGTCTCATTTCCACTCGGGTAGATAATGTCCCGAGGTGCACCGTGAAGGGCTCCTGTCTTCTTGAAGGAAGCGAGCATCACACACCTTTCCACATTATACTCTGGACAGCACATAATATAATGTTCGATATCCCCGCAAACCTCGCATATAGAGCATAGTGGAGACGATGCCACGCCCGTCTTATGCATCCAAGCAGGAGTACGAGCAGAGCCTGTGCGAATTTGATGTAGCAGAGTGGCCTGATGTTTTTCAGTCCCTATGTCACACATGGCTTGTGGGGCGCACTCCACAGGGTACTAAAATGGTTGAGTACCGTTTCTCTGAACAGTCTTTTTTTATCTCGAGGGACTTTTTTTTAAGGAAGTACCTGGCAGTGCTTTATGGGCGAGACTGTCTGCCACCTCATTTCCTCTGACACCTATGCGTGAGGGCACCCACTGGAAATGTAAAGCCTCTGCTGTGCAGGTTCTGCACCAAGCATAGAGAGCTAATAGACAAGGCATCAGTAGGGAAACCGCGCTCTAACCTTTGAAGGGCAGATTTTGAATCTGTTAGGATGACAACAGATTGAGCTGGACAAGGCCCTAGCTTCCGTAAAGCCACCTCAATAGAAACACTTTCGGCCGTTGTGGAGGACACAACTTCAGTAAAGCGTGCAGACCACATATAGTCCGTAGAAGGAATGTAAAAAGCCACTGAGCTAGATTTTCTGACCTTGTCTGCAGAACCATCAGTAAAAATGTAAAGAGGCAGAATAAGCAAGGCTAATCCCACCTGTAGCATACAAAAGCTCAATTCAACTTGTGAGAACAAAACTGAAGCTATTACAGCTGGCGTCACTGAAAATTTCATAGGCCACTGGTGGCCATGATAGGCCACTAATCTGCCTTTGGTATCTGGCATTAATTCCCACTAAGTGGCCTTTCTCTGCAAATGGCAAGAAGCAATGCCAGTAGTATTTTCCATAAATGTTACATCAAGAGAGCTAATGCAGTGTTAAAAAAATGAGCTGTGGTTTAGGTCTGGCTAAACCTGGATGGAAGTGGAAACTTGTTTTGTCTTGATACACTTGTCTTGCTACACCTGTGGCCGAATTATGAGGGACACTTAATCTCCGCCTTTAAACATATGACTCGATAGCACAGGGTCTCTTTGGCCTGAGACGCCGTGCGCCATTAAAATCCACCATCATCATCATCAGCACAGGGTAGTCAACCAGCCCACATATAAGGAAGGCCCTGCTTTAACCAAGCCGTATCAACGTGCCTGTGTGGCCTAGGGGTAATGTGAATGCAGGGGTCCTGGAAGGCTGTCTGATATCACCCTCCCATATGAAAGGAGAAGCTGAGTTGGCAGCTCGGTCTCAGCCACAAGTCTACTACATATGTGTTGGAAGAGAGAATACAAAAATGCTAACATGCTCATATTCTGTTGCATGTTGGTGGCCCCAACAGCTGAAATTGTTTTAGTAGGCAGTGTTTGATCCTCACAGCCTTATAACACAAGAATTATCTACCAATAAATGCAATCATGTGGTGAACTCGGTTAGTTGGTTGTCAATCATGTTTTAAAATGGCAAGCACTACAGACAGGTAAATAGACATAGAAGAGAAAGAAGTCGCATGTGTGCATCCTGTCTCCTCAGACCTCATAAATCCAAGCGTGAGCGAAACGCTGAATGCACGTGCATCTTAACAACACATGTCAAAGTGAATAGCAGTTCGTTAGCCATCTCTTTTGTCATCGGCCATCGCGGCTCTAGGCGGAGTTCGACCTCGTAAGTCGCGCTGCCTGAAACTAGAAGCCAAGAAATTTGTGAAAACAAAAAAAAAAACAAAAAAAAAAAACACAGGCACATGAAGAAGGCGAAGGAGAGGAAAAACGGCGGACGCGCTCCGTAACCGGAGTTCGTACAAATGTGAATGCGATAGAATAAATTAGTACAGTTTTAATCATCAGTTCGCATTCACTTCGAAGACACAAGAGGCCTGCTCGTGATTTTTCGCTCACAGCGCGAACACCGGATTTTCTTAAATCTGCCTTAACGCGCCACGGGCCCTTAACGCTCCACGGGCCTAACGCGAAACCACCAACTCGCCAGTGGCCACCGCGATCGTAGCTCATACGTTGCGACAGCAGACTCCAAGTCTGCAAAGCAATTTTAAACATAACCTTACGGCAACAACCTTGTCATAAGACACGACTGCTGCTTATTTCGTCTGCAAGTATCGACGGGAGCATGACAACCAACCGTCACCGCCATTGAGAAACGATTGAGAAGCTCGTCCACCGCAGCTCACATCGAAAACATTTCAAAGTTCATGGATATGCTTCTTTCTCTGTTACTTCTAAGGGATGCACGATAAATTTAAGAGCAATCTTCAACTTACCTCCTTTGACAGCCATTGATGTAACCCGCGGCATGGTTTCCCTATGCGTTCACACAGACGCGAGACAGCAGAGGGCAAGTCATAATTGGAAATCAAGCAGCCACTCATGTCGCTGGACCTGTTAACCATGTTACAGGTCAGTCGGTTATGATACAATATGCACTTGTCATGAGTTTCACCGCCGTAGCAACACTTTGAATTAAACACGTGCGCGTACTGCACATCTGCGCACGACCATGACAAATGAATCTATGCTTGGCTTGGCTTGACATAGTTGGCTAACGGAAAAGCTGGCGCCACTAGTTGACATTGTGGCTTTTCCTTTTGAAGCGAGCGGTCAATCGCGGAAGCGAAACTGGCGAAACTGGCGTTTCGGTCCATTGCAGTTCTGAGAAGCAAGGACAAGAAAACTGTTTGACAGGTTGGATCGCTTGTTCGGCTCTTTCCAATTAGTTATGAACAAGGTGCTCGTTTGATGTATGTAATACGTAACTTGAAGGCGAGTAGTTTCTTGGGAGCTTCTGCTTCGAAGACTCAGAGTGTGCAGTCTTCACGAACCAGGAAGCTTTCGTTAAAAAAGTTGCTCGGGCTTGTTGTGAGCTCTGTAGCAATTGATCATTCGTCAAGCTTATTGCACGTATACATACTCTATTGCAGCAAATGCTAAAAACATGGCAGCAACGCTCAGAGCTTGTCAGTTTCTAGGAGCATCAGATGTTTGCAACCGCACATTACAAGCCCGAAATTTGACAGTGTGCAAGAAAGTTGCGCTGCCAGCCTCTGTGCGCATGCAAGAGAAAAAGCATCGCTCACCGGTGTACTGGCGCTCAGCATCTACCAAAGCATCTAGGTGAGTCATTAATAACTCGTGATACCCCTTGCGTGTGTAATTAGTGGGTCATCCGTACGTGTGTTCATGCATGTTCACCGGTCGTATTGTTATGTATTGACGCACCCAACTACGGTTGGGAACTCGTTACACAGGCATGCCGCACGTGCTAAACGGCGATTTGTTGATGCTAGGGCCATTTGTTTAATCTACACCAGCTACACTGGTGTAGCTGGTGTAGGTTAAACAAATGGCCCTGCTGTCTTTGATATTACACCGCGACGCTCCGAAATTGCGGCGTAACTGTACCATGTCATAATATGTATATTAAGTGTCTGGTGCGCGGTTTCAGGTTACCGGACTATTGCTCTGATGACTACCAGTTCCTGGAACGCAGCGTTTTGCCCACCATGCATTTTCAGAAGAGCCTTCCACGACTGCCGATTCCAAAACTGGAAAAGACTTGTGAACGGTACCTGCGGGCACTGGAACCTCTGGTTACTGAAGAAGAACTAAAGAAAACTAATGATATTGTCAGTGCTTTCAAAAATAAGGAAGGTTCAGGTCAGCATGGATTTGCAATACTAGACATACATTCTCATTGTGCAAGTTTATATGCGGTAATATAAAGCAAAAAATAACAAGAATGCCTCTTGTATAGGCATATTGCTCATGAAAACAAATTTAAGCGAACCATCATCTGACTTTGGAATTGACCTTTTTTGCTGGAGGCAAACTTGGCCTCTAGTACATGAGGGTTAATTGACAGGTTGGATGCCTGAATGTCTGTGCCTCTTAAGATTTTCAGCCACTTTGTACACAAATACGACTGGAGCATTTCCTCAATGGAAGCTGTGGTTCCTTCTCACATGACTAGGGTCTAGCAAGAACCTGAGTGCCATTATTGTGCAGAAACACCATATCATATCATTCAGTTGTTGTTCTGCGGTATATATGTATATGTATGTATATGTGATGCGGCACCGCATCAGGTATGTGTTACTTTTTGTTCCAGTCAAATGTTAATGCAGTGTTCTTAACGCTATTTTTATCTAATGTATGTTCAGCACAAACATATTAATAATTTTATTTTATCATTATAATAACCAATACATAACGGCATTGAGGGACCAGACCCAGCAGTTCTGATACTGCATGCATGCACACTAACAGCTTCAGACAACTCTTTGTGAAGAGTGCTGCAAGAGCGACAGTAGCACAGTAAAATACAGCACAACTATAAGACGTGCCGCAATCAAACACAAAGTGTTTTCTCTTTTGGTTTCACTGTTTTTTATTTGGTTTTTATGTGTTGGTGAAAATGAAGTGTAGGTGCTAGTTCGGGCTTGTGTTTTATACTGTCCCTATGTAATTTGTTAGCGCACCTATACATCAAGATGACTGAAGACTAGCTAGCCCACTGTATAAAGTTTGATAATTATCCAATTGCCATATGGGATAATCCAACTGGTATCTGCAAAATCAGTTTGACTTTCCATTTGGTTATTGAGATTGCAAGTGGTGTCCCAGTAAAAAGAAAGAAGACTTGTGTGCCAATTAGACGTTTGAATTATAAGATTCACAATTGTTTGTTTGCAAACAATTGCAGTGCCAACCATAATTGCAAGTGAGCCAAATGGAAGATCTATTCAGATGTTCCAGTTGCTTCAAAATGTGCATGTATATTTAACTGCGTATCACTCACTTTTAACACAAAATAGTGAACTAGTTAACATTATGAGGATTTCAAATGGGGCTAGTTGATTTTTCACAAGTGTGACATTATTGTGCTATTGAAAAAAAAGAAAAAAAAACTTTGACACCCAACAGGAAATGACATCAACTGCAGGTTCTTCTCAATTAGTTAGGTTTTTTTATAAAAAGATATTAACTGCAAGTGAGGATGTTTGTTCGTAAAAGCACAGGCCAAATGTATGTTCATGGTAATCTAGCTTTGATTGAGCTCGAACCCTTCGGCTTCCTCATCATTTTTCCTGATTAAAATTTCAGATTATAAGCAGGATAGAGAGCCAAATGAAGCTTTACCAAATGATCACTCGCTTTTGAGCTGAAATGTTCACAAAAGTGGCATTGCATTTTCCCAACCTTCCATCTGCTGTAGTTTTAAGGTAAAAATGTTTTCAGTGTGGTTTTCTTGGGTACAGCTTCCCCGAAGCTATGAGCCCTGTACAGCTTTCTTTTTTGTCTAGCTTAATTTTTAGCTGTGCAATCGCAGATGAATCAAAAGAGAAGGTAACCTCGATGCCAGCTGAACAGAACAAACAGCATCCTGCTTTACCTGTCCTGTGTCACCTTCCTTTGCTCATGCTTGCCTCCAGCATGTGGCAGACGTTCATTGCCTTTGCCTAGTGCTTCCTAATTATTTGTTTGCATTTGAACTTGTTCTTGTTGGTACAACTACCATTAATGGATTTTAATTACTTCTTGTGTCTGTGAAGTTCCTAAGTTCTGTGCCATCATGTCATGTGCTATATTCACTTTTGCCAGAATTGGACCAGCTGCTGAGAAAGAGAGACAAGGCAAACAAGCACACCAGCTACATCTCAGGTCTGTGGGTAGTCCATGCTATCATTTTGAAGCTATTTTGGCTTTGGACAGTGCATTCTTGAATGCATATAATTTCCATGCCATGGTTACTTGCATTGATGATTGCACTTTTTGAGTTCTTTATATATTCTCTTTTTCCTCATACAAGGTCTGGCTTGTCTAGCTTTTCTAAGTTCATTCTAATAATGTGGGCATGATCAGTTCATTTTAGAACTCGTATAATGATCTGCTGCGATGTCCACGCTCATGGTGAAGCTCACAGTGCACCCTAGCTCATGCTAGCTCAAGCACATGCCTGCTTCAGACTGTTCCAAAACAACGGCTACCATTGACGCTTAAGCTTTGATTAAAATTTTGCCAGCACCCTACATCATCTAACTTGATATAACACATCCAGTCTACTTTACATATGATTTGCCAGTGCAAACGAAGGCTTTATGACCATATCTTGATGCAGCAGTGACATCATCATCATCACCAAGGCAAAGGCCTCTCCCATATCCCTCCAGTAAACTCAGTCCTGTGGCCAGCTGCATCCATTTGATCCCTGAAAACTTCCTGATCTCATCGACCCATCAGCAATCTAAACGTGCTTAATATAGAATGAGCCTTAACGGATTTTGAGCCCTTATTGAGGGCAGGAATCGTGATATGAAAATGTGTTCTCTTAATTACTAGGTGCACCTGGCAAATGTAAAAAGCTGGCATGGGCAACTAGGTAGCATCCTTGCAAGGGACACTCTATTTCTTAAAATCTACCGTAGGTTTTGATGTTAGGTAACCGTATACGACTACATGCTGATTAGGAAATTCGGACAGTGGGCTCACACTAGCATGAAATAGCACGAGTTTCAGAAGGAACCTAACAGCAAAGACAATAATACTTGGTTTCTTCAGGTTACGTTTTTTGCTTTTCAGTCGTATATAGTAGACTGTTTATAGCACCCCTCAAGCTCAAAACACTTGCCTTCATGTATCAAAACTTTTATTTCTTCTTCCCCACCTAGGTCCTTGGTTTGACATGTACCTAACTTCTCGCAAACCACTGCCACTCAATTTCAACCCGTTTATGTCATGGAAGGATGACGTGCGGCCAGCATACATGGATCAGGTGACATATTAGTACCTCTTTGTAAGCTGCACTCTTCTATGGTTGTTCTCGATCTCTTTTATGAAGCTTTGGTTTTCATTCGTTCTTTGCTATATCACAAAGGTTACATTTCCAAAAAAATCACAGACGTGACTGGCAGGTGGTAGTTGGCAAGTGACATGGTCGTGCACTGACTGGTGGTATGGTTGTGTGACGTCTCAAGACCACATGACATGGCCGAGTTGGCAGGCACAACCAATTCGGGCTTTGCCTTTGAGACTGGAGGTTGAGATTGGAATCCGGACCACTGGATCTTGAGTTAAACATCATGCTGCTCCCAATGCCATACAGGCATGTACAGTGTTGTCCACTCTTAGAAAGAACGCGCGAGTGTGTGGCTGCTCTCTCTGGAGCACTATTGTGTCTCACCTGGCCATGCATCGAAGTGAGGTGACAGGCTGTCTTATGCGAAGTATCACCACCAGATTGATCTGTGCTGCATGGCTTATTTTCAGTCTGTGACTGTATCAGACGCAATGGCGCTTCACTGGGAGCGATGACTTTCTCTAGTGTTCGCCTAGAGTGGACAACTCTCGATGTTCATACGGCTTGATTAAAGCATGGCTTTATGCGTATGTTAGGTGGGCTTTTCTTTCATATAATGTAGTAATCACGACTGTATGCTAACGAGGCGTGGGGTAATACAGTAAAATCTCATTAATGTGCCCTTCGAGGGACCTGGAAAAGTTTTCAAATTATCTGAAAGTTCAAATTATCAAATTTACCATTTAAAAACAATTGCCAAAACCTGTTTGCATTGGAGTAATTTTACATAATGAACACCTGGAATATGGTTATCTACACATTTGAGATGAATTCTAATCTCGAGGTTTCATCCAACACTTTGTTGTGCACATGCTGTTGGGAGTGCAGAAGAAAAGCTCCGAGATCGTAACTGCCTCCGTGATCTTATCGCAGAGCAACGCAGTAGTGCCTCTCCACAAACAGTGTTGTCGCTTTTATTAAGGTGCTTCACTGCACAAACTTTAAACTGTGCGAACTTTAAACTCTTACTCTGGTCTTCCGAGTGCAGTGAAGCATCCTCAAAGCGCAATGGTTCAGCGCACTCGGAAGACCAGAGTAAGAGCACAGATGCAAGAGAGATAAATGTAGGATGCCCTTTTATCAAGTGCTCTCTAATTGCAGCATTAGTAGGCTTGGTAGCTGCTTAAGTTTCTTGGATTTCAAAGTTACTGTACTTTATACAGAATAATTTACTTTTTTTTTTGCAAATCTAGTCTATTGTGTATATAACTCAGTTTTAGTCATTTGCCTTTCCTTACAAGTTGCCCATTATCATGTATCACTTTTGTTTTTGAATACATTCATTTGCTTTTGTCTTGACATTATTCAAAAGTGTTATCCAAAGCTTTAGTTCAAAAGAAAGGTGTACTGTGCTCTCTTTATCACTGTCAGGGGCTGACTTTTTGGTCACTCTTGTAGAAATGCATGGCTGAACCATGCATTTCTTGAGCATTGTACTGTGTTTTTACACAGGTTGTCCGTGCAAGCAACATGGTGATCTCATCATTGCGCTTCTTCCGGTCCCTACAAAGCAACCAGCTGGAGCCGATGGTGTACCACCTAGACCCCAAGAAAAGTGATACAGCCACCTACAGGCGTACCATCAAGTATGACAATTTCCCTCATTGGACAACATGGGCGCAGACCCTTTGCCAACTGAATGTAAATTATTAGCAGCTGCAATGTATAGTTCACAGTAGTCAGTTCATTTGTTATTAGTTAAACCTCGTTACAAGAGACACCCAAGGGAACCCAAAAGGGTGTCTCTTGTAACCAAGGTCTCTTGTAACCAAAAATTCCTATCAACTCGTATGTGTGACAGTTTAGATTCTGTTATCCATCTAAATTCTGTTCGGTATCACTGTCTAAATTCTGTTCGGTATCAGTGTCTTGTTCCGTTGCAATATGCCAGAACCAAGAAAGAGTACCTCCTTTTGACTGGGAAGTCAAAATGTCGTTATTGTTTCAGCCACTGTCATGACATTCCTGTGTGAGTGAAAAAACAGGAACATCTTGACTCCTCAGTAAAGAGGAGGCACTCCTTCTTGGTTCCTGACATATTGCAACAAAACAGGACACTGATATGAAACAGAATTTAATTAAGGGAATCTAAACTGTCGCACATACGAGTTGGTACAAGTCAGCTGCATTGCATGAGTGTGCCTGGGTTGTGTCTCTTATAAATAGTGAAAAAATTACTTAAGGGACCTTGAAAAGTTGTCCTTAGTAACAGAGTGTCTCTTGTGACCATGTCTCTTGTATGCAATGTTGTTAACATGGCAAACATAGAAAAACCAACCAAACCATTTCCAAGTGTCTCTTATAACCGAGTGTCTCTTGTAACGAGATTTTTCTGTATTTCTTCCATTTTTGTCTGCTGTGCTACTGGTAGTGCAATGTAAACATGGTTGAGCACTTCTTTATTTATTTTTTAATATTCGGCATACTTTTTCTGTTTTTATTTCAGAACGCAACTTTTGGTCTTTTTTTGGCAAATGTGTATTTTCAATGAGGAAATTTCAATCTTTTTCAGTGATTTAATGTGGCAATTCTATGTGGTCAAAAGTTGCGTGGGCTCTATCTTAGGGTACTTGGAGCTGTGCATGTGGAAGGAATTGTTGTCGGCATTAAAAAACATTAGCTGTGGTTTAGCTTGTGGTTAAACCTAGGGTTACGCGAGAGCAATCTGCATGGCTACACTTAGGTTCGGATTGAAAGTAAAGGCATGGCTTTTGCGCATAGTAATTTACTCTATGGTCCCAGCTTTATTAAATCCATAGGGGAATCACTTCACGTATGAGCACCCCTTGCCTCTTGTCGTTGACCATTCTCGTTCGGGTGTAGAAGACTTCTAGTGGTATGACATCATCTCTACGGCGAACTCCAGGCCACACTGCCATTACAACGTTCAAACAAACCTTCTCTCCTAGCAACTTGCTGTTGTCGTTCGCCTCTACCAACTACCAAGTTATCTGTCTTCTTCTTCTTTTCTTTTTCTTCTATTCACGGACAGGGACAGACAGGCACGGCGAAAGGCGAGACTGTGGCCAATGTAGATCTCGCTACAAAAGTAATCAAGTTAAACTAGACAACTGGCAAACAAAAATGCATCTGAAAGTTTACTTCTAAGAACTAAGTTTACATGTTGTCAGGTTCTCATGCATGATTGGATGAGGGGATGGGACATTACGTGACCAGCATGTTGATGGCAGCATTGGTATTGCCGCTCACTTCTCGTGGCAACCTGAGCATAATACCTTTTCATGACACCCATGTGTAGTTCTGTGTCAGTGTCCTACAGTTGAACTCGCTGGGGTGGAGCAGTGGTTAGGGCTCTTGGCCACTTTTCGGTGGCGGCAAAAATCTGGATGCTCGTGTGCTGTGCGATGTCATTGCCCATTAAAAAACACCAGATGATCAAACTTTCTGGAGATAGCCTGAGTCGCTTTGGGACGTTAAACCCCATAAACCAAACCTGCTGTTGACAAATTTGACTATTCTGAGCGGCTGAAGGTAGTGAACAAACATTGCTCAATTAGGAGATGGTCAGGAGGTGTTGCTTCCCAGTCTGTAGAGGCATGCTAGCTAGCAGAGCAATACCGCAAATCGCATTGTGCCGCTGGCTTCCCATTAATTCATTTTCAACTTTTACAGAGTTTAACTCGTACTCCACAACCAGCTATGTATCTATGTAGAATACTGACCTTTTTCAGTTGAAAAGGAATCTTCAAAACTGAAAGAGCACATTTTTTTGCTGATCTTAAATAGAAGTGCTGTACTGATCAACTTACAAGCAAAATAGTGAGCATTTATCTGGGTCCTACAGGTACTATTAAAAATCTGCAGCTCTAGAAGAACTCAAGAATTCAAAGAATTCTTTTTTAAAGAATTCAAGAAATATTCATCTTGGCTTAACTCCAACCCAAGGCGGAGTAACCAAGATGATTAGCAACTGGCAGATCAAGTTTAAAGTAAGATTAATTCACTATGCAGTTATTCCAAGTGTGTCTCGATAAATCTCTGAAAGGGGAGAAGATTCCAGCTTGGAAATAATGATGAAATTAGTAGTGCTTTTATTTAAATGTAATTATATAATTAACACTTGTGCATGTGGGTGCACAAAGACGTCGATTAGGAGTGCTAATGCTTTCGCATTCTCCCAATGCAGTTTCTCCAGTGGCCTCTAGGTGTTACTAAACGCTTACACCGATGTGTGTTCACTGAAATAGTGACACAAATAGTAAAAGAAGCAGTGGCAGTAAAACCAAATTTAGAGTTAGGTAAAAATAAGGTGGCAATTGGCAATGCTGCAGTTGCTGGAAAGTACAAAAGAAGAGTAAAAACTTTGCAGTGTGAATGTTAAAATTGTTTGTATATTCTCTGTCCTTGGGTAAAAGCTTATCAGCACTGTTACGAAAAGCAAACATTCAACTGAAAGCTCATTATTCATTCAATGACTTGCAGAATGTTACCAGAAGCCCTGGCATGGTATGTGAGCGCCTTGGTCTGGAAGGCTTATCCTCTTGACATGATCCAGTTTCGCAATCTCTTTGCAAGCACACGCATACCACTGATTGGTCGGGATAAACTTCAAGTATGGAATGACTCCAAACACATTGTGGTGATTCGCAATGGCCATTTCCACAGTATGCAAGTTTTAGATGACAAGGGTGAGTGCAGCACATGGTGCAGACATGTTTTTCCTGAGAGAAACCATAGTCCTGTTGCAGCAGTGTATGCCAATCTACTACTACTATTTGTAGCTATATACATCAGCGGGTAATGAACATTAAACAGTTTGAAACTTGATTATTTGATTATTCACTAGTGACACATAAATGGAGCTCACTTTGTTCCTCTTACTGAATGCATTGCATATTTAGTAAATGGATACAGAGAGTAACTTATTTCAATTTATTGTTATCAGTAAAAATTAATTCTGTGGCTCCTTCTAGCTGTATTTATGTTTGTCTGACAGAAAAAGATGCATTTGTTTCTGAGATAATTGTAGTCACAAATTTCTATTCACACTCGTGATGTCTGCACCAAAAAGGTCAGGTAGCTGTTGTTTTGTGCTGATTCCCACGGCCCAAAGAAGGGTGCCAATGCATGCATTATGTTTGTGGAATCTGCCAGTAATGGCGATACCTGGGCCTTACTTTGTGGCCTTTTCTGTCCATGCAGTTCAGCTTCAATTAATCCTCAAGGGGTCTCTTTAAGAATTCTTTTTTTCTAATTGTCTGGATGTTGTGTTTGCCACATTTTCTAAAGACATGTCACCAGAAATGAAACTGTTTCCAAAACGTTATTACTGTTTGCGTGGGAATTTTTACTTGCGTCCGAAGTCTGCGAAGTTCATGTAGATGTTGATCCATTCAGTTGTCTTGGTACTGTATCAATAAAAGCCATTTTCATCTTCATCTTCAGAACAAACTTGAAAAAAAAAGATGTTAGAGTGCTGTGAAGAAGGTAGAGCGGACCATAAGTCGATAAGATAATGTGACTTGAGAACAAAGCAGTTGTCAACAAATTATTTCTTGAATCCAGTAATCAAGGTAAAGTAGCGGTATCTGCTTTGCCCACAAGTAAGAGTATGTCAAAGCTGGAGAAATTTTATTAGTTTAAATGAATGGGTTGCATTATAAATAAAGCTCCATGCACAGTAAATGTTTGGGACCCAACCAAGTAAGTTGTTACAGAATCTCAATGAGGATTGTACCTATTACCTGCACATGCAACAAAAGTTATGTCACCATTGAACAGATGGATGGCTGTTGAAAGAAGCTGTTGAATGTAATCAGTATTAAAGCATATCTCTGTGGCTTGTAATTGATTTTTATTTAATAGTGAGTCTAACTGAAAGAAGATAATTTGAAGGGGTCCTGCAAAACTTTTTAGCTGTGTCACAATCTTTTACAACAAATAAGAGGCAGTGCTTGACCTTTGAAAGAGAATTGATTTTTATTTATGCGCACATCGCAATGTAAGCTCGTAATAATTAAGTTCCTCTTACTGCCGCTTATGCTCACTTTGTAAGTGTCGTGTGGCAGGCGGTTGGTCTCTGTTGCTCTTGCATTTTGTTTTTTTAAAAGAGTGTTAGCCTGTGGTTAACCTCAAATAGCACCCATTTGTCTGGTGCGCTGTTCTCTTCTTGCACTTCTAAAGTTGCGCGTTGCCATTTGTTACAGGCAGCTTATTTGCGCCCGAGCATTACCAGGCGTGCTTGAGCCGCATCATGGCTGACAAGCGGCCCCCGCCTGCTGTTCCCGTGTCAGCGCTGACAGCAGGGCCTCGGGATGACTGGGCTCGTGCGCGCAAGGAACTCCTGGCTGCCAACAATGAGAGCACCCTGCAGTGCATAGACAGTGCCTTGTTTGTGCTCGTGCTGGACAGTGATGTGTTCCAAGGCACGGAACAGGAGAAAATAGCGCATCACTTTCTTCATGGCCCTGTCTACAATAGGTGGGTTCTCCTGAGCAGCCCATAGTTTGACAGTTCTGCAAAAAATGACACATCCAACAGTAAAGTAGGAATTATAACAATTTAATTGCCTGAATTCTCTTGATAGATACTCTCTTTTAACGAATGAAGTTCTGCTGTTGCCTGAAATGCTTCCTAATCTGCTCAAGCAACCAGTACTTCAGCTGCAGCGACTCTGGCAACATTTTCACACCACTCAATAGGAAGAGTCATGCCTTGATATTGGTGCCCTTTGAAAACAATATGAACATGTAGCATAAAAGCAAAAAGTAAAAGTAATAATTTGAATTGGGGGCCTGCCTTGGTTGTGGTTTCAGACCGTTCATGAGCGAAAATGAGTAGCAGGTAGGCAAGGGTTTTGTAGGGCCAGTTATTGTTCGTGGAGCATCATCATCAGACAGGCCATTGAGTCACTGTGGAGGCAGTATGTCAAATGAAGACAACTCCAAGCTCTACCTTATGTCGGATCGCAACTATCACCTTCAATTTCATTGGAGGTGCATTGTGCACTTGAAGTGTGCGAGACATGTTTAAGAAGTAAATTTCTAATATCTTTATTTGTGGTGTTGCTGTAGAATAATGCAGGTCCTTCATTTTGAATTTGTGGAGTTTTAAATTTTTCCATGCTTTAACCAAAGCTGCCCTTTGCACCATTGAAATCAATCATCTTTATCATAAAATTTTAACTACAGGAAATTTAGTGACCTAACCGGAATTGATACAAATTTATTAATCATACTGCTCGCAGCAAAGTACATTTATGACATGTTTAGTGAGTGGGTGGTAACATTGTATACTGAAATTGGTTCTGAATGCATTTTTTTTGTTCCTTGCATGTGCCTGAGGCTGAGCAGGATCATCGGATGTGCCTGCTTGCATTCTATACTGACAGTGTTGAAGTTGCCATGTTGCAGAAAATCTAATGGCAGCAGCATTGGCCATGAGCGAAAAATGGCAGTGGTAAAATAAAATTCAACAACTAGTAGTTAAATATGTTTGCATTAACACCAAATTTCTGAAGGAAGTTTCTATAACTAAAGGAAAGTGATGCAGTTGAAAAAAAAAAATTGGATTAATTTGGTTGAGGGTGGGAAATGAACACAGGACCTTTGAAATGAGAGACAGGTACACTTCTCATTGGCCACTGAAAAGAAAAAAAAAAAAGTCTAATTTCACAGTTTGACATAGCAAAGAGAGATTACTGAATGCTATCTTGAAGATTGTAAGATTAATGCATTCTTACTGTAAGGGTAACATCAGCAGTCAATTAATGGTGGGACAAAGCACTAGGCAAAACGCTGTGAGTCTGCTCGCGAAAATAAAAATAATTGCTAGATCACCAATATGGCTTGGATAATTTGCATGGTGACTTTTTGGGTATTTCTCATACTTGTAAACTACATTTTGTGCCCTGGTAAAGCTTAATAGTTGGAGTGGAGGCAGCAGTGTACTGCACTCAGCAAGTAAGATTGGAAGCATTTCTAGTGTGTGAGAGAAAAGTGTGTGTGTGAAATTTGGGCCTTTTTCCCTCTATGGAGCTGAGCAAGGTAAAAAGCAGTGGGCCTTGCATTGTTACAGGTGGTTTGATAAGTCCTTTTCACTTCTTCTGACGGCAGAGGGCCACGCGGCTCTTAATTTTGAGCACTCGTGGGGTGATGGAGTAGCTGTTCTGCGCTACTTCAATGAAGTCTACACAGACAGCACTGAACGGCCTTGTGTTCACCCAGGCCAATCTGCAAACATCAACCCTGAGCCCTATATTCAACGGCTTGGTAAGTTGGCACACTTTGTGTTGTGTTCTGCAAATGTGTATATAAACTGAGTTTATGCACGCAACGACTGCACGCACTGAGATGTCACTTTTGCTGGTGATGTGCCCCGCCGCAGTGGTGCAGTGGTTAGGGGGCTCAACAGCTGTGCCAGAAATGCAAGATGAATCTCGGCAGCGGTGGTCGCTTTTTGATGGAGGCGAAAAAGCTAGGCGCCCGTGTGCTGTGCAATGTCAGTGCATGGTAAAGAACTCCAGGTGGTCAAAATTTTCAGAGTCCTCTACTATGGCATCACTCATAGCCTGAGTCACTTTGGGGCGTTAAACCTCATAAACTAAACTGTAAAGTGATGTTATTTTTTTATTATTCAAAAATTGTGGCAACAAAAGAATGCAAACTAATGTACAGAGCTAGCGCTTAAAATATGAGTCATGTCATTGCAGTCATGTCAGCAGTGCTCTTAGCACTGTTGAGAAGTAGATATTTGGCATCTACCGGGAATGTGAAATTAAGAAGTGGCTTGGCTCGGTTTGATTCCATGTGAAGCTGCATTAAAGGAGTGTAGATGCATAATTTTTTGTTGCTTTTTTTATTCCTTGTAATGATGTATAAGACATTACTGCACATGGAACACCAACGTTTTCCACTTACGAGCATTAAATAATCTTCAATTGAATTCTCACTGGTTTTGGTTTCAATATCAACAGCTAGGTGATGGCTATGATGTCAAAGTGGAGTCTAGCTCAGGTGAGCAATGGAAAAACTGTGATATAATCACTAGTTCTTGTCATGTGATTAAAGTCGTGGTGAGGTAAATTAAAGTGGTGAGGCAGCAATTTATTGCAGTTCTTGCACCCCTCACGTGACCTAAACTCCACTTTGATGTCACAGCCATCGCTCGGCTCTTGAAACTGAAGCAGGTGAGAAAAAGAATTCAGTTATAAATTATGTAGCAGTTGTAGGCAAATAGCTCATAGTGACTCATGTATAGTAATACCTTATGCATCATTACAAAGAATAAAACACGCAACCAAAAATTAATGTCTGTACAATACTCCAGATTGCCAGGCAAGCATAAGAATGGGAGACAAAGGACGTGAATATCGCCTTCCTGCTTTTTAGCCACCAGTCTTTCAATGACTAATTGCTAATTTCTATAGCAGATTTGTGCGCATTGTCTTTGTTATTTTTACACCCTAGAGCCTCGGGGAGGAATGACCGTGCTTGCATTGATATCCAGATAGATACTGCCACATTGTAATAAAATACAGTAGACTTCCTTTAAGACAAACTTGAAGGGACCAATAAACTATGTGACCTTGTTATAGATATGTCCAAATATATGTTGCATCAAATGTGGTATATATGAAAAGAGCCACTTTTGGAGTTTCGCAAGAGTTCCATGTCTCATGGCATCCGAGTGTGACTGGTCCACATAGTGAACCATGCAGACGACAGCAAAGATGGATGCCTTTATACTTTCTTCCTGGCACATACTTAAGACATCATCTTCAAATGGCTTTTTTTTTCCCTGATATTAATGCTGTGCCAGAGTCAGCTTTATAAGTTAGCAGTACATATTGGGTTGTTGCCGAATATTTGGATATTTTGAATATTCTCACACCACTTCTTGCCAGTCACATTACAGCTGATAGCAGATACATCTGGCAGCTAATTTTTCACTGTTGTGTGCATTCTTGTGGCTAAAATATGTGCCATGTTTCTTTGTTTACTGGGGCCAATATATGCAATGACCACATCAAAAACCTGTCAAAGCTCTGTCACACACCAATCAATTAGCCCCACTTCTATTGGTTGACTCTGACTGGTGGACACCAATAGGAGCAGGGATAATTTTTATAATGTGATCGAGATGTTATGCCCTCTCAATAAATACTGCTCAATAAACAAATAAATAAATCCAATCAATCAATCTACGCAGTGTGGCTCCGAAGCATGGACTGGCGTGTCATTGCGCCAGACTGCACATACGATTGCAGGGTGAGGCAGCAGCCGTGCATGGCAGGTACAATACTGTTCTGTAAGCTCACTTGTGTAGGTGGTGCACCAGCAGTCTCCAGACTGGCATGATTGCAAACTCTATTTCCTTATCTTGGGTACCAGCAATGTCATGGCAGAACCTCCATTTGAGAATACAATTTCGTGCTGTGTAACTAATTGCTAGTAAATAGCAGTAGTTGTTCATCATATATATGGAGCAGATGGGGTTGTACTATCATTTCTGGATTAACAGCAGATGCCCAGCGATGTCAAAATGCTAGTTGTGCATAAATACTGCACCTTCTATTCATTGCAAGCAGTAGGTATTGATGGGCATCCAACATTAAGCTGCGAGAAATCAAATATTGTGGCATGCGCTCAGTGTCTTGTCACCCTACGTTTTGTTCTTATGCCGGCAAAATCCTTTTTTCTGGCGTTTATTCGAGGCATTTACATCATTCTTTTTTCTTGAAGGATCGCTGAAAACAGCAGTGATGCCCTTCCTTTATTTTTATGTTTTTTTTGCAAAATGCAGATTTCCTCTTGACTGACAGTGTGAAGTCAGCAGTGCAGAAGGCCCAGCAAAACTATCAAGAGCAGACGGGCAGCCTGCAGTTGGCCGCTACAATACATAGCGGCCTCAGCAGGGACCTCATCAAGAAGAGCAAGCTGAGCCCAGATTCAGTCATGCAGCTTTCTTTTCAGGTACAGTAGGATGAGCTGAACCTTGTTTCCGAATTGATGCTTTCGGGTACCGCTCAATTGCTATTTCTATGTGAAACACAATTTTTTTTCACACAAGCAATCTATGGAAGTCTAAAGGACACAATTGGTCTTTCACTGCTTATTTTCTACAGACATGTACACAGTTGCGTGTAGAAAGTTCCTTGATAGTCGCAAATTTCGTATAATTCGTATAATAAAGCTCTATATTTATTGGAATTTATTTTAATCTTATTGGGGGGGGGGGGCTCCTGTGGCAACTGGCTAACCTAGTTGATAATGAGGGCATAGCAGAAGTTTTGTTATTCTGGCCATGCTTTTGATAACAGAGGGGGCCGGAAACAGTTATACTTGTTATGGGGGTTAATTCTCGTAAGAGAATGCGCCACGGGGGGGCTAGACGCTACAGTCGCCTTCTAGCCCCGACGTGCCAGCCCTAGCAGACAGAGCTGTGACCCCCAACCCGCGGTGCGAGAAATCGCCACTGCGGCGGGTTCGGGCCAGAGGGGACAAACACCGAGTTGCGTACTCGAACAAGAGTTTATTGCACTGCTCGAGTACACGGCAAAGGAATAGCAATTAAGAACAACCACCGTGTAGCGAGCGAACGCCGCGTACGGGGGTGAAATAACAACCACCTAATAGGGAAGCGCGTCAAGTAGGTGAGAGGAAGTGTCTGCTCACCTGACACAGCTTCTCGCTCACATCCCGTTGCGGTGCCTACGGTCAGTGTGCGATTCTCGGTGACGGCGGTGGTCTCCTCGGCAGAAATCATGAACCGCGCGCGTGCGCGCCCATTCGCCGAAGAACCCCAGCGAGTTGCTACAGTCGCGCTCCTCGACACGGAACGGGAGAGGAGGTCTCCCGGTTACGCCGGCAGGAAAGAGGGAAGCCCGCGGCAGCGTCGCCGCAGTCCCGGGAGGCGGCGGGGGGTGGCCAGCGTGCCCTCTCCTCCGCCAACCTCTCTGCCAGCGCGCGTAATCACGCGTGTTAATTACGCGCGGGCGTTATAATGGAGGAAGGGGATTGTGAATCCCCACATCCCCCCCTCCTTAAAACCGCCGTACGGCTAAAAGTAGTCACGTTCACCGAGGGATATATCGAGGGGGCCGGCTAAACGCCGTTTAACTTTTAAACACAAAGAAAACCGTTTAACCCCAAAGAAAAGTGCCAATATATAAAAAGTTGCAGACAGCTCACAGCCACGGGTGTCGGAGGGGGAGGCGAGGCCGACGACCACAGGAGACGACCTTGGAGCTGGGGGCACACGTGCGGCGGCCGCAGGTCCCGCTTCTTCACCGTCACTCGGCCAGGCTTGGAAGTGTCGATGGCTGCAGGCCTGCTACTGCATTCATCGTCGGTCAGCCAGGGCAGCCTGCCGGGGAACGGTTAGGAACTGCGTCTTCGCGTTGCGTAGCATGCTGCAGGCCCCCCTCAGCGGGTCGTCCGCTCGCTCCCGGTCGGCCTCTTTTCCCTCCGTCGTTGACGCCGCCGATGGCGAGGGCAGCGGGGCGCCAAGCTGCTCCCGCTGGTGAAGTCACGGCCGCGAGCACCGAACGGCGCCAAGGCAGGCTCTTTGCTGCAGCTTTCGTCGTGCTGGACGCAGGGGCCCGTTCCACGAACTCCGACTGGCTCGCTCCGTAGCCGACCGGAAACCGTCCGTCTTGGCCCGGTTAACGGTGACAGCAGGCTCTGGGTGCGGGAACGCCACTCCTTGGACGGCCTGCTCCTCGATGCTGCAACGGTCGTCGTGGCCTCCGCCGCCTCCCCTCCTTGCTGGCTGCAATGCTGTCTTTTCCCTAGTTACATTTTTTTTCTTTTTCAAATCTACCCCCGCTCGATCTTTTCCAAGAGAAAGCGCGTGCTTGCTCTGGAAGCAAAATGCGCTGAATATTAACAGAGCGTCCCATCTATATTCAGCACAAGAAATTACTCCCTGCGCATTGGTCAGAGTACGTCTGCTGTGGGCGCAAGTCGTAACGAGGCGCGATGCTCGAAATCCCAAGCCTTGCCTCTCGCTGCAGCTGCCTACTGGTGGGGGAGTGCGTCCTCCTCGGGCCACGCAGCGGGGCTCGGATTGCGGTGCGCTTTGTGTAAAGTCTAGCGCCGCCATCTTTGCTTGCAGCTCTGTCGCGCATCGGCGTGTGCCCAACGCAGCAACCGTGGCGCTGTTGCGAACTTATAGAGCAAGTTCTACCCATTCGACAACGTCGCCATGCACATCACTAGGCAGCGAAATGACACAACCTGAAGAAAAGTCTTGGGGCCGTTCGCATGCTCAGCGATGCACATGTGCGATATAGCTCGTCTCAGCGTGACCAACCTCGAAGGACTCAGTGTATCCTTCGCATGGGGAAAGGATTGCGCAAGGTGCTGTAGTACTGACGGCAGGGATCCAACGCGCTCACAGCAATACAAGCTGTGTAGCGCCCGCGCAGGCAGCAATACCAGCGTGCCCTTTGTGCGCCGCGGCCGCGCCGCTCGGCTCCCAGAGCCCGTCGAACACTGGTCGACAAAATAAAATAAACAGGATCCTACCGCTTTCCTAAAGCTCCCTTAAGGCTGACTAGGCTCCCCACTGCTTTGATGGAATTAAAACGGTCAGCACTTAAACTCAGAGAAGCCGGGTAGGCCGGCCCTTCTCTGAGGCTGCGAGCTATCGCGACGAACTGGCTAACGGGCGCGGCAGAAAGGATAGTAATAACACTTCTCATGCCATCAACGTGCGCGTGCAAAAATACATACGCTACAACGTTGACCGTCCTCACGTAGAGCATGGTAAGTCAAAACACTACGAGAGAATGCCCATCACACCAGCGTCCCCGCGTCACCCTGCTACAGAGCGGTGGAGTCGTGTATGACATCCTGCTCTCGCAGAAAATTACAAGATCACAGTGGCTAGCGTCAGCTCCTGATCTCTCGCAATAAGAACAGTTAAGGTGGTTTTGCTTGCTTGCCGTTGTGCAATCACCACTGCAGTATTAGAAGATACTGAAAAGTCAGTCTTGCTCACTGCCATGGCTAGTCTATGTGTCGACGTCGTACACACACAGACACTCGATTTGTCACACCTCTGGCCCCACGTTGGGCGCCAAAATATGGGGGTGTTACTCCCGCAAGAATGCGCCACGAGGGGACTAGACGCTAGAGTCGCCTTCTAGCCCCGACGTGCCAGCCCTAGCAGACAGAGCTGTGACCCCCAACCCGCGGTGCGAGAAATCGCCACTGCGGCGGGTTCGGGCCAGAGGGGACAAACACCGAGTTGCGTACTCGAACAAGAGTTTATTGCACTGCTCGAGTACACGGCAAAGGAATAGCAATTAAGAACAACCACCGTGTAGCGAGCGAACGCCGCGTACGGGGGTGAAATAACAACCACCTAATAGGGAAGCGCGTCAAGTAGGTGAGAGGAAGTGTCTGCTCACCTGACACAGCTTCTCGCTCACATCCCGTTGCGGTGCCTACGGTCAGTGTGCGATTCTCGGTGACGGCGGTGGTCTCCTCGGCAGAAATCATGAACCGCGCGCGTGCGCGCCCATTCGCCGAAGAACCCCAGCGAGTTGCTACAGTCGCGCTCCTCGACACGGAACGGGAGAGGAGGTCTCCCGGTTACGCCGGCAGGAAAGAGGGAAGCCCGCGGCAGCGTCGCCGCAGTCCCGGGAGGCGGCGGGGGGTGGCCAGCGTGCCCTCTCCTCCGCCAACCTCTCTGCCAGCGCGCGTAATCACGCGTGTTAATTACGCGCGGGCGTTATAATGGAGGAAGGGGATTGTGAATCCCCACATCGCGGGGGATGTGGGGATTCACAATCCCCTTCCTCCATTATAACGCCCGCGCGTAATTAACACGCGTGATTACGCGCGCTGGCAGAGAGGTTGGCGGAGGAGAGGGCACGCTGGCCACCCCCCGCCGCCTCCCGGGACTGCGGCGACGCTGCCGCGGGCTTCCCTCTTTCCTGCCGGCGTAACCGGGAGACCTCCTCTCCCGTTCCGTGTCGAGGAGTGCGATGTTTCATCATGAGTGCTAGTCACTGCCTATTAAAACTATCAGATTGCTGTTGGCAAATTTACATCTACATTTACATTTACATCTGTGCATTGTAACATGTATTGAAGCCACGCTCTGACAAGTGCAGCTTTCCCTCTCAATGGAGGGGATACTATACTTGGGGACAACTTTCTGTGGCAATGGAGCCAAAGCTACTGCGGCGGGGCTTTACTAACTGTGTTACTACGCCATGTAGTTCCGAGTACCTGGCCTCGGCTATGATGTCCGCACCGCGCACGACATACGCTGTCAAAAGTAGACGCGCATTGCGAACGCACGCAGAAATGGACGGAGAAAAGCGGCAGACGCATCCCACAGACAGCCATCGACACAAAAGTTGCATATTAAACTCTCGCTGTACTGGCTAGTACTGCAGTATAAGCCTGATACAATAATAAGGTCAATAGTTTCATAATAGTATAACATTCCAGAGCATCACCTGCGAAATTTCTGGAGGTACTATATTCTTGTGCAGAGCGAGCTGGTGCGTTTCGGATCCGTAGCTTCCACCACATTGCCACAGAAAATTGTCCCCGAGTATAGTAGAGCCTTGTATTCATTCAGTATTGCCCGAAATACATAGTAAAAGGCAGCTGAAGCGCAATCGTCACATTCACTTGATTCACTACCTCTTTTGCCCGAGTCACCTTGCATGATATTTCCAATCTAGTGTGAAAACGGTTTTGAGCATACTTTCACTTGCACGATATATATCTTCATCTTTAAAGTAAAAATTGCACAATAAAATAAACAGTGGTAGTGGCTCACAAGAGCAGATACATTGCATTGCTGAGTATAGCCAGACGCCCACTGGGAGCAATCATACAGTTCAGTTCTGCCAAAGTGCTTTGTACCTAGTATTTTGTAAATGTGCACAGGTTGTGGTGGTGAGAGGTTTACCACTTGCTCGATCACTGGTATTTGTCGAATTTGCAGTGAAATAAAAATAATTTAAAGCTGCATGTTATGGTCCTACATATAAAATAAAATTGCAAAAATCGACATTTTGTGACAGTGTTGAAGTATAAAATATGCAGCCAACTTTGCTTTTTTATGTGTGAATTATTGTTGACAGAGCTGGATATGTGGCATAATATACTTTGCAGTTACTAATGTTTCTAGGTTAGCTTGCATAAAAAAAAACCTGTGTTATGGAGTGAAAAGCTGTGATTTTTTTGTGTGCACAAATAGGTCCATACAAAGTGCATTAAAAGGGTTAAGCTATGCGTGGAAACCATCCTGTAACTAATTTTTATGACATTCTTCAACATTTGGTAGGTGCTCGAAACCAGGGATAGTATATGTAAATGATTGTTTCACAATTCTACTTCATTTTGTTTTTTAGTTGATTAGGCTAATAACAGAGAGTGAATGCAGGGCTTGGCGTTCCTGAAGCTCCTTGATGATTTCAAAGTAGCGACACTCTTTCCTCCTCGATTCCTCTCATGCGGCGGCTGCGAGCGCTGCGCACGACACACTTTTCCTCTTTGGCACTCACCAGCTGGCCGCAGCAGTGAGTGGAGGCGTGTGATTTTGGGCCAGGTCAGCGCACCAGTAATGTACAAACATTTTAAAATTGCAATAAAAGCATAGAGAATTCCAAAGGTAACATTTGTGGAGAGGCTGCATTCTTCTTAGAGTCGTTTGAACGGAGAATAGTGATGTAAATTAAACTTTGAGGTGAGCTCTTTACTCCCGACAATTTTTAAAGGCACATGATAAGATGTTTTGATCTACCTGATCTAGTATTGCCTGTGACTTTGTCTGGGTTTGCTTTTTAGAACTCTGCTCACTAGGGTAAAACGTCGGAAAACGACTCGGGCTGGTGCTTTAAACTTCAGTACTATTTTGCTACTGTCAAGCAATGTGTCTAAGCATAGTATATGCCACATGATCAACCATGAGTTTGGATCATTGGTTAATTATACACTATATTTACCAATTCCTGGGCCAAATTAAGTGATCTTTAGTAAATTGGAATTAAACCAAAATTTTTGCCACAACATCGAGTCATATACTGTCTGGAAACTTAGGCCAAGCGTAACGACACCGTGCTAGTTAGCGCTTTGCATTAATCGACATTAATTGATTAATTGTGTATAACACCAAACATTGGCTATCGGAGTAAATTAAACTTTGAGGTGAGCCTTTACTCTTTAAGGATGAGTGCAAATGCTCTGTATTAGTTAGTGACCCCTATAATTACCGTTAATGATATATATGTAATCAAAACCACCCTCTGCGTTATTTCATGGAGTCATATACTTTTGGAAAGCTTAGGTTGATTGCAAATGAGCTGTGCTAGTTATCGAGCCAAATTAATCAGTGTTAATTAACTGCAGTTAAAATCAAACTTTGTGCCATAGGTCAAGCTAAGGTCAAGTGTAAATGCATTATGCTTGTTAGCCAAACTAAAATATAGATCTAACAACAGAGCAAGTACTCTACTAGGCTCAACAGAGTTTAACAGATTCAAAATTTCTTTGCTTCTGCATGTTTGTGTGCAGTAGGTCTTATTTAGAGTGTGAATGCTTAAAATAAATTAGTCATGAGGGCATCATCTGTCCATAGTTCTCTTCTCAGTGCGAAAGTGACTTTTGCGCTGCAGTCTGTAAGCTGAATTAACAGTTGCAGCTCAAACTGGTCTTCTGTGAAATGTAGCTAGAACAAGCAGCGACGAATCAACTACTCAGGCAGAATGAAAAAAATCTTACCTGCAATTAAAATAGCTAGTGTGTTACAGTGCTAAGAATTATTGCTTACAAAATATTCCCCTGTTACTGCAACTTGACCATAATAGTAATTGATTTTGAAGCTTTGTAATTACAGCAAATTGATGCAATGATTCCGCATGGCTTTTTGCAGCTCAAACTGGTCTTCTGTGAAAAGCTAGAACAAGCAGCGACGAGTCAACTACTCAGGCAGAATGAAAAAAATCTTGCCTGCAATTAAAATAGCTAGTGTGTTACAGTGCTAAGAATTATTGCTTACAAAATATTCCCCTGTTACTGCAACTTGACCATAATAGTAATTGATTTTGAAGTAATTACAGCAAATTGATGCAATGATTCCGCATGGCTTTCCATCGATAGGAAAAGTTTCCCACAGAAAATGAAAAAACAGCTCTCAAAGCAAAGTTTCCTGGCCAATGCTTAGTAGTCATGGTCAAAGTGAAGCGCGTGTCATCTCATGAACATCCCCTGCATATTGCCCGTGCCCCAGAAAAAAAGCCAAACCATACTTATTACCCACTCATACGGAAAGCATGGCAAGACACATCCAAGAATTTTCAGGACCAGCATTCATTGTACTTATAGGTGACCAACGCACACCTCCAAGTACAAACTGAAAAGGCTAGTTTCCGTACAGGCCGCTATTTTGATTTTTAGTAAAACAGGCAAGGCATTCTAGCATAATCACGAAAAATGCAATTGAGAGGCTACACCTTCCCACATATCGCTGACAGCAGAAAGCAGAATATAGTGCTGTATTTATGACTGTATAAAAGTCGACAGAGTGCAAAATGACGAAGCCCCACAGAATATTCAGCGCGACGAGGACAGCCTCATTTTTATGCAACGCACAAATTACCACAGCAAATGCATCAAGGAGCGAGCAGGAAGAATAAAAAACGCAGCGCCATGTGACGCTTTAATACGAGCAGTGAGAAAGGCGCCGTACCTTGCAAACAATGCTGTTTTTTGTCGGAACAAAGTTCTTTCGACCAATGTTGTGAAGCCACTGCTTTTTGCAAGCCGTCACGCTTTCCTTGCAGTATCATGAAAACTGCATAGCCATTTTGCAGTTATACGTGCAACAGCACGGCATAGTGCTTGCAGATTGCAAAGAATGCACAGCGCAGAATATTCGCTTGCTGAGCCCAAGTGAAAAACGGCGCGAAGGAAAAAGAATAACGCAAGCAAAACGCTGGATCCACGCGAGCAACGGCTGAAAGAGCAGTGCGCAGGAAAGCAGGCGGAGAATCGCCTCTCATGGAAGGGGCACGCAAGGAGCGAGAAGGAGGTCGCGCGGCAACGGCGAAGTTCAAAGGTCGGCACAACTTTCAAATAATCAAGGGGCTTTAGGCATTCCTCCGCCCAGTGACCAAGGGACGGGAAATGTGCAAGTGAAATGTATTTGGTTTCAGAATCATTGTGCCATGCTAAGCTAATTCTGATGCCTTATGACAAAAGATGAACGACAATTATGTTTGAGAAATGCTTCTGGGCAACATTCATAGTGGACATGCTTGTGTGTGCATTCACATAGCTGGCCTACTTCCTGGCACATGGAGGCACAGCGGCGACTTACGAGTCCTGCAGCACATCTGCCTTTAAGCACGGCCGAACGGAAACAGTACGACCTGCAACGATGGCAACAAAGCAGTGTGTGGAGATGCTTAGCTCAGGCAAGAACCTGAGCGTTGCTCGGCTGCTTCTGGAGAAATGCTCTAGAGTCCACAGCCTGCTCACAAAGGAGGCTGCCATGGGTAAGGCTTGCCTCGTTATCCTTCAGCTCTTTGAGGGTGATTGAAAAACCAAGCATGAGAGGAGGCTTTCTCTTTTTTTCTTTTGTTATTGTTACTGGCCTATATGGTATGGACCCTTTGCAAAACTAGGGAAGTCAGCTTTTCTGCACAGTGAAAACCCCTCCACCATGGCAGCCAAACCTGTTTTGGGGGCAGAAATTGGCTGCAGAGCAGTGCAGGAAGCGTCTGTTGTGTCAGTAATGGTCGCGTCCATTTCTTGCACCCCTCTGCCGTGTGTTGCTGTCGTGATTAGGGGACTAAGAGCGCCACTGCCTCGCGGGTACCATTCATAACTTCCCTTCCCTCCCGCTTTTCAGTACCGAACGAACGCTGCTTACCAGATTCATGCATGAACTGAGTCTTTATACAGAAGTATACCCAAATTCTCCAACAGCGGGCCGTGTCGCCTAGGTAAACGTTTTTGCTGTGCAGGAAAGCTGACTTAAGGATGGTAGGCTGCCTAGAAGGGCAGGTGTGAAGTCGTTGCATCATTTGGCATAGTTTGTCACTGTGTGCTTTTTGTAGTTCGCTGCGTGTGCTGCTTGTTTATGCTTGCTGCGTGCTGCAAAGATGCTATCAAAGTAAAAGAAAACATCTGAGAGATGATGCTTCGTTCTCAGGGTGCAATGCTTGATATAAGCAGTGTTCGAATAAAATGTGCTTTTTGCGCATTGTTTCATTCACATACACACTTTCTGCGGTCTTCGTTGGTCTTGTGCAACTGAAATATTTCCACCTTCCTCTGAATAGTGTAGCTATTCCTCATGGTCAACACTGGAGGCAAGGATAAACAGTTGCGTGGCAAGCAGAGGTAATGATTGCCTACTGGTTGGTCAGAAGCAATTTCCATCTTTTTTTTTCTTACCATGTGTCCTTGTCCTTGCTCGTTTGTTTCCCATCTCTCCGCAGTTTATTCCTCCATCTACTACCCATCCTCCTTGTATGGATTAGTCTCTAGTTTTCTTTTATAAAGACAGTTATCGTCCTGGTAAACTCCCTCCCTCTCTATAAGAAAACCAGTATTCTCCTCACCCCTACTTTACCATTAAAATTTTACTTGTCTGAGTTGGTGGTACCCTCTCTAAGTGAGTCGTCGTTGAGGCTATTGGGTGTTTTTTACAGAGGAAGATTCTCAGGCTTTCTAAGGCATCAAAGGTAACATAATTTTAGGGGTGGGCAATACATTAGATACATTGCTGAGAAGGGGGTAGACAATATTTCAGGTGGGTGCATTCTCTCTGAACTTCATGGTATATCCGGATAGCTACAAACAGTGATGCCCCATCATTATATCGCGAGCCTTGTACACACTGGCTAATAATATTTTATCACAAAAATCAGGCTCAAAGCAAAGAAGAAAACTGATGCTTGTGGCAGAGGTCCTGCAATGCTCAGTGCTCCACAGGATGCTTACCCAACTTTTACACAGTAGCTGCTGGTAACAGCCATCCTTACATATATTCACCGTTCAGCGATATGTGACCTTTTAAGGCGAAAGCCTTTAATGGCTCATCACTGTCATCGGCAAAAGTGTCACGCTTCTGCGGCGACGCTGATACTTAAAAAATAAATTAATAAACCTCGTCTCTCACTGGGGAATCGAACCTCCATCCCTTGGATCCCCAGCCCAGCACTTTATCACTGCACCATGCCCCGGACCGTGAAACGCTCTTCATAATTTCCCTTGTCTACAGTGAGAATGATAGCGAGATAGCACGAGTGACAGATACTGCGCCTTTCCTTCCCTGTAGACGAATTATAGAACGCCTGTGAAATTTAATGCGTTCAATGAAATGCTGGTTGTGTTCAACAAGGGGCGCGCAATGTACAATCACGCCAGGTCATGACGACCCCAGGCGATTTATGCATATATGAAGCTGACCCCACCAGGCATCCGATCCAGGTGTCCGTGCAGCACCTTTCATTTCTTGCTTCCTCGAACGCCGCACCACGCAGCAAACAGAAACAGACCCAGATGTCTAGAAGGCGTTAGTACAGCAGGCATCAGCGGCATTTGAAATTGATTTACAGGATAGAAAAGGCGCAGTACCTGTCACAATTCTCCGCGTACACATGTACCATGCCATAAAAAAAAGGAAGAATGTGAAACAGTAGTCGCCCTCTTTACTCGAAGCATCATTCACTGCCACGTTCACAACAAATGCCTAGCAGAATGCGGCACTCAGGCTTTCGCCTTTCACCACTTCAGTTTGTTAGTGTATTTCACTCGAAGAAGCGACCGAGGTAAATCTTTTTGTACGAACACAGGTCAGGGCTTCGACCGTCACCTGTTTGCCCTGAAAGTCTTGGCCGAGGAAAAAGGCTGGCCATTGCCTGCTGTATATGAAGACCCATGCTTTGAAAAAGCCAATCACTTCATCCTGTCAACATCTACATTATATGGAGTGGCTTTCAGTGCTGGTGGCTTTGCTCCTGTTGTACCCGATGGTTACGGCATTGCATACGGCATGGTTGATGAACAGCTTGGGGCCGTCATCAGCGCTTACAGCCCACACAGGGATGCGAGACAATTCTGTGACTGCTTGTCTGAGGCCCTAGATCGCATTTGTGCGGCCATCAAAGGATCTTAAGGCGTTTCTTTACAACTGTTGAATGCACTCAAGGTCATTTTTTGAGATACTTCTTGAATACCAGTGCACTGCTGGGCAAGCTATCTGTAGCAGTTTGGCTGTAACTTGGTATAGAACTCTTTGTTCATATGTCCATCATATATGATGTGTACATATATAATGGTAAGCAAAGAACATGCGAGGAGACAGATCTACGTACATGTATATATTGATCCTTTGTACACTTGTAAAAGACAATAAAAAAGTATTTTCTTGATCAGTGTGCTGCAATAAATACCAATCTCTCTCATTTTCACTGACTAGTTGGAGAAAGAACATTTTAAAAATTGGAGCACTTCTTTCAGATGCATGTACTGTGAAATAAACTTGTTCGCTGCAGAGAAGGAGGAATTTAGGCTTTAAATGGCTACGGCACTGATGCACACACTTTATCTCTAAAACAAACGTGTCTTGTGACTACAAATGCACATGTTACAATTGTTGGCAAAATTTAGACGACATTGCTGGTTTTGCAAGCTGTTCACAGTGCAGCGTGCTTGAACACATTCCCACCTGTAACTGGCATCTGATCAGGTGATCGTTAAAATTAAGAAACTTGCCAGAAAAAGTGGTGCCATTGAAGGCATCTACATTATGCATGCATTTGCTCCGTAAGACAAAAACACAAGCTGTATGAACTTCCATTGCGGATCTCCTTTGCCAGTGCTCAGGCAGCACCTTCTGGACAGCAACATCATTTCTAGCATTCAGCTATAGCAGTAAGCTACGAGAAGTGATCACAAATGTGCAAGACCTTTCCATGTGGCAAAAAAATTGTGCACGAAGTTATAAGTTTGTGTGCACACATGCACCTGTGCTGCATAAAAAAGATCCAACCTACAAAATATGCCTGTGGCAAATAGTATTAGAGATGTGCATGCAATATAAAAACAATGACATAACAGTATTGAAACAGCCTTACATTTGAATCTGTAAGCATGAGCTAAAGAACAGGTTAAAAACGAAACTATGGAACAAATCGATGGAAAAAATAACACCTACATGTAGAGATTGTAGGAGTGAGGTCGAAGGCAGCCTACAGTAAACCTTCCTAAGATGAGCAAAGGTATCCAAGCAAATGAAAAGAAAAGGAAGCTAACCCATGCAAACAAAACTGGATCCCAAGTAGTTGTTCTCTTCGGATTTGCCTAGTGCAGCCATGTGACACAGAGTTTAAACAGTATTGTGGCTGCACTTTGCCAAGTGAACGATTCGTATTGCAAGGTGATGTGATGAAAAACATACTGCGAAATAGCAAACATGATCGCGTGCACTTTCGACCATCACCGGAAACAATGTGCATAATAGAATTCTGTTCAGTAACATCGCTGCCCTCCACACCTACACAATACTAGTCATCATGGCCATACAAACTGCAAAAATACTGAATTATGCAGTAATAGCAGCAAGAATCACTATTCATACCAATACATGTGTTGTGTGCAACAACACTATTTTGACAGCACATAGTAAGGCTGCAGCTAAGTATATAACAAAAATTAAAAACTTGTCCGCAGACCAGAGGAAGCAAGGCATTAGCACGTCAAAGTTGGAGGAAATTTCTCTGTTAGATCAACGTAAATAAAGAAAGTCGCATTGCACTGGTGGAAACTGGATCATTCTACTTCATAGCAGGTACCAGTGTCGACACAAGATGAGGGAGCCATTGTTTCTACCAGGATGGTGATGAGAGGGAGGGACAGGGAATGACAGTTGAAAGACAAGAGAGAGCCCACATGTTTTGTGTGCACACAAGAAGGTGCAAGATAAAAGCGAGTGGCCCCTTTCCTTCACAAACGCTCCGTGTAGTTAAGAGAGTAGAGCACCCTTGTGGCCCTTGCAAAATGCCGCAGTCACACTGACGGAAGACGCATGGTCCATTTTGCTCTGCCAGTCCCGTTATCACCACCAGGGCAGTGATGTAGCAAGCACGCCTTGGGTAGTAAGCCCAGCCAGACTCGCTCAGTGGTGACCTTCTGTGTGTTCTTTCACATAAATCATGCGAAAGAATGTCAATGCATGCTCAAGCTGGCTGCAGCCAGTGGCACTGAGTTCGGGTGAGCCAGGAGTCCCAAGCGCTGCTTGTGCTTTCGCTGCTCTGTCATCTGCATCACACACAACAGAAATGGCCTGAGAGTGGCTTCACAGTGTCGCACTTGCCCACAGAAAAGCAAATGAACAAGTCACCTCAACTGATTTCAAGGCCGGTACGATGATAAAAAAAAAGGCATGGATGAACTAACGGTCCAAGAATGCATGGATGAATATGTCTTAGTCAGACAGGCATATGCTTACACACAGGAATATGGAAAGTGAGCAAACACATCACACTGATTATGGTATGCACTACAAAAAAACCTTCTAGGTGAAAGTGTATGTGTGCCGTGGAGTGCAGTGGTGTTGATGGTTTGGTTTGGTTTGTGGGGCTTAACGTCCCAAAGTGACTCGGGCTATGAGAGACGCCGTAGTGGAGGACTCCGGAAATTTCGACCACCTGAGGTTCTTTAACGTGCACTGACATTGCACGGCACACGGGCGCCTTGCTTTTCGCCTCTATCAAAAAGCAGCCGCCGAGGGTGTTGATGGAGAGCGGTGCATATAGCCAAATAGGAGCTGATGTAGCCCTACCAAAGACTGGCGCCTGCCTGCAGCTCACTTTTGTTCCTGGCCTGCCCAATACTGCAACAAGTGGAAGCCCACAGAATGGGTGCCAGGGATTAACTGAAGCTAGAAAACACCAATGGCATCTCTGTGCTGTGCAATGTTCGCACACGTTGAAGAGCCCGACTTGATTGAAATTAATTCGGCCCTCCACTATCACACTCCTCGTAGCCTATGTGTTGCTTTAAAATGTTAAACCCCACTAATCAAGACTAATTTTTATAAAAATAGTTTATAGAAATGTTTGGAACAGCTCAGCAATGCTATGCTAATGATTAAGTAACACCAAATTTCCAGCGATAAGCTATGCTGCTGCCATTCTCAGCTTAAACATGGTATTATTATCTGTTGCTCCTCGGCTCTGATTTAGGTGCGCCAGCAGTGGATGGCCCACTGAAGGCCATCACAGGTGAGCTTATTACCAAAAGGGTTCAGCACACGCAGCACTAAATGGGGCTGTGCTCAAGATGTTGCCCTCATTGCAAAGATCAAAAACTTGTGCCAACACCAAACACGTCCTCGCCCTCCTCAATTGCTCTGCATCCACCCCATGCTTGCCTATCATACGACTCAAAGAAATGCAAGTAGATGACTACAGCATCAATCATCTTTTTTATCCTTTTCAAGCTGCATAAATGAGGCTGGTTTACAGCTCTATCAGAGTCAGAAGGCTGATATTGTCTGCAACAACCTATGAGGCTGCAACACTCTGCGAAAAAGCCTACGAGTAAAATATCTTATGCAAAGCGAAATATGAAAGTTTTCCTTTGAGACACAAAGAAGGAATCGGCAACTCAGCGAAACAAGTAGGCACATTACCTGGTCCCTGAGTTCGGCTAGCTGCCGAGAGAGAGTGGACACCAGGCGTTGGGTGTCCTCCAGTTGATTCTGCAATGTGCGCATCTCATTTTGTTCTCCGTCCGCCTCGTCTGCCGCCAGCGACATGGCACGCATACGTGGAAACCACTCCAAATTCTTTTCCTGCAGTGATACACACAAACCACAAACAGTGACTGCCTGCAAAGACCACATTAGCTTGGATTTGGTTCATCCTAATTTTGACTCCTAGCAGTCAGCCCAATGCAAAAGTACCAGTATCATTTGCAATTCATGATAGCTACATTTAAGCAAAGCCAGCAGACAAAGCCACCACTGCACTAAAATTTTGCCAAGCAGTGTAAATTAGCAGTACATAAGTACTACACTAGATATACTACAACCAATAAAATGCCCACCAAGAAACAGCTATAGCTATGTTTCAAATTCTTGCATAATTTGCTATTGTGCATGTCACAAGAATGCTGTCACTGAAAACATAACCACCAAGAGAAAACGCTGGCTGTGTATAAATATTTTCAAGGTGCCATGAAAGTATGCTCTGTGACACATTCGTTACAGGGTCTTTTGAATAAAAATGCTACAGGTTTGAGCCACGAACAAGATTTTTGCCACTGCACAACACTTCACATCAAACATTTTTCCAGCAGCCAGTGGACACAACAAATTTCAGCAAGAAACATCTCAAAACTACAATGATGGCAGCTTAAGTCTGGCTGACCTTGATCATGGAGTCGACATAGCTTTCAGGCCCAGTGAACTCTGTTGGGTCCTTGACTCGCACCAGGACAATGAAGTAGAGGTAGTGCCACAGATTGTGCTCACACCGAATGTGTTCTTCAAATGACACACTCTTGTTGTCAAAAGCTGATCTGTCCAGACCTGGTTGCAAAGAAAAAAAAAAAAAAAAAAAGAAAAAAAAAGAAGAGCAAAAAATATTTTGAAGCAGGTTGTAAAATGCAGCATTCCTTCCCGAAAATAAGGCTAGTGGGCCATTCCTGAGCAACAAATATGTGCAAACACTGCAACTACCATTAAAGTTTATGGCATTCCAACTGATTAGCCAGGCTTTATGCACAATGAACTTTAACCTTACCCTAATTAATCATCTGACTTGGAAGAACGAGGCTCGTCACCAGCAAACTTTCATTTCTGGCCCCTGACGAGCAAGCTCATCACGTGTTTTCCGGCACACACTGCGCAGTTTGCAGACGGCAGGGCTCGTCCAAATAAGCTTTCATTCAGACAACAAGTGGCTATACAAGTTTTACCAAATAAGCATTTTGGCTAAAAATTCGTTTAGAAGAAATGTCAATTAGGCGGATAATGCCTTTTTTGTTGCTGCTGTTGTTAAATAATACTTCCAATGTCAGTGCAAGTAAAAATTTAGGGATATTTAATTACGCACTGCATGTTGAGACTGCTACAGCAATAAAGCCAGAAGTCTGCTCGTCTTGCTTCTCCTCCGTCATGGCTGTCCACGCACATGCCAATCCTATGCAGGATTTTCTACTATGGCAAGCACACGCATTGTTAATTCTCCCTCCATACACACTGGATATGCAGAGCTGTCTACATATGTCTGCACGTAACCAAAAGCAGCTGAAACTGCCACTCAGCTTGGTCACATCTTGTGACCAGCACACACTATGCCAACCAGTCAAAGATCGTTAAGACAGATGCCACTATCAGGCTTTTAATGCTTTTGCACTAAAAGCAAGCGGCGTTAACAAAATATGCAAGTTACAA
Organism: Amblyomma maculatum; assembly: GCF_055883805.1. Classification (NCBI taxonomy): domain Eukaryota; kingdom Metazoa; phylum Arthropoda; class Arachnida; order Ixodida; family Ixodidae; genus Amblyomma; species Amblyomma maculatum. The sequence goes on along the minus strand of NC_139344.1, from coordinate 322,623,375 downwards.
AGCAAGACGTCATGACTTCCGTTGCAGCACTGATTACACTGAGACATATAATTGATATTTTTTTGTGCTTCTTGAGTCTTGCCTGCATATCCCTCAGTAGAGCAGCACAATCCCACACAAAAGTGACCTAGAAGCCCTTATCATCCAGCAACAAAGAAAAAGCAGAAATGAAGTACATCAATAGTTTCTGTGCTACTAACCACAGATGAAGCAGGTGTTACGAAGGGTCTCTTCCTTTTGCTGCTTTTCGCTTCTCAGATCAGCAAAGGTGTCAATGATGACACCGAAGATGAGGTTCAGCACAATAATGATAACCACAAAGAAGAATAGGAGGTCATACACAACTCGGGCAAAGTAGAGTGGCTCCTGCAAAAACATTCACATGATGTGAGCTCCAAACATTCAGATGCCAAGACACAGTATGTTCCATGGAATGGCACACGCAATGTAGCAAAGCCACTGAACAGCAACTTGAGTGCAGTAACAAGCCTGGGGTATTGCAGATCGCACGGGATTACAATCTTAACGCTAACAAATGCCTCTATGGCCTTCTAGCCATGCAGTGTCAGTTGAAAGCACCTCCAGCCACTGAACAATGGCTGCATCGTTACAAGAGTTTCATTTATTGTAGCTAGAGCTACATTACACCAGGTTTTCAAGCCGTCAGCATGGCTGCGCCGTGATGAAACGTTTGGCAGGAGCTGCCAGCTCTGGCCTCTTTCCTATGGGAGGATGATATCAGAACCAGCCTGCCAGGTTGCTTTCACGTTTCTGCTAGGCCATGCAGACACATTTACATGGCTTGGTTGAAGTGTGTGTTGTGTTGTGTTGGGTTTTATGGCGCATAAGCAACTAAGGCTATCATGCGCCAAGAGCGAGGTTAATGTATGTTCTGGTTGCAAAAGAGGAAATGGATATGTTAAATCTATAGTTTATTTAAAAAGCTTCCTTCTTCTAGGAAACTGAGAACAGATGCTAGGTTTACAAGTGCTCTTTCTCCTAAAAGCAAGGTGGGATGGAATGGGATGGTATGATTGTAAAATATAGTAAAATGTTTTCTCCGTAGTGCCTCAAGTTTTGAGCATGTAATTAGAATGTGGTTTACAGTGAGTATCTCGTCGCATTCTTCACAGGTCGGTTTGTTATGTTTCATTAGCAGAAAGTTATGTGTTAGATGTGTATGTCCAATACGAAGACGGCATACTATCACTTCCATAAAACGTTGATGTGTGCTCGATTGCCATTCTCCTAGTACAGGCTTTATGAGACGCAACTTATTATTTTCTTGGTTGTTCCATCTGGACTGCCATTTATTCATCTGTTTATGTTTTATTAATTTCAAGCAATCACTATGTGGTATGTTTACTTTCTGAATCAATTTGTTGTGGGCAAGTGCAGCACATTTGTCTGCTCTTTCATTGCCGTCAATGCCTACGTGACTAGGGACCCAACAGAACACTATGTTATGTCCTTGTGTCGTGATCATTTTTACATTATGTATTATGTCACCGATTAGAGGCATGGCAGCATTTCTGTGATTTAAAGCCATCAGTACACTCAACGAATCGGTGTAGATGACACTGTTCCCAATGCCTTCATTCACTATTTTTTCTACAGCTGTCAGGATAGCATAGGATTCAGCTGTAAAGATTGATGCGCACTGAGGAAGCCTAATTATTTGTTCCCAGTTCTCTTCAACTACGGCACAGCCAACATAAGTAGAAGTTTTTGATCCATCTGTATAAAACTCTGTATAATTACTGTACTTTTCTTTTATTGTGCGAAATTCTTGTATTATATGCTCTTTAGGAGTTTGGCTTTTGTTGAAGTGTGTTAGAGTGAGATCACAGACATTTGGAAGTTTGTACCATGGGGGTAGGGGGCTGTTTTTTGGTGCAGTGTCGGGCAAGGTGTCCAGAATTTCTAGCTCACTGCAAATGTTTTCGAAACGCATTATCAGTGGCCTCGTTGCTTGTGGTTTATTTGTGAAAATTACTCGTGAGCGGCATGTTGAGACTATTGGATAGCAGAGGTGTTTTTTCTGTGACCTTATTCTAAGGACATAAGCACATGTAAGTGAAGCCCTTCTATCTTTCAGCGGAGGCTCATTCGTCTCTGCATACAGACTATCAACAGGGGATGTTCTGTAAGCACCACAAGAAAGGCGTAAACCTAAGTTATGTACCGGGTCCAATTTCCTTAGATATGATGGTCTAGCTGACCCGTAGACTATGGACCCGTAGTCCAAGCTAGACCGCACAACAGATCGATATATATGTAGAAGACACGCCCTATCAGACCCCCAGTGTTTCCGAGAGAGAACCTTCAGTATGTTTAGAGATTTTATGGCTTTCCTCTTTAGGATGTTTATGTGAGGCAGGAATGTTAGTTTTCTGTCGAACGTTACACCCAAAAATTTATGTTCGCTCTTTACTGGCAACTCAATCCCATTTAAGTGTAGCTTGGGATTGATCTGTATACCTCGTTTCAGCGAGAACATTACTGCCACGGTTTTCTGTGGGGAAAATTTGAACCCATTTTTAAAAGCCCATGAGTCTAGTTTATTTAGTGTTAATTGTACTTGTCTTTCACAAATTGATATGTTTGACGATGTGCAGGCTATTTGAAGGTCGTCGACATACAGCGAGAACATAATGGATTTTGGGATTACCTTGCTAATAGAATTCATTTTTACAATAAACAAAGTTGTACTTAAAATGCACCCCTGGGGTACCCCATTCTCTTGAATAAAGTTCCTCGAGAAGGTGGTACCCAGACGTACTTGAAATGAACGACCTGATAGAAAGTCCTTCAGAACATTTAGCATCCGGCCTCGGATGCCCAAATCTGCTATATCGCGTAGGATCCCGAACCTCCAAGTCGTATCGTATGCCTTTTCCATGTCAAAGAAAACGGCCAGGCAATTTTGTTTATGTATGAACGCTTCCCTGACAGTATTTTCAAGACGCACTGAGTGGTCGGTCGTTGCGCACCCTTTCTTAAAACCACACTGATGAACATTAAGAAGTTTATGAGATTCTAAGATGAAAGTTAGTCGGATGTTTAAAACACTTTCAAAACATTTTGCTAAACAGCTGGTCAGAGCTATGGGTCTGTAACTGCCCGCTGAGGTCGGCGGCTTTCCTGGTTTCAGAAACGGAACAATAACGGCTTGTTTCCAAGCCTCTGGGAGTTTACCCAGAGTCCAAATTTTGTTAAAGAATTTCACAAGTGCCTCTACAGAGGATTCGGATAAATGAGCCAGCATTTCGTAATGAATTTCGTCAGAACCAGGCGCAGTCTGTTTTCCAGCAGCAAGGACGTTCTTTACTTCTTGGAGTGTAATAAAACTATTATATGATTCATTTCTGCCACCACTTGTTGGGAGTTTTTGTTTCTCAGCTATGTTTTTGTATTTTAAGAATGTTTCTGTGTAGTGTGACGAACTTGAAACGTGTGTGAAATGTTCACCTAGTATATTGGCCTGTTCTTCTATGCTAGTCTGAACACCAGGGGCTGTGAGGATGGGAATTGTAAATGGGGAAAAGTTTCCACTGAGTTTACGAACTTGTTCCCACATTTTTTTAGACGTCATTGAGCTATTTATTGACGTGACATACTTCTGCCAGGATTCTTTTTCAGAGTTGCGACGGATGTATCGAGCTTTAGCTTTGGCCTTTTTAAAAGCTGTAAGATTTTCGTGTGTAGGGTACCTTCGGAAAACACCCCATGCTTTATTTTGTCGCTTTTTGGCCTCCTTACATTCCCGAGACCACCACGTCTTGTGTTTTTGTCGCACCACACCTAAGGACTGTGGAATGGCGAGGTGAGCGGCAGTGATAATGCAAGTCGTGAACAACTCATTTATTCTGTCGACACTAAGGGCATCTGTAAAAACTGCTCCTAGATTCGCCTCTACTTTAAAAAGCTCCCAATCTGCTAAGTGAAGTTTCCACCGTTTCGGTTTGGTCGGCATGAGTGATGGTGAGGATGATAAGCTGATTATTGCTGGCAGGTGGTCGCTACTATACGGGTTGTTCAGAACATCCCATTTAAAATCATTAAAAAGGGAAGGTGAACTAAAAGCCAAATCTAAAAAACTCATTTTTCCTGTCCTTGGTGAACAGTACGTGGGCTTACAGGAGTTCAATAAGCAAATGTCTGAACTAAGAATAAAATCCTCGATAAGCTGTCCACGTGTATCACTTTTTTCACTTCCCCACAAAGGAGAGTGTGCATTAAAATCTCCTACTACTAGGTAGGGCTCTGGTAGCTGGCAAAAAAGGTTTTCTGGATCATGGAGTGTTATTTTAAGATTTGGTTCAATATAGACAGAACACACCGTAAGAGTTTTAAAGGCAATTATTCTGGCTGCTACAGCTTCTAAGGGAGTGTTCAATTTCAGTTCTTGAGCTGGAACTCCACTTTGCAATATGATGGCCGCACCACCCGAAAGCCTGCTTGCTTGCTCTCGATCTCGGCGGAAGACTTGATACTTTTTCAGTATATTCGAGTGCATGCAACCTAAATTTGTTTCCTGTACGCACAGTGCAACTGGCGAGACTGTATCTAGAATGTCTTTTATGTCATTAATATTCTTTAGAAGTCCTCTACAGTTCCACTGTACCAGGAATGCCATCTTATTTTGTCGAAAGCTTGGAAATTAAGTTAGATTTTTTCCAGGGCCCGTGATTCGGGCCTTGTCTGTTTTGGTTCGTTCTAAGGAGCTCCGCCGTCTCTGTGACGAAGACGGCATAGAGCTGTCCTGACCTATGTCCATTACCTCGTCTGAGGTGCTGGACGAACGTGCCAGAGGCACGTGTTCCTTCTTTTTAGACCTTGCCTCGTGGGCGGAGGTCTTGTGGCCCGCCGACCCTGTGGGACACGTAGCCTGTTTTGGGGGTGGTGGAGGAGCGGGAGCTGCTTCCACCGGGGCAGGGGATGGCACTACCTCAGCCTCATTTGAGGTCTGGGTAGGTGCCGAAGGCCGCTGTGGTGCCCCGCCCTGTCGCACCACATCGGCGAGATTTGGTTTCGCTGTGAACTGAAATGTGTTCTTGCTTTTGTTGTACTGGGTACGTGCCTCTTTGTATGTGATGTTCTTTGTTGTTTTGAGTGTTATGATCTGCTTTTCTTCTTTCCATTTTTGGCAGGATCGAGAGTATGCGGGGTGATCCCCCTCACAGTTTGCACAGCGTGGGTCTGCGGTGCAGTTATCAGAGTTGTGGTCGTTCGCAGCACATTTCGCACAAGTTCTGCGGCCACGGCAACTTTGCGAACCATGGCCGTATTTCTGGCAGTTGAAGCATCTCCTCGGATTTGGGATGTACGGTCGGACGTTTATTTTGATGTAGCCGACTTCAATTGACTCTGGGAGGGTGCAGCTATTGAAAGTCAGAACCAGATGTTTTGTAGGAATCTCCTTGTTATCCTTTCGGATTTTTATTCTGTGAACCGCTATGACGTTTTGGTCTGCTAGTCCTTCTGCCATTTCATCTTCAGTGAGAGCAATGAAGTCTATCTCAGATATTACTCCTTTTACAATGTTCAAGGATCGGTGGGGAGTGATGACGACGGGGATGTCCCCAAGCGACACAATGTTTTTCAGGTTGGAGGACTGGCACTTGGTTTGTACTTCTAGCAAGAGGTCACCATTTGCAAGTTTTGATACTTTGTATCCAGGGCCCAGGTCTTTAGTGAGACACTTTGACACTATGAAAGGGGAAATTTTTCGAGCGGGTTTTTCATGCTCCTCGCTATGTATGACATGGAACTTTGGAAAAGTCTCTTTTGTTTTCACAAAAAAATGGCTTGTAGCATCGGTCCGCCCTCGTGTTTGGAGGGCGGACCGATGCTACAAGGAGGGTTTGGGAGAAAGAATCCATGAAAGGGTTTGTGTTTTCGGTAGTTGTGCCTGCCACCCACCATGGAGCCCAACGAGGGGACGGGACAGGAACTTGCAAGAAGTCCTGCCCACGCCAGCAGTACACCGCTACTATAACCAAATATGGGCAACTCAGGGTAGCTACTCCACACAAGGTTAACCCTCGCCGCCAAGAAAAAAGGAAAAACAAGAAATGAGGAGGAGACAGGACAGTGCTGAGAAAAGAGATAGGAAAGTGAAAGATGAAGTGGAGGACAGGAAAAGGCGACTGCCGATTTCCCCCGGGTGGGTCAGCCCGGGGGTACCGTCTATGGGAAGCGTGGGCCAAAGTGGTGTGTTGCCTCCGCCGAGGGGCCATAAAGGTCCAAACACTCGGCATCGGCTCAACCACCAGGATCCCCTTTTCCCCAGACACGGCGATGCCACGCACGGCTAAGCGTGGGTGCTGGGGTCCGTGGTGTCGCACAGTACACGCAAACACCTGCTTTAACAGGTGCCCCCTGCGGGAGCTTGGTTGAAGTGGTGCTTAATATTTGTTGGTTGATAGCCTACGCTCTCACGTCATACCCTTAAAGGCAGAGCTTAAGTGTCCATTATAATTTTTAAAAGGCATACAAATTGCAGGCTAATGTAATAAACTACACATAAACTGGCTGCGCCTCTAGTATACAGAAATATACGATGCTACATAATATATAATATGATATGATTGATAGCTTCTGTATGCCATTGTACTGCTGTGTGATATAAAAAAAACAATTTGAGAAAATGTACAGCTGATGAATTTCTTCAATACACTACACACAGGCATCAACTAACCAGTAGTTTAGCATCACATGATGCAGCATAAGGAGTGTGAGTGAGAATGTGCATAAAGCTCACAACAGCATAAGTACTGCCTGCCATGCTATTCTCACACACATGATGTAACTGCACTTGACTCTCTGCTTCACTGTCAAATGGTCGTAGTGAATGCGCAGAAGAGCAGCTTTGGTTTGGTTCCCAAAGTGACTCCGGTTATGAGAGATGGCCTAGTGAAAGGCTCCAGAAATTTCGACCACCTGGGGTTCTTGACGTGCACAGCACATGCCTTGCTTTTAGCATCCATCGAAAAGCCGCTGCCGTGGCCGGGATTCAATCCCGCATCCTTGGGTACAGCAGTAGAGCGCCCTAACCATTACACCACCACTGCAGGGCAGAACGGCACTTCGTATACCAAGTGTGTGATATAGGGAACCTAAGCTGGAATTTCCTCCGTGATGGCAGCAGTCTATTTCTGACGGAGCGGAGAGAAGCGGCACTACCTACGAGCAGCCATGGCTGCGCAGTGCACAGCTGACCGCGGACCTTGTGCAACTCGCCCGCGCAGTAGCGCATGCCAGGCACCGCCGCACGCGCACACGGAACAGGAGAAGGAGGAAGAGAAAGTCGCGTAGAGACATGCACTAAGCCTGCACTTTTCTCCATTGGGGCTTCTCATTTCTGAATTTTTCGGTTCCTCGGCTGACAAAGAGGCTGGTTGGAAGCATAAATTTTATTGGTACTTTCGAAAGCGAGGAGTTATGATAAGCTGATTGACTGTAATGACTGCACGCCGCTTCAAGTCCTGAAAAACGAGCCACGGACATTGTTTTCAAAAATCGCTTAGGGCGAGGCTCTGAGAAAAAAAAATATATATATATGAAGAATTACTGCTTAAAGGAGAGAGGCATACGAGAGATAGTTTAGGGGACCAGAGGCGGCACCTCTTGTGTTTTTAAGGTGTAGGAGAGTAAAGAGTAATGCGGAAGCCCTGATATCTCTCAAAGAAAGGAAGGATGCAGTCACCTTGAGGAGAATCACTTAAATACGCGTTCGAATGCAGTGCGAAGCATATCACACAGCTGTGTCTGTACTGTGCGGAAATTTTGCCGGAGTCTCCATGGAGGCCGCTGGCGCACAGAGCGGCATAGCGCCACTTGGCCGAGGTTGTCTCTCCCAATACATCACAGACCAACAAGACAATGCAGGCAGGGGCATGAGATACCTGCAGCTATGAATTAAATCGCCATCACCATCTGTGCTGGAGATGCCTTGGTCATCGGCTACATGTTCCTGCTCCACACTACACAGCTGCTCCAAAGTCTGCCAGAACACAGCCAACCTTGCCATCCTCCCAACTCATTCTTATGACCCTATTCATTAAATCATGACATCATCATGCATCATGTCGTTCTGTTTCCATTGCCTTGCAGTAACAATATAGTATCCTTTCATTTGAGATTATAGACACAGTTGTAAAAAACACTGAAATTTTTGAAGTATGAATTTTATTATTTCAATTAAAACTGAAGGAAACGGACATAAGTGCCTTTCTCCCGTTTCACTGCGGCTAAGTAAAAAATGTATGACTTTATCGGTTTTTCATTTTTCCCCAGCAGCAATATTCCAAGCTCGCTACAATGTGAGCACTGACCACCCACCAGATAAACTTGCCAGCGAAATAAACAGGGGATGTTTCAAGCATGCAGGAGCAGCATAGCAATGTACTGTCTTTTCCTCATAATGCTCAATCTTGATCACTTGATCTGCTCCTTCAATGCTGGCAAAGGACACATTTATGTCCAGTGTTTGCAATCAGAATCCACACAAATATTCACTCAAGCAAGATATGTTTACAGGTTTGAAGGGTTTAACGTCCCAAAGTGGCAATGGCTATTAAAGACGTCGTAGTGGAGAGCTCCAGAATTTCGTTTATTTGAGGTTCTTTACCATGCACTCATATCGCACAGTGCATTTGATTCTGCTTCCTCGATATCAGCATTTAAGTGCCCTAACCACTCGCCTACTGCCGTAGGGTTCATTAAAACAGGAAAAGAATGTTCTCTCCAAGAGTTATGACAAGCTTACAGGAGAAATAATAGAGGTGCACAAAAAAAGTGTCTTATTGAAAAGTTGTACAGTCCAATAAATAAATCTGTCATCCTTTCAATGCCAGAAAAGAATGCAGCCCACAAGTCGATGGTAAATACTCTAACGTGCTGAAAGTCATTTTTTTTTTCACAGTTTCTTTACTCGATGCTCTCGCAGGCTTTATTTACACAAGAAACTATTACAGTTGAGCCTGGATATATCGAACCTGCATATTTCGATCTATTGGCTGCATCAAACAAATTTACCATTAATATTCCTATGTAAAAGTATATGAAAGTTGCCCAAGATGCCAACTCTGATTTTGCCATTCATTGGATAGATAAAACTGCATGCTACATTTCTGTAAGTGGCACTTGTCCTAACAGTGCTCTTCAAATGCTTTTAATGTGCAGAGACGAATCAGCTGTGTGGCCTTGGGCACCAGCTCGCAGCTCTAGCACTATGAAACTATTATAATAGAGTATAGATCCTTTCAAAATTCTATAAGTCAGCTTTCCTGCACCGAAGAAGCTCATTTACCATGGCAACACGGCTGGCCGATGGGGCAGGTGTTAGGTACAGCGCTGAATACTTGTATTTGTTACCTTATATCCTGCACAATCCTGGTGAACCTCTCCTTTACAAAAGGAATGCAGTGAAGGTGAATGAGTGCCATGACAGCAACGAAAGGCGGAGGAGTTCAGGGAATAGGCACGCCATTATCGTCACCATAGATGTCTCCAATACTGCATTTAATTTCTGCCCCCAAAACAGGTTTGACTGCCATGGTGAAGGCATGTGCGCTTTTCAGAGATGATGACTTCCATAGTTTTATAAATGGTCCATAGACACCTAATTTTTGGTTGCAAGTTTTGTTCTATGTAATGATGCATAAGGCATTACTTTACACTCATCACTACATGGTATTTGCCTATGACTATTAAATTATTTAATTAAATGTTTTCACTCACCTGTTTCTGTTTCGATTAAAACAACTAAACGATAGCTACAATATCAATTTTTCATATATGTCAGCTGATCGATGAAAAAAAACTGCGACAAACTTGCTGCTGCTTCACTTGTCACTCCTGTTCTTGAGACAGGCTGGTTTTGGTGTCACAGTGAATAGAAACAAAGAAGGAGCAATTATATCGCAGTGTTTTAATACCCCACATGGCCTACAAGGAATATTGATGTCAGAGCCATCGCTCAACAGTTGGAACCGAAACCAAAACAGGGAAAAAATTAAATTATGCATTATTCACCCATCATAGGCGAACACCACGTGGTGATGCATGTACTGTAATGTCTTATACGTCATTAACAAGAAGAAAACATGCAACTAAAATTTGGCATCCATACTATTAAGAGCTGAATAAGGAGTGTGCCTGAGGGTAACATGACCTACCGGGCTAGTTTTAGTGCTTGTGCTGCTGATACATATTCCTGGGGGCGGCCTTCAATCAATCATAGTTATTTCCTACAACAGGTCACTGTCATACAGAGCAGCCAACCTAACTAAAGCCTAGCAGTTGCCCTTGCCTCGAGTGCTTCACTGCCAAATGCCGTGCAACTATCGACTGTACCTTAATTTTCATGAGAGTTATTCCAAATGCACTGCACTAGTAAAGGGATTGGAGGTCTTAAATAGGCAGTGGCTAGTTCCCAATGAACACACACTGTGGCTTCGATGCAAAACGGGTTATTACCACTAGAACAGGTGCAATATATATTCTTGCTTCTAAGTTACAGATCAGCTTATCTGCTGCCAGTTTTAATATTCCTAAATTTATATATATTGAACTATTTCACAGTCCCCTTTGAGTTGAATATATAGGAGTCTGACTGTAGCAGTTAAAAACTTGGCATTCGTGGATGTGTGTGGGTGGCCCCTTTCCCTAGCATTTCACCCCAAAGAAGACCAAGCATCAGGCCAAGACAATATTTGTACCCATTATGTAACCGGTCATTGCCTGGCAGTACTCAGGATTGAAAGCTGCACCTTCCGCATGCGAGACGAGTGCTCTAACCACTATGCAAGGCACTGACCTCTGTCTTGCTGTGTGCACTAGAAATTTTCATCAATATTGTTCAACTAGCCCAAACTGCAACCTTATCACCCTTTCCAAGACTGCAAGCAGAGAGGAGTCAGCGAGGGAATAAACACTCTGTCATAGTCAAACACAAATCTGCACATTATATATACATACTAAGCATTTTCTTTTTCTGATTAATTTCTGCTTCATGCATTACCAGTAACTAGGGACATAGACATGCAAAGACAACTATCCTGTTGTTACAATCCCCTCCTTCCCTTTACACTGCGCATTCAGTACACTTTTGCTTACCCTGAAGAACTGTAACACATAGACAATGCTTTTCAAATGATCCGCCTGCGATGTTTACGAACAAGAGCAGTGAATGTGAACATCAAAGAACACACCTTGGCGCTAGGTGGCCGTAGAATGTCTCCAATGCCTCCACCGTTGCGCAAGCCATGATTCATGGTGGTGATTATGCACATTATCAGTGAGTCACAAGCTCGCTCAGTCGTCGTGTCATCGTCTGACCCACCCTCGTCTTTTTCACTGCTGTTGGGTCGATCTGACGCATCACAAAAGCCTTCGAGGCAGGGTGGGTCGCCTTCTGGGCCTGCAACTTAGTTTACCACAGGAAGCGTTACAGGCATGAGACAAAACTGCACCATCTCACGTTCAAGTGTAAATTGCCACAGCACTCAATTGAGACTAAGTGCACAGGAGCTGTGGCAGAAGCTTTAGGTGTATGAACAGAATTTGTTGTGCAACACAGTGCCCGTAGAAGCAGGAAGATGACTCATCCACCACAGTGGCAGGACCTTGAAAATAGTGTACAAAGGCACATTTGTCCATGCTGTTTGAGTCACATTTGTGTACAGCGCTTGAACAAAGTGTTCATGCCTATCCTGCTTGTTTCTAAGAGCTAGACGCTGCGATCGCATGGGGTTTTCAAACGGGGAAGTGCACCACTGAAGCGCTCTACTCAATGGATGATATAGACTGTACATCTTGCTGTTAAGGCATAAAAGAATGCATGCAGCTCACGACATCCCATCCATGCAGAGTGAATGAGGCACTGCACGCTTGCCACTCCATGGGAGTCACAAGCAAGAGCAAAGGGCATTCAGCATTATGCACACCCTCTCACCATTTGCAGAGTGGAGGTGTGCTATAATTACCTTAAAATGCACAAGTTGCCTGGAATTGTTTCTTTCTTTCCCAATGTTACAAAAGCACCCTACAAGGAATATAAAATGGTAACACTTCATTTTTAAGTGTGTTACCTTGCCATCCCTAGTTAGATCAAGCATGGTTTTTTAAAAGCTTGCAAAGCACATTTTAGTTATCCTGAACTTTGGCTGGAGCCCTGTACTCACAGCTAAAACCACTCACCTAGCCCAGACTACACAAAGCTGAGGCCATGAAGCTTATCGGCACACTAAGGAATCACCCGCAGGCAACTATTAATGGGGCCTTCCTCGGTCCTTCACAGGCAGCAGGCAGGCAAAAGACAGGCTGATGTGCCACCTAACAGCCACGATGGCTACCACTTGTGGCTGCATCTGGTCACTCCAGTGTCTCACTTCAGGCTTTCTGCTGCCTGCACAGCCACCATGGATGAGAGGATGAAGGTGGGACCTCTCCTCTGCATTCTCTGCCACTACTCAAAGGGGATCGGGAGTGGAAGAGTGGCAATGAGTCATGTGAGAGGGCTAGAAAGAAGGTTCACTGCCTATGACAGTCACAGAGAAAGGCAAACCCCCACACCCTCTCTAAATTGTGACCTCCTAAGCACAACCTTGCACTATTTTTCCATTTGGCGCCGTTCAGCTGGCCCTTCCACAGGTTCATGCCGGTGGATAGAATTCTGGCCCCTGGTCTGCCTATTTATTTAATTAGGAAGCTCCGTCCAAACCAATGTGTTAAAGAATATTCATTAAACCACTCATTTCAGCTGTGTGTAATGTGTGCTTGCCTTACTGTTTGATCCTTCGTGATTATGGCGCTGCCCTAACCACTTCAGACAAAACTGCAACATAAGAAAGTGCTCTCATCAGAAAGGATTTTGGCGAGCAGACAGACACCAAAATCACAAATAATTAATTGCAAGAAGGCATGTTGAATAAAACGCCCGCACTGTAAATGCATACACAGAAAAGGCAAAGCAAAATGCAGATGGATAAGTGTTAAAGGCAATACCAGGTCTGACACACACTGTATAACATCTTGTGATGGAGAAAGTGGCCAAAACGTTGAACCAACTTAATCAAAAGGTCATTTTACACTATTATTACGTATTCAGGCAGCCTAAGAAAAACCAACCGCCAAATAAATATTGCTTTCAATGTTTCGTTGCTGTCGTTGCCCTTTTATATTTCATAACACGTGTCTTTAATGACTGCTGCGGCCAGTCAGTGAACACTAAGAAAATAAATAATAGGACGATTAAAAAAATGTAATGTGAATGTTTGAGCATTAGCTATGATGAGAAAGCGAAGAATTTTTTACAGACATGTTCATTTCCTCACAAAGCCAGCTGGAGGTGAATTCAGACTCACCAGGACAGCAGTGATAATCTGCAATAATCATTTTTCAAAATATCGCTTGCAGCAGTGACAATAACAATTACATCCGTCTGAACACATCAGTCAATGTGTCTTCTGTATTCTCCCACTTTCACTACGACGACTGCCTTCCATGGTAAGCAAGTTTGTTCCCATGGCAGCCACCCCCAGTTGCGCATTGCTCTGCTTCTGCCACACCTTTTCGGTGCATCATAGACACCTAGGATTTTCAGTGGCACCACCTTCAGGTTGCTCACTCTTCCACACTCATGATAACCTCCTTCTTACACGGCAGCCCCCCTCATAGCTTTTCCCATGATATCACCTTCAGATTGTGCAATCCTCCACCTTTGCCAGAACCTCCTCCTTCCATGGTAGCCACCCTCTTGATTCTTATCATGGCATCCACCATCTGACAACGCATTTTGCCACACTCGCTATAACTTCCCCAACCACGAACTCCCACCCTCTCTCTCCAACTTTCCCTCATCCCCTTCTGTCTTAAAAGGGGTTTCCCTCTCATTTAACCATATGCAGGTGCTGACAATGGGGTCAATGCCAATGATGACGATGATAACGGTCCAAAGCTGGGAAATGGGTCAATAAAATCTGAAACTCTAAAACCGTGGTATGTGCACCAAAAGTAGGCAATGGAGAATCTAGAAAATTCAGCATAGAGCAAATTGTGGGTGCTTCCAGCTTTTCTAGAGGTTTTAGGCCATGATCGAGAGATGGAGGGCATGGAGATTTGCCTTACCCCGCACCCACAGGAGAGAGCAACCCTACTCTCCTGCCATCTTTTCTGATCCGCCACAACAATTCCCTTTTGGCCTCCGTTCAAGCAGCTGCAAAGAATGCGGAAGAGAGACACCAGTGTCGCAAAGCGGATGCTTGCCCTTTTTCTCGTCTGTAGTAGCTGCACGGAGAGCAGCGAGTCTGGGGCAAGGCACTACTGATGCAACCGGATACACACATACTCAAGAGCCACTGCCGCCCCAGGTAACATAAGCCTGTCTTGTGCATATATGCTGCCAGTGTACGATCAAGGAAGTTCATCTAATTGGGAGATGCCAGCAGACAGTTTGCCTGCGGACTATTCCTCAGTGTGTTGCTCTTTGGCCACAGGTATAGTCCAAATTAGCTGATTAGTGCGGCTGTGAGTGCAGGGCTACACTAAAAGCCCCACAATCTGAGTAACATACCTCCTTTATGAGCCTTAAATAAACCAGATTCCAATTTTGAGAATTTCATTCCCATAATATAGATTATCAAGCTCGTAGCAATATTCAGCACAGTAAGCTGTTATTAATTTAAACAGCGCAAACATGAAGACAAAGGACAAGATAAATGAAAGCCACAGTACAAGCCCTGACTCACAACTATGCCTAAGCCCTTTACTCCAAGGCCCAGATAAAAACGAACATGAAGAAAATGAAACAATCACGTGAAACAACCCCTGGGTTCACCTGCTGCACAAAAAGTCACTCAAAAAAGACACCTCTTTGCTTGAAAGAGCAAGAGAAGTCTTGCTAACACACTTATTGTCCGTTGAAATAAAATATGATTCCACTATCTCTCTCGTCATCTTTTCTTTGCGGCGAGTTTGTATCGCCACAAAGAAAAGATGACAAGAGAGATCAGTTCAGTTCAGTTCAGTTCAGTTCAGTTCAGTAGTTCAGTCGTGTCCGACCCTTCGTGACCCTATGGACCATATCACGCCACGCTTTCCGGTCTCTCACTATCTTCCTAACATCACATAACTTCATCTGCAGCGTCTCGAGGATGCCATCTGACCATCGCGTTCGCTGCCAACCCCCCCTTCTCCGGTGACCCTCAACCTTTCCCAACATCAAATCTTTCTCCAGTGACTCCTCTCTTCTCATCAGATGACCAAAGTAGCTGAGCTTTAACTTTAGAATTTGACCCTCCAATGAGCAGTCAGGGTTTATGGTCGACAATATCGACTGATTTGATCTTCTGGCCACCCAAGGAACTCTCAAGAGTCTCTGCCAGCACCACAATTCAAACGCGTCAATTCTTCGGTGGTCAACCTTCTTCACAGTCCTACTCTCGCATCCATACATCACAACTGGAAAGACCATAGCACGAGTTATACGAATCTTGGTTGGCAGTGTAATGTCTTTGCTCTTTAGTAGGCGGTCAAGGCTGGTCATGGCTCTCTTTCCCAGAAGCAGGCGTCTCCTAATTTCATGGCTGCAATCTCCTTCTGGGGTAATATTGGAGCCCAAGAAGAGAAAATTTGTCACGGCTTCCACTTCTTGTCCCTTGATGCTCCAGGACTTGATAGAGCAAGAAGACATGATCTTTTGTCTTTTTAATGTTCAGTTTAAGCCTATACTTCTCACTCTCTTCTTGTACGCGCATCAGAAGACTCTTGAGTTCCACTTCACTTTCTGCCATTAAAGTGGTATCATCCGCATATCTAAGGTTGTTAATACGTTTTCCAGCAATCTTCACTCCATCTGAAGACTCGTCCAGAGCGGCCTTCCTCATGATGCACTCTGCATATAGATTAAATAGGCAGGGCGACGGTATGCAGCCTTGTCTCACTCCTTTCTCAATCGGAAACCAATCAGTAAGACCATGCCCAGTTCTGACTGTGGCCTCTTGCCCTTCATACGATTCGTGAGGAGACAGATGAGGTGAATTGGAACTCCCATCTCTTGGAGAGCTTGCCACAATCTGCTGTGACCTACGCAGTCAAACGCTTTCATATAATCAATAAAGCAGAAGTAGATGGGTTTCTGGAACTCTCTTGCTTTTTCCATGATCCAGCGAAGGTCGGCAATCTGATCTCTAGTTCCTCTGCCCTTGCGAAACCCAGCTTGCACGTCTGGAAGCTCCCGATTCACATACTGCTGCAGCCTACCTTGGAGGATTGAGAGAGATAGTGGAAACGAACATGAAGAAAATGAAACAATCACGTGAAACAACCCTTGGGTTCACCTGCTGCACAAAAAGTCACTCAAAAAAGACACATCTTTGCTTGAAAGAGCAAGGGAAGTCTTGGTGACACACTTATTGTCCGCTGAAATAAAACATGAGAGAGATAGTGGAATCATATTTTATTTCAACGGACAATAAGTGTGTCAGCAAGACTTCTCTTGCTCTTTCAAGCAAAGAGGTGTTTTTTGAGTGACTTTTTGTGCAGCAGGTGAACCCAGGGGTTGTTTCACGTGATTGTTTCGCTTTCTTCATGTTCGTTTTTATCTGGGCCTTGGAGTAAAGGGCTTAGGCGTAGTTGTGAGTCAGCGCTTGTACTGTGGCTTTCTTTTATCTTGTCCTTTGTCTTCGTGTTCACGCTGTTTAAATCAATAATGAATAAGTACCAACTCGCCCAACAAAGTATCTTGGTATGACAATAACCTGTCTATTCTGGGCAAAAAACTCGGAATTCAATTGATAAACGGCTCATACTTCAGTCAAATCAGTGATGCAGCCTGCACCACTTGCACCGTGAGTGGGCCTGCAGCATGTGACGACACAACTTGAGCATTATTTCCCCCACCTGCATGCGTCCCCCTTTAGCTTTTCCTTTTAGTATTCAACTTGCATGCCAAAGCCAATGAGCATGCTCATCATAAAATCACAATTTGTCATACAAAAGTGAGCATGGTGAGCTGCAATTGGTAATTCATATTTGCACAAGTTTATTTCTTAGCAAAGCTTAGTAATTCTGAAGGACCCCACACACTGATATAAGAAGTACTTTGGCTTGGGCTAGTTGGTTCATAGCTGATGATTCTGAGGACAGCGCGAAAGGAACGAAGACAAAGAAGGGACACGGAAACAACAGGACAGGCGCTACTGATATTCTGATATTCTTGAAACCCATATTCTACTAAGCTAGACTCTCTTTACTTTCAGGTTTATAGCACCTTGAATAATTTATACAAAAGAGCATTGAAAAGGGAAACTGCACAGTGAGATGAGAGATGTGTGACACATCTGTTTTTCCTTTCTGGCACATGTTTACATAAAAAAATATGCCAACCCAACCTGCTTAACAGCACATGTTAAGTACTAATCATTGGGCTAGTTGGTGCTGACCATATTAGAAAAGTTTGCAGCATGAAAAAGACAACGGCAAAGAGAGGAAACAAACACAACAGGATGAGCACTGCAGTACTCTCATGCTTGTTTCCTCACTTTGTGCTCATCTTATCTATTCTAAAACTTTTCCTATACTAGCATATTCTCAAGCCTGCCGTAGCAGATTTTACGCAAGCAAAGACAAATTTTCATTGATGCCCACTAGTATCAAGAAATGCCGCTCATTCTAGGGAAAAAAATAAAGCCACTAGCACAAAATCAAGCTACGTCACATATTCGAAAAAGGCAATGTGACCCCCGAAGTGAAAAATACATGTTGCCCAGCTCACTCACCTTGTGGCACATTCGGGATAGCTCGGTTGTCAACTTCGATGAGGAAGTCATCACGGAAGAACAGAAATGCAACAATGGAGAACAGGTACACCAAGATGAGCGCAAGCACTGCGGTGAGAATGATGGAGCGGCCATTGCGCGTCACAGACTTGATGACGTTGAGCAGCGTCTCCTCCTGGTACAGCACGTCCAACAGGAGCACGCTATAGAAGAGTGGGTGCCCCACAAGGCCTAGAGCACAGACTGCCAAGAGGCAGACGTGGTAGAGCAGCTCCATGTCCGACAGCATGTGGCCAAGACTGCGTGCAAATGTCCCATGGTTGCCTACTATGCTGACGAGATGTACCGTACTGTAAAAGCAAACAGGTGCCGTGCACATTAATGCATAGGTTAGCTCATTCATACGTGAATGCGTGGAGCATGTGCGATAGGTAATAAAAGCAATGGTGATCCCCCTGTGTTGCATAGCTGTGCAGCATATTATTAGCCTTAGCTCAGGTCCCAACTCCAGCTTTTTCAGTCAGATACATAAGAAACGCAAAAAATTACAAGGGTTCAATGCTGCTGAACCAAATATTGAGCGAAAGCATTAGCTGCGGGTGACCGAGTGTTCTTCTTCCTCAGCCCACATATAAAGCCTCACTTTAACCAACCCATATGAACGTGCCTTAGTGGCCTATAGGGGTAACGTGAATGCCAAGGTCCTAGCAGGCTGATTCTGACATAACCGTCCCTTGTGAAACAAGAGACCCAAGTTGGCAGCTCCTGCCAGCCCGTGTGTCACGTAGGGTGTGACGTCACAGCGTCACGTGGGTAAGACGTAACTGCGGCCAGGTCACGCAAAGACTTGAAAGTGCGAGTAATATTGCTTTTGGAATAAAATAGTTTCATTATGCTACCACTAAGAGATTAATTTACTGCACTCAAGGAGAAAGGTCAAAATTTGGTGAATGACAAAGGCAAGATTTTAATAAAGGTGACAATTTTCTTATTATATGCTTTTAAAAACCGCTCTGGAAATATTGTAAACCTAAATTTCCCAATTCACTTTTACAATTCTACATCTCTCTAAATGGCTAAGAGCAATGCCAGTGCATAAGCTGCCTCCAGTGATTACCAAGTATTTCATGAGCTTAAAGGTAAACTCCGGTGGTTTTTCCATCATTCTGTGTTTTTGGTTGAATTAGATTCCTCGGCACGTCCTGACTCGAACACAGAAAACCGTTTTTCGAAATTCCAATTAGAAGTATTTTTAAAATTAAAAAACAGCAAATCGAAACCGAAACTGCTTTCACGGCCAGAAACGACGTCCCAGGTGACGAAATGGTGACGTCACACTCAGTATTAGAGAAACACTCGTACTTGCGTTGGATGGTGAAAATAAAGTATGGAAATCATGAATCATGGCATAAAATGTCTGAGGTAGTTCAATATAAGCCTCACAATTTCATAATCATGCGGGAAGTGGACAGTAACGCCGGTATACTGTTTGTGACGTCAGAAACTCAGTGTTGCCGGCAGAAATAGTCTCAACTTAAGCCATGAAAACAGCATATTTTAAAGTCTTGTTGCAAGCGAACAGATTATTGTACGGCACCCAAATTTTGTAGAATGCGTCAGGACGGAGATGAGAATCTACAGTAAAAATTTTATCAGAATATTCGAATGTCAAAAAACCCCCGGAGTTGCCCTTTAATAGAAAAAAGTTTTAAATGCTGAAATTACATAACAACTGTGCATCGAAATTCTATAAGCCACATTTGCTTTCTGCATAAATGAACTTTCTACACACCACTTTCATAAAACTAGTGCAGCTTAAGCCGTGTTCAGGCTATGTTCGCAACGCACGTATCGTTCGTAAGGATCGTAAGCGTAAGCGCAAAAAACGTAATGTGTCTGTTCAGCCTGCTGTCGCATTGAGCGTAAGATGCGTAACGTCCGCAGCAAGCATGGGCGTAAATGTCGGAGGACCCGCAACTTTTACGACTAGCACAGATATGTCTGTTACGCACGACCAATGCGCGAAGCCGTTTCGGTTTTCCCTTTGCGATCACGGGGCTTCCGGTCCTCCCAGATTTTGCGCGCAAACCAGCTAGTAGGCGAAATCATCCAACGCTCCTACCCTGCTGCAGTGTCTCGGCTCGCCGGTGGTTTTGGTGTTGTGTCGGTGATTGTGTCTGTCCGCAGCTTGATCATGTGCAGTGCGGAATCTTCGCTGTGGAATTATCAGCTTCTCATAAAGAAAGTTCGGCAGAGGCCAGCTCTCTACTACCAGTAGCTGAAATCGCACAGAGAGAAGTGCCAAACGATGCCTGGCTGCAAATTGGCAGTGCTCTGAGTCAAAGCAGAAAGTGGTTTTTCAATCCGTTTATTCATGTGCGAAGAAGCTCTTAACAAGCAAATGTTTCCTCTAGTTTAGAAAAGTGAGGTTATGGAGGCGAGGGATGCCCGCTTTGTCCCCGTGCATTCTCACAGCCCCTCGGCTCTGTTGACAAGTAAGAAACAGTTGGCTTGCAGCAAAAGGCCGATGCGGGGCGATGTTGTGGTCGGGCCGCAGAACGCAGCTGGCGCGGACTCGTCGAAGTTTGAAAGAAGCTCACCGTAAAAGAGAAAAAGAAAACAATATTCTCAGAGGGGGGACGAGGTTCCGCGGACGTTTCCTGCCGCGCGCCCCGGCTCATTGTTTGGAGTCAGTAATACGACCTTTGAGTCAAAGCCCTGGCCCGTCTCCAAGATCGCTCCGGGGCACTGATAAAATCGCAAGCAGAGATGCAGGCGGACCGCACGCCTGTTTTAGTGCGAGAGAGTGCGATAACGGGACACTGAGCAGGAGTGCGCGGTGCGTTGACAATGAGAGCGGGCGCGTGAAGAAATGTGCGAAGGAGTGTGCGGTACGTCAGCACGGTGAGCGAACGTCTGAAAACTGTGTGCGAACGTGTGTCTGCGAAACGAAGAAGTGTATTTGTAATCGAGTGGTTAATTTTTAATATACCCATTGTTCTTTTTCGTATTTTATTTGTGTGTACAGTCTTTTCTTTCACATCTCATTTTGAGCTTGAAGAGCCCAGACCTCTGCTATCAGCCGCTTGCTAACCGGCGCCATGTTGAGAGCGGTGATTGGCCGGTCATAAGGAACGCATCTTACCGAACGGCCCAGTGTCAACATGCGCAGTCGCAAGCTATGTAAACGGGAGTTCCAGCCGCTATGCGCACTGCGATAATACCATACTTACGACGGATGCGCACATAGTCTGATTGCGGCTTAATGCAGCAGTTCCAATTTCCATGCAATTTTGTATATTGGCTTTATTCACTTCTTTACATATTTAGATATACAAACTTGAACCAAAGCTTACCAAGATACTTTGTTGGGCGAGTTGGTAAACATCCATTATTAATATAAACAGCGCGAGCAAGAAGACACACGACAAGATATAAGGAAGCCAGAGTACAAGCGCTTGTACTGTGGCTTCCTTATATCTTGTCCTGTGTCTTCTTGTTCGCGCTGTTTAAATTAATAATTGAACCAAAGCAACGTGAAAGACACCACACTCTGAGCTCAAGAGTCAAGCTCAATGCCTGACTCGTCCAATTCACTCTAACTTGAGTGCAATTTTCAGAGAATTACTATGAACGATTATAGAGCATAAGCGCTACTACTCGGGGTGCAACTTTGGATGTCACCTCGCTGGGCCCGAATGACCATAACGTAACTAATTACAGGTGTCCACCGAAAAGTCAGACAGGTACTGCCCCTTCCTTGCCACAAAAAAACCAACTCAAACAAAAAAACTAAAATTTTCAGAATGAAAGGCGGCGTGACCCTGACCTAATTAAATGAAGCTGTGCATCCAAAAGTGAGACAGACACTGTGCCTTCCTTTCCTCAAAAACCACAATAAACAACATGTACAACCCTGCTAAGCCATGCAAAAAACACGCTTAACGAAGCATTTTCTCGTATCACTAGCTTCAAGCCATGCTTAAACCTTGCCCATTTATATTTTTACATGCTGTGCTTCATGCAAGTTGGGTTTCGCAGATGTAGGTTGAAATGTGAAATTACGAGGGCTGCGATCCAAAAACACAGAAAAATAATTGCAATCTGCCAAAAGCACAAAATAGGAACACAGATGCTGCCAGCGAAAGATGGGTCCTGACCTGATAGCCACATTGACTGTGCCCAGTAGCCACAACGTCGGCTGTAAGCCAAGCCAGGACATGAGACGTAGAATGCAAGCACAAGACAATGCTCGCATAGATGATGGCCGTGGTGCTAGCACCACTGCTGCTAGAGACACCAGCATCAGTGCCCAGCTCAGGCCACTCAGCCGGGGGTCCAATTCTGCACAAAGCACCATGCAAGTTGAGAGAGCACTACTGGAAACTGGGCAAAGGACTTGTCTCTTGTTAAAAAGCCCTGATAGGACATGAGTCCCGTGGTACAGAAGCTTTAATGAGAAAACAGCTAGTTTTAACCTTTAATCTTCTACACAGGTCCTCATCAAGACTGCACATTCAACAAGTTAAGCACAGCTTATGCATACAGTATATAGAAAAATGTGGCTCCTGGCATTACATAACTCTTCTAAAAACAGCAACATCTTGGAGGTATTTTAGTAAGCCTATAAAAATAGGTCCCATGATTATGTCTTCTCATATTTTATAATGTTTAACATCCTCGATACCACAGTAGAGAGCTCCAGGTTGACTTTAGCTGCCTAGCGTTCTTTAATGTGCAACAACATTACACAGTACATTGGCATTTTGTCATTTAACCTTCATCAAAATGACAACCGGGACTGGAACCCACAATCTCGATTTTAGTCTAGTTGTATAAAAGAAAAAGGGACAGGTAGCAGATACCCTTGGCTCCTTCGAACGGGTAGAAGCTTGCCACAATGACGTTGATCAACACAGCCAGGTTGAAGGCCACTGTACTCCATGTTGACATGTGCCGGCTCACCCAGTACAGAACCGGCTGACCTGAAGATGATCATGGTTCACCCTGAATACTAACACCCTCTTACAGAAAACACCTGTACCACTCATTACGGTGCAGAGCCTCAAGTGCATAAAATGTTTACCTCGCAGTTTCTTCTGCCATTTCATTTCATTGAACAGGTCCTCTGTCCTTTCGAAAAAGTCCGACACCTGGAAGTCAAGGTGCAGTGTTTGCACGAGTAAAGCAAAGGAAGAGATGGCGGCACTCACCTTACTGCCTTGTTCATCCCGCTCTGTTGTGTTGTACACTTTCACCTTGGTCTCTCGTGTCAAAAATTCACAGATCTGAGGCACAGGGAACACAATCTGCTCCATCGTGCGGTCATGCCGAACAATCTGAAGAAAAAAAACACTCCATCAAATATCACAAAGCGAGCAGTATTCGTAGATTACTACCCCTGTCACACGGACAGTTTCGATTCTCATTGAACTCGATCTGCATTCAACTCAATGCAGATCGAGGTTGTCACATGGCAACTTTCAAGTGCAATCGAGCTCGATCCTGCTTGACTTCAAGCTGCTTCCTCAAGCGCTCTTGAAATTTCAAGCACACTCGAAAGTGGTCGTCGACACCTTCGTCATCAGTGAGCTCTAAAGCGCTCACGAGGAAAATTTCTCAATGCTCATTGAAAACACCCGTGTAGCACGGGACGCTTCAATCCTTCTTAAAAACCGCAATGCAGATCGAGTTCGATGAGGATCGAAAGTGACCGTGTGACAGAGTATAAGATTATAACTCAGCCTTGCTTGGGCTGACAGTAAATAACAATAAAATTATAGGAGTGGCACAATCCTTGCACGAACCGAAAATAGAAATGGTATGTCTTACTCCTTATTAGCATTGTTCAGTAAGATAATATGCTGTAAACACACTAGCCCAAATAATGACTAGTTTTTAACTGCAGTATCAACACATATCTTAAGCCAAACAAGAAACATTAATGCCAATTTAGTATATAAATGAAAGAAATACTGCCGCATTTATGTCCCCTTAAAAATAAAACCCCGCAATGGCACACAGTGCAAATCAGTCACACTTTTTCAATACAAACTTGAAAGGACCACAAAACTATTTTGTCTTCACAGAAGTGTACAGGAAAAGATATGTGAGAATGCTGGTATGTTCATATATACAGTGTCCTGCAACTTTATTGGACCCGTTTTGAAAAATTCTCCCGCCTCAACCAGAGGCTCATTTTCACTGAAATCGCGCACAAAGCTTGCGTGTTATTGATCCTTTTGTTACGTAGTAAGTTTGACCATGGTGCTTACCTGGTTTGGCTACACATAATGAAAAACCAGAACCGTCTGCGACGAGATTGAAGAGCAAAAGATGCCAACGCTGAGTTTTCGGCAAAATGCAGTTGTGGCACCATCTGGCGTCACTAGAGAAAAGCGCCGCGATTCTAAAGCACCTAGGCAGGCGGGAACGTTTTCGTAATGATGCTAGAAGGCACCACCGCTGGCCTTCACCAAAAAATTGGCAATCGAATCTTTCGCTCCTTCAATCTCATCACATACAATTCTGGTTTCTCATCATGCATGGCCAAACCAGGTAAGTAGCACTGTAAGACTTACTACACAACATAAGGGTCAACAAAGCCTAAGCTTTCTGCATGGTTTCACTGCAAACGTGCATCTGGTTGAAGCGGGAGAACTTTTCAAAATGGTTCCAATAAAGTTGCAGAACACTGTATGTCTGGGCCTGTGGAAATACGTAGTAATTTTTCTTGAATAATTTTGAAGCAAATATTTCGAATACTTCCTGCACATAAAAATCTGAGTAGAACATTAACCATTTTTAAAACCATGTATTTTACCAAAATTCAAGACCATCACATGAAAAAAGGAAATATTGTTTTGAAGCTTTGTCATACTCATTATTGACCTTTTGCATGAATGGCCATAAGAAATTGAAGGAGCCGACCTACCCATAAGAGCCAACATATTTGTGGGGTGTGGGACCTATTTGTAGAGCCTTCAAGAGCTGGTTTTAATTGCAGCTGTGCAGTTAATGTTGTTGTTTGCCTCTGCTTACATGGCACATACCCATGTGGGTGAATTGGCCAGGGTTTGGTGAGAAATGCTAGAAGTGATGGCTTAAATTATAGCAAGGTTGTGGGGAAGCACTAAGCATGTATGATTAAGAGGTAGATGAATGAAGAGTGATTAAATCTTAATAATCTTATAATTTATTATGAATAATAAAACAAGAATACTGAAAAAAAAAATGGAACAATTTTGAGTACTGTTAACAAGAGAATCTTCGGCTGCAGTACAAAGTTGTGAAAAAAGTCAAGGAGAAGGCTCAGCACAGAACCCCTTGTGACTCCACGGACACTAGGCATATGCACCACCCCTTTGCAGACAGCGCCGCCCAGAGTCAGGCTAGCAGGAAACACACTAATCTTTCACTGGGTCTGTCACTGGAGGTCGTGAGTATCGCAGAGCAACTGCGCTCACCCCTACTTTCTGAAGGCATGGTCGCTCAGCGTTAGCTCTGTGTGTGGGCAAGTTTCAAAAGAGTTAAAATTCCTCATTCAAACATTTGCGAGTGTTGCTCTGCCATCTGCTGTAACTTTGTAGAAGGCTTTTTATCATTCCTCCATTGTGTTGGCTGTGTTGCATCAAGTTTAGGGGCCACGTGCTGCGTGCAGCCATCTCTCCAAGATGATGCTCACTGCTTTCAGCAGCATGCAAAGGTTGTTGCATAACTGTTCTATCCCTCTCTTTTATCCTTTTTTTTTCAAAGTCTGCAGTTTTTACTTTGTATGGGCCACTACAGAAGATTTCGCCTTTTTGCAACTGCTCTGAGGTTCAATCACATGCATGTCCAATTGTGCATGACCGCGGACTAAAGCTGCGATTCTTCAGAGTCCAAATTTGCAAAGAAAAAGAAAAGATACTCGAGTAGTGTTCGCCGATCGTAACAAAGGTTTCTGGGCCCATGTTTTAAGCTCTTCTACACTGTCATGAGGTACTGAAAAGAGTGCTCTGTTGGTTGTGTTACTGATGTACCAGAACTTGATTATTAGCAACTCTGAAAAACACTAAAATGTGCATTTACAGTTGTCAGTGTTACCCTGCGTCTTGTGCATACTCAAACATTACCCGCCACATTCGTTCACTAAAGGAAGAAATCTAACGCTGCGAGTTTGTCACCCCCCCCCCCCCCCCCCCCAAAAAAAAAAAAAAAACGGTGCACTGAAAGGGTTAAAGACCAGACATGCCTTACCTCAATCTGTGCCGTGTGCGAGGCATAGTACTGCAGGGCCTGTGCTGTCTTGCAGTCCGAGCTCTCGTGCGGCTTCAGCAATCCAGCAAGGTCCCGGTTGTGCTGGGCCAGCTGGTGGCACAGGATGTAGATGTTGTGACCCACCTCCTTGGGGGACACGCCCACACTGTCACCACCACTGCCTCCCCTGCTGTCCCCAACACCATCATCATCATCATCATCGTCCTCTTCTTCATCTTCATCCTGGTGGTAGGCGTTGCATGCCACCTCAACCAGCTGGCGAGGGCTCATGTTGAAGAGAATGCGCTCAGCATTCTCACTGTCCCCACGACTCTCCATGATGGCCAGAAGGAGCTTGCTTGCATTGTTCTGTAGTGGCGCAGGGAGGGCGGACACAATGCTATCAGCAAAAATTTGCTTTATTTTGCAGACAAACTCACAAACAAAATCTTTCGATGTTTCTACTTGAGCACACCTCAATCTTGATTTTCCAGCTCCAAGGGAAAAGGCAAGGGAAAGGGAAAAGGTTTAAGTGCTGCTTTCAGAGCTGCCCATGAACATACAACAGGAACAAATTAGGTGAATAAATATAGCATCTGCAAGTCCATAGGATGAACTTGAAAGGACTGGAAAAATTGCACTGACGACCGTGCCCCCCAAAATGACATGCAAGAATTTTCGGCGGTATTCTAATGCAACATGCACAGTAGACTTCCATTCAGGTGAACTTTGTTCAGATGAATACTCGGATAAGATGAACAATGTAAAAAAAAAAAAGAAAAAAAAAGAGATCAACTTAAAACAGACTGTTCTGCGTGTATTTCGGTTAAGACATACTGCTTTGGCAATGACCACAAACTACGGCAACCGCGCGCAACGGCACCCTCACACCATCATCTCCTCACCCCTGTCAAGAAAAAAAAAAAAAAAAAAAGTTCTGCGCAAGAAAGCACACCCCAACAAGATGGGTCCTGTGCCCCTTCACACAGTATTGTGGGGAAGCTGTCTTTCAGGTGTGTACTTTCTTGGGGAGAAGCTTTCTTGTTATAGCAAATGTAGGACACTATGCCACATGCACTGAGGGAGATCTGACATCAGATCTTGGGCCGCGCAAGTCATATGCCAAGCTGCCTCATGCAAACTAAAAGGCATGTATGCACCTGCTTAGAGACCTCAGGTTTAAAAACTCCGAAGTACAACACACATTATCACTGCACATATATTGGCACCGCACCCACTGCTCGTGGTGGATAGAAAGGCACGTGCTGTGGCTGCTCGTGAAGCTGGTAACGGCTGCAGATAAAGTGAGATACAGGAGGCAAGTACTTAGAGCAAGATGAAACGCAAAGATCGGAGGAGAAATGCAGATACAAAGACTAGCTACTATGGAATAAAATGAGAAAAAAAAGCATCAAAAAGCTAACACAACCAATGCAGTTTTCAAGTGGATAATGTGAGCATGTTCCATGCCCTCAGTCTTCAGCTCCCTTCATGTGTAACGCAATAAATGTGCTATTCGCAATGATCCTTACTCTGGACATTATTTGTTTTGAATAAATATATACAGGACATACCTAGCATTCTCACACTTATTTTTAGGTACTTCCATCATGCTCGTGAATTTTTTTATGGGCACTTCTGCTAAGAAAACTTTTGATAAGACAAAACATTTTCTGGTCCTCCTAAAAGAGAGTCTCTTGTATGGGCTGTTGTCTCTTCCGCAGTGAGAGTGTGTGTGTGCATGCATGTGTGTGTTATTTAATTTTGAGGCTCTGAGCTCTCTGAAGCTACCCAGCCAAGCAACTAGAATGGGACCAAGCCTACAAGCAGGTGTGCCATGCATCAATGTTTGGCCATCTCAATGCCACAATAATGCAACTCTGTGTCAGCTGTTTCATTAATGCTATCTTGTCAGGATAAGCTTTCTTGCATGGAAGCATTTATATATTTTTTCTTTACTCAGCACTGTCAAAAAGATGTGCAATGAGTGCTGTTGTGCAGGGTCGCTGAGGCTCGCAGTCGTCACAAAAGTTCATCGTAGCTCAAGTATGCGCAAAACAATTTATCTTAAGTGAACTTTGCTTCTATATTGAATCCCATCAGGATTCAACCAAATGGTTCAATATCGTTGATCTTATTCAAGATTTGTAATAAGAGAAATATTACTTATTGGCATCCAAACAGCGCAGCTGTACAGCTACAAAGATACCGCTTTCTCAGAAACTTCGTAGTTAAAGAAAAATTCTTCCTTGTCCGGGATTCGAACCCGGGACCACCTCCTTTCCGGGGAAGTCGCACTACCAACTGAGCTAACCAAGATGGTCAGGTAGAGTGAGAATGAATTGATCTATAACTTGAAGTGGGAATGGTATTGGTCGAATATTTTCAAGAATTTGTGTTGACCAAGTTATTCTTAATGGGAGTCGACTGTCACACACTTAGCAAGACACTGTTCAAGAAAGCAAAGTAGTTGTAGGCAGACTTCTGAAAAGAAGTCACCGGGAATTTGCCAAAGAAACAGAGTGCTAATAAAGTAGTGTATGCCCACCTTTAATTCTAGTACAAGGTCCATTCGCTTTTTTCCCAGGGGGTTGATGTCATTAAGAACCAGTGCAATGATGATGTCGATTCCGTTGCTTTCATGCATAGCTATGCAGTTCTGAAAAAGAAGGAAAGCAAGCAAAAACCATAATCTATTATGGACAGGTTTTTCCCATGCTGGGAATTAATCACGGACAAGGCTCTCATGATTCCACACAGCTATTTAATACAGCACTAAGAAAGCAAATTTTTCAAGTCATATATTGTTCATTTTAAACCGCTTGCACAGCAAATATAATCTTCAGCTCTTAACTATCTAACAAGATGTACATTTTAAAGATATATTAAGTTTGCAATTATAATGCATTTAAAACAATGGCGATGCGGCCACTATCCTCAATATTCTAAAAGCAGGAACAATAATACAGTAGAACGTCGAGCAGTATTCTAAAAGCAGGTTAACATACTTTATATTTTGTTGCCCATCGACATGGAAAAAATGTTGCTCAACAAGTTGTCCAACTTCAGAAAAATGACACACTCAGCAGATTGAAAATGAAGGCTGTACACACTGTGAGTGTGCATGAATTTACAGTACAGGACAAACTGGTCAAATTTAAAATCTGTACTGGCAAATCACCCGCAATGCCCACCCTTATTTTTCTTGAACAAAAAAAAATCGTGCCCGTCTACCTTTGGCGTTAGAATACTGACTCACTCACATTTAAAATTTTTCGCAAACGCATAGCCAGATCACAATTATATTGCACAAGTTTTCTGGCTTTTTTTTTTCCAACTTGGGCACAGTTGAACAACAAAGGGCAATACATACTGCATAATCTTTATCTTAGCTAGTTGTTCCATAGTGCAAATGCACCAATCATAAATACAAAAAAAGAAAGGCAGAGACATGACACGAGGCTGACAAGCAAATGACCTTTGTTTGAGGTAGAACGAGATGGCTACACAGTATGAGAGAGAACAGAACATGGGGAGCCTCAGTTTGCAAGCCAATGTTTCAACAAGGGGACTTGTCTTCGTCGACAAGATGATCTGTCGAAAACAAGTCCTCTTGTTGAAACATTGGTTTGCGAACTGAGGCTTCCCATGTTCTGTTTTCTCTCATACTGATCTTTATTTGGATATACAGTGACATCTCTATCCAAGCAAAAATGCCAGAATGGGGGAAGGGAGCACGGAATTGAATGCCTACTCATTCTCACATTTACACCTGTATACTGTTGGTGATGATGGCAGAATCCTCTGAAAACAGTCTGTACACTCGAGTCAAGAATATTAGTTAGTAAGCCTCGTGCTATGTCGTTTCTCTGTGTGTCGTCTCACCAGCTGACTTGCTATCTGTGAGCTATAACTTGCATATTTCATTCCCTTTACAAAATATTCACCAGCCTCAACCCTATAAATTTAGCACACCTGCTCGTCTATTTAGCCACAAAAGACAGTCCTTTAGTATAGACCAGCAGCAATCTGTGATGTATGATGCAGTGGCACTGCTGTCACCGGCTTGGCAGAGGGGATGAAAAGCAGGCTTAGTACCCATAGCAGCACGTGGAAACAGTTTTCTAATTTCACAGTCTGCCTACACTGGCACTCCACTGCGAAGAGCAACCATGGATATCACGGAACACCTTGCAAAGGTATGAAAGATCATTTCAAAGGCAGAGTATATTTAATATACATACCACGAAAAATGCACATCAGAGTCGTCCACCACTGGGGTAATGAGCGTGACCCACAGAAACACATGGAAGAACCTTTCGAAATATGTACCTTGTTTCACAGAGCATCTATGAGGGCGGCTGTTCATTAAAACAACATAATGAAGTGTGCAACAACATTTCACAGGTAATCCGTTTTTTAAGGCGTCATGATAAATGTGCGTTATGTAGCCAGATAAACGCCAAAACACGTTCGATCCACTCGATTTTACCCCGAATTGAGTAAGCTTCTCATGTAGTTTGAAAATGGTGCCATCGACATTAGATTCCTTGGAAATTGAATACTACCATTTAAACAGATTTACACTGAAAACAGTCCTCAGACAGTATGGTAAATGAAAAACAAGCTGTGCACAACAGTATAGTATTATCAACATCGTAATTACACACAGAGGTAGTACTTGCAGATGCCAATTGTCTGATGAATGCACGGTTCTCCGTTCACTTTCCGTGGTTTTTCAGAATTGCTTTTTAATATAATGTTGACTATACACTATCCAGTTTGAATGACAGCATAAGTGAGCAAATTTAGCACATGTGGCACTATGTAGGACATGAGAAACTTGTGCAATTCAAAGATGCACCCAGTAGATAATGCACATCTTGGGGGTATGCCCAGATTCACAGCACGCATTTATCAATGTGTCTTATATATAGATTGCCTACGAAATGCTACTGCATACTTCACCGCACTCTTCTTCAAAGTACTAGCCAAACATTAACGAATGGCCACCTCTATTTGAAAAGTTTCACTTTCATATGTTTCTATGAATTGTACTCGCATGCACCTCATACTCAAAGCAGCAGGCAGGCCCATGAAAAAGCTTATTGGTGTTTGAAAAACACTCCGCCTTTCAAATGACATTTCATACTTTCATAAAATGTTTTAGGGTGTCCTTGGTTTGAAAAAGCTTCTTGGTGTTTGAAAAACACTCCGCCTTTCAAATGACATTTCATACTTTCATAAAATGTTTTAGGGTGTCCTTGGTTTGAAAAAGTTTCTTGGTGTTTGAAAAACACTCCGCCTTTCAAATGACATTTCATACTTTCATAAAATGTTTTAGGGTGTCCTTGGTTATCCTTTGTGAATAACAACACACTAGGCACAAGAAACCAAGAAAGTGTAAATGATCATTAAGGTATGCACGTCACGCATTTTTCTTGACGTTATGCACGTCGCAATGTGCACCTTTTTGAAGCTCGCTTCTGCACTGCATCACCTGGTTTTCATGGCAGGGGCCTTGGCAGTATTCAGTCAGTGTCTCGAGGGTCTGATTGACGAGGTCCACATTGTGTTCGTTGATGTAAAGGCCGAGCAGGCCCAAGCCACCCGTGGTGCTGCCACAAATGCAGTCCAGAAAGAGCAGCGTTTCTGACACCAGGTTGTAGTTGTTCTTGTTGCATTGGTTTCGCAAGAAATCCTGCACAGAAGCCCCAGCATTACAGAGCATAAGCAAATGAAGACCAAACACAACCGTAGCAAATGCTTTCAATAAGTTCACCTCTACAAATACAGTAAAATAACATTCAATTAAATAAAATATGATGATAATGCATGCGTGTTATAATTAG
The DNA here is from genome assembly GCF_055883805.1 of Amblyomma maculatum. Taxonomy (NCBI): domain Eukaryota; kingdom Metazoa; phylum Arthropoda; class Arachnida; order Ixodida; family Ixodidae; genus Amblyomma; species Amblyomma maculatum. The sequence goes on along the minus strand of NC_139344.1, from coordinate 322,591,499 downwards.
CATTTTCAAAAGGGCAGTTATTCAATATTAAGCTTTCCTTTTCCTTTAAACTCATATTCTTCACATGTAACTGCTGCCAATGTCTTCAAAGCATTAAGTGTCACAAAAGTTATCAGCGAGAAGAAAACGGAAATCCTGATTTTTGGGGATTAAAACAAGTTGTTTTAAAAGGTATCATGTGTACACAGATTTCTAGTGCACTGGATTTCAAGCTTGTTATGCTAATGCTATAAAAGCTTCATGAGCATCTTATTTATTTTGACCCTACTTGATTAGGACTGCCAGAAAGGTCTCGCCAGATGCCCATAGGTACCCATGGCATCAAAAGCTCATTTAATTGGACATAATTCGGACAGGCTCCTAAACTGGCACTAAGTCAAGGTATGGCCCGCTTGACAAGCTTTAATCAAAATATTTGTACTCAGGCATGAACTCCATGTTTCACGATTTCTCCCTTCCATTTGATGTTGTGGCCATGATGGGCATACTTGTCTGTCAATAAACCAAGAATCCAGCTACATTATTTTGCTTTTACAGCTTCATCACCTGTGTGCAGCAACAGTGGATGCAGGACTTGCACATCAGCCAGCAGTTCATTGCATGCCATTCAGAATAACGACTGCCTTATCGCTGACCATTTTTGCTGTTTTTCAAAGTCATCTTGCCGCTCTAGTGCCAATGCGTGCTTCTCTTGCTTTTATCTGCACGGCCTTTCTAGCTTTCTGTTCTGTCAGCCTCTCCAACATTTTGCATGCATTCATCATTTGTGCACTGAAGCCTGTCCCACATGCGACGCCACATGAGAAGCTGCAGTGCTACCATGTCGCATATTGAAAGAAGCCGCACAGACCATAACATTATGAAACAGTTCTGTTCTCAACGAAGCGTCAAACATCTTTATCATGCCGTTTTTGTTCTGCGAGGAGACGACCACTGCCCAGGTTCTCATCAGATTAATTTTACTTTCAAGCAAACGACTCCTGGAAAGTTCGGCAATACATTCAACAATAAAACATCAATAAAATTCAGACATTCTATATTCCGCACACATAAAACCTGAATTAATGAGGTCCTGCTTCATATCACTAAGAACATATCACTCTAGCTCTGAATGACCACTGCAAGGATAACTTCATCAGGCTAGGAACATGAAGTGAAATAAAAGTAACACACAGTACATCATATGAACTTGAATACTATTACAACACTAAACAGTTTCTTTGTCTTGTTAGGAAGCATAGAAGAAATAGGAGACAAGCTACTGCATGCATGGCTCACATAGGGCAAATAGGTTATGCTTTTAGGGTCCACATTACGAGTCACTACCACTTCCAGCATTTCCACCAATCAGATGACCCGAGGTCAGGGAGATAACGGCACTTCCGAAAATGACGCAAACTCGGAATACAGACCTAGGTTTTGCACATTTCACTAACAATGGTCAATGTTAACTAATTTCTGTGAAGTTGCAATACAACACATGCAAAAAGCAAGACATGAGGAAGTGCTTGTCTGCTCCTTCTGACGTTCACAGGCCGATGCTGCCCACCAGTCAGCTTAACAGGTCAATCTTATTGAGAAACGTGCCTGCAGGCTCCGATTGTGGTTTTCACACAGCAGCTGCAGGAAGCGCAACACTGGCTGCATGACCAACACCTCGGGCGCCAGGCGTGGCTCCTGGGGCCGTTCGTTTTCCTCACTGGGAGACAAGGGGCTCCCACCTGGCAAAAGGCATCAAGCGAGTGTCATGCACCAAACACAAGCTAAACACACCGGTCTGCTACTGGAACTGAGGAACTAAAAGTCTAACATGTTACCATTGTTTAAAACATTTCCTTTTTTAGGACTGTATAAAGATTTGTTCATCTGAGAAGCAAGCGAAGGTGTTCACGAAATCACACAAGATATTTCTCCCTTAGCTTCACAAACTTTGTGCATAAAATAAATGTGCTGTAAATTTGTTTTGTTTTCATATAATTACCATATAAATTACATATGGGTAGCTTTTTGTTACATGAGTATTAAGCTGTGTGTAAGGTCAAGAAGAATGTCAAACCTCAATTCCAGAATAACTTATTTAGAAGCATGTTTAAAAACCTGTAGCCATTCTTAGACTGCCCAAGATGCTGGATTTGAAGACACCAGCATGCAGTTTCATGAGCCTCCTTCTGCAATCTCTCATTGCAGTTAAAAACCAGACTTGTAATTTCATAGGGAGTGCACTACACCTCCTGACAAAATGCTCAGCAAATGACCATTTAGATGCCAGTAATACCCTACACAGAAATCCATCACAACTTTATCCAGATGCCAGCTATGTTTTGTTGGATCAAAGAAACAAGCAGTGAATTGATGGAGACGAGGCACTGGTGTAGCTGCATCCTGAAGCTCAAGTCTCTTCCGATAGACTCAAGCTTGGTCCAGCTGATGAGTAGCATGCTCACCACCAGAGTCAGTGTTGAGGCCTCCGACTGTGGAGCGCACATGAGCATATGCCTTTCCTGTGACCTGGGCAGCATCCTCCAACTGGGCTCGTAGCTCCTCAGACACCACAAGGCTGCCCTTGCCACCTGCTACGGTCACCAAACAAGAGGCAACTTTTAAAACACTACAGCAGACATCTGAGCCTTCTTCCAATGCGAAATCTCACAAAATTGCACTTGAAATTGTTATTTCAAGACTGGAATTAACAGAGACACTTATCTTAAACAACCGCACTATATATCTAAAAGAACTGATCAGGACTTTAAAATACAAGAATATAACAAGCCTTTATGCTGATTCCTTTCTTGCAAGGATTATAACAGAATGGAATCGTTTGTCTTTTAACCAAGTGTGCTGCAAAACATATCTTTTTATCCATTTTGTAACCCCCCCCTCCTCCTTAAATTTCCTTGGGCAAAGCAGGGTTTTTTTAATAAAGAAAGAATAAAAGAATGCATTCAGCCATTTACATCAAGCTGAGTAGAGCGATATGACTAAAAGGAGAGCTCTCAGAAATTTGGCAGTTGAAGAAAGCTTCATCCTAGTCCAGAGCTCGACCACAGAACCACCATTGGTCCAGGACAGCCCCTCTACCAGCTAAGCAAATAGGATGGCTAGGAGGCGGCACGACAAATTTTAGTTCATTAACAATTTTCAAGATTTTTCTGGAAAAGAAAACTTAATGGCCACCATCCATGAGGATTAAGTCACTTCACGTTCACAAATTGCAGCCACCTTGACTAACGCCTCAACATACCCTGATCCAGGAAATGTGTGTTAGGAGCCATATTATTTGTTCTTTGTTCATCATAGTGAACATCAGTAGAATCGATAGAATAATGAAAACATGGTTTATTTCATTGCCTGAATTCTCTTCAAATGTAGAATGTGGTAACAAAGTTATGCTGAGGTGTTTACATGCTTGTTCCTCCATTTCCCTGAGTAAAACTGATGAACCAAGCGCTACTACTCCAGCAGCAATGTGCCCGCAAGCTTCTATACTGCCACCTGTTGAAAGCAATATTATCATATTTGCGCAAAAATAATGCGAGCTTTTCTCCTTAAATCATCTGCTTCAGAAAGCATTATATTTGGGACCAAGCTATGCTAGTGAAAGTTTTATGGCCTCTATGGCCATTGTGATAGCAATATGCTAGCGTTACCACAATGACCACCTCAACAAATGCAACCAGCATTATTGGTTCTACAGAACTACTATTAAATAAAAATATCAATAAAAATAAACACAAAAACACAATGATTCTAAGATTCCGACAACTGGGAGCAACAGGGCAGTTTGGCACAAACCTCGCGGACGACTTCGAGTTTCACGCAGATTATCCTTGCGCAGCAAATCTTTTTCCTCTGATGTCGCTCGGGCAGCCATGTCAGAAGTGCTGACAGTGACTGTGGACTTTATTTCCTGCTGGGCAGCCTTCATCTTGTCAAAAAATACCTTGAAGAACTTCTCCGCATTGCTGCCCGAAGTCAGCTTCGTGTGCATTGACCTCTGCAATACAACACGACAGTGACACAGACCTCATTTTCTTCAAGCAGTCTGTCACAGATCCCCAGCCAAAGAATAATATTGTAACAGGTACTATACTGCAGCACTGTCAATGAAACCAACAAATAATTTTTAAAATTCCGATAATTAGCATTTGTTTCCTAAATTTCACAATGTGTATGTTTCACTCATGCCACTCCTGTGGTTATATTAAGACTCAATATCACAGCAGCTGTGGCAGTTCTGATGATTTTCATGTTTTCAAGTTCAGCACCAAAAGTGGCATATGTGATTAAATGCCTTTTTCTTGGAAAGCATCTAAGCTGATTGAATCAGCCTTGTGGTGCTAACATGTTACATTAAGGGTGTGCCTGTTAATCATCCATGACTTCATTTGTGGTTAGTACACAAGTTGCTATGTTTTATATAAGCTGTAGCAGGACTAAGTTCAGTTTTTAAAAAAATGTTTGTCTAAAACCCCTCGAATTATTTTTTTTATTTTATTTTTTTTCCAGAGTCCGAAAGAGTTAAAAGTGCTCTGAGCATGTCTACCTGATCAGATGCCAAGCTAGGACAAGCTCGGAATACTCTGCAATTATCCAGTGGGCAATCACAGAGCACAATCTCATGAGGCAAGCTTTCCCTAACCCAGTAAGAGACTCTGGCCCACCTGTATGACAGGGTTTCCACCACGCAAGAGAGCAATCCCGAGCTCGACACTTTCGAGGAAAATGGCCAAGCTTGGGCTCATCATGATCAGCTCCACCACAAGGTCTGAGGCTCCCTCTCGGTCCAACTGGCACTGGACTTCAGCCAGCGGGCTGTGCGGACGACCCAGGGGCACCTGCTGCTGTTGCTGTTGCTGTGGCTGCTGCTGCTGCTGCTGCTGCTGTTGCGGCTGCTGCTGCTGCTGCTGCTGTTGCTGTGAGCCTTCTGTCGAGCCACGTTTGGGCTGTGGCTGCTTAGGTGGCGTACCAAGGTAACGTACAAGGAGACTCTGTCGCAATGCTTCACCCTGCATGTCACAGCTCCAGCTAACAGCACTGTTTGCCACATGAATGTCAAGAGTTTTGGTCTATTAGTTTCAACATATGCACTGCAAGAGCCACACAAAAGCACAGCTAAAAGTGAAGGCATATTGCCTCCAATTGTGCAAATCCTAAAAATTTTGCCTTTCTTACCTTCCGAACCGTACAGCCGTATCCTGCATTCTAGCGCTCTTCAGAACGTTACGTAAGTGCACAGTAGACAAAAAAAGTCGGCACGTCTCCGCAGATGCCATATCTGAAGACCGGTTCTATACTGGTGCTATGCCCAGCCAAGTACAAGCTTTGTTTTTGCATCAAGGGTTTGCCTTGCCAGCTCATAAAAGTGGACTGGAGATAGAAAGCTGTATACAATTCTGTACAGACACTTCTCTAGCATTCTGGAATTCGGCTACTCTTGACTCGCCAACACTACCTTCAATGCACCTAAGCAAGCCTGAGTGGAGGAGTGAACAGAGAAGATCTTCAATATCGGTCAAGAAGGACTCAATTATAAAGAAATTGCTTGAATATCATTAGGCATACTCTAAGCTGAAGAAAGGGGGTGTTGTAAACACATGCTTCAAAGAGATTCTGTAAAAGTCATGCGTACATTTGACAAAAAGTAGTTGCCAGCCAGGAGCAAGTCCAGCTGTAGCTAAAGGAATGATCTGCAAGAATCATTCTAGAAGAAAAACCGTGCCTGAAAAGCATAACAATATTGCGGTCGTTCCAAATATGAATAAGATTTGACATAATCTGAAGTAAAAAAAAAAGAAAAATAAAATTCGGCCAGAAAGTACATGTTCAAGTAAAGTAAACTGCAGAAAATCCACAGAAGTTAATGGAGTTCGTTGACCAGAGTGCGAGGTCTGTTCAGAGTCAGTGGAGAGTTAGTGCAAAATGTTAAGTTTCATGAAACATGGCACTTCTAACCATTTCATGAAGGCTATAAACATCCACCAAGGAGCATTAATGGTGCATTTTTTTCCTTTGCTTGAATTGCACGAAGTGCACTTGATTCAAAGTTGAAAAAAAAAAAATCATTGATGCTCATATTTAGCATATTAAATAAAATGATTATGTGAAGGGTCATTTAGCATATGAAGGAAGTGATAAAAATGGCCACAAATAACGACTGTGTCAGATAACCCATGCCATGGCCATTGCCACAATCAAGCACCATTATGTGAAGAACAATTACACGCCATGGACATCAGACCCCAGATTACCTCTTGATTAGGTTATTTAATTTCTCAATTCTCAATGGTTTGATTGATCCTTTCTCAACAATTCATACAAACCTATCAAACCTTGGCGACAAAAGCATAGGCTATAGTCACCTTTCCAGACAAGTTCGGAAAAGAATCAAGAAACTGTTGTATTAACGACACATTAAATCAGTCGGAGGATACTGCCAATAAACACTAAACTGGAAAATAAGTTGTCAGCAGTCAGGCCAAAACAGCTTTCCAGATTATTATTCTGCACCAAAGGAGGAACACACAAGTGGAAACACAAAAGAGAGAGGCAATGGTGGATGGTCGAAAAGTGCAATTATATAAAGTGATACTCTTAACAAGCCAGGGGCGGTGCATGGGACTATCACCTCTCATCTGAATACTTGTTAAAATACAAGCACTAATAAACTTTTATAAGCGCCCTACCGTGGTGGCGCACTGGTTAGGGCGCTTGACTTCTGTGGCGGGATCGAATGCCGGCCATGCCGGCCGCTTTTCAATGGAGGCGAATAGCAAGGTGCACATGTGCTGTGCGATGTCAGTGTACGTTAAAGAACTCCAGGTGGTCGCAATTTCCGGAGTCATCCACTACGGCGTCTCTCATAACCTGAGTCGCTTTGGGATGCTACAACCCCATAATCCAAACCAAACATTTATAAGTGGCATCTCTGTCTTAACAGACATCATGGTGAAGGGGCCTGCAATAATTTTGAACACTTGAGCTTCTTTCTTGGTGTGCACTGCAGTGGCAGCACATGAGGTCGCAAAGATGAGCAGAATATCCATGGTCCACTGGGCAGCAGCAGAAGGTAATTAAATAAGACCAAATGCCACACAGTTCTTGAGGACAGAATCAACTGCCCTGTTGCAAGAAAGTTATAACAAAAAGACCCAGCTTAAGTTCACAGTCCTCAAGCTGTGTACCAGCCAGGAGACATCACTGCACTGCTCTCATCAAGTGTACTAAATGTCAGCATGTCCCTGCCCCACTTGAAGCCTAGACACACGGTGCCTCCAGACTTTTGAAGACACACTTGTCTATACAATCTCAACCCCAGTAGGTACATAATTTTAGCTAAGTTGGCTTCCCTACTGAATCCTGAGTAGTGAAGTGATGAAGCCAGTGCTCATAGACCACAAATACCTCTGTCTCGAAGCATGGTTCCTTAAAAATACACATTAGATCATTAAATCACACAAACAAATATTATGTGTCTAAATTAGAGGTGCTGCTCACAAGCACATTATACTGTCGTGTCCTTAGCACCATGTGGCCTCTGCGCTGAGCCATTACGCAAACAAATATTTTGTGTCTAAATTAGAGGTGCTGCTCACAAGCACATTATACTGTCATGCGCTTAGCACCATGTGGCCTCTGCGCTGAGCCTTAGAGATGAAAAATCTGCTTTTGGTGTGTGAGCAGTGTTCAGGCTAGACCGGGTTTGACGATTAAAAGCTTAATTTATAGGTCCACCTGCACATCACTGCACATCTGTCTACATGGTCCTACGTCTATGTTCAGGTCCCCGGCTCATTAATTAAGATGTGATAATATGTAACAATGCCAAAAATGACAACAGTAAACCACTGGAAGCACAGTTCCTCCACTTGCGCTAGTGAGCCTCCATTCTAAGCACAACAAAAAGCATTGCCCATAGGCATATTTAAAAGCAAAGCACTCAACAGCTCTCTAACAATGCTGGCATGTGAGCACACGCCCTTGCAGAAAGAAAAGCAGGAAGGAGAATGCGCAAACAACAAAAGAGCCTCACCCGTGCGAGGTCAGAGATTTCTCTCTGAGTGAGCAGGTTGGCATCAACCTGGTGGCAGTCCACAGGTGGCGGCAGCAGCACAGGAAGACAGAGAGCTGAGGCGGTTAGTGCAGCGTGAGCACAGGGGCCCCCCTCTCATCATCACAGAGACCCACCACAGAAGAGGAAGGAGGCAGTGACAAGCCAAGCAGCAGCAACTACCAACACCCACAACAAAGAAGGAACTGCACCTGAACTGCACCTGCAGTGCTCACGAATCACTTGAACTGGCCAATTAAGCTCACAATGCCTACTCTGTTTAGCATCAGGCAAGAAAGTGATGCAAAATATAACACCACATCTGCTCATAAACCTGCACAGCATGGAGCCACCAGGAAAACCGGGCTTCGTACTGGTTCAGCTTCTTTTCAGACCCTTAATGTGCCAGGAAACATGGCACCCCCTTGGCTGCCAATGAACATTACAAAAGATTTGTGAGTGCTGCCGGCACAATAAATTAACAATGCCATCACGTGTGGTGTTAAAATGAAGAGACACTATAAAATGCAACATGTGTAAGATATGTGAAGAATCTCTGAGTGCATATTTTTACATGCCATGACATTCACGCACAATATAGAGAGGAAGGAATGACTGAGAAGATAAAAAGAATGCAGCTGCACAAAGAAAGAAAGCAAAGCATGACTGCACACAAACCGCACATGAACATAGTATCTGTTATCAATGGTTACTGCAACAAGTGCAGGCCCAGCACCACTGTTGCAAAAGTAAGTGCTTCCAACCTAAACTTCAGCTACGAGAAAATAATTAGTTCGGGCATTCAACGAGAAATAAAATTATAAAATCATATCACCCTGCCTCCACTTCCTGTGGCACATCCAAGAGAAAATTTACAGGTTGGGGCTGTTCTAAAGCGATTAAAATATAATAAGTCCCCATGCACCACTTAACATTTCCATATTAAGAGAGTTAGCGGCTGCTGTTATGAAGTGACTAATAATGCAGTATAACCTCTGAGATCCACACTAATGAATGTGCATTCATTTACGCATTTCACTTGTGAAATAGGTCAGTGACGGCAACACCTATATGTATAGATATTTTGAATTTTGTGTTTTACAGCCTATAGAAGCTCCATTTCTTGATAAAGGCAGTCTCTGTTTTTTGGAAACAGAGTAATCTACTGAAGCTGGTTTCAAAGTATCCTTTAACATCGCATAAAAAAAGCCAACCGACATGAGATCTGCTGGTATCGTGACGCAATTGACGCCTGCAAATCTTGGCTGTTAGGATTTCACCTGCAGCAAAATGCAAATGCCCCAGTTTCAATCTGTGACATAACAACTGAAATAACAACATGAGTCACCTCAGCAGCTGCTGTAATATTTACGGTTGGGCAACAAAAATCAGCAACTGTCAATGCTCTGGCTGAGAGTCCAATGAGATGAGAATATGTCAACTTACTTTGCATATCGAGAAGAAATGGCTCTCAGTTTGGCAGTATGAAATAAAAATTCTCCCACAAAGACATTAATGCATAATGCATCAGCTAAGGGCTGCACAGGAATCAATGGTCGAGACAGAAAGAAGAGCTATATAAGGCAAGCTGACCACAAATGCTGCCCTCTTGCAGTCTAACCCCATCCACATGTGGCACCTGCTTCCACAGCAAAAAACTCAACGCCATTAATGCGCAAAACGCCCACATCCACTCTCATCATACTTTGTGGGGATTCACAATCCCCTGCCCCCATTATAACGACTGCGCATAATTAGCACGCATGATTATGCGGTGTTAAGGAGGTTGGCGGAGGAGAGGGCACACTGGCCAACCCCACCGCCTCCCAGTCACCCGCGGCGACACTGCCGCGGGATTCCCTCTTTCCTCCCGGCGTAACCCGAGAACTTTCTCTCCCATTCCCAGTCGAAGAGTGCGTCTGTTGCAACTCGCTCGGGGTTCTTCGGTGGTTGAGCGCGCACGCGCGCGGTTCATTATTTCCGTCAAGGAGACCACCGCCGTCACCAAGAGTCACCAACACCGTTTGCACATACCGCAACGGGCTGTGAGTGCAAAGCCGCGCCAGGTGAGCAGACTCTTCCTCTCACTCCCTTGCGCGTGCTCCCCCATTAGGTGGTTTTATTTGACCCCCGTATGCGAGCGGAACGATCGCTCGCTACGGCGGTTGTATCTGAGTGTTAAGCCTCACCGTGTACGCGAGCACAATAAACTCTGTTCGAGTATGTAACTCGGTGGTTGTCCCCTCTGGCCCGAACCCGCCACAGTGGCGACTTCTCAGACCACGGGTTGGGGGTCTCAGCTCTGTCTGCTAGGGCTGGCACGTCGGGGCTAGAAGGCGACTGTAGCGTAAGAAGGCGACACTACCGGACACATTTTTGTTTTGTGCTGCACACTGCCATTCTCTTCATTTTCATTGTGCAGTGTCACAGATTAACAGTGCTCTTCATGTTATCATACAACCTGAAATCATTTAATGTTACATAGTGTGCATGCACACAGGTGGACGTATGTATGCAGGGAGGCTCTTGATATTTTTTGTAATGGTTCACCTCATAGCTGCAAGTGCGCGCTGCACCTCATTTGGCAGAACCATGAGGATCAGCTACTGCCATGCAAACTTTTTAGACAAATCGACCAAGGTACATATGTTGATGGGTGACAGCTAACTGAGATTATTTTTTCCTTCGAGACCTCTGACAAATGGACATCCAGGTTAGTTTGGATATTTCCTTCCACCCTGTGAAATCCAAGTTACAGGGCCGCTTTAATGCACTTAGCTAGGATCACTCACGGTTGCAACTCGATGTCCAGCATCAGGCTGGCATTCAAGTGATGGAAAGCAACTGCCACCCCTAGCCCACCATGCACAACTGAGGTACAATGCATGAAGAGTGAACACAGTAGAGTAAGCTGACATCATTTGCCTCACGCGTCAGAAACCTGGCTACATTCAGGCTGTGCAGCGCCTCCCTCCAGCACTCGAAACAGAGGAGGACAAGAAAAGAAAGAAGCCTACACCCCAGTGAATGCACACCTTCTCTCCGTGCTCGGTGTCGGCCATCATCTGGCGCAGTGTCTGGAGGACGCGCACGCACAGCCCTTCCTCGCGCTCCTGCAGCAGGCGCTGGGTGTGCTGCACCAGCTTGGAGACAAAGGAGGCGCAGCGGGCCTGTGCCTGGGGCCGTGCAGGGAACAGCCGCTGCGGCTCGTGCAGCACGTCCACCAGCACAGACAGCTCACTCTGCACCAGCGGCCGCAGCTGGTCCTCCAGCACCAGCACCAGCTCCTGGAGCACCTCGATTACCGTCCGGTCACCCGGGTGGCTGCGTGACGCTTCCTGCAAGTTCCCTTCTCATCACAGACGTGCCACTGAGACAGCTAGAGACAGCAGGATTTGGTTTGGCATTGCCTTTATGTTGGAGAAAATAAACTGTCATCAGTGTAAGGCGTGATAAAAAGAAAACTGGGCAGTAAATAACAGCCTGAGTGACAGGCGAGTGTGAATTAGGTGGAAGGTTGGCCTAGACAGTTACTTACACTTTGGATTTGTGACATGTCATCATGCACTGTTAAATGTCTAGAACAAATAGACAAGTTTTTGTACACTGTTTTTGCATTTAAAAAGCCTCATACTGACATACTTAATAAAAATTTTCTCTAAAGCCAGCACTAATTCCTTTGTATGCAGAGTCTCACTATAGAAAAAGTATAGCAAATATTTGCTCCAAACTTTATAACTGAGCATTAAAACACTCTGCATGATACGAAATGAAGAGTGCGCGCCAATAAAACGAGTCTCATAAACAGGCATTATCTTGCAAGCTAGAGTGAAAGACCCCAAACAAAACAGAAAAACATAACATAAATATGCTTCATCCTCACTTGTTTTCAATGTCATGTGCTCCGTACTCTATGCCCATACTGTCTGTTACATTAGCAAACTTATATAACAAGCCTTTATGCACAAACTGACTGTCGTCACCTAACAGCCCAATGCCAGTTGATGCTGGACTCTCCTGCTAAATACTGCAATTATAGATTGACCCTGACATAATGAGGTGCCAAAACGACATCTTGCACAGTGCCACTCATTGCTTTGATCAAAACAAAACATGGTGTCAAACAAAATATCATGACAGGCCACTTGTGAGCAAGGCTTGAGTTTACAGTGCCAATAGTTTAGGCAAGGTAATTGCTTAAACATTTTTCACTCGAGTTAGCAAAACCCAAAATAGAGCAGCAAGCGCACCTTTATGCTTTTATATAGACCGTTTTCGCGGCGAGGAGGAAAATAGCCTCGAACCGGAACGTGCTGCGCGGCTCCTCCTGTCTGGTATGTGGGGACGCGGGGATAGCAGTGGGGGCGGCAGGGCATTCTACAAAGAAAGGGCACACGTTGCAATCTTTTGCACACAGAGTGTCTTGAATAGCCGCAAAGTATCTAAGCCGATTAGCTGATGTGAGCGATGTGCTTTTTTTCCCTGTTCTTTCTTCTTTCATCCTTTTCTTTCCTTTATTTCCCTGATTGTTTCATTTCCGCCGGCCGCAGTTTAGCTGCTAAGAGCTGCCGCGGTTAACGCAATCTTTTTTTTTACTCCGTTGTTTGCGTTAACAAAAAAAAATAATAACAACCAAAAGGAGATGATTAACAGAAGATAAAAGATTAACAGCGGTGGTATGCGCGTGTGTTGCTCTACACTGTTCCATTTGCAACTCACTCAATTGGGCGAAGACGAGCAGCTTCTGAATTTCAAGCCCCAACCGAAAATGTTTCGCTTTGGCAGCCTTTCGTGTGAGTTCCAAACACTGCGTTTGTCGAGTAGGGACCGGAAAAACTGAATACCCGTGCAACAGCGGCAGACTTTGGGCAACAAGCGGATGATATTCCTTGCGGCAAATATTTACGAGATGCCGCCAGGTAAAGAAGAACTATTTCGATTCAGTCACCTGAGGTTAATGCAAGTATGAAAGAACCTGTCCCACTTGAAGACAACGATATACTAATAAATTGGTTGTCAACTTATTTAGTGAAACAGCGCTAAAATATATATATTTTTTTTAAACACGCATCTCGTAAGATTTTGCTGCCGATAATAAATGGGAATATGATCATAGGAATAGCAGCGATTGCTTGCAGTAAGCAAGCCTTGCGACGAAAATTGGACCATATAATTGTTGACAAAAGCAACTTTCGATGAGGTCATTATGGGACATAATTTAGGGTCCCTATTCCATAGGTATCATTTGTCCATTTTATCTTGTATTTTAATGTCAGCATGACGGCAGCATCAGACAAACGCAACTAACGCCCAGTCAGAGAAATTGCAGGATAGCAGCTTCCGCTGTTGACAAGTCATCACCACTCCCCGCACATACCGGCAAACAGGTAGTCGAGTCATGTAGGCAATGCTGAAATCAGATTGCCTAGTAGTGGACGCTTTAACACCCTGCCTGATTGTCACCCAACAAAAGTAGCCAGGGTAGAGTAAATGGATCCGAAATGGATAATGGATACTTAAGAATAGAAGCCCAGTGGAGGTGTGGGAACTTCCGCAGTAGCCGCTCAAGCAGTAAAGAGCATATGAAGGATCGGTTGACCCAACAAATCTAGCGCGTTTAGCATTGCTCCTAAACGTGACATGAAACGGCTACATTCGCTTCCTTTCTTTCCTCAAATTGTTACGGTAAGCCGTCTCTAGAAATCATTTAAGAATAAAAAGTAGATCGAAAGCTGCCATCACTGCCAGTGGTGCGCCGCCGCCTCTCTGTGCCACATAAAAGTTACACACTAATTGTAATCAGGCTTGTAGCCTTCAGCTGACCTGATCAAGAGCATAATTTTTTGTCATTTCGAATCGAATGGCTTCACTGCTACTGAAAACTTTTTTTTCTTTCAGCTAGGTACTTTCAGAAAGCAAAAATTTGCACGTGAAAGCTCCAAAATGCCGATTTCCGCTACTTGTCGCCTGTTCCGCGGATGGGACCCCACATACCAGCATGGCGGTTGTTCACAACTCGGCCGCTAGATGGCGCCACACACACAAAATGGCAGCGCCCATGATAAAACGGTCTATATGTAAGCTGTGAAATTCGCACCAACAGCTATGAGACAATGAGGTCAGTAGCTATTTCCGAGCTATTTCCGGCCTATTTCCGAGCTATTTCCGGGCTATTTCCAAGCAGCACAAATGCGACGCACGGTGAGCCTTGGTGATGACTGCTCCACAGGCTCGCGCTTGGGTGCCCTAGCAGAGGACAGCCAAGCACGAGTGTGCTTGCTGATGAGGGCACTCTTGTCAAACATGGCCGCCACTTGCGATTCCAGGTCAACGGGAATGGCAATGCCACGGCTTTTGGCTGCAAGCAACAAAATGCTATTACCCTAAGTGATGCATCATAATGCAGACTGCAATTCAGTAAGGTACATCAATTTACAGGACTGAAACTGCACTGGGCAGCCCATGTTTGCTGTAACAAAACAGGGAGGGCTTGCGGCAAACAAAGTGTAGCCATATTTTAACATAGAAAGAAGTTAACAAATGACCCAGTAGAAAATAAAAGATATTTCTATTAAATGAGTTTTGTTTTTTACCATAAATGAAATACTAGAACAGATTTTTCTGCTGTACTTGATTCATTTGCTGTCGTAGTCTAACGAAACAATGCGTGCTCAAGAGCAATGTCTTATTGTAGCTGCTAATGTGACTTCAGTTATGTTGGATGATAAATGCACCACGCATGAAGCGTTTATACAGTAAAAACTTGTTAATTTGACCCACACTATAACGCAAAAATCCGAACAATTCGAACACTGTGGGTCTCACACAGGTTAAATCCAATAGTATGCATGTATGACTGGTACAGCAAGAAATCACGAAATGCCCCTACTCAAAGCTGAATCACGTGCTGCAGGATCACCAATGCACCCATGATCTGTGCGCAAAGTTTCAGTTTTGATTTCCTGAGCTTTGCGCCAGCCCTGCCAGCCTACTGAGCCCAGACATAGGATTGGAGCCGCTGCATCCCCGAATTCCATCCACATAGTCCTTCCACTCCAGCAATAGTGTGCCAGAACTGTGCACTGTTCTTGCGGTCAAGCCTCCTCAAACATGGCGCAGCAGTCTGTCCATGGGCTATCCCGCAACTGTGTTACACGACAAAAGATGTTATAGGGACCCTCAGCTTGATTTGGTTTCCAGGGTTTGAAGTCCCAAAGTTGCTCAGGGACGCCGGAGCAGAGGTCTTTGCACAATTGTGACAACGTGGTGTTCTTTAACAAGCATTAACATCCCGCAGTGCATGGGCACCTTGCTTTTCAACTCTCTCACAAAGTGGCCACTGCAGCCAGGATTTGATCCCATGTCCTTGGGTTCAGTGGTCAAGCACCCTGAGCCCTGAGTCAGTGTGAAGAGGGCCCTTAGCATTTGGAGCTGTTCTTCTTTGATGCTTCTGACAGTGTGCACGCAATAAAGAACTTATGCAAATCTGAAAAGCGGTCACTGTCGTAATGTTTTCATCTCAAAAGAAGGCAACACTTATGCAGTCTTTCAAAAATTATATTCAATATAATGCCTCAAGCGAATGTCTGTATTTTAGGGAGTAGTACAATAATTCCAACTTAGGACAACCAAAATTTTTTTCAATCCCCTAAAATTCACATTAATTAGCTTTTAGTGCACTTTACTTGAAGAATCATATGTTAAGTTAAATTACCACGAAATCATTCCCGCTACAGGGGCTCTTCCTGCACTTTGCTAGTCAACAATTTAAATTTTGCGTAGCTAAATTCTCTGCGGAGTTGCGTAATTATCATCAATTTTACACCGCCACCTCAAACACGCATGCTTATTTAGAAAAACTGCACAAATATATCTACAGGGACTTGAATATTTGGGGGCTGGGATTTAAAAAATTCCTATGCAAAATCTACTAACCCATTCGAGCTGAAATAACGTTCACAAAGTAGCAAAATATAGTCTACGTTATCTGATAAGTGATTCAACATCGATACTTGCCTAGATTTCTCGAAATCGAGAAAAAACTGCTCTCGGCGGCGTGCACACTTTTCGCAGAAGAGAGTCGAAAAGCTAATTTAACATGGTGCGTCATCTGTCGGGCAGTGAGACAAGCTTCATCCCGGCCGTTGGCGCACTTGCCTCGCTGCCCGACAGATGACGCACCACGTTAAAATAGCTTTTCGACTCTCTTCTGCGAACATTGTGCACGCCGCCGAGAGCAGTTTTTTCTCGATTTCAAAAAATCTAGGCAAGTACCGATGTTGAATCACTTATCAGATAACGTAGACGATATTTTGCTACTTTGTGAACGTTATTTCAGCTCGAATGGTGTAGTAGATTTTGCATAGGAATGTTTTAAATGCCAGCCCCCAAATATTCAAAACCCTGTACAAGTATCACTACAGTCATTTTCATATTACAAACCTTTTTTCCTTTCATTACTTTAAAACTCTCTACACATACCCTCAAACTTGTTTGCATTGAGCATGCACTATAGACAGACGCTGCTAGCCCCACAGATGAAGCTGCCAAAGCATATCTCCATAGTTCCTACCCCTGCCCTACTGTAAGAAATTAAAAGATTAAATAAGAACTAAACTACAAAGGGCTACCAAGGTTAAAAAAATAAAAAATGCAAACCTATCTCAGCCAGGGTACGTATACAACCCTCAACGTTCATCCGCTGCTGAAGTGAAAGCCATGTGCAGGTCGACAACCGAAAAGCTGCTTGAAGAAGCCGCACAAACACAGGCTGGTGGGTCTGCAAAAGAGAGCATAAAGTTTCTCTTACAAGAGGCAACCACAACAGCAGCAGCCACTAATCATGTCAATAATGCCACTTACCTGACCCTGGTTATAAGAGCAGCATGATGAAAGAAATGCAGTACAAAGAATAAGCTCACCCACAATGCACCAGAAAACATGCAAACATGCAGCGTAAGTCCACAGAGTGTGCTGACTGGGACTGGACGTTCAAAGATTTTCAAGAGCAATAAAAATTAAATGACAAGGCAAGAAAGCGAACCAGCAACATCAACTATGCTGATTAAGCAGCACGTGTTTTCCTCGCCAAAATCAC
Organism: Amblyomma maculatum; assembly: GCF_055883805.1. Lineage (NCBI taxonomy): Eukaryota > Metazoa > Arthropoda > Arachnida > Ixodida > Ixodidae > Amblyomma > Amblyomma maculatum. The sequence continues at coordinate 322,574,355 of NC_139344.1, read as the reverse complement.
TTGCACTCTTCTTCATAACCTTCAAGGCAAATGACCGCCTGCACAATATATTTCGACAAAAGAAGGAGCATACTTAACCGGAACAGGCTGTCAAAAGAAGAAACAAAATTTGCAAACAGTGAACCTGGTGCTTTACAGCATTCGGGAGGTGAGCCATGCAAGAGAAACAGGCATTTGTGGTCTTTGCAATATGTTTCTCTGTGCCTCACTGGATCGACACATAGCAGCATGGAGACCTCACCTGTACAGTGGCACTCTGCTCTGAAAATGGTGAATTGAAGAAAGTGGTGATGATGTTCATGACTGAGTTGGTGACATAGTTCTCCAACTGCTGGTCAGCATGGCGCCGGTCATGTGTAGCATTGCAGACCTGTTGAAAGCAAGATCTAATATTTTACCATAAGCCCCTCCAGACTGATTAGGTGGAAAAACATGACAGCAACAAAAGCAACAAGAAGCAACCTCTTCAGCGCATGGCCCACACTTTGTTTCATGCCCACTGAAGAGGTAGTTTATAAAATCCCAATGTCAGGCGGGCAACTGTACATCGGCCAGATGGGGCGGTGCATTAATACACGTTTGAAAGAGCATGCAAATAACTTGGATGCTAACAAATCTACTAATCTTGTTGGCAACGTCCGTGACTGCGAATCTTGTTTTCCTTCCTTGCACCATTGTGATATCCTGTAGAAGCACCTCACTCGATTAACAAGTGGGACTATGGAAGCCTACCACATGAAGAAAAAAACAGGGTTGTGTGTTAGCAAGCCATGTAATTTACTACGCTATAGTAAGCTTGCATGCCGTGATCCCAAGTAGCCACATGTGCTTTTGGTTTGTCCATTTGTTGATAAGTTGGAAATTTTTTCTATAAATTGTGTTGCTTTCATTGAATAAACTTGAATAAACTTTCAGTTGTAAGCCAGCGCTTGTCCTGTGGTTCTTCCACTCCTGTGTTCGTCTTTTGCACTGTTTGGCCTTCATTATATCTCACCAACTCTCCCGTTTGGCTATGGTACAGCCAAATCACCACCAGACTGTAAATAATTTATTTATTTGATACTGCCAACTGCCTCTTGGCAGTCCAGGCAGGAGTAAGTGCAGGAAAGACAAGTCAAAGTCGGCACTACAAATCAAGGTAAAAAAGAATGTGAGTGACAAGAAAGCATAAGGAAATGGCTTGCAATACATATTATTGCGTGAGCAAAAGCAGCTTATACAAAATTACAAAAAAGAGCATTAAAAAGAACAAAAAAAAACACACACACATCTGCAAACTGCAAAAACAGGAGACTGGACACTCTAAAATTAACGCGCTTCATTGCAAAGAGTGCACGGCAGACGCAAAGAATTCAACCGAGGTCATACTGGCGACTTCTTGTGGTAGAGCATTCCACTCTGCTATAATTCGAGAGAAGAACGAGCAGCAATAGCGCTAGTCTTAGCCTGTGGCATCACAATTGTTTTGCTGTGCTTGCCTCTTGTTTCTCTTTTATGAAAATTGATGTAAATGTCGAAATACATTTTTGTTTGTTTATTAACTATATTAAACAAAGTTTGTAGGCGATGGAGTCTGTGCCGAAATTGTAATGTTGGGAGGCCGGACCGTGTTCTGAGTTCAGTGATCGAGGCTCTTCTACTGTAAGTATTATAAATAAATCTAAGGGCTTTCTTTTGCATGTTTTCAATGTTATTGATGTCAGTTTTTGTGTGGGGATCCCACACAATATCAGCATAATCAAGCAATGGTCTAATGAGTGTCGTGTAGGCAGCGAGTTTAATTCTACTAGTACAATGTTTCAGCCGGTGTTTAAGTAGCCATAGCCTCCTTAGCGACGCCGAAACGATGTATTGAACATGAGCGCTCCAGGTTAGCTTCGAGTCAATTACTACACCCAGGTATTTAAATTTGTCAACCAGCTTAATTGCTACATTGTTGATTTTATATGTACAAATTAATGGTGTTTTCTTCCTTGTAATGACCATGTGTGTGCATTTTGAGGCGTTTAAGTTCATGCGCCAGGACTGACACCAATTATTGATTGCAGTTAGGTAATCATGTATGGCAGTCTGATTGTGTAATGATTGAATGTTATGATACACAATGCAATCATCTGCGAAGAACCGGCATCGTACCGGGGAATCAAAGGTCAAATCATTTAGACAAATTAAAAAGACAAAGGGTCCAAGTACTGAACATTGCGGTACACCGGATACGGGAGCAGGTAAAGAAATTGAACTTCCTATACGGATGTATTGTGTTCGGTTAGATAAATAGGAGTCAAGCCAGCGGAGAATTTGTTCATTTTTTAGCACACATTGTAGCTTCAGTTTTAGTCTATTGTGACAAACACGATCGAACACTTTCTGAAAATCGAGAAAAAGCATGTCTATTTGCCTGCCCCGGTCCAGCACTGCCATGGCCTCATTGGTAATGTGTAGAAGCTGTGTAACTGTGGATAGGCCACGCCGAAATCCATGTTGTTTTTCGGAAAAGAAACTATTATTTTCCAGAAAACTAATCACGTGCTTAAAAAAAACACAGACTAACAAAGACTAGTTTCTGTTCAGATCTCTTATCAAGGTGCAAGCTTAACGATCCAAAAAATAGAGGAGGCATCAGGTTCTGAGGCCGCTCTGGTTAAACAAACATATGGTCAAAAATGCAAACAAAGGTTTGCATTTTTTGTCCACAAATAAAAAAATGCAAAACAGCAAACCAAATGCAGTTCAATCACTCATGTGTTATGCGAGCATAAACTCCATCAGCAAAATTAGCATATATGGAACAGTATTAATAATAATACATGCCATGGCCACGTCGACAAGGAAGTTGTCGAAAAGTGTCCATATATGGTGAGATGCATAGATCTCCTTCATTTCCACTTCGGTGTCAATAAAACAGTGTGAGAGGAAGTTGATGTAGGCATCTTTGACCTCGGGAAGACAGTCAGGATGGGCTACAACCCTGCATAAAAGCCATGCACACTAGTTGAGGGCATACAATGGGGCTATAAACACACATGCATGCAACTTTTGGTGTTAAGTGCTCAGATGTTTCCCAGTATCCTTCGAAGAAACACAGTCGTGTTAAATAAAAGGCTGAGCTTAAAGCTAGAAAATAACGGCACTGATCAGTTTTTATTAGCAGCCCATTTTGAGACTCCCTCTGTCCCTTCTTCAGGGGCAACTTAAACATTATCAAGCAGCAACAGGGATGTCTGATTTCTTTAGCATCCTAACAAAATCAGAGGTAGAAAAACTTTCTCACGTATCAGTACTCCGTTTATTTCTATATTCAATTCGTAGTGAAATAAGAAAAGTACAATGCCTCGTCCTTTTACATCCGTGTAAGAAGATGGGGGAGATCTAAAATTCTGAGTTTACATAAAGTTAACACACACTGGCCCCTACTTTATTTTTATTCCAATCATTCCATTCACCACAAGGTCTCCACTGTCCATCTGCTTCCCCAAAGCAAGAAAAAAAAACAAAAAACAAGACACTGTGTTGGCCAGTTTACAGAAAAATGCATAAACACATGGTTTTATTCACCATATTCCACACCGTCAGGCCGAAAGGATAGCGAAGCCAGTCATCATCGAAGCAAAAAAAACACACTCGTATTGTGCGTCCATATGCAAGAGGCACCAACGAGGTGCTGACATGCATGCTACAGAGACACCACATCTGCATGACCCATAAGCCTATTTCAATGATCAGCCGCTTTCTACCACAGCTCAAAGGCACGAATTTACCACATAAAAAGAACAGTGTTATCTAAAAAATTCCATGCTTCAACTGCCCACCAATATACATCGGAGAGACAAAAGAACCTCAACGTAATAATGAAGTCTGAGCAGTGAACACAGAATACAACCTTCTCAACAAGAACCGTGACCACAAGCTTGCTTGCTGTGACTATAATCCTTTTAAGAGGCATCACATTAAGTCATGGCACATCCAGTAAACAAAAGTGAGCATGTTTCCAAGAAAACTCCCTTCCGCACGGATGAATAGCCTTCATCACGTGACAACAAAGGGGAAGAGAAGGTCAATCCCTACTTCGGCTGCTTGCTCATTTCTTAGCTTCCCCTGATGAAGGGATCAAGTGGGTCCAAAAATACTGAGCCGCTGGTAAATATTACCTGATGTCAGCATTTCTCAATTTTTATATTTCAATCCAAACCAGATGGACTTCTATCGAGGATGTTCTCGTTCAAAGCATATACTACTGAAATCTAACAACGTGCAGCCACCTAAGCCTTTAACTGGTGTGCATGATGGCTGCATTTTCTATGATTCTGAGCTTTGCAGAGGAGCTAACCTGCAAAAAGTTCAAGTATTATCAAGGATTCACCAAGCCCTTGCTTACTCTTGACTTTCCATCAAGTTTTATCAGCCCTCAGGTGCAAGAGCACAGAAAAGGCAGCCATTGCGCACACCAGTTAAAAATTTGAGCAGCCTTTCAAAATTGAAATACAAAAAAAAAAAAAAGATCATTCAGCTATTTCTTGCCAAAACATGCAAAGCCAAGGAACATCCCAAAATGGTTCCTTCACAAGGTAGTTCTAGCAGTAGCTGAGCTGCTGAACGTTCTCCTTATATTGCAGAACGAAAAGGCTGAAAAGTAATTAGGAAGATGTTAATAAAAAATTATCAGATGTATTCAAGATGGCCCATTTTTCAATCTTTTTAGAAAATTTTGGAGCCAAACAAGTAGCAAAACTCGAGTTATCAAAATAATACAGCAAGAATCAGGAACCAAGAACCCCAACCTGTGTCTTATATCAGTGACATGTACACTAAATGTACAAAGCACTTGAAGCAAAGCACATAAACATGACATAAAATACCAGGAGAGCAAAAAATAATTGGCCCATCAAAGCTGTAATCTCTCATCAGGCACTAGAATACGACCTCATCAAAAACCCTCTCTGAGCTTCTTTGTTCAACTACTTTTACTCAAGTTCTCAATTAATTCCTTAAGGTAGAAGAATGGAGGAGCTCATGATGGTACACAGTCACCATAATAAAGGAAAGCATAGAAAGGCATTTTAAAGTTGTGTGATCATTTTTAGGTTAAAGATAATTATATAGAAAGTAGAAGACAAACCAACAACGGCAGATTGATCTGAACCTATGAATCTGGCATGCTTCCTACGATGCTCGGCGGTGGCACTTCGTTATAGTACTTTGGACAGTATTTGTGCTGCATGTAGCCCAACTCACCAGTGTCACTCTGAACGATAGGGGTGGATGCAAAATGTCTGGTATTACCGAGAGTTCCACATGAACGCGATCAAACGGGGTGAGCAGTGAAAACAGATGCTGACTTTAGTTGATATGCAGATGTGTCAGTGCTCTCAGGAATACAGGCACCAGTGCAGAAGCATTTAGTGCAATCAAAAGAAAACCACATCAAGCAAATACACAAGTCCAGGCGCACCTGCAGATGTCATCGAGGGAGAGCAGAGAGTGGCACTTGATCTCAGTGAAGACGTTCTTCCCCTCAGTGCAACTGGCGAGGAGCCGAACCAGGTCGATGTGGTAGCGTAGAGGTCCACCAGGGTCAAGCCGCTGCCTCTCGGAGCGCATAAGCTCCACCAGCTGCTCCGAGGAGCCTTTGTCATTGTACAGCACCAGGGCCTCCTCACCTGCACCGACCAGCTGCACAAGCATGCAGGGGTACCAACCTCTTAAGCACTGGCAGCCGCTTGCCACAGTGGTGGCCAAAGAGGATCCTAAACTAACATCACTAAGCTAAACATCACTGACTTCAGATGCCGAGACAAAAGGTGGGAAAGGGTAGAAAAGCTAGCCGAGACAGCAATTATTGTGATCATGACATGTACCTGTTTACTGGATGCACAAATACAAAAACAAAAAAAAAACTGTGAGATATGTTGCATCATTTTAGGGACAGGATGGCCGAGACAGGTTCTAGAGCAGCTCTTGGAACAAGAAGTGCCTTTTGGAGTAGCTATGAAGCAGAAATATAATTCTGCAGCCAGGATCGTCATGAATATCACAGACATAATAAATTGTCATTGAAACAAACTGACCTGCACCTAAGTACCAGTGCTATTTTAAGTTTTTGTGCCAAACAATTAACTACTAAACACTGCTTATCACCGCTTGACTAGAAATGTTTTTCGGATGAAATTCAAGTATAAGCAAAATATGGAGTGTGAAAATTTGTAATAAGTGCCATCAGCCAGCAATCATTCCTGTATGTAGATCTCGCTCCATACTATGCCACAAGACAATAAAATTCTGCGTTACATGATTTCTGCTTTTTTATTTATTGCCTGGAAGGCCTATATGTACAATAAATTATTCTGAGCTGATGATGAGTGATCATTTTAAACGATAGCATTATAGGACCCGTTCTGCCAAAAATCTGGCATTTTCAGTGTTCCAATTGACAAATCAAGCGCATGGCTCTGTCAGGTGGTAGATGGCAGGTGGCATGGCCGCATACTGACTGGTCAGCAAGTTGTGTGACTTTACAATACCATATAATATGGCAGAAGCATCAAATTCAGGCTTCTACTTTCAGATGGGCGTGTGAGACGAGAATTGAGCCGACCAGGATTATTGGGAGACAAGTAAGACATGCTACTCTTAGGCCATACAGGCATGCCTGTAAGAAAGACTTCATGCTGTCTTAAATGTTCTTGTGCAGTTGTCCTAGGTTTGTGCCTTGTATGCATAAGCCACAAAGGAAAGTGAGTTTAAAAGGTAAGTTGCATCACTAATATTTTGTGTCCGCAACAGTCCTTAAATTTTCTGAAGTCAAACCCATTTGAAACAATACTGCTTAGAACAATATATCAGATAGAACAATGAGCTACCGTGGCATCGTCAGGTTTTCTATTTTTTCTATGGTAAAATAAACGCTTATAGCAATGCTGCCATACTGCATTATCACTTATATCAAATCTGATCACCAACAACAACACTAAAAGAGACAAAAAACATGGAACCGCTAAATCACACCAGCCGGCAGAGCCGACCGGCAAATTGACCCTGTGCTGTGAAAGTAATAAATCGCATGAGGTTCTCCACAGACATCGTGTGTGCAGGGGACATTTACAGGCAGCTGCAGAGCAGGGGAGGAGAAAAGACAGGCTTTTGCTAAGTCGCCTTCAGTGAATAAGTTCATTATATTAATGTTTCTGAGCAAGTGCCTCTCGTCGCATAGAGAAAGCACCGAGGTGCCAATGCATCACTGCATAGGCCACCTGTGCCATGCGTAGCTTTGCCAGTCAGTGAAGTGGCCGTGCTTTTTGTTTTTCATATCCATCATCACTGTTTTCTCGCCCTTCAAGCTCAGTGGATTTCTCATCAAAAACTTCTTCTGGAAAGCAGGCTTCGTTTGAAAAGCTAGTGATGCAAAGCTTTGCGAAGCTGCCATCGGTGTAATGATGACGGTGGCCTTTTCGGGACTTGAGGAATTCTTGACGCTGACGATGCAGTCGTGAAAAATGAGAATTTCACCCACAAGGACACCATCTAAGCTGTCACTCACGCTTGCAGCAAAGACAAACAGCAATCCATGCAAAAGAGGCCTTACAAATGATAGAGTCCCTAATTCATTTTTTCCAAAGGCCCCCACTCGGGTATATGCAGTTGTTAGGCACCATTCAAAGATGGTTGATACATATTTCTCCCTTCAAAGAAATGAACACTGTAAGCTACTTTGCTCTCCTCAAATTCTCTCAAGTTTATCATTACAACAATAGTATTTCCTTGACACTTCAATATTGTTATAAGTGGGTTCGACTGTAAACACCTTATTATTCGAGTTTTTTTTTTTCTTTTTCTATTGGCTCGTCCACGCTCTGCCACTGTTGTAACGCAGTCGAGCTTAGAGTTGCAGCCATCTGTGGAGAAGCTGCAGATGTATGGGCTGCAGGCTCCTCCTTACGGGAGAAACAAACTCGGGAACCAGCAGGCACATTTAGTGCAAAGGTACACCCTCACAGGTAAATTAGAAAAACAGGTGTCTGAAACCTCGATGGGCAGATGCTGCCAGCTTGGGATTTGCCACTGAGATAGGAGGGTGCGATTGGAATCCAACTTTCCACAACCCTAAGGGTCCTAAGTTATACACACTGACCCTAGGAGGCCCATTCCTAAGGCTTAGCTACAGAGGGGCCTTATACTACTGGCAACTTGGTCCCAGTCTTCCTCATGAGCATGCCTCTGGCAGGTGGTAGTTGGCAGGTGACATGGCCAGGTAATGACTGGTCAGCGGTTTCTGTGACGTCACCTGTTTGTCCCTGTGTGTGGTGTTAGTAGTGACATATGGTGTCATGTGGTTTAATTATATAAACTCGCGTGATGAACAGGATGAATTCCGTCTTAAAATGGATAGCAGGCCTGGCCCTTCGCGGTAGCTATCAGAGACCGAGATATTCCGGGGGAAGCGGCATGAAGAGCAGCAGGCAAGACGGTGATGTCACCGACATCTATCATCTACAAAGATAAATCCCAAGATGTTATCCTAAGTTTAGCCATGTTAAACTTCTGCAATTTTTGTCACAAAAGGCAGGGCAGCTTTCATTGCACCTTCCAGGGTCATGGATGGCCTTGCCTGGTGCTTTGCCTGCACAGTGACCAGATTTCAGTGTGGTGTACCACCTCCACACACCATGTCAGTGAAGTTCCTTCTTGTGGTGAACAAGAATGCACTTTTTGTAAATGTGAATTATCTTCATGCTTCTTTTAATATGACAGCATCATTAGTTTTCATAACTATTTTCTTTCTTCCAGTATGGACACAACCCGAGCATGCAGGATGGTCTCTCGTAGTTTGTGCAGCCTGGCAGAGCTGTGCAGTCATCAGATGAATGATCTTTGAAAGTGCACTTGGCACCAGTTTAGGGGCGACAACAGCCCTGAGAGTCATGGCCGAGTAATACAATCTTTAGACATCGCAGAAAGATGTGCACACAAACCTCCTGCATGACCATGTCTTGGCATTTGCGGACATACTGCCCTTCAGCCTTGACAACTGTCTGGAGGAACTGCAGGTACTGCACATGGCGGCCATGGGTCTCAATGCAGTGCACAAAGTGTTGAATCACTCGCTCGGTCACCTCGCTGCACAGCGCTACATTGTCTTTGAAAACGCTGCACAGTGTCTGGGCCTCCAGTAACTGCACACAAGAAAACAAGCACAATTGCAGCATCACACAGCACACTACAACAGTCTAAAGAATACAGTGATGACAAAAGTAAAGTATTCAGTTAGAATCTGTTCTCTGAAAGTCAAGTTGAGTGCCTTCACTGCGCTTTATTTCTTGGCTTCCTTTTCAAGACTGCCTGACAATGTTGGGTAACGCTAAGCGTGCATACCACAAAGCCAGCACTGTCAAGGAAGCAGTGAAACAAACCAGGAAGCATGTTGGTGGTTCATATGGTTCCTACTAGGGCTGTGCGAATATTCAAACAACCGAATACAAATTGAATAATAAGTTTGCAAATTATATGATTCGCGATTTGAATACTGAATATTTGGATGACAAAATATTTTACATATTTTGCGATAGGCTCGGCACCAGTGCAGGGAAGACGATATACAGTAAAATTTCCTTAATTTGGATAATTTGAAAAAGAAGCTCAGTCTCGGCCGAGAGGTGTCGGATACCCGTTAATTCTGGCAGGGGGTCACATTGAGGTGCGACCCGTGAAGCCAACGATCATCTAATTCAGCGTGGCCAACCTAGGTCAACTCTAGGCCATTAAAACAACCATAGGCCCTTTTAAAATTTAATTAGCAATAAGCACCGAAATGCCTCATGGAATGAAACAACAGGTTGTGCTCTCCAGGATGAGCACAGGACCGAATTATGTCTGTTGAAGCGACAGCTTCACTATGCCATATAAAGCCAAGGTCATCGTGCGGAGCCGGAGCCGCTACTGTACATGCGCTGTAACCATGGCAACCAGCTGCGCTGTTCCACAGGTGTTCCGCCGCTGCGCTCGCTACAAAGAAGAGGAGGAGGGTAGCGGCATCCCAGAATATGCATGCGGCGGTGCGAAGAGGAGGAGAAGGGTAGTTTCCGCACTGCGCATGCACGCGTCACCTCGGAGAGCTGAATGAGTGAGCAGGAAAGTTCCTGCCGGCATTGCATGCACAGGGCATGAAAGTAAATTCTGCCTAGAATGGCAGTGAATTTTGATGTGTTCAACAGAACGCTGGTTGTGTTCAATGCGGCACTGGATCACCCGCAGCCAAAATTCAGTTCACCAGCATTGAACCCCTTTAATTTTTGACATGTTTTTCAACTTAGTGAGGGTATGAGCCCTTATGTTAGCATGTAGGTGGATTTGCGTACACAAAGCTTTTCTTGCATTTTAATTTTCTCGAAAATGCAATCAATGTCAGATTTCCTTCCTTTGTATCAGTAGAAAAAAAAGTAGAGTACTTAACATAATGATGTCTTTTAGATGGAATAAGCTTTCGATGTGCACCCCACACCTAATCTTCTTACTCGCTGATAGCTGTTCTTTCACTTGAAATAAACTTTTTAATTTACCAAATAGCTTTTGTTATATACTACAGTGTTGTTCATAGTGCACCACACACCTAGCGGCAGTAGGAATGTGGAGGTCAGCAATAAAGAATGTGTCGATTTTCCTCGTAGAGTAGTCAATATACATTTGACATCTTTTATCAGAGTATACACACAGCCAAAGTTTTGCAGGACACGAAAATCTCTAGATTTCCAAGAGAAGACACTAGATCCCCAAATGATCATGAAAAACCCTAGATCTAGGGATGAAATCCTACGGTCCGCATCACTAATCCAAACAGACCTTCTTGAGAATGAATTGCTTAGAATAGTGGTGACTGCGCGACTAAGGCGTGCGCTCTGTAGCAGATGCGATGACGGTCGGGAATCCCCCACAAGCAAAATATAGCCCAGCAGCATAGTTTCTCTTCTCTTAAATTCACATCATCACGCTGGTGCGTGCATCAGCGTGTCGCCCCATTTCACATTCTGCTTTGCATGTCACTGGTCTTCTAGTTCTATTTTGAGGTCGCATCACGCCGTTCGGACACCTAAGAATATTTCCCTCTCTTACATCGTCATGCTTTCTCTGCGTTTCGGGTAAGCTGACCCGTCCCATTTTGAGGATGCTTCACCGAACGTGCAGACTGCCCAGTTCATGCAGTGAAGCATCCTCAAAACGCAATGGAGCCATCTGAGAAGAGGCAACACTGCTACTGCATCGCACCAGAAAAAGTGCAGCGAAGGCACTGACGGTGCTGGTCGACATTTTTTATAGTGTGCACAAAGCAAAGTCCCTGAAAAAATCATGAAATATTTTTTCAGCTGGTTACTGTGATGCGAACGATTCTGGACGACAGTTTTTTAGGGACACTTGATAATTCGATCTTTCAGATAATGCAAACATTTTTCCTGGTCTCTTGAAGGCCGAATGAAGGTCTGTTAAAGGTGGTGCGTATGTTCTGTGTTGTGTTGTGTTGTGTTTAATGGCTTGTAAGTGGTGTATACTATTTTTTCTATAGTTTATTTAAAACATTTGCTTCCTTAAGAAAGCTAAAGACACATAATAGATCAACAAGTCCACTTTCACCAAAATCAAAGCTGGATGGAAAGGAATGTATTCATCGTAAAATCGGGCACAATACTTTTTCTTTGCATTTCAAATCTTCTGCATGAAAATAAAATGTGGTTTATGGTGAGTTGCTCTGCGCATTCTTCACACAGAGATTTGTTTTCTTTTCTCAACAAAAAGTTGTGTGTTATGTGTGTGTGGCCAATGCGGAGACGGCATAATAGTATCACTTCCATGAAGCGTTCCTGATGACAACATGATTTCCATTCACTGAGCACTGGCTTCACCAACAGCAGTTTATTATTTACCTCCCTGCTCCATGATGACTGCCATTCTCCCTTTAGTTTGTTGTGCACCAGCACCATGCAGTCTCTGTACGGCACATTTATGTCCTTTGTTTTTCATGGGCTTAGGCAGCGCAAAAGTCTGCTCCCTCATTTCTCGAATGCCGACATGACTCGGGACCCAACAAAATGTTATGTTATGTCCTTGAGCAGAGGCTGTTAATATGTTGTGTATGACGTCCCCAAGTAGTGATGCAACTGCATTTTTGTGGTGAAGGGCTGTGAGGTCACTTAAGGAGACTGTGTAAATAATATTGTTTGTGATGTTCTCATTCAGTATTTCTCTCACAGCCACAGCAAGTGCAAACATTCAGCTGTGAAAACACTTGCACACTGAGGTAGTCTGATTGTTCTTTCCCATTTTCCTTGTACTACTGCACTACCAACATGTTTTGTTGTCTTGGAGCCATCCATGTAAAATTCTGAGCAACTGTCATATTTTTCTTTAAGAGCTAAAAATTCTTGCAGGATGTGTTCATGTGGTGTTTTCTGTTTACAAAAATGAGGGTGTGAAATCACAAACAACAGGAAGGCGGCAGTGGATCATGTCTCGATGCAATATCAGGGAGAGCATGTAATATTCCTAGTTCTTGACATTTCTCTTCAAAATGAAGCAACAAAGGTTTGATTGCCTGGGGCCTATTGTTGAACAATACTCTGGAGGCACACTTAGTGACAATAGGGTAGCATATCTGTTTTGGTAGGGAGCGTATTTTCATGATATGTGAAAATGCAAGCATAGATCTTCTATATTCCAGGGATGGTTCGTATGTGTCTGCATAAAGGCTGGTGATTGGCGACATCCTATAAGCACCAGTTGAAAGACGCAAACCTAAATTATGTACAGGGTCTAATCGTTTCAGATATGAAGGTCTTGCTCACCTGTATTTTATGGAGCCATAATCTAGGCAGGAGCGAACGACAGAGCAGTAGATGTGCAAAAGGCAGGTCCGGTCAGAGCCCCAGTGTTTGCGTGAAAGGACTTTGAGTATATTGAGAGATTTGGAGGCTTTCTTTTAGAGTGTGTTTATATGAGAAAGGAAAGAGAGTTTTCTGTCAAAATTTTTGTTCACGTTTTACTGGTAGTGTGACTGGTTTACTGGTAGGCAGATAGTGGGGTCAGTGTGCAGTCCTCGTCTAAGAAAACAGCCACAGATTTTTGTGTTGAAAACCTGAAACCATTCTCATCTGCCCATGACGCCAGCTTATTTACAGTTAGCTGAATCTGCCTCTCACATGTTGCTAGGTTTGATGATGTGCACGCAATTTGCAAGTCTACATAAGCCGAGTACATAAAAGACTTCGGTATTACTTTCGCTGTAGAGTTCATTTTTACTATAAAAAGCGTGGTACTTAATATGCAACCCTGGGGCACACCATTTTCTTGTGTGAAAATTTTAGAAAGGGTCGAACCGAGACGTACTTGAAATGACCGCCCTGACAGAAAGTCCCCCAGACATTTTAGCATTCTTCCGCGAAAACCAAGTTCTCCTAAATCACGCAGGATCCCGAACCTCCACGTATCATTTGCTTTTTCGAAGTCAAAGAAAACAAGGCAGTGCTGTCTATGTACAAAGGCTACTCAAACTGTATTTTCAAGGTGGACAAGGTGATCAGTGGTAGAACATGTTTTCCTGAAACCGCACTGGTGAATGTTAAGTAGTTTTCGGGATTCAAGAACAAACATTAATCTTATGTTCAGAATACTTTCGAAGCACTTCACAAGACAGCTTGTCAGGGCTATTGGCCTATAACTGCCTGGGGAGTTTAGTGACTTCCTAGGCTTCAAGAGAGGTACTACAATGGCTTTCTTTCAGGTCTCAGAAATTTTCCCAGATATCCAGATTTTATTAAAGAGTTTTAACAATGCTTGAACTAAGGCTGCAGATAAATGAGCCAACGTCTCATAGTGGACCTCATCGGGCCCTGGTGCAGTGTGTTTGCCAGCTAAAAACACTCTATTTAATTCTTCCAGTGTAATTAAAGCATTAAAAGGTTCTTTTGTGCGACCAGTCATTGGAAGTTTTTGTTTTTCGGCTGTTGATTTGTACGTAAAAAAAGAATCTGTATAGTGTGTAGAACTTGAAACAGCAGCAAAAAGTTTCCCCATTATGTCTGCTTGTTCCTGTATGCTTGTTTGTGTGCCTGGAGTTGTAAAAAGTGGAATTTTAAAGGGGGAGTATTTTCCATCCAGTTTACGTATTTTCTCCCACATGCTTTTTGATGTAACAGGAGGACACATACTTCTGCCATGACTGTTTTTCAGCCGTGCGGCGGATATACCGCGCCTTAGCTTTTGCTTTCTTGAATTTTATGAGGTTTTCATGTGTTGGGTAGCACCGAAGAATTCCCCACGCTTTATTTTGTTCTTTTTTTGCTTTTCTACATTCTTGCATGTATCAAGCTTTTCGAGTCTGTCGTACCACTCTCGATGTCCGGGGAACGGCTAGGAGAGCAGCGTCAATAACACATGCTGTGAATATTTCCTTTAACTTGTCCATATCAAGACTGTCGGAATAAATTTTTTCTAGGGCAGCCTTTTCAAGAAAAGCCCCAAGTCAGCCAAATCTAGCTTCCAACGTTGCGGTTTTGTTTATGTGATTGATGTTAATGATGTTAGACTGATAATGACAGGTAGATGATTGCTCCCATAGGGGTTGGTAAGAACGTCCCATTTAAAATCAGTAAAAACACTTGGTGAACAAAAATATAAATCAAAGCAGCTCATTTTGCCAGTGCTTGGAGTGCAATACAAGGGTTTCCCGTATTTAGCAGGCAGACATTGTCACAAAGAATAAAATCTTCTAAAATTCGACCTCTGACATCTGTTTGATCACTTCCCCATTAAGGAGGAATGAGCAATAAAATCCCCTACTAAAATATATGGCTCCGGCAGTTGCATTGAAATTTTTCTAAATCATGAAGTGTAATAGTTAAATGAGGTTCGATGTATAAAGAACATATCGTTATAGTTTTAAAATGCACCACGGTGACTGAAACAGCTTCAAATGAGGTTTTAAGGCTAATTTCTCGTGTCGTAATGCCACCTTGGACCACAATAGCAGTGCCTCCAGAGAGTCTGCTTGAATTCTGTAAATCACAAACAACGGAAGACTTGATATTTGTTCAGGAAGTTTTTGTTCTGTGGTCCGAGATTAGTCACAGCGCAGTAGGAAGGCTTTTTTGACAATGAAAGTCTCTTCCGTGCTTCCCCGTAAGTTATATTTTCCGTGACTTTCAGAGTGATTACTTCCTTTTCTTTTTTCCATGCTGGGCATGACCGCGACTAAGCAGGATGATTTCCTTGATAGTTTGTACAAAGGTGTGGTTTAACATCACAGTTATCTGTGGGGCGATTGTGGGAAGCACATTTGGCACAGGTGAGTTGGCCCCGGCAAGTCTATGAGCTGTGGCCGTACCGTTGGCAGTTATAGCATCTACGGGGGTTCAAGATGTAGGGCCTTAGTTTTATCTTTGTGTAGCCTACTTCGACAGATTCTGGAAGAGTGCTTGCAGCAAAGGCGAGTACAATGTGCCTTGTTTGTATCTCTCTGTTGTCTCGTCTAATCTTTATCCGATAAACGTCTGTGACATTTTGTTCTTTCAGGCCTTCAAAGAGTTCTTGCTAGCTCACGTACCTAAGGTCATTATCAGAGATGACTCCTCGGACAGTGTTTAGTGATCGGTGCGGGCTAATTGTAACTGCTATTTCTCCAAACGATTTGACTGCACTTAGCTTCTGATGCTGATGATTGTAGATTAATTCTAACAGCAGGTCCCCGTTTCCAAGTTTCTTTATCTTATAGCTCTGGCCTATGACCTCAGTCAATGATCGTGAAGCGACAAATGGGGACACAAGTCGTGCATGCAGTTATTTCCTCATGGTCACTGTGGACCACGTGAAAACGAGGAAAGTTGTTTATGTTCTTTGAAAAGAACATGGTGGTCTCGGTGCGCCCCTTTTTAGTAGGAGGATGATTAGGAATGAGGAGTTTGAAAGCCATAAAATGGGTTTTTTTGTTCGGCCAGGGTGGCGGCCACCCACTGCGGAGCCCAACAAGAGGACGCAACAGGAGCTTGCAAGAAGGTCCTGCCTGTGCCAGCCATACACTGTAGCTATAACCAAATATGGCTGAGCTCAGGGTAGTTCGCCACACAAGGTTAACCCTCGCCACCTGGAAATGGAAAGAAACAAAGAAGATAGGAGAAGACAGGACAGTTGTAAGAAAGAAAATAGGAAAGCAAAAGATGGAGGGGAGGATAAGAAAAGGCGACTGCCGATTTCCCCAGGGTGGGTCAGCCCACAGGAACCGTCTATGGGAAGCGTGGGCCAAAGTGGTGTGTTGCCTCTGCCGAGGGGTCTTAAAGGACCAAACACCTGGCATCGGCTCAACCACCAGGATCCCCTTTTCCCCCGACATGGCGATGCCACGCACGGCTAAGCGTGGGTGCTCGGGGTCCGTGGTGTCACACAGTATACACACAAACATCTGCTTTAACAGATACCCCCTGCGACAGGTGCATATGTTCTGTTCTGATGAACAAAGTTCAATATTCATACTATGCAATATTCAGTTAATTATTTAATTTTATATTTAATGTGAGAGTTACTATACGGTATTTGCACATCCTTAGTTTTTACTAACCGTGACAGCTATTTTTCATGGGCCTAACCTTAAACTGATTGCAAAAGCATTTAATTTAATTCACTTGAGATGCCAAAAATGATCTGAATTAATAATGCCCCTGCACTTTAACTGTAATAACAAAACCCCTCATTTTATCCCAGTTAGAGCACCACTTTTGCTCAACTTATAATACTACAGTATATCAAATGCAGTTTTCTGCCTTCTGAGATCCACTTATGATATAATAGACACTTTTTTACTCACGCCTGGTGTGAGAAAAAGGTCAATGTGCTTGTGAAGAAGCCCCTGGTTCTGGTGATTCCCTAAGCAGAAGTGTTGTAGAAAGTCGTGGGCCAATCGCATCACCTCGCTCATGCGTACGTCTTCTTTCTGCAAGACGAAAAAAAAAAAAAAAGAAAAAATGGTCCAACACTGTTTGCGATGAACCATTCCCTGGAAGCCAAGTGCTGAATGTATAGCTTTACAGATGTATACAGTAGTAATATGTTGTGGATGACACCTATGAACCATTCCCTGGGTGCCATGTGCTGAATGTATGGCTTTACAGATGCATATAGTAGTGATATGTTGTGGATGACACCTATGAATGGATATTTTTTTACTCAAAAAAAGCTCACAGTGCATTTATGACATTACTGCAGAAGCACAAGGTTTTATAAAACAGGTCTGCAGCATTACAGTTCAGTACTGATTCACTACTGTATATCAAACAGCTTCAGACAAAGTAACTCACCTGCAACTTTGAATATTTTCAAAGCATATTCTAGAAGCGCATCTAGAAGCGCATCAATATCAAATTTTGTGTTGCAAAGTGAACATGAATTATAATAAAAACTGGTTGGGGATCAAATCAAACAATTTCGAATTGTTTAGAACAGTTTCTAGTAATTTCAAATTTCAGTACAGCTAGTTCAAACTAAAGAAAACTGTTTTCCCACAAAGCACAACTATAAAAAGAATCAAAGGTATTAAATTTTGTTTGAAACAGTATTCAGCATAATATACCTGCAAGGCCTACCAGGCATTAACTAACTTTAGCAATGAACTTTATTTTGTGCAGTAATACCTTGCTTGCCATTTTTTGTATAACAACCATGACCACTGAAAAAGGAGCCCAGTTTGAATTAATGCTAATGATCAAGCTATCATAAGCCTAAGGCATTCCAATTATAAGACAGATATCTCCTTACTGAGGGGTATAATATTACAGTTTGACTTACTGCTCACATGGAAAAGGGAGTTACTAAATACTGCCATGAAGCACCGTAAGGTGCTCCTCCTTCTTCTTACTACCTCCTTACTGGAGGAGTAATGTCTGCAGTAGTTTAACGGCAAGGTAATACAAGGCGCTAGAAAAATATAACAAGACAGTCCACAAAATGGACAGAAGAGCAGCAATTTGAGCAGTATGCCAGCAGGATCATCCTTTCCACATTCCATTGTGATGCCTCAAGACAATGCCTCGGTTGTGGAGTGTAACCCAAAATGCAGCATTCATGATGACACATACTAGCCTTCACGCATAGATTTGTTGGATTGCAAGCATCATACTGAACACAAACCACGCAAACGCTGTCATGAACCGCGAAGTCACGAAAAAAACCCACGCTGCTAGATAACCTACAGCATGCACTGAACTATATGTGGCGTGGTTGCACAGGCTTAGCTTGGAACCCAACGCTTCTGTGGTACGTCTTCTCCTTGCCCACAGTGGCCTAAGATGGATAGTTTCTAGGTTCAGGAGAAAAGTGAGAATGATGAAAGTAGTCACAGAGAAACAACTGCAGCAGTGCACATGGCCACAACTTCGCCCCCTTAGGCTGCCTTCTACAAGGAAAGTCGTTTCCGTGCACATGGATATGGCGATTTCAAATGAATTGATCGGTGCCAGTCAGGCTCACAGCCTGTTGTCAACTGCATCGTGGCTAGACAAACTGACAAGCTGCATGGCCCTGCATTTCATTTTCCGACCCTGTGAACACACAGCAGCTGGTGGAGGCGGTGGCTCTGCTAACTGCTCACGATACTACAGCATGGCTGGTGATCGCGGAGTCAATGATGTGCAGGCAGTGCATAGCGAATGCTCAAGGCTGTGGTCACGGTTTGAATGTTCTTATCATTTGTAGTGATGCGTGAATGTGTGCGGAATATCCGAAATTCTGCACGCAGTGCACACTGCCCTCTGGCCGGGGCATTAGACGAATCTGTATCATCCTGAAATCCATATCAATCAGATTCATACACTACCGAAATTCTACTAATGTTGTTTAAGCATCATATAGTGTGTTGATTTTACTTTGGAATTTGTTAGCTTTTAGACTAAATAGGACCTTAGAGTCACAATGCGATATAACCTCAATTTTCACTCTTTATTGTGACTCAATACATGCATTTCTGCTTACCTTTCCTTCATTTAATATCTGCAAAGCATATAATAAGCTATTATTAATACAGTTTGATAATTTAGAGACATTGGTAATCGTGATAAGCAAGTTACATTTTAATTGGGCACTATGTCCAACAGCACTGCTTCTTAGCGGCAAACAAAAAAAACATTTCCAAAATTCTCATTCACACTAAGTAAAAGAGACATGCAAAGGCCATATCGAAGCTACTGTGTTACACATGAAATGAAGTAAACCACTACATGTAACAGCAGATAAGTCCGTCTCTTGCTTCATCCCAGATCATGCTGACGGCAGTCAATCTTTCTCCAAACTAAAGCAAGCTCATCCAGCACAAAGCTTTTGTGTAAAACAATTAACGTGACACAGGGCTCCCTCAAGCAAGAATGCCCTTTCTAAAGTAAGTTTCTCATATACTGCTTTTGGTTTCAAATCATTCATTAAACAGAAGATCAATAAAAGCACAGCAGCCAGACAGCTGAAAATGAGAAATCAACATGATTAACGCCCTTCCACTGAATTGATCTGCAGGCAAGTGAGGACAAAGAAAACAGCAAGAGCACAGGACAACAAACACGCAGTAGCAGAGCATGCACTCGACAAAAGCAAGGGAAAGAAGCCTGTCCCTACCTTGTCGTAAGGAATTTGGAGCAGCTGGAGAACCACAGCGTGTGCCCCCATGTTACGAAGCAACCGCTGCTCATGCTTGCGAGGCCGCTTGGTGCCACCTGGCCCCATCTGGTAGCAAAGCTTGGTGAAGCGCTCCAGAATCTGAAAAACCGTACAAAGCTTCACACATGCACAGCATCACATTGCGCTTCCTCTCAGACTAGTCAGTGAATGTTGCCAAAATAAATGTGCACACATAGGGCAAGGATATGCTTCTAAAAGCACGCACTAAAGTGTGAACTACTAATGCATGCAACCTTAGAAAGTAAGGCCACTTCTAGGCTTCCTGGCTTATAGCAGCTAAAAAGAAAAAGCAGCAAGGTCAACCACACAGGCTGGAAATAATGAGCAATACTGCGCTACTTGCTAGACACGGCTGAACTCACTCAGGCGCTTTATCAGTACATCAGCAATTATGTCTTTTGAACATGCATTACGTTGTGCCATAAAGAAAAATTTCCCCCTCTCTCTCTTCTCCGTGCATGTGTGAGTGCATGCATGTGTTTAGAACTTAGAATTGACCCAAACAAACATGAATGACTAAAAAATGAATACATTCACGCTGCACACCTCATGGTCGCAAATTTGCAGCCTTATTTTTCTATAAAATATTTTCTATATGGAAAATTAATGGTGTTACTTATCACGCGAAACTTTTCCCACAATGACAACTCAGCTACATTATTCATTAGTAAGCCATTTCACCCTGTCAAAATTTGAGAAGCCACGAGCACAAACACAGACACTGCGCCACAAAGGGCTAAATAAAGTCAAACTGATCCAGCAGACAGTCAGAGAAAACATTTATCGACGTAAAGCCTAGTGTGCCGCATTCTGCTAATAACAGTATGATTTTCACATGGTAAATGATGATCTTCCAAAGAATAGATTTACAGCTGCGTGGTCAAGCGCCCATTCTGCCCAGCTTTCAGGCTGATGATGCTGCTGCTGATGCATCGCCATTAGATGACGATGATGCACGATTAGAAACTTGCATTTATTTGTAAGTTAGACGGCATGAGCCCCCCTTAAAAAAAGTGAAGAGACATGCGACTACACTGGCCAAGCAATGCTCAGCAGAAGGAAGCATGACCCACCTGACGGATGGTTGAGTAATTGTCTGTCGCTGCTGGTGTGCCTTCAAGCTCCCCAGCCTCCTTGGCAGGAACAAGTTCCTGGTGGAAAACAAACGCAACTGTGATGTTGATTGCATGACCTGTGAAAAGCAATTATCACTATTGCATACAGAGTCCCTGAAGCACATTAATCCTAACTGCCACATACTGTGAACTGCACAGAGATATTCAAAAGCCAATACATTAGCCAGAAGCAGCTGCAATGCAGTACATCCCAAGGCCAATCAGACCTGAAATGTATACAACTTTAATAAAGACCTCCAGCACAAGTTTCATTATTTTATGTATATCTACCATTGGCTCTTTTATGTTTAGAGCTTGAGCAAAATATTCTTAAACTGACCAATTCTGTCTACTAGTTAACCTGTAAGAAAGAAAAGCATAAGTACAAAAACTTACACATACCACACATCTGCTGTTAAAAAAGAAATGATTTTAATGTTGCCAAGCAACGTTTGGCAACATTATGTCTATATTTAAATGAAGATAATATGATTCTGCGGGTGGAGGTGAAAAGAATGTACCTCCTGCAGTACAAAGTTAATATAAACATTGTTGCAAATATAAGCTTGAGCAGTAATGTGCTGCTAACATTGAGGCCATCAAACTGTTTTCAACAATACAAATTTATAACGAGGTCAAGCCTCACAGGCCGTAGTGAGTCGCCCTGTAAGACCAGCCTCTTGTCGAGCTCTTGGTCGTGGTCTGGGTCCTCATCCCGTGCCTTGAAGACCCACAGCTCGGATTTCTCCACCAGGTTGCGCAACTTATCCAGGTCAGCCTTGATCTGCTTGTAGTTGTCCACATCACTGGCAGACACAAGCAGCTGCACCTGCTTGAATGCCTGGAGCACTTCCTGGCGCTGAGTGAAGTGCTGCATGAGGAGGAGGGGGGAAAACATGAAGAACAGTGTTTTCCCCTAGGAACAAAAGGACAGCTATAAATCGGTACTTTTTTCCAACAGTTGTTATCAATATTTAAAGAAAGCTGCATTGTTGGAGAAATAAACCAGCTCCATACAGTATCCGGTGTCCAGTGGCAAAGGCATCTGTCTTAAAATTTACTGATTGGTCAACAAGGTGCTTGGCATCAGAGATCATATGACATGGCTAAGTGCTGACTGGTCGAAGGGATGCACAATATGGTTCCGGGTATGAGATCAGAATGAAGCCACAGTCAATGCCATGTATGTCTATGGTATGAAAAATTCCCTCAAGCAGAAGGGCGACAGCAGAAGTATCTGTAACGGCTCAGTGTATGCGACAAGTAGCAATGACAGCGGAAGAAGAGCAGGCCGAGCAGTAGCCAGATTATTGTAGATTTTTCTTTTATGTTTGCGCGAAGCTGCGCAGCTGTATTCAATGTAGCCTTTGCACAAAGCAAAACTTTCACAGCTGAATTTTTATGCCGCAGCAGCAAAAGCATTTGTGCTGCTCAGTATCATTCTCAACATCAAGGTTCTTTTGCCTTTAATACTTGTCACAGTACAAGAGAAAACAAAAATTTGGTGATAGTACCAATATACTACTGTCTTTTTCTAGACTTGCTTGCTTATTTAGTACAATAAAATCTTTATTTTCTTCTGCGCCCAGTTATTGCAGAATACGATACACTAGAAGAAAGCCCCACCCTGAGTAACCTTAGCTATGTTAGCAAACTGTGACAAAAATAGCAAACTACACTTCGAGAGGCATATAAACAGACTGAAAGAGGTGCGATGGATGATGTGCCTAATGCACGGATGACAGAGAAAGCAGTGCCCACCTTGAAGAGCAGGTGCAGTGCCCCCGACACCAGTGGAGGGTAGTCATGCATGGTCAGGTGCAACAGCACGCGCAGAAACGTGCGCCCGCCCTCACCATCCAGGTCCACGTCCCCCAGGTCTTCCCTGCACACCGGAGGAGACAGCGAGCACTTAGGAAAGCCAAGATTCAGAGAACAGGGCAGGAAATATGACTTTCTGTTCCCAAAAACTGAATGCATGCCACAAAACATATTGTGCAGCAGTCCATGACATAAATAGCTGCTTTAGAGGGAAGTAGCAAAACTACTTTAACAGCCATCTCACTGCAGTCTCCTTGCAAGTGAACATGTACCAACCAGTAACATTATGTGCTGAAAGCAAAACTGAGTTACGGTACATACCTGTCAGATGTTACATTGTACCTTTAGGCCCTCAACAGAAAGCTATGACAAGATCTGTGCCTTTCAGCCCTAATGCACTATAAAGTGACAGCAATGTACTCTTTTCATATTCATGCAGTGACGACAATGTGTTTAGACAAGTTTGCCATGCTCTGACTAGCCCTACACAAGCCTCACAGGTTGCTGCACTAGTGAGCTGGGACTATGTCTGCTTGTTCATGTGTGTATGATGCCATGCACAAAAATGTGAATGGTGGTCTCGATGTACTGTATAGTGTGCGTCGTTTCATTCCTTCATTGCAAGTACCTACAGTGCTCCTGAGGCATCATTGTAGGGGAAATATACTGCATGCAATATCACATAAAAACAACAACTGCAAATATTTCACAACACAGATTGAATATAGTTAGATCTGGATGCACTGAACCTCCAAGTAGCAGATTCCATGATAAGACGAAGTAACTCAATTCCTCAATACCGCTTCCATTGAAGTATATGCCTTTGTGAACTCTATGTAATAAATCTGCTGTGGCAGCTGGCTTTCATATATAGAACACATGTCATACCAGTAAAACAAACTGCCACGAGAGCAGCCTCTATACAACAGCAACGAGCTAACATAGCTGACATGATACAGTGCATGATGACTGCAGCAGTCTCCACAGCTTTTGCTTTTGTAGCAACACAGCAAGCGACACTGCAACAAGACATGTACCACAAGACAACACATGTAGCGGCAGAGAACATAAGGACGGAGAGCACTGTGTGCCCTGCTTGGTTGCTGATGCAATTCCTGCACTAAGTCCATTTCCTTGAAAAATAATGCTCGGGCAAGCGGAGAGATGGGACAAGCAGAAAGAGGTCCCCTCCTCCACATGAGGGTCATTCATTAAGGATTGAGACTAAATTCCTGAACCATTTATTTCTGAAAATTATCAGAACTTTTATCACCCTCAAACCACTCTCTAATGAGCAAAATTCACTTGTTTTACCCTTTCTGCCCTGCCATGAAAGCATGGGCAAAGCTATTTTTTGCAACCTGGTTAAAAGTTGCCTAAAAGCCTCAACTGC
The DNA here is from genome assembly GCF_055883805.1 of Amblyomma maculatum. Lineage (NCBI taxonomy): Eukaryota > Metazoa > Arthropoda > Arachnida > Ixodida > Ixodidae > Amblyomma > Amblyomma maculatum. The sequence continues at coordinate 322,550,337 of NC_139344.1, read as the reverse complement.
ATTTCGTTTCTTATCAAAATGATGTCCTTTTACCCATTTGGTGCCATTAAGTACAAAAAGAATTCGCAGGAGGTGATGTGAGGACTACAGGGTAGGCAAAGGTTTATTGCGATTTTTTTCAGGGTCAGAAATGGATTATAGTGTTTTCACAATGTGAGCTCTTGCCAATGTTGCCTTTTCAATTTCCCATCAGTTCTGGACTACTATTTCATGAGAAGAATCTCCTGGTCAGTACCTTGAAAACACTTCTGTAGTACTCAGCATTTACTGTATGACCTCCAGGATTGGCTGGGTGCAGACAATTACCACTTGCGTTCTAAAAATGTGATTATACTATAGCCTCGTTTGCCTATCTTTACGCCTTAGCCTTCATGTTTAAAGCTACCCTTTTTAATCCCACTAAGTGCTTTGGTACTTCATCTCTGGGCGCACGATGCCTCGTCTGCAGTAATGATGGCCTTCCACCTGTCTTCAATCATCCTTTCCTAAGCACCGCTCCACTCGGGACAAACATCTGCATGGCTACACTTCTGCACTGGAGTAAGCAGCAGACCAAGGATCCACTGCACGTAGATGATTTCCATAAGAAGACGTTTCTTGGGATTTCAGTTGGTGCTTCCTACTAAAATATCCAAATATTGGGCGTGTTGACTGAGAGTAAGACATCTACCAGTTTTGATAACTTGAGCTTTTGTGTTGACAGTTTCCTCAAAAAGGGCTGTAGGAGGCGCACCGTCCCCTCCTTGCTATTCTGGGTCATCCCTACCCTCCTTGAAGTCCCTGAGCAAATGAAAACTATTTACACCAAGCATGATATCCTCACGAAATGCATGAGTCAAGTCGGCATAAGTTTAAGTGCCCGGTTTGTTATGCTGCACACAACACTTGATCACACACTCACATGAAAACTGTGTATAACACATACCTATATCCAACAAAAAATGGGAATTTCTTTTCTATTTCATTAATACCGGCTTCACTGTCGCTTTTAGCACTTAATGTAAAATGCAGTTTGCAGTAAAAAAGGAACAACAATTTACTTATGGCACAAATATTCACTACCAGGTGCGCATTAGGTGTATGTTTGCACCGCCTATGATGTCTATAATTTTTTATAGTACAGCGGTGGTTTTACAGTTATGATAAGCTGCTGCCAATCACGAGGCTGTTCCTTCCTGTTGCAGCAGCTGCATGTCACTGGCATACAGTATGCTGTGCATGCTGAGACTTTGCTGCGGTGATGAAGTGCCATCAGCTGCCACTCACGTGCCCCCAAAGATGGCCTCCGCTTCCCTGCCAATACGCTCCATGTCCACACCTGCAGCAGCAAGGAATAGATTTGCAAGCACTAATACACAAACAAGGCACAAAAAATAATAAAATAGCCCATAGCTCTAAGTTTTGCTAGGAGTTCTTGTTGGAAGCAATATTCATTGAGCAAACATTTTCACACATACAGATGAAAAAAAAAAGAACTGGAACTTGATGTCAGGTCAAAAAAAAGGGGGAAAAAAGGATACAAAGAAAATTTTATACACAGTCTGTTTACAATTTAGGCATACAAATGGCACATGTATATAATACCTGCATAAATAGGCAATCTGTCATCTAAAAATAAATAAGAAAAGAACACCAGCTGTCCATATGCCTGCACCAAAGGTTCCTCTATCTGGAACCTCACGAAACGAAACCAGAGTATTTGCAGTATATCTGCCCTGCCCAATGTACAAGATGGAAAAAAGCAAGAACAAAAATAAGACCCACCTTCACACTATACACGTTACCTAGGGTTTCATAATTAGTCACTTATGTTCTTATCAACAGCTAAATAAAACTCTAGCTTTCAGAAGCTATTTTATTCACATCATCTTATTGAAATGCATTTCTGTTGAAATGAAAAACCTGCTTCAGCTCTCATGAGCATGACTACACACCTTTGTCACCGACAACAATAGTCTCATCAGCTTTTTCATGGCTCTCCTGGAACTCCCGCTTGAAGATGGTCAGCAGCCCCGTGATGCGGTAGTCCAATCTAACGTTCAGGATGAACTGAGTAAGACAAAGCATTCGAGAAGGTCAAAAACTGACAGTGAAACCAGGTTCTTGTGCATTGGAATAGCTCCAACGGACCATGCACCACTTCTTGTATAGATCACACTAGCACTACAGACCAGAACATGATACTACTCTTGAACCGGCATGTACTCTCAAACACAGGCATCAGGCGCCATCTCTTTTTGGGCTGCCAAAATGCTGCGTTCCTTTGCTGCATGCGCAACAACCTTGTATTGCAAGCTTCGTGAGTGCTTAAAAATGTTCATGTTATACATTTGAAAGTAAAAGAAGTCATGTGGGCATCACTGCATTGCCTAAAGATGCAGAAATAACTAGAGGAAAAGAAGTGGCTGGATTGCTCACTCTGTGCAGCGTGCATAACCTGTGTTGAAAACTCTGTCACTTGAAGTGTTAAGCCTGCATCGTTTTCTATCCAGCGTTAAAAATTAGAACTGGCATCAAAAATTTACTGCTGTGGATCCACAGAAAGAATTTCAAGTGAAGTACAAACGTACTAGTAAGTAATGTGTTTGAAATGGCAAGCCAAACAGCACGGCTATCGCAATATGTTTATCAATTAGTGACCATATCATGTAATGCAGATATGCTCAGAGCAGTTTCGTAGTCAAACACAGACCAAGTGAAATCTTATCAATTCTGCATCTCAGCCACACACAAAAATAAGTGCACCCTGTATCTACAGCGCTGCTTTGATTGTTTACATGCTACCAGTGCCAATCTATGTGGTAGCAGTATGAACGATAGAAGTCAATGAGCTCGGTCGAGCAGAGCAATCTGCCACTGAACCATTTTGATCATTCGAACCGCCTAACTTGCATCTGTAGCTCAAGTCATCAACACTTACATGAGCAGATAACTCAGCACCAGGCGTCCCAGAAATATTGTATCCCCACATTTTGTAACCTCATAGCTATGGATGTTCATAATTTATGGCTCCTGTATGCACTGTGTGTGTTGTCACTTCGCTTGGTAGCTCACAAGTTGTGCTTCTCTTCGTGTTCCACACAAGCAGCTCAGGAGATCTCAATATGCTTGCGTCTATCATTGTTTTGGTGCTCTGGTTTATATATTCATAAGCAGGCACATGCACACATGCACACTGAAAATGCACTGCCACCATTTCACCTACCTTTTCCAACTATATTTTGACGGTGCATTATTTGTGTATATTGTATACCATGAGCACACCGCATACATACGAACAGAGAGCGTTTTACCAGATTTTCACCAGTCCACTTTGTACTCGGCTATGCATACACCTGTATATACCACTCAAGCCTTTAAGGGTTCACAAGCACACCACACAAAAATGCAGAAAATGTGTTGCCACTCTTTCACCTACCCAGGGGTGAAAGCAGATTCTAGCTTTTTGGAGCAGGCATGGGAGCAGCAAAAGTCTTACTTTGGAGCAGCTTTGGAGCAATTTATGGGCTATTTCGGAGCACTTTGGAGCAGGCTGATGTTAAATGCTACTAAGCGCATTTTTCTGTTCACAGCTACAGTAAGTCCTATTTGATTTGGCCTCCAATAGAACAGAAAAAAAGTGTTCAAACTAACCTAAAGTTTTAGGTATAAAATGGAATAAAGAAAAATTGACAAAAACAGTTTGCATTACAGTAAATTTATCTGATGAACACCTGCATGACAGCTGTCTGCATTTGAGATGAAACCTTAGTAAAAACGAGCTTTTCCCAGTTCCGTAAAACGCTTCAATTGCTTTGCGCACACTGTCGGGAAGGTTGAAAGATTGCTCCAAAATTGTAAAAGCCTCCCTACCCTTTTGCATGGCTACTCAGTGGTATTGGTGGCTATGCCCTAAGAGGCCCCCTCGTGTTTTGAGGATGCTTCACCGCAGGGCATGGTGAGGCACTGTGGCGAACCGCACAGTGCGGTGAAACCGCGTGACTATATAGCTGGAAACAGAATGTGGATACATGCGCGGGACATATGTATATGCATTAGATCAGCATGAAGCCATCCAAAACCAATAAAGTTGTGATGCCCAAGCAGCGCTCGATGCACGCACCCAATCGCAGCCACGGGATGGTGTGAAGTAGAAGCGAATCCAAAGCTATCCGATTGAGCTTTATTTCAGAAATGGCGAACTTCCAATCAGCACCATGTTTGCCACACTGCGCCCAATCTGCGCGGGAGCAACTGTCCCATGCAGTTCAGATTCGGAAAGGCTGTTTCGGTAATCGCTGATGGAGCGTGTTGTGCCTCAACGTGTCGCAGGCCAGCAGTGCGCTTGCCACACGTGGCCCATCGTTGACGTCTACCAATGGATGCAGGCAAAGAGCAGCAGTCGGCTGTTGCGATGCCGTTCGTAACAACGCACCACAGCTAACGTGCTAACTTTTCGCACATGTGTCCCTTTTAAATTGGCATCGGCCGGGACCGCACTCCTACTTAAAATTATCGAAAGTTCTGAGTAAACGCGGGTCGAAACAAAGACAATTTACTTCAGTCAAAAAACTCCATGAAAATTCCCATTGGCCATAATTATTTGGGAGTACAATGGTTGTAAATATTTTTGCTCAAGTTCATGAAAGAAAGATAGACAAACAGCAAAGGAATCGGTTAACTGCTGTTAATTCAATTTCAGAAAGGTTCATGCCACCAACCTTACAGGAAAATTGCAGCAATAACAGCTTTATGACAAACACCACGAGTGAACCAAGCTGCTGCGGATGTATAAGCCGCTGCGTGATTTTGCAGCAAGCGCCCAGTGTTGCACAGCCAACGATAATACTCAGGTAAAATTGGCGTTGTATACTTGTGAAGGTCAATTATCGCATAAATTGCTGTTTAGGAGCAGCTTGGTTCAACATGTCAGATTGGCACAGAATGGAGCAATTGGCACAGCACTTCCACCCCTGCTACCTTCTTCAATGTATGTGTGTGTGTGGCGTGTGAGTGACGGCATATCCACTCGCAGTTACCTTTATGAGTAAAACCCAATGTTTACCATTGACATCAGTGACAATAACATGGGCAGGCAGATTTACGCATTAAGAGGCTAATAATGTCTCCACATTAAAAAGAAACTACATAGGAGTGTAAAATTGTGCGTGTGTACGTGCAAGTGTGTGCATACATGTGCACACACACCTATTCCCTGCCACCTACCTTGTGGTATGTGTGCATGTGCTCACTCACTGCCACCTTGATGGGTACCAACCAGTGTTGACAACAATGACAATAATGCCAGATTTTCTCATAAAGGGGTTAGTAACGCTTCCACATTAAAAAGAACTTACAGGCAGGCGTTACGAACTTCTACAGCCAAGAAACGAGACAGTGTAGCACACTCAGTATAATCTGATCTAATTATTTTTATTACTTTTTGTTTGGTATTCATGTCTACATTTTCTTAGTTCTTTAGCAAGTATGCAGAGAGATTTTGTCTTTATTTTATGTATATTGTGTAAATAAAAAAGTTTGTATGCACATGAAAGATAGTCTAAATACCAAGCCACCTGAAAGTTTAGACCCCTGATTTTTCGCACATGCTGATTACTTGGACTTTTTCTCATTACCACAACATGTTCCATACAGTATATGAGCACCCGAAATTTCGGGCGCATTATGACTGATTGCCCAATATTTTAGGCCTCATTCACATTTGCCATGGCATCCCTGCCAATAGCCAAGGCTTCATATGATACATTGTTCTGTGTTGTCGTTTTTGTATTCGCTTAAAGGGACAGAACATTGGCCAAAATATGTCATGAGATTATGGTGGAGATGAAAAGATCTTGCCTCATATAGTACAGCTCGAGCACTACAATATCAAAGAAAAGAGGCTTTACAATTTTAATTTGCCATTGAAAATCGCATAAAAACAACCGAGGCGCTATCTAGCGGAGAAACCCTAGTACTTTCAGTGTAGCCCCCCACATGACTACATGTCAGCAAAATATCGCCGATTTTCCTAACTGTACATTGTTCTTTTTTCTTCTCGGAGTGCTTGACATAATTTATTATATTTTGCACTCTCTCCAGTGCATCCTTAAATAAAAACCATCCCTGCTTTCGCACCGCGAGAGGTGTGCTTTCAGGTTTTGCCACTAGATGGTGCCACAGTGTTTGCAATTTCGTGAATGAAGCAATGACAGTGCCCACTAAAACTTTCGTCGACGAGGGCGTGCGTTACTGTGCCGTAACAGTATTGAGTGTGAAACTGAAAAGGAAGTTACTCTACGGAAAAAATGTCTGATTACTGTCATATTTGTTTTCGGTACGTCTTTCTTGTCGACCACCAGTCGTCATCGCAGTCGCTGCTCATGGTTTACAGCATCGGACTACATAAAAACGGGCGCACGCATTCAAGCTAGAAAAGAGAGTATTAAAAGTGGGGCCCTTTTCACAGTCTGACACGGTAGCAATCTTCACCGAAACCCCGCTGCGCTTTGAGGATACTTCACCGCATAGCCATCACAGTCCGTGCGATGAAACATCCTCAAAACACGGCGGTCCAGCGAACTCGCAGTGGCAGATTCCCTTTAGCATCTGCCCACACAATCACCCGCAACGTGCCGACGGACGTACAGCCCTTGACCACCGATTGCCTCCCTTCATCGAAGAAAACATTGCGCGACGAGACCGCCAAACATCAGAATGGGGGCACAAAGTTGACCCTTTTCCCCACCATAGCGGCCATCAGAAGTTTAAGTAAGGTGATTTTTTTCTACATAACTTGATTTTTCAGACTACCCAATTTTTCTGATGTTTCGGCTGTCCCTAGAGAGTCCAAAAAAATCAGTCGTCGACTACAGCTACATTTCAGTGCATATTTGGCTGAATCGTACAAATATTTTATTAAAAATACTTTTTGAAGGTCCATCACAGTCACCTGTTTGTTTAAGATGCCAGAAGAGTTAATACCAAAAAAAAAAAGAAAACTTGCAAATGCATGGGCCATATTTTCAGAAGTTAAATAGAGGCATTGTACCATATTCTGTATATCCTGAAATATTTCTATAATGGTTTCCTAATTTTATACCCATGCCTTCTTCAGCTTCCGGTTCGTTTTCTCCCAAAAGTTCACACTCAAAGATTTTTTTCGAGTTATGTATGCTCGTTAGGAGAAATATGAATTGTGTGCATAAAATGGAAATTAAATAGCCATATTCTGGCATATGTTAAATTGAGGTTCATTAATTAAATTTTTCCAAGACCCCTCGGAATCACCTGTTTTTTCACAATCCCAAAAGAGTTAACCAAGCCATATGAACATGCCTGCGTGGCCTAGGGGAAGTCGAAAATGGCTTGGCCTCAGCCAAGTGGTAGCCAAGCAAAATCGGAGAAAAAATCTAGGCCGAAATTTGCACGATGGTGCCAACAACTATTTGAGGCACAATTAAACATCCCCGGAACATGACATCCAGAAATCCTTATGATGCACATGGCACAGCCATTCCACTCCAGAAAAATAAAAATTCCTGGGTGTCCGACAATTTGGTGCCAGGTCTCGCTGCATGTTACTTTCCACGCTATCTCCATGTCACTGCACAATTTGCTTCTACCGGTCAGAGAGTGACAAATGGAAAGGACACTGATCAGAAAACCAGACGAGGTACAAAGAAAATGGTGTAGCTATTTACACTGCACCTTGCTTTGAGATTACGATAGCAATGCAACTCAAGCAATAAAGAAATATGGCATTTTTATCTTTTTTTGAAAAGCAATTTTGCACGCATGCAAAGGTGCATGCATGGACACACACACACACAGATAATACACTGCAACTCTTTCGTCGATCTTTTCTATATATGGACTATACACCACTTATGGAGACCATTCAAGCCCTTAAAGGTTGATATGGACGCCGCACAATAAAAGCACACTGCCACCGTTTCGCCTACTTTCTTTATTCATAATTTTTTTACTGACGTTGCTAAATAAAATGCTGACCAGTTTGTTCTTTATGTTTGTTGTCATTAAGAGTTTGCTAACTCTAAGCGTAATCTCTATGTTATATAGAAGCACACTACCCCATAATCCCAATTTTATATAGAAAGGTACACTTGCCTGCAAGATCTCAATAATCTTGAGCTTGGTATCCATGACCAGAGTGTCCTCTGCGGCACTCTTTCGGGGTGCTGGTGTGGGTGTCTTGGCCAAGGAGTTGGATCCAAGCACCATGTTGGTCACAACTGTACCAACATCTCCTAGGGACTTCAGCACGCTACCCTGGGCTGCAAATGCAATCCCAACATTTCTGTCAGAGAGTCTACATTTATAAACTGCAAACTGCCTGAAATAAATTCAAGCAAAAGAAGAAAAAACAAACATGCAACCGAAACCAGGGGAGGCTTAACACCTATAACCCTTTGAACGTGCAGTTCATTCCTTCAGATTAAAAAAAAAGACAAGGTCAAAGACGTTTCAGCTGCTTTCATGGTTTTCAAACAGGAAGAACCTGCATGCAACTGTACATGGAAAAGAAACATGAAGGATATACAATTTGAGACAATACGGCATTTTCATTGGCCTCAGCTTTTCAGGCACCATGCATCTATTAAACAAAAGCATTCCAATAGCATTCTGTACCAAAAAATGTGCACATGGCTTTTTCCACCAGTAAATGAGTAGAGATCTGTGATAAGATAATTCTTTTTTAATGACTCACAAATAAAGATGTATAGCTAATCTGCACCAGCAACCCAGCATACAACTCGCGTATAGTAAAGTTGCTCATTACAGGATAAAACTTCACTATACCAGTTGTTGGTGATGACACTGCTCTGAGGACCCTGTCTGCTTATTTGGCCATAAATAAGAAAAGGTTGGCCTAATGAAGTCAAGGAGGGAGCAATAATGAGGCCCCTGCATCCAAGCTGCTGCCAGGTGACGAATTCTTGTTGGCTTCAGTGCCGGGCAAACCCACAACAGGTGGTGAATATCTGCCTCAGTGTTTTGGGATTGCAAAAAGTATGCCTTGAGTGGGAATACATAAGCGTCGAAATTGAGGCCGCATCCTAGTGATGGCAGAAGTGAGGGCGATCCCGACCCGGATCCTCTGAAGTGCAACCTCCTGTGTACAGCCAGAAGCAAAATGAAAGGGAACACGGGAGCGCGTGGCTTCCGCGCTTTGCAAAGCGCTGCCACCAACACAAGACGAGAATGGGTGGCAGCAATGGTATGCTCGAAAAGAGCAGCCGACCAAGTTTACTTCGGATGCGTCTTTACCACTGATTCTTATCACCTGTAGGTGACAGCGCATTTGAAAGCGTGGAGGCCACGCGCTCCCATGTTCCCTTTCACATTGATTCTAGCTGTACCTATTCCTGTATTTATACTATATATACATGAGTTTACTATAATGAGGCTCTACTTACAATTCCAGTTATGGGCTAAGCATGTTGCCTTTGTTATTTTTATCCCTGCCTCCCTTTAAGTCTACATCGCAAAAAATTGTTCCACATATGTAGATTGTTCAGAGCATTTTATGCACGCAGTCCATTGGTAACTGTGAGGAAAATTGAAAGTTTGCACTTTCAATTAGGTCAAAGACTCAAATGCCATACACATAGATTAGAAACCCAGACAAAGTGTCACTCCTAGGAGCATCATGACCAAAAGCATAAACAAGCAAAATCCCAAGCCACATCATGCAATAAGACACGACCAGGTGCAGGTTAGCCAATCTACTCACACTGCGAGTCCTTTTCAGAGGCTAGTTGGTCAAAAAAACGAGACAAATATTAGCAGGACTAAACAATAAGCAGAGAATGGGTTTGGGCATGTTGTTGATTTGTTCTTAAGCTGGAAATAATAGCGCACAAAGGAGGACGGGACAAGTGAGTCTGTCCGTGTCCACTCACTCATCCTATCTTCCTTTACACTCGATTATTTACAGCTTAGACCACAAACTATGACCATGGTCTCACCATTGGCAATGGCAGCTTCAGGTACGCAGTCAAGAATATTGAGCAGAGTCTTGGTGAGGCGGAGGAGGTCACTAAAGCTGTAGAACCCAAAGTAGATGAGCTCTCGTGCAAGTTTTACCACCTGGAAAATAAAGAACAATAGAAATTAAATACTGTGGGGATTCACAATCCCCTTCCTCCATTATAACGCCCGCGCGTAATTAACACGTGCGATTACGCGCGCTGGCAGAGAGGTTGGCGGAGGAGAGGGCATGCTGGCCACCCCCCGCCGCCTCCCGGGCCTGCGGCGACGCTGCCGCGGACTTCCCTCTTTCCTGCCGGCGTAACCGGGAGACCTCCTCTCCCGTTCCCTGTCGAGGAGCGCGACTGTAGCAACTCGCTCGGGGTTCTTCGGCGGTTGGGCGCGCACGTGCGCGGTTCACAATCCCCTTCCTCCATTATATTGCCCGCGCGTAATTAACACGCGTGATTACGCGCGCTGGCAGAGAGGTTGGCGGAGGAGAGGGAATGCTGGCCACCCCCCGCCGCCTCCCCGGCCTGTGGCGATGCTGCCGCGGGCTTCCCTCTTTCCTGCCGGCGTAACCGGGAGACCTCCTCTCCCGTTGCATGTTGAGGAGCGCGACTGTAGCAACTCGCTCGGGGTTCTTCGGCGAATGGGAGCGCACGCGCGCGGTTCATGATTTCCGCCGAGGAGACCACCGCCGTCACCGAGAATCGCCCATTTGACCGTAGGCCCTTACCGCAACGGGATGTGAGCGAGAAGCCGTGTCAGGTGAGAAGACTCTTCCTCTCACCTCCTTGGCGCGCTTCCCTATTAGGTGGTTTTTATTTCACCCCCGTACGCGGCGTTCGCTCGCTACACGGTGGTTGTTCTTGATTGCTATTCCCTTGCCGTGTACTCGAGCACAATAAACTCTGTTCGAGTACGTAACTCGGTGTTTGTCCCCTCTGGCCCGAACCCGCCGCAGTGGCGATTTCTCGCACCGTGGGTTGGGGGTCACAGCTCTGTCTGCTAGGGCTGGCACGTCGGGGCTAGAAGGCGACTGTAGCGTCTAGCCCCCCCGTGGCGCATTCTTACGAGAATGAACTCCCATAAATGAAATTGTAAAATGTCCGCAATTTTTCGTTACATCTAGGTTTTCGTTACATGCAGTTTTCGTGTGATGACCCAAAAGGACAATGTAGAACGAAAACCTGATTAAGAATTTATGTAAGGGAAATCACCTTGAAAGTGTTTACAGTAAATCAGAATAATTCGAAGTCATGGAAGTAGTGAAATGTTTCGCGATCTCGCTGATAGCGCGGCGCAACTGCGGCGGCAACCTCCAGCTCCTCTGTGGCTCATGCGACGAGTCTACGAGGGAGGGAGAGTTCCCTCCGAGAACGCATCGAGAGCAGACGCGTTTTTGTAAGCTCCGGTGCCTCCCCCAGCGAATCTCAACCCGCCGCCCCAAGCGGTGCTCCAGTTCCCAGAAAACAGTCTGGCCCACCTCGCGCTGCCGCGGCTGTTCCCTCCGCCCGGCAACTAGCGCCGTCTGCGAGCCCACGAGACTTTGAAACTCACCAGCGACAGCATAGTGGACAGAGACCTACAGAGATGGAACCTACACCATTGATTTCCGAGACGGAAGCGCGATATAACTGGGCAATTGAGGCTCGCCGTGTCGCTGGATCCAATCAACGAACTGATCAGCAGGCCGCTACGAGCACACCTATTCTACCACCAGCCAGCGCAGCCACTTCGACGCAGTCTGAACAAGGCAAGTTCTCTCCAACTTTTGTGAAATGTCAAGCGCCCCTACCAAAACTCTCGCCACAAAATTTAAAAATTGTGTTTCAACCGGTAGGAGGCCTAGACCTAAGAAAGCACAACGGAGAATATATTCTTTCCTTGGTTACCACCGCACTCAGACTCCTAGCGGAGATCGTCCGAGAACAAGACGTGATCCGCATCCACCCCCGACACAATTCCTTCACCATCAGCACGCCATCTGAAGACCGAGCTCGCCAATATGTGCGGCTAGAGCAGATCAGAGTTGTCGACCAAACCTATCCGGTGAGGCCGTACATTGCCCCATGGGATAACGCCCTCCGCGGTACCGTATATATCGTATACAATGACATCTACGACCAAACCTCGGAAGAGATATTTGCCGAGATGAAAGCACTCAACCAGAGTCCCGAGTACGAGATCACCGATGCAAGGGAACTCGCACGTACGAAGTCCATTCTTGTCACCTTCGTACGCACCAGTACGGTCCCAAAACAGCTTCGCTTCTACGGAGCGCTATACCTCTGCCACCCTTTCCTCCCCAGGCTGAAGCTTGCTATAACTGCAGACGGCCCGGGCATCCCAGTGATGTTCGCATGGAACAGAATCAATAAACCAATTCCATATCCAATTCCAATCTATGCCAAAGGTGTAGTGTGACTCACGCGGTGGTGGACCCTCCCACGTGTGCACCTCTGTGCATCATCTATCAGGGCCTGCACTTCACAGGCTCCCGGAACTGCCCGAACCGCTTTGATAGACCGGGATATAAGAAACCAACCCCGGACCCAAAGACTGAGGACGCTGATGGAGAACAGCCACGCAGGTCCAGATGCAAGCATCGCAAGGCCTCCGAGATCTGGAACCATCAGCACCAGCGATCGCAGTCTTCAACCAGAAAGAAGACCGACATCTCCAAAACCAAGGACCGATCCCAGTCCTTCCTGCCTCTGGTTGACCAGCCTCCTCAGCCAGGAAATAAGGTGATATGGAGCCCGCGATCTCCCTTACTGATCAAAAAAAATCAACAGCTTAAAGAGCAAGTTCAACTGCTTACAGCGCTAAATCAATTACAAGCTGAACAAATTCAACAACTTACAACAACTTACAAAACAGATGAAAATGCTTACTCGACACCTTTTACCCGCAGAGGGTGCGCAACAATCTCAGACTCCCCCTCCCCCGAGTAAAACACAGCCGCCCCCTCTGCCCCCCCGAGTCCGGCCGTAGAAATACTCCCTCAGACTCGTCATCACACACGCATCCTAAAAGGAAGGCTACAAACCAAGACAATGTGCCAACTCAGACCCCGACCAACCTTGACCTTGTAGCCTCCATCGCACTTCTTGAGCAAAATATCGGAGAAACATCTGAATCCAAAGCTACTAGCACTAACACCTGAGCAACGAATCTGAAAGCGAGGATGGTAGTGCTCGAGCAGCAAGTCCAGCTGCAGCAGCAACAGCAGCAACAAATGCAACAACAGATGCAGCAGATCTACACTGCTCTCAGTACGCTAATAACAGGCCAGACCCCGCTTCCCCCGCTTCTCCACCCCCCTTACCACCGACCCTCAAAATGGCAGAACACTGACATAGTATTTGCGTGTGGCAGTGGAACTGCAGAGGCTTCCACCCGTAGCAATTTGCAGCTTCACTTACAGGCTCTCCCGACAGAAGAAACCCCTACTATCATCGCATTACAAGAAACAAAAGCCCCGGTCAAAATGCTAAACTACACACCGCACATGGTGTCACAATCTCAGCAACACAAAGTCGCAATGCTAGTGCATCCGAATTACACAGCCATGGATCACACCCTCGAAGTACAGGGTGTTGATTGTCTACTGGTCGAGCTGCTCCCCAAGGAACAAAAAAGCCCCAGCCTTTTCGTTCTAAGTCTTTACAGTCCTCCCAAAGCGAAGCCGGCCCCCTTAATAGAGGCCCAACAGCGTGCTCTACGCATCAGCGCTAGCCATCCATTAATGATAGTAGGGGACTTGAACGCAAGCCACTGCCGATGGGGGCACACAAAGAATTGCTTGAAAGGCTCACGTCTATGAACATTTTTCCAAAGAGAGGGTCTCACCCTGGTCAATGATACACAACATCCCACCCGTATAGGAAATACTAGAGTTCAGAAGAACACCTCCCTGGATCTCACCGTCACGCGGAACATCACAGAGTGTTTCTGGCTAAACACTTATAACTCCCTAGGGAGTGAACATTACATAATTCAGACCTCCCTCTCCTTGTCTTCTATCACCGCCCAAGTTAAACAACAACTCAAAATCACAGACTTGGACCGTTTTCAAGCTATTCGTGCTGCGGCCCCAGAGTGCATAGATAACCTACAAGACTGGCTGGCTGGCATCCAAGGTGACATTCACTCGGTCACAAAAGAGATGCCTAGCGTCCATACCGAAAACCGGCTTCTCCACATGTGGGAAGCACATTCTAGCCTGCAGAAAAGATGGCTGAAGAGCAAACGAAACCGGTCCTTAAGGCTTCGAATTTCTGTGCTTCTACGGAAGATGGAGAGTTATGCAAGGCAGCTCACACAACAACAATGGGGCCAGGTGTGCAATCGCCTCGCGGGAAACCTTGGCCTAAAGGATACATGGTGTGTCCTACGATGTCTGCTAGAGCCAGAGCAGACGAAGAATATACAACACAAAAACGTCGCCCGCGTTATTCATGGCCTTGATATGGATAACGACGAAGCAATTAGCACTCTTAAGGACACCTGCCTTAACATGGCACCAAAAACGCCCCTCCCACCGTATTTAGGCACCCCCAACCCAGACCTAGACGCTAAGATTGAGCAGTGGTAAGTAAGGGCAGCCATGCTACAACTCCACACAACCTACGCGCCGGGTGCGAAAGTCACGAGCAAAACTCTCAGAAACTGAGACGAAAATTCCATCCAAGCCATCACTGATCTGCTTAATGAACACTGGCGAGCAGGAACGTTGCCCCACAGTGGACGCACGCTCAGGTTACCTTCATTCCCAAACCCGGAAAATCCTTGGCCCTCTCCAACCTCCGCCTGATATCATTCACGTCGTGCTTGGGTAAATTATTCAAGCATGTCGTACTCAATCGCCTGCTCGAGCACATGCGAGTCCGCGACTTATTTCTCCACACTATGCTAGGCTTTCGCAGCCACCTTTCCACCCAGGATGTAATGCTCTAAATCTCAGAAGACATACTTCACCCTAGAAACTGCGAACAAGCCAGAGCTCTTCTGGCTCTTGACCTGCAAATGGCATTTGACAATGTACTACACTCCGCCATACTGGAAGCACTCACAAACCTGGAAGTAGGCGCCCGGACTCACTCCTACGTAACGGCCTTCTCACAAGACCGCATGACCGAGCTCAGGTTCGTAACACTGCAGTCCCAAACTTTCTCTCTAGGCAACAGGGGTACACCGCAGAGTTCCATGCTATCCCCGCTTTTGTTCAACATCACTCTCATTCCTATGGCTAAACAACTTTCACAAATACTGCATCTCTCCCACTCTTTCTATGCTGACGATATCACCCTGTGGACCACCATAGGAAATCTCGGAGACATAGAAGAGACCCTACAAGCAGGGGCTGACATGGTGGTGAAGTATGCGGCCACAGTGGGTCTCGCATGCTCCGCCGCTAAGTCAGAGCTCCTGGTCATGCACCCTGGCCCCAAGCGACAAGACCAACCACGGCTGATCGTATCCCTGAGTGGACAGCCAATAACCGAACTGCATTGGCTCCATGTGCTTGGTATGATCTTACTGGACAATGGCCTTAACACGGAAACCATATCCAAGCTCACGACAGCCAAGCAGCAAACAATTAGACTGATCAAACGCATAGCCAACAAACACCGCGGTATGCGAGAGCACGACCTACGGTGCTTAGTACAGGCATTTATTATTAGTCAAGTAGTAGTATACTCTCTACCCTACCTGTTTCTTACGAAAAGAGAAACAGAGAAAGTAGAGTCATTAATCTGCCAAGACTACCCAGGAGCACGCCCACACTGCGTCTCTTAAACATGGGAGTGCATAACACCCTCAGCGAACTGTGCATAACACCCTCAGCGAACTGGTGGAGGCGCACTGAATCGCGAAGATTAACTGTTCTCCATCACACCTACCGGCAGACACATTCTCTCCTCCCTCCAAATGAGACCGATTCGAACCCCTCCCGAGAAAACTCACCGCATACCTGCATCGATTATGGATAATCTAGATTTCCACCCTTTGCTGAAAAACACGCACCCGATTCACCACCAAGTCCGAAGAGAAGCCAGAGCTAAGGCACTGTACAGAGCGCATGCAGGGGACACGGATGCGGCTTACGTAGATGTGGCTGAGTACCGCAACCAACAGGCGTATGCGATCTCGGTTCTCTCGAGCTGCTTTGACCCAATCACCTCTAGCTCAGTCAGAGCACGCACCTCCGAGGAAGCGGAGGAGGTGGCTGTGGTGCTGCAACACTCATCTTTACTGACTCGAAAACCGCTTTTCAAAATTTTGCCCGGGGATGGCTACACGCAGTGGCTTACCGTATCTTGGCCTCTAGCTCAGGTGCTGCAACACTCATCTTTACTGACTCGAAAACCGCTTTTCAAAATTTTTCCCGGGGATGGCTACACGCAGTGGCCCACCGTATCTTGGCCTCTAGCTTACAACCGCCCCAACCCATACAATTAGTGTGGGTCCCTACCCATTCGGGTAACCCCGGTAACGAGGCGGCCCACAATGCTGCTCGAGCACACGTCAATCGAACGGCGGGTACCGTGGACCTAGGCAGTGCCAGGGACCGACTACTCACATATAACGAGATTACGCTCCACTACCGTGCCCAAAGACTGTGCTATCCTCTACCTCACCACTCTCTTACTAAATTAGAGCAGGTCACATGGAGACAACTCCAGGCTCGCACGTTCCTCTCTCCAGCACTACTTGCCCTATTCCACCCAACTCAATATCAACCTGAATGCTCCCTCTACAGGGTCCCGAAGGCTACATTCGAGCACATCATGTTTATCTGTAGCGATTTTCAACCACCAGCAAATGGGGCCTAACGGACCACGAGGGATGGGAGATCACAGTCTCCAGCTCAGACCCGGCTAGCCAAAAAAGGCTGGTCGACTGGACAGGAAAGGTCACTGCCAGGCGCCACCTGCCGGCCACCTGCAGGAATCAAGAGTCGGCCCAGACCTAGTGCTTTACCTTGTCGACTCATAAATAAAGTTTGTACCACCACCATCTACGAGGGAGCGGGGAAAGCAGGTGGAGAAGGAATCAGTCTGAAGGAGAGCGCATGCGCGCTCGCCCACCACTGTTGCCCCAGGAAACCGACTCTGCCAGCGCGCTCCACTGTTTCCGCTTCCGCGAGCAACCGCGTGGCAGCGATGAACGCGGGGCGCACGCTGCAAGCTCCGCGTTTTTTTTTTTTTTCAGTTATTTTTTGCCGCTTTTAAGCATGAACTATTGTAGTGCCATGTTCCGACAGCAAAAGCCGCGGAGACTGCTGCGTCTGCCAAGGAGATGCGGCGTCGGCGTTGAAGCGCGAAGCGCTGTATCAACTGCGGTCATTCGTTGCTATAGTAGGCGGTCCTCTCGCTTCAGTTCATGTTTTATCGTCTTGAAACTTGCGCGGTTGTGCCAAATTTCCAGTGACTCAGCACTAGCTAAGAGACAGTCGGGGCCGCGAGTTCGTTATATCAAGGTCGACCGCCGCGACATGTTCGTTACATGGAGTTTTCAAATACATGCACTTCAATGGGGGCGGCATTGGGGAATTGAAAAACTTCGTAATATTGAGGAATTCGCTACATGGAGCTCCCTTTGTAGCATAGAGATTTAACTCGCCGAATGCCGAGAACCTCGGAGAGGCACCATAAATTAACAATAGACGTAGCTTCAATGAAGCATTGCATTTGTGTGGCTGTTTAGAAGGACCTCCCCCTTACCCTCCCAGACATATGTGGGTTCAGGAAAAGAGCTACACTCGTCGAATAGGAGATGGCCCCGCACTTCGCTTGTTTTTGAATCACTGAGTATAAAGCTTGGCAGCTCCAGTGCTACCTATATACTCAAAAACAGCACTACTAAATTATGCTAGGGGCAGAGTCCATCCCGCCACCTACCAAATACTGACCCAGAACGCCCCCTCTTCTTGCAGCACTGAGCTCATCTGGGTGCCTATGCACTCTAAAAACCCCAGCAATGAGGCGCCGCCAATGCTTTAGATCGAGTGTCTATAAACCGGGCCCATGTGGACCTCATGAAGGGCTTCTCAAAAGAGCATGCATGTACCTGAACTCATCGCAAATTCTCATATCAAAAGGCCAATATACTCATCCCTCACTACCAGGGAGCAACACCTATGGCGCTGTTTGCAAACATGGACCCCCCATACCTACCACCCTCCCTTCTCTCTCCTTACCAACCCATCCACCTTCCTGCCCTCTGTGCAATGCACAGAAGGCAAACCCGACTCATATCATTCTGGCCTGTACGGCGTCACCTCCGCCTGGCAGTCTGGTGCCACTCCAAGCATGGGAAGACTGGGAGACCTCACTACGCTCCACGGATCTGGCAACGCAGAAGACCATTGCTAGCTGCGCTGCCAGCATCATGAACCATTCAGGCATGAATGTTCGAGTGTGGTAGGGTCACACTAGGACCCAAGATGCCTGGAAAGCCCGAATTACTCTTTAAGATGAAGATTTTGCTGTCTGCTGCCTCTCCAGGCCATATTACGTGAGAAAACTGCAGCAGTGGGGAGAGCACATGGTGTGAACGCTTTCGAGTGGAAGTAATAAAGTTCACGCCGATAACGCTGCTTTGATCAGTGAAGATTTTTCTTTGTTTACTTTTTCAACTGTTCCTCACTCCAGGCCTCGCAAAGTGGTATCTGCATATACCTTGTATGCTGGAGCACTCCTACACTCACTCAAGCATGGCTTCATGACTTCATTTCCTCTTGCCTCACTGGTTGTCCCAAGAGACCACCCTAAATCTCGAGAGATGCAGCTCACGCTACAAAATAGATTGCAACACAGCTTGATCCATGAGCAAGCATGTGCACCTTCTTGTGCCTGTTCAGAGACCATATGAGTTGATAACAGCCTCCGAAATGTCAAACTCTCATGCGCATGGGGCAGGTGTTGGGACATACCTCAAAAGTGAGCTTGTTCTGCTCCCGGTCAGCGAAAGACCAGACGTGTCCGACTACATTGCAGAGATAGTCCTCAACAAAGGTGATGGTCGGCTTGAACTTGCGTTGCACTGCCTCCTTGCCCAAGTCAGGATGGCGATTCGCATCGTAGCTGCATGATGACAGCCACTCTCTTAAGGTGGCCCGCTTGCACATATTTTTTTAGACAAGTGTGCAGTGAAAACTGGGAAGCATCACGTACAAAAAGTGAGCAACAAAAAAAAGGTATAATCTGAGCCTAGCAGAATTCAGAACATGACCAGCTCAGTCAGTTCAGTTCAGTCGTTCAGTCGTGTCCGACTCTTCGTGACTCTATGGACCATATCACGCCAAGACTGGCCATAGGGTTTTCTTGGCAGAAAATACTGGAGTGGGTTGCTATTACCTTCTCCAGTGGATCACGTTTTGTCAGAACTCTCTGCCGTGACCTGTCAGTCATGGGTGGCACTACACAGCAGAGCTCACAATTTCAGAAGATGACCACAGTTGTACAATTTAATGACTCTGTAAAATCAAATATAGTCAAACTTACCAAAACACTAATACCTTTCAAAATTTTACAATACCAAAGATATGCTTCAGATAACATTTCAGAGCCCATTTTTAGGTGTTCTGAAGAAGTCAGGAGCCACACCTTAAATAAATCGCTTTAATGTGCTCCTTTAAAGTAATCTTTGTAATATTAGGTCACAGAATTAAATCACAAAATTAAGTGCTAGATGCTGAAATTAAGCATAAAACAGAGAAGCAATAATGTTTTCACCCGACTCCTTTGCAGCTTAGCCTTTGATTTCTCGCTTAACTGAGAGCTGCACTCAACCATGACCTACATTAAACATGGGATCTAGCCATTGATTCACATCAGCAACGAACGCTGAAGGTATATTGTTGCATTAGTGACAATAAAAAAGGAAAAAGTTATTTTATCACGCAAATAATCGGCTCATATTTGCAGTCAAATAGCAACAGTATATGTGAAATAAAGCACCGAGTACAATTTTCTGTTTATAAACTTCACCACATGTAATATCGGGTTCCTCACTGGCGCTAACATAGCCTCAACAAAACTACTCAACCCACTGCAATTTATCTCTTAATGTGAGAAGAGGGCCTTAAAGAAAAAAAATGATGACTGCGCCGCCACCGCCGCCACCGCCGCCGCAAAACGCAGAAACGGGCGCCTAAGAGCTGCGCTTTAAAATTAATAATATCAAAACTATGAAATATTCAAGGAATGTGCATTTTTTGTGTGATGATGCTAAATTTATCATTTAATACCGTGCAAGACAAGTCCTTATTAATGTATATATGTTTTGCAAGATTTTTGGCAACAGCTTAAAATCCTATGCCAAAAAACTTGCATTTTAAAATGCCTGCAGCTAGTTTCCCTCGGCATCAATGAATGCAATAAAGGTAAAAAAATTTGAAGAAAAGTGCATTTCTATTTCTGAAGCGGCTACATGAGGTGAATCCTTTGTGATATACAACATTTATGAGTACAAAATTCTAGCCAAAGTGCACATTACAAATTATATGGGCACCTATTTTTTCCCCAGACCTCAGCAGGGATGCAAGGACCATAAGAAGTACCACATGTGGCAAACAGGAACAAGGGGGAAAAAAAGCACATTATGATCCACACCACTCTACCAGCTTCCTACAACCTCTGCAACAAAAACGTCATTGCTGCTTTTCACACAAAGGTAGACTCCTTTCCTTGGGTATCACTATTCACAAACAGCGGCAGAAGAAAGCCGATGTTGCATTGCTGCAGCAAAGTTGCTGTCCAGGTTTGGGTTTCTTGTTGTCTCTCGTCAGATTCTCCTCCCCCTCTTTACTTTGACTCCAACCAGCAGGGCTCGTAACATTCTACTGTGATATATATGTCGTAAGATGCATCTGGAAAATATATGTCCCTCTAGTCTCTGCAATACTTTTTTTTTTTTTTTTTTTCATACTCGAAAAAGCACAATGAGTTCACGTGAAAGCTGCACACCTCAAAAGCACATAAGCAAGGTATGGGGTACTCAGTTCAGTTCAGTCATTCAGTCGTGTCCGACTCTTCGTGACCCTATGGACCATATCACGCCACGCTTTCCGGTCTCTCACTATCTTCCTAACATCACATAACTTCATCTGCAGCGCCTCGAGGATGCCATCTAACCATCGCGTTCGCTGCCTACCCCTTCTCCGGTGACCCTCAACCTTTCCCAACATCAAATCTTGCTACTATAGCTCCCCAAGAGCAGGCAGCAACATTAAGGATGCAAGAGACTAAATTGACATGGCACAACTCACTCTTGAATGGAGAGTTGTTCAGGGATATCCGACCAGAGACGTGCATACTTGACTGGTGTGATCAGCTCCTGCGGATCCCTGTCCACGTGCATGTGCAGCATGAGGCGGCAAAATGCTGCCCTCAACTCATATGGCAGGTTTTCATCAGCCATGCATCTGTAAGAATATCCGGCAACATTAAATGACAATTCCAGTCATTTTCTGAATGCCTCTTAAATGATAATCAAATCATATTTCTTATAGTTCCCTCTCTAGCGTGCAAGAACAGTTTTCCAATATATCGAATAGAAATGTTTCAAAAGAGCAAAAACCAGGACACAGAAATCGAAAATGGGTTATGACGAAATGATGATGACAAAATAGACCATCCAGTGACATCATGCATACAGCCACAAAACCTATTGTGTGTGCACATTGCTTGCCTAAATCAGCAACTGGTAATTTCAGGCTGGGTCCTTTGTCTGAAATGACTGACGGCAAACTCGAACTTCTGTCCTCCAGCAAAAATGAAGCGAATATCAGGCAAACATCACACATACAAGGTTGCACACAGGAGGCTACAAAATAGGAAATTTTAATATATATTCACAAACCACAGCGCACTCGAATCGGAAGTTACTGAAAGTGACACAACCTTAGAGCTAGTGCTGTGCCAGTCCACCAGTGTAAATAAACAAGTGCTTCGTTCTGGCTATTCGGGCAAAAGAATGCTACTAACAGCCAAGTTGAACCAGATGCAGACTGGTACTGATAATCGACCTGAAGAAGAGAATAAAACAGCGCAATGCAAGACAGGACTAGAGAGGCACAAACACATGCTCTGACTAGTAACCAAACGATTTATTGCTACAGGTGAGCCAGCATATAAAGAAAATGACACAAGTACGACATGGACCAACAAGCCCATATTCGCCCTCTTCTATATTTGAGCTCCTAGCTACCGGCTCATGCGCTGCACCTTTCCTCTTAAGAAGAAGCCAACATCCAGACACAAAGGAAAGCATAGAAGACCTTTTTCCTGATAATCAGTATGAAGTAATAATGTAATCGTGAAGGTAATAAAAAAAAGTAGTGGTGAATTCAAACCCATGGCCTCCGAATTCTGCGTCCCATGCTCTACCAATTGAGCTACGGTGATGGTAGTTTAATTTTCCACAAATTTCTTAGGTATTTATGTTACATGTAATCTACCCTTAAGAGAGTTAGTCAGCACCACCCTCCTCCATAGTGGCGCACATGGAATGTCCTGCGAAAAATCCCTATGCTTTTCATTGTGTCAGTGGCTATTGATTTCCTTCTCATGTTTATCAAAAATGAAGTTCCTTAACAAGAACTTAGGATCTGGCTGCCTTGACATCATAGGTAGTGTAAGAGGGTTTTTACACGGAGACCGCGATCCTGAAGTCAGCGCTTAGGAAACGTGTTCAGGGAACATTGGGCCACTTCTCTCAGCGACGATAAATGAATTTGCCCATAACCGAAGACCTATATTTCTGACTCGCAAGGGACATCGATAATGTCCAAAAAATCATATTTTGTAAAGAAAACCCTTTTCATAAACATAACTTCAATTGGCGCATAATGAAGGAAGGGGTTCAGCAGTTCAGTTCAGGGGTTCAGTTCACTCATTCTGATACTTGATTGACTCGCCATGCAGAATTTACACAGACAACGGGTGGCAACTGGCGTTCGATGGCTGTACTGCTGTCGATATGCGGCAAGCGAAAGCACGGGCTCAGATGAAGTACAGACACGAAAGTGAACCTGCCATGACAAATTCGCTAAATAGTCGCGTTTTGAGGATGCTTCGCCACGTAGTCCACACAGTCCATGCGGTGAAGCATCGTCAAAACGCGACGGGGTTGTCTGTGAAAAGGACCACTGCTACTGCTTCGAACTGCTGTAAGGGTCGCGGAGGCGTTCCCGATTTTGGAGCATTCTTTAATGTGCTCGTATTCATTAGTTCTATGGAGCATGTCGTAGTACCACAAATAAGTCCGAATAATCAAGCATGTCTTAAAAATCAAGGGTTAGAATGCTCGATCCATGACCCCCCCCCCCCCCCTTTTTTTTTTCTTTTTTTTTACAGATACAGCAAAATAGCGGATATAGCGAAGTCATTTCAGATTCTCGCTGACTTCAATATAACCGCTCTAGACTGTACATTATTATGATTATTGTCACAAGTACATGATCATTTCACCCTGATTAACATGGGGAAAAAATCCTCTATGCCTTTCTTTGTGTCACTGGCTGTTGGACCTAATCACAGGGCTGTTACAGGGTTTTGTGTTACTGGCTGTTGGCTACCTTCTTATGTTTATCAAAATAAGTCTCTCATTCTTCCTTATTTGTTTGCACCTCTCCTCTTCCCATTTCAATTTCTTTCTTTCTCTTTTGCCTATACGTTCTTGGGCTGAGAATAAACGGTTGGTCATTTGCTGAGCAATGCTGTCTTCTATGGTCACTTCCCCATGCTATGGCCATTAGCCACGCGTATGACAGCATCTAAACAAATGCTAAAGGCCAGCTGTGCCTTTGACCTCCCTAGTGTAAAAGAAAGTTTGTGTATATAAAGCCAAAGCAATTGCTTTCAGAGTACTTCAAAATTAGTGCTGAACTAACATATTGTAAATTGTCTAAATGAATTTTAACTTGTATAAATTTACAGCCAGTCAGACCCACTCATAAGCAGCACAAAAATGCTACATGTAAAAATGGTTTAGTTCACTTTATGAGGTTTAATGTCCCAAAGAGACTCAGGCTGAGAGACGCCGCAGTGGAGGACTCCGGAAATTTTGACCACCTAGGGTTCTTTTAACGTGCACTGACATCGCACAGCACATGGGCGCCTTGCTTTCTGCCTCCATTGAAAAGCAGCTGCCGTAGCTGGGATTCGATCTTGCATGCATGGGCACAGCAGCTGGTCACCCTTACCACTGCACCACCACGACGGGTCACTTAAAAATGACTAAGCTAGAACGAGCCACTCATTTTCATCACAGCTCCACTGCTCCTGCAGTCCAAACAAGTGGTCACTTCACAAGCATCCTCACTTGTGAATCAGTTCAATGTCCAGGTGAGGCGACAAACTGTTGATGGCCAGGTACTGCCTGTCCAAGCACATGCCAGAAAAAAGGTCAAGTTGGTGTCTGCAAAAAAAAGAAGAAAATGAGATTGTCTGTTAGTTACATGTACCTCCTGTCCCCTGTCTCAAGGAGCCTATGGCCCCAAAGCAGGATAGCTAAATGTTTATCCCAAATCTTCCGATGGAAAAGTTGCAGCCAACAAGACAGGGATGCCATCCCATCACTTCTAAGCTTAGAGTACTATAACTGCCCCTGCTCTGGTAACTGCACTTCTACCTGAATGTATAAGATGAACATGTTAGAATGCTTAAAGTATGCTCCACACAAAACTTGCTTTTCAATTAACGAACTGACATTACTGTTAACAAGCACTATAAATTCCATTTGTATCAGCCCATGATCTCTCCATTGCTTCCATGTACCTAACCAAACAGTCTGGCGTATGCTCTGTTTTCTGTCACAGTATGAGTCCACGACTTGTAAAGTAACCGCTGAGTTGTGAGGAGAGCACATCTCTGCAGTAATGCAGCAACCTGTTTTTGACCTGCAACTAAAAGACATTTTAGGAATTCTGACATTTATTTTTTCACTTGCTCCGCACTACCTCGGACTCTCAACAGCTGTAGGCATGAACTTATAATGCACTTGGTAATGTTGCTGGTTGTTTCAGAGACAGCAACTCAAATCGGTTTGGTTTGGTTTGTGGGATTTAACGTTCCAAAGCGACTCAGGCTACGAGAGACGCCATAGTGGAAGACTCCAAAAATTTCGACCACCTGGGGTTCTTTAACATGTAATAACATCGCACAGCGAACGAGCGCCTTGCTTTTCACCTCCATTGAAAAGCTGCCGCCAAGGCCAGGATTCGATCCCGCATCCTTGGTCGCAGTAGTCGAGCGCCGTAACCACTGCGCCATCCCAATGGATTGCAACTCAAATCATTCGTAACCGTAACATCATTCGTAACGTGTATACTCATGTAATGAAACCACTTTTCTTCAAGAAAAATTGGCATCAATTTGCAGGGAGCGTTCATTATGCAGGAAAAAGTTGACAGATTTTTTTTTGCTAGTTAGAATTTAATACATGTCCGTCGTCTTCCGTCCATCCATAAGTTTGTCAGTCAATGAAAACATACGGTCAGCCATGATCATGGCGCCAGCTTTAAGCCTTGTTTGCCTTAAAAGGTGTTTGCTGCTAGTATCACATGTTCCAATGATTTTGCAGCAGTAGGAGGGTCTGCCCCAACTGCAGTATAATAAAGCAAACATCACCAGGTTTGCAACAGCACAGTTGCCGAGCAAGCACTCCTGTCAGGGGCGTCTTGCCACTCTGCCAAGTTCACCCTCAACCCTCTCCCCTGCAATAACGCACCTTGATGTTATTACTAGGTGGCACATTCGCATACTGTATGCCAAGAAATGCGCAGTGGACTGCCACCATGACGGCGCGATACAGAAATGTACTAATGTCTAATGCTTTTTTTAAACTAAATTCCAGTCACAAAAGTGGGGGAGGGTTCATTATGTGAGTGGGTCCATTACATGAGTAAATACGGTAATTCAATTTTAGCATTCGAATGCAATATATATCATTCAAGTTAGTCAATTAGTTAACCACAAACCATAATATGTGTAGCATTCAGTCTACAAAGCTTATGTGTCCAACACAAACAGAAGTAGCATTGCATGTTTCAGACAATTTCATTGTGAACACTGGTATATTACTTCCCTCACACTAGACAATATACACGATCTTAATTTGACTTTTCATTTTCAATTGATTTATCATTTATATGGACATTACACTGTTGTTTTGTCATTGCAGGCACATGATAGATAAGTTGTTTTATCTGTCATACGAAAATGCAGGTACTTTTCTTAGCGCTTGCATACTGTTTTGTGCCACGTGCTCACTGAGTTTCTCTGGGTTGTGTCCCCACCTAATAAAAGATTCAACAGGCAGAGGTCACTAATATCGACAAGTAAAAGGAAAGCAGAGTTCGACGGCTGCGGTTTTGGCTGTGGCACAGCTGGCATGATTGGGTACCAAATGCCTCACCGGTAATAGTCCAGGGTAGCCCGTGCATTGGGGCACTCGGTATCCTGCGCCAGCTCCACAATGCCACGTGCCTGCCGGCCACCGTCCCACAGGAGGAGCACTTGTTCCTCCACAGCCACAGTGGGTGGGCCCCCTTCCATCTCCAGTTCCACCTGGCTGCGAACCACTCTGCAAGAAAAAGGGAGCAAGAGCCCAATTCTCACTTCATGCAGAGTTCTACTACGCATAATCCTGTGAGACATGTTCAAGGATGCTCGTCATCATCATAAGCACAACTATGCCTACTGTGGGACGGAAGGCTTCTCTCACGGATTCCCTCAATCCACTTCTATGCACCTCATGCTACGCTTGCCTTCTCTTGGAATCCACTCAGTAGCCCTCATGGGAGGATTTATGGAAGCAGTGGAGGGTGCAGTCATTAGCCCCTCAACAAGAAATTTTTCACATAGAAACAATGCCGGATGAAAATTTTTCAATGCAAAAAGTCTGAAGAATACATCCTTCAAATGGGACTGAAATACATGCAGGAAACGAGACAACCACCACCACCCTCGACCATCCTATCCAAAAGTTGCCCATAATTCTAACTCTGCCAGTGCAAGACCATTAGTTTAAAAAAATAAGGCTGAGCACGAGGCCAAAAAATCCGAGCAAAGCAGACAAAAATGCAGAAAGCTACAGCAAAATATGAATTTTTTTTATACAAAGCTCTTCTTTTTGCATTACCATGACATCATAGCACAGATACTTCTAAACACAATGCAACAAATCAACACCCACTTCAGAAACTACTGCTAATTTTAGAAATTCCTTACTTCTACTTTTACTTTTGTTTTAGTGTGAAAACTCTACTTCATAAGGTCTAACCAGTCCACCGCTCCATGTGTCGCCAAACTGGCAGGTACTGAAAATTCAGGCTTCGCTATTACAACGAGAAAGTGCGATCAGAACCCAGCCTTCCAGGACCCTTGGATCTTGAGTTAGACACACTGCCGCTAGGCCATGCAGGAACATTTATGCCAACATTTATAGATATGCTTGTTTCGAAACTCCCCCGCCGAAGCCAGGCACGACTTGCTCTTAAGGAGTGTGACAGTGCTGCTGTCGACACTTGCACGAATGTTTGGCTCACATTGTGTGAGCGGGTGGCTGTTCTTTTCCCATTGCCACAATTTTTTCATCTACCCATGAGTTTTTGTTGCTCCGGATTTGTTTTCTTTTGCTTTCGTGATAGCGAACATGTGACTACTTTGTGATTTTCTTTAGAAGTTTGTTGTTTTCCTCAACAGAGTGACAAGCCAGTGTTTAGGATGCTGCTACGAAGTCGAATTCCACTGCCGGCTGCTACAGCTAGGCCAGCCATTTTTTTCTGCCATAAAAAGCTGCACTCATCGACCTGTATTTCCTTTTAACTTCAAATACTTTGAAAAGCAGCCAACATGTCAATGTGCTTCGCACCTGCAGTAGTTGCACAAGCAGATACCGAAGCAATCCAGAAAATAAGGGCTATAATGATGCTCTAGGGCCAGCTGGTGCATCTTGAAATTGTAACAAAGGGTGGGACAAGCAGATTCAAGGAGCGCAGGAGTTTCAGTCACAGTCCAGTTTCAGTGAAAAAAGTTGAAACTGAAGAACCATCCGTGTCTAACGTCAGTTTTCGTGTGCACGTGTCTTCTGTATATGCTGGCACCACCCGTTTTCTCCATTCTCGAATCCACAGCTTCATGAGAGGTGGGCTAGCGATCTAATACGGCACTAAAAAGCTACTCTGCAAACATATGCAACATGTGTGACATTCATATCCAGCCATCAGACAGTCAAAATGTACAAGCATCGTCAACAGTGAGACTGTGAAGATATAGCTGGGTTTGTGGGCACTGAAATATGGTGCCATTCTCATGCTGTTTCCCAATAAGCCCCCAATTAAACCTGTCCTCTACATCCAAAAGACGACAATCACCAAAGAAGAGAGGCTGAACTGCTAGGCATGCAGAGTATCTGGCTTGTCAATTCCCTCACTAAGAGCCGCAAGATCTTCTGGGTGATTTGGATAGCACTGACATTGGAAACATCATTGCTAATATGACATTACAGCGACTGCCTCGACATTGGCAAATTTCAGTTGTAGGAGAGCATGGCGATTGTCAGCAAGCGGTTTTCTATGAATCAGGGATGAAAACAGGCGTTTTCCATCTTCAAAAGTGTTGTGATAAAAAGAGACCTTGTATGTATACATACCTATTTTCAAGGAATAAAACTACCGCAAAGATTGCTTGTGTATGTGCTGTGGGCATGAATCCCCTGTCCCATCCTAATGGCCACATTCAATTATCACGAGTTTATGCACAGTGTTAAGAAGGATGGTGAGAGCAGGGCGCACCGACCACCCCCCATTGCCTCCCAGTCTCCCGCAGCAACGCTGCGGCGGCTTTCTTTCTCTCCTCCAGACCTGCCCGTGGGACCTCCTCTCCACAGTCCAAGAGGAGCACGCCTCCCGCAATTCTCTCATCTTTCAGCAGGTGATCGAGCACGCGGGCGGTTCAGACTTTCTGCCAAGGAGACCGCCGCCGTCACCTGAATTGCTCGGTCATCGTACACACTTATCGCTGCGGGCCATGAGTGTGAAGCTACGCCAAGTGAGCATAACACCCTCCTCTCACCTTTTCACATGTGCTTCCACCTTTCGGTGGTTTCTATTTCACCCCCATATGCGAGCAAGGCGTCTGCTCGCTACACCGGTTGTTTCTTGAGTGCTGTATTTTGCTGTGTACTCTAGCGGAATAAAGCCTGCTTGAGTACCAAATTTGCGTTTGTCCCTTCTGGCCCGATTCTCGCACC
Organism: Amblyomma maculatum; assembly: GCF_055883805.1. NCBI lineage: Eukaryota > Metazoa > Arthropoda > Arachnida > Ixodida > Ixodidae > Amblyomma > Amblyomma maculatum. The sequence continues at coordinate 322,521,093 of NC_139344.1, read as the reverse complement.
ACCGGTTGGGGGTCACAGCTCTGACTGTTAGGGTTAGCACGCTGGGGCTAGAAGGCGACTTGCGCATCTAGCCCCCTTTGGAGCGTTATTCCAAGAGTAACCCCCATAGTGCTGATGCGCTCACGAAAAAACGTGGAAGCAACAGTGTGCGCAAAGTCAGCACAACAGCTAGGCTGTCCTTTCCCGCGAACATATTTGTCAAGTGTTCTTCACTTAGAACATTATTCTCCCAGTTCTTGGTGTCACGTTTCTTGGTGCACGATGTGCATTAACGGGGAAAAGGCTGCAAAGCAATAACTACAGGACGAAGGTGAGCTTGTTGCACAACTCTTCAGGCAAGTGGGAATGAGCATAATATGTGCCGCATTTAGAAATAACAATTTGAGGACCACCACTGGCTATGAGAGCAGATGCAGTCAAGTCCGCCACACTATGATGGTGTAAGTATGCGCTTAATGAGCCACATGGCTTTTAGCGGCATTAAAACGTAAGCTCCCCCAGCTTTGAATTTACTGCTCGAAAGATGGCTGTTCTACAATAGGCCAAAATGTGTATCGTTGCAAGCTCCTACATAAGCACACCTTAGATAGCCACCGTGCTGGCAAACGCATCGAGCGCGCTCCCTGTGCACGCGCAACACTGAGTGCTAGCAGACGACGCTTGCTTCCATTGCGCACGCAACCTTCGACCATAGTGTCGCGGTTCCTGCCACCAGCCGCTCTGAATGGGCACATTGGAAAGTTTCAAAACTCGAGTATATCTATAAACGTTGGTTCATACAGCTTGTTGAAAGCAGGGCTTTGTACCTTTGTCGCTCCAGGCAACTTGAACAATGTACATCATAATCCTCCTCAACCACGTTAAACATCTGCAATTTTCTTTTGCCAGCTTCACATCATGTCCCTAGTGCCATGTTATAGCAAGCCCGTGTAACCATTTTTCAAAAAGTGATTGTAAAAACAAACTATGTTTAAAAGCATTGTCCAAGTTGTCTCTTGCATTTTTCAAAGTTAAAAGCAGGCCTGCCATCAAGAAAACAAAAATTAAAAGCAAATCCTGCTCAGGTTAAAGAATTTGTCCTAACTCACATATAACAACTTTCAGACATTAACGTTAACCACCAGGTTGGCCTCCATCACCTGGTTTCAATGAGGATGTCAGCATTGTGGGGTGACAACACAGCCTTGCAGATTAGCTCCTGAGTGACTGGGATAGCCTGCTTGTTGGAGATGCACAGATCCGAGAGGTAGTCAAGGAAGCGGCTTTCCCGGTTCTGCCGCACCAGGCTGACAAAGGTCTCAATTTCGGCCGCAGTGATGTGCTTCTCCAGAAGTTTGCGGTTGCTGTGCAGCAGTGCCGTGATCGTGTCCTCAGCCAGCACGTCATAGCCGATCTGCTTCTGCATGAACCCAAACCACTTGGCTATGTATTCCTGGTTCTTGCGGTAGTCCTGCTGGGAAAGCCGCAGGATCCGATACGAGAGGCGGCACATGTGCTTGTAAGGTGCGTAACGTGGGTCTGCCAGATCTTCCATTCGCAGCAAAGGACCCTGGCCATTGTCGGTAAAGGGTGCCTGCAAACCACGAGCCAAGACATGCCAACATAAATTTTTTGCTGCTGCAATAAACATGACTGCCAAACTTCTACGTTTCTATGAAAATGTAAGTGCACAACTGCTGTTGCATGCTGCTTTAGGCATATGTCATAGCTGAAATAGAGCCTAGTTCTAAGAAAGAAACACTGCTGACACATAGTGACATCCACAGGCATTATACCAGATGGCAAACAATGTTCCCCCCTCTGCACATTTTATTCAAACCTTTGTAATGAGTGGGGCAACAGCCACGGGGTCATAATGGTTGTTGTAATTGCCTTGCTTGAATTTGTAGCTTGAGGCTCAAGTGTTATATAAGCAAGTAATGCTTCGTCAGGGCTCCCTAAATTATTGTATATCCCCCCTTTGGTAACCTCACAGCTACTCATGTTCACAATCATGGCTCGCAACAAAATGCCAGCCTCAGAGGGTTTGAAATAGCAGCTTGACAAAAGCGTATCAAGCATTCTGTCTGTGCAGGTACGCCACAATTATCGCACAGAGGGCAGGCATGCAGACAAATGGTTTTTAGAAGTGCTGGCTGCATATAACTGCAGAACTAATTTGCCAGTGGTGGACAAATTACTTCTAAACGCTATCACAAGGGCCGCAGTGGTATGGCTGAAAGTAGCAGGATAAGTACACTCTATAACTGCAAATTATGTCGATAATTAGAAGATTTGCAGTGTTCAAAAAGTGCAACTCTGTGCTGCTCCCGAAGGCACTCTGCGTTGTGACACCTGATGTGTGTGGTCCTCTCTGCATTCAACAGATGATGCAAGGGAGCACTCAAAATGTTGGTGCCAATCGTTTTCTAGGCGCTCATGTCTAAACATTGGCTTTACATGGCATGTGATGCTGCAAGAGTTCAAATAGTCAAATACGTTGGAAAAATCAGGGGTCCAGGTTTTAGGTCAAGGGCTACCTTACATTTCAACGTGGATAAATTGAGCCCACCTAGCCCAGCCCCATCCAAGTTACAAACAAGAATTATACCCGACTTGTTCAGACTGACCAGGAAGGAAATCTAAAAATGCGCCACTCTCAGTGGTCAAAGCACTTAAGTCTTCTTAGGTGCAGTAATGCGAAAGCGTTTCTCTTACAGCAGCTGATTATTTTGCTGCATGTTCGTTTCTTTCTACCTTTGCCTTTTCTGACATACTTTTTTTGCTATAAATCAATATTAGATCAAGGCTCGGGGCTCATTTGCTGCTCTCTGGCGAGAGCCATATGAGACTACTGTGCTGTGGTGTTTTGTGTAAACCTCACTAGATGGCGCCAGGCACCTGCCTAACGAGAAATTCACTGTCTGTTTTGTTTTGAAATTTGCATGCGCATTTTTCCAAACACTTTTCTTGTTCTTGATAACCTACAATAGAGGACCTTTTTTTACATTTTTGTTCATTTTTTAACTCCATTTTTTTCTTACAACGAGAGAGAGAGAGACTCACCCACCAGCTCTAGGAAGTCCCCTAACTTCACCACCTATTCTACGCCGATGCCATGCTGGTGCACCCAAGGGTCACCAGGAGAGGTGGAGGCAACTTTGCAACATGGCCTCAACCTCATCTCTTGCTTTCTGTCCACCACCAGACTTCAACCCGCCCCTGAAAAAAGCGAGCTTCTCCTTCTATCCCATGCCCCCTACAAACGCTCAGGCAACCATCTCCTCTCCTTTCACATGAATAACACACATATTTCTCGCATCCCAACATGCAAAATCCTTGGAATCAATCACCCTCTAAGGGTGCTCCCATCAAAAAGTGGTCAACTCTGCCCCTAGCATATGCCACTCGATTACTCACCTAGTTTCAGCGAGTGGACAGGGGGCATGCGGGCCAGCATGAGAAGCAGGCATGCCAGGTCAAGCATGCACTGGCTCTTAATCATATCCTTTATTCCGCACCCTTTTTGTCACCTCAACAAGGCCCATTACTTGGTGCATTGTTCTTATCCACCCTCCACGCCTTCTACAAGGCTGCTCTTCATCCGCCTGTGCATGCATCTATGAAAAACCTCTAAGCCACGGGCCTACTCCTTTCTCTTTCTAACCTCATCTAACTGCACAAGGGCCGCCAGATTGCCCAGATCTCAGGCACTCAACAGGGCCGATGGCTCTTGCAGCAAGTGGAAATTCCTTGCATTGACCTTCCTCGATATACTCCAAACACCCCGCTCCTACCGGATCTCTGCCTCTCCCCCATACCATGCCAACATGTCTCTTACCCTACACACATACACACAGGCCGTCATGAGGCCGCGCGTCACGCCATCTTGCCGGAGCTCCTTTCTCCCATACCACTGCTTACCCGAATGCCACCCTGTCACCATGGAACAATATCGGAGCAGCCGCATGCTGCATCTACAAACGACACTCCCTTTATATCACCACCCACACCACGGGCCCATACACTACTCCTTCATTAAACACCATCCTTGAGCTTCTACCTATCGCTCATGCCATCATCTCATTTACCCAGCTTCCCTCCTATCCCTAGTATACCATATACACAGACTCAATGGCAGCAGTTCATTCTCCAATCCCACCCTCTCCCCACTAAACTCCAGACAATGAACTCGCTAGCGCCTCCTCTCCCTGAGACCCTCCATAGCAACCTGCCTATGCTGGGATTACAGGTAATAAGCTGGTATGCCAGCTTGCCCGCGATACTCTACACCGGGCGCCTGCGATCCCCTGGTCAAATCCACCCTCCGGTAACGAGGACCTCATCTACAAAAAGCAAATTACACAGCTGTACTCTCACGCCTGTGAATCCCTGCAGACACCCCTTTCTCCTGACCCGGATCTCTCCATTGTTCACTCCTATGTCCTGCGAAAAATTCAGCTGAACACGCTCCCCTATCCAGCGCAATTATTATTATTCTGAGTGCGTTCTGAGCCCTCCTGTTCAAACTGTATTCATTTATACACCAACCTAGAACACTGTCTCTTTGAATGCCTCGTCACTTACTGCTACTGTTGTCCTTTCCCTCAGTACCGTCCGGCATCCTTAAACTAGAAAATGAGAATTGCGGCCTTGTTCTCGGGAAGTTGGCACAGTAGTGCTTTGCGCACGTGGCTGAGGAACGGAAGTATGGAGGTTTAATTCCTGGCAGTGACATGATTTATTTTTTTTACTAATGACTGATGGTTCATGCAGACATGCTCTGCCAACATATTCTGTCTACACCGCTCATGAGACAAGAAACGTTTTAGCATTAAAAGATCACATGATCCTGATTTGGTGATGTCATTCAGCTTTCTATAACAACAAAATTGATGTGACTACTATGACAAAATAACTGAATTTGAATGTTGCAAAGCATACCTGTGATGTAGTAAAACTGAAAGGAATGACCTGCCTTGTGCTTAATTTCTGTCAGAAAACAGCAAGGCCAGTTCAGCAGCCAATATGGCAATCCCACTTTAACAGTGCCATTAATACTGTGCAGCTCAATGCTGAAGCCCCAATCAAAGTATGAGTGCAAAGATAATGGCAAAGGTGCAACCTTTATTGGTGACCTCCAGCCTGCCAAGCTACGTCTGCTTTGGACAAACTTGTCGTCTAAGTGCAGCAATCAAGAGAATTTCTACAAGTCAAAAAGATGCACACACATGATGCGTTCGAGAATGGAGCAGACTTCTGTACAACTTCTTAGTAAAATCGTTGAATACAGAGGCTTGCAGTTCACCAGGCTACATAGCGAGCACAGACTTTGCCAAATGAAACCAGCTAATAAGAACAGCTCTTAAGCAGTTGGAAGCTATACCTGAAGAATATGAAACAGCTGTCGGAGCACGTTCTGCTCTCGCAGAAGCTTCTGTCGTTCCCTGTTCGGCTTAGTCACCACCAACTCAAGAGGATCGGCCTTGTTGGGGTCGCCTTCGCGGCTGGCCGTGAAGTAGATCACCTCCTGGAGTAGCTGCAGCAGCAGACGACGCTCCGTGACGCCTGCTCTGCCGCTTTCTAAAGCACCAACCAGCAGCTGCAGCACCTGGATGCAATATGGCAAGAGCTACAGAGACAGGAAAAGAGGGCAATGACATACAATACAGAATAAAAGAGCACTTCACAGTGCACTGATGCAAATGCATACCTGCCAACCTAGTAACGTGAAAATTCGGGAGACTGCCGGGAGGGGGGGGGGGGGGGGCATGGGCATATCTTTTAATTCAGCAATTCGGAAATTATTGAGGCTGACATCTGAAAAAGGTGAGAATGGTGGCCTACTAGCTTATTTTGAACTCATCTCTGTGTTGTTGCATTATCAAAAACTCTTCCAAGTATACTTGCAAGTACTTTTTTTTTGTAACGAAATTCTTGGCTTTTGATAGCGCCATCAATTGCTCCAACTCAGGGAAACACAAAGAGTAGTTCGGCATTCCTCACTTCACTCAACGACCTGAGAATGCCAACTGAAGCTTAGCGCATTGCTGGTGCCACATTATTCCAGCCATTGTGCTAGTGCACCCGAGATCATATTGGGCGCGAGAACATACCGTGGCACCACCTCTCGGAAGCGCCCGCATGACGAAGTGGGATAACGCACGTTGAGCGGCTGCTGTGGGATGCTTTCCTAGGCAGTTCAGTTAAGCGTTAGCATTACGTTCATTTATTTATTTAATATACACCTCAGTCTGGGCCCGCGCTCAGTAACGACTAGATTGCTAAATGCACGAGCCAGCCAGAGATGAGCCAATCCAGAAAATCCAGCGCCCGTCAGTCGCTCACGTTCATGGTGGTGCTGGCGGCCGTTACCTCGATTCAAGGTGCATGCTGGTGACTAACCGCTCCTGCGCTGCTTTCCTGCATGGTTATATTATAGGATGTTATGAAATTATAGCTATAGCGTGCAAAAAAAAATTAGAAAAACAAATGTTGGGCTGTGGCGGCCACTTTTCAGGAGATTTAAGGAAGCATCCTTATAACTGGGAGATGTAATCAAATTCGGGAGACCCCCAGACAATTCGGGAGAGTAGGCAGGTATGCAGATGTTACACCTGTTGGTGCCTGGCACTAAAAATAATGTGACTGTATAAATAAAGTAAGGTGGTATACAGCAAGCTGATGTTGAGCCTTAGCATCGAGGAAAACTTGTCCATCATAAGTTGACAGCTTGCAGCCTCTATGGTTTTATTGCTGCCACTCACCCAAAACAGTGAACCTGAGATTTGGGAATATCTTTCTAAAGTTACTAACATCTTTGTTTAGATAGGTGGCAACAATTTTTACAGCACCGCCATATATGTCCCAATAAGAACCTGGGAATTTTCAGGCTGTCTACCAGGAATACACCTCAACGACACAGAGTAACGCACATTACTCCCACTTCCTCAAATGCTAAACACTCCAATGAAGAAGAACACTTCCACCACTTCTGCCCCTAACTCCATGGGAAGTTGCTTCATCCAGCTTTGACCTGTGCAGCCAAAAATGATTGATCACAGTAATAGTAGAACCTATTGGAGACCTAGACTGTGGCCTAAGAGAACAGGTCTCATCTACCCTCTTATCGAAATAAAGTTTTCCACCCCCACCATCATACCCACCTGACAGGCATCATTGGCAAAATCAAGGTCCCGTACTTCGGAGGCTGACACCGGTACCACTGCAAAAGCCTCACGATCCTCCTTGGCAGGCGCACATCCTAGGCGCCACATCACTGGCCGCTCTTCCTCTCGGTCGATGGGGATAGCAGTACTGTGGACCCAAGTGTTGGTGCAAAGGTGGCGCAAGCGCACATACGAAGACTGGGGCACCAAGTCATCCGCACGAGACAGTGTAGTTGCATCCAGCTCAAAGATGGAGGCAATGTCACTGCTCTGTGGTACAGCCACCAGGCAGTACACGGGGCTCCCTGGTGGGCCCCGCAGCTTGGCTCGGGTCGGGTCAGGAGTCGGGTCCTCATCCACCTCTGCAGCTAAGTACTGCAAAAACAAATTGGCATGGATATACTAGGTACACAATTCTAAACGAACCTTATGGCAGCAAAGTGCTACTTTCCTTCCTGCACATGTGAACATGAAACTGAAATGAATGTTCCTCCGCTTCCTGTAAACAAAATGCTCATCTTGCCCAACTAATCCACAGAAATATTATGCCCTTCGATTTTATCAATTTAAAGCGAAGATGCAAGCAAACAACAAGACCATACACGCGAGGAGAAGTTCTCATGAATAGTCAAATGCGCCTTGCTTACTGGAAAGATTACACAGAAATTAGTGACACATGCTCTAGTTCATGCCCCATTTCTAATGGCATTCCTAGTAGGGTTGCGTCACAAAAGTAGAAATTGACTCTCTCTGTCATGTTCTTTGTTTTCTATTGCCCTCATTCATTCTGAAAAAATATCAGCTGGTAATAGCAGTCTGTGTGAGTGCCCATGTCTCTTTCATGTCCAACATCTTTCTGCACTTCCTTGAAATTTTCAATTTTATCAGTAGGCCAGATACAGTTACTTTTAAAACCTAGCATGCGATAGCCTTAAAGATTGAGAGATGAAAAATGCTTTACAAACCTGGCCAGTAGCAAGGTGCTTGAGTCGAAACAGACTGTTCCAATGACCAGCGCCACCTCGGCAGGGATCGTGCTGCACCACTTCCACCTCCCAGAGGGCCTTGGAGCTGGTGGCCGCTGTCGCAGTGGTGCGCCCCGTAGACCGCAGGAACACATACTGCTTCTTGCGGTACTCATCCATTGTAAGGAACTTTTCCTGCTCCGCATGAAACAGTCGCACCACATCTCCCTGCATGTGCAATCAAAGGGAGGGTGGAGCCTTCCTTCCTCTTCACACACTCAACAGCTGTTGGCCAATAATGATTCCCTTGCGCGTCAAACATATTTTTGGTTTCACCAGTCTAATCGCGTCAGATCTTATTCAGAGGTCAGCATTCTGGGTACTGTTTCTGCATGTTATTGTGTTCAAAAATCAATCTCGAATAATTAATCAATGCAGTGATGACAATTGGTCAGTGCATTTTAAAAAAAAATGAAGTATACCACAAAAAGTTCATGTAGTGCACCTCCAAACATTAGAAGCATTCTGGTTTCACAATCAAGTTAAAGGAGCATTTCCCTTATATTCACCCACAATATCATTAAATGCAGGTCTATAATTCATCAATTACTCCCTAGTTGAAGTCTTAGCAACAACACATATTCCAAGCTAAAAAATCGCATGCTAGCTCATATGAAAAACTTGATCTTGTGTTGGTGTTTTATCAAAACTACACACAAAGTATGCTGGAAGTTACAACTACAAAATATTGCCAAAAATCAGACAATGATGGTGCGCACTAATCATATGGCACTACTAATGATCACAAATAATGCATAAAAACAAGTCTTTGCTACACTCTTTACATAGCATACAAAAGATTGAGACATAATATTCAAAGTTCAGAAAGCTTCGGTAGAGAAATAAAAATACAAAACGTTCACATACCCCTTTGAGTACATCGTCCACATTCTCCTTGTGTTCCATAAAGAGCGATATCTTCCAACTCGTGTTCGAGTTCACAGCATTTACCTGCGGGGCGAAGCAATCTGCTACACTGTTCTCTCAGCAAATATTCTATTTTCATTTAGCTGTGCATAGCTCTCTACCTAATAAATAAGGTGATCTGGAACCCAAGTCCATAACATAAGCCGACGTAGCTAATAAAGGATAACCCAATAAATATTCTGCAAAATGCAAAAAATTTAATGAATCACAAGTGAGAAACAACTGGTCAAGATCTTTTCGAATAATAAAAGAATCCGAACAGTTCAACTGCAGAAACGCTACACATACAAACTAAGCAGGTGACAAAAATTTATAAAGTGTAAGGAAAATACTAACAATGTGAATTTGAAGTCAAGGCAATTCTCCTTGTTCAAATAACTAAGAGGACGGTTGCCACTGTGTAATGGGGGATTCAATGACAGCTTACCTTTGTTTCACAATTTATTGGGGTAAAGCATTAGACAGCAAGGTGCACAAATGCATAATTGCACAGTACTTTGTTGGTGTCCCATATAAGCTGAACCCCTTTACAACAGACATGCACTAGGGAGTAGTTTTTGTCTCAGAGGTCCCTTATAAGCAGGGTACCAAGTTTACATTTTCTACCCAAACCTTCTTTCGGCACACGCATCCTATGGCTAAAATACACAAAAAAGAAGGGTACACCATGTCGCAAAAGCATTTCCTTGATGGACCACCACACTGGACCACACATCGTAACTTTCTTATATTTATTTACTGCTGAAATAGCTGTAAATCTTGGTCTGCTTCATGGCTGCATTGATGCTGTCCAGCACAGCCTCTTCCAGCTTGAAAATCAGACGAAGAGCCTCATGGCCAATGTGCCAAAGCTGTATACGTTGCCAAACTATGTTTGCAGTGACTGCAAAGTGCGATCGCGATGTGACGTAGCACTGCAACTAGCAATTCGCAACTAAGCTATGTGTCTAGTAACACTGTGTCACATGAAATCACTGTGTCACAGTAACATGAAATCGTAAAAGTAACCAGCTTATCACCAAGGTGCTAGAAGTGGCCAAAACTATAAAACATCATCAGCAAAAATATTCCTCAGAAATTTATGCTTGTTTGACAAAGGGTAACAGTGGCTGTGAGTAACAGGTCTGTGAATGTCGCTACGCAGATGAAAAATAAATTAAAAGCAAACGAGGCATTTCTGAGTGGAGCTGAAACTGGTTGAATAGCAAACAGAGCAGTTTATTGTCCTCGCCAGAGCAGAAACACTTCTGTTTTTATGTCATTTGTTTTGGTCTTGGCTTGGCTATGTCTCGCTTTCTAGGCACACTTGTTTATGTCAGTGGCACCAGCTGAGCACTTCCTTTGCATTTACCAGGTTACCAGGTAGATTTGCCGCTCATACTGAAATGCAACATAGTAGAAAATTTTCGCTATATTCTTCAGACTAGTGGACACAACACCTACGGTAATTCGTGATAGGAAGCTCCACTAATTGGAGAACCCAACGCGGTCCCAATATGCTCACTCAAATGCTCGCATATGCAACCGCACTTGTGCTCTTCGTGGCAAGCCTGAAGAGCTTCTCTTCATGCATTCCCACTGCAGGGGCTCCTTTTAGTCACTGCATAGCTGATTGACCAGCTCTTTGTTTGCTGAAGTTATAATTAATAATGACGGCACAGGTGTGTCTCCTTTCGTTTTCACTGTAACTGCAATTGAGCCTGGCGATGAATGATGCCGCGTCTAACGTCTGTTACATGCAAGTCTGAGTACCAAACTTTAAAGCTAATTTGTCCTTTATAGCAAATTGTCTTCTACATCCAACGTCTGTTAAAAAAGAGGTCGAATTAATGAAAGTCATAGGACGGCCAACCATTTGGATGAATGGTGTCTCTTATACCAGATTGTCTGTTATATCAGTGTCTCATATAACGGGGTACAGCTGTATACACTCATTACTCTACTCGCACTCCTCTCCAGTCCACACCTCAATGTGCATGGCACCATCACCCTGTGCCTCTCCATAAATGACTCGTTTCTCAGCACTGGCCACAGATGCAGCTTACTTCTGCTCTTTCTCCTCCTCCTGTGGTAAACACTCTCCAGGTAGCCCCCTGTGTAACATCATTGTGATCCATGCAGCCTGGAGTGGGCAACATTAAACAATTACTCTTTTTTTTCTTGCCCACACTAATTTATGTAACCAACTACCTAGCTTATTGTGCCTTGCATGGTGCAGGCTGGGCAATGTTATTTCTGCTTCTTTTTTCTTGCCGCACTAATCATGTAACCACCTACCTTTGAGCAGGACATTTCACTTTTTTTTTCCCACTCCTGATCCAATTTATTTTATTTATATACATACTGCAGCCTCTTTATGGGGCTATTGCAGGAGTGGGTTAAATGAATCTATTGTAAGCTTCGTACAAAAACAAGTAAACAATAAAAACTAAATTGAGATGAAGTAAGGCAGAGGACAAAAAAAAAAAAAAAAAAGCAGCAACACAATGATGCAGTACCGAAAAGTGAATGCTCCAACACACTAACACCAACGAAATACATAAAATCAGGTGGGGATTAATTTCTAACAGGAAATTGTTTAAAGGCAGTGACATAACTGTTCCAGGGATTAAGTTCCAGTATTCAATAGTGCACAGAAAGAAACTGTATTTGAAATTGTCAGCGCGAGCAAAGTAAGGCTTGAGGGATACGCCACCGCCAGCGGGCTCCTGGTCATAAAAAGGAACAGTCACGGAAGGGCAAAGCAACTTCCAGAGTTTGCAATTTAATGTTAAGGTTATGGTGACTCCCACTTGACCGGGAATATCTCAAGGAATATAGATAGGATGTGAAACATAAATCTCTGCAACCAAACACTGGGTATGCACTTCTTCACCATCTTCTTACACTGGTTATGCATGGTCTCCCTGCTGCACAAAAACCATCATCCTCCTATGGTAGCCAACTGCTAGGTGGCTCGCGTGGCAACCTAGTGCTTTCACCAGACCCTCCTCATTTCATGGTAACCACTCTCCAGGTGGCAGCCATCCAATGACTGTGCATTCCTCTGATCTCCCCAAACTCTCCACTTGCCATGGCAACGCTCCTTTTAGAGCGCAGCTCTTAGGCATAGATTCCAGGACTGCATGTCATCAGTATTGTAACTAGCTACCGTCTGGCCAGCTACCCATAGCAACCCCTGTCCAATTGCAAATTCCTATGCTCTCGCCATACCCTTCTCTCTCCACAGTAATGACCCACCAGTTACGCATTCCCCACTCTCACAATACTCTCAGTATTCCACTAATCCTCCTCCCCTTCCTTCCATAGCAGCCAACATTATGATGTTTGCCAAGGCGACCACCTTCGAGTTACACTAACACTACAGCAACTTGGAGCCCAGGAAACAGGTACTCAACAGCTGTCGCTATGAAACTTACTATGAACCCTTCATCATATTTAACAATTATAAGTCAAACACAACTGAAACCTACCTGAAAAAAGATTCCTCCAGACCCTCTCACCATAAGCACTGTCTTGCCTTATCACCTATATTTGCCCGAACTAATATGTACAAATTCTCGTTTTTTCCACGAACAATCGCAGACTGGAACGCCCTACCAATTGACTCGCCGTTTTTATCACCTCCCAATTAAGTGTCATATGTTCTACTGTGCATTGTATTCTTTGTGTTATCAGTTCATCGCTGTGTAAAATTCTTTGTTTTGTTTTCTAACTACATGACATCTAATGTAAACGACCTCTCCTGCTTGGGCATATAATATGCCTGCAGTATTTCTTAAATAAATAAATAAAATAAATGACCACCATTTATCTCTGTCCGCAATATCTGTTGTAAGTTTCCATTTTTTTCCACAGACCATGACCACAGAATGAGACCACCATATCATCATTGCACCATGAGAGATAGCCAACTACTGGTGTCTTTTTGCAATTACTGCTTTTTCATACTTTTGCTAACTTGTATGCCCACTCTGCTTGCACCCATGTGTCTGCATCATGTTATTAATATATAAATTAAATTGCCACCCAACCAAAGTTTTGCACAAAATTGCTCTTCTTGCTATACATTCACCGCAATATGCATGACAAACAAAATATAAAGATATCACTGAGGCAACAAAATAACTGCAAGAAAATTATTATTATCCAAAAACACAGGCAATACGAAAATAACAGGTGTCCCATCTCTTGCCTCTTTGCAGCCTGGGTTGTCGGGCAGCTCTTGGTTACTAGCATGGAGTGGTTGGCCTGCATTCACCGGGGTCAGCACCACTTTGTCTCCAACCACCACCTAAACGTCAAAAGAGAATGTACAATTGACATGCACCCTATACTTCCACATCCATCTTTCACTCAATTGGCATTGCACAAGTAATTGAAATAAAAAAGCAGATCAAGTTGCACAGCTGACAGAAAAAGAAAACGAACTAACCTATCAAAGTGACATGATGGTCCAAGAGAGCTGAAATCTGCTTATATAAACAGTACAAACAACAATAGCAATAATGGTAAAAATTATTCACCTAACACTGACAAGTCCAATTCTACACAAAATATATATGTTTGAAAAAAAAATAAAAATAAAAAATAAATTAAATGAGTAAAAGAAAGAAAGATGCTTGGACATCGGATTACTTCCTTTGTGATACATGACAATGACCACAGTGCATTACGTCAGTTGCACAAAGAAAAATGTGCTTTTAAATGAAATCTTCACCCAAATTTTATCACTTAATACTGTAGCACAGCTTTTTTATTTTTTTTTTTTTTCAGAGTTGCATCATTAAATTCCAGTGACCACATTTTCGAAGTGCTTCTCTTCACCACTTTCTAAGAAAGATGAAATTCCTTATTGAAATGAACGTTTTTGCAATCAAGTGAAATTCAGCATAGCAAACCATTAATCCCCCTTTACAACCTCTCAGCCTAATGAGTAAAAGGTATAAAAACTTGAAGACATGAGTATCGTAAAAATTTAATGCAATGACACTGCTGCATTCACATTATGCATTACTACTAAATAACGGTCTCAATTTGTTGCTAATCATTAGGCATCGTTAGCACAGTAGCACAAATTAGTGGTATAGTGCTACTTATAGAGACTGTTTAGTAGTGTTAATTAGTGGTAAATAATTTTGTTGTCATGTGATGTGCACCTGCTTCTATACTAGGAAATGAGACAACTGCATAAGACCTCTACACTGACCAGATGAGATTTCTAAAATATTATGCTGAACAAATGCTCCTCAGTGATGTAGAGGTAGTGCACCCAGCTTACAACACAAAGGACGGCAGTTCAATTCCTCTTGACAACCTTTTTTTTTTTTTTACAGCTAAAGTGCTTCTCTTTTTCACAGGCACTTTATAATGTTTGCCTGTGTTTGGTTAAAGTTGCGACCTTGACCCTGTGAATGACTTCGCAACCTTGCAAGGCGACAACCTGCCAGAGCACCTGCTGACTCAGCCATGTCACACGGGCATATGATGTCACACCCCCTAGATCCCACAGTGCTCAGCCATGTCACCTAAAAACTGCCACAGCATCTGCCAACTTGGCTGCGAAACCCCCTCATAGATGAAGAGGTTGACAACCCCACAAGGTTACGAAACCTGGGCAAGCGCTGACTAATCGAAGGGTGCCACAACGCCGCGCCTTTCTCAAACAATCAAAGGTTTTCGTGACAGATGTAGGACGCCATCTGCATTTCGTCGGGACTCTAATGCTGTCGCTATAATATTGTATGACAGGACTCAAATAGAAATAGCTTCAGATCAAATACTAAAGATGTGCACTTAAAATTAATGCAGCGGAAAATTTTAGCAGTGCTCAAAACGTCTCTGCTCTGGCTAGAGTAAGTAAACACCCTACTGCACTTGGGCAGAGGAACTAAATATGAACTTAAAATAAAAAACACGGTTAACAGAATTTGTTTATACGACTATCTTGGGGTTTGTTAGCTTTTCTTCTGCAAGTAACGGAAGCAGCAGAGCCCTCAAGTAGACAAATAAACACAACAGAAAAGCCCTGCACAGCAAGTTTGAAAATGCAGAAGGAGCTATGTACTGCCAATGGAGAGAACATCACAAAGTTAAAAAGACCATTTCTGGCAAAAGCCTTACAAAAATTATTAGAACACAGGGTAAGCCAAAACTAAAGACACCACAGTACTGAAACACACTAATCAAGCCTCAGCATTCCGTTACATGCAAGTATAATAAGCATAGGCGTTCGTTGCTTTGCCTGTAAAAATGAAAAATACAATGAGCCGGAATATAACAAACTTTAAATATGTGCAAATAGTATTTTTCCAAATCAAATCGAATAAAATAGTCTTACTCCAATACCAAATCAAATATTAATAGTTTACTTGCTAACCAGATTGGATATGAATTGCATATGGATTAAATATTTGTATGATTGTTTGCTGCATGTAACAATATATGTGTAGCTATGTGTAGGTATCCATAAAAATTAATGTATTCATGAAACAGTGAAGAGCTAGAAGCGTTGTAACTCATGGAGATAAAGCTGTAGCTGCAAAAAGATTCAACAATGATCTCGACCATGAGACACCTGGCACCAAGTGAGTACATTAACCTGTGATTGTCATTCCACACTCCTCAGAAAATTGCTTTTTGCTACTGATGATGACGATGAACAAAACTAGCGTCACATCTCAGCTGGTGTTAAAGTTATGAGCCATGGCCTCTGATTGCAGGCATTAAGGCAGTGTTTGCTGGACCTGGCTAAGCCCTGCCATATTGTCCTGTATTGAAGACCATATGTTAAGCCATTCTCAATGCCACCATAAAAATATCACGCCATGGCATGGTATGCACAAATCAATCACAGCAGCACTCTCTGCGACATTGTGGAGGCCTTGTTTTTGCGAGAGTCATCGAAGAAAACTATGGCATACCGAATTTAACTTTTATGTCTGTTATTAGAAAATTATCAAAATACATGAGATAATATTCGATTTCTTTTTAATATTTTCCCACCATACACTACTAAATTCGGTGAGCAAACCGAATAGGAGGACACCTAAATGTTTGATATTCACATACCCATATTCTTCAAAGGCACAGACAATCGCACTGCACTGATCTGCACAGGCAGACCCATTACATCGTCATCTGTTTTGTCTAGGAAAATGTTTAGGGAAGTTAAACCAGAGATAAACCCCAGAACCACAACAAGCTGTGCTGTGTACCCTCATTACTTCAGCTCCTCCTTTCTGCAACGTCACTGTTCTATAAGCCACAAGACCAAATAGTGACAACCAGTCTTCCAAGCTGAAACTAATACTACTGCAGCCCATATATTCCTCTATGCCGCCATCACTGACGAATATTTGTTTATTTCTACTTCTATTCCTGCTATGTCAACTCTAGATGACAACAATTATTATATTATGCATTCTTATTTTTGTGTATTAATATTTAAGTCGTGCCGCAATGATCCTTTACTTGCAGTTGAGTTGACACGCTTATCCTCTATGCGTAACTCATCTTGTATAGTATTTGCTGATGTAATACCTTGTTCTTGTTCAATGCCCCCCATTGCCTTACTAACCCTTTATGATGTCTAAATAAATAAAATTAAATTTACCACAGGAATCGATGGTGTTACTTCATTCCCTCTACTACATATAGAGTGAGATGTGGCGACACTAGCATGCAAAAAAAAGTTGTCATAACAGAGAAATAGAGCAGCTCATTCTCCTACACAGCTGAGTTATTTTATACTGTTGAAGCTTACAACCCTGATAAATAGCATTGTGTCATTTCTTGTTGCCGGTGTTACAAGCACTACACTGCCTACTCTAACTATGTTTATCTTCTCGCTGAATAACTGAGTCCAGCAGTGACTACAGGTGTGGCTACACTGTTTGCAATATTGCAGTTTGCAGTTGTCTACACATAGTTGTCAGCACCAATGTAGTCAAAATGGAGTAACAGAATAATACAAGTACCATACAAAATGCAATGAACATCACTTAACATCATTCCAGTTCACAAGGGAAGCAGAATGCACAATGAGTTAGTCCTTTCTAATTATAATACTACATGGCTCCTAGGTGGAAAGGATGAAACAAGAATGAAGAGGCAGATATTGTTAGTGGTTGTTCCCCTTTCCTCAACCCCACTGATGCCATATCAAATATTGAAATCTTTGTAGACTGTTTTTCGAAAGAACACTTTAACCAATTCAGGATAGCCTACCTACACATCCCAACCGTTCCCACGTATCTTCTGCAGCAAGTCACAGAATGGCCAACTGTTAAAATCGCTTACACTGTCGCCGGTCGAACGCAGCTTGTAGAAGGGTACAACATAGAACCAGGAGCCTTCATTGCCATTCGCATCCAGGGAGACGCGCATGGCATTCTTTTCAAGCAGTGCAGGTAGCCGCTTGTTGACGGTCAGGTACTTGTTGCTCTTAACATGTAGCAGCTGCACCACTCCGCCATACTGCACCACCTCTCCGACCAGCTTGCGCTTTTCACTCTCATTCTGCTTCTTCTCCAGCTCGGCAGCATGCTACAGTCACACCAAATGAGTTACCACAGTTCAACATAATGATCAAGGCACTAAGCGGAGAAACGCACTACCATGCTCAGTTTTCAAGCACCAAATAAACTTGGCTGAATTCATTTTTCCATCTCACTTAACACTTAATGATTGTGCCTATGAATGAACATAAAGCATAGTCAGAATATAATTTGATATTATCTGAACTTCTGAGATCTATTAAAGAGGAGGCTATTTTCCACGCTGCACTCATCTCGTGTAAACGGCATTTGTGCATTCTTCTCTTCTATCCAACCAGGCAGCAAAAGACAACTGTGTTCCACGGTATCTGTGACAAATTGCTATTTCTAAAGTGACTTTTTATATAAATATTATTGATAGCAGCAAGCACTCATGTTGTAACTGCACTAGTAGAGATGAAAAAAACTGCAGCATAATAGCCATAATGAACCGCACATCACTTACAAGAGGATAATAACTGTTTCCTGACAACTCCACTCACACAGTCTGAGCAAAATGGTTCATCTATGAGTTGGGCCATAAAGCATAGGAAATGGAGGACAAAATGGCATGTAACACACTGATCACCAGAAACAATACAGATGCAGTTCTGTGCATAAAAAGTAAAAAAAAAAATGCATCAGGATCAGAGGGGAAACAAATAAATAGAAAGTGTTGGTGGCGGTGGTGGTAGCAGTAGTAGTAGTAGTAGTAGTAGTAGTAGTAGTAGTAGTAGTAGTAGTAGTAGTAGTAGTAGTAGTAGTAGTAGTAGTAGTAGCAGCCTTTTGTTTCGCCAAAAATTATAGACCGAGCCACAAGTAGGAAAAATGTTTGTAGAAAGGCGACTATGAAAAAATGAATAGAAATTATGATTTTGCTCCGTTAAATTGCACTAAAACCCTGGCAGCTTAATAATGCAAGAGCGTTTGTGGCATAACTTAAATGCAGTATTAACAGCCACCTACTACAATCGATTACATCATTTAACTAGAGTGAATTGGTACTGAATTAAATATAAACCGTCTAACACCTGCCACGGCTGGGAGGAGGCAAAGTGGAGGAAAGAAAATTTTAAAGCGGACCTTTGAGATAAAGGATCTTAGAGATAATGGGTATTCGTGATACAACGGAGGTTCAATGCTTTCGCATCAACAACATGTAAGGTATGTATGTACTTTAAGAATCTTCAGTAAGTGTTTTTTTTTTTTTTTTTTTTTTTTTTGCCAATATCTGGGATGTATCGTTACAGACGAAGTATCAGAAAAGAAACCACAGCTCACATGCAGTTTTTTCAACAGCACGGCATCTGTTGCGCTGGAAGCACTCTGCTTGGCTGCTTTCCAGAACTGCTTCTGGGCCGAATACCGGTTCATGGGACACATCTTGAAGAGGCAGTCTGAAAGGACCGAAAAATGTTGCTTTCAAGTTTACTAAAAAACTGCGCGAGAGATTTTAGGATTTATATTCGTTTTATGGCAAACATCTTTTTGCTCTAACCTCTAAATTTTTTTGGCGGGTTGGCGAGATCACCAGCCTCCGGTTGCACGACGCACCGGTCATCGACGAGGCTGCAAAAAAGTGGGATAGCGTTTGCTAATCAATCAAAACACTTCTATCAGTTGCGGAACCGCATATGAGGCACGAAAGCTCACCCCAGCGTGCACAGGAAACCGGAGACGGTGCCCTCGGCGTAGAGGGAAACAATGTCTCCGATATGTAGTAGACTCGACGTGCCGATCATGTCGCACATTTTCAGGGTATTTGCCTGTGCGCTGCACAAGTGAGTAAGCAGTTGATTCAAGCCTTGGCGGCTTGGTCTCTGCTTTTTTTCGCTGAACGGGCTACATCAAGGCCAACAACAAGCGGGCGTTGCCGAACTCTACGACGTCCCGAAGAGGGCTTTCGCTTCTACTGCTGTCCTCAGCGAATTATCCGACGTTAAGAACCAGCAAGTATGCTCTGGAGAACCAGAGCCACACCTCCCATCGACACTTCGTACGGCTTTGGACGAGCAAGGGTGAACAGAAGGAAGAGAGAGCAGGCTATGCACAGGAATCCAAGTCACAGCCACGGCATATCTACGACAACAAAATCCAGATGGACACGCGGTTTGGTTTTTGTGGAAGGCTAGCACTCCTTTTGACGTCTCACTGATGGAGATGCCAGGCCGACACAGCAGGCCCGTAAATCTTCCGCAGCTGAACTCGAGCTCAAACACGCTTAACTTGGTTTGGCTACTTTTGGCTACTTTTGACTGCTTTAAATCTCACCGCCAATTGCTTGTTTTTGCGTTCTGCCGGTTTTGTTTAGAACGCTAATTAAATCTAGCTTCTTCTTCTCTAGAGTTGAGAAAGCAGCCTAAAGTAATTAATGCGCTACTGTATGAAGGTAATGCGCTACTATTCTTTACAACCAGTGTAGCGGCAGCGGGGCAGCGGTGCTTTCTAGTTTCGTGTCGTGAGTCGTGCTATTGTCGTGCTGCTGATCGTACGGTTGCTAGCAGAGTTATAGTGTTATAGTGTTCTAGCTGAGTGCAGAGTGCTTGTTTCTGTGCCTCTGTTTTGGTATTTGCACAATGCCTCTTCCACCAGCTCTTCTAGCCAGGTTGAAGAAGCGGGGGATTGTGAAAGCCGCCGATGCTGAGCCTTCAGCAGGTGAGCGACCGGTGATTTTCGATTCGCTTCAGCTGCTCCGAGTTTCACAACGAACTAAATCGGTATTTCATGTCATGTGTCATAAAAAACTGAGTAGCATGATAGTCCGACAGTAATCTTCATTTGAGAGACCGGAAAGCGTGGCGTGATATGGTCCATAGGGTCACGAAGAGTCGGACACGACTGAACTGAACTGAACGTGGAAATAGATCGTCGTGATGTGCTCTTTTTGTTTTGTTTTTTCCGTGACGCAGTGAACAAGCTCTGATTTTCCCACAGTTCCGCGTTGATACCGTTGTTTTTAAATGTAGGTCTACAGTTTTGAAAATTGTAGGCCCAACCTTGCTACTGCCGAGAACAGAGTGAATGTTAGCTTTATGGCCTGAAGCAGAAACTGAAGTTGGAGCTTCGTAATTTGTCTCTCTCGGCATTTTGTTTTATATGTTGTTTTGATGTCGATTTTAATTGTCGAACAAATATTTTTTGGTCCTGCCATGTTCTGACTAAAATCTTAGCCGGAAAATTTGCCTCACGTGAGCATGGTTGAGCTTCACGTCCTGTGCATGTCTATCCCTTAGCGAGTTTTTGTTTTCTTTTTTTATGGTATCTACAGATCTTGCTGCCGACATAAACTATGGGACAGCTGATGTTTCAGTTTATAAAGGCTGCAAGGAGCCGTTAGGTACACTGATGTCACTCAGCGCACATTGTCATGTATTTCTCACACATTTCTTGCGGCATAATAGCTTTATTGACTAATTGTAGTTAACTAGTTTGTAGCAGCTTTTTGCTCACTTACCATGCTACCATGAAATTGTATTGGATTGTCTGTCGACATAGCTGACCAGCCTGAGGAAGAGGTCATTGCCGAGGACTATGACGACATCATCCGGCCAGCGGGTGGTGGCGAGGTGCGAGTGGGTGGACCTGTTCCTGGGTGTCCAAACAAGTGGAACCTATACCATGAGTGCAGCGCATTCTGCCACCAGCACTGGGGTGCTGGCAAGCTGAAGGAGTCACCACGCACAGAGCGCAAGCGTTTGCATATGCTGCGCAAATACCCCCTGCCGGAGGGTTGGAGTGAGCTCTACGATCCTGGGACGTGCGTACAAGCGTACTGCCTTGAACTTGGGAATATGCGTAAATTCTATTTTTGCAGCTACAAGCTAGATAACTTATCTGCAGTTTTACGCATTTCTAGAATTGTCATGTTTTATATCATATCTTCATTTTGCCTTGTCATCAAATAATTGTCCCAATAAGGAAGAATGCAGTCAGGGTTGCCGTTGGGCAGATTTCAAAAAGAGCCAAAACTGAAGCTAAAAGTAGCCATACCATTTAAACTCGGCGCGCCCTAAATTAGTGGCCAAGTAAAGCAGAACCACACTTATGAATATAGTCCTTTTATGAACATTAAATATTAAAATAACATGCCACAACTCTTGAAGATAAATAATTAAGTATCTAACTATTCAGTGCACGTAGCTTACCTAGAGTAAATTGTCGTCTTGCCAGGGTAATTTGGGCACATTCTACGTAACAACTCAGTAGGAACGTTAAAAGGACTACAGACACCAAATTTTGGTGACATTTTTCTTCTTGTTAATGATGCGTAAGTCATTCCTGTATATCAATCCACAAGCAGTTTCATAATTTATAATTGAATTTTCTTTTTTTAGTGGTTTCGGTTTCGACATCCGAGAGATGGCTGTGCCGTCACAATCACATCTTGATAAGCGGCATGAAAAAACAGCAATAATATCGCTTTTTCTTCACTTGTAGTGGTTTCTGTTTTTGAGGCAGGATGGCTTTATCATTGTAGTGAATTCAAATCACAGCAATGATTTTATTGCTGTATTTTCATCCCTCGCGTTACCTAGACTTGACTGTGACGTCACAGCCATCGCTCGGCTGTTGAAGCCGAAACCGAAACAAGTGAGAAAAGAAATTCGATTATAAATTATTCAGCAGTCGTAGGCGATTGCGAAGTGGTGATCAGTGTACAGTAATGCCCTAGGCATATTACAAATGATAAAACACACAAACCTAAAAATTAGGTGCCTATAGTCCTTTAGAGGTCGATGCTGTTGCCCTTCAAGTCGTAGACTAAACTTGATTGGCAGAATCACCCTAGCTCAATTTTGTTACAGATGTTTGTTTTTGTCATGTTGACAAAAAAGAATACGCGCTCTGCATCCGGCTTAGACATTAGAAAGGACAGAATTTCCAATGTTCCTTGCACCAGGTGCGGGAAATGGCATGCGACACAAGTGTCCTTGTCAGATGCCGCTGCGTGCCATACAGTTGAACATGATGCGTAATCATGTTCACTGCTAACTTTTTGCAGCTGTTGTATTTCTGACTCTAGCTCGATGGAGGAACATCCAAAAGAAAACAGCGGAAGCTCATTATGCATTTAAGGCTCTTTGTGCTTTTTATGCAATCAGGATTGATGGCATATGAATTGCAGAGGAGGCATTAGGAATCCGCTGCATCGCCATTTGCCTCAAGAACTGGAAACAGCGCTCTCTCATGGCCCTTTGCTCATAAACTGGGACTAGTAAAATCTTCTGCATCGTCTGCACAGGCATGGCCACGGCGTGCGCCAAGAAAACCTAGAGTCTGCACCTCCGCGCAGACAGCGCATGCATAGGGCCAGCACCACAGCAAACATTGCAAATAAGTAGTCTTTTTACTTGCTATTGTATCTAAAATTACAAAAACGTGGATAGTAAATGCGAAATAATAGAACTTCAAAGTAGCCAAAACGTAGCCAAGGAGCCAAAGTGAAATTTTCACCGCCAGATTGGGTCATAAAGTAGCCAATTTGGCGCAAAGTAGCCACCAACGGCAACCCTGAATGCAGTGAAAACATGACAACTAAATGTACAGAATAGACACTGACAACTTTTCATGTCTGCTTCCTTCTGATATCCTCGTTAGTACTTTTCACTCCCAGCCGTTTTTTTATTAAATATTAGGACAAGCATGCATGTTAACTAGCTTTGCAATGCTATAATTGAGCCTCCTATTTGGTTCAATTAGTAATCGATTCTGCATTGCTGGGCTAAGTTGCATGCAAAAATTTCTTTTCTTTATTTCTTTTTTTCTTACATACAGCAACATGTAGTACAGGGAGGAAGGCCTGCTTAACCCATTGGCTTCCAGCCCATTGGAGCCGCCGGCGATCTGCCAGCCACTCAGCAACTTGGAGAAAGCACTTTTTTGACAATTTTTCAGAGATGGCAGCATGATTCAAATCTATACTTTTCTTTTCTGTATATCTTTTCCACTAAATGGAGATGCTTTTTTTTTTTTTTTTTCCCCAAGGCAGTAAGTCCATGTTCTCATTTTGTGTCAGTCATGGGGCCATGGAGATATATGGTGGTCTGACAGCAAAAGAAATTCTTGAATTTGTATTTGACAGTGATACTTATCTGAGTTGATAAGGATGCTCTTTTCCACAATGAGAAATAGCAGAATGTGGACAGTGACAGTGATAATGAATAAAACTGATTTTCAGCAAAATATAGGTTATTCCTTTTATACTTCACATGCCTGTATGTTTCAAGACATTTTTTATTTCCGAATATTTTTCAGTTTATTGAAGGAGTAGGTAACTGTGAAGAAAATAAAGCAAAGTTTGTTTTCTGTCTCAAAATTTGGTGGTTTTTGTACCACGCAGCATGCGGTCAAAGCAAAGAAATTTGTGCGCAGAAGCCAAGCAGTTAACAAGAGAGCTGCCGAGAGAAGGATGAGCTTGATTTCAGGTGAAGGGAACTTTGTCTCCTCCCCACTTCCACCTCCTGAGCCAAAAGGAAGCTCTTTTATTTAAAGTTACTGATTTGGGCTATGTGAGTGTCACATGCAGGAACATATCATTTGTAGACATGGTAATAAGACCTGCCAGCCATTTTCAATAAAGGTTATGTACTGGTCGCATGCTAGTATAAGCTGCAGTAAGGTGACTATGACTATTCACCATCATATTTCCTCGGACATAGCTGGATAGTGCGTAGATACTAGCATGCCTGTCCTGGAGTTGAAATCTCCAGAGTGGCTCTTGGGTAGTAGTAGTAGTAGTAGTAGTAGTAGTAGTAGTAGTAGTAGTAGTAGTAGTAGTAGTAGTAGTAGTAGTAGTAGTAGTAGTAGTAGTAGTAGTAGTAGTAGTAGTAGTAGTAGTAGTAGTAGTAGTAGTAGTAGTAGTAGTAGTAGTAGTAGTAGTAGTAGTAGTAGTAGTAGTAGTAGTAGTAGTAGTAGTAGTAGTAGTAGTAGTAGTAGTAGTAGTAGTAGTAGTAGTAGTAGTAGTAGTAGTAGTAGTAGTAGTAGTAGTAGTAGTAGTAGTAGTAGTAGTAGTAGTAGTAGTAGTAGTAGTAGTAGTAGTAGTAGTAGTAGTAGTAGTAGTAGTAGTAGTAGTAGTAGTAGTAGTAGTAGTAGTAGTAGTAGTAGTAGTAGTAGTAGTAGTAGTAGTAGTAGTAGTAGTAGTAGTAGTAGTAGTAGTAGTAGTAGTAGTAGTAGTAGTAGTAGTAGTAGTAGTAGTAGTAGTAGTAGTAGTAGTAGTAGTAGTAGTAGTAGTAGTAGTAGTAGTAGTAGTAGTAGTAGTAGTAGTAGTAGTAGTAGTAGTAGTAGTAGTAGTAGTAGTAGTAGTAGTAGTAGTAGTAGTAGTAGTAGTAGTAGTAGTAGTAGTAGTAGTAGTAGTAGTAGTAGTAGTAGTAGTAGTAGTAGTAGTAGTAGTAGTAGTAGTAGTAGTAGTAGTAGTAGTAGTAGTAGTAGTAGTAGTAGTAGTAGTAGTAGTAGTAGTAGTAGTAGTAGTAGTAGTAGTAGTAGTAGTAGTAGTAGTAGTAGTAGTAGTAGTAGTAGTAGTAGTAGTAGTAGTAGTAGTAGTAGTAGTAGTAGTAGTAGTAGTAGTAGTAGTAGTAGTAGTAGTAGTAGTAGTAGTAGTAGTAGTAGTAGTAGTAGTAGTAGTAGTAGTAGTAGTAGTAGTAGTAGTAGTAGTAGTAGTAGTAGTAGTAGTAGTAGTAGTAGTAGTAGTAGTAGTAGTAGTAGTAGTAGTAGTAGTAGTAGTAGTAGTAGTAGTAGTAGTAGTAGTAGTAGTAGTAGTAGTAGTAGTAGTAGTAGTAGTAGTAGTAGTAGTAGTAGTAGTAGTAGTAGTAGTAGTAGTAGTAGTAGTAGTAGTAGTAGTAGTAGTAGTAGTAGTAGTAGTAGTAGTAGTAGTAGTAGTAGTAGTAGTAGTAGTAGTAGTAGTAGTAGTAGTAGTAGTAGTAGTAGTAGTAGTAGTAGTAGTAGTAGTAGTAGTAGTAGTAGTAGTAGTAGTAGTAGTAGTAGTAGTAGTAGTAGTAGTAGTAGTAGTAGTAGTAGTAGTAGTAGTAGTAGTAGTAGTAGTAGTAGTAGTAGTAGTAGTAGTAGTAGTAGTAGTAGTAGTAGTAGTAGTAGTAGTAGTAGTAGTAGTAGTAGTAGTAGTAGTAGTAGTAGTAGTAGTAGTAGTAGTAGTAGTAGTAGTAGTAGTAGTAGTAGTAGTAGTAGTAGTAGTAGTAGTAGTAGTAGTAGTAGTAGTAGTAGTAGTAGTAGTAGTAGTAGTAGTAGTAGTAGTAGTAGTAGTAGTAGTAGTAGTAGTAGTAGTAGTAGTAGTAGTAGTAGTAGTAGTAGTAGTAGTAGTAGTAGTAGTAGTAGTAGTAGTAGTAGTAGTAGTAGTAGTAGTAGTAGTAGTAGTAGTAGTAGTAGTAGTAGTAGTAGTAGTAGTAGTAGTAGTAGTAGTAGTAGTAGTAGTAGTAGTAGTAGTAGTAGTAGTAGTAGTAGTAGTAGTAGTAGTAGTAGTAGTAGTAGTAGTAGTAGTAGTAGTAGTAGTAGTAGTAGTAGTAGTAGTAGTAGTAGTAGTAGTAGTAGTAGTAGTAGTAGTAGTAGTAGTAGTAGTAGTAGTAGTAGTAGTAGTAGTAGTAGTAGTAGTAGTAGTAGTAGTAGTAGTAGTAGTAGTAGTAGTAGTAGTAGTAGTAGTAGTAGTAGTAGTAGTAGTAGTAGTAGTAGTAGTAGTAGTAGTAGTAGTAGTAGTAGTAGTAAAACTTTATTCTGCAAAATGGGAAGGGGTTTAGGAGTTGGAGTTTTGAGCTGCAGGTGGTGTTCCTAGGAACAGGATCCCATTGATTCTAGCTGCCTCTTCAGCCCGTTCAACCAGCGCTAGCTGATCTTGCAGTTTAGGAGCTGGACAGAAGCTTCTCCACAGAAGAAGATGATGTCCCACTCGACTGACTGGTTTCTAATTTTGGGCTCTATCGGGCACGCCCGACAGCCCCATGTGGAGTCGTAGAGGGTAGCTATCTCTCCGCACCATACGCATTCTGGAGTGTATTGCGTAGGCCAAATCTTACTCTATATGTAGCGACTTGGGTATGAGTTTGTTTGTAGCCGTCTCCAGGTAGTTGCCTGATGTCTTGTGTCTTGTGGGGAAGCGGGTATTTACGGCATCCTAACTTCCAAAACATGGTGAGCTTTCCGTAGCTGTTAGGAGTAGTGTTGATTTCACCCTTGTCGCCGCTTGCTCGGTTTGTGTAACCTCGAACTATCGCGCCGACTTTAAGGTTTCCCTCCGCTCCTCCGTGCCCAGGTGCCCATACCACATTCTGCTTATTTTTGAGTTTTGTCGCCTCCCTGAGGAGGGTGCCGGCCTGCCTGCTTATCCTTCCCCTTAGGAAGCCTCTACATGTGGCCTGTGAGTCTGTTACTATTGTGTAGCTCTTGTTGTTTCTGTTTGCACATGTGCAGTGGGAGGCATTACTACTGGAGGCAAGGCAGTGAGGATGTCTCATGGATGCCACCTCGGCACCCGAGGGCAAAGATTTCGCTGCCTGCTGAAAAGCTCCGAGGTACGTTGGGTTTTTTTTTTTTTTTTTTTTTTTTTTTTTTTTTTTTTTCCAAAAACTCTTGCATCTGCTAAATGCTGGAGTGTACATTGTTTTTGTTTTTTTGTTGTCTTTTTTTTCGTCTCAGAGCTTATATCTGATGCTGATGATGGTCAAGACTTGGACAGTGCTGTAAGTAGCTGTTGTATCTTTGCATCCTCTTATAAAATTACTTGCAGACAATGAAGTAATGGTGCAACGTTAGTGTGGAAGGCTAAATCAACCAAAAAAAAAGTCATTTCTTGTTTTCAATGCTAGAAAATAATGCACAATGTGCGGAACTAACCCATGCAGCAGTGGGTGCCCAAGAGCACTCCAAGCCATTACGAAGTGGCATCAAACGCTGCCGTGCATACTAGTATTTGAATATGGCACATGCAAGCATTTGTTTGCTTGCTATTTTCATCCATTTTTATGCTCATACATATTCTCATATATATATATATATTTTTTTTTTTCTTTCACATGAAAAATGCGTGTTCTGTAAAATGTTGACATTCTGGCATATTTATTAGCAGAAACAAAACTTTTCTTCCCGCGGCACTTTTCTAAAACATTAAAGTCAATTTGGGGTTGCTTTGTTGCTTGATTTCTTTTTAGTAGGCATAGATTTCTAATTTATTCCTCCATGTAATTGTGCTTAATCTTGGCAAGAACTGTTATGAAGTGGATAGGGAAGATAAAGTTGCACAGCAAGCATTTTGTGAAGGAAGGTACGAGTGAGAAAGGGAAACGTCGTCATGATGTGGGTGCAACCTATCCTATAAGTGCAATCCTGAAGCATATTACCATGCAAGCAGTTTCCCAACTGCTGCTGTAAATGTGAAAGGTGGTTGATGGCCCTTTTTGCCAAGTGTTTGCATGAAGGGATGCAGACACCAATTAATAAATGAAACAGCTGAACTGCCATTGCTACCTGAAGCATTTTTGAGGGCAGCATTGTAAAAATTGCCATTTGTGGTGCTGCGACTTACTGCAGTAGTCGGAAGGAAGCATTACGTACTGTTTCAAAAACATTTTGCATCACACCAAGTGTTACAAAATTTCTCTCAACCTGCTTGGTAAGGAGCATACTGATAAAACACAGCAATGCAGCTCCCAAATCAATAAGAAACAATTAAGGAATAAGGAAAACCTTAAAGGACTATAGACACCCAATTTTAGGGTTCGTGTTTTATCATTTGAAATGATGCCTAGGACATTACTGTACACGGATCACCACGTCATGTTCGCCTACGACTGCTAAATGTTTTATAATCGAATTTCGTTTCTCACCTGTTTCGATTTCGGTTTCAACAACCGAGCAATGGCTGTGACGTCACAGTCAAATCTAGGTCACGCGAGGGATGAAAATACAGCGATATAATCATTGCTGTGTCATATGAATTCACTACAGTATCACCAGCCTGCCTCAAGAACAGAAATAATTATATCGATTTTTTCATGCCGCACATCAAAACATGATTGTGACGTCACAGCCATCTCTCGGATATCGAAACCGAAACTGGTGAGAAAAGAAAATTCAGTTTTAAATTATTTAGTGGTCGTAAGCGGAAACTACTGCAGATCAATATACAGTAATGACTTAACAAGAAGAAAAATGCCACCAAAATTTGGTGTCTGTAGTCCTTTAAGAAAGGTATAGAAAAGATGTGCAGAAAGCAAGAAAATGATTTTATTCTCCTGATGCCTGTTGACATAAATATGAAAACACAGCATTGCAGCTTTCTCAAAATGACATTTTTGAAAAAGTTTTAGCTTTAACATACCTGCTTTTAAAAACGGTTTATCCGACTATGCTGCAATTTTTCTCTATTATATTGTGATCCGTTGTCAATAGTCTGACCCTAAACATTAGTTAAAAAATTCAATATGTTCGAAGTTCTCTGTTACAGGTGGTGGTAACAGATATCGCTTTTTCTTCTGCATGGTACAAGTTGAGAGCAGTATATTTTAGGTTCATTTTAAAGCTGCTAGTGTGTAGAATTTGCATTTTAAGTTTAATGTGCATAATTTTGGTTGCTCCAGACATGGTGCATTTAATTCTGAATTGCCCAATTTTTGTCACTCAGGTACAAAAGGCAAAAACAACGCTGCAGTAAACAGTGTCCTAGGGCTGAAAGCATTTTTTTTTTTTTTTTTTTTTCAAAATATGCAGTAGTGTTTGAGATATAAAGCTGAAAGAAACAGTTGCCATTTACCCTACTATACCCCCCTCAAACAGTTTGTCAGAATATTATTCTGCTATAGATAGCAATGTGCTGGAAGTTATAATAAAGAGGTACACCTGCCTGTGCCAAGTAATGAGAGCAGAACTAGATTACCAGAAGTAAGTTGCTGAGAGAATAAGAGTGGGTTGTAAGAATGGATTGGAATAAAATGAGTTATCAAGAACACTGAAAATTATGACCAAAGCCTTGCCAATGGCCAGTATTCACTTGTGGGCTCATAGTGCAGGCTGATGAAAAAGCTCAGAAATTAGAATTTGCTGCTGATGGAAAAATTAAGGTCTACTTTAAGAGACAGAGAGAGTTAACATCAATGATACCCTAGCTGAAGTGAAGGGAATGGTCTGGTGTAAGACATAGCCTGAAGAAGAGGTAGCGCTGCAGAACCAAGGTGTTCAAAGTTATTTGTCATTGGCTGATGCTGTGAGGCTTGGAAGCACGTGTTACAATGGTTCTATAATTGTATGCAGTTCAAGGTGCAGCAGCAAATAAACTTCAAATGAGGCCCTCCAGCTAATGGTGTCGACTGCGATCGTCATGATGTTGCGGTCAATTCCATTAATAGGTGCGCTTGCTATTCACCTTGAGCATGGCACTAAGCACGTCATGATGTCACTGTGACATCATGAGAATCGGTTAACGGCATTGGCTGAATGGCTTCGTTTGTGGGGCATGCACTGCTACATTCTTAAGTTGCATCAGACTGTGGGAAGTCAGTTCAGTAAAGCGGCACAGCTGCTAAAAGCAAGCTGACGTCATGATGTTGGTTAGCCTACACTCGGCAGGATGTGATACTCATGAAATAAGTAGGAAAGTTACTGAACAGCAAGGAGTTCACTTGTGTAAGGTTTTAGGTATGAAAAATGGACAAGTGTGATAAAGCCCTTAAATAATTCTTAACAGATTTGAGTTTGGAAGCAGACACAGGAAATAAAGATAAATGTTTGCATTCCATGTGGAAATCTTACTGTAGTTGCTCTAGTATAGTGTATTCCTAGTGGCCATATTTTTTGTGTGTTTTTTAATTATTTTTATAGTGTTTTCAAAGCTGCTTTCGTAACGGGCATCATTCACTTTACCTTTTTAATAGGGCTCAGAAGAAGAGATGCTAGATGATGATGATGTCCCACTCCCACCTCGGCGCTCTCGCGAATCAGCAGGCTCAAGAGGGTTTTCCCATGGCCACTCAGACCGTCGTGGTGAGTGTTGGAAGCATTGTTACAGCCACTTTTCTAGCCCTCACAGAAGAAAGTGCTTGAAGTAATTTTTGTGGCTTGTTTGCACATGCACGTGTATATACGTCAGCTTTATATTTCCAGGTGACCGCATGCGCAGCAATGACCTTGATCCCATGGATCCAGCAGCATACTCGGATGTCCCTCGGTATGAGAACAACCGTCCACATTTTTCTTTGGTGCAGCTTGGTCATCATGGGCCCAACTGCAGTAATCTATGTTGTTACCTTGGTGTTTACATTATCATCACTCACTGTGGCCTTAGAAGACGAAAAGGCACTAAATAATGGAAGTATAAAACAGCAAGTGGGCACAAATGCACCACAGCAGCTAGTTTATTGAGAGTGTGCCTTTTTGTATCAACTGATCTATCTAGGCTTGCAAGCAGGGGCCCTGTGGGGGGCTTGCAGTATGTGTATCACTGTCACTGATCCATCCCAGGCGGATGGCAAGGCTTGTGGCAGCTGAGTGTACCGATCTTTCTGCACCAGAAGTTTCACAATCAGTTCCTGGCTCTTCATGAACGGTGCAGGCTTTTGTGACACACGGGGGTGGGGGGGGAAACAAGTAATGACCTCCAGCTTTCCGCAAAGACAGAGAAGCTGATGCCTTTGCAAAGCATGAATGAAATTTATGCGTGACACGCATTTGACATCAGCAAATCACTCTCTATGATTTTGCCTCTCTGCGAGGGAGAATACACAGTGCTGCCACTGCACCAGCAAACTTTAGCTTAGATTCCCTATTCAGAGTAGCGATGTGACTGACATTGGTGGTTGGTAGCTACAAAGGCATTGCAGTCATATGGACGGTTCCAAATGCTTGGCAGACTCCTATACAGCTCGTTTAGACCAAATTTTACAATTCGTAATGATTGGATACCTTGCAAGAAACGGGAAATCTTAAAAACAGCTATTTTTTCCCAATTATTGAAGGGTTTTGTTTTGTTTTTTTTTCCCCATGTACTTACATCTTTGGTTACATGAACTAGGTAGTAGGAATAGAACCAACACATATACAATAGAGTAGATATGGGCAAAATGGCTGCACACCCTCATGGGTTGGAAGGGAATGTATCTGGGACAAATCTCGGATATCATTGTGCCAATTCTTTTCTACATGCGGTCTTTTTTTTTTTTTTAATGCAGTCAATAGCAATATTTGCTCTAGCGCTCTTTTGTAATCGGTGAGCGCAAATAAATGTAGCCAAAAGTGAGCCTTTTGTGCATGTGCATTCAGTGGCAAGTGGTCCACGGGCCTGGAGAAAAGCAACGAAGCCAAGACAGGTGCTGACACAACTGCGAGTGGGCCACTCTACCAGATGCGTCCATACCCCAGTCCTGGAGCTGTCCTGCGCCTTAATGCTGGCAACCGTCGGCAGCAGTCTGATGATGAAGATGAGGACTGATTGACAGATTCATCAACATTTGCTTCTTAATCACCCTAGGCTGTGCATTGCATCTATGTCAAAAGTCAGAAATTCATGACATCTACATTATTTTCTGTCTGTGTTTGCCTAATTTTATCAATGTACTTGCAAAGGCTCTGAAAGTGTCATGTCCTGACTACAGTCAGGTACAACTTATGTCTGCAGTGACCACCACACTGAATTGTGCTGTGACAAATGCTGTTGATTGTTGAAGTTTTTCTTGTTACCTAACTGAGAAGCTAATCATCTGATGAAATTATTAATTCTCATGAATTTTGGTGCCCCAGGTTTGTTTCATTTATTCAGTCATCAAAACATATTTCATTTAGTGTTGTGATTGATCACTGGAGTAATACACGGTGACACAGAGCATGGCTCATCATTGCCAACTGCTGTCTCTTTTTTTAATCGTATCCTGTTATTAGTATGAAAACATGATTGACGTTATCAGCTGCAAACCATCGCGTATGTTAGTATTTATTGATAGCCGCATATTATGTAAGATAGCTGAAAATATGCTGAAAGGCTAGCCTGTTGAAAAGGCAGTGCAAAAGGTTTGGCATATTGGTAAATGTTCATGTTGGGGTTATATTTTTTCTCTTCTGTCCCCGATTGGCAAACAAGATCCCATTTCATCTCTTAATAAAAGCCCCGAGTCTAATGAGCTTGTATTAAGGATGAGGAAATGATCGAGTCACATGACTCAACAGCAAAAAAGAGCAAACGAAGTAAGGCACTCCCTGGTGGCTGTTATTTCTGAAGTTCTGTAGCAGAAAATGGTAAATGCCTTGTGAAAATCTAGGTCAGCTTCATTCAGTTCGCCCACATGCGACCTCAGTCGTTGGCAAGCTTTCGGACTGGGCTCCGCACCTCTCGCAACAGCCGCGGCAAAACAGAAGCACGCTCGAACGCGCACGCCGGAGCGCAACGAGGACCGCACACTGCGTCCAGGTTCTGCTTTATCACCGCGTCGCAGAGTCGGCATCACCACTGCGTCTTGACTCTGCGGGCGCCTAGCTCGCATAAAAATACACCGCGGCGTACATCCGGTGGAGGTCGTCGTTAAAAACGCGTGTTCGACCGAAGCAGAGCTGCTTTCGCGATCGAGGTCAACCAGCGGCGGACGAGTCCCGCGGGCGGTCGTCATGCTCGCCATGCTTCTCGCCTCCTCCCTGCTGGGGGCCGCAGCGTTGCCCGCGGAGTTGCCTTGGTCGCATGTGGGACCCGGCGTTTCCACAGAGGGCTGCGACCCGGCACCTGGCTCGACCGATCGCCTCTACTGGCTGCGCGACGGCCGGAGGCTTCCGTTGCCAGCGCCGGACCGGTTCTGGGAGCCCGGCGCCTACGTGTGCGTCCGCGAGGGCAATCGGACGGTCAGCCTACAAAAGGCCCTGCTCGTCGCCGAGGAGGATGGAGTGTGCTTTGCGGGTGACCAGACTGCGAGGAGCCGTCGCCGCCGCGTTGCGGATGGCGTCCGCGCGCGGGAGGCACCCTGGGTGGCACAGCTCTTGGTGGCAGGACGCTTTGTGTGCGGCGTCAGCCTGATCAGCCAGCGCTGGGCTCTCACGGCCGCCCACTGCCTACCCGAGTGCAACGACAGCGCCCTGGCCCTGGCGCTCGGGGCGACGCGCCAAAGCGGGCCGCGGGTCGGCGTACTGCGCGCGCTGCCGCACCCGGGCTACGTGCGCGGCTCCCCGTCGCGCGAGCACGACGTCGCCCTGCTACAGGTACGGCCGAGGCGCTTGCTCGCAGTGGCCTGCCTGCCGCCGACCGAGGGCTACTTGGAGAGGTTCGCTCAGGGCGTTCTCTTCGGCTGGGGCCGTGTGGGGCCCCGGGGCGGCCCCGCTCTCCGGCTGCAGGAGGCCTCGTTGCCCATCATCAAGAGTCGCGAGCGTTGCGAGGCGGCCGTGGAGAACGTGGCGCCGACGGCCTTCTGCGCGGGATTCGGCGAGGCATACCGCGCGGACGCCTGCGAGGGCGACAGCGGGGGCCCGTTGGTCGGTTTCGTGGAAGAGCGACCTGTCCTACTGGGCATCGTCAGCTGGGGCCTCGCGTGCGCCCGGCCCTTCACTTTCGGCGTGTACACACGTGTTGACAGTTACCTCAATTGGATTCGTGGGCACGTCCTGGGCTGACCTCGCCTGCGATCATGCGGTTTATTCACGCTTCGGAGCAAATAAAGGGAGAACCTGTGTGGAATATCAGTGCGAGTTGTGCGCCGCGCGCGTTTTGGTGTCCGTTCAAAGGACGCCCATTTACGGTCTGCCGCAGGTAGTGAGTCCCACGTAATCACGAGGCAAAAATTCTAAACTCACTGCCTCTTCAGCCGCGAATTTAACCAGATGTATAATATTGACACTAGCGTATGAGTAACTTAATTGGCTAATGTTATTTTCCCCATCACTGCTATGTTGAATTCAAAGAAAATATTGCCTGCGAAAACAAAGTGTGACGCGCAGAGCTTTAGAGCACATTCAGGAACTACACGATATGACTCGCGTAGTCTTTTTCGGCGATGGAAATTTATAGAAAAAAGCATGAATACAAAGCCGGCTTCAATGTAACTGCGGACGCGGGAAAGCGACTAGACGTTTGCTGGTTACGTGTTTAGGCCTGCTGTCTAAGTGTTTCCTAAACGATAAAAAGCTCAATACTCAAGGAAAAACACTTTTTTTTTGTTGATTTTAAGGAGAATGCTCGACCACCAGCATGCTACAACCGGGCATAACAGCTTCCCCTTGGCCAGGGTCACACTGCAGCTGACGTTGATTCGTCAACCCGTCATGGTTTTTTTTTTATTTTTTGTAGCTAAACCTTAACATAGCTAGAAGCTAAGCTACAGTGGGTTAGGTGTGCGCGTTTCGCCGGTGCCCTTAAAGGCAGCTACTGCGCATGCGCCGTTACCATGGCAACCGGTTCAGCAGTAGCCACGTGGGTTGCATATATGGCACAATTATCGATGCTTTGAGACGCGACAATGATGTAATTCGATGGCCGCCTCCCTAAATCAAATCACCTCCCAACTCCAGACGCTTGTGGGGGCAGTGCAAAAACAAGCTGAGGAGTCTCAAGTACTCCGGAACGAGCTGCTAGGCATCAACGCCTGGCAGCAGAACATCGAACAGACCCTTGCGAGTAAACATGGCTCGCAAGACTAAGTATGAGATATGGCAGTGGAAGTGTCGCGGATTCCGAAGGAAACGGCCGGTGCTGCAGCAGTTCCTCGCAACGATAGAACATGCGCCTCTCGCATTAGCACTTCAAGAAACCGGGGGCCCGGCTAAACTTTCGGGATACCAAGCATTCCACAGCAATAACGGGGAGCGGGCGGCAGCGACAACTTTAGTGAAAAGAAATATGGCAGCAGTACAACACGACCTCGCATCGCCAGAGATAGAAAGTGTTTTTGTGGAGATTATCCTGGGAACCAGTCCTAGGACCAGTATCTTCCTCCTCAATATTTACAGCTCGCCGAGGCAGCGCAAGGCCAGATTCAGGACTTTGCTCCGAAAAGCAGAGCAAGTCAGCGGGGAACATCAGTTAGTGATTATGGGAGATTTCAATGCAAGACACCCTGCGTGGGGATACTGTACACCTTGCCCTAAAGGGAGGCAGTTGTGGGAGGATATACGAGACCTAGGGTGCACTATACATACAGATCCTACCTGTCCGACACGAATTGGGAACAGTGTTAGCGTCGATACATCCCCCGACCTCACACTATCTAGGCGCACCCTCAGTCCCCAGTGGAACAACACAGACATGAACTTCGGTAGCGATCACTACATAATCGCGCTTAAACTTGGGGGTGGCCCCGGCCCCAAACGTCGTGCAAAGCCGGCGATAGTGGAATGGGACAAATTTCGGGACAACAGGACAGGCGACAATGAAGGAAAAATAACCGACCTCGACACGTGGGTTGCACAACTAAAGTCCGACGTCAAGGCAGCAACTAAATATCTCGATGACGCTAACGCTCCGGATTTAGTGGATAGTCGTCTTCTCCGCATGTGGGAGGCAAAGGAACGAATGGAAAGGAGACTTGAGGGGCAGCGGTGGAATCGTAACCTAAGGCGCAAGATAGCTCGGCATAATAAGGCCATTGAAGATTACGCTTTCAAGCTATGCGAGCAAAACTGGGGGGATCGATGCGAACACATGGAGAATAATATGAGCATGCCTAAGACCTGGGGACTTCTTCGTCACCTTCTGGACCCTGAGAGCTCAAAAGCTCAAGTAGGCACTAACCTCATGAAGATTAGACACTCCTTTCCATGAGATGACGAGAAGTCCTTTCGACAGTTTCAAGGCTTGTGTGTTAGCGATACAAGCAGGATGCCCCTTCCTGATTACTTAGGGGACGCCATTGATGAGCTTGATGCCCCTATTAGCACGGCAGAAGTAATAGCAGAGATTATTCGGCTTAGAACCAACACGGCACCGGGCCCAGATGGTATCACTAATAAAATGCTGCGAAACCTAGATGACCAATCGGTAGCCGCACTAACTCAGCATTATGCAGGAGTGCTGGGAGAAAGGGGAAATACCTCAGTAGTGGAAAACGGCTGACATTATTCTCATACCCAAGCCTGGTAAGCCACTTCGGATCGACAACTTACGGCCAATATCCCTAACATCATGCTTGGGAAAGCTACTAGAGCATGTTATCCTAACCAGGCTCACCAAATATATTGATAGACACGACGTTTTCCCGCGGGAAATGATAGGCTTCCGCTCTCATCTCTCGACTCAGGACCTCATGGTCCTGTTGGAACATGACATTATCCGGTCCAAGAGTAAAGATGCTAAAGCCATCCTTGGCCTCGATCTAAAGAAGGCATTTGATAATATCTCACACCAGGGAATCATGGACAGCCTATCAGCATTGAATGTAGGGACAAAAACATATAGCTATATCAAAAACTTTTTGAGTGAACGTAGTGCCCGCTTTAAATTCCGCGATAGCACATCGTCACTTCTCCCCCTGGGCAGTAGGGGTACTCCTCAGAGCTCGGTACTCTCGCCTCTTCTCTTCAACGTAGCAATGGCAAAATTACCAGAACAACTACGACGTTACCCTCATTTAAATTTTAGTATTTATGCTGACGACATTACACTATGGATCAGCCGGGGTAGCGATGCCGTAATTGAACACACGCTACAAGAGGCGGTGGACACGATCGTGCGGTTTGTAGCAGAACGTGGACTTACATGCTCGCCGGAAAAATCAGAATTCTTAATTTACAATCCACGGTGCCTGCGGAAAGAGCGTAAAGTGGATAGATTTCGGTACAAGGACATCAAGTTCCCCAGGTATCGCAGATCCGTATATTAGGTCTCCTTCTCCAAGATAATGGCTACAACGGAGAAACTATTAAGAAGCTTGAGCGGCATGTATCTCAAACAGCCTCATCCGCCGAGTTTCGAGTAAAGGCAGAGGACTAAAGGAAAAAAATCTTCTGCGCGTAATCCAGGCATTTATCATTAGTCGAATCAGCTATTCTACGTCCCCTTAAGGCAGCAGAACGACAGAAATTAGAGAGCCTCATCCGCACAAGTATTAAAAGAGCCCTTGGACTCCCACGCTGTACTTCCACCGCTAGCCTCCTGCAACTGGGCATCCATAACACATGGGATGAAATCGCGGAAGCGGTGCGCACTTCACAGGTAGAACGGCTCCGCCTAACCGCCGAAGGCAGATCCATTCTAGAAAAACTGGGCATCGACACTTGGGGAGGCGCTCAGACAAAATCTGAAATAGACATGGCTGTACGGGACAGGCTATGGATACCTCCGCTGCCAAAAAAACATGCATCCCGAACACCATACGGAGCGTCGGGAAAAAAGAGCTCAAATGCTCAGTAAGAAATTTAGCCGTTTGCCGCCGGAGGAAGTAGCCTTTGTAGATGCTGCCGGAGGTGCAAGCCCCTTTATGGTTGCAGCGGTATCGAATGGGTCGGGTAGACCGATCACCGCGGTCACCCTGAAAACTAGATCTCCTGAGGCAGCTGAGGAAGTACCTGTAGCTCTAGCCTGCGCCCAGACAAAGGCGCGTTTCGTGATCTGCGACAGCAAAACTGCCATACGAAATTACAGTCGTGGGTTGATTGCTCCCCAGGCAATTCGAATATTGCAGCAATCACCAATCTCGCGAACTATACAGCTGATTTGGACTCCAGCGCACACTGGCGTTCCCGGCAACGAATCCGCCCTTGCCATGGCTCGAGGGCTCTACCACCGAGCCGGCGGCAGAGAGGGGGGGGGGGGGGGGGCTTGGAGCGGGGAGCATAGAGTGTGCCACATCTTACACAGAAATTCTGCAGCATTATAGACTCAGTAGACGGGTGGCTGCTGCGCCAGCCCCTTCCCTAAATTGCAGGCAGGCTGTCGCCTGGCGTCGCCTTCAGACCGGGACATTCCCACACCCGCTCCTAGTGAGCCATATGCTCCCAGGAGAAAGATCTGAATTCTGTGCAAACTGTGACTCGAGAGGGACCCTCGAACACATCCTCTGGGACTGCCCCTTTTCTCCCGGGAGCGGTCTAAATCTGACGCCGCAACTCTGGGAGACCATGCTGCGCTGCTCGGACCCTGGGCTCCAGCTAGCCGCCATCCAGCTGGCCTGGGACGCCGCCGGCCAACAACGTCTGCCGGCCTGCGTCTGAGGCGGGGCACCCGCCATCCATGGAGGGCCGGAGCCTCTTCATCCGCTGGAATAAATAAAAAGTTCTGCTCTCTCTCTCTCTCTCTCTCTCTGCAGAACTGAGAGAGAAAATAAACTTTATTTCTTCAAACAATAAGACCAGTTTTGTCCAGATCGAAGCTTTGCACGTGTTTGGTCAGCTTAGGTGCAAGTCTGAAACGCGTTATGTGACACGATCGACAATGTTTCTGATCTATTCAGTGGTTGAAGGGCTGATTTCCGTGCAATGGAAAGAAGTAGGAACTCTATTATCTCATAACCGATACCTTCTTCTTTTAATATGTTCCATAGGAGTTCCCTGTTTTCCCTGTTCCCTGGTAAGTTCCCTGTTCATGATGGAAAATAGCGCGAAAGTACACGAAGGACGGAAGGAAGTAAGGAAGTAAGACACGGACAAGCGCTATGTCCGTGTCTTACTTCCTTCCGTCCTTCGTGTACTTTCGCGCTATTTTCCATCATGAATGTTAACCAACTCGCCCAACTTTCGGCCAAGCCGGTCGTGCTTTCGGCATTACTTGACAGCCGGTCGTGGCACGAACGGCAGAGCCGCGCGCAACCAACCGGTTTTTTTTTTTTTCTTTTTTTTTTTTCCTCAGCGCCTCCCAGCGAAACGCGCCCCGCTCTTGCCACTACAAAACTTTCTGGAAACGCTGTAACTCAGGCATAACTCGGGGCAGGCGTTTGTCAACGCCACAGGGGATACTAAATGGCCGAGAGAGATCGTTAAAAACAAGTTAAAACGCAAGAAACAAAAACTGCATTCATTCCTGCGCGTGAATATTATATTTACTTTCTAGTTCTAATGACTAATTTTATTTTTCGTGCTTTAATATTTTACCACACAGTTTGCAGATCCGCCCGGAGAGGTGTCCCCGGTGGCGGTCGCATGAACTAGCGGCGCTGCAGTTGACTCTTGCTCCTTGCCGGGCTCGTCGTCTGCTACACGCGGCGCGGAAGCATGGAGCTTTTACATGCTGCCGTTGCACTCTACACGGCTGCATTGCTGTTATGACTACATTATGACAGTTTTGGCTTCGAAGGCATACATTACCTCAGTGAAAGCTTTTGTGTGATGCGAAATTTAATGCTGTGAAACAACTGTGACAGCGTTGTCGACTTGCTCGTTAGAACCAACGTTCTAGTAACGTTCTGCTCTTCGGTTTAATTTCTTTTTATTACGCGATATCGTGAGGCACAAGTCATTTCGTTAAAAAATATGACTTAGCCGCTCATTGCGCAGCGTTAATCGTGCTGTCATTTTTGCTTCTTATTTAGCAACCACCTTCTTTTCCAGTTTCAGTTCAATTTGTGACAGGGAGCAGGGAGCCAAGCTGCCGACATATGTGCCTCCAATTTTATGCCGTTCACTGTAAACGTAGGGTGCGCCGACAAGATGTTGTGTCTTTACCCTAAAATAAAAAACAAATAGACGTACGCTTTGCCAGGTACGTGCCAGCCATTAGATGACTAAAATTGGCGGAATGAAGAGACGGCACTAAAGGCGCTATCGAACCTTCTTTTAAGACGAAGCTTTCTGCTATATATTTTTTTTTAACATAAGGCCTCTTCATGCTGGCCTGAATGCTTTGCATCGTGGGCAACGAAGCCTATTGAAACGAATTGGAAGTTCGTCACTTGTTCGTGTCACTAATAGACTTTCTCGAGATTAAAATGTGGGCACAACCTCTGCACATAAAAGATATAACTTACTTCGAAGTGAACTATTTCTGATCTGCATTTAGAAAAGGCACTATATTCAAGTACTCTCGTCATAGTTCGTGTAGCAAGGTTCTTTATTTTCTTGCTAGCATATATTTCGAACGCAAAAGACATTATATATACCGAAGATATAGCACCCTAATAATAGCGCTGCCCCGTATGTTTCGACAGCAATGCCAGTAGAGAAGATGCAAGATTCCAAGAGCTGATCAGTGTACATAGCGCAAATCGAACAGCTGAGCTACACAAATGGATTTCGATTTGGATCATTTTGAGTTCGTCGCAGTACCAGCAATTCGAAGGAAATTTGAGTATTTTCGCGACGAGGAAATAGACGAGCCATCAGGGCGAGAAATTTTGCTTGTTGAGCAGACTTTTGTCACTGAGCGGTTAATTGTCACGGCAATGATATGTTGCGCATAAAGTTCTCATATGTGAATTGAGTGTTGATTCTCTTCTGAAGCATGTCAATGATGCAAAATTGAGCACGGGGCTTCCAACTCAGAGCTTATGCGAAGAGAGGAGACATATTAGAACTGCAGAGCAATTCGACAAGCCGGATGATCACGAAAATTAAAACATCTTCAAAATAACTGAGCATGCGGCGTAGAAAACGCAGCGAGCTGCGGCAGCTGACAAGAAAAAGAAAAAAAGATAATGAATGATTTAAGCCTTTAATTATTTGATTGAAGGGATGACTATCAGCCGCTGTTGGGGTAATTAGAGAATTAGGAGGGATGGGAGTATAGCTTATCGCTTCTTCATGGTTTTTCAGTCTGTTTCTCGTTGTTAAAAGATGAGCATCTAAAAAGCTCAGAAGATGATCTAGGTCGGCATCTACAAGCTAGGCCTTCCAGACTTGCAATGGCTGGTACGTCAAGCTCTTGCCTGGACTGAAGTATGATATGTCGAACGGCTTCGTGACTGCATTTTTGTGAGGCGGGCAAGCACAAAAGTTTATAAGCTTCTGAATGAGCTCAAGATATGCTACCAACCAAGCAT
Source organism: Amblyomma maculatum (assembly GCF_055883805.1). Lineage (NCBI taxonomy): Eukaryota > Metazoa > Arthropoda > Arachnida > Ixodida > Ixodidae > Amblyomma > Amblyomma maculatum. The sequence continues at coordinate 322,479,592 of NC_139344.1, read as the reverse complement.
AGGAGCTCCTTAATGCATGCATTGAAGTGAATTCGCTGCAAATATTTTTGCCGTTGAAGCAATACAAAATCGCATGCTTAAAAAAAGATGGTCAGAGGAACTAGGAACGCTAACGCTCATTTCCCACTAGGCACACACACACACACCCGCACGTACGCACACACAAAGGTTTGGTTGGTTGGTTTATGGGGTTTAACGTCCCAAAGCAACTCAGGCTATGAGAGACACACACAAAGGATTATGCTGCCTATTCAAATATTTCCCAAAAGCTCCTCTTAATTCTGTGTAACCTTGCAATGTTTTTCTAGGAGTCGTGTGTGTGTGTGTGTGTGTCTGTGCGTGCGTGCGTGCGTGCGTGCGTGCGTGTGTGTGTGTGTGTGTGTGTGTGTGTGTGTGTGTGTGTGTGTGTGTGTGTGTGTGTGTGTGTGTGTGTGTGTGTGTGTGTGTGTGTGTGTGTGTGTGTGTGTGTGTGTGTGTGTGTGTGTGTGTGTGTGTGTGTGTGTGTGTGTGTGTGTGTGTTTGTGTGTGTGTCAATTGTTCTGGTTGTTTGCTGCATTTCATTAGCATTTGGCATTAGTGTTGTTGACAATATTGCATTTTTCCTCATTTTTTCTTGCGCTAATAAATAACAATTAGGTTCATACTATTCACTTATGCCCTTTCCGGCGACGTAGATACCTTGAATAGAGTGTTTTAAAACTGCAATCTTGTGCTATAGCTAGTTTGAAATTACATTAACAATTCCCCTACAAGCAGTAAAATTATGCCGTTTTTATTTTCTGTGTGTGCCTAAAGGGGGAGGGGAATCTCTCAAGAGTGCGACTTGATTACTCGTAATATAAGTTTTTTTAATGCGCTTGCCCAGACGTTTCCTTTCGCAGTGCACGCGCCTATACTCACTGATTCCTCTTTTAGTGAACTCATTAAATAACTCTTCACATCTGACGTTGTTTTAGATGACAAAGGAATAATTTTTTTTTGTTTTTTACATTGCTATATACGGGAGTGCGAGAGTGCCGATCCGGAGCTATGATCCACGCCATACCTCGAAAGTTAGACATTAAGAATATCGCTTCTGATAGGCGACGACGGAGGCCATTTCGTTTGACGCTAGCAGCCAGACTTCATGCACAGCATGAACAGGCTGCCCAAGCTAGCAGATTTCTGCGTGTAATTGAGGCAATCTGCGCAGTGCAGTGGTGAGCGTGACACCTATTGCGTTACCTTTTAAGGTTAGAGTGCTCCTATGCCCTGAAAAGTTGACATTTGTTTGCATGACAGGATCTATGCCCTGAAAAATCATACTACAAAACACAGGCCAGGGAGTAACGCAAGAAGCAGTGCTTCTGAGCAAGCCGACGGCGCTCACACTTGTTTCACAGCATTAATTTAAATGAATTTCGCATAAGACAAACGCGGTCTCCAAGGTAATGCGTCGCTTCGAAGCCAAAGCTGTCGTAATGTAGTTATAATTATACTGCAGCCATGTACAGTGCAACGGCATCACGCAAAAGCTGCGTGTGTGCTGGCCGCTCCATGCTTTCGCGCCGCGTGTAGTAGACGACGCGCCCGGCAAGGCGCAAGAGTTGACTGCAGCCACGGCCGGTCTCGAAGGAGAGAGCGCTTCTCTATGGCTGCAGCCCTGCAGCATTGGCCTCCAAGATCACCCTCGCGAGAAACGTGCGCGCGGAGGTAATCTCGGAGGCCATGCTGCAGCGCCGCTAGTTCTCGCGACCGCCACTTGAGACACACTCCTCCATAAAGAAGTACGGGAAGCTCAGAGTAAAATATTATATGAGGAACGCCTGAGGAAATTGGACACTAACAGGTGGGCAGCTAAAGTATTTAAATACTTAAAAAGCGTTGACTCACAATGGAGGAAAAGAACTAGGAAACTAACTAGTAAGTATGCTAGTCACAAGGACGGAGAAATAAAGAGCATTAAGCAACAGGTGAAAAACACAGAAGGTAAAAATTGGAAAAATTCGATGGAAAAGAAACAGAGTGTGGAATTATACCGAAAGTGGAAAAGGCAGATCAGGAAGGAAGATTTTTTTTTGATAACTCAAAAGGCAGTGCCCTACTTTTTGAAGCTAGATCAGGGTGCCTTAGAACACGCAGTTACAAAAAGAAATTTTACAATGAAGATGACGCATGTGCTGTATGTGGTAACTCCAGTGAAACGATTGACCATATTATACTTGAATGTAATGGTATCCATCCGAAAGTTGATGCAGGCGCAGTCACTGTTCCTGAAGCTCTGGGTATACTCCGGGTGAATGAATAAACCGGCCGTGGAAACTAGCAAAAAACGACTGGAAGATTGGTGGCTTAAAAGCAGAGAAGTGACATAATGTTACTAATGTAGAAACAAAAATTTAATAAATAGAATGATGGTTTAGTTAACCAATCTAAATCAATAATTAAGATATAGGTAGAAAAATGAGCATGATAGCTACTGCTACCACCCCGTTTCAAAGGGGGCGCTCCTACATTTCATCCATCCGTTCATCCATCCTCCTCTATAGATATGGGGAGCTGTGAAACTGAGTTTGTTCTAGTACACTATAGTTCTAGTAACGTGTGTATATATATATATATATATATATATATATATATATATATATATATATATATATATATATATATATATATATATACTGTACAAAAGTGTTTTGTGCCCAGCTGTAGTAATGAGGGATAAGGGAGGATAATTACCTCATCATCATCATCATCGAGTGTAACCACCGTTGAAAGTCCGTTGAAACTTGGAGACGACAACACAAACAAAAAATAATTCTTGTCTTCCATCTGCCTAATATAGACAGCTTTAACGTAGCTGGTAAGCAGGTAGAGGCTATGAGCGACTATTCGTGACGCATACAAAGTGTTGTTCGTGCGGTTGCTTGCTGTTACGCAGTAGCGCATGCGGTATCATAATCACCTGACGCTCAAGTCATTCACATTTCCTTACACTTGTACACAAAGTACCCGCGTTATTTAATCATGTAAAGATAGTTTTCATGCGCGGAAGGCCTTGGACAATGTCGAAAGAAGCCGTTGGAACGGTGGGGGAACCATGGTAACCATGGGTCATGGGTGGAAGTGGAACGATGGAACTGACAGCCATCGGATTGGGAGAGGGGAATGAGCGAAGGCGAACGAGCCAATGAAAGGGTGACGGGAAAGCCAGCCCTCCAGTCGCGCTTTTGGCAGGAGGAGGATAGGCCTAAATGGTTAGAAACTATGGTTCGCTGGCTGACAGCTAAACTGGACAATGGTGCCTGGAACCGTGTGAAGTGAGTATGTGTCATGTTCAACGGTTGCCTGCGGCCTCGCAGTGCATTTCGTCGGCCTCGACGCACTGCGTGGAATGTTAGGTGAAAGTCGTGTTTTTCCTCGGCTGGCGCTTGGCTCCTGACATCCGTCACGTCCACTGACCCTGCTGACCTCTTGCACTGGTTTACGTAACACTTTTACGCCACGAGTAAGACCAGTGATACAGTTGAAAGAAATATCCGCTGTGCTGGTCAGTTTTGATCGCTGCATTTTCGGGAAGCGTAGCACGTCATCTTCAGCATGACGCACCCATGGCGTAGGCCGTCCCCTGGCCAACAGGTGGATCTGCGCCTGGAAGGACGTTAGGGCTTCCGGAGGAGCTGAGGAATCAGTGAATCATGTTTCGGATTGTCGAGGGGCAGCAAGGAGTAACATATATCTACCGATCTTCCACCAGGGAGCTGGTCTGCACAGTCAAAGAGAAGAGTTTGAAGAGAGCTTCCGAGACATCATCGCTCGGCCTTTGTCGCTTCCGCAGCCATCGACGATGTGCTCTTGGCGCCGACAACGATAAATCACCAGAGCTGTGTAAGGAGAGCTTCTTGTCACTCCTCGAGCTACAGCCAACCAACGGCGTATGTGCTCCGCGGACTGTGGTAGAACGTCTTCCCGCCTACTGCGATGACGACGGCGAAGAGTGGCCTGGAGCGCAGGCGGCTGTGGCGAACTATGGCAAGTACTGTCTCTCGCGAGGTCGTCTGCTCACGCCCTGTGTACCGTGTCTGTATCCGGTGGTGTACCGTGCCGCGAGACATCATAGTTACCTAGGTCACAGGTACAGTTTCAATAAACGCGAGCGATGGAAGCGTATGCGTCAACTGCGCACCGGTCTGAGCTCGCGGGCTCTGAACCTGTTGGACAGTTGTAAGGAATTGCGCGTCGCGTTGCAGCGGCTGACGCCCTCCGAGGTGGCCTTATGGACTAAGGGCCACACACGTTTGGGTAGGACTCCTCTGCGGGAGCTGCCCAGCTTCCAGCGGCCTATGCGCTGCGTGCTTCCCATTGTGAAGACAGCTAAAATGTCCGCGTGTCGTCATGAGCTCCGTACTCTGGGCCCAGCTCTTGCGGTACCACCTTCCTCGCCGCCATTGTTCTGAAGGCCGCACTACTACTTGTTGCTCATCTTCCAACATATGTGAAATGTCTTGCCAAAGGACTGTGTGGGCGAAGTGCTCTCTTGGCAGGCGCCACTGGTGTTGTACCGTGCCGTGCACTTACCAAATGTGTCACACCTACCATACGTTGCCGTTGCATATGCTGCCATGGTATGTGATGGCAAAGATGCCCCTTTTCAGTTCTCTTTGCACTACGATGCTTGCCAGTATTCCTACTTGATTAATTAAAGCTAGTTGGCTGTGCACTGTGTTAGTCTGCTATGCCCACAATATTGGTATGTTATGAACCTTGGCAATCTATGTGGTGTAAGCTTATGGTTCAGCCTGGGGAATTGGAAAACTCATTTTGCTTATCGCAGCAATTTGTTACACCAGTTTTAGAACCAATCAACAGGCTGTCCCAGGAGTGGGCACACACACATTGGTGCCATACCAAACCACCAGTCATTGCTGTGGCCTCCTGTGGCCCTCTCAGTTCTGATCGTAAAATGGGGTAATGTTTTGCCACTCTTGCCAATGAGTAGCTTATGGCAACAGTGGGATCTTTTGTTTGGTTAAATATTTATATTGTTCAATTTTCTCGGCATAAGTCAGACTCTGCCCGTGTTTTATGTTGACCTTTGTTTTGCAGCAAGCTATCATTACTACTCAAAACGATATGGTGCTGCAGATAATGGCATGCATGCTCAGTGGCTTTCATAAATAAGAACGTTGTGTTAGAAAGTAATGTTAAATGTCTGTCACCGAAGTTTCATACAGTAGGCTTTGTCAGAATTGCACAACCCACTTTGCATTTGACCTGAACCATTTTTGTCTAAATAGATCGCAGAAGCAGATTCAAAATTCTGTTTCTTGAAAGTGATTTACTCAGTCCATAGATAGTAGACAGTTGCGCCTGTCTCGATTAATTTCTGACTTCTTCAAGTCTTGCAAGCATGGCTTGGGGCAGGTATAAAGTGGGTTGTATATTTTTGGCAGACAGTACCTTGCAATTGTTTCTCGGTTGTTTCTCTGCAGCATCTGGTAACTCTGTCATTTGCTTTTGCATTGATTTTATTGCTTTAATGGCTGCTCAGTCAGATTCAAGTTGCGTTGGTATTGCACGCACCATTTGCATGACGAGTCATTGAAATTTGAGAGATGGTCCTTTTATGATTATTGTTTTATGTCTTTTCTAGTAGGAAGAAGTAGACAGGTATGCAAACAAATATTTGTTTATTATATTAAGCTTATTTCACTTAATATTATGTACAAACCCACTGGTCTAAGGTAAAAGAACAAGCTAAAAATATGGCTTAGTGAGGGTTGAGGACATTTTTTACTTTGTTGGTCGCAAGAGGCATGTTGAAGGAGACAATCATCACTTCTCTTGTGTTCATTGTGGTTTATTAGGTTCTTGTGCGTGACTTATTTTAGGGCTTATTCATTTGTCACAAGTGAAAAGAACTGCTCCTGAGTGAATTGACTTGTCCACTTGGAGAATCTACACCTCTACACCCCACCCTCGATGCTTGTTTAGGTTTATGCGATGTTGTGGAATGGTGGCATGATTGAATTTGCACACCTGCTCTAAGCAGCTGGTGTACTGCACCAGTAGCATTGTTGATCATTCCTGTAACAGACTGACAACTGGTCGTGCCTCGAAGCAGTGTCACAGAAAATGTGGACCCGCAGTGTACTTTCGAGAACCGAGTTGGCGGCAAGTTTTTTACCTCAGGCAACTGCAAAAATTTGTTAATTTGCGAGCCAGGAAAGAGTGCTGTTGAATAATAACTCCTGCACAGAGGAGCAAAGTATTTGCTGAAAATAAAACTGACATTTACTTGAGCTGTTGCCCGTGAGTGATGCTTCTGCAGAATAACCTCGCTGCAGAAAATAATGCTTAAGAGCATTATATATAAGAGTCACCTAAATATGTGGCACACGACAGGTACATTCTTCACTAGCATGATAAGATTTGATGATATACAAACAGCCAGGTATGGTGGAAAGTTGCTGTGTAAGCTGTGTACGTTTACTGTGCGCTCAGTACATTTTTTTTTTTGTCTTGGCATTTTAATGGCATATCCTGTTATTGTTTCTGTACTGCTTCCATACTGATAGTGACAGCTCCAGCAAGGGAGGGGAAAAGGTATGTATTTGTGCTTACAGCCCTACATTTTAACAAAATATCTTGTGGTATATCACGAGAGCCTGATTCAGATGTTCAAAATCGGGGGTAATGAAAAGTTATGAGAGCACTAGGAGAAATCCGAAAGCCTGAGCATTGATGTTGCACACGGTACATCGTGCCCCCTTTGTTGAACACAATCAGTGTGCCGTTGAACGTATCAAAGTTCACCGGCGTTCTATAATTTGTTTACAGGAAAGGAAAGGAGCAGTATCTCACTTGTGGAATCTCGCGGACAAACCTTGCCGACGCAAGATTTTCACTACGAGCCTAGAAAGGCTTGCACCTTAAAAATTGGTTCTCAAGAAGGAAAAAGTGCAGTATCTGCCACTTTTGTTTCTGTTGACACCTGAAGTCTTTTTTGAGGTACCATCGAGTGCACACATCGGCGACTGGATTTTTGCGTAATGGGGCTAGTAAAGCATTTGCATTAAAGCATCTCATAAAGGTTGACATAATATGTTCCCACATAGCCCAATTTCCTTTCTACGACAATTCAAATATTTACAGATTCTGGTCAAGTAACACGTTTAGTGACCACACACTTGCACACATTCAAGTGGCCGGGCTTTAGAGCATGTGACATTTTCGCGCCATGGTCATAGGTGCAGTGCAAAAGTGAAGCGTAAAAAAATGTAGCAGCGTATGACTGGGTCGGCCCGTTCCAGCAGGAACACTGCTGGATTCCTCGCCAGTGCTTAATGGCTAGGGGCGAGGCAACTGAGAACTACAATGGTGAGCTTAGTAGTATACAAGTAGGGATTGAAATTTCCAGTTACAACTCACGAACATCAAATAAAATATATTGAATTCAGTTTCTGGTACTTGGTTTTAGCCAAAAAGGTCAGTATTTTTGCCTTGTAAAGCATAGCCAGATGGTTGTTCTGAACATACATTAACTGAACACAGATGTTGGGAGTGCAATGCAAAACTAGTATTGCTGGATAAACAGTGGGACTGCAATCCGAATTATTGCTATGCTAGCCTATACTCATTTGCAGACTGGGCAGCACCAACTGCTAGCTTAGCATTGTTTATTTATTATTATCAGCTTAGATCAGAAGCTGCATGGATGACTGAGTGGCAGCTCCATTGCTAAAGTGAGCTCACTTTACCATTGCTGCCATCCATGCCACATGGTGCCCAACTCTTGATCAACCCAGCACACAGCCCTACACAAAGCATGTCAACCTAGTTCCTAGAAGAAAACTTTCACTTGAGGTTTTGTCAGTGAAATACCACTTTCAACATTGTGTTACTTTTTCAATGACAATAACAATGCTTTCTACGCACATAGTTTTAAATACTACCATTTGGATATTAACTGCTGGTAAATGGACTAGTTCATGCTAACAAAAATTCCCAAACAGAGTGTGACCTTTTGCCACACAGTACTGTCGCAATAAATTCTCTAATTCACTTTTCAAAATTTGTCAGAAAAAACGTAAACTGGCATCACGAAACAAAACCCAAAAAGAATAGCAACTGAAAAGCCTTAAATGCAAGGGCGGGCTAAGTCAAGAGAATAAAACATTCTGACAATCGAGATTCATGTGGCATTTCTACACGAGCATGTTGTCGTCGATGTAAGGAAATGAAAAATAGCCTTGTAGCCAGAGAAGTGAATACTAATATGTGTATAACATCTTTTATTTTGTGGAAAGTGAGATCCATGCAGGCATTTTGCAGGGTTGAGACATTCTTTAGGATTGGATAGACGTTTGTGCCAATCAAGCTCCGCCTTGAAGGGCAAAGGCCTGGCAGCATTAATGGTTCCCCCTGTGGCTCCCCTGGTTCATATAGATGGTACTTTCTTGATAGCTAATCCCTTAACTTTTGCCTCTAATGTGTTACACATACTGTTTGGCATACAGTCGTAATTAAGCTATCATAATTGAAAAGCTTCGTGACTGATTTAAAGCCCAATTTTAACCAAGCCGTGCAAATCTGCCTGCATGACCTAGGAGTAGCGTGTCCGGCCCAGTTGGACTCGTGGTCCCGAAGGGTTGATTCCCATCTCACCTTCCCATCTCAAAAGAGCAGCGCTGGCTAAACTGGCCATTCCATATTGTCCCGTGATGTCACACAACCACTCAATGGCCGGCCATGCCGCCTGTCAGCTACCACCTGCCAAGAGGCATGCTCATGGTTTTTTGAGGCAGCGAGGCTTTTAACGGTCAATGCCAATACCGCTGGACATTTTTTTTTTCCCACATGGAGGCACTGACACTTGCACGTTAAGATGCAGAGTAAACTGCCATGATGGCTTCCCTGAAGTGAAATAAAGGCGAAGCATATCTCAAAGCAACAAGAAAATACCTTGGCTACCTTCGTCATTGCCATCAGTGATTCAGAAGCATTAAGTCTCCTCCACTCTATTGACAGCACAATCACAAGGAACATTGGTTACTCACTAAGTGAAGTGATGAGGAAATGGTCTGATGGAATGATTCCCTACAGCCTTCACAATTGGAAAGGCGGAGAAAAAGGAACCCTGTCACAACTTTGCCACAGAAGCTGGTGAAGGACTTTCTTTGTGGTGCTATTTATTGTCAACATCTATAGACTTAGGATGCCTGTGTGGATTATGCATGCAGGTCTAAACCATTAACGCAGGAGACTGGGTGCTTCTGTTGGTGAAGTGCAGCACAACTGCTCCTGTCGAGCAAGGGTTTCCTGTACCTGCATTTCTTTGAGGGATCCATGTGGCAGCTTTAGGGCATCATGACAAAAAATGTTACTTTTTGCCACACCTATGTTCCTGCATCTGAAGCAAAAGCTTTTTTACAGCTTCAAGACCTTCTCTGCCACATAACAATGTACACTGCTGAAAGCAGCCACACCATATGCACTTCGCTTAAATAGTATGTGGCACAAACCACTTTTGCATCAAGTTGTTTTGGCAAAGATTTAATACAAGTAAAATAAGTTAAAATGGCCCACTTGCTCAGCTTGCTTCCTAAAGAACTTCTTAAATCGTCAAGAGCAAGCAGTTGTCAGGCAATATATAGTCTAAAAAATCTAAAATAATCTAATGTATAATCTGGAAACAGAAATTTGTTCTTAATTTTCCAACCTGTAAAAGCTGAGAAATTATAAAATAAACAGCAGTTTGACTGTCTTACACTCGGAATTAAAATCTTCTAGCTGGGCACACCTGACTTGTTTCAGTGAAACGGAGAAATCTCTGGGCTTTGCCTACTGAAATGGCAGTTAGCATTCACAAACCAGAAAAGAATCCAAATATCAATATTTATTATATACATCAAATGTGCTGTGATGCTTGCATTCTTCCATTTTGCCTGGTGTATGAAATCACAAATTAAACAAGGTGAGGGCGTAGGGCACAACAGCACAGCAGTAATTCCACCTGAAGAGTTATTCCACCTTAAGGCGGCCACATACTGCCTGCCACTAACAAAGTTCTTCAAGGGTTTTAACGCAATTAAACATGCCTTGTAAATGGCTCCACGAGCGGAAGGAGCAGTTACAAGGTCCATGGGCCAATGCTAAAGCGAAATTCTTGGTATAAAAACATGGTCTCATAGGCAAGCTGCATGCAGTGATAAGAAAAGATCACAGATAGCAGAGTTTAGGTAACTGCACTGTAGGTTGTGCCACACTGCAAAACGTTCAGCCCACTGTACCCCGCTCTACAGTCGCACAGTAGGCAATGCAGCGTAGAGTCTGGCTCCATAAGCTGTGGCCACTTCTTGAAGACGAGCCATTTGCAAGCTTCCCCGAGGACTGTGCCAGCGGTGCATGGGGGCTCCGTACACCACGAGCAGTGCGATGGGCATAGCGCTGAGCAGCAGTGTGTCAAGCGTGCAGAACAGGGCTTCTGGGCAAGGGCAGTGCACGAAGTGTAGACGTGACAGGCTATCCGCTAGGCCTGGCTCGCCCACCTGCTGTGCCAGGGCAAGGATATCAAATCGTCTGGCGAGGTCAACCACGATGACACAAGATTCCAGGCCTCCATTCTTGCATGGCCTGATGTAATGGGCTACAAGGTCCACTGCAGGGTCTGAGGTTTTTGGAGGTGGATTAGCCGTTGCCACAGGCTTAAGTGCAGTGTTGTGCTGCAGGAAAAGTTGAATGCAGATCGGACAACACACCATTCATGAACATGAGGGCACCTGAAAGAAGCTCTGCTACCACCTTGAAGAAAAGTGTAAATCTCCTGCAGCCTAAACTGCTGGCTCACCAGGTAAGAAGTTCCACACAGGAATGGGCTTTGACCAATACCTGAAGGAACTCACCAGGCCTATTCATAACAGTAAAGCCTCATCAGAGCTATAGATATGCCATTTGCTAGGCGAAAACAAAATGCGTGTCTAAGACAGACAGCAAAAAGGAGGTAGGAGATTACCTTATTATGGCACATGTAGATAGCTCAGTGACACTTGTTCAATTTCTACTAAGTAGTGCCACCAAACGTGGAATTGGGAGAATATCCTCCTATAGTACAAGTGCCTTTGCTGTGCAAAATTTCAGTGTGGATAAGCCTGGATGAACTTCAGGAAGCAATTTATACCCAATTTAAAAAGTTTACAGCGAAACACAAAGACAAACTTCACGTCTCCGTCATGGCTAGTTTGGTTTAGCTTTTTAAGGCAGAATTCCTTTTAGTGCCTCCATTGTCCATCTATGTGTTGTGCTAAAATGAATTTCACTATGAAAATCTTGTCACCTTGTGCAATTTTTACATGCAAGTGCAGTTTAAATTCAAAAAGTACTTGTGCTATCCTGAGTAAATGCTGCTGCTGCCAAAGGAAAATGCAGGTGAAATAAGGCTTCCTAACGAATGATGCACATGCATTTAACAACTAGACTACTTCATCCCAGAGTATAAGGTCATGCCGATATGCTATGACAGTTCAGTTCAGTTCAGTCGTTCAGTCGTGTCCGACTCTTCGTGACCCTATTGACCATGTCACGCCACGCTTTCCGGTCTCTCACTATCTTCCTAACATCCCATAATTTCATCTGCAGTGCCTCGAGGATGCCATTTAACCATCGCGTTCGCTGCCTACCCCTTCTCCGGCGACCCTCAACCTTTCCCAACATCAAATCTTTCTCCAGCGACTCCTCTTTTCTCATCAGATGACCAAAGTAGCTGAGCTTTAACTTTAGAATTTGACCCTCCAATGAGCAGTCAGGGTTTATGGTCGACAATATTGACTGATTTGATCTTCTGGCAGTCCAAGGAACTCTCAAGAGTCTTCGCCAGCACCACAATTCAAACGCGTCAATTCTTCGGCGGTCAGCCTTTTTCACAGTCCAACTCTCGCATCCATACATCACAACTGGAAAGACCATAGCACGAGTTATACGGATCTTGGTTGGCAGACTAATGTCTCTGCTCTTTACTAGGCGGTCAAGGCTAACCATTGCTCTCTTTCCCAGAAGCAAGCGTCTCCTAATTTCATGGCTGCAGTCTCCTTCCGAGGTAATCTTGGAGCCCAAGAAGAGAAAATCTGTCACAGCTTCCACTTCTTGTCCCTTGATGCTCCAGGACTTGATAGGGCAAGACGCCATGATCTTTGTCTTTTTAATGTTCAGTTTAAGCCCAAACTTCTCACTCTCTTCTTGTACGCGCATCAGAAGTCTCTTGAGTTCCGCTTCACTTTCTGCCATTAAAGTGGTATCATCCGCATATCTAAGGTTGTTGATACGTTTTCCAGCAATCTTCACTCCAGCTGAAGACTCGTCCAGACCAGCCTTCCTCATGATGCACTCTGCATATAGGTTAAATAGGCAGGGCGACAGTATGCAGCCTTGCCTCACTCCTTTCTCAATCGGAAACCAATCAGTAAGACCATGCCCAGTTCTGACTGTGGCCTCTTGCCCTTCATACAGGTTCCTGAGGAGACAGATGAGGTGAATTGGAACTCCCATCACTTGGAGAGCTTGCCATAATCTGCTGTGATCTACGCAGTCAAACGCTTTCGCATAGTCAATAAAGCAGAAGTAGATGGGTTTCTGGAACTCTCTTGCTTTTTCCATGATCCAGCAAAGGTTGGCAACTTGGTCTCTAGTTCCTCTGCCCTTGCGAAACCCAGCTTGCACGTCCGGAAGCTCCCGATCCACATACTGCTGCAGCCTACCTTGGAGGATTTTCAACATCACCTTGCTAGCATGCGAAATAAGCGCGATCGTGCGGTAGTTGGAACAATCTTTGGCACTGCCTTTCTTTGGAATGGGGATGTAAACTGACCTCCTCCAATCCTGTGGCCACTGCAGGGTTGTTCAAATCTTTTGACATAATGTATGCAGAATGTTAACAGCGTCATGGTTGAGGTTTTGAAGCAACTCAGCTGGAATTGTATCAATTCCGCTAGCTTTGTTCTTAGCAAGGCTGGCTAAGGCCCATTCAACTTCACTCTTCAGGATGCCCGGCTCGAGATCATTGACCACAACCGTCTTATGTTGGGTTTGCACATTCGGGTCCTTCTTGTACAGTTCTTCTGTGTATTCCTGCCACCTCTTCTTTATCTCTGCGGCTTCAGTGAGGTCCTTGCCTCGTTTGTCCTTTATCACGCCCATCTTAGCACAGAAGCTTCCTTTGATATCGTTGATTGTCTTATACAGAGCTCTTGTTTTCCTTAATTGGCTGTTGTCCTCAACTGCTTGGCACTATATGTTCAGGAAGGCATTCTTATCTCTCCTTGCTATTTTCTGAAAATCCGCATTGAGAACCTTGTATCTTTCTCTTTCCCCCATAACTTTTGCCATCCTCCTTTCCTCAGCTATTTGCAAAGCCTCTTCAGATAACCATTTTGCTTTCTTGCATTTCTTTTGCTTTGGAACTACCTTAGTAGCAACTTCTTGTATTATATCACGAACATCAGTCCACATCTCTTCGGGCTCTTTGTCTTCTAGATCTAATTCTTGAAATCGATTCCTCACTTCCACAGCATATTCTAATGGAACTTGATCCAGATTATACCTGAAAGGCCTTCTAGTTTTCTGCGTTTTTCTCAATCGAAGCTTAATCTTAGCAACAAGAAGCTGATGATCGGTGCCACAATCGGCCCCAGGCCTTGTTTTTACTGCTTGTATAGCGCTTCTCCATCTCTGTCGGCAAATAATATAATCGATCTGATTCCTGTACAGACCGTCCGGCGAAGTCCATGTGTACAGGCGCCTCTTGTGCTGTTGAAAATGAGTATTCGCTATGGTCAGGTTGTTTTCTTGACAAAACTCTATTAGCCTCTGCCCAGCTTCATTTGGCTCACCAAGACCGAACTTGCCTGTAATTCCGGATATTTCTTCACTCCCTACCTTAGCATTCCAGTCTTCTATGAGAAAAACGACGTCTGATGATGGAGTGCGGTCTAAAAGGCATTGTAGGTCCGCATAAAATCTCTCAACGTCAGCTTCTTCAGCAGTAGTGGTCGGTGCATAGACTTGGATAACTGTTATGTTGAAAGGGTGACCTTGGATCCGAAGTGAAATCATTCGGTCGTTTTTGGGGTTGTACCCTAGCACTGCTTTGCCCATTCTTCTGTTTACTATGAGAGCGACCCCATTCCTTCTCTTGGATTCGTGCCCACAATAAAAGACATAATGGTCGCCGGAGTTAAATTCTCCCATTCCGATCCACTTGAGCTCGCTGATACCCAAGATATCAATGTTCAATCTGTCCATTTCTCGCTTGACGATATCCAGTTTACCTTGCGTCATAGATCTTACATTCCATGTTGCTATGTGATACATCTCCTTGCAACATCGGACTTTCATGTCACATAAATTTTGAAATGTTACAAAATTGAGCAATGCCTGCCAGAATGCATTTTTTACATTATAGGAGCTGATTTCTTAATGGTAGCCTGCTAACTGGTGCACCTGCCAGACCTGTTCCTGTGGACAGTATGAAGCCAGCCATAATAGTGAGTGGTAACATATGTCGGCCATGTCCACATCAAAACTGAGCAGAATTTTGGGCAGAAACACTGATGCACTGCTATGTTGCTGGAGGTTACTGTGCAGAGGACCACTGTCAATACTGACGGAATCTGGCAACAAAATAAAAAAACAGACGGAGCTTCTCTGATGCAGAAAACACCAGAGAAGCTGTGCAGGAAGGTGAATTCCAAAAACGGAGCTGCAGTGTTGCACTCCCCGAGTGTTCTGTGACGGCCAAGAGCTCCGGACAAGAGCCATGAGCACTAGCATTTAAGAAAGTAATCTAATAACTGAACTTCACATTTCTAAAGCATTCCAAAATTAAGCAAGAAGTTCAGATGAGAATTTCCAACTGCTCTGCCAGATATCAAAAGAAACAAACAACAAAATGCTTAGCACAACTGCACCAAAACTTGAGTGCATGGGTATGTACTGCGTGCCGTTGGTGCCGTCGGGCAGTTTTGGACCGCTGTGCTCTGCGGTTGCCGCGAACTACCACCACAAATGTGAGTGCGAAATCTCTGGCGAATAGTTCTTGCAATGCATTTTCGCATAATAAAAAGAAAAGCACATCTTTCTCTGAGGTGTTCGTGTTTTAATTAGAGCGCAAGCTGCACTACTCGGGATTACGGATTTCGCCTCGCTGGGGTACATGGGTGTCCACCACACGACCTGGTCCACCAAAAAGTAAGGCAGATATCGTTACCAAAAACCACACTAAACAAGAAATATAAATAATCGCGGAATGAAAGGCGGTGTTGAAGGCGCTCTCGTGTTTTCGATCGAACTAATCTGCAGCATTAAGCTGTGGGCCATATTTCGTCGAGAATTTGACACAGCGTGAACTTGCGCCATGTGCCAAAGCAGGCGTTAGCCAAAGTATTTGTGCCGAGGTTCTTTTTTCTGCTTACGGGAACCTAATTAAACTTACCATTTCTGTACGAGTGGAAGTGCATACAAGCGCAGAGAATATCTTCTTGGAGTACGTACTTGAGCCGCCGGCATTCATGAGTCCAAAGGGAGGGGGGAGAGTGTAATGCTGAAAGATTAAACTGTACGCACTTGTACGAGTGACGTGTGAGGAGGCCAGTGCAACAAGTGGCACCTACCATAAGCCCTTCAGAGAGCGACCCTAACGTTTTCAGCTGATAGAAAGTCGCGCGAGCCCCTTAGCACTCGCTTCTCCAACTCGCCGCCAACTCCGACGCCCCCGGTCTCCGTCTTCTTCTTTGCACAGCTTATTCGCGTCGCGCAGAGAAGTGAGTCTGGCAACAAAATCGAACGGCTCTGATAGCGCCGGTTTAACAGCTGGTCCAAATGTTTTGTTACGTGGTTTTTTAGCAAACGGTGTCTGTTGTAACAGGTCGCAGCGCACCTCTTCGCCTTCTGCGGAAGTATGGCTGGCGCGGTGATCTGTTTCCGCTGTTCTCTGGCACGCACGGCGCGCGTACTGGTCAAGAGTACGGCATGGCCAACTGCGCCGTATCGCACGCCCTTTCTACGGACCCTGACATGCAGTAGTGCTTCACGAGAAAAAGCAAATGACAACAAATATCAACGAAGCGGACGCGCATGGGCCGTTATTGGCGGCGGCATCTCTTTGTGGCTTCTCTCCGGCTGGGGAACGTCCGCCGTTCACGCCAAGCAGGGTAAAGACCCGCTTTTTAGATTTCACCTTTACATCTGCTCAACCTGCCCTCTTGACTTGCAGAAACGAAAGCGGACGAAGCCGTTGATGGCTTGCCCGTGTACAGCGCTGCTGAGGTCGCTAAGCATGACAGAAAAGAAACCAGAATATGGATTTCGTTCAAGTGTGGTGTGTACGACGTTACGGACTTTGTGGACGAGCACCCGGGAGGGGACAAAATTTTGCTCGGCGCTGGCGCCGGTATTGACCCATTCTGGAATGTTTATGCAGTCCACAAGAACCCTGAGGTGGGTATCCGTGTACTACATTGCACGCTTGTAGGTGTTGTGCACGTGAGCTGAAGTTGGCACCGAAAACCCTTGTCTGCGCATTGAACATCAATATCAAAAATCCATTATCTGCGTTGTTTACTGTGTCTAGAACAAACGCTTTTGCCATTCGTCTCAAGACTGTCGTGTTCTGTACTGCTTCCGCCTATCCTGAATGGTAACTGCATGTTGGAAAGTTTCTGGCTGTCCCTGGTTAGAGGAATGTGCTTGCTGCTCACAGAGTCTAAAATGTGGCCCGTAATGACTTCAGTTGCAAAAAAAGCTCCATTTGCCTGGAGGCAATAAGGTCCATTAAAAGAAAGTTTCTTTTAATATCCCTTTTCATCATGTCATGCAGTTATCACATCAGATGGGGACAAGCAGTGCAGTCCGATGACTAAAATTAGCAATGGCTGCATAGTCTCATTATTTGAGAAGCAAAATGCAACGAGCACTACTACGGGATGCTTTGCAGATCCTGGCTTTGTTGGAGACATTTCGTATTGGCAACTTGGCAACAGAGGATGTGGGTGCTGCGCTGGCAGGGATGGAGGACCCTTACCTGCTGGATCCAAAGAGGCACCCTTTACTTAAGCCAGCATCCATCAAGCCGTTCAATGCGGAGCCACCCCTCAGTACCCTTGCCGACAACTACAGGACACCTAAGTGCGCACTGAGCCTATTTCTGTGTTCATTTTTGTGGCTAGTCTGCTCTCGTGCCAAATGTTTAAAGCATAAAGAGGAGCTATTCATAATATATGTTGCAAAGGCATTTACTCACTTCTGCTCTCGTGCCAAATGTGTAAAGCATAAAGATGAGCTATTCATAATATATATTGCAAAGGCATTTACTCACTTCTATTGTTGTTCACAGAAATTTAAAACACTGATGGAAATAAATGTGCATGGCTTTAGCCTCTAAAAAAGATGCAAAGCATAGCACTTGACTTTGTAGTTGGTAGAATTAGACATTAGGGACATCAGTAATGATTAGTAAGCAGACACGTGTTCCTATTTATAATTCTTTATCATAAACAGTAGGCTGCTGTGGCATCTTGCATGCATTACTGCTTACAGGGATTGAGTTTTGTGTTTGTTTTTGCCAGTACAGTGAGTTGTTCTACGTGCGGAACCACATGCCTGTGCCCGATGTGGATCCCAAAGACTATATATTGGAGATAGAGGATCCAGATGGCAAGTGTCACAACCTCACTTTGGATGAAATCAAGACAAAATTCCCAAAAGTTTCAGTCACTTCAGTTATCCAGTGTGCTGGCAACCGTCGCTCTGAGCAAAACAAGGCAAGTTGGCAAAGTGGGCCCAGCTGAGTGTAAGCTCTGCTGTTGATCAAAAAAGCTTTCAAAAAATGTTTAAATGCTTTGCAAACATATTTGATGTACTCCCCCTCTTGTAAATGTGGTTATATTGTTGCCACCTTGGCTTCAATTTTTTTTCTAGTACAACCAGCATATTAAAACATCCAGTGGTTTGCACCTGCTTGGCATCTGTTGGGGAAAAAGGGCGGTAGTAGCCATAAGAATGATCACTCTGCAAATAAGTTTCATTGGGAGGTTTACTGTATGCAGGCAGGCAGTACTGATCTGGATACAAGTTCTTCAAGAACACAAGATGAAATAGAGCACCTTAAACTGAAAGCAGCGTTTCATTCTTTTGACAGGTTATCCTTCACACATTTGTGGGCTTAATGTACTCATGCATTCATATGCAGCCATGCAACATTTTACTTTGGCTACACTGCATTCTAACATGCTCAGTATGTTGTAAAACTATCACGACGAATTTTCATGCTTTTTAGGAAGCTAGTTTTGCAGTTACAGGTGTCCCAAAACCTATGTAGCATACAACGCATGCTCCTGGCGGCATGCCACGAAGGAATGGGCACTTGGAACAGTCTTTAAGCCAAACCCATTGTGAGTGAACATACTAGGGCACTGACAGCATGCAGTAAAAGGGTGGAAGCTGAAATAGAGTTTGGGAGTCCTTGGTTTGCTACGAAGTTTTTATAATTTCAGGGCTGGCTACCAAGTTGAGACACTGTGTATCCATCAAGGGCACAAATGTGCACGTTACATGAATGTTCATGTTGCATACATTACATTTTTAAAGTATGGAAAGAAGCAAGGTAGTCCATTTTGGCAGGCATTTGTTCACAGTGTCGTACAATCATGCAATCGTTGTTGTCACTCACAGTATCTTAATGCAACGCTCCACTTGCTGAGTTTTCTACACGTAGAGGCAAGCCTGCAGAAAGCCACAACCACAGTGCCTGAAGTTTTGATTGTGCCTACTTCTGTGTCATTTCTGGCACTTTTCTACCCATCTCCCCGTTTTCTAACCACCTTGTTTCCAGTTTTAGCTTTATGAGAGACATTTTTTTTTTTTTAGATACCTGAAACTCGCACTTCTATTACAAATGCCATGTTTTGCTTTTGGTACTCTAGGGGGCACTTTGGACCACTAAAGTGCAATGAGGCAAAAGCCTTTACAGCACGGTGGTCCGTAGCCCTCCACTACGGCACCTCTATCTTCTTTCACTCCCATTCCTTACAGCGCGGTTCAGGCGTCAGCGGAGAAGTGTGACAGATACTGCTCCTATTCTTTCCTGTAAACCAGTTTTAAACGCCACTGATTCCCGCTTTCTATACTCCGTTTCATACATCAAGTGCAACACTGCCAAAGCTACAGCTCTTGTTTGCGCTCTCCGCATCCGCGATGAAAAATAGTGCCTGCTCTTGACGAGAGTAAATTAGAGTTATTTTGTCTGCAAGCTTAACACATCTTACATTTGCCATCAACTTCATAAAGAGCACCCTCACTGGGAGAAAGGATCGGATTCGGTGATTTTGTATGTTTTTTATGCCGTTTTCGTTTGTGTCTCATTTTCGCTGCCTCGCAACCTTGCCAGCTGTGCCACTAGATGGCGCTGGCTGTGCCCTTCGCGCCATAGCTTCGCGCTGTGCATCTCTTTTTGAGAAAATGGTTCTTCGGTGCGCATTTTTTCTATAAGATCCGCACTGCGAATATGTCTAGGCACGCGAAGAAAGTTATTGCAAATGTATACGTTGAATAATCCGGGTGCTGCCTCCGCGGTCTTCACGGCACGACATTTGGGCCATCCCACTGACAATGGGGGATGGACGTACACGAACTGGAATCGCCCATTCTTCACCGCGGGGTACGGCTGTGTGCGCGTGTGTTGTGTGGTGTGGTCAGTGGGTGGCGCGAGAGAGGAACGCTCGTGCGCGCGCTCCCTTCAAGTGTAAAAGACACTCGGCGTTTACGGAGCAGTGCGGTGCATAGTTCATGGAGACGCTCTCCGAACAGTGTCCATAGTGAGTGCAATTTGGAGAATTGAAATTCATGTTGTTGTTGTTGTTTAAAAGTTTCTCCCTAACGAAATTGAATAGTATATGATCAAAATAGAGCCCGTTTCTGCAGGAACCACTCGACCACAAAACGAGCGCATAGTGATACGCCTCCTTTTTTTTTCTTGCGGACTACTTGCGTAGCTTTCGCTGCGTTGCACCTGATGTATGAAATGGAGTATAGACTCACCGAAAGGGCTGCACAGCCTCTTTTGCATTGTGAAGGAACGTTGCAGTTCCTGTTTTCAGAAAACATAATCCATCAGTACAGGCCATATAAAACGAAGCTGAACTGACTGAAATGCCACATCTGTTGCTTTTGCAGATCAAGAAAGTGAAAGGCCTTGACTGGGGTCCCTGTGCCATAGGCAATGCCACCTGGTCTGGAGCAAGGCTAGTTGATGTGCTGCGTCACTTTGGTGTTGACCTCTCTGACGAGCGCATCCAGCACATTGTAATGGAGGGCTTGGACACAGACCCCACGGGCACGCCCTATGGCTCCTCCTTTCCAGCACACAAGGCACTGGATCCAAAGGTGGGTGTATTTAAGGAAGTCGTTTAAGCATATAACTTACGTTTTAAACGAGAGTGTAGCTAATATGGTAACAATTAAAAGGAAGCAAGTTTCAGTGTAGCCTTTGCGTTTTTCAGTTTGCAACAATTACGAAAATCATAGTAGTTGGCCCCAAATTCAATCTTCGAATTTCGAAGATTGAATTTCGAAAGTGCAACAAGTTTTGTGGGATATTTCACCGCCTCTCTTTGACCATGAGCTTTAGTTCTAAAAATGGGTTGTACTTCAGTGTCATCACAAGGTAGCAGATATATGCAGCTGTTATGTAAGTGGACATGTAATGAAGGTCGCTTTAATAATGGAAAGAATGTACTAACGAGACAATGATCTCTAAATTCTTCCACAAGAACAACAGCATTCAGTTGTGGTGCTGTCAGCTGTTCATGTGTCTGGACAAGTTGGCAGCATCATCTGAAGGAGCATATGCAGTTTTTAAAAAGGCCTTGAACATTATCAAGCATGCTGATGTGTTAAGCAGTACCAGCCTTACTGGTAAGAGAAGTCATCAGCGTTTGGTGAAGCCACTCGCACAATACCAAAACCCGGCTGTTGAAAGCAATACGAGGCCAGCAAGCGCATGTGGAAAGGGAGAGATGCGGTCCATTGAAGCATGCCTGCAAGGGGAGTAATGGCGAGAGCATAAGGAAGGAGAGCGCACCGTTTCTTGCATTCATGCATCATAACAAACATGGAGAACAGACCACCTACATCGACTTGGTCTGCGGGCGAGCGCCTCCACAATTATGCAGACAGTGGCAAGGTGTGCCAGCGAAATAATGGGTTGTGCCATGTGAAAAGTACTTTGCTTTATATAGGAAAAAAGGTCTGCTTTCTCCCTCCAAGTGCCATGCTCGTTGTGCGAGTCTTCAGTGTGTCTGATTGCATGCTGACGAAGAGCTGTAACTACAAGAAGATGAGGCAATGCGACAAAAGCACCAACACGAGGCAGAGGCAAAACGCTGCATACTTGAGGAGGATGGAGAATTCGGACAAGAACCAGCAGTGATGCTTTTGCATTATCACACCTAAGCAGCCTTAAATGTGTCAACAGAATTTTTTTTACCTCTCCTTAATGTAGTGGTAAGCTTATAGCAGAAAGCTTTGAATGAAGAAAAATTAGCACCACAAGTGTGCAGGATATTTCGATGAATGTCAGCTGTAGCTCAAGGCTTGCAAGCTTTTTTCTTTAGTCTTCTGCAGAAAGTGATTTCTGTATAGTACGGTAAATGCTTGCAAGAAACAATCAAATGCATCTCCTGTTGTGGTCTGCGAGTAAACTTGATCCTGTTTAAGTGCTGCGATGTCACATTGCAAGGAACCTAGTGTTCACTGACAAATATCCTGCATAGTCACATGCACAACTTGTTTCTTCTGGACAGTTATTTTGGCATGAAGGGTATACCGGAAGATGGTCGCTTGACGCTGAGGCACCTGCAGTAAAAACTGGTGCTCAGAATTGGTGATAAGTAGACCGAGACCTAGGTAATGTCATAGGATTTACTAGAGAATGATTCCAGAAGCACCAGCAGCTGATTACTCAGGGGTGACTGTTCAAACATGCTACTGATGTTTAAATTACGTCCAAGAAACAGTACTTATTTTCATTGCAGAAACGAGATATTGCTTCTAAATGTTTGTAAAATTTATCACTAGAGCCGTGTGGTGGTCGGTATGTAACTACAACCACACACACCTATTAGAACTATACACATAATAATTCACAGTCCACAAAATTTGCGTAATGTTGGCCTTAATGTTCACAGCGCATATTGTGAATAGTGTCGTTTCCCACAAGCCGACTGAATATGCAAATGCAGCAGCCGCAAAAAAACTGGTCGAGAGCCAAGGAATTCACATCTCTAGGAGTTGAATAAATGTCAATCATGTATGCAAATAGCAACATTGAGAATTACAGTAAATGGGTGACATTGTATAGGAGGCCCATTCAGATTGCTTCACTTTGGGCCACGAGAGCAGGAGCACCAGTGAATTTCTTCGTAAACACCATATTGCCACATGCCATGCATCATATTGATATTCATTATTTTCGGCCATTTTATTTATTTATTTATTTATTAGAGATAAGCAATGCCTAGCTCATTTTTGTTCGACTGTGTTATTGAAACTTTAGATTTGAACATCCTAAGCTCATTTCTTCTTTTCTAGCCACTGATCCCTCATGCAGTGGTGGATAAAACAAACTATAAAGGCATTTACAAATTTTGTGGAAGCCTGTGCAACGTGGCAACATCTATTAAGCTGAGCTCAGAAAGTCCAGCGGTTCATGCAGCATCTTTCTCTGTAGCGAGCAAGTCCTGTTCATCAACCAATGAAATTCCACTGCCAAAGTACTAATTGTAATTCACACAAGTGACTGAATCAGAAGCTCAGTGGCTGTTTTGCCACTCTTGATCATGTGCAAGTAGTCGTTTCAACATATGGAAAAAAAAGTGCAAAAAGGATTCAACGTCTGATGTCTCATACAAGTGACAAGTACAGAAGAAGCGATAGAACTGTGATTTGGAGGGCAGTTGAAGCAGAAATAAATTAGAAGTCTCGTGTGCTGCCTTTTTTTATATACTCTAGGCAATGGCATTTCAACTTGCTTCATTAGCCCTCACAGGGTGAGAAATAACACATCATCCTTTCATTCTGCACTGAATTGTATGCTGACCCGATGATACCTGTGTGTGGAGTGACATGTGTCTGCCTGTGAAATTTTCATGGTGCAGAACAAAAAAAAGCACTCGGGATTCTGTCATTGAAAGACTGTTTTTCAATTGATGGCTTCAGGGGCTGTACGATAGCCTTAGCAGAATTGGCTCTTATGCAGAGGGCAGGTTGGAAGTCAGTCTGTGCTTTTTGCCTAGCTTGGCAAGGTTGTCTTGAAGATGCTTCCAAATTTTTTACTTCATTCTACACACAGGGTGATGTGCTGCTTGCGTATGAAATGAATGGCCAGGAGTTGCCTCGTGACCATGGCTTTCCTGTGCGTGTTGTCGCGCCAGGAATCGTGGGTGCTCGCAATGTAAAGTGGCTGGCACGCATCCAGCTCAGCCCCACAGAGAGCAACTCCCACTGGCAGCAGAATGATTACAAAGGTGAGTGCAGATGTGGAGTGCCAAACACCACCTCAGCTGGCCTCTTTCACTCATACAGAAATGGGTAAAGTGGTGTCCAAAAGCCTCAGTGGCAAACCTTTGTTTTTCTTTCTCCATTGCTTCCCTTTCTACAGATTCATCTGTCATGCATAATAAATGATGCGCTGGTTGACAATGTTCCTTCACAGTATACTGAGCCAGTGAGCTTTCAATGCCATGTGCCAAAGAACACTGCTAAGAAAATGCTGGCATATCATTGAGGTTAAGGTATAAGTACACTTGAAATTCCACTTTTCCTCAAAAAGAGAAATAGAAATTTTGCACTAAATTTTTTATGACGTCAAACATTCGTGTACCTTTTGCAAAAAGACGTTTGTGCCATTCGCAAGATGTAGGCTAAAATGTTACATGCACAGTGTCAAGCGACACCTAGCATTTTATAGCATTAGTTTCACGCCTTTGCTGTTAACAGTTGTTCCACAGGCAGGTAGCAAAGTGGAAAGAGGGACATCCCCTCTCTACATTTGGGGACATGAGTGCGATGGAAATGGGTTAGAGAGTAGAAAGCGACTGGAGGTCAATATAAGGTAAATGCCACGGGAAGAGCCCTGAAGAGTGGTGCCGCGGGATGGCTACCATGGAGAGAGGAGGTTATGGTGAAGGTGGAGAAATGCACAGCCTGGATTTTGTTACTACAAAAACACTGAGAGGGGCTACCCTGAAAGGATGGCAAACTGAAGGATGCGGAGTGTGCACTAATCAATGCGTTTGAACTCATGTTTAGGTTACTTGCTGATGGTGTAAGCTATCTTTCAAAATAAATTCGCTTCAGTATATCACTGCAGTCTTTCAAAGAAAAAGGATAAGGTCTGGGAACAATTGTTGCATTACAGCTAGCGCTCGGACATTCACTTGCATGCTGGTAACCACCCTTCTGTTTCCTGTTTTACATCAGCGAATATTCGAAATTTCGAATGTGCTTGTTATTTGGTTCATATTTGAAAAATTGTTGAAGTTTTAACTCTCCTAAACCTAGTCATACAAATCGAAAGCGTGCCGCTTCGCTCAGATTCATGGCGAAGTGAGCACTGCCTATGCGAACGGTGCACTCATCTTCAAACCATGGCCAAGTGTGCGACGAGTCACACGGTCTGACAGTGGGAAAGCGCATGTGTGGCGACTCATGCTGTGGCAGCGGAACCATTGCAGCGAGTTATACTGCTGTCACACGGGCACTTCAGATCGTGATCAAGTCGAGCGAAATAGAGCTTGATGTGGATTCAGCATTGCTGCGTGGCAAGTTTAGTTGCGATTGCCCACGATCCTGCTCTCTTGTCTCGACCGCAGTCGAGCTGTCGTTGCCACCTTCGTTCGCGGACCTTAATGAAATATACATACTAAAGGTAAGGGTTACACAAAATATTTATTATAAAACATACAATATCAATATAAATAACTTTGTATTTAAGTTTATGTTATTTCAGCTGCAAAACTGTTCAGACTCTCGACACCATGTGTGTGGTTTGGCAGTGGTAACAAACGTGGGGGCTCGGCCGCATTTGCCAGTTTTCACATGTGCTAGTTACGTGGTGCCCTGCCTGCATGCGTAGTGGATGACACAAACTGCTACTCGCCTACGGAAACTGTGGTCAGAAAAAGAACAGTTCTACTTGAGCTTTTATTTTTTACACATACATTACAAATCACAATCACGCAGCGCCATCTCTCGAGTAGCAATCTAACTTGTCAATCGACATCAAGTGGGCACACGCAGCACGGTCCATCTAGACTGCGCAATCACAATCGTTAACGATCGCAGACCTAGCCGAGTCTCAGGGTGTGAGCTCAACAGTAGAGTCTCCCAAAATTGTTTTCTTGTCTCTTGATTTATATCTTAGATTTATGGACATGTACATATCTTATGTACCAAATCCGTTCTATCCCAACATAGTTTGCATCTATCTTGAAACTGTTCTGGGTACCACTGGCTAAGGGTGGCTGGATTCGGAAAAATCTTCCTTTGTAAGTGCCTTCAGGTGCTTTCTTGGCTCTTATTTAGTGCCCTATCTGACGGTAGGTATTCTACCCTGTCTAGCCGATAGCGCTCAATAATCTCTTTATGCCTGTCCCTGCTCAGAGTGTACTGAGAGTCAAAGCCTACCCGGAAGGTGAGACTGTGGGCAAGCTTATGAGCTTCCTCATTTCCCTCGAGCTGGGAGTGGGCTGGTGCCCATATTAGTTGGATTATTCTGTCATCCTTACATGTTTCCAGTTTCTTTTTTGCCTTTGGAGAGACCCTTGCCTTCAGAAAATTGCATATTGCTATTTTTGAATCACTTGTAATTGTAGTAGCCACTGTCCCTACCATCGCAAGGGCAATGGTCGCCTCTTCAGCTACGCTCGTCCTGACCAAAGCACTTATTCGTGAGTTTTGTTGGTAATCTGTTACTACCGCAACCATAATATGGCGGTCCTCATACTTGGCGGCATCGATATAGAACACATCCTGTCTTTTTTTTATATATATTTCTTCAAATGTTTCTGCACTTTTCTTTCTTGTTTCCTGGTGATGCTCTGGATGCATGTTCTGTGACAGTGGAGGGGGGGAGATATTTAGTCTCTTCCAGACTTCCATCGAGACATCCGTCTTCTGTTCCCCTTGGCTTTCTTATCAAATGCCTAGTCTTAGCAGTATGCTTCTTCCCGTCTGAGTCTTTGCCAGTCTTCGTATTGGGACATTTGGTTGGCCTCTATCATGGCCTCTATCACTTCTGCCAGCATACTGTGCACCCCCAGCCTCATAAGCCGGTTTATAGACGTACTGATGGGGAGTCCTAGGGCTGCTTTTATGCTCTTCCTGATGATTCCTTCAATCTTAGCCTTCTCGCAGTTAACCAGGTGTAAATATGGGACAGCGTAGGTGATCTTGCTGATGACAAAGGCTTGTACCAGTCTTAGAAAGTTGTCTTCTCTCATTCCCAACTTGCGGTTAGCGATGGACCTAGACATATTATTTGTTTAGCGCAGCCTTCGAGTTTCCTTATAGCTTCTCCATGCCAACAATTTCCCTGTAGCCACATACCTAGGTTCCTAATTTTGTCCACTCTGGGGATGGGTACTCCATTTTTTTTTAGTTTGATTCTCGGTTGTTCTTTGTCCAATCTGCTATGTGGTGGCTGGTACACAAGCATCTCAGAATTTTCAGGAGAGCATTTGAGGCCTCTAGGGATTACATATTCTTCAACATTTTCACAGCTGTCCGAAGAATGCCTTCAGTTTGCCCATCACTACCTCTCCCAGTCCAGAGTGTGATGACATTAAGTACAGGCTGTGGTTTAGGCCCAGCAATTTCTTCTAGCTTTGATGGAACCTTGATCAGTGCAATGATGAATTGCAGAGGTGGAAGGACTGAGCCCATGGGTGTTCCTCTGCTGCCCAGTGTAAATTTGTCCGACTTGTGTTCTCCAATTTGGATGGTTGCTTCTTGGTTTGAGAGAAAGTTCCTTAAGTAGTTATACGCTGAGATCTTGTAGATTTTCTAGTATTTCTTTGTGTTTGAAGTTATCGAAGGTGTTTGCTAAGTCCAGGTCCAGGATAACTCGTATGTCTTTAGTATGTGATTTAGTATGGATTTTCAGCATAATGTCCTTGGTTGAGAGACC
This sequence comes from Amblyomma maculatum, assembly GCF_055883805.1. NCBI lineage: Eukaryota > Metazoa > Arthropoda > Arachnida > Ixodida > Ixodidae > Amblyomma > Amblyomma maculatum. Next base: position 322,452,381 of record NC_139344.1, on the reverse strand, counting down.
AGGTCTGAAGCCAATTATGGAGTTGGGATAGTCCGTTGTCTTCCATGCATGTGTTAGTCTGGATCACATGTTTCATGAGTATCACCATGCACGATGTCAAAGAAATTGGTCTTAGATTTTCAGTCTGTCGCTTTTTGCCAGGTTTGGGGATCATGACGACATGTGGTGTCTTCCATATGGTCAGAAGTCGTCCTTGTTGCCAACATTTTTGCGTGTATCTTGAGAGGGCAGCGATAGAGTTGTCATCCAGATATTGGAGCATCTTGTTGCTCGCTGCATCTGGCCCTGCTGCTGACTTTGTTTTAAGGCGGGCAATTTCAGCCCCGCTTCTGTCTGCGATAGTCTGGGAGTACTTCAGTGACAGGAGTTCCCACGTAGCGTGCCTGTATTCCTTCAGGGAATTCCTTTTCTGCCCAATCGTAGGAATGGACAATTTTTTCGACATTTTGCTTCTGCACAGACTTGCAACCTTCCAGCTCCAAGAGGAAGCATAGCAGCTGCCACGTTTTTTGCTAGTCCTATGGATCTTTCCATGCTGTTGCATGTAGACTGCCAATTTTGTCTACATAGCTTAAGTGCGTATTATTGCGAAAGCAATACAACGACAACCAAAGCGAGACCTCGGGTGGCCGCAGCTACACCGTGAAGAGGTGTAAAGTGGCATAGCTACAGCCTCCACATTTAAAAAAAAATCAGCCTGCTATGACATTTGAATTCACATTACCCCTATGCCACGGGCAGGAGCTGCCAACACGAGTCACTACTTTCATATGGGAGGGTGATATCAGAATCAGCCTGCCAGAACCATTTGCATTCTCGTTACCCCTACGACACGCAGGCACGTCCATACGGCTTGGTTGAAGCGCGACTTTATATGTGGGCTGGTAGCTTACACTCTCGCGTCATACCCTTAAAGGATGAGCTTAAGTGTCCCCAATAATGTAGCACCTTACACTGATAAGGCATGATAGGGAAATAATGTAGCAGGCAAAAGAAGCTTCTGCCATTGCTTTCGCATTTCAACTAGGGTTAACCAGAGCTAAACCACAAAAACTAATTTTTTCTTCTACTTCTCTGTTGAGTCAGGCCAGTCTGTGGCGTACAGCCCTGCTCCATTTCTGTTGCTTTAGCTCTTTCTTCAATCCCTTTTTGGCCTGCCAGAGGTGCAGAAGACCTCCTTGAGACCTGCTTCTTCGGGTACCTCTGTGGTTAATTCTTGAACGTTTGCATGAAGTGCGGTTGCCCACTTTTCCGTATTTCCAATTTCTCTGCTTTCTGTTATGATTTCCTTGAAGGTCCACTAATGTAGCTTTCATGCATTAGATTCTTCGCTGTCCTCCTTCCACCACCGTTTCGATGATTTAGTGGTCAATGCCTATGTTTTTGCGAGTGTTACATCATGTGTCTTTTACACGGCTGAGAAAGGTCAAAGCCTTATGTCTATTGTTGGCTACAACTTAAATTGCGATTATAATGAGCTAGCCAGCTGCAATACTAGCTTTTATAGTACTAAATGCAGTTGACCTCTCAAGACGACATGCATATTGTTATGATGCAGCAAGCCGGTGAACAGAGAGATGATGCTCTGAGATGACGTTTAATGAAAATGTTAGCGGGCCTAGCGCGAATGCTCCTGCCCACGCCACTGCCCGTTTCTTCTTTCTTGCTCGTCTGTAACATGACCCGGGGCGTTTACCGACGTTGATGATTCCATGGCATGATGATGGGCGTGTCTGGATGCTTGAAGAAGAAGAGGAAGAAGGAAGAATAGAATGGTTTGCCGGCACGATGATTCCCGGTGAACCTTGGCCCAGGACACTCTCGGGACACGTTGCTACGATTCGGTGGTGGAGGCCAAGGCACGCACCGCATGGCATAGGCATGGGAGGATGTCTAAATGTAGCAGTTCGTGGGGTCTTTGGTCGGCACATCTGGTCAGTGGGGTCACATATGGTCGCTCGGGTCTCTTCTTGTGTCTTGTGGTCATGTGTAGTGTCTCGGGTCAGTCTCTCCTTCGTCGTGTCTTGTGGTCGGGGCGGGGGGATGGGGCGGGAGAACGGCAAAGTCTTGCTGGGTCTGGCAGGCTGGGGAACAGCCATGCGATGCCTCCTAACCTTCACCCGACGGCGCAAGAAGTCTCAGAGTACCGAAGCTCCGGACCAGGACGAGGGGGTGATGATGAAGTACCCAGCACCTCCAACCAAATGTTACAATGCAGCAACCGGCGAACACAGGAGAACAGAGAGATGATGCTCGATGGTCGTGAGATGACATTTAATGAAAATGTTAGCGGGCCTAGCGCGAGCGCTCCTGTCCGTGCCACTGCCCGCCTCTTCTTCCTTGCTCGTCCGTAACAATATTATGTGTGAACTCTTAATGCTTCACTTGTGCTTCCATGCTCTACAGGCTTCTGCCCTTCAACTGACTGGGACACGGTGGACTTCAAGAGCGCACCTGCGATCCAAGAGCTGCCAATTACTTCGGTAGTGTGCAGGCCAGGTGAGGGAGATGTGGTGACTCCCATCAATGGCAGGATACGCGTCAAGGGCTATGCATGGAGTGGGGGCGGCCGCAAAGTGGTGCGTGTGGATGTGAGTGCAGACGGGGGCCAGAACTGGCTGCCTGCTGAGTTGCACAGCGAAGACACGTCGTTGCACAGAGCGTGGGCCTGGACATTGTGGAAGGTACAGCTGTTTTTTCCCTCTTGCCACATATAATCTGCACTCAGAAACATGACTGTGTGTGTCCATGTGTGAGAGAGAGAGACAAGTGCAGCGGTTATTATTTTATGGATATTGGCCAAATCTGGGCATTATTGTAAGGGCTTGAACGTAATACCAAGAATTATATTGTGACAGCAAATAGAACAAAATAGGACATTTAGCTTGCTTATAACGTTACCCAAAATCTAGTAGAGGTGTAGAGTGATCACTTAATAATGCATATGCTATGGTATTGCTGTAGCTGGTGATGTGGTCGGAATACTTATACTTCACTTTCACGTTCACTTTGTTTCAAAGTTGTAAATGCAATACAGTCAAAACTCGATTTAACAAAGATATCCCGAGTCCCGTTCAGACGCCCATAGGGTCGAAATGTGATGGCTAGGTTTTATGAAATTTTATATGTTTACAAGCAGTCACTGACTGAGCAGAGGGGCCACTTGTGGGCTATTGAGTTTCGCGTCTCCACTTCGGTAATAGGGGTGCAGATGTTCAGGTATCCATCTTGACATTGGCAGCATGCTGTCTCCTCTCACACTTCTCTGTTGTGGCTTGTTCCTGGCCTCAACATGGTCTCGGTTGAAGCGGAACATAGCTCAAAGCATCCGCAGTGCTCGAGTTTCCTCTTGTTTCTTGGCGCAGGCAACGCAGTGGCATTGCTTTGCCAGCACCATGAAAAGCACACGAGAAATGCATACGGTCAGAGAGGCAAGCTCGAGTACATGGCCACAGAAATCAGCCGCTTGTTTAGAACTAAAGCTAGTGCACATTTGGATAAGCAAAGCTTACCCAAAACTTACTTGCCCTGCTAAGAATGTGCTAGGCATTACAACCAGAAGTTACAACACCAAAAGGAACTCAGCGCCGCTGGACAAATTCATCAGGAGGACCGCAAATGTCTCAAGCTTTCATCAATACATGACTTGTCATTTCTTTTCCTACGTTAAAATGATAACTCTATGTATGTGCTGTGCCTCTCTATATTCTGCGGGATTTATCATCTTAGATGTGAGAACTCAGCATTTCAAAACATTAAACTCATCTTCCTGAATTTTTTTTTCTCTATCATCGCTTCAACTGCAATTATAGCATGCCGAGCCGTGTAGGGCTCAAGCTCGAAATTTCGGCCCGTGCACACCTCTAGCATTTATGCTTTGCAAATATGATGCTGCGGTACTGCTTGGATACCGCTACTCCATATAATAATATAATGCATCGGATGAAGTGATCGAGGAATGCCTCCCTTATTTTAATGAAATTATGCGCGGCTCCTCTCAACTTTGTTAAATCGAATTTTAACTAATGATGGTGGTTGTTGCTATGATATCCGCTTATTAGGAAGTTGAAACTGTCTGAAGTCACATTAAATGCATCATTGAAAACAGTTTATATCGCCACCTGATGGCTAGGTTTCATGAAATTTTATACCCTGTCTGCACCCGAATAACGATGCAAGTGTATGATGCCAGCAAATTGTCTTTGCTTGAAAAGTCGCCACAAACTACTAATTTGGTGTAACATTAGAGTATTTATTTGTCAACGATTACATTATATGTTTGTAGCTTCGTAAACATATTGCCTCCACACAAAGTATATGGAGGGCTCTTAGAACTTGAGTTCTTATTTCGTGCATTTGATGCATTTAGCCCAAATATCTGCTGCATTATTAAACCTCCGTTTGCTTTGCATTGTTTCTTCAGACGCCCTTTGCGAGCAGCTGCACAAAACGTAGGCCTTCCATGCTGCCGTTAACAATTTCATTATGTAGGCATGCCCTCAGGCTACAGGTCGCTCATCGCATTAAAAGGAATTCTCGAGTGTTTTAATTCAGCTTCAGAATCTTGCTACCCTCTTTTTTATGCGCTGTTAATACTGGTTACCATAATGATAATCTTAATCAGATTTGTGCTGTAGTGCATGCTGTCAAGTTGAGCCGGCAATGGTTGCTTACTATTACTATTTCAGAGTTATGACCAGAGCCTGTGGCTGGCAGGTTGACTGTAATAGATATTGCCTATATGAATGCCTAGCTTATTCAGTGTACCTGCTTTACAGTCGGACCTTCCCGTGCCCCCCAACGCAACTGAGCTGGAGATTGTGTGCAAAGCTGTAGACTCGTCGTACAACTCTCAACCGGAAGGTGTTGCTGGTGTTTGGAACCTCCGTGGTGTCCTCAACAACGCCTGGTATCGTGTCAATGTCAAAGTAAACCAGTAGGCTGTTGGCGGGAGGCTACAGCCATTGCCTAGGGTCAGCTCCAGACAAGCACACGCTCCACGAAATGGCGGGACACGTAGCGCTGGTCCAGTTGTGGAAAGTAATCCGGGTACACAGAAGAGCAGTGGAAGCCAAGCACTTCCAGAGGATGGCGATTGACCCGACGCAACCTGCATTTAATATTGTCTCAGTGGAGCACCTTTTCTCCTCTATACAGGGAATATCGAGGCCAAACAAAACTTACGGGTTGCTCATCTTTCACTTAATGTTGATCGTCACACTAGCAGCTTAAAGTGAGAAAATAACTTATGTTAAAGGCGTTGTTAGAAATTAATCATACCAATGCCTTGGTAAAATGAATTTCATCACAAAGGATATCTTATAGTAACATGAAAGTTGCACACAGCTGTTCCTACAGTTATGGTGGAGTGCCTTGTTTGCACAGCACACACAGCAGTAACAAAAACTGCTGTTGCCTTCATGCAAACCTTTTTCATGCCAGTAGTATTATATAGCTTAAAATCTATTTTTCTACAAAAAAAGAAAATTATGAAGCCACTATGTTACTATTTCATGGGTGCAAATCATGACATTTGGCTTTTGTCAAGTTTTTTGACCTGTTTTGAGCTATCAGTTTCTGATACAAATTATATACATAGCACATGCTGTGATAGAAAGGAAATATGGCAACTAGCGAGAGCTCTGGAATAATGCTTGCTGAAGTGACACCCTACTTCACAAGCTCAGCCTTATTGTCAGAATAGTATCTTTTGCTATATGTATTGTAATATAGGTTTAGGGGTGTCTGAATAACTAGTCATGGTTGCATTTCGTCAAGTGTTATTAGAGGACATTAAATAAAGACTGATAGCTACTTGCATTTCTTTACTTGAAATGTTGATGCAAAGTGTACACCTTTGATTCAATTTGTTGCATATGCATTAAACATGGAAAGCGGCAATTTGAAGTGCCACGTCACTCACCGATCACCCGTCATGTCATTGAGGAATTTCGCATATGATGGGCGCATATTATGAGGCTCCACAACAGCCTGAAATGCATTACAGAAAATTGACGCCTTTTATGATTCACTACATCATGCTCCCAGCAAAAGTGTAAACACCCATTTTGGGGCACAATTATTAAGTAAGCGTGCATAAATATCTGCCTTTGCAGATTACGAGGAGGTGCTGAGAAGTTCCTGGCTTTGCTCTCTTTGATGTCGAATGGAAAAATTAGTTTGGTACCATAAGAAAGCATAATATCTTGTTATGTAACTGCGTAAGTATCAGATGGTTCTGAGTTTTATAACTATTTTTAATTTCATGTAGAACGTGAGATGGCAGAGACACAAGCAAGTTTCACTCCTGTGGTGTTACGGGTCGCGACAAAGTTTTTGTTTCTGCAGGGAAAGTCTTCAATGGACATTCACAGTGAGATGTCACAAGTACTAGGGGAGAAGTGTCCTTCCTACAGCACTGTCAAAACCTGGGTTGCTCGTTTCAAGACTGGGAATTTCCCTGTTTAAGTTGAGCCTCCTAGTGGGTGCCCCACAACCTCAACAGACCCGGCAACAAGCGATTGTGTCCATAAGCCGATTTTTAAGGATCGGCGAATATCCGCCAAAAAGATAGCTCAGATACTGGACATCTCCCGGGAGCATGTTGGTTTTATTATTACCAATATCCTAGACATACGCAAGCTTTCAGCGAGGTGAGTGCCGAAATGTTTGAACAGTGAACAGAAGGAGGCTCGAGCTGAAGCATCCAAAGCTGTTCTGACCCATTTTGATTCTACAAAAGACTTTTTGGATAGATTAATGACTGAGAATGAAACATGGCTCCACATTTATGATCCCGATACCAAGGAACAGTCAAAGGAATGGCGCCACAGTGTGTCCCCACGACCGAAGAAATTCCACGCCCAGAAATTCGCTAAAAAGTCATGGCGTCCATTTTTTGGGACAAAGATGGTGTTCTGTTGGTGGAATACCTACCTCAGGGCTGTAATATAAGCAGAAAATATTACGCCGGCCTCCTCGGCAAGCTGATAGAGGCAATTAAGATGAAACGCCGGGGAAAGCTGAACAAAGGAATCATTTTGTTGCAGGACAGCACCTGCACACACGTCCAAAGTTGGGGCTGTCAAACTGAAGGCCCTCGGTTCCTAATTGGTCCACCACCCCCTCTATTCACCCCCCTTATTCACCTGACCTGGCTCCTACTGACTACCATCTGTTTCCCAACTTGAAGACACATCTTAAGGGTCGTCATTTTGACGATATTGTTGACGTCAAAGTTGCTGCTGAAAGCTAGTTTGACGACCTGTCACATAATTTTTTGTAAATGGAGTAGAAAAGCTGAAAGAACGATGCAACAAGTGTATTGGACTCAGGGGGGAATGTGTTGAATAAATGTGCACTTTCAAAACTCTGACTGCATTCTTTCTGTGCAAAGCCAGGAGCTTCTCGGCACCCCTCGTATGTACACAAATTTTAAGGTGCTGTTGACACATGCCACGCAGTCAGGGCAGAGAAGATTCAACTCACACAGAACATCATAACTCCGCATCCAAAGGCAAATAGAATTTCAGGGCCCCATGCTAATGAGGGTGCATGACCTCTTCTTGCTGCTTGGCAGTACAATACCTGGAAAGAGTAGGTTTATACATTGTTCAATCGATATACAACATTTGTGCTTTTGCAGTGTAACAAAAATCGGAACTGCTATCAACACTTGCACGCATGGCATGTTTTATTGTGTGCAGCGATGGACAAGTCCGTCAAGTTCAGATGCAGTAGAATATGCATCGGCAGGACGAGTTTCACTAGCTATGGGATGCTGCATTGTAAAGCACATTCAGGAAGAGTCTCATAAGCTCAGTGCAACACCCATTAAGTTTATTTTGTGTAGCAGAGCGAAAGATACCATGAACCAACTAGCCCAACAAGCAACTATTCTGTATTACATTTAGGCACCCTGAAAAGTATTTGTACACGAGAGAACTTTTCCTGACAGCTACTTAGATTCCAAACTTGCAGTCATTGCTGCATTAATATATGCAAAGGCATTCTGCTCCCCATCTCCTCATTCCTTTACTTTTTACTGGCTTCATTCTCTATTCTTCTTCCTCCTCATATAAATGCAGTGTGCAAGCATGCGCCCTGCTTGTCTGCACTAACCTCGATAAGCTTCCAGGTGAGGTAGAGAGCAAGGGTTGTGTTGGGGCTGACAGCCATGCTGAGCCCAGCAACCAAGCCACTGGCAAACACCTGCCAAGGGCTCTCATAGCCGTAGTAGTGGCGCAGGAGGCAGCGACATCCCTGCAGAGAATAAGCTTTAATAATGGCTGGCAAATTTTGCGTCGTCAGGTTGGCATCGGAGAGAGACATTAAATACTTCCCCAAAAATTTTCCCTGCTGCTCAGTGGCTATGAAATGTGCAAGTACAGCCAGCCAGATATTTAGAATTATTGGATATACCTTCTAAACTCCTCAGAAAGTAGAGCAATATGTCAAAAAGCACACTGCACACCTGCGAATGGCAATTCTAACAGTGCTCCGCAGTCAGTTTTCATGCAGAGACAGGTCAGCTGTGCACTGCTGGGCTCCTAGTGGCAGCGTTAGTTCTATGAAACACATGATGAGGCCAGAGAGGGGCGTGCTAGAAGGTGGACGTTATCTGGGGGTTATTCTCGCAAAAATATGCCATGGTGGGGGCTAGACGCTACAGTCGCCTATAGCCCCGACATGCAGCCCTAACAGACAGAGCTGTGATTCCCAAACCGCGGTGCGAGAAGTCGCTACTGCGGCGGGTTCGGGCCAGAGGGGACAAACAACGAGTTACATACTCAGAGTTTATTGTGCTCGAGTACACGGCAAGGGAACAGCACTCAAATACAACCGCCGCAGCGAGCGAACGTCTCGCTCGCTTACGGGGGTGAAATAAGCCACCTAATCGGGTGTCTGCTCACCTGGTGCAGCTTTGTGCTCACGGTCCGCAGCGGTAAGTGCGTGCGGCACCTGGCAAAGAGGGTGAAGGCGGCGGTCTTCCCGACAGAAAATGTAACAGTGCGTGTGCATGCTCAACCGCCGAAAGATGCCGAGGAAGTTGCGACAGACGCACTCCTCGGGGAGAGGTTTCCCGAGTAGGCCGGGAAGAGAGAGGGACACCCACGCGGTGTCGCTGCGGGAACCTGCGAGGCGGTGAGGGGCGACCAATGTGCCCTCTCCTCGCGGTCCCCCCTAACAGCGCGCGTAAATAATGGGGACAGGGGACTGTGAATCCCCCCCTCCTTGAAACCGCCGTATGGCTAAAAGTAGCCGTGTTCATTGACGGAGATACCGAGTGGGGCCGGCTAGCGCCGTTTAACTTTTAAACCCCCCAAAAATTCTTAATATAAAAAGTTGCAGACAGCTCAGAGCCACTGGTGCCACTGCAGAGGGCCAGGGGTGCCGGGCAAGAAGGCAGGGTCAACGACAACCGGAGGCAACCTTGGAAGCCAGGGGGTGGAAGTGTCAATGACCGCAGCAATCGCAGGTCCCGTTTCTTCACTGTCAGTCGGTTGGGGGTTAAAGCGTCGATGGCCGCAGGCGCGCCACTGCATTTATCGTCGGTTGGTTAAGAGAGCTTGACGGGGAGATGGGTAGAAACTGTGTCTTCGCGCTGCGTAGCATGTTGCGGGCCCCCGCTTAGCGGGTTGACCGCTCGCTCCTAGCCTGCCTCTTTTCCCTCTGTCGTCAAACGCAGCCGAGGGCGAGCGCAGGGGGGTGGCAAGCTGCTCCCGCTGGTGAAGCTGCAGCTAAGGCACCAACGGCGCCAAGGCTTTGCTGCAACTATTGCTGTTGGTAGACGCAGGGACCCGTTCCACGAACTCCAGCTCGCTCGCTCCGTGGCCGACCGGAAACAGTTTTTCTGTGGCCTGGCTTACGGTGACAGCAGGCTCTGGGTGCAGGAATGCGGCGGCTCCCTGCACAGCTTGGCCTTCGATGCTGCAACGGTCGTCATGGCCTCCGCCCGCTCCCCTTCTGGCTGGCTGCAAGGCAGTCTTTTCCCTAGTTACATTTTTTTTTTTTTTTTTTTTTTGCCATTTTACGGTACCCTCTTCTTTTTTTTTTAAATCTACCCCCACTTGGACTTTTCTAACGAAAAAGCACGTGCTTTTTCTGGAAGTAAAATGTACTGAATATTGACAGGGCGTCCCGTCCGTATTCAGCAGGAGAAATTGGTCTGAATTACGTCTGCCGCGCATTGGTCAGAGTTACGTCTGCCGTGGGCGCAAGCTGTAAGAAGACGCGATGCTCGAACAACGAGCCCGGCCATCCCAGTACAGCTGCCTGCTGGCGGGGGAGTGCGTCCTCCTCGGGCCACCACAGCCTCCCATCGCTCGAGGTCGGAGAGTTGCCAAGTGGGTGGAGGGTGGAATTCCGAGCATTTGATCATGATGTGTTCAAAATCAGCTTTAGGTTCCCCACATAGGGTACACTGCTGTGAGAACAGTCCTGGATGGATCAAAGCTGAGAAATCAGGGGATGGGAATGTACGGGACTGAAGCTGGCGCCACGTCACCTGTTGTAGCTTAGTCAGAGATTTATGAGGAGGAAAGTAGATGGTTCGTTGATCACGGTAATGGAGAGAGATTTCGTGATAGGATACCATGCGCACGCGAGCATCTCCCAGCGCCTGTGTCTGTTTCCTTTCCTTCGTGTTTCGTCCCGTTCCTTGCGCAGTTTTATTTCATTATGCAGTACCAACTGGCCCGGCATCTTGCACTTCTGAACTTCACCTCCCCAGGCGGTGGCAGTCCCTGCTCGGCTGACGTATCCGGTCGGTCTTAGCTTCAAGTCCGCCAGCCTGTACACGAATGAAGAGACCTTCTGCAGATCTTAGTACGGTCCTGACCATTTTGGCGCCAGAGAAGCGGAGAACCTCTTACTGGCGTTGCTCGGGACATGACTGCACCTTAACACGAGATCAGCCTGTTTGTAGTGAAATTGTCCATGAGAGCGGTCATACTACGCTTTCTGCTCGACGCGAGCAGTGCCCACATTCCGTTGTGCTTTGACCAAAGCCTCCGTCATTTTCCCGCCGCAGCCCGGTTGCATAGTCGGCGCATGCCGATCGAGCATTCGGGGCTTTGCTACGAACCTGTATAGTACGGTCTACAGGGTTCAACAGCTCCCTACTGAGGTTGAGGGCGGCAGGTGTGTACCCAGTCAAGCGATTCACGGTTCATTTGAGAGTAAACCCAGTCTCGGGGAGACAGGTATCCCAGTCACTGTGAGTCTCTGCAAATGCAACTAGCATGTGCTTGTGCGGTTCACGCATTCCGTGGGATTCGCCTGGGCGTGGTACATGATTGTTCCCTTGTGCTTAATGCCAAGGGCAACACAGGAGTCCATGAAGTATGATGCATTGTCTATTATCAACTGCTCGGGGTAGCCAAACCGTGTAAACACCTCAACCAGCTTCCCCATGATTATGTGTGCCGTCAGCTTTCGCTGTGGGAAAAGCTCCACCCATTTGCAGAAGTGGTCCGTGACAACGAGCAGAAAGTGGTTCCCACTTGGGGTCCTGGGATAGGGTCCCATGACATGACAAGCTGCAATCTGCCAGGGAGCCTGGCTATTGATCGGCTGCATAAGCCCAGGTGTGCGTCCACCACGTAGCTTGACCCTTTGGCACACGTCGCACAAGAGTGTGTAGCGAATCACCTCCTGCTTCATGCCAGGCCAGGTAGCGAAGTGACACAACTTAAGAAAAGTCTTAGGGCCACTCGCATGCCCAGCAATGCACGTGTCATGAAAGTAGCGTAAGCGGGAATCACCACCTTGAAGGATTTGTGTATTCTCCTCGGAGGGGATGTATCCCAGCAGGACGCCATCAGAGTTGAGCAGATAGGAATTCATCGCACTCACAGCATTACCAGCTGTGTTCGAGCGCCCCGCACGGGCACCAATACCAGCTGCCTCCATGGGCGCCGCGGCCGCGCCGCCCGTCAAACACTTTCTGACTAAATGGATCCTCTCCCTGATCCGTGGATGTGGGGATTCATAATCCCCTGCCCCCATTATAACGACCGTGAGTAATTAACATGCGTGATTACGCGCGCTGTTAGGGAGGACCGTGAGGAGAGGGCACACTGGCCACCCCTCACCGCCTTCCAGGTTCCCGCAGCGACACTGCGCGGGTTTCCCTCTCTCTTGCCGGCCTACTCAGGAAACCTACTTTCCCCGATCTGAGGTGAGGAGCGCGTCTGTCGCAACTCCCTCGACGTCTTTCGGCACATGAGCGTGCACGTGCACGGTTACATTTTCCATCGCGGAGACCGCCGCCTTCACCCTCTCTCCTCCTTGCATGTGCTTCCCGATTAGGTGGTTTATTTCACCCCCGTAAGTGAGTGCACATTTGAGTGCTGTTCCCTTACCGCATACTCGAGCACAATAAACTTAGTTCGAGTACATAACTCGGTGTTTGTTTCCTCTGACCCGAACCCGCCACAGTAGCGACTTCTTGCACTGCGGGATGGGGGTCACAGCTCTGTCTGTTAGGGCTGCATGTCGGGGCTAGAATGCGACTGTAGAAGGCGCCTCACGTTGGGCGCCAAGAATATGGGGGTTACTCTCGCAAGAATGCGCCACGGGGGGGCTAACGCTACAGTTGTCTTCTAGCCTCAACGTGCAGCCCTAACAGACAGAGCTGCGACCTCCAACCCATGGTGCGAGAAGTCGCTACTGCGGTGAATTCAAGCCAGAAGGGACAAACACCGAGTTGCGTACTCAAACAGTTTATTGTGCTCGAGCACACGGCAAGAGAACAGCACTCAAGTACAACTGCCGTAGCGAGCAAACGTCCCGCTCGCATACAGGGGTGATATAAAACCACCTAATCGGGAAGCACACGCAAGGAGGGGAGGGGAGTCTGCTCACCTGGCGCGGTAAGTGCGGCACCGGGCGAAGAAGGTGAAGGCGGCGGTCTGCCTGACGGAAAATGTAACCGTGTGCGTGCACGCTCAACCGTCAAAAGACGCCCAGGGAGTTGCGTTGCGACAGACGCGCTCCTCACCTCGGGCCGGGGGAGAGGTGATGTCCCCCGTTAACGGGGCAGGGGATTTGTGTGTATCCCCACACCATCAGCCTTGGTACTCAATTTCTAAACCACATTGCTGTAATTTGGTGAAACCAGCTTAGCTATCAATAGTGCAGATTGTAAGCAGATTAGATTTAAAAAAAAAGAGCTGCCGCAGTTTTAAGGGGTGGACCTATAATCAGTATCTATCTGCAGGCTCTTTGCTTCAAGCAAGCTGAGAGGAGTATGATGCCCTGTGTACACATAATTCTATAATAGCTGTCAGACACGAGGCAAAACAGTCCGATTACAAAACGGGGATATATACTGAAATACACCACTGAGGTTAGCTTTTGTACGATACAAGTACTTTATTGGTAATCCGTGGGCATGCCACAGAGAAGCTGGCACATCTTCGTGGGAGAAAACGAGCCACGTGACCAGACGTATGTGCCTAAAAGCATTTTCAAGTGTTTTTGAACGCCTGTTTGCTTTCGCATAGGTAACGACCAATATGGTGTATGCGGCTGGTGTGAGTACCCAACAGGAGCCAATTCAACATGGCATTCAAGTAAGTAGCCTGTCGCCCACTGTATTGAATAGGAAAACAATGTGGCAGCAAGACATATTAAGTTTGATGTGTCCGAAAAGTGTGCAAGGGGATGGAGAAAAATGAAGAAGCAAGAGTTGAGCTTGTGTTGTTGTATGCCTTCCTATTGCGGGCCGAGGTGCCCAGGTGATAACCTTCTGTGTCGGAAGTGGATCAAGATTGGGTTCAAATCCAAAGAAGCAGGAGCCTGAGCACCCGTGCACCGAGGTTAAGGTGTCCCCTTCTGACGGCCAAGGAGCAGCATTTGCTTACAGAATAACTGTGACTGTGTCCTTTTCACACGTGATGACGAATTATGTGAGATGTCCGAGGTGCCAAATTAAAGTCGAATCACATTCCTGCACATTCCTGCCGGTTTTTTGACCGATCATTGCACTAAATTTTCCGATAAATGGTCTCTGCCTGTGTAAGAAGGTCATGTGGGTTTGTACTAGCGGCAGCTTGGTTGGTGGTCTATCATTCCTTGTAGGTGGCAAATTCGGCGGCGGCTGGCTGCGGTACACAGCTGCAGCAGATGTAGAAGCTTCACTGGCGTTGCCTTCAATCTCCACTAAAAGGTGACTTCATAGCACACTTGGCAGTGAAGGGTCATTTCTGCGGCTTCCTGTATTGCGCGCGGCCGCGTGTCTCATGTTGCCGAGCTGCGCTACACACGTCGATGGCGTGATAGTTCATCTTTCGGAACCATCATGACCAACAATGGCCTCAGACAGAATTGCGTGTAAAGAGGCTAATAATGTTAACACATTAAACTAAAACAGCGCACCGACCGTCAATAGAGGCGTAGCGAGATCACGCTGTGGTGGCGTGCAGATGTCTCTAGGACGTACCTTTCATGCCTGCTGTTGCTGCTTGTGTTTCGATTAGCACTCATTAGACACTGCAAAATAAAAGAGCTTCCAATAATCTTGCCAGTTTAACGGATATGCAATCATCAGCTGGACTATACCCACTGCAGGGCGAAGGCCTTTCCCATATTCCTCCAATTATCCCGCTCCTGAGCTAGCTGCAACCCCTGTGAACTTCTTTACCTCACTCACCCAACTAACTTTCTGCCGCCCCCTGCTACGCTTTCCTTCTCTTGCAATCCAATTTGTAACCCTAACCGACCATCGGTAGTCCTCCCTTCGCACTACATGCCCTAACCATGCCCATTTCTTCTTGATTTCCACTAGAATGTCTAATTCGAGTTATTTCTCTGACTGATACTCACTCAGCATGCTTCCTATCTCTTGACTTTACACCTACTATTTTTCATCCCATCGCGCTCTGCATTGCCCTAAAATCCAATATGGCCACCCAAGTGATTATCAAGTAGTCACCCCAGTCCTGTTATAGTAGCTATGCTGGCTGGCATTGCAGTAAAATGTCCATGTGGGTTACTCGTTCTCTAGCACTGGGCCATATTATGTCCTACATTGTGCTACTAAGATGAGACTCACCCAGTGCCTTGGTAAAAGGGAAGAAGCTACCTCTTTGTAAACCTCTGGAAGTCAGTTGATCTGCACAAGAAAACCCCCTTCACTATGGTGAAGCAAACTACAAGCTGATCTTTGGTGGTTTAACCAGTTTTGGGGACATGAATCAGGTGCAGTCCTGGAGATAACAGTAGTCTGAATAATGCCCCGCACTTTTCCTGCCTGCCTTCGGGCTGCGGCATGACGACAAGCACTATTCCTGTCTCTCGTCGTAAAAGCCCTGTGTGTGCAAGCATCGCAGGTTGGAAGGAAAATGTATCACGCAGGTGAGGCTGGCCTGCTGGGCAAAGCATGCACCTGCTGATAGGTGTGCAGCAGCAAGTGTGACTTGTTCCAAAGCAGCTCTAATAGGGAGGTAAAAGGTGCTGACAAAATGCTCTACACGTGTGAACAGCAAATAGAGACCATTAAAATTTTTTTACCTGTCTCTAGTTTTCCAGTTCTCACAGCTTCTACCATTTTGAAATGTCATGAACTGTGCATTCACGTATGCAGTATGTACATAACCCGAGCTCGCTGCCAGAGGGGGCCCATTCAGAAAATTAAGGGCACGCCTCTGGCAAGTGTTAGTTGGCAGATGACATGGCCAGGCACTGATGACAGTTTCAGAACATTGCAACAGCAGTGGACTCGTCTAGCTTGCAACGTGTGGTGGAGAAAAGTGCTTACCAAAAAGGATTCTTGAGCAGCATGAAGGGTAGAAGATTAAACTGCAATCACTCAATAGGTACTTGTTTTTAAGCGGCACTTTCAAGGCTCGAATGCACAGAGTTTACACTTGTATGCATCCAGAGCCTCACTTGTGTGAACACAGACACTAATAGCACTTTTCTCACATCCAAATATGCAGCAGAAAGCAACAACAAGGCCTGGAGACTGAACAACACAACAAATGGAGGATATATGACACCACCTTCAGTGTCCCCTCACAAAACTGTGCAACTGCTTGTCAGTTGCACCTGTCTGGATGGGAAATGTTCTGCATGTGCAAATTCCATTCTTTTTATTACCACAGCTGCAAGATCAGTAACACGAGAGTGGTAGATGTGCACGGCATGACCATTTTGAGGAGCTGACATTTCTGCTCTCAGTTCACTGTTACACTTTTGGATAAAACACTACTACACTTTTATTGCATTTATGCAAGCTCCAAAGTTTAACACTAATGGTCAGTTACCTCCAGCATATGCACGCACTCCCGAACTCAAGCCGAACAAAAAGTATGTTTAAAGGCCGCATTAGGGAAGAAATTCAGGAATAAAACTGCACTACAGTATGGGAGAGAGGAAAGCAGCAAACAAAAAACACAGATCTGTGTCCTCTCTGTTTGTGTTTTTCCCGTCTGCTCCTTTTCTCTAAGCTGTCCAGTTTCAATTTTACTTTTTTAGGATATTGAAGCATGCTAGTTTAGAGAAACTGCTGATGTAATGCATAATCCGATTTTGTGGGAGGATGTGGCGCCGTCATGCGGGGGCGGGCGGGAAACACATTGAGCGGCAGTGTAGCAGACGACGCGAAAGCGCACCATACGAAATGGCCACGCCAACGCTGGTAGAAAGCGAAAGCTTCCCCCCTTTTTTTGGCCTCGGGGCGGAAAGTAGTGACAAAGATTGCGGCATATCATGTTCACGCAGTATGGGGGAAGGTAGAGCGTTTTCACAATCCACTCATAACGCACGTACGCATATACTATCTTCGTATTGTAAGAGCGTGTAGCGCGGGCCGTGTTCGACGTGACAGAATGAGACGCTCTCAGCGTGCAGGTTTTCGGCAGACAGGAGAGCGTGGGGGCAGAGAGGGATCTCAAAGGGCAAAGCAGCCAGGGGTTTGTTGATGCTGCAGAGCTAGGTGGAATTGTCTCCTGAGACTTACGAGCGGCGCATATGTGCGGGGTGTCTTGAGTTACCGAGCACAATATGGTCACCGCGGCGTCGGCATGGTGCAACGGGCGTCGCTTCCTCCTCGCGTCATCTACAAGCATGCAGCTATAGGATTTCATCTACGAAGCTCGGCAGAGAGGCACTTATATACACCCCCTGAAAAGGGCATTGTCCCGGCCGGAAGCACACCTGCAGGAAACGCGCGGCATTTTTCTGGCAATGGATGATTCAGCGCTGTAGCCGGTTTCTGCCTTCAGGAGTCAGAACGGATGTGGTCGCAGTGGTGAAAAGGTTCTCGGTGCAGAGAGAATGGTCATTCTGCTGTGAAAGGATCCACAACCTTTCTGCCTCCGTCGCGATTTCTGCGGAATCAACGACTTGGTGACACATGTGCATCTCCTACATATCGGATGCGCATCTCGGTCAGGAACCAACGCTGTTCTACGTCCAGAGTGATCCACTCCGCAAGTGAACGAGCACGAACCCTCCAGGAGACTCATTTGTGCAGGGCGGTTTCCTTGCCGTTGCAAACGGTTGGACGAAGACGACGACTATCAAGCTCCCTAACGAAATGCATCTGATTGCATACACCGAAGGAACAAAATTCGAATGCTTTGGCGAGCACGAAGGCGAGCCTGCAAGGTAAAAAAAATACTGTGCGTCGTGCAAGAGTGTCAGGCGCGTCATATGCTCAGAGCAGCAAAAACACAGATACTACAGGTATGTATGCATCTAAAGAAAATATGCATGATGAAAAGTACCTACTGGAGTTTGCACCAAGCCTGTAACGCACCAGTGATAGCTGCAATGAGGATTTCTTCGGTGCGTGTTTGCTTTAGTTGCGCCGGGGCCTGATGGCGATGTATTTTGTTGTTTCTTTTATGTGCGAAAGGGCTAGGTAGCTCAGATATCACAGGCGGCTGTGTGCGCTAGGCCGTAATATTTAGCATGTTTTATCGTGACTGCCACCTGACTAACAAGAAAAAAAATACGGCGTTTGTTGTAATGCACTGCCGTTCGCGAGCCTCATGACCAGCTCAACCACTCTGCTCGCGAATGGCAGTGCATCACAACAAACGGCCAATTTTTTTCTTCTTTTTAGTCAGGCGGCAGTCGCGATAAAACATGCTAAATATTACGGTCTAGCGCACACAGCCACCTGTGATATCTGTGCTACCTGGCCCCTTCGCACATAAAGAAAACAAACGACAAAATACATCGCCATCAAGCTCTGTCGCACATAAAGCAAACACGCGCTGAACAAATGCTCATTGCGGCTATCACTGGTGGGCTACAGGCTTGGTGCAAACTCCAGTAGATACTTTTCATCATGCAAATTTCCTCTAGATGCATACATACCTGTAATGAAGTGTTTTTCGCACAGTCGAGAGTATGCAGTCTGTTGCTAAGGTCGGCCATTCACATCTTGACGCTTGGTGGCCCTAATTCAAGCTTCACGTCGTTGTTGGTCGCAGCTGAAAAACCGTGTCTAGCATCCCGGCGATAACCGTGATAGTTTTGCCAAGCCTATGACGGTCACCGCACCGCCCGGTGCCGCCAGCCCCCGTGAACTGGCGGCGCCGAGAAACGCCGTTGACGCCGTCCAATGTGTTTCCATCGGTCGCCGCTACGACTTCGCGCATGCGCAGAAAACTCGCGCAAAAGGCAGATTATGCAGGTTTCAAAAAGTGCATAAAAGTGTAGTCGAGAATTTTGGCTAAAATTCTAGTACAGTTAAGCCCACTTATAACTAGCTTCGTGGTCACACAAATTTCGATCTCTGTGATTTTTACAGACACGCTTTCTGGAGACCAGCCACTTTCGACATGCGGCAATAGTGATGGTGATGGAGGCACTTATGAAATCATGTGTAGGCCATTATCTTGTGTTGGATTTGTGACAAAGAAGCAGCAGCAAAGCTACCACAGAGCATGTGTGTGCAGGATACATCTGCTGTCTGTGCGCTGCCTCCATGCGATAGCAGTGCTTAAGAAGGAGGTCCGCCTGGGAGGCAACGCACGCTACGTACCGGGTGTGCCAGCAAGGTATACCTCTTGTGGGGATTGCATTCCCGGAGCGACGCGGAACACGCAGCCAGTGTTGCTGTTTTGTTAGCTAAAGACTCCCCGTGGAGTCACTGTGCTCACCTTGTATGCTTGCTCGAGACCAGGCCTGAAAGGAGTCTGGCGCTTGCCTGTGCGGCGCCGACGCTTATGAGCCGGAAGGGCCTCGTTTGACACGGTTCTCCATCACAGCTGGCCAGTGTTGGTGGCGGCACGAGTTAACGTGGGACCTGTGTCGCCGAGATGTGCTCCGCACTTCCCTCATCCTCTCTCGTCATGTGTCGCGCGGATTTTGACCCATTGGTTGGCCGTGTAGCCTGTGAGTGCCCTTAGATCCCCCGCAGATGCTTGAGTAGCCTTTGTACATGCACGCGGCGCCGTGGCCCTGCTCTCGGGCGCTGCGGCTGGGCTATGGGTTTGTACTGAGGTCTGGGGGATCAGTGCACTGTTTGTGATACAGCTTTCTGTGCATTAAACACTTGTGCTTATAAATTTTGCTTCCTTCAGAACGGAAGCACATGTGCATAGTGTATGCTGACTGTGCCCTCGGCTTGCTCTGGCCCTAACCTGCGGTATGTGAGTGAGGTGGCCGCATACCAGCTAACAGCAGCACAGCTTTAAAAAGTAGTCCCATACTCTTTACTAATCAAGTCTCAAATCGGTGATAGCAGTAAGTCACCGATCAAGTGCACCAGTTTCTCTTGCCACGCTACCCTTTTCTCATGCTTACCACTGCTTTGTTTCCACATTACCAGCAATGTCTTCTAGCCTTCAGGGCATGTTTGGTTGGTGGTTAATGGCAGTTTGAAGCCCAACTGTTTTCATTGTTTTATAGGAGGGTCGATGCCTTAGGTATGGTAGGTGCTCTTTGGTGTCCACACTGGCGGTAAGCATGCATAGTTGTCTATGGAGACGAGTCTGCTGATCTCCCCATTTATTGCCGAGTAGTGTAGCCATGGCTGTTTGTTTCATGTGAGGCACAGTGCCATGGCATATTTTAATGGTAGCTCCAGCCTCGTTCGTAATAAGCGAGCATTCGTTATAACTGCGGCAGCTATAAATGGGCTCGACTGTATTATGACGTGTTTTGCTCTGTAGAAGACAGTAGAAGGCTTTGCTTTTACTGCCTAGCTTTGCACAGTTGGCTGGAATGAGACACATTTGTGACCAATTAAATCTCTTCTTTTATTGATTGGCTGTGCTACTGCAGTGGAATACTGTGGAACTTGCCATTACCTCGGCAATGGGTTGCTATGCAGCTGTTGACCAATCACAGCTGCCAAGACAAGATTTTTCTCAGGGTAGCAGCCTTCAGATTAGTGCTTTTGCAATAAAATCAGTCCACAAGGAGCAGACCTGGTGTGCATTAAAAGAGTATAAACACCGAATTTTGGTCACATATTTCCTGGTTAATGATGAGAAAGGCATTACCACACATGGACCACCATGTGGTATCTGGCTACGAATGCTAAGTAGTTTATAACTAAGCCATTTCATTTATCTGCTTCAGTCTCGGCAGCCGAACGATGGCTATGATGCCGAAGTTCCATATAGACCTTTGCATCGGGCGAGGGAATTGTCGAAATTCCCCCTCTTTAGACAGTCTATAACTGATTTCGCTGCAGCTTCCACAGGTATTAGCATAAGGAAAACTCCAATGTAACTGCCACTTTTTCACTCATTGCTATTCCGGCTTTTGCGGCAAGCTGGTGATAGCGTTGCAATGAATCGAAACGACAAAGCAGTGACATATCCCAGTTTTTCATCCCTCATGTGACCTATACAGAACTTTGACGTCGCACTCAATGCTAGGCTGCTAAAACAGGAACAGGTGAGCGAGGAAGTTCAATTATAAATTTATTTAGCAGTTGTAGGCGAACACCACGTGCGATCCACATATAGTTATCTCTTACACATTGTTATAAGGAAGAAAACACACGACCTAAAATTTGGTGTCTATATTCATCATAGAAAATAGCCAGGCTAGTTGGTACATGATTTTTAGCAAAACAGCGTGCAGGGTACAGGACACAGTCAAGAACTGACCTCCTTTAAGAAGAGGTCAGTGAGACAGTTAAACAAGCTCAGTACAGAGCCAGCACCACTGAAGACGGGCAAACTTGCCTCCACCAGGCCTTGATGCAAACATGTCCAGTGGTTACACTGGCACAGAACTGCAGCATCATTGCCCTTGCTCATCATTACTTCTTGTTAAATTAGGAATCCTTATTAGAGCCGATCTTGAGCACAGCTGTTGACTAGTGATTAGTGAGAAAAGACTAGTGACTAACCCTGAATAGTGCCACAGCACTAGCAAGAAACGTGCCTTGTGCCAGAGGTGCCCACTTGGTGAATATCTGCCAGGGTCTGCGGCGAACACGGGAGGATGCTAGTGATAGCAACGCTTGCAGGCCATAGCCCAGCAGGAACGGTACAGGCATGCCCTACACAGGCAAAAGGCGAGCAGACAAGTTTTAAAACTGCAATTTTTTTTGGGTGGAGATGAAAAATTACTAAGTCAAGCAGAGCTGAGCCAAGTCGGCTCTTGTGCCTTAGTCCACAGAGACATCTTTTCCATAATACAATGTGCACTCTTGCTACAATGATTCGGTGCATAAATGAAGCACAGTGCCAATACGCTGCACCTCCTCACTGCCACATAAACTCGTTCCCGGACATAAGCCATGTATATAGTTATGTGATGTATGACAGTGCATCATGAAATGAGTTGCCACATGTTATGGAATATTTCTGTAACGAGGCACAATCTGGAAGTACTATCATCCATACTGCAAAAAGCAGCATTATTTTATACAGTCAGCTCTTAGTCTGCCTCTTTTTTTTTTTTTTTTTTAGAGTTATGCCACTTTTCCATATTTGTTAAAATCCTATAGACTGAAACTGTGTTTACAAACATGAGAGGCTCGCTATGGTTAATAGGAATACAAGAAAATGTTCTCAAAGTAGTTGTTTTAATTTCACGGTATCTCTGTGGCAATGTGCTTTCGTGAACAAGTACATCCTATAGAGGGAAAGAAGTCAAGAGAAACTATGGGGGTTTAAGCATGGCTTGAGCCTAATGATGCAAGTGAAAGCTGTGTGTTGCAGCGATAGCTGTGGGCTATGCATGTCAGTGCACATTAAAGAACTCTGGGTAGTCGAAATTTCTGGAGCCCTCCACTATGGCATCTCTCACAGCCTAAGTCGCTTTGGGATGTTAGACCCCATAGGCTGCCCCATATTAATCGTATATATAAGTTAGGGTTTGGGGAAAGGAAGGCGCCTTATACTTTGTGCGGACACCTACACCTAATCAAGTCAAGGTCACATAAGTCTTTTGCTTTTAAAAAAGTGGCTTTTGCCCCTCAAAGTGATCTGGACCTGGTAGCAGTCAATGCAGGATGTAGCAGATGAAAGGAGGTTCACCGAGCGTTAATCGAATCAAACATGGTGCTACAATGACGGTCAACACCACTGGCTGAAGGGCCTCCTTTGAGGAGAATCTGCCATTTTTTTTTTTTAATTTGTATGCAACTACAGAAAAGGTTCATTCAAGGTATAAGAGAAGTCATTTGAAAGGTGGAATATTTTTTGAAAACCAAGATACGTGTTCATGGAAGTTGCTACTGCCGGAGCACGAGAAGTCGACAGCGTGACCCAGTGAAACTATCAGTGAAACTTGCTCTGAAATAGACGTTTCACAGAATGCTTTGAAAAACAGCGTAACACAGTATGCTGCACCGATTGGAAGATATGTTTAAAAATGCCCATGATAAACATACTGCAAAGCTGGACATGGCCCAGGACAGATGCACTATCTATTAGTTATTGCTCTGATTCAGGCCAGCTTTTTGCAAAGACCCAACACGCTTGCTGGCACTGCAGCCAAGCAGTGAGCTCTGCTCAGCCTGCGCAGGGCTTAGAAACCAGCTGTTTTCCTGCATTTTTAGCTCATTCTAATACAGCATGATCGTTTGTAGCTTTAATGACTATAATTGCAGTGCACGCATAGGCATGTTGAGCTACGTGTGAAGCTTGCGCAATTTAGAAACGTCAGGCTTCAGAACACAATTTAATGTGCTGTTTTGAAGAGATACCTTCCCATTCACACAGCATACTTTGTTACACTGTTCTTCAAAGCACTTGCCAGTTGCTAACAAACTGCCGCTTCCATGGCTACTCTGCGAAATAAAATATGATGCGACGTCGATGCACCGACAAATATTGAGCGTTGGCTCATTGAAAACTCTGTTAATGGCAATCTGCCTGCTTATCATGACGGCATAACCCCCGGCTACTAACTCTACTTTTCATCCCTAGTTGGTGCACCCAGCGACAGGAGCACCAGCACATCTTGCTTATATCACAGACTGGTGTTGGTCTGTCGTTCTGGGCTGCACACTAATATGGAGCTCGCAATCCAGCTTGCCTGTTTGTCTAACTGCTTGCACTGAAACTCTAAGCTGCGTGCTCAAAGCATAAACTAACACAACATAACACACAATGTCCTGGGGTCTGTGCATTGGGGGTCTGTGCCCAATGCAAGACCCCTAGAGGTAAACAACAAAACAGAGTTCAATAAAGGGCTGATTAATATCAACATAATTATACTTATTAAACATTAATAAAATGAAACATATCTTACGAATTAATTTAATACATTATATATCACTTTTTGACAGAAAGCCGTCATTAGTAAGCCGAAAAATGTCTAAGAATAATATGCAGGTGTGACCACTGCTGGCAGATTTTGCAAATCAAGCTACACTGCTGTTCAGTTCAAAGTGGCGATCGTAGAATTTTTAAACACAATTTTCTCGGCAACAAATGTGCCAAGAACACAAACTGGACACAGTGGCCCTGATGTCTCTTCCAACAATTACTCGTTCATTCCCATTATAATTATGTACAGATGCATGATTGTTCTACCAACAATGCCTAATCTTACTTGTACTGGCAGAACAAAGAAACCCATTAGTCATTATTGTACTAAATTAAATCTAGGTTGAAAACGTTCGCTCTTTGAAATTAGTTTATCACAATATAAATCAATACACTACAGTCCTGCACTACACACGCAATTATTACCACATAAGCAAAAAATGTTCCTCACTCGCCACTTTCTTTTTCACTGAACAAGTGGATAAAACCACCGATGCCCACTCCGATGCCCAC